>NC_136063.1:1078680368-1079884704 GCF_964261635.1 Lissotriton helveticus | reverse complement strand
CGGCACCATCTTTGGTCTCTCAGGCACTGCCCCAAACATCCCATGCCACCTCAGTTGTCCTTATAGCTTGGGCTGCCGTGTGTAGCCAACTCACTTCCCTCTGTCTTCTCAGCAGCCTTCGTGTAATGGTGACCTCATTTAGCCGGATAATCACAAATATTTGGTGGAATATTTGTTGGCGGTTAGCGCAGCACGCTCAGTGTGTGGCTATGTTTACCGGCTGCAGGCCACACCCGACCCTGAATATCTAATCTATTAAAACACCACAGTAATGGAAAGAGTAAAACATTGATTTGAGTTTGACATATCGTCCAATTAACCATGCCTGTATACGGTTATTTTCCTAATAATAAAAGCATCCATGATAGTTGTGTGTCATTTTTGTGATACTGAAACTGAATTCTGTTGAATGGTCATTGGTCACTTGCCTGCTAGTGTCATATTGAAAATACATTCATGAAAAAGCATGATAATCCTGAAAGGCACAATTAGCACATAGTGTACACAAACTGTTGATATATATATATATATTCACTGAAAAAACCATAGGTTATAGACCATATATAGTTAGGAATTAGCATTTACAAAACCTTGAAAATTCACTGAAAAAACCATAGGTTATAGACCATATATAGTTAGGAATTAGCATTTAAAAAACCTTATTTTACTCACACAAAACCATTGAAATTCCATATATAGTTAGTTGCACTAACTATATATTGCGCACCCGCAATCCACTGCTGATGATGTCACATATTACATCATTCATGACATGGTCAGTGACATCACTGATGACATCACTGATGACATCTCAAATGACATCACTGATGACATCACTGATGACAACATCCAGTGACTATGTTTCTGTAAAGTTAAAATATGTCTTACATATTGAAGAATGAGTGGATGTATAAGTGTCTGGACGAAGGATTTAGTAGGTGCATGACTGAATGTATGAGTGAGTGATTAAATGTGTCTCACTGAGTGCATGGGTTAGTGACTAAACTGTCTTAATTTGTGCATCATTATGTCTGTTGTTCTGTAAACTGCTGCATGTGTTGATCAGTAGCTATATGAGTAACTATATGGGTTATTGATTGATTGCCCAAGTATTTGCATGGGAGACTGAGTGTGTGTGTGGCTGGATGGGAGGTGTGTGACTCTGTACAGATCAATGTGTACTTGTATCAATGATTGTATAAGAGAGTAAGTATGTGTTAGTATATGGTTGAAAACGTAAGGTGCTCTATGTTTAACTGTATAGAGTAGAAA
This sequence comes from Lissotriton helveticus, assembly GCF_964261635.1. Classification (NCBI taxonomy): domain Eukaryota; kingdom Metazoa; phylum Chordata; class Amphibia; order Caudata; family Salamandridae; genus Lissotriton; species Lissotriton helveticus. The sequence continues at coordinate 1,079,883,432 of NC_136063.1, read as the reverse complement.
ATGGAAGTGTGATTGATTCTTTACAGGACTGACTAGGTGTGTGAGTAACTCCATGGATGAGTGGCAGAGTGTGAGTGTCTGTATAGGTGTATGAGTGCATATGATTGTGTTGTAAACATGAGTGATTGTATGTATGAATGATTGTATGGGTGAATGAGTGAATGTGTGTGTAGACGTAGGAATCAGTGAGTACGTATGTAGTAACTAGTATTGGTGTGTCAATGGTTTCAAAAATTATACTCTGTATTTAACACTGGGTGAAACAGAGGTTATATTAAAATGTGAGGAGATGCATTGTATTGTCACATGAATGATATCATCAGTGATGTGATCATTGATGTCAAGTGAGATGTCATCAGTGATGTCATTTGAGATGTCATCAGTGATGTCATCAGTGATGTCACTGACCATGTCATGAATGATGTAATATGTGACATCATCAGCAGTGGATTGCGGGTGCGCAATATATAGTTAGTGCAACTAACTATATATGGAATTTCAATGGTTTTGTGTGAGTAAAATAAGGTTTTTTAAATGCTAATTCCTAACTATATATGGTCTATAACCTATGGTTTTTTCAGTGAATTTTCAAGGTTTTGTAAATGCTAATTCCTAACTATATATGGTCTATAACCTATGGTTTTTTCAGTGAATTTCATTGGTTTTTTAAAAGCTAATATCTATAGCTGTAAAATGTATTCTTCTTTAAATCCAAAAATATATTTTATATGTTTATTAATAATTTTTTTTTAATATTTTTTTTGTTTCGCTCCCGGTCCGCGAACCGGGAAGCTTCCCGTTAGCTCAATTCGATTCCGCGATCCGGTCCGCGAACCGGTAACAAATCAACATAGTTACGGTATCGCGTTGCCGCGTAATGCGTCTTATGACGTACGGCGTTAGCGCACCCGGAAGTGCCCCGGGGCGCGGACCGAGGCGCGAAACGCAACTCCCCGGAAGCGATCCGCGGCGCGAAAGCGCGACGTATCGCGTTGCCGCGAAATGCGTCTTGTGACGTACTGCGTTAGCGCACCCGGAAGTGTCCCCGGGCGCGGACCGAGGCGCGAAGCGCAGCGAACCGGAAGCTAACCGGGGAGCGTTCCGCAGCGCGTAACATGAAAGTTAGAGTCATGTGACTTGTTAATAAAGCTTTTCATTGGTTCATTTCACTTTTAGTTTCATAATTATGGAAGGCTAGGTCAGGTGACCTAAAAATAACACTTTTCATTGGTTGAGAAGTATTGTTTTTTCCAAATGATGAAAACCCCTCCTTCTTTCCTCACTCTGACTTTCATCATTGTGAGAGGAAGACCTTTATTAATACTTGAGAAATGACTTCAGTACTTGCTTCAGCTGGTGCACCCCCACCACCACCTCCACCTCCTCATGGGAAGAGAGGACCACCTCCCCAGGTGATCACCAACACAGAGGAGGAAGAGGAAGACCTAGAGGAAGAGGAGAGAGAAGAACCACAGTTCTTGGAAGAGGTGCCCCGGGTTTCCCATAGGAAAGCCAGTTTCATCTGGCAGTTTTATTCAATCCCTCCAGGGCAAAAGAAAGTGAATGCGAGGTATGTGACCTGCCTCATCTGCAAAGAGAAATTATCAAGAGGGACTGATAAAAAGTATAGTTTTGGGAACTATACCATGCATCGGCACATGACCAGGAAGCATCCACTTAATTACAGCCGGGCGGAAATACGGGATATGGAACAAAACCCAACAGCAACTCCTGTGGCCAGGTCAACATCGTCAATATCATTGACACCAGCAGAGGCACGGGAAACTGTGCCAAACATCCAAGAGAATTTTGGGCACATGAAACATACTTGTATGCACTGTGGTGCGTTGATATCATGTGGTAACATGAGTATTAATGCCATCAACCTGGCTTATGACAATCATAATTGCCCTAACCGCCCCCAGTAATTTTTTTTTGCTCCTGTTGAGCCCTTTTCAACGCCTGTTTTTTGTTGTTCCCCCTCCCCAAAAAAACCCAAAAAAAATATAAAATCGTTCAAAAAATACAAAAAAAAACAAAAAATGTTCAAAAAATACAAAAAAAATATAAAACAACAAAAATATAAAAAAAAAAGTTCTTTTCAGAACTACCTTCCCTTTCCAAAAAAATTGCTAGAATGTTTAGCACTCTGGCAAGCTCTATTTCTTTTGGTTCGCTTCCGGTTTAGCTTCCCGGTACGCGTACCGGGAGCTAACCAAAAAAAAAACTTTTTAAAAAAAAAGAGTAAGTATAAGGAAAGTAAACAGAGAGTGATGTTTCAAGAAAGACAGCTATAGGGAGTAAAGAAGAGATACTATTTAATAGATCTATTTACCAAAGAACAGACAGAAGATGGTATAATTGTGAAAAACAAAATAGATAACGAATTGAAAGAAAAACAAGCATTGGCATAGCCAATAGGTATCGACTTTTGGACCTTCTAAGTCTTTAGTTATGCAGCATAATATCCTTGGTGCAGCAACATCAACTGTTGCATGGCTAAACACGTATAAGGTCCCAAAGGCAAGACCTATTGTCTATGCCAATGCTTGTTTCTTAAGTAGAATTGCAATACGTATGGCTCTTCCATGTAAAAAAATCTTATCTTGTGCTCTAAAGATTGCTAAAGTCTCGACAGAGAACAGGCTAGATTGTAAGTAGGGTAAATTGCGCTTGGTGATCTGTTTGAGGGAGCGTCTGCTTTGCCTGGTGTCTTTGGAGAGCAATTTTGATTGTTATACTGGACAATATAGCCCTAATGTAAATAACATAGGGGCATATTATCAACATAGGCAATAAAAGTTTTGCAGCTTTTATAGGCAGAAATGTGTCGCTAAAGCTGCTTTTGCGGCAGAAAACTGCCGCTAAAGCCGCTTTTGCACCAGTTTTCTGCCAATAAAAAGAGCAATAATTTTATTGGCTGCATTCATAATATGACCCTCAGTGTGCTTCAACTACACAGAGAAAGCATTATGAACAAATAGTGATACAGTGATCAGTCTAAGACACTAAGAGTAATAGAGACGGAGTGAGTGAACAAGAGTGAGGAACTATGAGAAGAGAGGGACTGAGAAAAAAAGTGGAAGGAGTTGAGTAAGTAGGTAATAGAGAAAGGAATGAGGGAAGTAGCAAAGGCAGGAAACTGAGGATTAAAGAAATGAAGCAGTGGAACTAATAGTAGTTCAATGTGATAGAAATGTAACGAAAAGAGTACAAAATACTTACCTTATAATTGTCGTTAAATTCCTCACTTTTTATTTTTATACTTTCAATCTGTGAAAGAGAGAACAAACATTTGAAAAATATAAAAACATGTATTGAAAAATTACAAAAGACAAGGGCAAAGATTGAAGGACAAACAGTTTTTCAATAACTTTGACACTTACAGAAGCTACACAGTCCTAAAGATATACATTTTAAAGTAACACTATCTTGATGGAGATGAAGTGAGACCTATCTTAAAACATGGTGCATCTTTTGCATTGCTGTTGTCTCAGAAAAGTGTCGCAAGACACTAAAATTTAAAATAATTGCTTCAGGATGCCAATAAGATGTCTACTATCCAGAGTTTTGTTTCAGGTGAGGCCTACTCAGGGTTGCAGATGAAATTTCGAGTTGTTGAAGAGAATAGAAGACATAATACATGTGAAGGTCTACCAATGAAGTGAGTCATGTCCACTGCAATGTTCAACAAAGTCCAAACCTCCTATGTTTCCCTGGACAGACCTAAACTTGATCTGCACAATGTGATTCGTAATGATAGGAAACACAGGTGATGTAATTGAAATACATGCAATTTATTTTGCTCATTTCACAATCACATCACTTCTGTTTCCTTTGCTTAGGTATCTCATTGTGCAGATGTAGTCTAGCATATCAAAGAATACGCAGAAGTGCAGCACTGCATGCAACAACTTTGACACTTACAGAAGCCTCACCTTCTCCATGCCTTCTACACAGTTCTACATATACATCATAAATGGAAACATTACAGAATTAATTATACATGTTAAATGGTTTATTTTTGCTGTTCTCAGAATGTATCAAAATTCACTAAAAACAGTGACTTGAAGGTATTCATCATGTAACAGCGGGGAAAAAAAAACACAATCAAAATGATTGTGTTTAAAAAACCCATACAAGATCAGAAATCAAAAATCAGAACTCCTTAAAGTTAACTTACTTTCCATGACGTCCAAGGATGTCCTATGAATAGCTTATACTCTTTTGTGCTGTTATTACTTTCAGCCCACCAGTTTCTGAAAGAAAATCTCCATCGTTTTTAAAAACATGTTACATACAATAAATGACTTCTTGCTCTCTACCACAAGATTCCACAAGGCCAAATTTTGTCAGAGCCATGTATAACTCTTGGATTTCTTGTTAGCCAATCCCATCATTTGGTATTCCCGCAACTTTCAGAATTAAAATGTTGAAGATCATTTTCACAATCCTGGAATAGTAATATCTTCCCCTTCTTGCTCAGTCATGTTCTACATTTCGTATGACACTGATACTGCTTAATATGAAGCAGACTTACACTACCTCTATGAGTACTACAATTATTTAATTCTCTACATCACTTTTAATCACAAAGTAATGTAAAACAGTATACAGCATTGCAGACTTACATTCCCTCTACTCCATGTTTTGATTGGCTGCTTTAATTAGCTTATGAAAAGAAACAGTTTTTCTGAACTCATTTAAACTGCACATACATGTCCATGATGTCCAATCCTATGATTAGAAGTTATGTCTCTGAACTACACTTATCCTCAAGGCCAAATTGTGTAGGAGCCATTAGAACTTCTTGAAATTCCACAGATCATATCCCGAGAATATTTTCCTAAAATTTTGGTTTTAAAAACACCAGGTAAGAGTTTTTAAGGTCATACGGCAATTTTTTTTTGAAAATTACAACAGAATCATTACAGAATGACCAGCCATTTCTAGACTTTAAATAAGCTGTGTAATGTCCTGATGATATTGAAGGGCCGTCATGATATATAATTGCTGTAGTTACAAAAGTCCTTCCTGATATTGACAACTGCGAAGCTACAAAATTTTTTATTAAAGTTGTCAATTTTGTTCCATCAGGCCTACATCGTTGGAACATTAAAATGATGTACTGGCCATATGTTCGTATAAATAATGTGGACATCATTTCAGATTTACATTGGCTACACTCCATGTTGTGATTAGCTCCTTTTACTAGCTTATTAAAGGAGACTGATTTACTGTCTGGCAAAGTTAAATATACAAATCTTTCTGAGTCTACACTAGTAGTACTTGATACCATACAGTTCTCGCAGTCATGCTGCCATTGATAAGAAAGCCCAAACAGCTGATCTACATCTACACCTTCAGCATGTAATACATGAAGCATATACATTAAAAACTCCTGACAATCTTGCTGAATATTTTGAGAGAATTGTGTTTGGCCTGAACATCTATCTAACAGATTTCTAATTTCAGACACACTTTCTATGTTTCTTCTATCAGTGGTACATTTCTCTAACACAGAATTTAACAAACTGCAAAATCTTTGATCAGAATTGACCACAATCTCTTCTTTTACATTTTTTAGAGAAAACAAAACATTAATTACTACATTAGCATAGCAGTTGACACCAGAACTGTTTTCAAACTGAAAACCAACAACATCTTCAACAGAATCCTCTTTGTTTCTGCTTGTAATTTTAGGTTCATTCACTTTTTGTCTTTTTGCTACAACCTCTCCAGTATTGTTCTCATTTCTTCGTTTCCGGCCTACCAGACGTTTCTCAAACAAAGGAAACTGAGGCAAATGTGGCGCATACTCTCTTCTTAACCTATTGTATTCCTTAACACAATCTAGATCTGCACAAATGTTTCTGACATCACAGTCAATCAAGTACAATCCCGATAAAGTTCTAACTCGTGACAATGCCACATATGCCATACCCTCCTTGAACACAGAACTGCCAATATTCACCAATGCAGTGTCTACACTTAAACCTTGCGATTTATGAATTGTCACCGCATATGCCAAGCAAACAGGGAACTGCTTACGGCGAACATATAAGTCTTTTACAAGCAAAAATCTAGCAGAACAACGAGCAATTAGCTGTACTTCCTCAATGCCATCAAATTTAATTTTTAAAAATTCAATTCCATCTCTATTTCTGTATTTCACAAAATCAACAACATTACCCATTGATCCATTTACCAGACCTCTTTCAACATGTAAATTCCTTCTTAAAATTATACGGCAGTTCAAGCACACATTCAGAGTCTTTTCAAAACCTGCAGTTTTAGATATACTCTTCTCTAATGAATCCAATTTTGTTTTCAGATTCTCAGACAAAATAATTGTTGATCCCATATGCTCTACTCTATCAATAGCTTCCACTTTCACAATCTCTTGCTTTTCTAAATGCAACATTTTGTTGTTAAATTTTGCACATTCTGCAAGAGTTGGCATCAAACATATTCCAGATTTCTTATCAGTAATTTTCTGAAAAATATTCTCAGGCACAACATCTTGTTCTGGATATAAATTTGTCAGTAATCGTGCATGTAAAGCTTCTTTCCCATGCTCGGTCACTTTTCCAATTCTAACATCTTGTAGAATAGTCTTGTAAACTTCATCCTTTGCCTGACGCATATTTTCATGCAGTTCAGCATAATTGAAGTTTAACCATATATTGACGTTGCCAATGCTGCCTAGGCACTTCCTGGTATCTTCATGCGTGAGCATTTTGAACACAGGTTGCCCTTTCACTGGTGTCAGCTGCAGAAGATCTCCAAAAACAATGATGTGTTTGCCACCGAATAACACATCATACTCTGTTTTGAGAACTTCTTGCATCCTCAAATGCACAAAGGCAAGCATGACATTGGAAACCATGCTTACTTCGTCAATGATAAGAAGTTTCATTTTCCTCAAGATTCTTGAAACTTCAAAACAAGCATCTCCAGATAGCTTGTGATATTCTAATTTGTTGTCATGCTCCACTGGCAGCATCAGTAAACGATGTAAAGTAATCCCTTTAATATTATGTGCTGCCAGTCCAGTTGGAGCAGTGACAACACAAGACAGTGATGACTCTGTCCTTTCCTGCAAATAGCATGAAATTGCTTTAATGAGGAAACTTTTTCCAGTTCCCGCTTCTCCACTAACGTACAGTCGGACAGGCTTCAACGACGTACATGAGCACTCTTTCTTATCATGACTTAATCCATGATCAATTTGCATGGTAACTTCGTCATATATTTTCCTCTGCTCAACGTTGAGTTGCCTTTCCAACTCTTCTAAGTTAACCGCATCCTCTTGAGCATGTGCCATGGCTCTTTCCACCTCATTCATAGCAGTGGCAGCTTCATTTTCAATAAGAGGTCCTCCTAGTGGATCCTGACTCAATGAAGCAGAACTCTGACTGTCCTGAGAACTGTCTCTGGCAATCTCGGCTGCAATCGTTGCTTCCTGCTCAATTTCCGCATTCAACATTTCTACATATTTGGGAAAAGCAGGACATTCTATGGTCTCCTTGGCGGCATTGAAAGAGTCTTCGTAACAGAGGAAATCTCCAAGCAGTTCCTCTTCTGCACGCCAAGGCTTGAAAAGTTGCAAAAGTGCTAAATAGAAAAACTCCTTTTTTTCAGGAGATTCGCCACTCAATTTTCGATGGTTTATCAAGTGGCATTTTCTTTGCTTGACCAGACATCCCTCACTTCCTATTACAGCATACACTCCTTTCTCAGTATCTTCTTTGATGTTCCTCTTGAACATGTAATTTTGCAGAACCTCATACAGACAAACATTCTCTAGGTGACTGCTTCGATTTGGATAATATGTATCCAACATGTTTGTCTTCAAAATGTCGGTACTGTTTGGCTCCTTTTCCGCCAAATACTCAATTTCCCGCACAGGTTTGAGAACTCGATTACGCGTTGCAGCAAGACCAAGACTCGCCCAAACGATACTCCTGGACTTGGCATAGAGACTTGCTGAAGACAACCGGTCAGAACATTCGTACGCTCCGATTTCTCGATGCGACAACATCTTCAGACTGAAACTGTACAACTTCTTGCTGAGGCTCTTTTCATGGGAAATGTCCTCCCACATATCCTTCAATTCTGTCTTCTCTTTTTTGGTGATATACGACGTCACATACCGAGCCACAGCCATACAGTTATCAGCCACAAACTGTATATCCATGTTAGCATTCCACATGGACAAAATCACCGGGTTGTAGTCGTTGATATACTTGGACTCTTCGTTCCTCTTCAAATTGTAAGTGTTTTTAGGTGATTTCTTCATCACATTATGTCGCAGCGAAGACATCAAACTGTTTACTCTTCCTTTAGAAATCACCGGTCGTGGGAAGCCGAAACGACATTTGGTGTAGAACTTGTCTTTGTTTCGGAATTTACGACGGCAGTACTTTCCACATCGATGGCTTTGGAAACGCAGAACTTTTTCTCTTAGGCTTTTCTTCTCCTTTGCGTTTGGAACAGCACACGTAGAATACTGTTGGATGAAACTCATCACTGAGTCTTCTGGATCCGTTCCAAATTTAGGTGCATCCTTGATCCACAGCAACATATGTATATGAGGAGCTCCTCTTGCTTGGTACTCCTTTCTCCAGAAGAAATCCAACACCTCTCCAAGAGGTGGATTCTTCTTATTCATGATGAAAGACATCATAGCTTCAAATCTATGATTGAAGTACCTACATACATTGACTGGATCCAAAGAGCACAGTTCTCCGGGTGTCTTGAATTCGATGTTTTCTACGTTAGCATTTGCCTCTCGTAGAAATTGAAGTAAGTCTTCCCAGCCATACTCGGCACAGCTCAGAGTGAGGAACCATGTGGGAGTACCTAAGTTCCTCAGCATACATTTTAAATCACCATGACGACGGTACCAGTACTCATTAGTACCACGCTGACACGCCATGAGATTAATCAGGTGAGATTCCAAAATACTATCTTGGACATTCACTTTATCCATAAAATCACTTGCTGAGATGTTTTGCATGTGTATACCACTTTTCAAGATGTGGTTCACTGCATATGACAGTCCAGACAGATCGCTTTCAAACAGGAGATGAAACAAATAAGGAATGCATTGTCGAAACCTAGCATCTCCTGCATACAATCGCAAAGTCCGGTATTCAGAAGCAGGAATTTGATGAGGTCGCTCATCATATCTTCCTCCCTGACCTGTTGGAAAAAGCTGTGGGAAACACCGAGCTTCCAAACTTTCCTCCCAAACACTAATGGGACTCCCTTTGGCTTGTTTCATTTGAAACAACTCAATAGCATTCCCCATGACTTCCTTTGAATGCAAAGGATGAACACTATAATGTTCATATATTTCCTCACTAGTAGAGGGTTCTACTTTCTCAATTTGACCAGCACACAAATCGCTATCCTCTTCCTCACTTACTTCCTCTTCTGCAACATATACATTCTTATAGTACTTATTATTTTTTTTCAAATACAATGTTGCCTTTTTAACTTTCCTAACATCTACTAAATCTTGCCATATTTTCTTATTCTTTGTCGGAACCCCATTAACTAAGATAACCAGAGGTTCCTCTTCCACTTTTTCTACTCCAATTGTGTTAATGTTTTTCTTCAAATCTAGAGGCAAATAAACAACTCTTCCCTTTAATCCTCTCTGTAAATCTGATGGAGGCAATTTCCCTGTCTTTGGCTCCATTCTTACAATAGCCTGAAAGGGATGGATACTTTGAATCAAAATAGATTCATAAGTATTTAAATCCTTCAATTCAGAAGGAATCTCAACCAATTCCAGATTATTATGAACTGCTCTAGCAGGCATCTGTTTTTGTTTTAATTTGTTACAACAATAAGTACACACACGTTGATCCAATCCCAAATCAAAACAATTTTCTACCATCAAGTATGTTGCAAAATCCTTCCATTCACTATTATTTTCCCTTTCACTTTTTGCATATAAATCCACTAACTTAGTCTGATTCTTATAATAAGTGCGTCTACAACACACACAAGTGAAATTAGGCCTCTCACTTGATTTCATGTCAAACGTCGCAATTTCCCTCTGGAAATTATCTGTACTGGAAACCTGTACACTATCTTCCAAATGACCCTCTACTTCTTGCTCAATTTCAACATTCTCCTCTTTACTTCCAAAGTAACAAAACTCAATTTCTTCACATATATTCTTCACATCTATTTCAGAACCATGCAAAAGAGCAGCGCATAATTGTTTCAGCATAATTGCTGGACTCTTAGCATAATACAACAGTCTAACTAACTTCCTCACTTTGTTATGATGCACTGCTAGCATCCTGAAATGATGAAAAACACTCTGGCATACTCTCCTGGAAAGACAAGCCAGTGAATGACCATGCAAACCTGTCACTTCTCTCACTCTGCAAGGATCTAATTCTTGCAACAACCTTATTTTCTGCTTCAAACTTTTCTTGTTAAATGTCCGTACAAAATCACAAAGCAAATTGATGGAATCCTGTCGCACACTGCAAATACTACTACACTTCCAGGTGTACACAGGACCCTTAGCACGTCTTCCTAAAACCTCATTACCTAACAACTCTTCTGCCTCTGTTGTCACAAGTTTTTCTTTTTCAACTGGACAACCATCTTTCACTTCATAAGCACGACCACTGATGTCAACTGCATGCACCAAATCATTATCCTGGAAATAACTCTCTTCATTAAAAAATGCCTCACAGCTTGAACTATGTATCCATTCTCCAGAAAAAACTTCACAAAAATTACTACGATTAACTATTCTCTTCCATCTACTATTTCTTTTGAAATCAAAAATTGCCTTGTTTAGCTTCCTAATTCTATTGATTATCAAAATAAATAACTTACGTTTAATTTCAAAAGCCTGATCAATAACTTTCTCAACTTTTTTTTTTCTCCTATAAAAAACTAATTTCTGTTGACCTTTCTTAATATTTTTTAACAAATTGCCAATTATCCTGTTACGGAACATTCGTTTACGAATCTCCGTAAACTGTTGTTTCCTTCTACTATCATGCACAGATTTATCTCTTGCTCTAGCAGTAACATTTTCATTTGTCCTTTTCTTTCCATTTGATTTACTTGTCATTTTATGGATTGAAACATTTTCTGTACTAATATTTTTTTTATTACAAATATTTCTTATGAAATATTTAGAGCTCTTACCCGGTGCTTTCTTCATGGCTTGAGAAATCTTTTTGTTAGAGGACTGCTGCATTTTTTTTTTCTCCTGCTGTCTTTGACGTTTTGCAGCCTTCATCTCTCTTATTTTTGTAGGCATCTTGAAATGATCTGCAGTTGAATCTGAGGAAAAAGATACTAAAAAATGTTATTAAACATTATTATCAAACAGTAAATCATTAATAGTGATCAAAAATATAACACACTACTTGACATTTTATTTTGAAGATTTTTTAGTCATTGCCATTTTTACAATACAGAAATACCAGAAAAGAAATGACATTTATATTTATGTTACCTATGCTATTTTATATGTGAATCTGATCTAATTTTATGAGCATATTTTAATATTTTATTGAAAACACTACACATAACCTGTTTTTGAAGGTGTTTTTATTTTTAAATTAAACGGTTTACCTTTTTACTTTTTATTGATTATAAATTTTAAAAATAAATGTTTATAATTCCAAAGGCTGAAGCAAGTCAGCTTCCCATCCGATATCATATAATTCAGACAAATCTGCATCCTCATCACGCTCTTCTTCATCCTCAGGATTTAAATCATCCAATGGATCAACATCCACTGATGTTTCAATTACAAGTTCAATGATGAGGTCAAAATCAACTGATTGCAGATTGTCGCTCATGTTGAGGTTGTCTTTATCTTTAAAGAAAGATAACAACAATGAGATGTTGCAGAGTAAGAGACAAATCTCACAGATTATAATAGTAAAATTATTTAACAAGAGTAACATTTTGCAGCTATTATTTAACCATGTCCAGCGATGCTGAGCAGGTGAAGCCTATGTCTAATTTTTCACTGAACAGGACTCATCTGTTCTTAACCTTGGATAAGCCTCAACGACTCTGTGTTCCCTGCACATACTCAAATGTTAAAGTGCAGATTTATATTAAATGGCAGATCCCCAGGCATGCACCAGTTAATGTGCACCACTGTTTTACCACCCATGGTGTGCCGCATTTACAATCAGATAGGAGAAAGCTGCTTCAAAACCCTGCGCCTGCTTGAAGCTTGCATAGGTCTTGACGCAGCATTGTATAGATGGGGCACCCCTGATCCTTGCTGGAGCTGCATCGCACTTACGATACAACTCCAGCAATGCGCCACCTTTACAGCACAGATACGTCACGCATCTGTGCCATTTTTGCCCCATGCTGCGCCGCATTGTAAATACAGCACACCATGGGTGGCGGAACAGCGGCGCAAAATGACTGGCACATCCACTGCTGCATCGGTTTCATGTGGCACGTTTTTTTTACACCATGACACATCTGCCTAAATGCATCAATTTGTAATTTTCTCGCCTCATAGCAAATCTTTTGCACCGCCACTGCGTCACAAAAGTGACGCACAGTGGCGCAAAAGATGCATACACCTATCATAAATCTGTCCCTAGCATTTTAAATGATTAATTCAGGATGACGATAAGGTGTGGCCTATGCAGAGCTTTGTTTAAGGTGAGGCCTACTCAGGGTTGCAGATCAAAGTTACGCTTGATGAAGAATACAGAGGAGATAATACATGTAAAGGCCTACCAATGAAGTAAGTAATGTCCACTTTATTGCACCAGTCATCATAAATGTATCCCTAAGCTTCTTATCTTGTTACAGATGAACCACCATATGTACATGACATTTTAAGTAATTTCCACATGTGCAGTGTTTTCAAAATATAATTTGAAAATCGTTTTTGGGGAAAAGTAATGGTTTGCAAAATTATGACAATTACATAATGGTGTATGCTTCTCTATAAAGCATTTCAGTATCTCTAATGTCATTTTTCCCATATTACATTATAAGACCTTTCCCCATGAAGCACATTCCTTGTAAATATGCTCCCACCTGTGCATTGCAAATTTAGATTTTCACTGTTTCAGACACATAGCCATGTTGAAAGTGACCCAAAAAAATTGCAAACGTTTCCCCATGAAGCACATTCCTTGTAAATATGCTCCCACCTGTACATTGCAAATTTAGATTTTGACTGTTGCAGACACATAGCCATGTTGAAAGTGACCCAAAAAATTTGCAAACGTTTAAAAAAAAAAAACATTCATGTGTCTTAATGACATTTTAAGTCATTTCCCCATGGAGAATGTTTTCTAAGTGGCACAAAAGAGGTATACACCTATCATAAATCTATCCCTAGCATTATAAATGATTAAATCAGGATGACAATAATATGTGGCCTATCCAGAGGTTTGTTTAAGGTGAGGCCTACTCAGGATTGCAGATTAAAGTTACGCTTGATGAACAAAACAGAGGAGAACATTTTATTGTAAATGCCTACCAATGAAGTAAGTGATTTCTACTTCATTGCACCAGTCATCATAAATGTATCCATAACCTTACTTAAATTGTCCTTAAGACACATAAAAGCGTTTTTTGATTGGCTTTCCTGCATGGTAGGGTCACTTTTAACATGGCTATGTAACATAAACATTCAAAATCAAAATTTTCCATGTACAGGTGGGAGCATATTTACAAGCAATTTGCGCCACAAAGAAAGGTCTGACATTAAAATGGCAAAAATAACATCAGGGACAGTCAATTGCCTTATAAAAAACCATACACCATTATGTCCTTCTCATGCATTTAAAAACAATTCCTTTTTCCCAAAAACGAATTTCAAATCATAATTTCAAAAAACTGCACATGAGAAAATGACTTAAAATGTCATTGAAACACATTAAAGCATTTTTTGATTGGTTTTCCTGCATTGTTGATTCATTTTTATCATGGCTATGTAACACAAACATTGATAATTAAAATTTTCATGCACATGTAAGAGCATATTTACAAGCAATTTGCGCCACAGAGAAAGGTCTTACACTAAAATGAGAAAAATAACATCAGGAACAGTCAATTGCCTTATAAAGAACCATACACCATTATGTCCTTGTCATGATTTTATAAACAATTCCTTTTCCCCAAAAACGATTTTAAAATCATAATTTCTAAACACTGCACATCAGAAAATGACTTAAAATGTCATTAAAACACATGAAAGCGTTTTTTGATTGCCTTCCCAGCATGGTTTGGTCACTTTTAACATAGCTATTTAACACAAACATTCAAAATCTAAATTTTCCATGCACATGTGAGAGCATATTTACAAGCAATTTGCGCCACATAAATCATAATTTTCTCCTTAAAGCACACTATTCTCTATCTAAAGTAAAGAAATATTTTCTCACCTTAGCAAATACTTTGAGTTTGAAAACAGTCTCAGAAACACACCAATTTGTCTTCAGCAGAGCAAAAGGTATGCACTCCAGAGTCTGCAGCTATGAAAAGCACAGAAATGGTGTAATTCTTCACACATATTTCTCATGTCACCCAATCAAAACTCTTCCCTCACTTTTTTTCAAATGAAAACCCTTCCCCCTCTGCCCTTTCTGCCTATTTTCCATAGCAACCACCTCTTGGAGAAACTCTGGTGTTTGCAAATTCACACAACAATGTTGCAATTGAACTCTGAACTCTCAGTGCACCTGCATATCCAGTGCTTTCTTTCATTTAATGATTTTTTATTGACCACTCAAAATACATCTTTCAAAGAACACATCTCTACACCCTAACTTTCTGTTTTCATCAATCAAAATCCACCAATCACTGTTACTACTTCATGAACACAGAAACTCCACAGTTTTTTTCATTTCAAACTCACATTTTTTCAACTGCCATTTCATTGCCACACTTCATCTGACTGCAGGAGAACCTTCTCTCACCATGTTTTCTGTCTGGATTGTTGGTCATAGTTATATTCACTGGGCTCAAAGGTACGTTGAAAGCAGGAATTTACCTAACCTCAATTTACAAGATGT
Organism: Lissotriton helveticus; assembly: GCF_964261635.1. Classification (NCBI taxonomy): domain Eukaryota; kingdom Metazoa; phylum Chordata; class Amphibia; order Caudata; family Salamandridae; genus Lissotriton; species Lissotriton helveticus. Next base: position 1,079,868,379 of record NC_136063.1, on the reverse strand, counting down.
GGAAATTAAGTGGTTTGGCCACAGAGGATTAAAATGTCACCAATTGATACCATTGGTGAAAACCTTTATGCATTTGCCCAAACCTGACCTGTTAATTGTGCACTGTGGAGGTAATGACTTGGGCACTTTGACTGGTGTAGGTCTGGAAATGCTTTTAAAGGACACCTTTGAGCAATTAATGGCACTTTTTCCTCAGACTGCCTTGGTATATTCAAATATATGCCAAAGACAGAAATGGAGGTGGTCAAACCAATTTTGTCCACAAATTGAGAAGTCGAGGAAGCATGTAAACAAATCTGTTTCAGCTTACATGAGAGACCATGGAATGGGCTCCCTGTACAACAATAACTTGCGTTACTACATGCAAGATATCTACAGAGGAGATGGAGTTCACTTCTCAGATGAGGGCAACAGAGTTTTCACTCTGAATTTAAAAATGTGCATTGGTACCTACTTATAAGTACCAAAATGTACCATAAACCCAAAAGCTCTTCTCAGAGCTACCCTACATCTAATCACTCACAATTATTATTTTACTCTAACTTTTTTTACTAATTTTCAACAAAGTACGCTCCCTGGGGCGCTACCCGGTACGCGTACCGGGAGCTAACCTCGCGAAATTTTAAAAAAAAATGTTTTTTTTCTCGCACATATGGGCCTCCTCAGCCACCCTCACAAAACCTAGGGGGTCAAGATAAGTCTACCATGCCCCCTTCTACCTATTCTGAACATTATTTGCCCTCCATCTTGTATCATAATTCGACCGAAACACAAAATGGTGGACTCCCGTTACGCTTAAGGTTCGCGTACCAGGGCGCTCACCGGTTCGCGTACCGGGTCGCTTCCTGGGAAGCGCACCATCAAAAAAGGTGGGAAAGTAGTTCACACAAAAGCCACTTGAGACAATTTCACCAAATATAGATTAGCTCATACTACATACCAATCCCTACCATTTTCACAAATTTGATTGGAATTCCATTTAGCCATTTAGCCTATAGAACTCACTAAATACCGTGAGGTAAATTACTTCACAAAACACATCTGAAGTGTTGGAATTGACAACCAATTAAAATGTTACTTTCATTTTCTACTTTTTTTACCTGACATTTAATTGGTTATGTACCCGAATATATATAAAGGAAGAGAAGGAAACACAGCCATTTTGACTACTACTTCCTGGTGTACATTTCTATTAGAATTTTCATTAATAACTTCAACTTCTTTTTAAAGGTAAGTTTTTATTTTTAAAACTGAAGTATATTGTGCACTTTAAGTTAATATGGCAAACTTTTTCTGTTAGTTATATACTATCCCTCTGTAGTACTTATAAATTTAGATACACTTTTTTATATTCCTACTTCCACTCTGATACTATACACTGCCCAAAGATAAATTCTCTGTTAAAAACTGCCTATCTAAAATTAATCCCAACTGTGCCCTACCTCTACTAATATATATTTTTTTATGCAAATTTCAGGAAAAATGGAAAGTGAACAAAACATTTCATTTGAAATTGTCCTTCCAGAGTCCAACACAGAAATCATTGATCCAAATGAGATTGAATTTATGGATGAATCTTGGGACCAAGAACTACTGCAATGTGTACAAGCAGTAGATAACCTCCTTGCAAATGAGGACATTTTACAACCTCAGAGACTACAATCTATATTCCATGATTATGAAATTTCTGACAATGAAATGTTAGAAAGTTTAATAAATTATGAAACACAATAAAAAAAACTTAAAAAAAAATAAATAAATAATCAACAAAACCAACAATCAATTAACATACAGCATTTGAAAAGTCTATCATTCATTTTTCATTGTGATACGCTCCCCAGAACGCTTCCCGGTTCGCGTACCGGGCGCTAACCACGAAAAAAAATAAAAAAAAAATTTTTTTTTTTTGCTTAGCGGGGCCCCTTTAAAGCCTCCACATCAAACCTAGGGGGTCAGGGAGGAGCTAGTATGCCCCCTTATGGTTATTTCCCCCTTTGTTTTGGCCTCCTCTTGTCTCTCAATCCTACCGAGAGACAAGATGGCGGCCGCTCCGGACTGTTTAGAATGTTGACAGACACCGGAGAGCCAATCAGCTTAGCTACGCGAAGTTCCGGTACGCTTAAGGTCCGCGGACCGGAGCGCTGCCCAGAGCGCGCTTACAGATATATATCTTTTTTTAAACGTTAATTTCTCAAAATCCACTGGAGCACATATATTGAGACCTACAAAAGGCACATCGGGCTACCAGTCCCTACAATTTTGCCAAGTTTCGTGCAAATCCATTCAGCCGTTCGGGCTAAAAGTGAGGCTAACCGCCCTATGGAAAACTCAATGTTAAAAACACGTTTTGGGACCCCCCTTTTTTCTCGGCCCCCCCTGGACGAACCCCCCCAAAATTTTCAGGGGCTGCTCAGAAACAAAATGTTCCATTTTCCTGAAAATTTCAGCCAATTCCGTCCACAAACGCCAAAGTTATTAGACATAGAATTTTCAAAAATCCCATAGGGAAAAAATCCTAACTATATATACCTACTGGCGACCGCCAGTAGGTAATATATATATATATATATATATATATATATATATATATATATATATATATATATATATATATATATATATATATATATATATATATATATATATATATATATATATATATATATTTGATCCATGATTTATAGTCACAGCTGACTACAGATTCAGGTTGAGCAATTAGTACATTTTGAGGGCATAGAATAATTGTGTGCTGGGTGCAGCAGAGTACTGGTGGCTTGCAGCAAACAAGTAGGAGGCTGGGATTAGCAGTATTTTAAATTGTGAAAACCCCAACAAAACACACAGTCAAAGATCAGTACGAGCAAGAGCAAATGAGTAAAACTGACTATTGGGTGAGCAACAATATCCCTCTCACGAACTGAAAATTAAGTGAAACAAAAATCCTACAACCCTCTGCTCTCATTATTTGCTGCAGCCGTTGGAGAAGCTCTTTTGTATGTCTACCTGAGTGTGGGATGCTCAAATTTGAATACCTGTCTTACCACTGTCTGGCAAAACTAACTTAAATGAATAAAGAAGAAACATTGAGCTGCTGGAAAAGACTAGCAGAGTGTAGCATATCATGATAATGTAGGGGTGGAGCTGAGATAATCATAAGTAGCTTAAGGCCACCAGCATGAGGTAGAAGGGGCTAAGATCCCAACAAACAAAACTGTTCTGGGACAAATAACGGAAAAGGAGAACAACAGAGAGAGTACTGGGAGAGAAGATGACGTGGAGTGCTGAGTTATGACATTAGGAAACAACTAAAAGACATCAGTAGTGGAAGGCTATACAACATAGGAAAAAAGCAAAGGTGAAAGAGCTTGCTCCAGGTGAGGAAAACAGAGAGAATAGGGAGAAAGTCACCAACAAAAATCAGAGAACTGAGATGGAAAGAAAAGCCATTGAATCATGAGCACCTGTTGATTACTTGGAGTATTAAATACAATTCTTTCTGTGAAAGACAACTGGGGCTCTCTCTACTAAGACAACAAAAAGCAAGCTGCCCATAGCTTAAGAATGTACCTGATGCCGCAACAGTGCTTCACTCTCTCATGTCTACAGTTAGGCACCAAATGAAATCTTACTTGCCAAGGTTGGAAATCAAAGATAGTGGCACAGGATCTTTGGTGGAAGGGACCTCTTCCTGTCTTGCATGAATGCATATCCTTCAGAGTCAACGCAATGGCATAAACTGCCCTGTAGACAGCATAGGTGACTCTTGGACTGATAATGTCATTGTAGATACCAGGGACGCTGTCCACCCTCTCAGCCCCTGTGCAATGTTTAGTTTGGCTGTTCCACGAGCCTAGCAAAACTTCATGATCTTGCCACTCGCAGAGAAAAGCTGTTTCCCAGAACTCCCGCAGGTAAATGTCATTGGACAAGTTTTTAGGATATACACTGTTGAAATGCTCTTCAAAGCCCGGCATCTCATCACTATAAATTGTAAAACCAATTGTGCCAGAGAGGATGTCTAGATACTTCTCTACTGACAAAAGCGATGATGTTGACCATGCTTCACTGGCAATTAAGACCTTTTCAGTTACATTATGTTTCACAAGCTCATCCAGTAATGGTATAATCAGTGCATCGAGACCAAACATGACAATGGCATTGGCAGTTGAGTTTTGTATCACCTTTACAATATGGTTTGCATTCCTGTCTGGTCGGCTGAGGATGATGTACTCCAAGAAGGCCACACACGACCCTGCCCTGTGGAGCTCTTCCTGTAGTACCTGGATGCCGTGTTGGCCATAGTCATTGTCTACAGCAAGGATACCCACCCAGGTCCAATGAAAGTGCAAGGCCAACTGGGCCAGCCCACGAAACTGAACGTCATCGCTGGGGATGGTCCGGAAGAAGGAAGGGAACTGGTCCCGGTCGCTCAGAAGAGGGTTTGTTGAAAAATAGCTAATCTGTAAATAAATAAAAGAAAGCTTCTCAGGCATCATCCACTTAAATGTATACAACACTGTTTTTATACATAGTAAACTATGAGCAAAGAGGACAGGGTGTGTAAGTAATACTCAATAATATTGTCTACATGCTTGAAAATGCTTTTTGGTTTTGCTTAAAGAAACAACCAAATAATATTTTAAAACCTTAAGCCCTTAAATGTTTAGTAAGGAGTGAAGTTCTGATTCACAAAGCCACTCGTACTTAAAGAAATCCTCACATTTACAAGTCCAAGGAATTAAAAAAATGCATCCATCAACTTGTAAACTGATTTTGTTGATGTGTGATCTTACCTTATCATGATGCAATATTGCTGTGTATTCACAAACACATCTTTGGCAGATTCGAATCTCAAATAATCATATGTTTACTCCCATTACGGACAGGAGTAAATCACTTTGATTACCCTTTCAAGTAAAACACTCTTTTAGGGGTAAAGGGACACGCCAACACGTTTCCAGATATATACTCATTAAAATCAGAGCCACCTTAAAACGAGCTATCCTATGATTATAGGAATCTATGGTCACGCTAAATTTTGGTCAAATTAAAAGTATCTTGTGTATTACAAAATGATAACCGGCACTGAAATTGAATGATGAAGAAAACGTCACTCTAAAATTAACACTGCCTAAACCTTCCAGAAAAGACCTGTTTCTCTCCTAACATTCAAGTTAAACATATTCTTTCCCCCACTACTTGACCATTAAATTGATTCCCAAATTCCCCTACCCATAATGTATTTGCCGGTCCTCAAGTCCCTCATCAGGTGAATATGTTGAGATTTCAAGTCATAATGACTCACACTTATTACTGCATTACTGCAATATAATATACAAGGTGCTACACCAAACACCCTGATGTGATGAACATTGTGTAAAAAAATAGGTTGCTGTTTTTGCATTTATTCAAAGACCTAAGAACCTGATCCCACTGCTCCTAAAACTGATTAATTTATTCCTTGCAATGCACAAGACTCCTCCCATACTTAGAAGCAAATGTTTATAAAAACAGACTTTTGCCATATCTGCTATGTCCTTCCAGAAGTTGATCAAATGCAGATCCCACAAATACACGCTTCCAACAGTCATTCATACAAGCCCAAATGAACTACATATAATTTTTGTTCCCTGAAATTTCCCAAACCTTTAGCAAAACTATGTGAAAATATTGAAAATAGCATCACACTGCTTAAACATTTTGGCCTAATATCTAATGTGACATCTCTGTGAGACATTATCTGATCAAATCATTCACCTGCGGAAAATAATAAGCAAAATATTGCATTTGTTGAATTAGTTCAACTTTCACACATTTTGGCTAAAGCAACATTTGGAAACTTTGCAGGAATATATGTGTAATGATAATTTGAACTGTCTAAAAACAATATCCATATTTAATTCAATGCTAGGCTTTTTCAAATGTTCAAATTCTTCCTGAAGCATGTGTACTCCAGCAATCTAGTCCACACACCTCAGGGCTTCCTCTGTAATAACATGGCCAACTTTTTCCTGAACGAAATGCAGAGAAATTATTTTAGTATATTCTTCTCTTAGGCTTTACCTCAGGTAACTCGCAATAGACCACCTATGGTCCAAATTTGATTCAACTTCAGAAGAATTTGTTACCCTACTCAACACTATAAAATTGGGGTCTACTGACAATATAGTGTCCTATCACATTGTGCTGCAGTCATTGGCTTTGCCATCATTTTGATCATGACTGAGATGCTAAATTCATCCTTACCTCTACTTTAGTTCCCTGTGGAACAGAAACAAGGGAGAGATTTGACAGCAGAGCTGCCAACAATGTGGATATGGTGGGACCGATCTTGTTGGAGCTAGGCACTGTGTTGGCATCTTAGAGCACACCATCAGGAAGAAAAGCTTCAAAGACATAGGGCATTATTATGAGTGTGGTAGTCCTGGGATCCGCCATACTCACGGTAGCAGTCTGACTGCCAAAACCCCGGTGGTTGGAATGCCGTATTCCAATGGTGGTGGTGGTGGGACCACCATCAGACCTCTGGGTCCACTGGGATCCAGGATCATATGACAGTGGCAGTGTGGAAAGGGGCAGAAAATGGTGGTGGTGCTGATGCAAGAATCGTTAAGCAGATTACAACCTGCATTTCCACCTCCTATTTCAAGGTGGCATAAATGCAGGTAAGGGAGCCCTAACAGAGCCCCAGGGAGACTCTGCCCATTTGAGTGCCTGCCGGGGGACACACGTTGTGCCCCCTTAGAATTTAACCTTCATGCATGCACTGTGTTGCAAAAAACACGCCCACTGTGGTGGAACCCCTATCAACTATATCACCTGAGAGGAATAGTGTGCCTGCTTCGGCCCTTCCCACAAACGCCATGCCATGAAGAAGAGACATTCTCGAAACGCGTATGCAAAAGGCGCTGTACTACGCTGTGTGGTTGCCGCCGAATCCGCTGCTGCCTCCTGAATAAATAGGGTGTAATCCATCGTTGTGTGGGTAACTTCAATTGCTGGGGAATTTTATTTGGAATATATATATATATATATATATATATATATATACGAACAAGGGAGTGATCCTGAAACGCGTTGAGTGTGATTTGCCATTCTGACCTGAAAATAAACGGAGGATAATTGCAGCAGATTCTGTGTCCGTGATTGCTGTCTTGCTTCGATTGTGTGACGGCTTGGGTGCATATATATATATATATATATATATATATATATATATATATATATATATATATATATAGATATATTACCTACTGGCGGTCGCCAGTAGGTATATATAGTTAGGATTTTTTCTCTATGGGATTTTTGAAAATTCTATGTCTAATAACTTTGGCGTTTGTGGACGGATTTGCTGAAATTTTCAGGAAAATGGAACATTTTGTATCTGAGCAGCCCCTGAAAATTTGGGGGGGGTTCGTCAAGGGGGGGCCGAGAAAAAAGGGGGGTCCCAAAACGCGTTTTTCCAATGTTAATTTCCATAGGGCGGTTGGCCTCACTTTTAGCCCGAACGGCTGAATGGATTTCCATGAAACTTGGCAAAATTGTAGGGACTGTTAGCCCGATGTGCCTTTGCTAGGTCTCAATATATGTGCTCCAGTGGATTTTGAGAAATTAACGTTCAAAAAAAGATATATATCTGTGACAGCGTCCCGGGCAGCGATCCGGTTCGCGTACTTTTCGCGTTACGGAGCTTTGCGAAGCGAAGCTGATTGGCTCACCGGTGTCTGTAAACATTCCAAACAGTCCGTAGCGGCCGCCATCTTGTCTCTCGGTAGGATCGAGAGACAAGAGGAGGCCAAAGCGAAGGGGGAAATTACCATAAGGGGGCATAGTAGATCCTCCCTGACCCCCTAGGTTTGATGTGGAGGATTTAAAAGGGCCCCGCGGGGCAAAAAAAAAACAGAAAAAAAAAACGTTTTTTTTCGTGGGGAGCGCCCGGTTTGCGAACCGGGAAGCGGTCAGGGGAGCGTACTACAAGGAAAAAAGAATGATAGACTTTTAACTTATTGTATGTTTATAGACTTTTTTTTTTTTTGCTGAGTGACGTCTCGGCCTATCTCCACGGGATACCATCTCGGCGTTTAAGCCCAGGGGGACCGGTAGTGTGGGAGAGATAACGTCTGTTAACGTTCGATTCGAAGGAAATCAGGAAGTGTTGATAAACATTGTCTGCGCCATCTTGCCTTTTTTCAAATGCCACACTTTTGTCGTGCACGGCAGCCATTTTAGATGCGTTGACCAGACCCACTCTCTGCACGCTGTCGATCCTTAGCATGGCTCCCCACCCTCGCAAGCATCTCCCCCAGGCACTGGTCACCCCCGCTCTCTGTCTTATGCATGGGCAATAAACCTCCCCCCATCTGCGCTGCTCTTCCTTGAGAATCACACCCTGTGCCCGCCCGACACCTCCCTTTCGCCCTATTCACTACCGCACCCTCTGACACTCCTCTTCCTCTGTGTCCGATTGTCCAGGCCGGTCCCAGGCTATCACCTAGCCATGCAGATGTAGTTTAAGGCCCCAGCTGTAAAGAATCACCCCTCTTCAAAGGAGTTACAGTAGATCAAGGCCCCCACCCGATGAGATCCGTCACACCACACGCGTTCCTACTATCTGAAAACCATCCTGTATTGTGATTGGGGAGGGGACCGAGCCTGAAGCGGAAGATTCCAGGGATGCCTCTTTGTACATCAAAGTTTTTACAATTATGTGTCACATTAAAAATATATAGCACTCCAACAAAGTAGTAGGATTATAAAACTTTAATAACTTATAAATATATACAACGCAACAAAAACAGTAAATACATTTAAACATTGATTAAAAAAAAGAAGCAACAATGGTCAGTAGCTGTGTTTTGTGCGAATAGTCCCAAGGCAGCACAACGTGCTGAGTTCTGGACGGCACCCAGGTGATGTCCAGTAAGGGGCGTCCCGGGGGGTGCGGGGGGAGGCCTCGTCAGTAGCGGTCTGTTGTGTGAATAGTCCCAAGGCAGCAGAACGCGCTGAGATGTGGATGGCACCCAGGTGATGTCCAGTAAGTTGCCGCACTGGTTTTGGTATCCTACAATGCTGCTCCGAATAATGGCTTGGGGCGCCCCGGGGGGGGGGGGGGGTGAGGCGGCGTGAACGGGCCTCCCCAGGTGGAGGCTCGTCTGCTGTAGTGGGGTGCCCCTTTACCGTTTCAGTTGCCATTCCGTGGGGCGTCCCGGGGGTGCGGGGGGAGGCCTCGTCAGTAGCGGTCTGTTGTGCGAATAGTCCCAAGGCAGCAGAACGCGCTGAGATGTGGATGGCACCCAGGTGATGTCCAGTAAGTTGCCGCACTGGTTTTGGTATCCTACAATGCTGCTCCGAATAACGGCTTGGGGCGCCCCGGGGGGGGGGGTGGGGAGGCGGCGTGAACGGGCCTCCCCAGGTGGAGGCTCGTCTGCTGTAGTGGGGCGCCCCTTTACCGTTTCAGTTGCCATTCCGCCCGCTTTTGGTACACTGTGCCAAAATCCGCCATTCAGCTGAGTTGCGCCAAGTCTTGCGGTGCAGCGATAGGCGGCTGCCACAGGACTCTCAAAATGGCGGCAGGCTCTTTCCTTTTTGGGCCTGGTCCACTGAAATGGCCCTGGGACATCTTGGAACTCGGACGCTTGTCTGCTAGGTCTTGGACCCCATTCTCGAAAGCGTCCCCTCAGCCTTGAAGATTCTACAAAAGTCATGGGGGCCACCGACTCCTGCAGGCTTCCGGTGGGGAGCGGCTGCCATGATTGCTCGCGGAATGACCACGACGGCGCCACGAGATGGTGGTGCTTTCATGCTGACCCCAGCTTCAGTCTGAAACATCCAGAAACAAGGTGGGGCTTTCATCGTTTGGGAAAAAAAAATGTTTTAAGCCAATGAAAAGTGTTATTTTTAGGTCATATGATCAAGCCTTCCATCATTAGGAAACCAAAAGTAAAATGAACCAATGAAAAGTTTTATAAACAAGTCACATGACCTGTTATGCGGCATAGGGCTATAGAAAGCGTAGAAAATCCGTTGGCACGTGAGGCGGCGTCAGTAGCGGACCGATGTGCGAATAGGCCGAAGGCAGCACAACGCGCCAAGATCCGGATGGCACCGAGGTGTGGCCATCCTACAATGCTGCGCCGAAAGTCGGCGTGGGGCGCCCCGTTGGCCTGTGAGTTCGCGTCAGTCAGAGGGGGCTGTTTGAGGATCTGACTGCATTGGAAAGCAATGTGATGCTGTGCGTCGCCCCCAAGATGAGGCGGCGTCTGTAGCGGACCGATGTGCGAATAGGCCGAAGGCAGCACAACGCGCCAAGATCCGGATGGCACCGAGGTGGTGTCCAGCAAGTTGCCGCACTGGTGTGGCCATCCTACAATGCTGCGCCGAAAGTCGGCGTGGGGCGCCCCATTGGCCTGTGAGTTCGCGTCAGTCAGTGGGGGCGGTTTGAGGATCTGACTGCATTGGAAAGCAATGTGATGCTGTCCGTCGCCCCCAAGATGAGGCGGCGTCAGTAGCGGACCGATGTGCGAATAGGCCGAAGGCAGCACAACGCGCCAAGATCCGGATGGCACCGAGGTGGTGTCCAGCAAGTTGCCGCACTGGTGTGGCCATCCTACAATGCTGCGCCGAAAGTCGGCGTGGGGCGCCCCGTTGGCCTGTGAGTTCGCGTCAGTCAGTGAGGGGCTGTTTGAGGATCTGACTGCATTGGAAAGCAATGTGATGCTGTGCGTCGCCACCAAGATGAGGCGGCGTCAGTAGCGGACCGATGTGCGAATAGGCCGAAGGCAGCACAACGCGCCAAGATCCGGATGGCACCGAGGTGGTGTCCAGCAAGTTGCCGCACTGGTGTGGCCATCCTACAATGCTGCGCCGAAAGTCGGCGTGGGGTGCCCCGTTGGCCTGTGAGGTGGCGTCAGTAGCGGACCGATGTGTGAATAGGCCGGAACCAGCACAAGGCGCCAAGATCCGGATGGCACCGAGGTGGTGTCATAGTTGAGAGTTCTGAGAAGCGGGGGGGAGGCGGTGCAAACGAGTCTCTCCCTCCATGTGGAGGCACTTCATCTGCAGTGGGGCGCCGAGATCCGGATGGCACCGAGGTGGTGTCTAGCAAGTTGCCGCACTGGTGTGTGTTGAAAAGATGAAGGGTCCACAGCAAGTCTATGTTATGAACATCATCATAGTCGATGGTTGGTGGAGACATTTTGACTATATCCTGGACCTGCCCGTCCTCGCCCAAAATGGCGCCGGAATAAATGGGACTCGTAACTCCTTGTTGTGTACTGGTTGCACAACCTTGATATCACGAGATACGTATGCAGTTTTGAAGCACATGGCGGGCAGGGACGAGAATTGATTGAATATTTCGACATCCCTATTGATATTAAGTTCTGATGTGTTATTGATTACTGTACTATTGAAAGTTCGAATTAACGTCACCCATGGTAGTTGCCCGCAAATGTATATCTAGATAATTTTATTGTAAGTGGCCCTGTCGTATTTTAATTATAAAATGTACGTCCACCGATTCCGCAACTGTTAGACACCTTAGTTCTTGCAACCTAATGGCCCGCCCGTTACGTTCCTCTACAGTGTAAATGTCTCCTCATCATATACGATTACAGTTTGCTCCATGGCCGGCCCACGTGGTTATAGGCCCGTATTTGTATACTGACATTTTCAAAATAAAGGTTTTTAAAAGAAAACATGGTAGTAGTATTTACATTGGTAAAGTTTTTAATAATAGTCACTGTTTTCGAATCAGTAAAAGGCAAGTGAAATAAAGCAGTCCAATTACATGAAGGGTACAAGGTATATTACGCATGAACGCAGTAAAGATAAATGGTCAAGGGCTGTATTGTTTTCTACTCCTGCAACATAAAGTGATCGATAAGAATCTGATATTCAGGCGTATCGGCGACTAAGACAGCAGGCCGAGCCTCTTTTGCTCAACGGCTCCGTCATGGGACGAAGAAACGCCCTTTTTCACGAAAAAGGAATATATTTTACTTGCAGGACAGTTGTAAATTTTCCGGGAAAGTACATTAGCCTGGAACATTATAACATATTTGTTTAAGAAAAAAAATAATGTTCGAAAGTAATAAAAAGTGTAATTTTTAGGTCATATGACCAAGCCTTTCATCATTAGAATAAGAAAAGTAAAATGAACCAATCAAAAATTTTATTAACAAGTCACATGACCTGTTATGCTTACGTTACGCGCTGCGCGCCGCGCCCCGGATCGCTTCCGGGAAGCTGTGCTTCGCGCACTGGAGCACTTCCGGATGCGCTAAAGCGGCGCGTCATATGACGCATTACGCGACAACGCAGGTCCAGAATATAGTCAAAATGTCTCCACCAACCAGCGGTCGGAACACAACGCCTTTCAGCAGGCTAAATAGTTCTGTTAAATGACAACAGAAGGGACAGGCAACAAGAACCATCAGTCAAAGAGGGTAGGGCAAGTTCTTCTCTACCGGGTCACGTTGGGGCGCTACCGGAACTGATCGAATTGGTAGTCTACAGTGTTTCTGGATGTTTCAGACTGAAGCTGGCGTCAGCATGAGAGCACCACCATCTCGTAGCTCCGTCGTGGCCATTCCACGGGCAATCATGGCAGCCGCTCCCCACCAGAAGCCCCCTCCGAGTCCGCGCTATCACACCGTCCCTCGGGGGCCAACGTCAAGCGGTTCAGGGAGGCACCGCATCACATTGTTTTCAAATGTAGTCACGTCCTCAAACAGCCCCCACTTACATTGAGAATAGTGAAGCTGTAGCAGGTGCAAATAAGCTTCAGACAGTCTAACAAGCACTCCTCAAAACTTTGAACTATCAGAGTGCATGAGTTTCATGCTCGATCGATTGAGCTAGCCGGATCGGGCAACAAAAAGTATAAAATAGTTATGTAAATAGTTATTTAATAAAATGTTTTACCCTGTTACTTTGCTGGTGTGTTGTATATATTTGTAATATTTGCATAGAGTTTATCGTTATTTTGGGCGGGGTGGGTGGCCGAGCCGAGCTGTCTTGCAGCCATCATGGTGTGGAGTTCAGTTCATCTCACTAGTTTCGTATTTCTCATGAGGGGTTGTTCCTAATGTTTCTATTTTAGCGAGGTCAAAAAGAGATCCCATTAGTGGTCTACTGATTTTGCTCGATCCCTTTTGTTTTTTTACACGATTTTTCACTATCTGCAAAGACTAAACAGAGTATTGCGACTCTGTGCTTGTTTGTAAATAGAGAAAGAACCAAAGAGAACCAATTCTAAAACAGTAAATGCTTGGATAACAATCAATCAAATAGGAGAGGGAAGCAGGCACGACGGATTACAACGGGGGCAAAGGCCTGCGTTAACTACCCTTCACTATCTGCAAAGAGAGAGTACTCGTAATAGAAATGAGGGGGGGGCAGCATTCAAAGCAGATCAGTGTGCATAAACACGAAAATGTTTTTACTTACCACGTACTTGACATTCGACAGCTTATGATATTTGCTATTAAAAAACCATTGAAATTCACTGAAAAAGCCATAGGTTAGAGACCATATATAGTTAGGAATTAGCATTTACAAAACCTTGAAAATTCACTGAAAAAACCATGGGTTATAGACCATATATAGTTAGGAATTAGCATTTAAAAAACCTTATTTTACTCACACAAAACCATTGAAATTCCATATATAGTTAGTTGCACTAACTATATATCGCGCACCCGCAATCCACTGCTGATGATGTCACATATTACATCATTCATGACATGGTCAGTGACATCACTGATGACATCACTGATGACATCTCAAATGACATCACTGATGACATCACTGATGACATCTCAAATGACATCATTCTTGTGCTAATACGATAAACCTCTTCAGACTCTAATATAACCTTAGATACACTCAGTATATACAGACACTCACACACTGTCACTCATCCATGGAGTTACTCACACACCAAGTCAGTCATGCAAACAAACAATCTCACCTCCATTTCCTCAACTATACAGTTATACACACCTTACTTATTCAAACATATACTAACACATATTTACTCTCTTATACAATCCCTGATACAAGTTCACAATGATCCATACAGCCACTCACACATTCAGTGGCTCTCATGCACAGTTATTTATTTATGCCAACTCTCACATGTACTGTGTTTTACATATGTACTTACTATGACATGTAGCATTGAGATATCCATTCACTCATCAATACACTCATGCACACAGTCAACCGCCCATGTAGCTGTTTCCACATGCACTCTTGAACTCATACACCTAGTGAATCAACTGCTCACACATCTATGCACAGAGTCACACACCTCCCAGCCACCCCCACACAAACTCAATCTCCCATACAAATACTTGGGCAACCAATCAATAACACATATAGCCTCTCGTATAGCTAATGATCAACACATGCAGCAGTTTACATCACAACAGACATACTGATGCACACATTCAGACAGTTTAGTCACTAACCCATGCATTTAGTACGACACATTTATTCACTCACTCATACAGTCAGTCACGCACCTACTAAATCCTTCATCCAGACACTTATACATCCACTCATTCTTCAATATATCAAACATATTTAAACTTTACAGAAACACACAGTCACTGGATGTTGTCATCAGTGATGTCATCAGTGATGTCATTTGAGATGTCATCAGTGATGTCATCAGTGATGTCACTGACCATGTCATGAATGATGTAATATGTGACATCATCAGCAGTGGATTGCGGGTGCGCGATATATAGTTAGTGCAACTAACTATATATGGAATTTCAATGGTTTTGTGTGAGTAAAATAAGGTTTTTTAAATGCTAATTCCTAACTATATATGGTCTATAACCCATGGTTTTTTCAGTGAATATATATATATATATATATATATATATATATATATATATATATTTTTTTTTTTAAATGCTTGCTACACCTTTTAGTGATTTTTTTTCCTTTTTTTCTTTTTTCCCCTTTCTTTATTTATATCCTCTTTTTTTATGATTTATTTATTTTTATATTGATCCTTACTTTTCCTTTAACCTTTCAGGCTTAATAGTTTTCATTTGATTTTATTTCAAAAATTAAACGACTTACACATAGGAATAACTGTAGTAAACCTACTAGGGTTTGACAAAAGATAGAGTGCACCACATGAAGACCTAAGTTAACTTCCACCCTGAGCCTGGGCATGGTCTCTGATGGTCTCTAATAGCTCATCAGCATCCAGTGGAGAACATGGCGGACGTCGGCTAGAGCGGTCCGCACGCTCCGAACAGCTCTCCGAGACTCCACTCTGCTGTTGACGGGATTATGCCATAGGACGTTGCTCTCTAACATGCTTTGACCTCTTTTTGGTGGCACACTGAAGACGGGACCGGAGCGGGCATTTTGCGGCTGCTGCTTCCTTCGGATTGAGCCTCGGGGTGTTCGGTGGATGTGTCTGCCTGCCGCGTCCCGCCCCCTCCGCTCTGCCTTTCTGCCGTGCTGGAGGTGGGCAGCCGTGGAGCTTAGGCGCGGCCGCTGCCCGGGGGCTCCTCGGAGCAATTGCGGGTAGTGGGAGAGGAGGAGGGCCGATAACGAGGGGTTCCGTGTTGCCTGGATCTCTCTCTCCTGAGTTCGGAGCAACATCGATGCAGGCTGCTCCTGGAGTGGACGGGGAGGCAGCTGGCTCAGGTGACTCGGGGGACTCCTTTTCATCCAGAAGTAAGGTGGTTGGGCAGGCCAGGGATGGAATAAGTACGGGCGGTAAGGGTAAAGAACTGCCCTTAAGGAATACAAGAAGTACAACTAGGAAGCAAGGCAAGGGGCACCAGTCGGCTAAAAAACTACAGGTCCCAGGGTGCACCACAGGGTTGGCTCAGAGTGCAGGTAGATGCGTGGCTGGAGGTCAGGAGCACGAATTAGAGATAAGTGAGGTTAAGGGTGCTGTTACAAAGGAGGAAAGTAAAGGCAAAGACACAAAGCAAAGAGGAACAAGAAATAAACAGCCGAAGATTTCTGGTGGCATAACACCATCTTTACGTTCCTTCTTCAAAGTTTTGCCCCAGGTGCTAGATATTTCACAAGGTATGGCAGCCTCCATGGCAGCGGCAGTGGCTTTGCAGGCAGATGTGTCAGCCCCTGTCTCTTTGTCTACTTTTAGCCCGGCTTCTAAGCCGGTAGCGTCGTCAGCTCACTTTTAGTGACTTCCATTCCCACAGTTATTTCTTTACCTGCTGTATTACCTACTGTATCATCTGGCTCACCTGCGTCCTCTGAGCCTATTACTGTGGGGGAGGCACTCACCTTACAAGATGTGTAGGCAGGTGAAGGGGGAGTGGGACAAGTGGCACAATCATTAGAAAAGGAGACAATGGGCGATGGTGGAGGACGTAGCCGCGGTGACCTGGGAGTAGGTAATACACTTGAGGCTCTGGTCAAATCAATACCTGCAATGAGCGAGGAGATTAGATGTGATTTTGCAGTCTCTAAAGTCAACCAAAATTATATTAGAGCATCCTGTGAGGCGCTCGACCAAAAGGTGGATGGTTTGTGTGAAAGGACGGAGATATTGGAAAGTTTTGTGGGCCTTTTGACATCTAATCTAGAAACTGCCAGATCTAAAATTCAAACATTGCAAAGAGACGGGGAGAGTATGCGGGAGCGGATTGAAGTATTGGAAAACTATTCCAGACGAAACAACATTCGACTCCTGAAGATCCTGGAAGGAAAGGAAGGCGTAAATCAGAGGGTCTTGCTGGGAGTGTTGTTTCAGGGCTTAGAGCAGTACAGTAGTGTTGAAAGAGTTTAGCAGGTTTTGATAGGGATGGTGTTTCAGGATTTAGGACAGTGCAGTGGTGTTCAGGCAGTATAAGGGGGCAAGGTGGGACTGAGAATGTAGAAAGGAAAATTCACTGAAATGATTACTACATGCTACAGAGAGAGTTGCTATGGCATTTCTACAGCACACCCAGGATCTCTATTACACACCATGGAGACTATTTGGGAATTAAGAGGCCTGACACACATGCTGCATAGGACTTTCCAGCACTACATGTCCTAAAGCCTGACTCACTCCATGAGTACATGTATTCCCATATTTTTAAACACATCAACTAAGCAAATTATTCTGCCACAATTTTTTGAAATGAGTACTAACTCACAGTGTGATCTTAGACATATGACAGTATCCCTTGCAATTCAGTAAAATGATAACTAAAGTGAAAGAGGCTCTTGCTAGGAGTGCTGTTTCAGGGTCTACTTTCAAAAAACACAGTTGATGGACAGAATGTAGAACAATGTCATACATTCACCCCAGTACAAGGATCTGGGCCTAAATCCATCGTTTTTTTGCACTCCACACCACCCTGGGTTAGACACTGGCTATATGCAAATCAGCTCTGACCCTGTGCCTCATGGGAACAGTCCAGTCCGAACTACCAAGCCATGTCTTTCCCAGACCGGAATCAAGCATCCAAGGACCGGTTTCTGGCTATCAGCCTTCATCAGCCTGGATAGCTTGACTCCAGTGGTGTGGAGAGCCTGGCAAAAAAACGATGGATTTAGGCCCAGATCCTTGTACTGGGGTGAATGTATGACATTGTTCTACATTCTGTCCATCAACTGTGTTTTTTGCAATTTTCACCCCGAGTGGGCTGGGTATGCTCAGACGTGAGTCCCAGGCTCTCCACACCACTGGAGTCAAGCTATCCAGGCTGATGAAGGCTGATAGCCAGAAACCGGTCCTTGGATGCTTGATTCCGGTCTGGGAAAGACATGGCTTGGTAGTTCGGACTGGACTGTTCCCATGAGGCACAGGGTCAGAGCTGATTTGCATATAGCCAGTGTCTAACCCAGGGTGGTGTGGAGTGCAAAAAAACGATGGATTTAGGCCCAGATCCTTGTACTGGGGTGAATGTATGACATTGTTCTACATTCTGTCCATCAACTGTGTTTTTTGCAATTTTCACCCCGAGTGGGCTGGGTATGCTCAGACGTGAGTCCCAGGCTCTCCACACCACTGGAGTCAAGCTATCCAGGCTGATGAAGGCTGATAGCCAGAAACCGGTCCTTGGATGCTTGATTCCGGTCTGGGAAAGACATGGCTTGGTAGTTCGGACTGGACTGTTCCCATGAGGCACAGGGTCAGAGCTGATTTGCATATAGCCAGTGTCTAACCCAGGGTGGTGTGGAGTGCAAAAAAACGATGGATTTAGGCCCAGATCCTTGTACTGGGGTGAATGTATGACATTGTTCTACATTCTGTCCATCAACTGTGTTTTTTGCAATTTTCACCCCGAGTGGGCTGGGTATGCTCAGACGTGAGTCCCAGGCTCTCCACACCACTGGAGTCAAGCTATCCAGGCTGATGAAGGCTGATAGCCAGAAACCGGTCCTTGGATGCTTGATTCCGGTCTGGGAAAGACATGGCTTGGTAGTTCGGACTGGACTGTTCCCATGAGGCACAGGGTCAGAGCTGATTTGCATATAGCCAGTGTCTAACCCAGGGTGGTGTGGAGTGCAAAAAAGCGATGGATTTAGGCCCAGATCCTTGTACTGGGGTGAATGTATGACATTGTTCTACATTCTGTCCATCAACTGTGTTTTTTGCAATTTTCACCCCGAGTGGGCTGGGTATGCTCAGACGTGAGTCCCAGGCTCTCCACACCACTGGAGTCAAGCTATCCAGGCTGATGAAGGCTGATAGCCAGAAACCGGTCCTTGGATGCTTGATTCCGGTCTGGGAAAGACATGGCTTGGTAGTTCGGACTGGACTGTTCCCATGAGGCACAGGGTCAGAGCTGATTTGCATATAGCCAGTGTCTAACCCAGGGTGGTGTGGAGTGCAAAAAAACGATGGATTTAGGCCCAGATCCTTGTACTGGGGTGAATGTATGACATTGTTCTACATTCTGTCCATCAACTGTGTTTTTTGCAATTTTCACCCCGAGTGGGCTGGGTATGCTCAGACGTGAGTCCCAGGCTCTCCACACCACTGGAGTCAAGCTATCCAGGCTGATGAAGGCTGATAGCCAGAAACCGGTCCTTGGATGCTTGATTCCGGTCTGGGAAAGACATGGCTTGGTAGTTTGGACTGGACTGTTCCCATGAGGCATAGGGTCAGAGCTGATTTGCATATAGCCAGTGTCTAACCCAGGGTGGTGTGGAGTGCAAAAAAACGATGGATTTAGGCCCAGATCCTTGTACTGGGGTGAATGTATGACATTGCTCTACATTCTGTCCATCAACTGTGTTTTTTGCAATTTTCACCCCGAGTGGGCTGGGTATGCTCAGACGTGAGTCCCAGGCTCTCCACACCACTGGAGTCAAGCTATCCAGGCTGATGAAGGCTGATAGCCAGAAACCGGTCCTTGGATGCTTGATTCCGGTCTGGGAAAGACATGGCTTGGTAGTTCGGACTGGACTGTTCCCATGAGGCACAGGGTCAGAGCTGATTTGCATATAGCCAGTGTCTAACCCAGGGTGGTGTGGAGTGCAAAAAAACGATGGATTTAGGCCCAGATCCTTGTACTGGGGTGAATGTATGACATTGTTCTACATTCTGTCCATCAACTGTGTTTTTTGCAATTTTCACCCAAAGTGGGCTGGGTATGCTCAGACGTGAGTCCCAGGCTCTCCACACCACTGGAGTCAAGCTATCCAGGCTGATGAAGGCTGATAGCCAGAAACCGGTCCTTGGATGCTTGATTCCGGTCTGGGAAAGACATGGCTTGGTAGTTCGGACTGGACTGTTCCCATGAGGCACAGGGTCAGAGCTGATTTGCATATAGCAAGTGTCTAACCCAGGGTGGTGTGGAGTGCAAAAAAGCGATGGATTTAGGCCCAGATCCTTGTACTGGGGTGAATGTATGACATTGTTCTACATTCTGTCCATCAACTGTGTTTTTTGCAAGTTTCAGGGTCTACAGCAGTGCAGTAATGTTGAAGAGGTTTGCAGGTTTTGCTAGGGATGGTGTTTCAGGGTGTAGGACAGTGCAGTGGTGTTCAGGCAGTATAAGTGGTCAAGTTGGGACTGAGAATGTAGAAATGAAAATCCACTGAAATGATTACTACATCCTACAGAGAGAGTTGCTATGGCATTTCTACAGCACACCCAGGATCTTTATTACACAGCATGGAGACTCTTTGGGAATTAAGAGGCCTGACACACATGCTACATAGGAATTTCTAGCACTACATGTCCTAAAGCCTGACTCACTCCATGAGTACACGAATTCCCATATTTTTAACCACATCAACTAAGCAAATTATTCTGACACAATTTCCTAAAATGAATACTGACTCACAGTGTGTTCTTAGACACATGGCAGATCCCTTGCAATTCAGTAAAATGATTACTACAGTGAAAGAGGGTCTTGTTGGGAGTGTTGTTTCAGGGTTTAGAGCAGTACAGTAGTGTTGAAAGAGTTTAGCAGGTTTTGATAGGGATGGTGTTTCAGGGTTTAGGACAGTGCAGTGGTGTTCAAGCAGTATAAGGGGTCAAGGTGGGACTGAGAATGTAGAAAGAAAAATTCACTGAAATGATTACTACATGCTACAGAGAGAGTTGCTATGGCATGTCTACAGCACACCCAGGATCTCTATTACAGAGGCCTGACACACATGCTGCATAGGAATTTCTAGCACTACATGTCCTAAAGCCTGACTCACTCCATGAGTACATGTATTCCCATATTTTTAAACACATCAACTAAGCAAATTATTCTGCCACAATTTCCTAAAATGAATAGACTCACAGTGTGATCTTAGACACATGACAGCATCCCTTGCAATTCAGTAAAATGATTACTACAGTGAAAGAGGGTCTTGCTGGGATTGTTGTTTCAGGGTTTAGAGCAGTACAGTAGTGTTGAAAGAGTTGAGCAGGTTTTGATAGGGGTGGTGTTTCAGGGTTTAGGACAGTGCAGTGGTGTTCAGGTAGTATAAGGGGTCAAGGTGGGACTGAGAATGTAGAAAGGAAAATTCACTGAAATGATTACTACACGCTACAGAGAGAGTTGCTATGGCATTTCTACAGCACACCCAGGATCTCTATTACACGCCATGGAGACTATTTGGGAATTAAGAGGTCTCACACACATGCTGCATAGGACTTTCTAGCACTACATGTCCTAAAGCCTGACTCACTTCATGAGTACATGTATTCCCATATTTTTAAACACATCAACTAAGCAAATTATTCTGCCACAATTTTCTGAAATGAATACTAACTTACAGTGTGATCTTAGACACATGACAGTATCCCTTGCAATTCAGTACAATGATTACTACAGTGAAAGGGGGTCTTGCTGGGAGTGTTGTGTCAGGATTTAGAAAACTACATGAGTATTCAACCAGTGTAGAGGGTATAGCAGGGGGTGTTCTTTCAGACTTTAAGGCCCAGCAGCAGTGTTCGGGCACTGTAGGAAATCATGCAGGGAGTGCTGTTTCAGGGTTTAGGGCAGTGCAGTGGTGTTTCAACATTATAGGGGCATTTGCTGAGGATGGTGATTATGGATTTAAAGCGTTGCAGTAGTGTTAGTTTAGCAGGTTTTGCTAGGGATGGTGTTTCAGGGTTTAAGACAGTACAGTGCTGTTCAGGCAGTGTAGGGGGTCAAGGTGGGACTGAGAATATAGAAATAAAAATTCAGTGAAATGATTACTACATGCTACAGAGAGAGTTCCTATGGCATTCATACAGCACACCCAGGATCTTTATTACACAGCATGGACACTATTTGGGAATTAAGAGGCCTGACACACATGCTGAATAGAACTTTCTAGTACTACATGTCCTAAAGCCTGACTCACTCCATGAGTACATGTATTCCCATATTTTTAAACACATCAACTAAGCAAATTATTCTGCTACAGTTTCCTAAAATGAATACTGACTCACAGTGTGATCTTAGACACATGACAGTATCCCTTGCAATTCAGTAAAATGATTACTACAGTGAAAGATGGTCTTGCTGGGAGTGTTGTTTCAGGGTTTAGAGCAGTACAGTAGTGTTGAAAGAGTTTAGCAGGTTTTGATAGGGATGGTGTTTCAGGGTTTAGGACAGTGCAGTGGTGTTCAGACAGAATAAGGGGTCAATGTGGGACTGAGAATGTAGAAAGGAAAGTTCACTGAAATGATTACTACATGCTACAGAGATAGTTGCTATGGCATTTCTACAGCACACCCAGGATCTCTATTACACACCATGGAGACTATTTGGGAATTAAGAGGCCTGACACACATACTGCATAGAACTTTCTAGTACTACATGTCCTAAAGCCTGACTCACTCCATGAGTACATGTATTCCCATATTTTTAAACACATCAACTAAGCAAAATATTCTACCACATGCTACTAAAAGATTTTCTATGGCATTTGTGCACATACCCAGAATGTTTACTAGACTGCAAGGAGACTATCTGAGAATTCTAACCCTGATATACAAGTGTGTATGTGGTTAGATCACTTCATGTACACACTATACATTTTTAACAACAGCACTGTACTGCAAAAAAATATCTCCTCAAACACATTAACATACCAAATGCAACTATCACAATGTTTTTCCCAAAGCAGACAAATTCAGAATCAGACTCTATGCAAATAAACTCCTACTTCCACATTGGAACACATTTGTCTTATTAACTTAAAGTGCAAACATAGATCCCCTTACAAATTAACAACTCACCTTTAAAAGTGTTTTTGTAGTTTTAGAACAGTGTCAATCACACACCAGATTTTCTTAAGCAGAATTTCTGAATTGTGCACCAGTCACTGGAATCATAGAATGACATAGCTTCCCTCTCATTTTACACACATATTCTTGTAGATAACCAATGAAATTTCTTCCCACACAAATTCAAAACCAAACTAACATTTTAATTTGTTCTATATTGCAACACTTTCAATCTCACATAATATTCAACCTTCCCCCATTGCTCTCTCTGCCTGTTACCATGGTAACACTCCATAGAACACCTAGCTGAACACACATGTGAAAGGTTCATCTGCAAACCAAACCAGCAAGGGTGTTTGACTTCTCAATACACCATCTTATCCTGTGCAATGTTCCTTTCAATGACTTTTTCTCAACCATTAGCATTTCTCCTTTTAAAAAACAGTAGCATACACCCTAGTTTTCAATGTTGAATTTTCAGAAACCACCAATCATTTCATTTTTTTTCAAGTGCACTGAATCTCATCCACATTTTTTTCTAAACTCCTACTTTTCAAACTGTCATTTCATTTCCAGAGCCCATCTGAGTACAACCAGATCTCCCTTCAAGATGCTTAGAGTGTGGATTGTAGGACACAGCTATATTTTCTGGAGTGAAAGGTATGCAGCAAATAGATGCTTTCTCAACCTTGATTTACCAAATGTGAATATTATGCGGATTGGCCAGAGAGGATTGAGATGTCACCAATTAATGCCATTGGTAAAATCCTTTTTGCATTTCCCACACCCTGACCTCATAATTGTGCACTGTGGTGGCAATGACCTAGGCACTTTGACTGGGGTAGGTCTGGAAATGCTTTTAAAGGACACCTTTGGGCAATTGATGTCACTTTTTCCACAAACTGCCTTTGTATATTCTAATATATGCCAAAGGCAAAAATGGAACGTGTCCAACTAATATTGTCCACAGATTGAGAAAGCAAGGAAACATGTGAATAAGTCTGTTTCTGCTTTCCTCAGAGACTATGGTATGGGTTCTATATACCACAACAACTTGCGTTACAACATGCAAGGCATTTATGGAGGAGACGGTGTACATTTCACAGATGAGGGAATCAGAGTCTTCCTCTTGAACTTTAGATTCCGCATCGGTACTTACTTGTAGGTACAAAAATACTCAATAAACACAAGGGCTCTTTTTAGAGCCAACCAACATCCAAACCCTCAAACTTGTTATTTAACTGTATTTTTTTTTTGTATTTTTTTTCCCGAGGTGCGCGCAACCTGCTCGCACCTCGCGATTAAAAAAAAAAAATACCATAGGTTTCACCCATGTTATAGTTAGCTGGACATTTCTCTCATACAAAGCCTTTGAAATTCCCCCGTTATAGTTAGTTCAGCTAACTATAACTCGCGCGCCCGCAATGCACTGCTGATGACGTCACATATTACATCACTCATGACATGGTCAGTGACATCACTCATTATTTAACAAAGACAAGGGAACCCAAGGCGCAATATGCTAAGGACCATGGGTAGGTACTTTATTTCAAAGACAAAGGTCCTTAGACAGAGAAACAATTAAGGAAAATGAATATAGACCCAATGGAACTATATTTTTGAGGAAATGTCCAGCCGGACAGCTTATTACCTTGATAAAAAATAGTGACAAAACAATGAAACACTGCGTGTGATAGAAGCGGGACACCAGCCGATGTCGGACTAACACACTGAGAGAGCACAAACAAGGGGGAAGTAGTAGGCAATAACAGGTCATCTGATTATTGTAAATCATATAACAGACAATCCATAACATACACATATGCATGAAAAGTATATATCAACTATGCATTTAGTGCATATAGGTCGACGCCGTTTCGAACCACAAAACATATCGGTTCATCCTCAGGACAAGGAATAATTGCCTTAATAGTACAAATTTGCAGTAGTCCCACTTGTGTAGAGATCAATATGCCATACCGTAAAAGAAAGGTAAAAAGGGAAACATAAAAAGAATGAAACATGTCAGTATATCATTGTTACAACTGCATATACAGTGCAAGACTCATACCATGCCAAAGTGTCAAGGTAGAACAGTGATGCGTGATTGTGCAGAGGATAAATCGTTGTAAGAGTGGAGGCCTGTGGCAGTGCATTCCATTGGTGAAAATGGGTGACTCCGACTGGTACAGGAGAAGGTAGAACAATGATGCCTGATTGTGCAATTATCCTGTGTACACCAGATCGGCCTCACTGACCCTATATATTCTCCCACAGAACACTGTTGAATATTGTTTCTTGGGCTGAATTCTTCCTTAGTCTCATTTCCATCGGTAAGCTGTTTATCCTTGTCATTACAGATCTTGACCCTTGCGCCCCGCTGCTTACTATCTCACCCCCTTAAGTACTGGGAGGCACTGCCACAGTCCTCCACTCTTGCAACGATTTATCCTCTGCACAATCACGCATCATTGTTCTACCTTCTCCTGTACCAGTCGGAGTCACCAATTTTTACCAATGGAATGCACTGCCACAGGCCTCCACTCTTACAACGATTTATCCTCTGCACAATCACGCATCACTGTTCTACCTTCTCCTGAACCAGTCGGAGTCACCAATTTTCACCAATGGGACGCTGCGCCACTAGCCTTGCTCCTACCGTCAAGCACACTGCATGTATCCAGCATGCATTACACTCCGCTGCCGTTGACACTTTGGCATGGTATGAGTCTTGCACTGTATACGCAGTTGTAACAATGATATACTGACATGTTTCATTCTTTTTATGTTTCCCTTTTTACCTTTCTTTTACGGTATGGCATATTGATCTCTACACAAGTGGGACTACTGCAAATTTGTACTCTTAAGGCAATTATTCCTTGTCCTGAGGATGAACCGATATGTTTTGTGGTTCGAAACGTCGTCGACCTATATGCACTAAATGCATAGTTGATATATACTTTTCATGCTATGTGTATGTTATGGATTGTCTGTTATATGATTTACAATAATCAGATGACCTGTTATTGCCTACTACTTCCCCCTTGTTTGTGCTCTCTCAGTGTGTTAGTCCAACATCGGCTGGTGTCCCGCTTCTATCACACGCAGTGTTTCATTGTTTTGTCACTATTTTTTATCAAGGTAATAAACTGTCCGGCTGGACATTTCCTCAAAAATATAGTTCCATTGGGTCTATATTCATTTTCCTTAATTGTTTCTCTGTCTAAGGACCTTTGTCTTTGAAATAAAATGACATCACTGATGACATCTCAAATGACACAAATGTTTTTTTTGTCCTTTGGGGTTCTTCAGGGACCCCCTGAGAAGGCCTAGGGGGTCAGGGGGTCTCTACCCTGCCCGCTTTTCACGTTTTCCACTTTTGTTTTTGATTCACTTCTGCCTCAAGGGTGCGTGCAACGTGCACGCACCTCGCGATTATTTATTTATTTTTAAATGTTTGTTTTGCCCTTCGGGGTCCTTCAGGGACCCCCTGAGAAGGCCTAGGGGGTCAGGAAGTCTCTACCCTGACCCCTTTTTATGTTCTCCACTTTTGTTTTGGACTCTCTTCTGCCTCGGGGGTGCGTTCAACGTGCGCGCACCTCGCGATTTTTTTTAAAATAAATGGTTTTTCTTTGCCCTTCGGGGTCCTTCAGGGACCCCCTGAGATGGCCTAGGGGGTCAGGAAGTCTCTACCCTGCTTCCTTTTCACGTTCTCAACTTTTGTTTTGAGCTCTCTTCTGCCTCGGAGTGACAAAATGGCGGCCAACACTTCCTGGTTTCCCCCGATTGGAATGTTGTCAAACGTCTAACAACAAATCAGAATTCCGCTTGCGCACACCCGATTCACATACAGTGCGCGCATATAGATATGTATATATTTTTTCTTTTGATTTTCTCAGGAACTACTGGATGGATTTACACCATTTGAGCGAAAGCGTGATCTACGAATCAGACTCTACCATTTTGCCAAATTTCTTGTAATTCCGTTCAGCCGTTCGGGCTGTAGCCGTGTCTAATCGTCCTATGGAAAATAACATGGGGAAAACATGTTTTGGGGCCCCCCTTTTTCTCAGCCCCCACTTGACGAATCCCCCCAAAACTTTCAGGGAAAGAGCGGAGTGGAGCGGGCCATCTTCTTTGAGAAATTTGCGAAGATTCATCAACCGGCGCCAAAGTTATTCCCAATAGAATGTTGCAGATTTCCTATGGAAACTAGGTCCTAACTATAACTACCTACTGGCGACCGCCAGTAGGTTTTATATATATATATATATATATACACCCACACACAAACCACACGCATAATATATACTCGCTTGTTCACAGACAAGAAATATTCAAGTGTATAGTAAAGAATTTTGGTATAGGGCCTAGCAGGATTGTCCAGAGGAGGTCTGCAAATCAGTGTTGGCTGAAACATGTCAAAACTACAAAGAGACACTATGAGAAACTGGGTTATTAGTTGGGAAGGATGAGAGTCTTGTGCAAGTAATACGTCTGCAATTGTCTTTTGACTCGGAGCCAAGTACCCCATTGTAGCACTTGGATAGGGTAGCAAAGTTGATTAGTCCAAGGCCTATTTAGAAAAGATGGTGTGGACTAGCAATACCAATTTTCTGGCACGCAACAACAATACTCCAAAAAAAAAATGTCCAGTTGGTGCCTTTTCTTTTAAAAGGGAAAAATACACTTATTTCACAACCATACGCAACTATTAACAGATGATTATATACATCAGGTAGATGAAAATAACTTTGGTGACATTCTCATATCACTTTTCACCCTTAAGGGGTACTGAACCACATAATCACAATCACCTCCACTTGTATCAGTTATAATATCACATTATAAGGTAGTATCATTATATATAAAGCAGGATGACTGGTTTGCTCAGGTTATTACCTTTACCACATTAATAACAGAAACAATGTAATACTGTGTAAAGGCTATACATTAAAAGGTATGTCAATAGGTAGAAGGTAGGCCTACAGCTTAGTCACGATTTCACCATGTTTATAAAATAGCATTGTAGTGTGATTTACCCTTGTATCATCATTTAAACCAATGGAATTAATAAACATTTTGAAATGTGTTCATAAAATGTATAGGCATTGCACTGTTCATTATTAATACTGTCAATAAAGAAATGCAATTCAGAGCAACCATTTTGAGTGGAGGGGTCTTTGTTCCCTTGGCTGGGTAGCAGGGTAAATTACTTGCCCCAGTTGGTTGGTTGGGGGGTACAAAGGCTTGGAATCTGATGAGAAGCAGAATATGATAAATAAAACAATTCATGTAGCGCCATAAGATGTGGATGTACTATGTTGAAGCCCTGTACGTTCAAACTCACTGTATGAGTTTTACCAATTTGAGATCTTGCGGGACTGTAGAAGCTTATTTGGAGTGAAACTC
This sequence comes from Lissotriton helveticus, assembly GCF_964261635.1. Classification (NCBI taxonomy): domain Eukaryota; kingdom Metazoa; phylum Chordata; class Amphibia; order Caudata; family Salamandridae; genus Lissotriton; species Lissotriton helveticus. The sequence continues at coordinate 1,079,840,304 of NC_136063.1, read as the reverse complement.
ACTGCAGATTTGGCCTAGATGTATAATACAATGAAAACACCACAGATTTTCCAATAAGCCTTAATGAGCTCTGTAAGAATGCCCACTAATAATATAGGGCCTACTCCAGGTCAGAACCTATTAATGCAGAGTACCTTCTGTGCCAGAATAGCTATGTGCAATTACAAGACTGGGCATGACTGTAGTTTCATACGTGCAGCACGCACACGTGTGTTTACATGTGTTCACGTTTAACCAGCTTGGTGCCTCTAACACTAACAAAGGCAGACACTGGCAGTAAACACGCTCACTCCACTTACCATGGATTTACCATGTGTCAGACTCCAGTAGTGAGACTCACCCACATTAAAGGTTAAATAACCAGATAGTTAATTGCAATAAAAAAATTCTGGTTTAACTAAATGGCCAGAACACATGAAAAGCAAACCATTTAACTATGTGCATAGCTGTCAAGGTTTCAGATTGCCATGCATGACATTTTCATGATTTCAGTTTAATTATGAGTGACAGTTCAACGACTATGAGTGACACTTCTCGCGAGCAAAAATCAAGCAATGAAGACGTGTCCAGTCTGTCGCGGCCACACACTGGCACAGCTCCGCTGCAGGAAGCTCTCCCTTCAGATGAGCGCCCAACAGGCCTCTCATGCGCGGCCATGATGCTGAGAGAGAGTCAGTGTTGATTCACAATGCTGTGCCAAGGACACGTAATGTGCAGGCAGCACTGCGCACTCTCTCAAAGTTTATGCCGTGGAAGCACAACCATCGACAACCTTTTCTCTGCACGGTCGATTTCATGCGCTACAATCGATGAGGCCCGTACAATAAATTGATCCAACGATCCCATGATAGAGCCAGTAGGGGCGGTTTTCCCTCCTTTCGCCACCTTTAAAGACATCTTTCTTATTTTTTATTTAGAAAAAATGATAAAGTTACTGCAGTTATTAATCAAAAGGAGAGACCCTTAGGCGGCCGGTCATCTGTATTCCGATAATAAATTCGTTAGTTTAGTGCCCCCAATAGCGGATATCAACTAACCTTAGTCTGACGTCAATAGGGAATGGCCCCGTCCCGTCCTCGAGCCGTTCTCGAACGGGCTCAAACGGGCCCGCCCATGGCCCGGGCTTCGCCCGGCGCGTCCTGCGCAGCGGTAATTACAAACAATTATATAACGCCGGTGGGTGGGGCAAGCAGGGACCGCAGGTGTGGGCAATAGGGGCTCCTGGTAGGTGTGGTCCCCCTGTGCAGGCTTCAAAGTGCCCCCAGCAGAGTTTCACGGCTTCGAGTGGCACCCGCGAAGAGGGGGCCGCATGCCGTCTTCAAGTGCCGGTAGGTGGGGCAAGCAGGGACCGCAGGTGTGGGCAATAGGGGCTCCTGGTAGGTGTAGCCCCCCTGTGCAGGCTTCAAAGTATCCCCATCAGAGTTTCGTGGCTTCGAGCGGCACCCCTAGTCACAAAGATCTATGTTTAATCCATCGTTATTTTGCTCACCACTCCACCCCAGTTTGGACGCAGCCATATGCAAATCAGTCTTGACCCTCTTCCTTATGAGAACAGTCCAACCCGAACTCCCAAGTCAGGTCCTTGCTGAACGGGAAATAAGAATCCTGGGACTGGTTTCGGGGTAGCACGCCTCATCAGCCAGCCTAGCTTGAATCCAGTGGCGCAGTGAGCACAGGACCCATGTCAGGACATACCCTTTCTACTTAGGGCAACAAATTCAAATGGAACAAATGATGGACGGAATGCTGAACAATGTAAACATTCACCCCCAGTCACAAAGATCTGGGTTTAATCCATTGTTCTTTTGATCACCATGACACCCCCATTTGGACCTATCCATATGCAAATCAGTCTTGAACCTGTTCCTTATGGGAACAGTCCAACTTGAACTTCCAAACCAGGTACTCCCTGGAATGGTGTAGGAGAGTAGGGTCTGGACCCTACACCATACTTGAGAAAAAGGGAGAGGTCACCTACTTGGTGGACCTTGGCACCCCTAGGAGCCCCCACAGGGTGCTCCATGTAAACAGATTGAAAGCATTTGTTGACAGGGAAGACATGGGTTTACTCATGGCTACAGATGGGGAACAGGAGGAAGAGAGTGACCCTCTCCCAGACCTGCTATCCCAAAACCCTGATGATGCCCCAGGCAGTGTCTAGTTTCTTTCAACCCTCCCTGCTCCAATACACTATCTCCTGTCTGGGGTGGTGTAGCACCTCCCTGTGACAGGAAACCCTTTGTCCAGGCCTCCCCTGCCAAGTTTCGGTCAGCAGCAGGATGTCAGACTTGTGTCGGGGCAGCAGCATCCATTTTGTGATGCTGAGGCTCTGGTTAGGATTAATCGCGTTTTAAGTAAAGTAACATGTCTTCTCCCTCTAGAAGGGTGGAATTCTACCCCCGTCGCCAGAACTGGCGAGGGGGTAGTATTCCAAAGTGTATGACACCAAACACAACATGTTTTGATAAAGCCAAACCAAAGTTAGCATTAACCGCGAGGATTATAATGCACTTAAGAGTATATGCTATGGCAGTATCACTGGAACAGCTGCACGAAAATGGTTCCGACCTCTGCAGACAGGCTCAGCTCATGCTAGAGCACCATCTCACATAAAACCAAGCCTCCAGGATTGTTAAGGCCTGCCATAGGAGTGACTTATAGGTATATATGTGTCCAGATATAGGTTTAGATATAGGTATACTATATCTAAGCAAGGGGTGATTACACCACCTTGCCCCATCTGAGTGATCAGCCAGTTGTGTCGATTTAAGTACCAGCCAGGGGTGGCAAAAGATATGCTGCAGCCCCTAGTAGGCCTTGGATGCACCTATGCCCTGAGCACCTGTACCTATGTGCATGGTACAGGGGCTGACAAGGTGTCCAGTACCAAATTGGTGATGTACCTATACTACATATCTGTGAATTTAGAGAGAGAACAGCAGGCTGTGGGTCTGATTAGCAGGCCCACAGCCACATTAAGTCGAAAACCAGTGAAGCAAAAATTGGGGTGACCATAGGATAGCAGACCCTACTCTCCTACATAACCCCCCCCCCCCCCAAACGCAGGGACATTAAACTGAACCTTGACCAGATAAGTCTTCATGTTCTAAGTGGAAATACTTGGAGAGACCATCTGCATTGCCATGGTCAGTCTCTGGTCTGTGCTCCACTGTAAAGTCCATCCTCTGTAGGGAAATGGACCACCTGAGCAGTTTGAGATTTTCACCCTTCATCTGATTAAGCCACAAGAGGGGCTTATGGTCTGTCTGAATTAGGAAGTGAGTGCCAAACAAGTATGGTCTCAACTTCTTCAGGGCCCAAACCACAGCAAAGTCCTCCCTCTCAATGGCTGACCAACGTTTCTCTCTAGGGGTCAGCCTTCTGCTAATAAAAGCAATGGGCTGGTCTTGACCATCTACATTAAGTTGTGAAAGCACAGCTCCCACCCCCAACTCAGAAGTATCTGTTTGGACAATGAACTCTTTGGAGTAGTCAGGACTCTTCAGGATAGGTGCAGAGCACATGGCCTTCTTCAGGGCTTCAAATGCTTTCTGACAGCTAACTGTCCACTGAACCTTTTTGGGCATCTTCTTGGATGTCAGATCATTTAATGGAGTAACAATAGATCCCTAATTCTTTACAAATTTCCTGTAATACCCAGTCAGGCCCAAGAAGGCTCTGACTTGTGTCTGGGTAGTTGGAGGAGCCCAGTCCTGTATGGCCTGGATTTTGCTCTCCAATGGTTGAACTTGACCCCCACCTACTAGGTGGCCCAAGTACACAACCGTGCTCTGCCCTATCTGGCATTTGGTAGCCTTGATAGTCAGGCCTGCCTTTTGCAGGGCCTCCAGAACCTTCTTCAGGTGGATCAGGTGATCCCCCCCAGGTGGAGCTGAAGACAGCAATATCTTCTAGATATGCTGCACAAAAGTCATCCAACCCAGCAAGGACTTGATTCACCAACCTTTGGAAGGTGGCAGGTGCATTCTTTAAACCAAAGGGCACCACCACAAACTGATAATGTCCACTGGGGGTAGAGAATGCTGTTTTGGCTTTAGACTCTTCAGCTAATGGACGGAGCATCTGAACCAATCAAACACTCACACCCAGTCAAAAGATCTGGGTTTAATCCATCACCGTTCAGACATGCCTATATGCAAATCAGTCTGACCCTGTGCCTCATGGGAACAGTCCAGCCCGAACTGCCAAGCCATGCCTTCTCTGGACCAGAAACAAGCTTCCGAGGACCGGTTTCTGGCATTAAAGCCGTCTTCAGCCGGCATGCTTGAATCCAGTGGCAAAGTGAGCAAGGGACTGGGATGAGCATCTGTCCTAGTGACAGCATTGAGACCTCTATAGTCCACACAAAATCTAATTTCTCTCTTTCCATCTTTGGTATGAGGTTTTGGCACAAGGACTACTGGGCTGGCCCAGGGGCTCTCTGATGGCTCAATCACTCCAAGTTCTAACATTTTCTGCACCTCAGCCTTGATACAATCTCTGACATGGTCAAGTTGCCTGTAGATTTTATTCTTCACAGGCAGACTGTCACCAGTGTCCACCTCATGGGTGCTCCAGTTAGTTTGACTGGGTGTAAGAGAATACATATGTCTATGGGCCTGCAACACCTGTCTGCAGTCCATCTGTTGCTGGTCAGTGAGGCTGCCTGCCAAGGCTACACTTGTACACAGAAGCTGAAAAGAAATTCAGCATTAAAGAAAACATTGTTCATGCAGTTCAAACCGCAATAGCTAGAGAAAAAGATCAAGCGGACGGTAGACGTATCACAGTCAGAACAGCAGAATCAGCCTTTGAGGCACTAACAACACCTTGTAATTTACCAACAACAACATTAAATCCGGAATGGATACAATGGGTGAATTCAATTACAACGGACAAAGTATACTACTACTTTGATCCAGAACTAAAGGAATTGAAAAATCTAGAATATGAAAGAACATTCCCTCTGCCTATCGACATTCTGCCCTTACGACAATACGCTTGTGTAATCTATACAGACGGACATGCTCAACCCTCCGTTTGGGGAGAAGAAGCATACAACCCCACATGTGAGATTACAAAAGAAGTGTGGCGCGGAGGTAAACTAAGACCTCTATTAACAAAAACACACTCAGTAGAAACTAATTCAGAACAACAGACTGAAATAATAGCATTGAAAATGGCGCTAGATAATGCGGATCGCGAATTCCCGACACTTATAGTGTCCGATTCATATTACTACGTCAAATCATATAACAACGATTTGCAGACATGGATTCAAAACGGTTACAAAGATGACACAGATGCAACAATAAAGCAAAAACTGCTTTGGGAACAAATAGCTCTTTTACAAAAAGAACTACCAAAGACTCACGTGACACACTCACTGAGTCATCAGCGTGATGGCGTTCACTTTGCAGGGAATTCATTGGCTGAGACAGCCACAGCGGTAGCAACTAAATCGGCTTCCGTAGCTCGAAAAAAGCGTACAGTGAAGTATATTGACGGTGAAACAGTGCTGGCGGTGAAAACGTCATTAAAAGGCGACTGCTCGGTGCTACCGATCAACTATCCACTCAATTACACATACATAATCGATGCAAACTCCGTCCCTTTTGCTCGAATCCCTGGAGTGGGGGATAGAGTGATTCCAAACATGGACAGGAGAAACTTGTTAATAGCAGACGCACATATGGGCGAGGGTCTCAGACACCTCAAACTAAAAGATTCTCTGGAAGAATTACAATCAAGGTACTGGTGGCCAGGCATGAGCCTGCATCATACCATTTTTGTAAAGAACTGCCCAAACTGTAACAGAAATCGCAGTGGTGAGAGAACGGTGTAATACCGTGTTGTTTCACTCCAGAAAAGATCAACAGTAAAAAGCAAAGCGTCCGATTAACATATACAGGCTAGTTTCCATTTATAATGAAGATCACCAGCACTCGGCTGACGTCTGGACTGTTATACAAAGATTTGCGAGTCTAAATGGCATATACGCTAGAAGCATGCTACGTTTGACCATTGTTTTCACTCTAGCCCTCCAGCCTGAGGGGAAACATGGCCAAATGAGCATAGCACAGCGGGACTCTTCTCACTTCCTTCCTGAGGGATACGGGATGGTGTAAAGAAAAAACCAAGGCATAAAGCTATCTATAACAGAAAGGATATTAGGTTCGGGAACTGGGTGGGTCAAACATCTAATAAGTGTCCAACGTAGTCTAAATAACTTGCCAAGAAATTCTCTGAAGGGATACAGTCCGTACGAATTATTATTTGGAACTAGGATGTTAGTCTTAGATCTCGACAGTCAGACTTCAGTGGTGAAGGAAAAATGCTTTGATATCAAAGATCGTTTGGCTGTTTTGCAGGACTTAAACGAAACAAGAAAAGACCTGAGCAACATAAAGTTGAAACAGCAGCCAACAACCACTGGAGAACCACCACCTGTCCCAGCAAGACCTGTCTGGATTCCAAAAATCGGGGATCTAGTCAGAGAAAAGATCGCGGTAAAGAAGGAATTTGGGCCTTCTTACAGAAAAGCAGTTCCTGTCTTGTCTGTCAACGGGACAAGATCAGTTGTACTACCGCCGCTTGCTGGTAAAAAGGAGAACAGAGTTGTATCCATCGACCTGGTAAAACCACAACATGTGGCCGATAACAAATAGTAGGCCAAGTGGACTCCCGAGAAGTAGTAGAACACCAAGATTTGCTACTAACACAGAGGTTCAATCTAAGAGGCTAATCACATTCGAAACGCCTACAGAACTACAACAAGGACTATGCAACAATGCAATGGAACTTAGACCTCTGAAAACCCAAATAAAAACATTTAGCAGAGACACACCAATCTATAATGAAGTAACAAACGACTATGCAAGAAACAGTAATCCTGAAACAATTGGAACAATAGACAGAACTGCATCCGGCTACTTCATAAACTTCGATGATTCCTCTGAAGGCTTCACTGAATCAAATACACAGCCATCAACAAAAACCTTTAAAGATAAAGTTAAAGTACTTTTGAAACAATTGAAAGAAACATATCTAATTTCTCCATGGATTGAATTATGGGTGGGTTTTGGTGCGTTTATCCTCATACTTTGGCTCATCATGGTACTAACTTTGGGACGCTTCACTGAGGGAAAATATGCTAAAATGGACACAGCAAGTCAGAAAATCAACTTGATCCTCAAACCACATACATCTTCACACGTCGAGAAAAGAGAACTTTCTTCAGTCAACTTCACAGCCAATCCTATACCGGGTGGGGTAGCATGGGACAAAACTGACTACGAAATTTATGGTCCGGTTGAAATCCTGAAATATCCACACCAAATTAAGATCTCATTGAGTGACTTTGTAAAACCAAACTCATTTGCTTATGATTGGGAGTTTGAAAGTATTAATAATATGATGTCTGACTCAGTAATGTCTGCTAAATTTACCAAACATGATTATTTGCAGGGTTCGACAAATTATGATAGTATGTACTGTTATAACCACTATGGTAACCATTTTCTACATAGATCTGCACAACCTAGAAATGTTTTAAATTATAATCAATGGGAACATTGTGCAACCCCTCCAAAAGGAAGCTCAAGAACCGTTTATGACAAATATTCATACTTTTCAGGTTTCAACACAAGTAATGCTGAAACATTTTATTTCAAATTGTCAAATAAGACAGGGACAAAGACCATGATAACAAACACGAAATTGATATATTCGGACTCATTTTTTGAACAAATGAATACTTTTGGTTTTGATTATTGGGACAAAAATGTTGAAGTAAAAAGTGTTTGGGGTACAAAAGAATGGCAAGTACAGGGTATAGAATCCTTGTTTAGAGCCTGCATGATCCCAGAACAAATAATATTTTTAAATGACACTGTTCAACAAACCACCTGTCTTGGCTTAGCCAAAATAAAAGACTTAAATAAACCGTCTATTCCAAAACCAACAATGTACAGCAATAGCTCCACAGATGAAGAGATAGACGTAAATTATGTATTAAACCAAAACAGAACACATCCTGATTGGAAACAGTGGTTGATCTGGCCCACAGATACTAATAACTGTCAAAACAGATTCCTGAACAAAACACAGGGGTTCGAAATGACCAGGCCAGACCCTAGATATTCCCAAAGACAACACCCAGGAATAATAACCACCTACAGTGTGGGCAAATTATGCCTTCAATGGCTACAGACTTACACACTGGCAGAAATTAAGCAACACCTAACTTTACTTACTGATGGTGCTGACTTGCGTGATTTCATAATGGGACCGCGCAAACAGCGTCAGAAACGTTTCGTAGCAGCCTCTGTATATGCAGCATACAACGAGGCCTGGAAGGTGACTCAAATTGAGACAGCAGAAAGAATACGGGAAATTGACCGTATTAATTTGGAAAAATCACTTTCTGTAGTGGACAATGGGTTAATGACTCTGTCCTCCAGAATTTTTTCTCTGGACAGCATTGTGTCTTCAGCAATCGACATAATATCGCAAGACTTACTGTTGTTACAACACGGTCAGTCTCAATTGCGTTCTATTGTACAGCTTGGCTGGACGTTACAAAACCTGCGTTCAGGCTATGTGCCTTGGCGTTTAATCAACACAACGTCACTATTGAATATCTTTAACCTTACTGATAAACAAATCAGTATGGCCCAGAAGGGTGCTGATTATACAATCCTGAGCATTGAGAAACTCGAGAGATTACCAGTGACAATGTCAGAACGACCTGTCAGTGAATGGATAATACATGGGATAATTAATATTCCAATATCAACCTTCAGGTTTCAATACTGCCAAAAATATATACAGGCTGGCATGTACGAAAAATTGGGAAAGGGGTACATTAAAACAACATGGAACTTGCCCTATTCACATGCATGTGTCAGTAATAAAGGCCAGAAAGTGTTTCTTAGTGGCAATAATTGTGCAATGTCACTGAGCGGTACACTTCTGTGTAATGGAATTAGTTTGCATGGAGCCTGTGAAGGGAACTCAAATAACCTTTCATGTCACCAGCTAGGCGCACCTGCAACGGAGATAGAACCATTCTTTCAAAGACTCTATAATGGGAGTTACATTCTAATTGTAGATCGCAGATGCTGTAGTCTTATGCCCGGGACTCCTTATCTCGTAACTACGACTGCGAAGGTCAAGTGCTGTGGACGCTTATTGTTCCCCAGCTCCCTTCCAGACAGGGAGGCAAGGGCATGGCCCAACTTGAAAATTACTTCTATTCGAATAGATACTTTAAGCAGAATGAAAACAGTGCTTCTTCAGACGCCGACCAGACTCACGTCATCAAAAGAAACGTATGATCTCCTAGTCGCAAGGGCGACTGCAGAGATTCACTCCTTATTGTCAACTAATTCCCCCATACATTTCGCAGAAATCCTGAATGAAATCTTAAATATTTCTGATACCAGTGGAGTCTCAAAAGTATTTAAGACAGTATTTTCGATGGCATTAACACCATTCAAAGCCATACTGGGTATTTTTCTAGATTTCGTCCATTCGATTTTTGGCGGACTTCCCCTCATTTTGGGACTAATTGCAGGAATCCTATTCTTAGTCCTTATATTTCGTTATGGCAAACCATGTCACAGACAAAACACCTGCGACAAGGGAAGAAACAATCCTAGCAATTGGATACCGGGACCGGATATCAAAAATCCTGGGACTATCCCGGCTTAGAGACCTGAACATGACTTGGTTTCTTTCATTTCGACCAATGTGGCATCGATGTGTTTTACCTGTATTAAGGTGCTTGCTATGCGGAGAAGAATGCGTGTTAGACACCTGTCTGACTTTACAATCAGATGCGCCAATGGATGCAGAAACATTGTTGAGTCCAATAAAGGCTCATACTTTGTGCTGCCCTCAACGGCTACCAATCCTGATGACGGCATTCGTGGAAGCTTCACCACTACGATTAAGGGGTAGTGAAGTTCAAGATGAAAGCAGCATTGATCAGGTACGACCTTCTGTCAGCAATACTAATCAAAACGTCAATGGAGACAATCATGCGCACGAATGCATGGTTACATCTTTTTCCGAGTTAGTGGAACTCTCCCAGGAAGCTGTTGACAACTTTTTCGAGAGTCTAAATGATATGATGTTCTCACCAGAACAGAAATAGAGACTTTTGAGCAAGCTCGCACACGGCGTTCCCTGAATTTGGCCTTCAACTAGAATAGCAAAATACCATGAACAATTTTCCCTCCAGTTCACGGACAGCAATTTTTTTCAGCAGCCCCAAAATATTTTTACGAATTTTTCGGGACACTTATTTTCTGCTTAAAGTAAGCACTATTCTTAGAGAACTAAGATTTCTATTTTTAGAGACTTTATAGACATTAGCTGCCCGCTGGTATGTTCATAATTAGTTTATTCTGTGATGGAATGGTCTCGAAACTTTTTTCTGTATTAAGAGCCATTTCATGTGTAAATTCTCATATACAAATTAGTGATAATGTATAGATATGCGTGATTACTTTAGCATTATTCTACAGCTTGAGTGCATATATTACATGTGAATGTTTTTTCTGTATATTTGATAAATTCAAAATGCATTTATGTATTTTGGGGTGGTAAGGTATACACGATACTCTACAGTATGTTTTACTATGCATAGATTCGTAAATATGTCCATAGTTAGCGTGGAGTGGGTGTGATGTATTCCTATAGGTTCTGTATCGATCCCCCTATTCTGGTTAACAAGTTAACTAGCAGCCATCCCATGAGGCAGAAAACCCCCATGATGCAGGAACCGTTATCTGATAAAGCCACACTACGGCACAGGAACGTGTTATCTGATTAGGTCATAACGCTTGCCATCTAATTAGACAAGCGATATTCCTCCAGCCCCTGATAAGGCATACGGAGTTCTCAAAACAAATCAAACCTATGACAACCTGGGAAAAACCCTGCGGCCATTGTTTTGATTTCACCGAGAACTTCAGCAAAAGAATGTGCTAACGACCTGGTCGTATGACATCCTTATTGACGTATCTATGTCCATCCTTACGTCAATCTCGGCACCTTAAAGGTATAAATATTACCGATATTGCCCTATGCAAAGACACGCGGTGGTGACGAGATCGGAGCAGCCAGACTTGCCGAAGCCCAGAGCAGAGCAGACCCCGCTGGCGCAGCCCCGCCTTCCTGACGCGCTGAGAACGAGACGCTGCTTTCTCCTGCCGAGAAATCCAGCTCCGGCGCTTCCGGGTAGCCCTCGCAGGCAGCCTGGGATATCGAGACCAGAGACGAGAGACACCATCCCTCATCCATCCTAGATTCCAGGTACAGAACTGAATAACCCCTCACAGAGAATTCTTTAGTCAGTCACTTGGCAAAACAAACTTAACTTAAACTGTAACTTTCTATTCCCGCCCACGCATTAGACTTAGGTCAGGTACACGGGGTAGGCGTAGTTAGAAACACCAGTTGAGTACGATTAGTCAAATGTATATGTGTATGTAATATATCTTATTCATTTTAAACCTTCATATGGCTTAGAAACCATATCAATGTTTTTACAGTATTATTTTATACTTCTGCTTTTATTGTATGCACTTTACTTAACCATAAGTATTGCAATAATATCGATCCATTTCTCTTGTATGAGAAAAGAGACTGATCAATAAATAACATCTTTTATTGAACACGCCCGTCTCTTCCTTTTCTCTACAATCTGGTGAGACTAAGAATGCACGTACTGACTGAGTAAAATAAGTCGTCTTTTGTTTCACACGACTCTAGAGATACACTCTTGATTAGGGGAGAGCAAAGTTGTCATGTTCTATGGTTGTCAGAAACTAAATCCCTTCTTGTCTATCCAGGGAGGTTCAACTCCTCCTTGCCTATTCGAGAAAGTTTCTAGTGAACTCTGAGCTAGCTGGCAAACCCAAAACTTTAAGTCTAATATCGACAGTAGTAGACCTAGTTAACGTCTGGTCTAGGCCTATACTATTGAAGGTATTATTTCAATGCGCAGAGCCTATTGGGATAATAGGAACTACACTACAGGACCTTCGACGTTCTACTTGAAGATAGAAGACTGAAGAATCTCCCTTGTGGTCAAGGTGACCACCCTGTGCAACCAGGCACCATCAAGCCATCAACAATTTGCTTTGTCGACGCTCCCGTCGGAGCCCGAGCACAGAGCCTGACAAGACCCAGACTTCCAGACTTCCAACAGCCCGATCCACAGTCCCAGCAGAGCTGAGACCCGTGGAGGCGACGAGAGACGTGGGACCAGCCGTCTTGGAAGTTGTGCATTGGAGATTGAGAATTCCCAGCCCCGAGCACCAACTGCACCGAAGATCAGCCCTCCACACTCCACAAGTTCTGCGCGGGGCCCTTCTGCATTTTCCTGCTCAAAGCGCCTGTCCAGTCACTTGCCCATTGGCTAGTGGACTCTGTGACGACAAATCTTTGAATTTACACCACTGGTCTGGTTGCTCCAGACTCGCCCCTGCTTCCCTGAAAAGGAGAAGCCCATCAGACCTTGCTGGTCTGATCCGTAAGCCATCTTCGATTCCTGCGTGGGTTGCCTTTGCCAAGGCTTGTTGACTCCAATCCGGAAGCCGACACCGCAGACAGCGAGAACCTTCATGGGACAGTCCGTATCCAGCTCCTGTGGCTGCAGAGACAAGCTTCACAACATCACCTGATTGCTTCGAGACATTGCCTGGTTCCTTCCTGGTCACTGGCTAGTGACCCAGACTCTGTCCCCTCTGCTTTCAGGTACTCTTCATCCTCGATCCGCCCTTGGATCCGACCGGACACTTACCTCCTGGTCGCCTGAGGCATCTTTCTTCAAGGATCCATAGGATTCAGCGATGAAACCAGACACACTTTGACACCTATGCACCCGCTTCCTGTGGGTAAGGTAACGCAAGTATTTTGGTACTCCTGTGGGTATTGACTATCCTAGTGTCCTAGTTTCCCGTAGCTTTCTCCTAGTCCATCCGGAAGTGACCTAAAAGAACTAGTTTCCATTTCTTTTGTTCCCGTTCTAACTCTATGGTAACTTGCGTGTGTGTTAAACACAGTAGAGACCGTTCCAGATTAAGACCAATGTACAGCAAATGGAGTGCCCTAAAGGTAGTTGGGCATCTCACAAAAAGTGATGGACTGGCATCACACTCCACCCGGAGTCATGCTTCATCATCTGCCAGTCCTCGCTCTCCAAAAACCGCGTTTGATGGAGGGCGGGCATACACCTGGAGACAGGGATGCACTTCTAAGTGAGTGGGGTCCCAAGAAAAGAAAGTGAGTTAAAAGGCCAACACAGTGCCCTCATAAATCCTTTATTCAAAAGGGAGACCGTGTGGTATTAAAATCAGACGTGCGGTGAAATAAGGACATTATCTTCCCGTCACCGCTGTGAAGTTTTTTTAAAAATAGGTCAACATGTTTCTGCCTACTGTCCTTATGGGTACATGGCATTCGTCAGGACCAAAGGGGGGGGGGCTCCAATCTTACCAACTGGTTTGGTAGTGCCACTCCGTGGGAGTAATCCTATTACTCTCCACTATGTCGGTCCAAGGACCTGGGTATAACATAGAAATAAGAAAAGTGCATATTTAATGATTAATCACAATATGTGTACTTGGTCAATAACTATTTTAAATCATATGCTGGATTATGATAATAGTATAACTCCCCAGTACTCAATATTTAGTATTTGAGTGCTAGGAGGTGTCTTACCCTGAAATAAGGTTAACTTTGCCCCATGGGAGGGGGGGGGGGGTTCCTTAGAAGATCCCTGCAGTCACACTGTGTCAAGAAGAAAGAAAAATACCTGATTCTAGATTCAGTTCAAGAAAATCCACCTATTCGTGGTTTTGAGATGGTTTGTAAAATTTTAAATACCCAGAAGTGGTGGTATTGCTGGGCTCACCTGTAGTAAAGGAAACTCCCATCGGTTCACCTACAACGTGCCTCCCGACCTCCCCGTGGATAATGGGGTTAGGTGGGGCTCCGTTTTTATAGTTTGAATAAACATGACGAGTATCAAGAAACAGGCTACACCTGTGTAAAAAAGCGCCTGCAGATGACGTGGGGTTTCCTGTGTCTTTAGGAGACCCGAGACTCGGCCGTTTCATTCGTTGGCCCGCCTGTCCCTGGGTGTCGGCTAAATAGAAACTGGCACTTGCTTTCCGTCGCGGTGAAACCGCCTCAGATAGCGTCCGGTGTCACAAAATTATTTGCCTGATGTGCGCGAGTGCTTATGATGGTTTGGAATTTGTTAGCTGAAAACACGTGACATACCTCCATGTCCAATGGTTGTGTCTCTGCCTAAGAGTGATAGGCTGAGAAGGATTTTGGGGCGTGTCCCAGGTTTGTTGTCATTCTGTAACAAAACAAACCAAAAACACGATCGTTCGACCTTCGTTTCAGTGATATGCACATTCTCACATTGAACTCTACCAGTGTAAGGTGTGCATTGTTGTTTGGAACGTGAAATCACATAGTAAGTCTTTATCAAACATACACGCATTACCAGTGTGAGGCGTATATTGTATTTTTATTTTTTTATATATATATTCAGGGCATTTCGAACGTCTTTAACCAAAAGTATTGCAAAGAAAAATTCTATTTCCTAGTATGTATGATTGCTCGGTATTCGGGTTACAAGGTTGCTATACCTCTATATCATTAAGCTCCTCAATAGTATGATAGATGCAACTCTCAGCGTATGTGAGAAAAGAATGGGGCTCATTTGAGGAATTGTTATATTGTTATATTGGTATGAGCTATCCACTAAGGTGTTGCGTTCTGGGTGATGTCACAAGGTTGATTGTACCTGCATTGTTTACCACTAGGGGCCCATGGTAGTTATTCCAAAAGTTGTTTAATGGTTTACTACCTAACAAAAATAATAATATTAAGTAACATATGTAACTCTAAAGACTAAATGTAAAATTTGGGGGGATCTCATCTGATGGTAAGACCTTTAAAAAAAGGGAGAAGAAGTTCATTCTCAATTCATTTGGAGCCAAGGTATGTCATCATTGAGACCAATTTCTGCGGTGTTAAGCCTATGGACCCACCGTTGTTCTCTTACATGGAGAGCATGAGTTAGATTAGTTTCCCTCCTCTGTAGGACCTCAAGAACTGTCCACTTCAGATCACATTCAGTGTGTGCTTTCTCCAGGAAGTGTCTGGTGAGCTTAGTGTTGTCTTTTTTACACCTGAACGTGCTGCGGTGTTCATTGATGCGGATCCTTACTTTTCTTGTGGTCATGCCCACGTACATTTTCTTGCATGGGCATATCAGTAGGTATATGACATTCTCAGTGTTGCAATTACTGAAGTTGTTCAATATCCATGGTCTATTGGTGCCAATATCGACTTCTTTCATTGCAGTCGTGGACTGGCAAGCAATACAGTCTCCGCACGGGTAATGACCCACTGGTCGCTGGTGGCCCCAAAGTGTTAATTGAGTTTCTCTCTCTTGCGTCAAACGTTTGGTATGTACAATCTCGTCTTTAATGTTGCGACTCCTCTTGAATGCAAAGAGTGGTTGTGCCCATTCTTTTCCGCCTGTGTTCAATATATGCCATTTCTTTCTGATGATGTTTTGAACAGTGTTAGAGGCTGGAGTAAATGTAGTCACACACACAAGTTGATCAGTTTTCTCTTTTTGTGTAGTTTCCAACAGAGACTCGCGATGATTATTCCTAGCACGTTTCTTTGCTTTGGTGATTAGTCTCTTAGGATAATGTCTGGCCACAAGTTTATTCTCAAGGTCTGCAGCTTGTCTGTTATAATCTGTTAACTCTGAACAGTTCCGTCTTATTCTCAGGAATTGTCCTACAGGTAGGTTTTGTCTCAGAGCCTTCGGATGATAACTCTCAAAAAGAAGCAGACTGTTCTTGTCTGTGGGTTTGTTGTGTACAGTGGTTCGTACCCCTTCCACAGTCAGGGAAATATCCAGGTCCAAAAAGATGGCATGATTTTCATCTATTGTGTGTGTAAATTTAAGATGGGGGTCAATGGTATTGATCCATTCCACAAAAAGAAGTGCTTCCTGAGCTGTTCCATTCCACACTATAAGAACATCATCAATAAATCTCTTCCAAGTTTTTATTTTCGTGAAAAATGGGTTGATGTTTGTAAAGATATTATCTACCTCGAACTTGCGTGTATGTACAGACATTGCACTCGCATCCCCTGGGCCTCCTGCTCCCTATCCTTTGGTAGTACAGAGTAGCCCCAGCGATTCTCCAGGCCCTAGACCTATCCTTTATTCGTGACGTGGTTCTTATACCACTATTTTAGTATATGCTTCGAAGTGCCCCTAGGGCATTACTGTATTTTGTGCAACTTATTGTATGTTGCTTAAGTATCTTGTTATGTGCTTGTGCCTCTGATCTCATAAAGAGTGCAGAGGATTAATTTAGTAATAAATACATATATATTCTATATAATTAACCTGTGTGGTGTCCTTTCATTTGGTATTAAAGGGGTTACATATGGTAAAACAGCTGGCTTCACATGCCCTCTTGAGTTTAGCCTAACACTGCTTTGTCCATGCTACCACTAGGATAGCTGGTCTATAAGGTTGACTTTACAACCATCACCATAAGGGTTGTTTGGACTGATACAGGGTGCCCACTAGAATAGTGGACATCACATATCAGGCCAACTTCTCACAATACGCACACAGGCTTACTCCAAAAAGAGGAAATCATTCCCCCTCTATCTGTTTCAAATTTGCACCTGGGCAGGTGGGATAATTAATAGTCAGAGGGCCTACACCCCCATAGGGCTAACCACTCCCCTAGGGTGTGCTTCCTGGTCTGTACAGCCAAGGAAGGATTCTGCCATATTTAGAAGGGGCAGAATAGAACGTTCTAAGTAGAAAAGGTGACACCCTCCTCCAAATGTGGTCACCATCAGGCAGATAAGCTGCTGTGGTAAGTAGCACATTGGCCACTTGCACTGCCACTCCTAATGCCCCTAAATCTAAGATTTAAGAGACACCCCGGATACCAGAACCTCATATCTGTAGAGATTGCAAAGAAGGACAAAAAAGAGACGAGAGTCTGCAACAAGAGGAGCTGCACAAACTAGAGGCATGATATTCTGCACTGATGATGACGCTCCTGGAACTGCATTACTGCAACTCATCCAGGAGCAAAGATTGGCTTCCGCAGACAGAGGGACCCCTTCAAGAGCCAAAAGCAACTCCAGGCTCCCTTGGACTAGTGGCACTAACCCCCTGCAACCACAGGTGGAAAACAATGTCCCGGAAACAAAGAATTGCTGGGCATCGGGACCACTAATGGATCGCACAAAAGTAGACGGTGCAGTGTATTGTGTGGGAAATATAGTTGTGCCCTGTCAAGTTTCAGGCAGCTACCATTTACCCCGAGCCTCAGGATGTCGAAGTACCATGTTGCTGACCTTACTGTTTTCGAGGCTTGTTGGTGACCAATCTGGTTACCACCATCTTCACTTGACGCTGCAACAAGAGGGAACCATGCAACACCTTCATCTGACCAGGGAAGAGGGTAAGGCCAAGCAAGATGGCCAAGACAGTTTTGAGGTCTTGAAGGTCACTGAGCCTCAAGGTGCCCTGAGACAACTCAAGCCGTGGAGATAAATATCCTGCACCATCCTGCTTCAGCTTTGCATATCCACCCTAAATAAAAGGGCATGCAGTATCAGATGAAAGAGAGACCTTGTGTGTGCCCTGAAATCCAAAGTTTACCATCAAGCTGCACCTGATTGTTTCCCTCGTGGAATAGGCTGAGGGTCGGCCAGATGTGTGGCATGCCCACTGTGCAGCGATACAGGCCATGAGAGGTGAGTATCACAGCACATACCCATAATACTCTAGGGGGTCACCGCAAAGTGCCAGCTCATGCAGTGCGGCAAGAGAGAGCAGAGCTCTGCCTGGAGTTACCTGTCGGACGGCTGGGGTGTGAGATGATGGCCGTGGATATAGATGCCTAAATGGTAGCCACTGTGGAAACATCCTGAGAGCAGCATCCTACATCATGCCCGGGCCGAGGGCTCTCCTGCCGTTGGTTCTCCCCCCTAGAGCAAACAAGTGAGCGGAGGGGGTTTTCATGCAAGCCTGAGCAGAACAGCCTCTTGGCATTGAGTCTTTCACTGCACGAACACAGAGTGAGGGGCACCCCGGGGTTGGAGTGGAGAACGGGAGGCAAGTATTCAGTATCATCCTGCCTGTACCTCTGTTGGGGGGTGAGCCGTCCATGTTGCTTGTCAACGAGACGAGCAACACAGACTGAACGGCACTCTCCCTTATTAAGGACAGTGATTTACATCACAAACATCATTAATGGATATACGCAGTGGATGGTGTTGAAGTTACTGAATACCCCTGTTTCCCGTACCCCTGGCGATATTGGGCCATTGGTCTTCGTTATTGGACATCATACCTGAGTACCCAGGCTTGGCACCAGAAGTAGGTTGCCCTATCCCGTCCTGATGAAGACTTGTAGCTGAGGCTCAAACCTCCCTCCTTGCATCAGCCGAATCGAAACGTCGACACACTCTACCTTACAACACCTGTACCTGCTTCCTATCCGATATACCCTTGAAGATGCATTGAATGCACTTTGTAAATTTACAGATTACATGTAAATGAATGTTATACATCGGACAGGTCTTCTGTGACTGGTTTGAATTACCAGTAATTCTAAAAGCATTTAACTGCATTTATCTTTATTCCTGTGATTTGCACTCTCACTTTCCACACCACCACTCCCCTACCTTTCCTCCTTTCCTGTGTGCAACCTATTGCAATTTATTGATTGAACTATTTGCCTAGTCAGCTAATAAAATGATATGTGAATAATTTTGGTGAGTTTGGTGCTATTATCTATGTGGATTCTCATTACATGTATTCATAAATAGGTTCTTGATTGCATGCATGAGAAAGGTCGTTGAGATATTGATTCTCAGTGTTGTAGTAATCTACACAACACAGACTGTGCATAATTGAATTCAATTCACGACTAATTGGTCACAGACTACCTTTGTATTCCCGTATTGTACCCAGGTCCGTCTTGACTTTTTGGGTTACCCCATTATCTATAATGATGTAATGATGAGCAAATAGAAGATAGACTGGAGGGCGCTGCGGGTGCTCCCGAAGAAATAATATGTGCTTCTTTGGGTTCCCTGAAGTAGAAAAGGACCCAACTGCGGATCTCTTTCTCGAGGAATGGATTGCTGCAATGCTCAAACTTAAACGACTTTTCAAAAATCTTTCTCCATAGAATGAGCGCATCAGGCAATGGTGCCCATGGGGGCGTGGCTAGGCACGCAATGGTGAAAGTCGCACCCGGGTAGAGCTCCGAGCTGAGCTCCCCTTCCCCGGGCCGATTCTCCGGAAATTCTCCTCGGAGCCGCCAGAAATTGTAGGCGGACCAACAGACAACTGTTTTCGGCATCCTGGCCGATTTTCGCATTGGAGAACCGACGCAGCGACACCGGACTCTCCTGGGACCTCCTGGCGGGGCTTGCCGCCACCTGGTCAGCGAGAACGGCTGCGAGAGGCCGCGGGTCCGCCTCTCATCTAGGCCCCATCACGCGGCCCGCGAACCAGCCTCAGCCATTCCCACACGCATCGGGACGATGGCCTGAGAGCCGCCTGGACGTTCTGGCCCCTGCATCCCCCCCCCCGCTACAGAGAGTTCGAGCACACCTACTTTGGGGACTGCGGAGACATAGCCGGCGTGCCGAAAACACTGTGCTGACAGCGGCCCGAGACTAGGACGTGGCTGCCGGGCTGCCTGCTCGTGCACTTGAGGGCGACGCAATCCCGCCTGCGCCCCATCGCGAGGCCCACAACCTGACCTCCGCGCTCCCTACATGCACCAAGACCGGGACCTGAGAGCCATCTGGGCATGCTAGCCGCTGCTTCTCCCCCCCCGTCACAGGGAGGTCGCGGGAGACCCAACCCGAAAATAACCGGCGTGACGCAGCCACACAACTGACGGTGACCCAGGTCTGGGTCGCGGCTACCGGACTATCTACTCGTGCGCCCGAGGAGGCGCGGCCGGCGCTTACAGGAGGGACCAGGAGTCGAGGTGAGGGGGCCCCACCCACCAAACATAGCGGGAAAGCTGCGACCCCCCCGCCGAGACACCATCTCCTGGCGGATGCGGCGGAGTTGAGGGGGGCAGTCGTCCAAGGAGGGCCACACTCGACGCCTTGGCCCCCGCCCTGGCAGCGCTGCAACCCCGCCGACATCCGACGCCCATTGCGGGGCGAATTCTGTAGGGGGAGGCAGCTTCTGGATCCAGGCGCTGAGGCATCACTCCCCCCCTGGGCCCCCTCGAGACAGAGAGACCCGTGGGGCATGGTGGCGGCTGGCAACCGGTGTACACGGTAAAGACCCGACCCCGTGGAGGCCGCGGGCAGCACGGTGCAGAAGTTACAGGCCCGAGGTGGGGGACGGAGCCGCGAACTCCCGAGGAGACACTGAGGCACGGGTGCAAACGATTGCATTACTCCTCAAAGACACTTGGAAATATACAACGGCCACGAACTGGTGACCCTGAGCTCTCCGGTGAACACGCGGTGAAGACTGGCCCACCCCGCCTGCCCAGAGATGGATTAAGACCTTCGCGCCTGCAAGACAATTCCCGACTGGGAGATCAGTTGGCTGCTGCGACCGCAGAACACCTGAAGCTGTGGTCGACGACTTGCCACGACGCGCCACTACGCAAACCCGCCACCAGCACAGAGGACATACAAGGGACCAACTACTCTGCCACGCGACGACAGGCACAGGTGATGACCCACTGCGAACCACAGGCACTGCCGGAACCGAGTAACATCGGCCACCTCATCCCCCGGCCCCACTGGACTACACTGTTGGCCAAGTCACCTTGCACATGTCCGGAGGGGTGAGAACCCGCACTGGAACCGGAGGGGCCCCGCCGAAGGGAAAATCCGACAAGTCACTGCACAAGATGGCAACTGATCAAGTAACCACGCGGTTGGACAACGTGCTAGCCGCCATGGAACGCATGGAACAGTCGCTCCAACTGACCAGGACATCTCTGGATTCCAAAATAGACAGTGTTGCCATAGACCTTACCCACCTACGAGATGACCACAAGAAGCTGGCTGATCGGACCAAGACGCTGGAGGGAACAGTGGAGGAACTTGGCCCCACAGTCACACAAACTGATAAACAAGTTCAAGATCTCCTGAGCAGGGTGGAGTTCCTAGAGGACCACGCTGAAGACGTGGAAGGGAGAGCGAGACGCAACAACATCAGACTCGTTGGGGTCCCGGAGAAATGGGAAGGCAACCGGCCGACTCAACGAGTGGAGGACTGGCTGAGAGATCTTTTACCGGAAGGCACGCTATCGCCCCATTTTGTGGTGAAGCGTGCACATCGTTTACCCACGAGACCTCACACAACCGGCTCCAACCCGAGGCCGCTACTCTTCAGGGTCCTGAACTATCGAGACAGAGACACTATACTGAGGGAAACCAGACGACTCGGGGAAATCCGCATCGACAATGCTACCGTGATGTTCTTCCCAGACTACACCATTCAGGTGCAACGTCAGAGGCACGATTTCTTGGAAGTGAAACAACGCCTACGTGTGGCAGGCCTCAAGTACTCCCTACTCTTCCCTGCAAAACTGAGAGTAGTGACGCAGGACAAGACCTACTTCTTTAATACTCCTGTGGAAGTGAGTGACTGGCTGGACAGCGGAACGGACACAGCACCCAGACAAGCACAGAACCCTGAGACAAGACCCTGGAGCCGTGGGCCACGACGCCGACGCCGAAACAGAGACCGCAGGACCGGCCGTCCGGAAGACGCATCACGCCACTCCCCACCGCTGGACCAAATTATCCAGGAGCAACGAGATGCACTCCGGAGGGTCTCCCAGCTCAGCACTTCACCAACCTCGGACAACGTTCAAGCCACGAGCCCACAGATGGTTCCGAGCGACGATGAAGCTATTTACGGGATACCAGACTCCCAACTGTCGGTGGAGCTACCAGACATTACGCGGCAAACGGCTGACATGCCCCATTGAAGTAACGCATGCACAACTATTGGATGTTGCCAGGGCGGCGGGGACGGGTCCAGAAGCCAGACAATAGCTGAGATGCTGCGGCTGGGAGCCGTTGCCGGAGATGTCCCTCGCCGCCCTGGGGGCAGAGAGAGAGGCCTTGACGCAGTGAGTACTCACCCAGATGTATAGACGCTGTGAAGGTGATAAAGGGGTGGGACCATCTGCAGGGTTTCCCCCACTTCTCTCTGACCCATGTCATCCGCCCATATTGCCTGGAAACATTCCTACTCCGGAAACTTGGGGAGTGGGATTTGCCTCTCTCCCTTGTACATGCATGGTTAACCATGCGACCACACTACTAGAGATGACACTACCTACCTGAGCGCCGCTCTTGACTACATGGTGGGAGTGACTTATGGTCCGGGGAAGGGCCGCTGACCACCTTCTCTTGGTTAGAAATTGGAGATCTGCCAAAATTGTACCTAGCTCAAGTTACCCCCTAGACTTGAATACTGTTCTTTTGCCCTCTTGGCGCGTTTGGATGGCGACAAGTTACGTTGCCGACCTTTTGGTATTTTCTACTGTTTAGCACTGTTAGCACACCCTGTTTCATTTTCCGCCCTCAACCTCAGAGAACTGCCTATACCCTTTATAGCTATGCTGATGTCTGTGTCTGGGGTGGGTGGGGGAGGGGGACTGGGAGCTTTGTGGGGGCGATCGCCTGGGGGGCGAATAGCGGGTGAGGTGGGTGTCTCTTACCATGACAGTGAATATGGCTGAGATTAGGATTTGCACGTGGAATGTGATGGGCATGCACACACCGTCAAGACGCTACCAAATCTACTCATGTATACGACGCCATAAATTTAATGTAGTACTATTACAGGAAACGCACCTAAACAAGACTGAGGTACACGCACTGCGCCGACGGTGGCGCGGGCAGCTCTATGCCACGGAGTACTCCTCCTATGCTCGAGGGGCACTCATATGGATACGGCCGGGCACTCCTTGGGCGGTCATAGACACACAGATAGACTCAGAGGGTCGGTATGCGATGGCACGAGGCAGACTCGATGGACACCCTGTGGTACTTACCTCCTTATACTCTCCAAACACTGAACAGGGCGGCTTCCTTGAGTGCCTCTCCACGGCACTGGCGCCCTGGCATGGGCTCCCGTGGATCCTTGGAGGCGACTACAATTGTGTCCTAAATGTACACTTAGACAGGTCTACTGCACCCCCAGCCAATGCGCAGACGCACGTCACCACGAAAGCCCTCCTCAACTGGGCCCAGCAATGGAACCTACACGACGCATGGAGGACACGCAACCCCGCAACCCGCACATATTCCTACTGGTCGGGTGCGCACGCATTACACGTACGCTTAGATAGATACATGGTCTCCTCCGATCTCCTTCCATTGGCAAGACACACAATATATGGGCGGCACCCACTCAGATCATAATCCACACACACTGGTCATCGCCTGGGACAACCCACATCTTCCCATTCCCACCTGGCGCCTCCAACCAGACCTCTTACTTGACGCGACCTTCCGCGACTCCCTACTTACACAAACGGCTCAATACTTTGATCTCAATGCTGGCACAGCGTCCTCTCCCCAAACCGAATGGGATGCTTTCAAGGTGGTGACCCGGGGACTCTGCTTGGGAACACAGGGACACATGCAACGCCAAATTGAACAGGACCTGACGCGACTAGAAACTGAATTACTGGACCTTGAGCGCACTGTGGGGAGGATGCGACCGCCCGACTCACAGAAGCTAAGGCGAAACATGACCGCCTACTAGACCGTTTGCGAAGCGTCAACTTCGCAGCACACTCCGCCCAGGTCCACAGACAGGGTGACAGACCAGGCAAACTGTTGCCCTGGCTGATCGAGCGGGAGGATCGGTCGGCCCCCATATCGACCATACAGGCTGGAGACGGCGGATTACTCTACTCCCAACGCCAAATATACGAGGCGTTCACGGGTCATTACTCTGGACTATATCACTCCCGATTGCGCGTCCCACTGGCTGCCATCACAAAGTATCTCTCTGACATACAGCTGCCTGCCCTAACGGCGGCACAGCAGGATGACCTCGGAGCACCACTGGACTCCGAGGAACTTAGTGACACCATCTTTAACCTCTCGAATGGCAAATCTCCGGGACCGGATGGCTTGCCGGCCGAGTTCTATAAGGCCGCCTCGGACATCCTGATCCCACACCTGGCACAGATGTACTCCGCGGCTATAGATGACTTCGCCTTGCCCCCAACACTTAATGAGGCAACCCTCGTCTCCTTACTCAAACCTGGCAGGGATGGCACACAGATGGGTTCCTACCACCCTCTAGCACTCCTCAACACAGACTACAAAATCCTCACCTCCGCACTTGCTCACAGACTAGCCCCAATGGTTCCTGCGCTGGTACATCACGACAAAAATGGGTTCGTACCGACAAGACATACGTCCCACAACATCCGCCGCCTGTTCCGCATGCAGGAATACGCCACGAGACAGTGGCCACGAGCAGGGTGCCTAGTGCTAGACCTGGAGAAGGCGTTCGACTCGGTGGAATGGCCCTACCTGCGAGCGGTCATGGACAAATTCGAGCTGGGGGACGACTATCAGACTATGGTTGGACTCTTATACCGCAGACCCACGGTCCGAGTCCGTACTGGAGCGTTACTCTCCGACCCTATTTGTGTGCGGAGAGGCACCAGGCAGGGTTGCCCACTGTCACCCCTGCAGTTCTCCTTAGCAGTGGAACCCCTAGCTGCGAAACTCCGGTCACAAGGAATAGATTGGGGTATACCGATGGCGGACGGACTACATGTAGTGTCATTGTATGCTGATGACCTTCTCTTGTACGTCAATGACCTGAGCAAAGTCCCGGCGTCCCTAACTGCCATTTTCGGCACCTTCGAGGAAATGTCGGGATTGCGGGTAAACTGGGCCAAATCGGGGGCCTACTCCTTCAACCGGAACGTTCCCGAGTGCGAAATACGCATCGGGGGTGAGAGATTGCAGTGGTACCCCACCACGTTCAGATACCTTGGGATACACATCTATCGAGACCCCATGGATATCTTGGAAGGAAATCTAATGAGAGCGATTGCATCTACCCGAGCACAGGCTGGGTTCTGGAAGACACTGCCACTGAATGTTCCATAGCCCTAGCAAAAATGATAGTCCTACCGAGGCTGCTTTACTACTTTGCAAACATACCGACTTATGTCCCTACCCGGGTGTTCCGAGACCTCGAGGTCCTGATGCGTGACCTGATTTGGAATAAAGGTCGGCCACGAGTTGCGTTGACGAAACTCTACATGCCCACTGAATAGGGCGGACTAGCTGTTCCCAACATGGAGTTATACTATCTAGCGGCGCAAATGCAGTGGGGGTCGGGCTGGCTAGGTGGTAAGAACCTGGGAGACACGGCCACGGACACCGCTATCTGGTCCCTATTACAGGTCCACGTGTTGTTTCATCCGCTGACACGGACTCCCCGACCGCCACAACTGCTGCTCGCGGTGGCGCGCAGGTGCTTCCTCCGCTGCTTGCGCCTGACCCGGGCGACAGTACCATATGCGCCGATACTACCACTATTAGGTACCCCGACAACGGCAGGGACCCTAACAGCTGTACAGTTGGATAGTTGGACCACCGCGGGAGTGGAAACATTGGGCGACCTATACTCTGATGGCGCCCTCCTACCCTTCGCAGATCTCGTAAGAGACGCATCCCTCCCGGCTGGGCAGTTCCTATTACACGCATCCCTCATTCACGCGCTGAGTGCCACTTGGGGAGACATGTCTGGTGAGCCACCAACACACCACTTCATGCAATACCTTCATGTCATGAGCAACGGCACTCACATAATTCATTGGTTAACGCAAGCACTCCTCCTACACACACATCCCGCAACTGCGCAGCTGAGGTAAAAGTGGGCGACTGACAGGGGGAGGGACTGGACGGACAAAGAGTGGGCCATGATCCTGGCTGGCCCAGTGAACATCACCCGCAACCCTCGCTTCAAAATCATACAGCTTTACATATTACACCGCGCATATCTCACCCCGGACAAAATAAATAAGTATTTTTCAGTCACAGACACTGCCTGCAGATGCTGCTCCCTACTGGGTGCGGACCTCCTCCACATGCTCTGGCTCTGTCCTGCCCTCCAACAGTACTGGGAAGGGGTGACCATGATGCTCTGACATTGCACCAAGGAACAGGTGCCACACACGTGGGAAGCCTGCGTACTAGGATTGTACAAACGTACGCGACTAAACAAAGTCCAGACCAGGTACTGGGATCTCGGGCTCATCACGGCCAAGAGAATGCTTACCAAGCGGTGGAAGGCTGCTACACCCCCACACATCCGACACTGGAGCCTGTCGCTGAGGAATTGGGCACGGGCAGAGAGCTCTGTCCTGAGACGGGAGGAGACGGCGGGGCTCAGAAAATGTCCTATTGCACAGCACTGGGATGACATCCTACATTCCTTTCTGCAGAAATGTATGGAACAAGGGATCACGTAAAGACCTGTGTGCTGCCCCCCCTCCCCCTCCCAGTACCGGTTCCTGCGAGCCCCATACAGTGCACCGAACGCCACCTACACGACCACCGTGCTCTGCCCACCGTATGACACGTGCTTGGCTGTTTCACACTGGCGATTGCCTGCCCCCCTCCCGGACGTGCGTCACCGCACGCAGCGCTGCAACATAGGCCCGGACACCGTAGGATTGCACCGGAATGATACGCCCAATGGGCCCTTGGGACCCCCCCGTAGCCTTGACACGCGGAGACCCTGCCCCCCCCCCGGTCTCCAACCTGCTCGCCCCATAGGACACGACTGACACACTGACTCCACCCCCCCTCTCAACAGTATGGCTATCTCTAACCCTATCTACCCCTACCTGCCTCTTACATAGCTTATGTTGCTGTTTTATAGTTCATTAATAATCTGGTTTTATCTCCTTTTAGACCATGCCCATCCGAATACAACTCTGCATTTCATACTATACGACGCCCTCGGGCGTGACAGCTAGGGCCTAGGCGCATCACCTGAGTGCCGAGATAAGTGGAAGTCATTTTCGTCAGGGTGGGCGAGCAAGGCGACCACGCGCTCCAAACACGCTTAGACACTGAGCAACCTCATCACTCGTTCATATAACACCGTATTCACTTGAATGTCGACCCACACTGATACCCTTCCCAACGATGCTCTAAAGACATGGTGGGCTCGACCGAAACTGAAGCTGTTGATGAGTGCCAACCCAACGTAGCAACTCTGACCTTACAGGCCCTATAAGAAAAATCCATAGACCACACACTTTCGTAACGCCGAATGATTGTATGATTGCAGAGTTCTGTGACATGGCGATGTGCGCTACCGAACCCCAGGGTTGTCGGCCTTGAAGCTGTGTTCACTTATTCCATCTAGTGTACTATTCATTAATCGCAGCTGGCCCGACTGGGTTGTAAGCTAAATGCTGTGTACAATGTATGTTGGACAATAAAGGTCTTTTAAAAATAAAAAATAAAAATAAAAAAATTAAAAAATCAGGCAATGGTGCCCATGCTCCGCCCTGGTATGCTGCCCGATTTGGATCACTGATAATCCAAAAAGACACTGAGTATATGATACCCAATATCGGGGCTAAGTCCTCTACCCCCCCCCCCTACCCAACATCTGAGGCCTGGAAAAGAGACCTACTTGAGTGGACCTGGGCTGAAAAGGCACATCTGAGAAAAATGTGTAGGAATACTTTTAGAAATAGTCCTTTCTTTTTGTTTGCTATAGGACTCTGGGCACTTTACCACTGCTAATCAGTGCTGAAGTGCATGTGCTCTCACTCCTAAAACATGGTATGATTGGTTTACACCTGTTTGGAATATTTAATTTACTGGTAAGTCTTCTTGTAACGTGGCATCCATATACACATGGCCTGTAAATTAAATGCTACTAGTGGGCCTGCAGCAAAGATTGCACCACCCACAGAAGTAGCTTTTCAAACCTGTCTTGGGCCTGCCATTGCAGTGCCTGCATGCAGAGTTTACTGCCACATTGACATGGAATTTAAAACGACTTGCCAAGCCATAACCTCCACTTTTATAGATAGAGCTCACACCTAAGATATGCCCTAGGTTTCTCTCTAGGCAGGATGTTGTGTAGGTAAAAGGTAGAACTTGTGCCTTTATTGTGTGGCATGTCCTAGTGGTGACAAACACCCTATTTTGTTTCTCACCATTGTGAGCTTACGCCTCTCATAAATTAGTAATGGGAATTCCCTTATACGTACTTAAGTGGTAATTCCTAATCTGCAAGGAGTAGTGTAGGTATGTTTGGTATGTTTGGAATGGTAGTGAGAAATCCTGCTTACTGGTGTAGTTGGATTCTCTACTACTGTTTTACAAATGCCACGTTTAGAAATTTCAAAAACAATTATTGATGGACAGAATGCATAATAATGTTATACATTCACCCCAGTACAGATACCTGGACCTAAATCCATTGTTTTTTGCTCACCATGCCATTCCAGTTTGAACCCAGTCATATGCAAATCAGTCTTGACCCTGTGCCCAATGGGAAAACTCCAGCCCGAACTGCCAGGCCAGGTCCTCCCTGGACTGGAAACAAGCATCCTAGGACCGGTTTCGGTGTTTCACCCCTCATCAGCCAGGATAGCTTGACTCCAGTGCGATGGAGAGCATGGGACCCACGTCTGGGCATACCCGTCCAACTCGGGGTGACAAATACAAAAACAATTGATGGACAGAATGCAGAACAATGTCATACATTCACCCCAGTACAGAGATATGGGCCTAAATCCATAGTTGTTGCCCAGACATGGGTCCCTTGCTTACTTTGCCACTGTATTCAAGCTAGCTGATGAGGGCTGTTAGCCCAAAACCGGGCCCTGGATGCTTGTTTCCGGTCCAGGGAAGACATGTTATGTTATGTTATGTTAGTGGGTTATATAAAGCGCAACAGCTGCCCCAGCAAA
This sequence comes from Lissotriton helveticus, assembly GCF_964261635.1. Taxonomy (NCBI): domain Eukaryota; kingdom Metazoa; phylum Chordata; class Amphibia; order Caudata; family Salamandridae; genus Lissotriton; species Lissotriton helveticus. The sequence continues at coordinate 1,079,811,232 of NC_136063.1, read as the reverse complement.
GAGGCATCCCGGCGATGAACAGCAATAAGGTGACCAAGATCAGAGAGGGTCCAGGGAGACCTACGGAGTGGAGAGGAGAAAGGTTTTATCGCTTTCCTGAATTCAAGATAATTGTTAAGCCCCCGAATGTGGGCCGGCAGCAAATTCCAAAGGATGGCTGCTCTGTTCCGGAAAGAACAATCTCCGGCACGAACCCTCCTGACTCGGGGGACCACCACCAGGTATTGTCCCATGGAGCGGAGCTGCCAGGAAGGAACATAGGGTAGAAGTAAGTTGGTTAAAATATTCAGAGATGCAAGTTTCAGGACTTTAAAGACTATATAGAGAGCCTTAAACTCAATCCGCCTAGCCACAGGCAGCCAGTGGAGACGGCGAATGGCGCTTGTCACTGAGCAGGCTCTACGCAGACCAAGGAGAGCTCTTGTGGCTGCATTCTGAACTCTCTGTAACCTATGTATTTCTGTCTCATTTGCTCCCAGATACATTGCGCTGGCGTAATCAGGTCTCCACATAATCAGGGCCTGGATGATGATCTGCCTGGTAGGGGCACCAAAGAAGCCCAGGATGGGCTTGAGGCCTCGCAACAATCTAAAGCAGGTTCCCGCCACCTTTTCAGTTTGAGTCTGGAAGTTAAGAGAAGCATCCATGCAGACCCCTAAGTTCTTCACTGCCTGCCTGGGGGCGGGGCAGTGCCTAGGCTCTTGGGCCACCAGAGCTCATTCCATAGGCCATGGTCCTTTACCACCAGCAACACCTTCGACTTGTTAGCATTCAGTTGGAGACAGTTGACGGTCATCCACTCGGCGACTGCTGCAAGATCACCTTGGAATTTAAAAACTTCTTGCTTGGGGTCGCTCAAGAGAGCCACCACCAACTGTGTGTCATCGGCATAGGAGAACATGGTCAACCCTCTGCTCTTGGCTACTACAGCCAGGGGTTGTACGTAAAGATTGAAAAGCTGAGGGCTCAGGGAGGAGCCCTTGGGCACCCCTTGCATGATGGGAAAGATGCCAGAGGTAAAGGGGGGAGCTATCACCTGAAACATCCTATCAGCAAGAAATGAGGACAGCCACTTCAATCCTGAGCCAATGATTCTAGCCTCCTCTCAGCGTCACAACAGGATGGCGTGGGACACAGTGTCAAACTTGGCACTGAGATCCAGGAGGATCAGTGCCGACATCTGCCCAGCATCTAAAGCTGTCCAGAGATGTTCTGTCAGAGCCAAGAGCACCGACTCTGTGCTGTGGCCAGGGCAAAAAACATTTTGTGAAGTGTTGAGCCTGTTGTTGTAGTTTAGGTGGTCCGTGAGGAGGGAGTTCACATAAGCCTCCGTGATCTTTGTGACCCAGGGTTGCGGCCCAGGGTAGCAGGGAAATTGGCTGAAAGTTTTCTGGCTTTTTTGGGTTCAAGGAAGGTTTTTTGAGCAGCAGTATCACCCTGGCCTGTTTCCAAGCTGTAGGCACGATCGCAGTACTGAGTGAGCCATTAATTACCTGTTCTAAAGGACGTGAGATAGTGGATAGAATTTTCTGAAATTGGTCAGGCTTCAGTGGATCAGACGGAGAGACTGACTTGGTTTTGGAACAGAAGGTGAGTAATAGGTCCGGAGGAATAGGGGAAAAAGCCTCTAGTGTGACATTGGTGTGATTGCAAGATGCCTCAGGAGCTCCGAGTTGGACCGTAGGGAAGCATTTATAAATATCTTCTACCTTCCTGACGAAAAAGGAGGCAAGCTCTGCACACTGCTGATCAGAGGTGATCAGTGAACCTGTGGCATCTTTCTGAGTGTTGAGGCCTGAGACTATCGAGAAGATACTCTTTGCCGGGTTAGGACTCTTGCTGATTTGCTCAGCATAAAATGCTGCGCGCTCAACTTGGATGGCCCTGTGATATCTCCTTACCGCTACCCAGTAGTGATCATTAGAAGTCGGATCATAATCCCTTCTCCAGATTCTCTCCAGCTTCTTACAGATTTTACGCAAAGCAGCTAATTTAGTGTTGTACCATGGATTGGATTTAGTTTTATGATTCATTGACAACTTAGCTTGAATCAGGCTATCTAATGGCTGGCTAATCCAGTCGGTGAAGACCGAATTAGCCTCCTTAGGGTCGTCCGGTAAAGCTGGGGAGGTGGGTTTTGAATTGGTCCCAATTCAGTTTCTTCCCAGGGCGTTTGAGTGAGAACGTTTTATCTAAATTACGCGCAGGCGTAATACCCTGACTGGACATGGGAACCAGATAATGATCCGACCATCCCATCGGGACAGGGGGACGGACAGTAAGGGAAGGTATATTTGTAAAAACTGGGTCCAAAAGGTGGCCAGACAAATGCGTTGGTCCTGAAACCCATTGATCGAGCTGACAAGCTGCAAGATCGGCCAAAAAATGTGTCACTTCGGATCAGAGTGGTTATCCAGTTGCAGATTAAGATCACCTGTGACAGTAAAATTAGAGGCATTAACCGCCAGGGCACTGACTGTCTTGCTAAGAGCTTCCCTGAAGACTATTGAGGGAACCGGTGGTTGGTAGATTAGTAAACATGTTATAGTGTAATTAGGATTATGGGTAATTTTAAAGCGGGCACATTCGCAACCAGCAACGGGTTGCTTTATGAAGGTGCAGCGGTAGCCAGTTTTAAAAATGACCGCAATACTGTCAGGCTCAGCTGAGGTCACTGCAGGGACGAGAGGCAGGAGATAGATGAAAAGATCCCAAATTCTCTCTACCACCAGTCTTCCGAACAAGGTCAAAGCAGTACCAGTGAATAGGGGGAAGAGGGGAGACAAGGGAAGGAGAATGTAGAGGCAGGTCCAGCACACGTCCCGCACCACAGAAACACCACTTGGATCCGGAGAAATTCCTGTGAATCAATAATTGACTAGACTAGGTACAATAATGTACATAACTGTTGTTCTGCAAAATATTCTACCTGGTAATCTCCCCTCTTCCACTTGTGACCACAGAAAAAATTAAAAAAAGGCACAACCACATGCCATACTTCCTAAACAGAGACAAGAAATAACAGTTAATATTTTAATTACTTTGATTCAGAGATATGCAGGCTTGTGGCAGTGTAATTGAGTGGCTTATCCCAATCATGTGAGGAACTTGAATGCAAGGTGGCAAATAAGGAAAATACGCAGTAGTGAATTGTTAACAGCACAACCTACTAGAGAAAAATGAAAACCTAAAGATGCAGCCACCTATTCATTAGAGCCTGCGATGGGGGGTTGAAGCAAGCGACTTTCCCTGCTAGCTTCGTGCTCTGAAGTATGCAATTATGCTCCTTGCCTCAGCAGTCGATACAGCTGATCTTATGTAAATGTGTATCACTCAACCTCTAATAATGCCAACAATGTGCAAGCATACTACATACATGCCAACATTTCAGAAGAGCAAAGAGGGAGATTTTTTTTAAAAAATCGGGAGAATGGGGCTTCAAATCGGGTTACTGGCGTGTATGGGCTTTGGAAGTGTGCTGCTGCAGGATTGGACATTTGAAACACAAATGTACGTTTTTTTTCTTACCTTTTACAAGCATGGAGCGCAATGGCAGGCTGAGAGGGTGATGCAAGTGTTGTCCCCCCCCCCCCCCCGCCCCTGTGTGACACCCCAGCCGAAAACAGCTTCCTGTGCACACACACGCCCCCCCCCCCCTACTTCACAGGTCTTCAAAAGACTATTGCCTTGTTAATGACCCTTTGTTGTTTTTTCACCCCATCGAGAGCCCCTGCATGGCCACTTTGACTATTGCTGGAAAAATTAGCACTTCACACAAACGCCCTGTCAACAAACCCCGAGGAATCGGGTTTTTGCTTGCAGGAATCGGGAGGCGGGAGACTAGCCTTCAAATCGGTAGTCTCACGCCTGAATCGGGAGGGTTGGCATGTATGACTTATGAATTATGTCAATTACATAAGGAAAATGCAGATGCCTCAATGCGCAAACCAAGCATATGCCCCTACATAGCCAACAGAAAGGACATCCCCTGGGGAGCCACCGGAACTAGCGCTAGCGTGTTACCGCCCAGACAAGGAAGGCTCTGTCTGACGTGAAGCACCAGCGCTTCCGATTCTTCACGTTTTATGTGGGCGGGGAGTCCGCCCCCACCTCTCCGTTTGCTGCAGCGCTAGATCGGGGACAACCACGACAAATAGCCCCGCCTCTCGTTTCCCTGTGAGGATATGTAGCTTATAGCCTTTCGGGAGCGCGAGCACTGGCTCCAGCACGACCATGTCCTCTGAGAGCCAGGTCTCTGTGAGAAACAGGACGTTGTGGGACTCAGCTTCCAGGGGATCATGTACATCGGCAAAGTGTTTGGCTAGGGAGCGGCAATTTAGGTGGAAAATGGTTGTGTGGTTACTCAGAGGGGGGGTGGCCGCTGCTAAGCGCTGCCGGGACGACACACATGAAGCCATAGCCTATGCAGCCGAAGGGACCCTCTAGGCTACCCAGACCAGATTGTTTGCACCTCCCAACCCACATCCTGATTGCAAGCAACTCATTCTGGGCGTAAGTGTACCCCATTTGATCAAAATTGGCAGCATGTCTGGCGTCTGGCGACGAACTGGCGCGGACGGGCGCAGACGGGCTGTGTCTGAACTGGGGGGGCGAAGTGAGCTAAAGAACGACGATGGATTCGACCCAGATCTCTGACTGGGGGTCAGTTTCTGAAAAGTTTCAGCGCTCCGTCCATCATATCCTTGTGTTTGCGTTGTTTGCTTAGAAATTGGGCACTTCTATGTGCTTATAACTGTATGTGCCTTGAAACCTGACTCAAATCCTTGTCTAAGGCAGAGTGGAAGCTACACTTTGTGCATACTTTCCAGACAGCCATCACACATGAGGAGCTGGGTGCATCTGCATACTGATAGACTTCCTGGGCTGGGAGAGAGGGAGATGGGGCACACTTACATTTGTATAGGCTGTGTCCTGCCCTCACACAAAGGGTTGATTTTCCCCCTACTGATGACTGGAGTTAGGACAGAGAAGGAAGGAGACTCCTGGAATTTTACATATCTTGCTTGAAACTTCCCCCACCTTCTGGGAGCAAGGCACAGGATATAAGTACAGGAACCTGTTACCGCGACTGCTGCCTGTCTCGTTGGGGACTCCATCCCCCAAAATCCAAAGCGCCAGGGGGCATCAATGAGTTTACCCGCGCCAGGAGGCGCTAAAAGCAGATCTGGGCATCAGCAGCACAGGAGCCCATTACCGCTGGACTGCTGCCTGTCTCGTTGGGGACTCCACCCCCCATAATCCACAGTGCCAGGTGGCGCCAACACGTTTTCTCACACCAGGAGGCGCAAAAAGCAGATCTGGGCACCCGCAGCACGGGACGCACCCGGGCTTAGCCCGGGCCAAGGGCGGGCCCATCCACACCAGTCCACGCCAGAAGGAGGCTGGCCTGGCCCCCCCTAACGTCTGACTTTGGGGATCAAATGACTTGAGAAGGCCAACGTGTTCAGTGTTCGTTTACACACTTTTCTTGCTTTGCCCATTAAGGTGTCAGTTTATTCTTTTTTCAACACTATTACTTCTTATTGGGCTGCATCTGCTTTTGCTGTTCCCTTTGCTTTTATATTTAATTTTATCTTGATATTGTTATATTTCTGGGACAATGGGCAAACGCTGCCTTAAATATGTAATTCTATTACTATTGGACCAAGTCATTAAGTTATCATCTAGTCTCTGTTTGTGTGAACATGCTAAAGGCTGCAGAAGGGGTTACCGAACCCACACCTACAGCTCAGTCTAGTACGACTTGTAAAATCCCCTCTCTTATGACACTAAGTTCTGCACCTCAACAGAAGCTCCCTACTACGCATAATAGATTTCAACTGGGAAAAGCGGGTGTCCCAAGTAAGACGCTGAATAGCCCTCATCATGTGCAGTGAACAAATCCAGCTCAGAGCCCTTAAGGCCATTAAGATTGCAGAATTCATGAAGCTATGTTACTGATAATACGCCCACATTACTCAGCTGAGGATGATGGGAGATCATTGGCCTAGTGTCAGAAGTAGGTTGCCTAATGATAATTCTCAGCTGATAACTTCTAATCCATCGAGGAGACCTTCTGATAATGATCACTGTTTGGATTCACAAGTCTATCCACACTCTCCCCACCTTAATTCTATTTTTATGACAGAGGTCCCAAAGCTGAAACTTGACTCCTATGAATACCCGGACGCTCTGATTAACAAAGCAATCCATTGGCTGAGAGTTGAGAGGAAATGTCTCCCTGTGATCAGCTCTGACATCGATCAATGACTATATACAAGTTTCTTCTTTATCACCCCATCTGGTCGAAAAAAATCTAGTCAACTTCGAGTTACGCTCATGTAATTTGCACAGGAGCCGAACCCTGGAAATAAGGTTAAAGGCATCGCCACCTTCCCTTGGAATCTCATGGAACTCTGTTGCTGCCACAACGAACTTGGCGGAAATAGACTGACTAAGGCTGTCTCCTAAAAGGGACTCTAAGTTACAAATGAAGTCGAGTGATTCAGATACAACTAGTAGATTGCATGTAACCTTTAATGCGATAGGGTGCAATGATGTCATAGCTCAATTTTCTGCTGACCAAAGTATTTTTTTTCCCATTGCACTGGGGGTGAAGTGACAAAGACCTTGGTCAATAATCAGACGGGGATGGTTAATTTATGTATCTCAATAGAGAGCCAGGACCACGCAGCCTCTCATGTTATAGGGTGCATTGACGTTGTGACACGGGTGAATTTCCTGATTACTGTGCGGGGGATGAGGCGATAAATTGCATGGCGAACCAACAGGCGTGGTGGGTAGATCCATCTTTTCCAAGAGTACCACATAGCTACATTGATTTAAACTCAATCTCGTTAATCTCATGTAAATTGGACAATAACTTTGCAGATAACCGGTGTAAGCACCATTACGTCCTACTCGGCGACCTCAACTTCCACAAAAACCTGCACCCTGCCTTCAGGATTGATAAGGCCTGCCATGGGGGTGACTGATAGGTTTATATGTGTAGTGATTTAAGGTAGATATATGGAACCTATAGTAAGGGATGCATACACCACTTTACACAGGCTATTGTAGCAGACCTGTGGTGTCATTTTGGAAGGCTGCCCAGGGGTGGGATAATACATGCTTCAGCCCCTGGTAGGCTTCTGAGGTAACTATGCCCTTGGTACCTAGTGTACCATATACTAGGGACTCATAAGGATACCCCAGTAACCAAACTAGAGTGTACCTAAAGTACATGGAATCATTTTAGAGAGGGGGCAGCTAGGCTGGGGTCCTGGTTAGCAAGGCCCCAGCCAGACTAAAGTTGAAAAACAGTGAAACATCTGCAAAAAGTGGGGGTAACTATAAGAAGCAGATCCTACTCTCCTACACAACACCCCCCACCAAATGCAGGGACATTAAACTAACCTTGACCAGTTGAGTCTTCATGTTCTAAGTGGAAGTATCTGGAGAGTCCATCTGCATTCGCATGGTTACTCCCAGGTCTATGTTCCGCTGTATAGTCCATCCCCAGTAAGGAAATGGACCACCTCAAAAGTTTGGGGTTTTAACCCTTTATCTGTTTTAGCCATAAGAGGGGCTTATGGTCTGTCTGAACAATGAAGTGAGTGCCAAACAAGTATGGCCTCAGCTTCTTCAGAGCCCAGACTACAGCAGAGCCCTCCCTCTCAATAGCTGACCAACACTTCTCTCTGGGGGCCAGCCCTCTGCTAATAAAAGCTACTGGCTGATCCTGACCTTCATCATTCAATTGTGATAATACAGCCCCAACCCCCAACTCAGATGCATCTGTTTGAACAATGAATTCTGTGGAGTAGTTAGAACTTTGCAGAATGGGAGCAGTGCACATGGCCTGCTTCAGGTCATCAAATGCCTTTTGACAGCTAACTGTCCGCTGAACTTTTATTGGCATTCTTTTAGAAGTTAGGTCATTCAGGGGGGTCACTATGGATCCATACCCCTTGACAAATCTTCTATCGTACCCAGTTAGGCCCAAGAAAGCTCTGACCTGAGTCTGGGTGGTTGGAGCACCCCAGTCCATGATGGTCTCGATTTTGCTCTGCAATGGTTGAACCCGGCCCCCACCTACCAGGTGGCCCAGGTACACAACCTGACTCTGCCCAATCTGTCACTTAGTAGCCTTGATAGTCAGGCCTGCTGTCTGCAGGGCCTCCAAAACATTTCTAAGGTGGACCAGGTGATCCTCCCAGGAGGAGCTAAAGACAGCAATATCATCTAGCTATGCTGCACTATAGTATACCAGGCCTGTGGACTTTATTCACCAACCTTTGAAAAGAGGCAAGTGCATTCTTCAAACCAAAGGGCATCACCACAAATTGGTAATGCTCACTAGGGGTAGAAAATGCTGTCTTGGGCTTTGCATCATCATCTAGTCTGATCTGCCAATAGCCAGCTGTCAGATCAAATGTGCTCAGAAACTTGGCTGAGGCCAAGGTGTTATAGGCTCATCTGCTCTGGGTGTTGGATGGGCATCAGTCCCAGTGACTGCACTGAGACCCCTGTAGTCTACACAAAACCTCATCTCTTTCTTACCACCCTGGGTGTGGGGTTTGGGCACCAAGACTACTGGACTAGCCCACGGACTATCTGAGGGTTCAATAACTCCCAAATCCAACATCTTCTGGACTTCAGTCCTGATACAGTCCCTGACATGGCCAGGTTGCGTGTATATCTTATTTTTGACAGGCAGACTGTCCCCAGTGTCCACTTCATGAGTGCACCGGGTAGTCTGACTTGGAGTCAGAGAGAACATATGTCTATACTGATTGAGCACCTGTCTGTAATCAGCTTGCTTCTGGGCAGTGAGGCTGCCTGCCAAGGCTACACCATTCACTGACCCATCATCAGGGTTCTCTGAGAGCAGACCAGGGAGTGGATCACTCTCTTTCTCCTGTCCCTCATGAGTAGCCATGAACAAGCCCATGCCTTCCCTGTGAACATGTGTTTTCAGTCTGTTAACATGGAGAACCCTATCGAGGCTCCTGGGAGTTCCAAGGTCTATCAAGTATGTAACCTCTCCCTTCTGTTCAACAATTGTATGGGGGACACTCCATTTGTCCTGGAGGGCTGCTGCAGCCACAGGCTCCAACGCCCACACCCTCTGCCCTGGCTGATAAACAGTCAGCCCAGCCTTTTGGTCATGCCAAGCCTTTTGCAATTCCTGGCTAGCCTCAAGGTTTTTGGTGGCCTTCTTCATATACTCTGCCATCATGGAGCGGAGACCAAGTACATAGTCCACAATATTCTGTTTTGGAGGTTTGAGAGGTAACTCCCAATCCTCCTTCACAAGATACAATGGACCCCTAACACGATGTCCAAACAGAAGTTCAAAAGGACTTTAACCAACCCCCTTCTGAGGAACCTCGCTGTAGGCAAATAGAAGGCAGGGCAAAAGCATGTCCCATCTGCGCCTAAGCTTATCTGGGAGACCTTTGATCATGCCCTCCAAGGTTTTGTTGAATCTTTCAACTAAACCATTGCATTGTGGGTGATAGGGTGTGGAAAATTGTTAATTCACTCCACACTCCTTCCACATAGCAGTCAATTAACTAGACATAAAGTTTGCACCCCAGTCTGATACTACTTCCTTCGGGAAACCCACTCTGGAAAATACTCCCAGAAAGGCTCTTGCCACCACAGGAGCTGTGGTGGTCCTAAGTTCAATGGCTTCTGGATACCTATTGGCATGGTCCACCACCACCAGGATAAATCTGTGCCCAGAGGCTGTCTGAGGATCCATGGGACCAACTATGCCAATCCCCACTCTTTCAAAGGGAACCCCCACCACAGGTAGTGGTATCAGGGGGGCCTTTGTTGTACTTCCTGCCTTACTATTGGCTTGACAGGTGACACAGGAGCGACAAAACTCCTTGGTGTCTTCAGACATATGGGGCCAATAAAAGTGAGGGACAATCCTGTCCCAAGTCTTGTTTTGGACCAGGTGACCTGCTAAGGGAATATCATGGGCTTGTGTTAATAGGAAACCCCTAAACTTCAGCGGTATAACCAACCTCCTGGCTGCACCAGGCTTGGGGTCTCTACTCTCTGAGTACAGGAGTCCATCATCCCAATATATCTTATGGGTTCCACTAGTATTCCCAGCAGCCTCAGCAGCAGCCTACTGTCTGAAGGGTTCAAGAGAAGGGCAGTTCAGCTGTTCCTGGCTCAGATCTGCCCTAGAAGGGCCCCCTGTCCCCAAGAACTCAACCTGATCAGGCTCAAACTCATCTGGGACAGTTCCTTCTTCAGGACTAAGATCATCTCCCTCAAGAGACTGATCTGTACTCTGAGTCAGTGGGGAAGGCACTGCCTTAACCCTACTGCTCCTCCTCTTGGAAGGCATTCTTCCAGAATCCAGGGCCTATTCAGTTTTAGACATTTTGGCCTGTGACATGTGCAGGGATTCCTAGCATTTCTGCATGGGTCCTGGGCGCCACTTCAGCCCAAGCTGAAGTCTCTAAATTATTGCCAAGCAAGCATTCAACAGGGAGGTCTGCACTTACCACAACCTTCTTAAGGCCAGTTACCCCTCCCCAGGAGAAATTAACAACTGCCAAGGAATGGTCAGTCCTGACATTGCAAGCATTGGTCACTTGGTACATTTCACCAAGTATGATCTGCTCAGGACCCACAAGGTCGTGTGCCACCATTGTGATATGTGCTCCTGTGTCCCTGCATGCCAAAGCCTCTTTTCCATTAACCCCTTCCATGCTGACGACGGCCCCCAGCCATCATACATCACGGTGGGCATGTGCTGATGACGGCTGTGGGCCGTCATGAACCCGGCCACTCATTAAAACGGCCGCACAGGCGCAGAATCGCGGCCGCGCCCAAGGGGTTAATCAAAGGCTGATGTCTGTATTTGCCCAGATTACTGGGACTGACAAAGGAAGACATATCCATGCCTCCACCACAGATCAGTACAGCTTGGAATGGAACTCTGACTAGGTCAGAGCCCACCTCAGAACCCAGGGTTAACCCTACTACACCCTTATTCTGAGTACCACCATGTAGGAAGGTGGATACCTGACTATGGTTACCCTAGATTTTTTGCCTTGTGTTTAGCTGGTTTTCGACTTAGTTGGCCTGGGACCCTGCTAATCAGGGCCCAGGCTATCTGCTCTCTCTTTAAAATGGACTCCATGTACCCTAGGTGCATAACTAATTGGATTGGGTCACCTTATGAGCCCATGTACAGTGTACTATAGGTACCCAGGGCATAGGAGCCTGTCTGCAGCTTTCGTAACCATGTCCTTATAGCTGTTCTGGGATATTGCCATACCATATACTCTTTAGTGCATTATAATCCTCGCGGTTATTGCTAACTTTGGTTTGGCTTTATCAAAACATGTCGTGTAAGGTGTCATACACTTTGGAATACTACCCCCTCACCAGTTCTGGTGACGGGGGTAGCATTCCACCCTTCTAGAGGGCTAAGACATGTGGGTAACAGAAAATGCGATTAAAGCCACAGCCCAAACTCAAACAGATTCAGGTGTTGTGAAGCCTGACACTATGGATCACTCCACACAAACGGAGAGCATTGAGGAGGAAGAGAAATCTCCCTCCCACCAGACTTTAGGAAAGGATCAGCCTCCTCAGGGAACTGATCTTACCCCTTGTGAAGAAACTGCCCCAGAGGTAGTCAGGCTTAGCCTGGCAGACCCCCTGATGTAAATGGACCCTTCCAAGGTGGGACCCAGTCTGGAGCAGGTAACCTGCCCCTCTCTACCCTGCCTCAGTCAGCACAGGGCTGCAGAGGTCAAGGAGGTCAGTGAGCCCCAAAGGGCCCCCTGTCCAATAAAACACCCCCATCAGCAGATTAGGGGAACCCAAGCTAGCAGCCCTAGCAAGGTGAAAACTTTAAAAACTCCTGAGGGATCTCCCTTACACCTAGTTAGGAACCTCCCCCAGATGGACACTGTTGGGCACAGCCAAACATGGGACCCAAAGGCCCCAAACCTGACCTGTCCCTCCAGTAAGCCAACAAAAGGGACCCAGCCTCCAGCTGTAGGCAGCCAGAGGTTATCCCTGAGAGCACAGTGCAACTCAGTCCTGGAAAGAAAGGCATCCATGGTGGATAGTGATTGGAGGAAGTTGAGCCCTACATTAGTGGAGCCTCACTTCAGTACTCCATCTCAACACCAGCCTTTTACTTTGCCAAAACACACTACAGGTAGTAATTCCCTATGGTGGAGACCCTCTGATACCCCTAGGGTGAGGGATTGCTTAGTGGACCATGAGATAGGGGGTAACCATGCTAGTGCAGGTACTTCCTTATATGGCCACTTAGGCAATATAGGCTTACCTGGTCAAGGATAGCCTTATCTCCTTTCGTTTGGGGGGGGGTATGTAGGAAGGTGGATACCTGACTATGGTTACCCCAGATTTTTTGCCTTGTGTTTAGCTGGTTTTCGACTTAGTTGGCCTGGAACCCTGCTAATCAGGGCCCAGGCTATCTGCTCACTCTTTAAAATGGACTCCATGTACCCTAGGTGCACAACTAATTGGTTTGGGTCACCTTATGAGCCCATCTACAGTGTACTATAGGTACCCAGGGCATAGGCGCATCCAAGGCCTACCAGGGGCTGCAGCATATATTTTGCCACCCCTGGCTGGCCATCCAAACAGACACAACTGGCTGATCACTCAGCTGGGGCAAGGTTGTGTAATCACCCCTTGCTTAGATATAGTATACCTATGTCAAAACCTATATCTGGACACATATATACCTATAAGTCACTCCTATGGCAGGCCTTAACAATCCTGGAGGCAGAGTGCTTGGTTTTATGTGAGATGGTGCTCTAGCATAAGCTGAGCCTGTCTGCAGCTTTCGGGAACCATGTCCTTATAGCTGTTCTGGGATATTGCCATACCATATACTCTTAAGTGCATTATAATCCTCGCGGTTATTGCTAACTTTGGTTTGGCTTTATCAAAACATGTCGTGTAAGGTGTCATACACTTTGGAATACTACCCCCTCGCCAGTTCTGGCGACGGGGGTAGCATTCCACCCTTCTAGAGGGCTAAGACATGTGGGTAACAGAAAATGCGGTTAAAGCTAACCAGAGCCTCAGCATCACAAAATGGATGCTGCGGCCACAGACACAAGTCTGGCCTCCTGCTGATGACCGAAACTTGGCAGGGGAGGCTTAGACAAAAGGTTTCCTGTCACAGGGAGGTGCTAGCACCACCCCAGACAGGAGATAGTGGATTGGGGCAGGGGGGGCTGAATGAAACTAGACACTGCCTGGGGCACACAAGGTGTCCCATGCATAGCCCTGTTCAAACCGGTGCTGGGGCCCTCCAGCCCCAGCTCTGGCATGAAACTGGACAAAGGGAAAGGGGTGTAACCATCCCCTTCCTGGGTCCCACCCATAGGAGGGACCTAGCAGGATATCTAGCCCCTTGATTTGGAATAAAGGTAGGAGCTGTGCCCATAGACAACAGATAATCCTGACTGAAACTTGGAAATGAAACTCTGGACCCTTTGACATCCCACTCGACGTGGAAGACTGAAGAATCTCCCTTGTGGTCAAGGAGTGACCACCCTGTGCAAACAGGCACCATCCAGCGCCCAACAGTTTGCTTTGTTGCAGCTCCAGCCGGTGCTCGAGCTCCAGAGATCAACAAGAACCAGATTCCTAGACATACAACAGCCCGATCCACAGCCCCAGCAAAGCTGAGACCCGTGGAGGCGACGTGAGACGTGGGACTGGCCATCTTAAAAAGACTGCGAAGTGCTGACCGTGCAGCTCCCAAGGGACCCTCGAAGCTGTGCATTGGGGTTTGAGAAGCCTTAGCCCCTAGCAGCTCGTGCACCGAAGATCACCCCTCTACACTCACCAAGTGCTGCGTGGGGCCCTTTTGCATTTTTCTGCTTGACGCGTCTGTCTGGTCAATTGCCCGTTGGCTAGTGGCCTCTATGATGATGAATCTTTAAAACTACTCTGCTGGCTTGGTTGCTCCGGACTGGCCCTCGCTCCCCTGAAAAGGAGCAGCCTCTCTGACCTTGCTGGTCCGAGTAAGAAGCGATCTTCAAATCCTGTGTGGGTTGCATTTGCCAAGGCCTGTTGACTTCGATCTGGAAGCCGACACCGCCGACAGCGAGAACCTTTGTGGGACAGCTCGGGATCCACTCATGGTCATCCTCGATGCCCCCGAGTCCACAGGGCAGCGGAGACAAGCTTCTCGACAACCACCTGATTGCACCCGACATCGCCTGGTTCCTTCCTGGTTCCATCCTGATCACTGGTTAGTGACCCAGACTCTGTCCCCTCTGCTTTCAGGTACTCAACATCTTTGATCCACCCTTGGATCCAACCGGACTCTTCTCTCCTGGCCGCCTGCAGCATCTTCATCTCCAGGCTCCATAGATCTCCACGACGAAACCCGACACACTTTGGCACCTATGCACCCGCTTCCTGTGGGTGAGGTAACGATCAAACACCGGTGCTCCTGTAGTGGTTTACACTTCTAGTGTCCTAGTTTAAAGTGGCCAAGTTCTAGTCCAGTCGGAAGACTTCCAAAGCAGTAACTTTGTAACTTTTAAGCACCATTGACTTTGCATTGGTGCATGTGTGTGCTTTTAGCGCTGCACCCGAATCCCGCGGGCTACTCCCGTCCTAATCACAGTTAGTCCAGTGTAGTCCCAGCGATTCCCAAGGCCCTAGGCCGTACCATTGTTCGTAAAGTGATTCTTATACCACTTATTTAATATATGGTTTGAGTGGCCACCGGGCCTATCCATAATTGTGCAACTTTTGTATCTTTAACTGTGCTTTTGTTTAAACGCTTGTGCCTCTGCCCTCATAAAGAGTACAGAGGATTATTCTAGTAATAAATACATATATTGTTATAATATATAACTTGTGTGGTGACCTTTCACTTGATATTACAGGATTGCATATGGTAAAACAGCTGGTTTCACATGCCCTCTTGAGTTAAGCCTGAGACTGCTTAGTCCATGCTACCCCTAGGATAGCTTGTCTATAAGGTTGACTTTACAACCACCACCATAAGGGTTGTTTGGACTGATACAAGGTGCTCACTAGAATAGTGAACATCATACATCAGGCCAACTTCTCACACACCACTTGGAGCTGAACTAGGGGGAACAGTTGCCTTAGGGGCAATGGTGGCTGGAGTTGAGTCTTTGGACTTTGTACACTCACTAGTCCAATGTATTTTCTGTTTACAGATTTTACACCATGGTTTCTTTTGGCCCTTTCCCTTGTTAGATTGGGACTCCAAACCAGATGCAGACTTTTGGGGACCTTGAGAAGACTTCTGGTCTTTACCTTTTTCCCCACCCTTGTCAGAGTTCTAATAATCTTGCTTCTTAGCGTCACCTTGGTTCTGAACCTTCTGCCTCACCCTGGTTCTGACCCATTTGTCTGCCTTCTGACCCAATTTTTGATGAGAGGTCAGATCAGAGTCCACCAGGTACTGATGCAACAGTTGATTTTGACAATTATTAAGGATCTGCTCCCTCATAATTAAGTTGTACAATCCTTTAACATCACACACCTTACTGCCAAGTAACCAGCCCTCCAGAGCCTCAGTAGCACATTTTACAAAGCCAACCCAGTCTTGAGTCTGTGCCTTTTGGGTATCTCTGAACTCAATCCTGTATTGTTCAGTGGTTACGTCAAACCCTTCAATCAGAGCACTCTTCAAGACTTTGTAATTATCAGAATCCTCTTATCTTACAGTGAGGAGCTTGTCTCTCCCTTTAACTGCAAAGAAGAGCCACACAATTGCTACCCAATGCTCCTGTGGGACCCTCTGTACTTTACAGGCCCTCCCAAGTGCAATTATCCATTTGTGGATGTCATCCCCACTCTGGTAGGGAGGGACAATCTTGTTCAGGTTCCTATGGTCATGAGTATGTTCTCTAACTCTATGGCCACAGATGCTGCCACCATGGGACTCTGGTCCCAACTTTGTAGAAGCTCTCTGGAGCTCCAGGGCTTCCCTGTCTAAAGCCAACTGTGCTCTTCTGATTCTGAGTTTTTCATTCTCAAATGCAAGCTGTCTGCTATTTCTCTCAGTGGAGGGCTCTCTCCTATTGGAGGCTGAGGTCCTCTGAGAGACAGAGGTCCCTACAGATGTACCAGAGTGATCAGACTCCACTGAAGGAGTTCTAGACCTCTTAGGTACACTGTGAATTCCACCTGGAGGGGCGAAGAGGGGTCCACTGGGGTTCTCTCCCTCATCCTCAGGAAGAATTTGGTTATCCAGGTTAGAATCATCCTGATCCCCCTGGTCAGCTTCAGAGTCCAGGTCTTGGATGTTTTCACCTCCTTGCCTTTCCTCTTCTGCTGCCCCACCCAACCCGCCTGTCTCATCAGACCCTGGGGTCTTTCTGAGATCATCTAAAAGCAATACCTCTATGAGGCGTTGAGTATCTGGGGGTCTCCCTGTCTTCAATTTCCTAGATGTACACATGGTCCTCAATTTTGGAAATGGGACATGGTCATACTTAGTTAATCTGGAGCCACCGGCTTCAGCCTTTGAAGACATACTAGTGTGGTGTGGTGTCTGCACCTACCTACTCTAGTGGGACTACTAAACTTTCTCTTGAGTTGAAGAAAGGGTATGCTAGACCCTTGACACACAACTCTAAGTTCAGTAGAACTTACTTTATTCTAAACTTGATTTATATTTACCTATGTACCTATAGTGGTTTTCAGTTAGTCACTCAAAGAGATTATTCGGTAAAGCAATAGCAAGCTTGAATCCAGCCGCTGCACACCAATGTGAGAAGTTGGCCTGGCATATGCTGTCCACTAGTTATAGTGGGCACCTTGCACCAGTCCAAACAACCCTTATTGATGCTAGGTTTAAGAAAACCTTTATTTAATGCTATCCTAATGCTAGCTATGGAGAGCAGCCTTTAGGCTAAGTCTTGAAGGAGTGTAAAGCAGCCTGGTTTACCAGACTATAACCTCTTAAATGTCTAAATGAAAGGAGAACCACACAAGGTATTTATATAAAATATATGTATTTATTACTAAACACTCTCTAGTAATCTCTTTATGAGATTACAGAGCAAATTACACACTTTAAATGCAATAGAACTTCAGTAATTAGCACAATATACACTAGGACCCAGAGGGGGACCAATTCATATATTAAGAAAGTGGTATAAGAACCATGACTTGACTAGACACAAGGCCTAGAGCCTGCAGAATTGCTGGGACCACAAGAAACCACCCAAGGTAGTGACACAGGGGACCCACAGGGGACGCGTGCAGTGTGAGAACACAGCCGCGAGATGCCGTTAGCTTCTATGGGGAAAGTCACAGTTGGAATTTTAAAGGTTAAGGACACTTAGGAGAGGACTTTGAGCAAATCCCTTTAGACTTAAGGGGTTCTAGGGCCAACACCCATGGGAGCACCGGAGTACTCGAGTTACCTCACCCAGGGATGTCGGGTGCATAGGTGTCAAATGGTGTCGAGAATCGTCGTCGTTTTCAATGGCGACCTGCTGCAAAGTGCTGCTGCTGTGGAGAAAAAAAAATTGTCTGGTGTGATCCAAGCCTGGATCGAAGATATGAGGAACCTGAAAGCAGAGGGGACAGAGTCTGGGTCACTTGCCAGTGACCTGGGCCATGATAGATGAATGCCCAGGTGTTTCCAGGTTGAAGAGCGGAAGCTTGACTCTGCAGCCACGATGACCAGGGGGCGTCGACGATGACCAGAAGCTGGATTCCAGCTGTTTCACAAAAGATCTTAAGTGGTGCGGTGTCGGTGCTCAGATTGAACACAACAAGCCTTGGCAACAGCAACCCACGGAGGAAGGGACTAAAGAAGCTTCGGTGTGTACCAGCAAGGTCCAGGGGACTCCGCAAGCGATGGAGAGTCAGGGCACATCTGGAGCAACCAGGAAAGCCCAAGGAAATTCAAAGTTGCCTTTCAGGGACCCACCAGTCAACAGACCAGGGATCCTGAAGGTACCTCGAGGGGAAAAAACAAAGGGTCAGCTCACGGAACACTCGTGGAGTGCAGGCCAGCAATCTTCACTGGAAAAGGTGCTCGGGGTCTGGTCTACAAGTAACCCAATGCACAGCCTCAAGGATTGTCAAGAAGCTGATGCAGAGGTTCCGGTTCCACGGTACCCATGAGGGCTACGGGTCTCAGCTTTGCTGCGGACTCGGGTCAACCTCTAGGAAGTCTGGAAACCCACCTCCTGTGTTGCAATTACTTCGGAGTCCGGTGGGAGCTTCGGAGATTCAAACCGGTCAGCTGCATCTTAGGTGCCTGCCACGCAGGGGAGTAACTCCTTTACTCCAAGGGAGATTCTTCAGTCATCCAGCGTCGTGCAGATCATCGAAGTTCCAGGATTCAGTATCAGAGTTTCTTCCAGGTGTAATCTAAAGTTCAGTTGCCAGGGGTTCCTATCTTATACCCAAGTAAGGGGTGGAACAAACTCTGGGTACCCACCTATGGGAGGGTATGAAAAGAGGGGTGGCTACACCCATATCCTTTTTCCACTTTCGCACCAGAGCAGGGGCTGGTAGCCCCTGCAACCAGTTTGAACTGGGCTATGCACAGGTTCACCAAATGTGCCCCCAGTGCTGACTTCAAATCACTCTTGGAGTGCACCCACCCAGCCCAAATTCACTCAAGCATATCTGGGAGGTGGTAACACCTCCCTGTGACAGGAAACTATTGTCCAGGCCTCCACTGTCGGAGTTTTGTCCAGCAGCAGGAGGCCAGACTCATGTCTGTGGCATCCATTTTGTGATGCCAGGGATCTTTTAAACTGGTACCGGGTGTACAGGTGTGTACATGTCTCTCCCTCTAGAAGGGTGGAATCATACCCCCACCACCAGGACTGGTGGGGGGGGAGGTATGATTCCAAAGTGCTTGACAACAAACACGACATGTTTCCTTGTAGCCATTCCAAAGTTAGCATTTACCACAAGGTTATAATGCACTGAAGAGTATATGGTCTGGCTGTATCACAGAACAACCCCGGAGAATAGATTCCGAAGGCTGCAGGGGGCCCTGCTCATGCATGGGCACCCTCTCACACAAAACCCAGCACCCTGCCTTCAGGATTGATAAGGCCTGCTATAGAGGTGACTGATAGGTTTATATATGTAGTGATTTAAGGTAGATGTAGGGAACCTATATCTAAGTAAGGGGTGCATACACCACCTTACACATGCTGCTGTAGCAGACCTGTAGTGTCATTTTGGAAGGCTTCCCAGGGGTGGCATAATATATGCTTCAGCCCCTGGTAGGCCTCTTGGGTACCTGTGCCCGTGGTACCTAGTGTAAGATATACTAGGGACTCATAAGGGTACCCCAGTAACCAAACTGGAGGGTACCTAAAGTACATGGAATCGTTTTAGAGAGGGAGCAGCTAGGCTGGGATCCTGGTTAGCAGGGCCCCAGCCAGACTAAAGTCGAAAAACAGTGAAACATCAGCAAAAAGTGGGGGTAACTATAAGAAGCAGACCCTACTCTCCTACACCCAGAACTCAGGATCACCAAGCACAACTGACACCAAATGGAGAAACAATGGCGTGTCACAAAGAACTGCCAACAGAGCTGCTCATAAAACAGCCGTCAGCAACTATCACCAGCACATCAAAGAAGACAAGAAAGCACCATCACCACCCACATCGACTCCACAGCTAATCACACTAAAAACTCCTCCAAAAAGTCAAAGAATTCTCCAACCCGACAGCCACACAGAACACCATTAACCCCTTCCAAGAACTCTGCACGCCCTCTCAGAATAATTCTACAGCAAGATCATTGACATCTAAAACAATCTCAACATCCAACCCGACACCCTCAACCCAGACGACCTCAACCAGCCAGCGAACACCAGCCATACCATCGCCACCCTAGTCACCGCTCACCGCTCTGACCACCTCAGCCATCATGTCTTCAATCCACGATGGGCGCCCACCGAACCCATGCCCCCTCACTTCTACAACCTCGCAATGAGCCCAATCAGGAAGCAACTCACTAGCATCCTCAACACCTCCATCTCCACAGCAACCTTCCCGGACAGATGGATACATGCAGATGTCAGACCCCACCTAAAGAAAGCCTCCCCAACGATCTAAAAAATTATTGTCATATTTCCCTGCTAGGTGGCGCCAGACCAAGATGGCCGCACTGGTGTGAGGCTCCCGCTCGACCGAGCATTCTCTCCTATCCTGCAGTGATCCTGACTGGGCACATAGCCCCAAATACCAACTGCCTGTCTTCGCGCTGCCGAGCTGAACACGGCGGTACCTTCCTTTCCTGGAGAACCCCTTCCAACGCGAGGCGGGAGACCGCGGAAGCCTGAGCGGTCCCATTGCTGATTCTGCGACTCCTGCCCGCCGGCTTGCCCTGCTGGGAAAGGCCGGTGCTCGGAGGCCTTTTCCGTTGCGGCCGACAGGGCCCAAATCGCCGGGGCGATCCATCACCGTACGGCCAGGGACTGCTTTGGGACTCCACACTGCTGTGGTGAGGTGAGCGCTGTCTGCGGGGGGTCGCCACTTCCTCGCCCAGGCCCTTCCAGCACAAGGCCGCCACGTAGCCTGGCCAACGATCTCCGAGATCCTCCCGCCAACCGCCATCTTGTGAGACTCACTCGGCAGCCGCACAAGCTCCGCTGCAGCGGGACGGAGAGCGCCTGGTGGGCGATCACCGCCGTTGCTGCTATACGCATCGCAGAGGCTTACACTGCGGGGGCGGCGGCGCGCCCCCTTTACACGACGGCGCTCCCTCCACTTCTTTGGCGAATTGCCGAGTGGCTGCCCCCTTGCCTCTCGAAAACTCACCAGCACTTACTCCCTACCCGGCCGCCACCTGTATCATTGCCTACACAGCGGGTCTCCGAAACAGCACCATCCACTGAGGCCTTCTCCTCGCCTGTCCGGCTTACTCCTGCCTGCTGCCTGGGGGCCGCTTGATCGCAGCAGCGCGGCCCGTGCACCGCGCAGCGGTACTGGTGTCGCAGCCTGAGGGGTGGTCTGCCCTCACATTGCCAGTAACCTCGTCGGCTGGTCCTCGGCAGAGGTTGCCTCGGACCCCATACCACCTCTGGTGCAGTCTCCTGGGGCGCTCCACCCCCCCTATAACTACACTGTCCCTACAACGAACTGGCGCCCATTTCCCCCCCCTTCATCGCTGACGCCCAGACGCAACATGGGGCGCAACGATGCCCGTCAGTCCAAGATCCCGTTCGAATCCAAAAAAAACACCGGGACGGCACGGGAGCCGGAAGCCACTCCTATAGCGCCGGCCCCTCCAGAGGAGGACTGGAAGACTCTATTACTAGACATGAAACAAAGCCTCTCCACGATCGACGCCAAAATAGACACCATGAACTTGCGCATGGACAGCGTGGTGGCCAAGCTGGATCAGCACGACAATCGCATCAAGGAGGCTGAGGGCAGGATATCTACTTTGGAGGATGGCGCCGCTTCCTCCCATAAACAGATCACTCAGATGGACAGGCTGCTCAAACTCATTGCCGACAAGAACGAGGACTTAGAAGCGCGGTCCCGCCGCAACAATGTTCGAATTTTGGGCCTTGCAGAGACTACCAATACTGGCAAAATGGAGACGTTTGTGGAGAATCTTCTCATAGATCTCTTTGGAAAGGAGTCCTTCTCTCCGCACTTCATCGTCGAAAGGGCCCACAGATCCCTGGCGGCGCACCCCCCCAATGGAGCTGCGCCGCGCCCTATCATAGCGCGTTTTCTGAACTATAGAGACCGGGATGCAGTGCTGAAACGATCGAGAGAGCTGGGTACTGTCAACTACGGCAACACGTCTCTTTCCTTCTTCCCGGACTTTACTGCCTCCGTCCAAGACGCCAGACGCAAATATTCTGTGGTGAAAAAGAAACTTCAGGCATTGGAGCTCCCATACGCCATGTTGTACCCTGCCAAATTGAAAGTGATGTACCAAGGCAAACCGCATTTCTTCCAAAACCCGCAGCAAGTGGAGGACTTTCTCAAACATGGTAGGAGGGGTCGGAGCGGTGATGATACTGTTGACCCTCGCGACCGCCGCTCCAGATCCCCCTCGCCACTTTCGCAGCAGGACTGAATGGGAGCTGCGTGACATTGGCCCTTGTCGCCTTAACTTCTCTGCTACTGACTGCACACATCCCGGCTCCTTCCACATGGCAGCTACGGTACTCTAACAGCTCTACATTTACCGGTCTATTGACATACTGAATGTTCGGTCACCCACCTCCGTCCCACGATGGGCGCCCGGAACTCCCGGTGTCTGTGGGTACAAGTAAGGAGGTGGTTGGTGGGTCTGGTGCCCCCTGGCTCTATATTCCCCCAATGGGCGAGCCCCTGCACACCCCCTCCCCCCTAAGGGTAGGGGCAGATGTCAAACTGTTTCTAGTTTTCGTGTTACTATGGGGTTGGGTGGTTGGGTGGGCGATGTATTCCCGGCGAGTTGGGGTTGCCGGCGTGGGTGGGAAGAAACTTGATGCAAATACCACTGTCTTAGATGCGATCGTGTTGTGGTCACTGGGGAGGTTATGGGGAAGGGCACTGGGAGGGAGGGTTCATTGCCATATCGCCAACTGTGCTAAAGTACTTATTTACAGTATGACGTGACATGAATCAGTTATGTCTTTAAATGGGTGACGTAGACAATCTGCAACCAACACAACAGCTTAGACTGGTGTCATGGAACATTCGCGGGTTGAATAACCCCAGGAAGAAGAGGCAAATCTTGGGTTATCTAGACAGACAGGGGGTATCAGTCGCAATGCTTCAGGAGACCCACCTTCTGCCAGATAGCTCTCCCCTGTTTGCGACCAGGTGGGCCTCCTGCAAAGTTTTCTCTTCCTACTCTAACTATGCCAGAGGGGTCACAATCCTTGTTCGAAGAGGGCTGCGGTTTACACCGGCTGGGACGGAAGTAGATTCCTGTGGCAGATACTGCATGATCTGGGGGCAATTGTATTCACATACTGTCCTGTTTGCATGTTATTACGGCCCCAACACTGACGATACTTCCCCTCTGCTCACGATGTGGGGCAGGATTCAGACATTAGGAATAGGCCACGTCATAATAGGTGGCGACTTTAACACTGCGATTGCTCCGTCCCAAGATAGGTCTCACCCCCAAGCAGCGCACTTCACCCATACCCAGCGAGCACTGGCCTCTGTTTCTGCTGAACACCACTATGTAGATGCCTGGAGATACTTGCACCCCTCCCTTAAGCAAGGTACCCATTACTCTGCTGTGCACTCCACTTGGGCCCGGCTGGACTATGTGTTCCTCTCGGCCGGCCTCGCGTCCTGGCTAACCAGCGCCCTGCACCTTGTTAGGACTTTCTCTGACCATTCCCTAGTCCTGATATCGCTGTGTATACCCATTGAAGTCTCCCCTTACCTGAGCTGGCGCCTCAATCCTGCCCACCTCACAGACTCTGCTTTCCGAGCTGAAATGGAACAAGACATCCAGGACTTTGAGCTCAATATTGGGTCGGTTTCAGATCTCACTACAGTCTGGGAGGCCTTTAAGGTTACGGTTCGGGGTTGGTGCATCGCAAAGGGAGGAGGCGTCCTTAAATCACTACGGGGCGACTTACATAAACTTGAGTCCGAACTTCGAGACCTAGAACGGAGTAGGACTCGCAACCCCCGTGATACTGCTACTGATGCCCTGCTCAGGGAAAAACTATCCGAATATACGGAGGCGACAGATAAGGAGAGCAAGTTCCTTGGCAAACAGCATACTGCACGCATCTATGGCGAGGGTGACAGGCCTGGCAAGGCGCTCGCATCGGCTGTCAAACCCCCTAGGTACAATAACTTTGTCACCTCCCTGCTAGATGAACACCGCACCCCACAAAGAGACCACACAGAACTACTCCGCATTCTCACACTTCACTATTCCACTCTATACACGTCCCATAGATCGACACCGATAGACTTACACCAATACCTAGATGACACTGCCGTCGCGTGGCTAGGCCCAACTCAGCAAAAATTTCTACACCACACTCTTGAGATAGACGAAATAAAGGACGCTATCATGTCCATGAAATCAGGTAAATCACCTGGCTCTGACGGATTGCCAATCGACTTCTACAAAGCATACCTCCATTTACTCACCCCGATCTTGCAAAAGGTTTATTATGCTGCCCTTGAAAATGGCACCCTGCCGCCTTCCATGCGCGAAGCTCTTATAGCATCTCTCTTGAAGCCTGGCAAGCCGCCTGATAGCTGTGACTCTTACAGGCCTCTCTCGCTGCTAAATACTGATGTTAAAATATTAGCGAAAGTGCTTGCAACGCGCCACAACCTGCTGATTGAGCGCCTGGTCTTACCGGACCAAGCGGGGTTCTTCCCCAACAGGGCGACCTCCCATAATTTACGCACCCTTCCAGCTGTCCTCCAGGACATTAATGCCCGTTGCGAAGCCGCTGCCGTGTTCCTTGACGCTACTAAAGCGTTCGATTCCCTTGAATGGGACTACCTCCTATCTCTTCTTGAGCAAATGGGGATTCCGTACAGCTTTTTAGATTGGATCAAACTACTATATACTAACCCATGCGCCTCAGTCCTACTGAACGGCGCCAGATCGGCCCCCTTCGTCATTCACAGAGGCACTAGACAGGGCTGTCCCCTTTCTCCTGTCCTTTTCGCGCTCGCCACTGAACCACTAGCGGCTAAACTTCGGCAACACCATAACCATCGCTCTCTGATATACCCAGAACGTCAACTTCTAGTAGCGCTTTATGCAGATGATATCACCCTATACATACACAAACCGCGTGAGAACCTAATTCCCGTCCTGCGCGAAATTACCAAATTCGGTGCCATATCGGGCGTACAAATCAACTGGTCGAAGTCCGCTCTTTTCCCCTTGACGGACAAAACTGAGATGTTCCCCCTTGACTACCCCTTGGTGTGGGAATCGGAGGAGCTTAAATACCTGGGCGTAGTCGTCACCCGAAATCGAGAAGAACTCATCAGGGCTAATTATTGCGCAGTTCTGGATAAATTGACTGACACTATCACTAGGTAGATTCACCTTCCACTCTCCATGGCGGGACGTATATCCCTCATCAAAATGGTTATCCTTCCCAAATTCCTGTATCTTTTCACCAACATTCCGTATAGTCCGGGATCACATTTTTTTCGTTCCCTCAACTCCCAACTGTCACGCCTCATATGGGGCGGTAAACAGCCCAGGATTAGCTTACAGACTCTCATGCTACCATACCACCAAGGTGGATTCGATGTACCGAACTTTCAGCGCTACTACGATTGCGCCAAGGGCCACTTTGCCGCCTACTGGCTTCACCCTCCTCCCTTCATGGCCCACTTGGCGGTGGAGGACGGCTATATGAGGCCTGAGCAGCCATCGGGTTACTTATACACCAAGCCCCGGGTCACAGACCGCGACCCCACTACGGTTGACTGCACGGTTCTAGCTTGGCAGCGCTTAGCGAAACACATGGGTTTCGCGTTCCTTTACTCTCCGCTTATGCCCCTAGCACATGACCCGCGGCTGCGTGTAGCCTGTGAGGAGATCGGCCGTAAACTGCTAGTGAGACTGGCGGTCCGCACATGGGGTGACTTGTACCTCCAGGGACAATTCCGTACGGAGGCTCAATTTTTTGGAGAACATGCCCCCTCTGTAATGGACACTTTCCTATATGTCCGGCTTCGTCAAAATATCAAGGCGGTCATGCCCTCTTTCCCGGAAGAGCCAGACATCCTGCCCCCTCTCCATACGCTCCTACAAGCTGACTCCCCGAAGCACGTGGTGTCTATGCTATACAGACATGCACAGCCAGCTCCATCCCCCCCCCCCCCCCCACTTAGATCCCGCAGAGAATGGGATGCTGATTTGGACACCCCACTTTCGGACGAACAGTGGGAAGAAAGCTGCTCCCACACTAATGCAGTCACCGGCAATGCCCGTCTCAGGCTGCTGCATTTCAAATTCTTGCACCAAATCTACTTCACCCCCTCTAAACTGTTCTGACTCGGACTACGCGCCGATGACCGCTGCCTCCGATGCAGAGGCGAAGGGGCTGAATTTTTTCACCTAGCGTGGACCTGTCCCGCTGTGGCGACATACTGGCGCGAAGTCTTCGTGGCACTAGCTGACATGATTGGGGCGGATGTCGCACCCTGTCCCAAGGTAGCGCTGCTGGGTCACTCAGCCCCGGCGCTGAAATCACATAGGAAATTTTTCGCTTTAGGCCTCTTGTTAGCTAAACGCCAGGTGGCTTGTAAATGGGGTAGGGGCCGCGCGCCTAAGTTCAAGATATGGCTCAATACAATGATCACATGGCAAGAACATATACGCAATTATGCTGATCTCATGCCACACAGGTCCCGCCCCAAGGATCTCTGGGGACCCCTAGTGGCCTATCTTCTTCGAGAGCAAGGGGACAACTCTTCAGATCCGTGAAGCGCGTCTGCGCATTAAACACCGCGCTGCATACCTGGTTTGATTATGACTCCTGGCCCCGCAACGCTCTGCGACACGCTCCCCTTCCTTGACCCCGTACTCATTTTATAGATATGTTGTACTGATCACCACGGTTTTGACCTTGGCACAGTTTTCACCTTGAGCGCTGGATTTGCAGCGTTCCCTAGATCCCCCCCTCCACTTCCCCCTAGCCCTCCCCCTCTCGTATCAGCCTAATGCATAACACAGGGCTGAAACAACACCTACCCTGGCGATGGTCACACCGCCCTCTCCTTCAGGCAACTGCATAGCCCCCCGCATCACGCTTCCCCCCTGTCCACACGGAAGATATGGTGGTATATCACGTGGGAGTTTTGTTTTGTTTGATGTTTATGCTGGTTATTTTACAAAAAGTATAAAAGAAACCTCATTGCCCGTTGCTCAGCTATGCAGCACTCCCAGAGCCGTCCTTCTGCTTTGCATATTATCCAATCATGCCTATATATATCGCGGCCGGCCCGATTGGGTTGTAGGCGACATGCTGTGTCTAACTTCAATGATGCTATCTTTCTAATACTGGGCATGTTATGAATCGTTTCCATAGATGCTGCCGGCCTGATGTCACAGGTTGTAGGCGTGAAGCTGTGTATTGCTTTATCCTTGCTGCCTATTAAGGTTTCACAAAAATAAAAAAAATAAAAAATAAAAAAAAATATTTCCCTGCTCCCCCTACCTGGCGAAAGTTCTCGAGAAAACCATCAACAAGCAGATCTACAAATTCTTGGAAAAAACCTCCTACTGGATGCCTCTCAATGAGGATTCTGTGCCAACCACAGCACTGAGACTGTGCTGATTTCCACCACAAACTACATCAGAATACTCCTCAACTGTGGAGAAACTGTGGCCTTCATCCTTCTCGACCCCTCTGTGATGTTCGACACAGTCTCCCACAACACCCTCATCAACAGACTCCACAACAAAGGCATACAGCAACACCCCCTCAAATGGATCACCTCCTTTCTTACAGGATGCACACAGACCATCCGCCTACCTCCCTTCACCTCTGCACCCAAAGACGTCATATGCAGCATACCGCAAGGAACATCCCTCAGCCCCACCCTGTTCAACATCTACATGACTCCCTCACAGACGTTGTCAGATCCCATGGATTCACCATAATCTCCGATGCAGATGACACTCAACGGATCATCTCTCTCACCGAGGACCCTTTCAATGCCAAAACAAACTTCTGCAATGCCATGACAATGTAGCCAAATGGATGAGAGACAACTGCATCTAACTCAACTCTGACAAAACTGAAGTACTGATCTTCAGGAAGAACACCTCCACATAGGACCACAGTTGGTGGCCTGCAGAACTCAGACCCACACCCATACCTATGGACCACGCACACAACCTCTGCATCATACTCAACAACCAAATAACCATGAAACAACAAATGAATGCAGTCGACTACCTGCTTCCACACACTTTGCATGTTCCGCATCATTTTCAGATGGATCCCATCCAACACTAGAAAGATTATCACTCAGGCCCTCACCACCAGCTGCCTTGACTACAGCAATGCCCTCATCATCGGCATCTCCACCCAGCTCCTCAGAAGATTCTAGACCATACAGAATGCTGTAAGCCAGACCCATCCAGGACCTCCCCAAACAAACCCACATCACCCCCCACCGAAATGATCCTTGGCGTACTCCGCAGCTGATCTCTGTGGGTTTGGAGAGGAAATTCAGGAGTATGATTCTTTGGGCTGGGACGATGAGGAATGAGCAGATCCAGTCTAGGGCAGTTCCGTGTATGCCGGCGTTGTGGAGTCTGGCAGTGAGTGTGCGGTGGCAGATGGTGCCGAAGGCTGCTGAGAGTTCTAGTAGGATGAGGGCTGCTGTGTGGGTCTGGTTGAGGAGAGTGCGGCTGTTGTCTGTGGTGGCTAGGAGGGCTGACTTGGTGCTGTGGTTGCTGCAGAATCTGGATTGGAAGGAGTTGAGGATTGAGTTAGCTTCTCTGATGTTCGTTAGCTGGATGTTGGCAATATTTTCAGTGACTTTGGCAGCGAAGGGGAGGAGAGACATGGGTCTGTAGTTTTTGAGGTCTGTTGGGTCTGCGGAGGGCTTCATGAGGAGGGGATTGACTTCTGTGGATTTCCAGTCATTGTGAAACATGCCGGTTTCAAAGGTGGAGTTGATGAAGCGTTATAGTTTGGGTGCTTTGGGGGCGATGTCTCAGTGGAAGATGTATGGTTGGCAGGGGTCCATGGGGGCTCCTGAGTGTATGCTCTTTATGGTTGTTGCAGTGTCTTTTAGAGTGACAGGGGTCCAGGCAGAGATGGTAGAATGGTTGGCGTTGCTGGAGATAGGTGTTATGTCGGTGCCTTGTTTCTGTTAGTTGAAGTTGTCATAGAGAGACTTGATCTTGAGATGGAAGTAGGAGCCGAATTTGTTGCAAAGGTCTGTGGTACTGAAAATTCTGAACCCGTGTCATAAACATCGTCGTATCATGACGATTTTAGTATCAAAAGACAGAGAATGACGAGTATACTATACACGAGAATTTTCATCGTATTCAAGCCACGTGATCACCCTGAAATCAGAGATTCCATCCTGAATCCTCGGCTTCCATTTTGTACATGGCAGCCCTTTTGTGATTGCCCTTACATAGGCCGATGACTAAGGCCAGAATTAATCTTAAGGACACATACACCTTTGGTGACTTTTGTGTGACCTGGGCAAGCTGCCTCCACTGCCCGAAGCCAAACCTGTTCGGCCAGGTTCTTTCCCAGTGGATGATCGAGATTAGTATCAAGGCACAGCATACCATAAACCTTTCATCGCATACAAACCTTACCTAATTTTACACACACCATCTCTGTTTCTTTCTTTATGGCTTGCTTTACGAGGAGGAGGTGCCCGTTTTTATTGGGGGTCCGTCGATATCTGATGAAAATACTGGGCCTTGCCGGGTAATTGATTGTGGGCTGGACAAACTGAAATATGGGCTTGTCATCATGACTACGCTTTTTCTTTGTAGTGAAAATATGTGAATGGTCAACTGTAAAATAAGGAATGTTTGCCTAAAGCATAATATTTTGTATAAAAAGGGAAGGCTGGCTTTGTAAGATTGAGCAGTCTCCTGAGAATATACACCGTGTTGTACTTCTAGGATACCTGTTACTGGCTGCAGCCAATAAATTTGATCTTTGACTTCACCAAGAAGACTCTGTGTTTCTGTAGTCTGAAACAGGAAGGACTCGAAGTCTTAGGGTGTGTTCCCTGGCACCGCTGGGTTCTGAAAAACCCAGTACTTCAGGTCCTGGGAGAGGGGAGTGTCTGAGGCTTCGCTGGGGGGTTTGGTGAATTCTTGACTGATGCTGAAGTGTTCCTTCGAGTTGCTGGAGTTGGCGAGGATTCTGTTCTGGATGAAGTTCCTTTTAGTGGATCTGATGAAGTGGTGGTATTCTGTCATTGCAGCTTTGTAGCTGGTGTGTGCTTCGTGGTTTTGCTTCTTCTCCATACTGTTTCGAGAAGTCTGCAAGTGCATCTGGATTCCCGGAGGTCAGTGGTGAACCAGGTAGCTTTCATGGGGCGTTGTCTGTCCGAGTTCCAGAGGGGAGTTCGTTGGCTGCAGAGTTGGCATTGGCTGTGGCTGGTGGGGGGGTGATTGAGGGTAGAGTTGACGTGCGATTCAGTTACTTTGCTCCAATTTCTGCTTGGGGGCTGTGGTGTGGGTTTGTGTGCGGTGGGTTTTGAGAAGGAGAAATGTATGCAGTGGCGGTCCGTCTTGAGGGGTTGCGTGGTGTGGCTAAAGGGGATTTTGTTTCCTCCTGCGCAGATGGGGACGAGGGTGTGTTCTGCCTTGTGGGTCGGGGTGGTGATGAGCTTTTTCAGTCCAATGTTGGTGAGGTTGTCCAGGAGGGTGGAGGGAGTTGTGGTCGCCGAGGTTATCGAGGTAGAAATTCAAGTCTCCGGGCAGTCCGTAGTCTATGGAGGCAATGGTGTGGGGTGCGATGAGGTCTGTGATGGTTGCAGCAAATGTGGTGCGTGGTCTAGGAGGTCTGTGGGTGAGGGTGCCACGTAGGGTCATTCTGGGATTGGTCTAGATCTGGAAGTGGAGGTTTTCCATGGGGGATGAGGAGTCATTTGTGCTGGCAGTAGTAAGTCGGAGGAAGCTTTTGTGCACGATGGTGAGTCCTCCTCCCAGGTGGTTGAGGCGGTTCTTCCTCTGGTTCTTGTATCCGTCGAGGATGGCGGTTGCGATGTTGGGGGCGGTTTCTGAGGAAGGTAACATCTGGTGACAGGGTGTCAAGGAGGTCCCATATTTCTACTGTGTATCTTTGCAGGGATCATACGTTGAGGAGGATGCAGCTCAAGGGTTTGTGTGTGATGGTTCCCGATGGGTGGGCGGTAGCCGTGAGGGTCCGGAGGTGGGAGAAGGTGCGGCAGCAGTGTCAGCAGGAGAACTGCCTTTGGATGTTGTTCAGCATCAACAGCTGGCAGTTGTGTCTTTTGGGGATGAGTGCATGGAGGGCAGCTGGGTTGTAGCGGTGAGAGGTCGGAGGACCAGTGTCATGGATGAGCACAGACGGGCTTTCCTTTGGCGCGCAATACTTAACCACTTAATGGTGGCTGAATAGCACTGCCATTAAGTAGCGGTCGGGGTAGGGGTGCAGCTGGGAGTGTGGGCGGTAACCGGCAGGGGGGAGGGGCCATGGGGCAGCACCAGTGGGAAAGGGCGGGGGAGTGGCAAACAGGAAAAACTGAAAAATGTGCACGGGAAAGGCACAAGGAGACAAACAGGCACAAAAAAGACAAAAGGAGACAACCGGGCACAAAAATGCACAACTAAACAGCCAAGACAAAAGGCAAAAAACTTACCTAGGCTGGCCGACCGGCCCAGTAGAAGAGCAAGGTTCTCCAACTGGACCACCAGTTAAGTCCTTGAATGCCAGTATGGTTCATTTCCATAGCTCTCCTCCCCCTACCATCTACGGATTCCTGCCTTAAGCCTGCCATCTGGCTGAGTCAAAGGGGATAGTGGGGATGGATATTGCCTGCTTATCCTATCTTCCATTTAAGCTTCATACTTTAGGACCCCTCCGCCCTGCTCAAGCATTCCTGTGAGGCAGAGCCCTCTCTCTGGGTGAGCCACTTATCACTTCATCAAAGCAGCCTGGCTAATCTTATGAATACTGACAAATCAGGGATGACCACCGGAAGGCAGAATTTTAACTTACAGACAAGAAAGTCTTATAAATTATTTTCTGTTTACTTTAGGATAAATTCAACAATGACAAGTCCTTGAATTGTATCTTTATTTAGTTCCCAGCAATATATATGCATTCATAAACTATTGCTATGTTATCCTACAGGGCTAGGCATCTACAATAGGGAAACTGCAATGTGCAATTTCTCCATCATCAAGACATATAAAACATCTTTAATAATGGCCCTGGGCCTGCTAATATTTACACGACCCCCCCACCCCTGGGACAACTAGGTGAGTCTTTAGGGGTCCTGAATATACAGTAATAGTGTAGATCCTAACTCCACAGTCCTTCAAGCACCAAAATCGATTTTGGGAGGCACTGTACTACAATGGAGAAAGTGAAATGTGCAATTTCTCCATCCCAAGGCATATAAAACATCTCTTATAAGGGCCCTCCTTCTGATGAGATAACCCCACCCCGGGATACCTAGAGAAGAATCTGAGGGTACCTAATATGCCAAAATATTGTTGATTATCACTTTTTAAGTGCTCCTACTCTAGGAGTGTACGGTCTGCTTCCTATGGTCACCCCCACTTTTTGCTGTGATTTACAGGTTTTTCAACTTTAGTGTGGCTGTGGGCCTGCTAATCAGACCCAGAGCCAGCTGCTCTCTCTCTAAATTGATACCATGTACTTTAGGTGCATACCTAATTGGGAATTGGGACACCTTGTGAGCCCCTGTATAGTGTACCTTAGGTACCCAGGGCATAGGTGCATCCAAGGCCTACCAGGGACTGCAGCATGTATTATGCCACCCTTGACTGGCCATCCAAACTGACACCACAGGCTGATCACTCAGCTTGGGTAAGGTGATGTAATCACCCCTTACTTAGATATAATATATCTCTATCTATCTTATATATAGACACATATGCGCCTATAAGTCACTCCTATGGTAGGCCTCGACAATCCTGGAGGCAGAGGGCTTGGTTTTATGTGAGAGGGTGCTCTAGCATGAGCTGAGCCCTTATGCAGCTTTCGGACCCATCTCCTTATAGCTGTTCTATGATATAGCCATAACATATACTCTTAAGTGCATTATAATCCTCACGGTTAATGCTAACTTTGGTTTGGCTTTATCAAAACATGTCGTCTAAGGTGTCAAACACTTTGGAATACTACCCCCCCCACCCCCCCGCCAGTTCTGGCGGCGGGGGTAGCATTCCACCCTTCTAGAGGGAGAAGACATGTAGTTACTGATTTACCTGGTTAAAGTTAAACAGAGCCTCAGCATCACAAAATGGATTCTGCTGCCACAGACACGAGTCTGACCTCTTGCAGCTGGGCAAAACTCCAGCAAGGGAGGCTTGGACAATAGGTTTCCTGTCAAGGGAGGTGCTAGCACCTCCCCAGACAGCCTGTAGTGTATTGGGGCAGGGTGGGTTGAATGGAAAGATGCTTTTCCAGACACTGCCTGGGGCACACAAGGTGCGCCATGCAAAGCTCGGTTCAAACCAGTTGCTGGGGCACTCCAGCCCCGCTCTGGTGCGAAACTGGACAAAGACAAATGGGTGTAACAAACCCATTCTCAGGTCCACCCATAGGAGGGACCTAGCAGGTAATACAGCCCCTAAAATCAGAATAAAGATAGGAGCTGTGTCTAAAGACATTGGATTATCCTGGACTGAAACTCTGAAATAAAACTCTTGGACCTTCGACGTTTTATACCGACTAGAAGACTGAAGACATCTCCCTTGTGGTCAAGGACTGACCACCCTGTGCAAACAGGCACTACCAGTAACTTTCCGGTTTGCTTTGTCGACACTCCTGCCAGAACATGAAGACTCAGTGACTCAGGAACTGGACTTCCGGACTTCTCCAACTCCGATCCATATCCACAGCAAAGCTGAGACCCGTGGCGGACACGAGAGACGTGGGACCAGACACCCTGGACTACCTGCACTTTGCTAACAGTGCAACTACCGAGGCACCCTCGCAGTTGTGCATTGGGGTTTGAAAAGCCCCAGACCCGAGCGCCATTTGCTCTGAAGCTCAGCCCTCCACACTCCATGAGTGCCGCGTGGAGCCTGCTCTTGCATTTCAGCTAGATGCGCCTTCCCGTTTGCTAGCATGTTGGCTAGTTAGCCCTCCGAAGACTTCATTTTAAAACTACACTGCTTTCGTGGTTGCTCCAGGCGTGCTCCAGCTTCCCTGCAAAGGAGAAGCTCCCCTGACCTTGCTGGTCCGAACTGAAGCCCATCTTCCTTTTCTGCGTGGATTGCATTTGCCAAGGCTTGTTGGGTCCAATCCGGATACCGACACCGCAGTCAACTAGATCCTTCATGGGATAGCTCGAATCCAGCTCCTGGTTGTTGTCGACACCTCCTGGTCCTTGTGGCTGGAGAGACAAACTTCACCTTCTTCATCTGAAACACTCAACATCGCCGGGTCACTGGCTAGTGACCCAGACTCTGTCCCCTCTGCTTTCAGGTTCTTCATATCTTCGATCCACCCTTGGATCAACCCGGACACTTTTCTCCTGGTCGTCTGCAGCACTTCTTTGCAGCTCTCCATAGGAAACAGTGACAAAACCCGACACGAAAAGACACCTATGCACCCGGCTTCCCTGGGTGAGGTAACTCGAGTACTCCGGTGCTCCTGTGGGTGTTGACTCTCGAAGTGTCCTAGTTTCAAAGGGTTTTACTGTAGTCCATCCGGAAGTGTCCTTAATCAACTACTTCGTAACTTTTACGTTCCCATTATAACTCTATGGTAACTCGCGACTGTGTTTAGATACTGCACGCGTCTCCCGTGGGCCTCCTACTTCCAATCCCTTGGTTGTCCAGTGTAGTCCAAGTGATTCCCTAGGCTCTAGGCCTATTCACTATTCCTGAAGTGGTCCTTA
Organism: Lissotriton helveticus; assembly: GCF_964261635.1. Classification (NCBI taxonomy): domain Eukaryota; kingdom Metazoa; phylum Chordata; class Amphibia; order Caudata; family Salamandridae; genus Lissotriton; species Lissotriton helveticus. Next base: position 1,079,776,651 of record NC_136063.1, on the reverse strand, counting down.
TACCACTTACTTAGTATATGGTTCGTGAGGCCCCTAGGGCAGAATTGTATTTGTGCAACTTATTGTATGCTTAATGAGTAACTTGTGATGTATCTGGATCTCTGACCTCATAAAGAGTCCAGAGGGGTTGTGTTAGAAATAAATACATATATATGTTATATATACCTTGTGTGGTGTCCTTTCATCTGGTATTGAAGGGATTATATATGGTAAAACAGCTGGCTTCACATGCTCTCTGAAGTTTTAGCCTAAGACTGCTGGTCCAAGCTACCACTAGGATAGCTTGTCTATAAGGTTGACTTTAAAACCACCATCAATAAGGGTCGTTTAGACTGGTGCAAGGTGCCCACTAGAATAGTGGACATGATATGCCAGGCTAACTTCTCACATTGTTGTGCAGCGGACGGGATAAGAGCTTGCTGTTGTTTTACCATATACTCTTAAGATATCATTTGAAAGATCACATTAAGGTACCTGAAGGTACATATAAATCAAGTTCTTATAATCCTTAAGTTCTACTGAACTTAGTTGTTGTAGAGCAAAGGGCTTAGCACACCCTGCCTACAACTCCTAGAGAGGTGCTAGTAGATAACACTTAGTGTAGGTAGGTGCACACACCACACCTCACTAGAAAATGTCCTTAAGAGGAGAGCCTAGTGTGTCTCTCCCCACAGAAGTTGACCCTCCCAGGGCACCTTCTAACTATAACACATTTACTTTTAATGAACTTAGAAGTGTATGTTCACTCAGGAGACTGAGACAAGGACAGAGTCCAACCATTAGACACCTAATAGATCTGTTAGTTGAGTATGATGCAGAAAAGGCAGCAACCCCAGATCAGACAGGTAGTGGAGGGGGGGGGGGCATCCCTCAACAGAAGATTCCCATGATGAAAATCTAGGGGGTGCTGAGGATGAAGAGGATGATGATCAGGTCCAAGTTGGAGAACTGAACCAGGTCAACCTAAGACTACATGGGGCTGGAGAAGAGAGAATCCAATCCATACCCCCATGTAGGCTTAACACTGAGCCCAGAAGGAGGAGATCACTTTCCAGTGCTTTCAACCATTCTGAGGACTCAATAGGGTCAGATGCCTTAGCTCTAAGGTGAATGACTTTCCCTCAGAAAAGAGAGCATAAAGCTAGGATGAAGTAAGTGAATCTTAGGATCAAGAGGCAATAAATTGCCCTTGCAAAAGAGACCCTGGCTCTTGCAAGAGAGCAAAAGATGAGTGGGTTAGAACCCACTGGTGGCAGCAATATCCCTAGAGATAGGGAAAGGTCAAATGACCATAGAACCCTAAGTAAGATTGTCCCTCCCTACCACTTTATGGGTACCTTGAGCATTCCCTGCAGCCTCAGCAGCAGCTTGCTGTCTGAGGGGTTCAAGTGAAGGGCAAGTCAACTGAGCCTGCCCCAGGTCTACCCTTGAGGGTCCCCGTCCCCAGAAACTCAACCTGATCAGGTTCAAGCTCTTCAGAGACAGTCTCCTCTTGGATCACATAATCACCCTCCTGTGAGGTCTGATCCTCACCCTGGGGCAAGTGGGAAGGCTCTGCCTTACCCCTCTTGCTCCTTCTCTTGGGTTGTGGATGGTCTCTTGTTTCAAGATCCACCACAGGTTCAGGTAGGCACTTCTTGGCCTGGGACCTGGTTACAGCAAGGACATGGGCTGATATCCCTAGCATTTCTGCCTGAGTCCTGTACTCCACTTCTGACCATAATGATTCCTCTAGGTCATTGCCCAAAAGACAGTCTACTGGGAGGTCTGCACTAACAACAACCTTCTTTAGGCCAGTTACCCCTCCCCATGAGAATTTAACAACAGCCACACTATGTGTAGTAGTGGCATTGCCAGCATTGGTCACTAGGTAGTTCTCACATAGTATAATTTGTCCAGGGTCCACAAAGTTTGGTGTCACCATAGTGACACTGGCACAAGTGTCCCTGTAGGCCTGAGCCAGTTTCTCATTAATTAAAGGCGTCTGTCTATATTTGCCCAAAGTATTGGGACTCATAGGTGTGGACATAGATATGTCCACATCATATACCAGAACTGCCTGAGTAGGGATTCTGACTAAGCCAGACTCCATCTCAGTACCCAGGGTTAACCCCACTATAGCCTTGGGTTGTGTACCACCACTGCTGACTGTACTAGAGGGTGCAGGTGCCTTAGGGGCTGCAGTGGTAGGGACTGAATTTTTCTTGGTGCATTCACTCCCCCAGTGGGAAGTGGACTTAAAAGTATTGCACCAAGGTTTCTTTGGGTCATTATTCTTCTTTTTCTTGTTTCCATTTTGGGAACCACCCTCCTTATTACTAGTTTGGGGGCCTGTTGAAGAGTTCTGGTCTTTATCTTTCTGATTTCCACCCTTCTGATCTGCTTTCTTCTGATCACCTCCTTGGTTCTGGGGTTTCTGCTTAACCCTTGTTCTGACCCATTTGTCTGCCTTCTTTCCCAATTCTTGGGAGAGGTCAGATCAGAGTCTACAAGGTGTTGATGCAATAGCTGGTTCTGACAGTTATTAAGGATCTGCTCTCTCATTATAAGATTGTACAATCCTGTATAGTCTGAGACTTTACTTCCCTGCAACCAACCCTCCAGAGCCTTAGTGGCACAATCAACAAAATCAGTCCAGTCTTGAGTCTGTGATTTTTGGGTGTCCCTGAACAACAACCTGTATTGCTCAGTGGTTAGGTCAAACCCTTCAATAAGAGCACTCTTCAAGACAGAGTAGTTTTTAGCATCCTCCAGTCTAACTGTGAGGAGCTTGTCTCTCTCTTTCTCAGAAAAGGAGAGCCACAAGATTGCTGCCCACTGGTCTGAAGGAACCTGCTGTACCATGCAGGCCCTCTCCAGAGCAGTTATCCATTTGTGGATGTCATCCCTATCTCTGTAGGGGAGCACAATCTTACTCAGGTTTCTATTGTCATAGGACCTGTCTTTATCTCTTGGGATAATGCTGCCACCAGTGGGTATCTCACCACTCAATTTCTGCTCTCTTGCCAAGGCATGTCTAGCTTGGGCCAGGGCTACTTCCTCCCTCTCTATCTGGAGTTTAACAGCTCTCATCCTGGCCTCATGCTCCAATTTCTGGGCAGGAGTCATTCCCCTTTGAGATTCTCTAGAGGCACTAGAAATGTGAGAGTCTCCAGAATGAGATCTCTCCCTCCTATTGCCTGGGAGAACTTATGTACTCTGGGAAGGGGCTGGCCCTCTCCATTTCCATGTAGGTCCAAGTTGGCCCGGCTAAGCCTTCCAACTGGTACCTGGCTAACCCCCTGATCTCCATCGGAATCTTCTCCATGTGAATCTGGGTTCACCTCCTCATTTTCTACTTCTGGGGTGGTGTTCTCAGTATCTGGGGGGTCTATTCCATCTCTTGATCCTGAGGGAGCTACTTTAGCTTTCTCAAAGTCATCCTTTTCTAAGATGGCTATCATGATAGGAATGGTAGGTTTGTGACTCTTTCTCAGCTCCCTTGAAGTGCATAAAACACTCAAGTCCTTGTGGATGAATTTGTCATAGCTGGAGGTTGCCTGTGGAGGGTCAACCACCACAGGTAGAGAGCCTGTAGCTTCACCTGTGCCAGACATGACTCTAGTGTGGTGTAAGTGATGCACCTACCTACACTAAGTGTTTTCCTACTGTACCTTACTAGTGAGTTGTAGTCAGGGTGTGCTAAGCCCTTTTCTCTACAACTACTAAGTTAAGTAGAACTTAAATATGCTAAGCTTTGTTTATATGTACCTAGGTACTTAATGTGATCTTTCAATTTGATATAAAGATTGCAATGGTAATAACAACAGCAAGCTCAAATCCGCACTGCTGCTCACCAATGTGAGAAGTTGGCCTGGTATATGATGTCCACAGTTCTGTGGGCACCCTGTATCAGTCCAAACAATCCCTTATGGTGATGGTTTTAAGTCAACCTTATAGACAAGCTATCCTAGGGGTAGCATGGACTAAGCAGCCTTAAAGGCTTAACTCAAGAGGGCATGTGAAGCCAGCTGTTTTACCATATGCAATCCTGTAATATCAAATGAAAGGACACCACACAAGTTATATATTATAAAAATATATGTATTTATTCTCAGAATAATCCCCACTACTCTTTATGAGCAATGAAGCACAAGCGTTTAAACAAAAGCACAATATAACATGTACAAGTTGCACGTTTATGGATGAGGCCGGTGGCCACTCAAACCATATATCAAAAAAGTGGTATAACAATCACTAATCGATCAGTGGTAAGGCCTAGGGCCTTGGGAATCGCTGGGACTACACTGGACTATTTTCAAGAACATGTGAGATACAGAAATTTTTTCGAAAAATCAGGCTGAGGGCCTTTTTTGAAGGGAGACCAAATGAACCGATTGAGGATTCTGGTCTACACAATCCTTCAACTTTCACCCCACACAGTGGGATGGTCCCTAATGAAGTCCTCACTTATGAACAGGCTGTCCTTAAAGAAATCAAGACCTTGAATCACCAACAGAGTCACCAAAACATCTCGAGAACTGAATTGCTTATATTGGAATCTTTAGCCAATGACCCAGTGATTACAATCAAGCAGGCTGATAAGGGGGGGGCGACTGTACTCATGAATACCAAGGACTACGAGACAGAATGCCTTAGACAATTGGGAGACAGGCGGTACTACACCCCCATTCCATCTGATCCCACTGAACGCCTCAGAAGCACTATCACAGGCCTTGTTGGGGAGGCGGAATGTGAGGAATGGATAAGCAAAAAGGAGGCAGAGTTTCTGGTCAAGAAGGATCCACGGACCCCCTACTTTTATGTACTTCCGAAAATCCACAAGGAGACGACCCCCACACCTGGACGCCCCATAGTATCGGGAATAGACTCAATACTCGAGCCTCTGTCCCAGTTTTGTGACCACTTCCTACAACCGTTGGTCAAACGAATACCATCCTATATACAGGACACCACAGATGTCCTTCGTACCCTTGAGACTTTCCAGGGAAACGGTCAGGCAAATGGACAGATTGATTTTCTAATCACCCTTGATGTGGAGGCCCGCTACACCAACATCCCACAGAGGGCCACACTGGGGGTGATAGAAGAAATTCTCAGTAGTGAACAATGGGAGTGCAATACACCACCGGCATTTATCATGGAATGCGCAACTCTGGCTTTGACAGAGAATTACTTTGAGTTCATGGGGAAGTTTTATCACCAGACACAGGGCACCAGTATGGGCAGTACTTTTGCCCCTTCGGTAGCCTGTCTGTATGTGGCTGACTTAGAGGGGAAGCACATACACCAAGAGATGAACCCCTACCACAGTAACATCAAATTGTGGAGGAGGTTCATCGATAACATCCTGATCTTTTTGACGGGAACAAGCGATTCTTACCAGGCATTCTATGACTGGATTAATACACTGAACCCCTACCTACACTTCACCATGACAGTGTCCGAAACACAGATCCCCTTCCTGGACTTGACGATCAAACTCACTGAGGGCCAACTGAGTACCACCATGTTCAGGAAACCTACCGACCGGAATAGCCTCCTACATTTCTCCAGCCATCACCCGAAAGCGCTACGAACGAATTTACCGTTCGGACAGTTTCTTAGAGTGAGGCGGAACTGTAGTAGCCTACCCGAATACAAGAAACAATCCGCTATTCTGTCAAGAAATCTAGTGGAGAGAGGCTACCCGGTTAGAGACATAACGAAAGCTCAGAAAAGAGCCAGAAATAATCATAGGGAAGCCCTGCTTGAACATAGGGAGAGAACCCCCAGGGAAAATGAACCAATGACCTGTGTTACCACCTTTACACCGGCATCTACACAAGTTAAAAGCATCATTAAACACCATTGGCAGATTTTGAACACTGGGGACCTCTCCCTTGAGTTGCCAAGGTTCGCATTCAAGAGATCTAGAAATGTCAAGGACATCCTGATCAAGACCAGACCCAAACCAATCAAGAAGCCCACCCAATCTACCCTTTGGCATCTACCGCCGGTGACAGGACATTATCCTTGCGGGTCCTGTAGTGTATGCCCATACACTGCCATACACAAGACAATACAGCTGACAGAATCCTTTAAATGGGAGCTAAGGGGGCATACGAATTGCAACACCTCACACTGTATATACCTGCTAAAATGCCCGTGTGGTCTGCAATATGTGGGCATGACCTCACGTCCCATTAAGACACGCATCACAGAACACTGCAGCAGTTTCCACTGTAAAAAGGACAACACCAAAATGTACAGACACTTTATGGAGCACAAACATACTGCAGACTCCCTGAAGTGGTTAGTCTTAGAAGCTAGTCCCAATTGCTCCAAACAGAGCCTATTCTTTAAAGAACATCGGTGGGTACACCGTTTGGCCACAGACAGGGAGGGACTTAATGAGGACATCCCGTGGAGTTCGTTATAAGTGGAGGATAAACTAAATTTTCTCCGTAGCACCACACTCCAACACCTCCCTATTAGGTGTCCTCAGGGCAAGTACCACAATTAGGATCCAACTTATAACACTCTAGCTATACAGTTAAGAACAGGGGGTTGATACCAACATCCTAACCTTGTGAGCCTCGATATAACAGCCACTTGAATCCAAACGCTAATCTGTAACTTTTGGTATCTCCATCAGACACCAGGAGACCCACTACATTATGCCATATCCCCTCCCACTTACAATAGGCTAATATACTAGACTCTGATTGACCACAATGGATTCTAGGAATAGTGAACCAAGAGGGTGTTATCCTACAACACAGTTGTCCCCTAATCTCTAGCCACTACAAAATGGCCGCCTTATTATCTGACAGTATTAGGTGACACTCACATCCTCTACCACACCTCCGACCTCCCCCAGGGGCACGCCCCAAACATACCGTTTTATCCAGGAGAAACGGGGCAGACTGCACCAGCCCGTTCTCGGCGGAAGGAGGGGTAGGACAAAAGCCTACTACACGGAAAGTTGTAGGTAAGTGGCGCGAGGGACACACGATGAGTAGAGAAACCGGTAAGCAGGACAGGGCATGGGCCGATAATTTTCCCCATAGCCGGTGTGGCTTCACGCTACACGAGCACCATGGAGGATAACCTTTAGGGACTGTGGACAACGTGAGGATGTTATGCTAGAATCATCGGCTAATACTTAATAGCGGGGTACAGGTCTCCTGTCCAGCGTTTTACATCAGGCGAGTGCCCGTGGAGTTTCGGGATATGGGTCTCTGACCGCCCACACACACTCCAGGGATTTGGCCGCTTCGGCTGAGTAGCGTCCAATTCCACTTTATAAACATGGGATACCAACACATAGAATATGGATGTTTAATGAATGATGCTACACGATGCAAACTTTGATTTGAAAACTCCCTATTACCCAGCCAATAACCCAGAGGCACATTTCTTGCTGTACAACCCGCCGAGTATTGATGGGGCGAGTAATTCCTGACCTTTAGGTAAGTTGGGAATGCCGATTCTCATTAAAATAACCTGAATTCTGCCACATTGTTTTTAATCATTTTATCCACCTGCACGCAGCCTCTCACTCATATGCTGCACTTTAAATCCACGCTGTTCCACACTGAAGCATGATACGTGGTCCAGCTTTTAATCAGTTACATGCCTAGCGCGCAATTGCACCACTGAGCATGTCACTATGTATGCACCTGGTCACTGTTATTTTGTCACTCCTGCTCTTAATCAGCCTCTTTTGTTCCCTACTGTAGGCAAGGAACAGCACTATTGAGGTAAAATTCTTCCCATATTTTGATAATGAGCAACACAATTTGACACACGTATTTTCTAATTTGTAGACTATACCATATAGGTCCTGACGAATCGCAAGTCATTGTTACATAGCGAGAAACATGTCGACCGTCTTTATACTTCCTAGCCTAGTCTAGAACAAGGAAACATTACTTTCCAGTTAGTCTAGTCTAGCTTCACCTTTTAATTGTAACGAGGGACCACCCAAAGAAAGTAGTCTCAGGTACCCTACGCTACATTTTAACTCACATCCAAGTCTACAAACCCTCTGGCTCCATACCCACACTTCACCCATAGGCAGTTGGATTTAAAAGATCTCCGCTAAAGAGCCCCTCTTTGAGGTGAGCCCGTTGGGAATTGCACCGCCTACCCGACGAGGAGCAACGCCTATGATGAAGCATGACACCTGCAAGGGTGTGTGAGGCAAACATATCCATCACAATGGATACCTAGTGGGAGGCTAACACCTTTTAACCACCACTTTCCCCTTTGACCAGTGCATCCCACTATCCTCCCTTCTCGGGGAACAGCCTTGTCCAATTTTCTTGAAAATAATACTGACTGAGGGCACGGACTGAGGCTGGACCTTCCACTCCACGGGAGTGGTAATCACACCCCCATTGATCCCTCTGGATCATTTTCTCCCTCCTTTTTGAACACACTACACTGGACTAACAGCAGTTAGGACGGGAGTAGCCCGCGGGATTCGGGTGCAGTGCAGAAAGCACACTCATTCACCAATGCAAAGTCAATGGTGCGTAAAAGTTACAAAGTTATTGCAAAAGGAGTCTTCCGACTGGACTAGGACTACCAAACTTTAGAGTCAGGCACTAGAGGTGTGTACCAGTGTAAGAACACCGGCGCTAGTAAGTTACCTCACCCACAGGAAGCGGGTGCATAGGTGCCAAAGAGTGTCGGGTTTCATCACGCAGTTCGATGGTGCCTGAAGATGAAGATGCTGCAGGCGTCCAGAAGAGAAGGGACCGGTACGATCCAAGGGTGGATCGAAGTTGAAGAGTACCTGAAAGCAGAGGGGACAGAGTCTGGGTCACGAGTCAGTGACAAGGAAGGAACCAGGAAGGAACCAGGCAATGTTGGGCGCAATCAGGTCGATTTCAGGTGCCTTGTCTCCGCTGCCACGTGGACTCTGGGGCACCGAGGATGTCCTGGAGTGGATCACGAGCTGTCCCACAAAGGCTTTCGCTGTCGGCGGTGTCGGCTTCCGGATCGGAGTCAACTAGCCTTGAAAAAGGCAACCCATGCAGGATTCAAAGAAGGCTTACCACTCGGACCAGCAAGGTCAGAGCGGGTGCTCCTTTTCAGGGGAGCGAGTGCCAGTCTGGAGCAACCAGACCAGTTGTGTAAATTTGTAGGTTCGTTGGTTCTGGGGCCACTAGCCAATGGGCAAGCGACCGGACCAAAGCATCAAGCAGGAAAATGCAAAAGGGCCCCACGCAGCACTCGTCAAGTGTGGAGGGGTGAGCTTCGGTGCACAAGCTGCTCGGGGCTTGTGCTTCTCAAACTCCAATGCACAGCTTCGAGGGAGCCTCGGGTGCTGCACGGTCAGCGCTTCGTGGTTTTTCCAAGATGGCCGCTCCCACGCTTCAGGTCGCCTCCACGGGTCCCAGCTCTGCATAGACTGTGGATCGGGCTGTTCAAAGTCAGGATCGCTGGCTCTTGTTGAACTCTGTTGCTCGAGTTCTGGCAGGAACTGCAACAAAGCAAACGTTGAGGTGCTGGATGGTGCCTGTTTGCACAGTGTGGTCACTCCTTGACCACAAGGGAGATTCTTCAGTCTTCCACGTCGAGTGGGATGTCGAAGGGTCCAGAGTTTCATTTCATAAGTTTCAGTCAGGATAATCTGATGTGCATTGGCACTGCTCCCACCTATATTCCAAATTTGGGGGCTGGATTACCTGCTAGCTCCCTCCTATGGGTGGGACCCAGGAAGGGGGTGGTTACACCCCTTTTCCTTTGTCCAGCTTCCCGCCAGGACTGGGGCTGGAAAGTCCCAGAACGGGTTTGGCTGGCATTTGCTTGGGGACACCGTGTGCGCCCCAGGCAGTGTCTAGTTTCTTTCAACCCTCCCTGCTACAATCCACTATCTTCTGTCTGGGGTGGTGTAACACAATTAATCAACAGGGTCCACCTCATGTGGAATGTAGTGTGTATCCTGATGTTTGTGGAATACACACTGTGTGTTAAAATACCCCTCACACACCAAAAGGGCCCTTGGTGTCATGCTTCATCATTGGGGTCTTCCCACCCCGCTGCAGGACGGGGCAGTGCTGCGACTAGCGACTATGCAGGAGCACCTTTTAATGTGGGTGCTATGTGAGTGAAGTGGAGTGAGTGTCAGTAGGGTCAGGGGTGATATAAGTAAGTGATGTTAAAAAATACCTGGCCTAGTGGTAGAAAAACTTTTTTAATAAACACTGGCGGGTATTATTAAAAAAGGTGTGATGCGGAGAGATGGAGCTGGTTAGTGTGCTTGCTCTCCTGTGCGGGTCAACATGTTTCGGGGCACCATGCCCCTTCGTCAAGACCAGGGTCAGATCCCCCTGTCACTCACTAATGTCTTACCACAATAGGCAAAAAAGAAAAAAAGAAAAAATGGGTGTATGTACAGAAAAAGTGAAGAATGGTTCTGTATCTATGTGTGTAGATATAATTAATAATTTCTACAAATCCTAGCTCTATCAGAATTGCTGATGTTGTAAGCCTGAAACACAAGAACACGTAATTATTAGTGCGCCGATCCCATTGCGCTAGACACAAGGTCACCTGTAAAAAAGGAAAGGTACAACTAACACACATATAAACTGTGATACTGGAAAGTCCAGATCAATTAACAAGTACTCAGTCTTAGGGCAGTGAAGTGCTGAATCACATACAGTAAAGACACACACATAGTAGAACCTCCCTGTGACAGGAGATTCTTTGATCAAGCCTCCACTGTCAAGTTTCGGTCAGCAGCAGGAGGCCAGACTAGTGTCTGTGGCAGCAGCATCCATTTTGTGATTCTGGGGCTCTGGTTTGGATTAACCGCATTTTCAGTAAGTAACATGTCTTCCCCTTCTAGAGGGGTGGGATGCTGCCCCATCGACAGAATCGTCGAGGGGGTAGCATTCCACGTTGTATGACACCAAACACGACATGTTTTGATAAAGCCAAACCGGAGTTGCAATAACCGTAAGGATTACAATGCACTTAAGAGTATATGGTATGGCAGTATCACTGGAACAGCTATAGGGAAATGGTCCCGCAAGCTGCAGACAGGCTCAGCTCATGCCAGAGCACTATCTCACATAAAACCAAGCACTCTGCCTCCAGGATTGTTAAGGCCTGCTATAGGAGTGGCTGATAGGAACACATGTGTCCAGATATAGGTTTAGACATAGGTATACTATATCTAAGCAAGGGGTGATTACACCACCTTGCCCCAGCTGAGTGATCAGCCAGTTGTGTCAATTTAAGAATCAGCCAGGGGTGGCAAAAGCTATGCTTCAGCCCCTGGTAGGCCTTGGATGCCCCTATGCCCTGGGCACCTATAGTGCACTGTACAGGGGCTGACAAGGAGTCCAGTACCAATTTGGTTATGTACCTATAGTACATGTCTGTGAATTTAGAGAGAGAACAGCAGGCTGTGGGTCTGATTAGCAGGCCCACAGCCACATTAAGTTGAAAACCAGTGAAGCAAAAAGCAAAAATTGGGGTGACCATAGGATAGCAGACCCTACTCTCCTACATATGATCACCCCACTTTTTGCTTTTTGCTTTACTGGTTTTCGACTTTACTGTGGCTGTGGGCCTGATAATCAGACCCACAGGCCAGCTGTTCTCTCTCTAAATTCATACAATGTACTGTAGGTACATCACCAATTGGGAAATGGATCCCCCTTGTGAGTCCCTGTATAGTGCACCATAGGTACCCAGGGCATGGGTGCACCCAAGGCCTACCAGGGGCTGCAGCATATCTTATGCCACCCCTGGCTGGCCATCCAAACTGACACAACTGGCTGATCACTCAGCTGGGGCAAGGTCGTGTAATCACCCCTTGCTTAGGTATAGTATTCCTATACCTACCATTATATATAGACACATATGCACCTATAAGTCACTCCTATGGCAAGCCTTAACAATCCTGAAGTCAGAGTGCTTGGTTTTATGTGAGATGAGGCTCTAGCATGAGCTGAGCCTGTCTGCAGCTTTCGGAACCATGTCCTTATAGCTGTTCTATGATATAGCCATACCATATACTCTTAAGTGCATTATAATCCTCGCGGTTAAATGCTAACTCTGGTTTGACTTTATCAAAACATGTCGTGTAAGGTGTAATATGCTTTGGAATACTACCCCCTCACCAGTTCTGGTGACAGTGGTAGCATTCCACCCTTCTAGAGGGAGAAGACATGTCGCTCCTGTTAATCCCGGTTAAAGTTAACCAGATCCTCAGTATCACAAAATGGATGCTGCTGCCACAGACACAAGTCTGACCTCCTGCTGCTGGGAGTCCTTCCAGGGAGGGAGGCTTGGACAATAGGTTTCCTGTCTTGAGAGGTGCTAGCACCACCCCAGACAGGCCATAGTGTATTGGGGCAGGGAGGGCTGAATGAAATGAGACACTGCCTGGGGCACACAAGGTGTCCTATGCATAGCCCGGTTCAAACCCGTTGCTGGGGCACTCCAGCCCCAGCTCTGGTGTGAAACTGGACAAAGGGAAAGGGGTGTAACCACCCCCTTCCCTAGTCCCACCCATAGGAGGGACCTAGCAGGTAATCCAGCCCTTCAGATTGGTATATAGGTAGGAGCTGAGTCAAGAGACTTTAGATTTATTCTGAACTGAAACTAGAAACAAAACTCTGGACCTTCGACATTCTATTGCAACTAGAAGACTGAAGAATCTTCCTTGTGGTCCAGGAGTGACCACCCTGTGCAAACAGGCACCATCCAGCAATCTGCGGTTTACTTTGTCTACGCTCCCGCCGGAGCCCGAGCACAGAGTCCGACAAGAGCCAGACTTCCAGACTTCTTCGACCCCGATCCACAGCCACAGCAAAGCTGAGACCTGTGGAGGCGATGAGAGACGTGGGACCGGCCATCTTGAAAAGCCTGCTCTTTGCTACTTGTGCAGCTTCTGAGGCAACCTCAAAGTTGTGCATTGGGGATTGAGAAGCCCCAGCCCCGGGCACCTTCTGCACCGACACACAGCCCTCCACACTCCACGAGTGCCGCGTGGGGCATGCCAGTGTTTTTGTGCTCAACGGGTCTGTCTGGTTACTTGCCCGTTGGCTAGTGGCCTCTGTGACAATGAACCTTCGAATCTGAACCACCTGCCTGGTTGCCCCAGGTGGGCCCCTGCTTCCCTGCAAAGGAGAAGCCCCAAAGACTTGCTGGTCTTACCCGAAGTGAATATTTGATTCCTGCGTAGGTTGCATTTGCCAAGGCCTGTTGACTCCAATCCGGAAGCCGACGCCGCCAACAGCGAGATCCTTTGTGGGACAGTCCGTATCCAGCACCTGGTCGTCGTCAACACCTCCTGGTCCACGTGGCTGCAGAGTCAAGCTTCACAACATCACCTGATTGCTTCGTGACATCGCCTGGTTCCTTCCTGGTTCCTTCCTGGTCACTGGCTAGTGACCCAGACTCTGTCCCCTCTGCTTTCAGGTACTCTTCATCCTTGATCCGCCCTTGGATCTACCCGGACACTTCTCTCCTGGTCGCCTGCAGCATCTTTTCACAGGTCTCCATAGGATTCAGTGACGAAACCCGACACACTTTGACACCTATGCACCCGGCTCCTGTGGGTGAGGTAACGCGAGTACTTCAGTGCTCCTGTGGGTATTGACTATCCTAGTGTCCTAGTTTTCAGTAGCTTTCTCCTAGTCCATCCGGAAGTGTTCTAAAAGAACTAGTTTCCAATTCTTTCTTTCCCATTGTATCCCTATGGTAATTCGCGTGTGTGTAAAGACACTGCACACGCTTCCCGTGGGCCTCCTGCTTCCAAACTCTTAGTAGTACAGCGTAGCCCCAGCGATTCCCTAGGCCCTAGGCCTATTCCTTGTCTGTGACGTGATTCTTATACCACTATTTTAGTATATGGTTTTACGTGCCCCTAGGGCTCTTCTGTATATTGTGCAACTTATTGTATGATAATTAAGTATCTTGTTATGTGCTTGTGCCTCTGACCTCATAAAGAGTTCAGAGGGGGTGTGTTAGTAATAAATACATATATATTATATATATAAACTGTGTGGTGTCCTTTCATTTGGTATTCAGGGGGTTACATATGGTAAAACAGCCTGCTTCACATGCTCTCTGAAGTTTTAGAGATTGCAGCATCTAGGAGTTCCGCCGGGATCGCTCCCAGCTTGGCAAAGTAGTTAAAAAGATCCTGCAGCAGTGGGGCTACCTGGTGGCAAAACTTTTTGTAAAAGCTTGCAGGGTACCCGTCGGGCCGGGGGATTTCCCCAGTTTCAGACGTGAGATCGCTGACACCACCTCCTCAAGGCCGATGGGCCTGTCTAGAAGGTCTGCCTGGGCCGGGTTCAAGGAGGGGAGGCGCGCCCCCCGCAGGTATCCCTGTCCTGCCTGCAGGTCAAGGGCATCACCGGAGTAGAGGGACTCATAAAAAGCCCTGAAGGCTTCCCCTAGCGCGGGTTCGTCTGATACTAGATCACCTTGAGCGGTGTGTATGGCCCGTACCCCTTGTCTCTGACCCTGCTCCCGCAGATTGTTCACTAGTAGGTGTCCGAATCTGTCCCCCCGCATAATAGGCCTGCCGGAGGCGCAGAGCTGCGTACTCCGCTTTATCTTGATCTAGAGCCGCTAACATTTTCCTCTCTGCGCATAGTTGGCGCCAGGCCCGCGCCGCTCCCGTACGTTAATGCATTTGTTCTAGCTCAGTTACCCGCTGGGCAATTTCAGCTCGCTTCTGCGCTCGTTCTTTGTTGTTGGCCCTGGCTATCGATATGAATTTGCCCCGCAGGACAGCTTTGAGGGCAGCCCATTGCGTGGCTCGAGTAGTGTCAGTATTGTTGTTGTGTGTCAGGAAGAGCGTAATGGCAGATTTAATCCGATCTACTGTCGTTGGTGAGTGGAGGAGGGCTTCCCTAAGATGCCAGTGTTGCTGCGGTGTCGGTGCAGCTGGGAAAAGGAAGGTAGCCACTATCGGGGAATGGTCAGACAGAGAAGCTGGTAGGATATCTACATCCTGCGCGTGTGGTACCAGTGGGAAGGCGCAGAGAAAATAAACCAGCCTGGCATAGGACTTATGGGCCCCTGAGTGGTAGGTGTAGGAGGTGCTGTGCAGGTGTAAGTGTTTCCACAGGTCAACGAGGCCTAAGTCCTGTAGATGCGCATGGCCAGACCAGGAGAGTGCTCCCACCTGGCCCGACCGCTGGCAAGAACGGTTAGTCGCATTATGGAAGACTAATCAAATCAAATCAAATCATCTTTATTCGGTTTTCAATTTTAGAAGACCATAAAAGTACAATTCATTATACACTTTAAAACAGACCATTATAAATGTATAAAAACGTTAAAACCAAATTGATAAAATTTCATGACACATTTACCCAATCATTATGTACAGCAGTGTATATATTACTTTGGACTTTAGACAGGTTTCTCGATATTTCATAATTCTTAAAACAAAATAGCGCAAAGCAGGTTATTAAGCTAGCATAAATTTGTCCTATGTTTGACGCAAAACTTCAAAAACCTAGCGATGTTTTCTGCCATGTAGGTTGTCTCCAAAGATTGTAAGGCGATATAGGCGGGGCGGCATCTTCTCAAACCCAAGTGTTTTAATAATGGAATCACCCAGCGAGTTCTAGCCTCTTTGTAAAATTTGCAAAAGAGCACAATGTATGGTGGACTGGTTGGAGATGTCGTCACATGGGCAAGAAATTGGATGTATAGCCCAAGTGTTCGCCTCTGGGAATGACACCATGTGGTGAAATATATTCCACCTAAAACAGATCAGCAGAAATCTATCATAAGCCTTGTGTTTGAACGTTAAATAGGGCTGAATGGCTAAGGTAGATTGTATTAATAATGCGTGCTGAACAGTGGGTTTACTAGCCTCATTAGCGAGCCTAAGTTGTTCCAGGTGGCTCAGAGAGATTGTTTTGAATTCTTTCCTAGATATTTCTGTTATTGTCAAAGGGTGAAGATAGTATTTCCCCAATCCTAAATCGTGGAAGAACTTTTTGATGTACATGAGCCATTTAATTTTGAACCTATTTTCTAAAGAAAGACAGTCCTCTAACAGCCCTCCAGTAAGGGCGGTTTTTTCGGAGGACCAAATGCGGTACCACAGAAGCATCGGTTGAAGCCTTACTAGGTCAGTTAGATATGTAAGGCCTAACTCTAGATGACAATTATACGTTGAAGAACTTTGGGGGACGGCAAGTAGAAATCTTAGGAAACAGTTCTCGACTTTCTGTAGGACTTCAATTTTCCCGTTAATCCACAGAGCCGCTCCGTAGGTTGCTACACTAATACATTTAGCTTTGTAAATTTTGATCAATTCGATCGGCGGTCTACCACCCAGCCTCTGTGTGAAATTAACCAAAGCTGTTGTGGCCCTCGAAAAATGTAGCTTCCTTATCTCTATTTATCTTATCTCATTTAATCGCTCTCCGGCGTTAGTGTGGAAAAAATGCGTTATTGGGGATTCATTTTCATCTAATAAACCGCAATTATGATTGCTACTTTGGGGGCATAGGGTAAGATTAAAATCTCCCCCCCAGATAATAATGTTGTTTTTATTTGGCTTGTTTTCCAATTCCTGGAGATGGTGTGTTATTTCTTGTAGGACTATTGTTAGGTCGCTCTGATGAAGATTATTATACAAATTAACCATAACGTATGTGTCACGGCCATTTAAGTCTAACATAGTATTTGGAAATTTAGTTCAATTTTATACGGTATTATTTTCCTAAGAACCAAAAGATTTTAAATAAAGATTGACAAACCACCTCTCGCTCTCCCTGAAGCAGAGGGGAGGGCACTACAGAAAAAGTTTTTTTTGCCCACTATATGTAGTTGTCCCTTAGCCCAAGTCTCCTGGAGGCAAATAACGTTAAAGAGGCCTACGAATTGTAGCCAGATGTCGTTTGTCAGTTTAGAACGAAGGCCGGCTACGTTCCAAAAAGCGATTGTTAACTCTGGATCAAGGGTGGGCGGGGGTTGCTCAGTGCTCTGGTCTAAAAGCTCCTTAATGTCACTGATGTTAGTGTTAAGTTTTAACCCTTCGTTACTCGCTGTGCTAGGGATCAATAGTGCTGAGCTTGAAAGCCCAACAGTAGGAGAATGGGATATTTGATCCTTGTTGGCCTTATTCTTGCCTGCTTCAATCAAGATGGTCAGTTTAGTAGGGGGAGAATGGTTATGATTGTTCTCCGTGCTCAGTGCAATTACGGGTTCCTGTCAATCAAGTTTTGTAGAGTTGATGTTTTTTTTCCAGTCAATCAATACCTTCCAGCCCGGATAACAAGTTAAATTGATTATATGTCGGGATACCGTAAAGGTTGTTCAACGCTAGGGCATTGAATCTTTTTACTGACCAGTTGGATTGGTTGACATGTGGAGGGTAGAAAAAGCCCAATGGAAGAATGTTAATTGAAGCTGCCTCTAAGGTGTTGTGGCCGGCCCCCCAAAGAATGTTCTTAACTTACATGGGGGACCTAAACGTAAGTACTATACAATCCCCCAACAGTGTTTTTGTGGTACTTCCCACCCATTGGACCCTTCATGCCATCTTAAATTCAGAGAAGAGTTGGGCCTCGAAACCTGTTTTCCTGCCCAACCAGTGCAGGGCTTTATTCCTTAATGATTCCCATGATTCACTCTCTACTGGTCCCTTTGGTGGCACATTTGCTAAGACTATTACATATGGAGTGGCACATGGCGGGAGGTCTAGCACTGAGTCTGGCACTAAGGGGACCCAATTTTGAATTGAAGAAGGTTGGGCAGCCTGTTGACTGGGAAAAAATTATGGTGGAAGGGGGATTTGGCCTGAATGTTTTAAGTGAAAGGTTGGTTCCAAATACCTATCTTCGGTGAATGGGGTAGTTACAAGATTCTTATGAGTCTCGCCCAATGCGTTTTTTTTTACGCCAGCTGTTTTTGTGGATAGATCTTTTAAAAGAGGTTCTCTGGGCTTTGCATTAGACTGAACGTTGCCGGTAGGTTGATCTTTACGGGTCGATGTGGTTTTACCCTCATTACCCTCCTGTGACTCTTGGACGACGGGTTTTGCCTTATCTGGGGACATAATCGATATTGGCATCCTCTTATGATTAGAGGATGACCCTCTAGGCACAGCTCCAAATGCGCTAAGGAGCGCTTAATTCTTTGAATAAAATAATCCAATGGGTGTTTTTCTTAGATATGATTCTTTATTCAGAAGTGAATTGTATTCATTAACTTCTTTAAAGTTCTTATCTTGTATTCAGTGATAATTGTTAAACATTTCAACATTCATTTTCCAAAGGCGTTCCCAATGCATTTCGTGCACTATGTGCACTTCTTCAGGAGAATATCTATACAAAAATTAATAAGCTCATATGAGGATAACATCCTACAAACGTGGGTATTCTGTCAATTAATAACATATAACCTGTTGAAGGTGACCTGCTTATCCAGTGTGATAAACTGTATGTTCACAAATAAGGTTAATGGTATGCTCGTCGTTTAAAAAAAAAAAGAATGAGAGGGTAAGTAAAAGGTGAAAAAATCGGGTGAATTGATATTGTGCTTCTGTAAATATCTAGAATTGCGTGATCCCCGAGTGTGAACAAATAAAAGAGAAACGTGCCTCAAAGTTCTATCAGTATCTCAGGACAGTGAATCTGATCATAACATGAACTGGTGTTATAAGTTAGAGCGTTTCTTGTCAATATATAAAGCGTCTGATTTACGAGTGTAACTAATAAAAGTAAACCGTGCCTCAATCGTCTATCTGTGCTTAAAAAGGTAAATCAAATCATGTGTGGACGTGGCAATGTCTTACCTGCCGTCGTGATGTGCTGAAACGTACTCTCAATCCTAAGCGGTCATGTCGGATTCGGAGACGAACCGGCATTCACTCCGCTATTAATGTTTGGAGATCGAAATAGGACTGACGTGTTCCAGTGAGTTACAATCGGCGCCATATTGGAGTGATTAAACTAAGTGATGTACAAGATTAAACTTGAGTGTGATGAAATATATGGTATCTAGTGCCATATCGCAAGTGGTAAAAAAGCAGTGACAATGAAATATTGATATGAACAAGATAAATAAATAAATCAATAAAAGGTGATATGCAAGGCAAATGGTGAAGTTTTCAGTCAATGTTAATTTAACTAGAATGATTAAAGGTAGCACGCAAATTCCAAATGGTCATTGAGTCCGTTCGGTTTCATGGAGTTGAGAAAGTATATCCAGTGATTTTCTCTCTGTAGTAAAGTTCTGTTTATGTCTCTGCCTTGAGTTTTTTCTATGATTTCCAATACAGCAAATTTCAATTGGCTTACGTTGTGATGTCTTTCGTTAAAGTGTGTCGCTACTGTAGATCGCATGTTGTTGGTTCTGATGTTACTTTTGTGTTCTGATACACAAATTTTTATTTTTCTGATTGTTTTGCCCACATAAATGAGTCCACATGGGCATTTTAAGTAGTATATCACATTTTGTGAGTCACAAGTGGCTGTCGTTTTCAATTTAATAGTTGTACCTCTCATAGGGTGCGTTATAATGTTGCCTTTGATTATGTTGTTGCAACAACTGCAATTATAACAGGGTATGGTACATTTATAATTCTTTGCTTCTATGTCACAAGTGTTCTTCAATATATCTTGAATGTTTTTGCTTCTAGTATAGCCAAATGTAGGTTGTTTGGCTATGATGTTGCTGAAGTCAGGTTCATTAGTGAGGAGTGGCCAATGAGTTTTAATAATTTTCTTGTATTGGTGACTTTGGGTTGAAAATTTGGATAAAATCACAGTCTTTAATGATTTGCTCTTCAGTGTTTGTTTTAGAAGGTCGTTCCTGGTCTTAAGTGTGCATTTTTGTAAGGCATTTTCCAGGACGAGTTTGGGGTATCCTCTCTACTCAAATCTTGATATCATGGTGTTGGTATGAATCTGTAATTCATTTTCCTCTGATACTATTCTCTTTACTCTGTACAGTTGAGATGTCGGAAGGTTATTTTTCAGTGGTGTCTGGTGGAAACTTCTGTAGTGAAGTAAGTTATTTCGATCTGTGGGTTTTTTGTATAAGGTGGTTTCTATCCTCTTCCCTTTGCGAGTCAGTAGTACATCCAAGTATGCAATGGATGTGTGATCTGTGGTGTAAGTAAATTGAATGCGATCATTGATGGTATTTAATTGATTGAGCGCTGATTGTAAGTCTTGATAAGTGCCTTGCCATAGTACAAAGATATCATCTATGAATCTTAGGAATACTAGTGCATTTTTCTTCCAAGATTCTTGGTTGAGAATATATTTATTTTCAGAGATGTTCATGGAGCTATTAGCATATACCTGGGCGGCACAATTGCCCATGGATGTCCCAGTAAGTTGTAAATAGTGTTCATTGTCCCATACAAAATAACTTTGGTATAGAGTGAATGTTAATAATTCCATTAGGAATATTTGAAAATTTTGTTCCAGGTCTGAGGACATGAGGATTTCTTCTATCGCTTCTAAACCTAAATTGTGCGGAATCGAAGTGTAGAGGGATTTAACATCAATAGTGCACATCCAAATTTCTTGATCTTCTTGTAATTGGATGGTTGTTATTTTGTTGATGAAATCTGTCGTGTCTTTGATGTAAGTATTCATTTTGGTTACAAAGTTTTGTAAATGTGTATCCAGAAATGTCCCTACTGGTTCATGTATACTTCCCTTGGTAGATCCAATGGGACGAAAAGGCGGATTGGTGGGATGTTTGTGCATTTTAGGAAGCATATAGATCATGGGTGTTTTCGGATTTTCTTGTTCTAGGAATTTCTTGGTTTTACTGGTTATAATTCCTTCCTCATGTGCTTTCCGTAAAATTTGTTGCAATTGTTCTTGAAATTTTGTGGTCGGGTCGTGGCCCAATGCCATGTATGTGTCTTTGTCTTGTACATGTAGTTGTACTTGAGTTTTGTAAAATGTGTAATTCATCACAACTAGGGCTCCCCCTTTGTCTGCGCGTTGGCATACGATGTTAGTGTTGTTAGCTAGATTACGTAAGGTGTTCAGTTCTCTCTTTGACATGTTTTGAATTTTGCTTTTGTGTCTAAAATTTAGTTTGTTGATGTCATTTTGTACCATTTTCTCAAAGTTGTCTAAAGTTTTATGGCTCACTGGTGGTTGAAATGTACTTTTGGATTTTAAATCCTTAAGTTGGTCATCTGTTTCTCTTTGAGGTAGAGCTATTATATTCTCAAATTAATATCGTAAGCGTAGGTTTCGCATCAATTTAAATAGACTGACATCCAGTTCTAATTTGTTCGTATGGTAGATTGGTACAAATGATGAACCTTTTTGTAAGGTGTTCAGTTCGATTTTGTTGAGTTGATAATCCGAAATATTGACTACTAGTTGTTTGATTTCTTCGGTTTGTTGCGACTGTTCATTTGAATGGTCTGTTTGACTGGTGGAGTAATCTCTTCTTTGTCTTTTTCCCCTCCTGGGTCTGTGTTTGCTGTTTGGCCCGATTCTAAAAAAAGAACCATTGTATTAGTTGTGAGAGCTGTAGATGTTGAAGGTTGTGGTGTGGATTTTGGTTGTTGTGAGAATCTGTTTTCATCTTCTGATGAAGTAGTTTCTGTGTTGGACTGTGGGGGTTTGTTTTGGCGTCTTTTTGCATCTGGGGACACATGATCCTCGATGAGTGTCAGTCTGGCCTTGACTTGGTCCAGGCTCATTCTTAGGTAAAAGTCCAATTGTTCTACCAGAGTAAACAATTTCTTCAGATCGCTGGTTAATCCATCCAGCCTCTTCGTGGGATCCTCTTTCCCACCATAGGGGCCTTTCCTTGCCGTGTTTTTTTTTTTCCCCTGATGGCCGGATTTCGGGGGGATGACTACTGGTACATCTGAGTGATTCTTGACCTTTGTCTTTGGACTCTTTAGGATGGGGATATTCTCTGGGCAAGAAGGGGTTTTATGTTTTTTCTGTGGGGGTTGTGAAAAAGAATCAGGCTCACTTATTAGGTTGTCAGAGATATTTTGAATACAACCGTTTGCCTGAATTCCCAACACTTTACTTTGGTTCTGTGACTCGTGGTCGAATGACACTTGTTCAGCTAGTTGGTCTGTTTCTGTGGACAAACGTAGGGAGCCTGCCTCTATAGATTCTTCTACCGATATAATCTGCTTATTTATGGCCCCCATAGCCCCCGTAAGATAACTCAATAGGGATTATTGTGCAGCTGGTAAGCTTTTTGGCGGAATCTTCGGGCTCGTCATTTTTCACTTCCCCATAATCTTTCAACAGTTATTGGCTATGAGTAAGATGGAAAAATGGCGTGGTTATAATAGCCTAGTCTTATCAAGTCCACCGTCTCTAGTCAGTTCAACAACAGATCAGAAAACAATACTAACAGATTAATGTCTTACTGTTTTTTAGACGTTGGGTTCAAACTCTGCGATGAAGCCAAGAGATTAGGCCCAGCCAGCCCCTGTCGGCTGCTGACGCAGGGAGGGCTCCGATGTTTTTGAGCACCTCCGGGCGCTCTCGATGACGCACTGTGCCTGCGCCCGCCGGAATGCTGGGAGATGTAGTCCCCCAACTGGAGTTTGCTGCGTGGGGGGGGGGGTGACACAGGTGGCAGCGCCGCGGGAGCAAGAACAGAAGCAGTCTCTCCCCAAGCAGGGGCTTCCCTCGCCGGTGAGTTTTCAGAGCAAGGTCCGGTGATTGTAAGGGCACCTCAGGCAACACGTCCCGCGCCGGCGGAGGGCTCCGATGTTTTTGAGCACCTCCGGGTGCTCTCGATGACGCACTGTGCCTGCCGGAATGCTGGGAGATGTAGTCCCCCAACTAGAGTTTGCTGCGTGGCAGGGGGTGACACAGGCGGCAGCGCCGCGGGAGCAAGAACAGAAGCAGTCTCTCCCCAGGCAGGGGCTTCCCTCGGCGGTGAGTTTTCAGAGCAAGGTCTGGTGATTGTAAGGGCACCCTACGGCCCCCCAGTAGTAAATGTTGTTCCGTGTTGTCTGTGGCAGCTGCTAGTGCTTTTGGAGAAATGCTTCCTGTCCTTCGTTAGGTGCGTAGATCGAGCCCACCACCATTGTCTGGCCTGCTATCAAGAAGCAGTGCGCCAAAAGTCGCCCTTTTATCTTCGCTTCTCGTTGGAGGACCTTACCCTGGAATGATTTGGACACCAGTATTGCTACTCCAGCTACCTTTTGGGAGGAGGACGAGAAGAGTTGCGTGGGAAAGGCACGGGATTTAAGACGATGCTGGTCTTTGGGCAGTAAGTGAGTTTCCTGGAGGAGGCAAATGTCGGCTGTGGAGTGCTCTAACAGGGACAGGACCGCACGCCTATATCTGAAAGAGACCCGTTAGTGATAGATTCCTTACCTTAGAATTTCCCCAGGCGTCAGACTGGATCCGGAAATTTTTGCGTAGCAGTACCCTTGCACGTCGGTAGGCGTCGTCTGCGGCTCCGCATCTGTCGTCGGTGTCGTGGGCGCCGTGATGACGTCATCGTAGTACTTAGACGTCGCCTCCGCGTGCTGATGTCAGTTCTTCTTTTTTCCACGCCTGCAGCGCAGATCCGGAAAAAGTGGTCCCTTAGTCTTTTTTGACTATACTTTTTTGATCTCTTTTGATCGTCCTTTTTCGAGTCTTCGACTCCGAACGGTGCCGGTAGGGATGCCAGGTTTCAAGCACTGTGAGGATTGCGACCGACTGATGTCGGTCACGGACCCTCACCGTCGGCGTCTCCACTGTCTCGGCGTCGACCACGACGATAAGACCTATTCCGACTGCCGGGCCCTGACTTCGAAAGCTAGGCGGGAGCGGTCCCGCAAGCGACTCGAACTCCGGCAGTCGGCCCCACGCCAAGAGAGGTCCCGGTCCGAACTGAGGTCGAGGGACCGGTCGCGGGAGCGGAGCCGCCATAGCTCCGGGAGTCAACATCACTCCTCTGGGTCGAAGTCGTCAGGTAAGCACAAGAAGTCGAAGAGACGTCATCGCTCTTCCGACTCCCCCCGACGCTCGCGCGACACGGCCGGTGGTTCAGGTGACACTGCCCACGCGGCTCTGTCGGAGTCGCAGGTGCCGCGTCCGGCCCCATACTCTCCGGTCCGAGATCGAGCGGTTGCTCATGGCCATGATGTCCCTCACTCCCCCGGTGGGCTCCGCGGCGCCTTCGGGCCCAGCGGACCCATCTGGGGGCCCTAGCGGGTCGGGGGCTCCGGCCCCGATGCCGCCAAGTGCTTCGGCCTCAGCGCCACCGGCGTCTTCGGACCCGGTGCCGCAGGGCCCCATTGGATCCAGTTCCGGATCTGGGTCGTCGCCGGTGGACCTCACGACCTCCCCGGCGCCGGTCCCTCAGGTGTCACCCCCGGCGCCGTCTTCGGGCGGCGCCGTCCCCGAGGCCTCCCTCGAACCGGCTCCGCTACAGACGCCATTTGGAGAGTTTATCTTTCATGAGCCGGCCCCATCATTTGACACCCCTGGGTACCAGGAGATGGGTGATGAGGGGGAATTGGGAGGGGTCTGAGGACCCTCTGACACGAGAGTGTCAGTCCCAGGAGGACTGGACAGAGGAACTTGGGGATGCCAGTGGTCTGGACACATCACCAGACGCTGGCTTTGTCTCCCCTCCTACCGTGGCTACGGAGGAGGGGGCTGTCTATAGTGTGGTGCTGACGCGGGCGGCCAAGGCCTTGGGCCTTGAACTCCCCGTCGCGGCCGTGAGGACTAACCTCCTCACTGAGGGCCTTAAACCGCAGTCAAGCTCGGCCGAGCCTCTGCTACCGTTTAATGAGGCCTTGACCGACGTTCTTTTGAGCACTTGGTCCAGGCCGCTACAGGTTCGCCTGTAGATAGGAACGTGGCCCGATGCCACGGCCCGGCCCCGGGCGACCCTTGTTTCCAGTCTACCCACCCCACCCCTGAGAGCCTGGTGATCCAGGCCTCTAATTCCCAGACCGCATTCCCGTCGGCTCTGCCTGACAGGGAATCCAAGAGGTATGAGCAATACGGCAAGAAGGTATTCTCCTCCCTAAGTTTGGGACTGCAGTCTTCCAACACCGCATGCCTCTTGGGCCGCTACACCCACTCCCTGTGGGACACGGTCACGGACGTGCTGCCAGAATGCCCGTTGGAGGTACATGCTAAACTCGGCCAAGCCCTTGTAGCGGGCCGAGATGCGGCACGTTATTCAATTCGGTGCGGACTGGATACCACCGATTCACTGGGCAGAGCGATGGCAACGACGGTGGCGATTTGTCGCCACGCCTGGTTGAGATCCGCCAACTTCTCGGCTGATGTCCAGAATACACTGATGGACATGCCGTTTGATGGCCGTCGCCTTTTTGGCGACAAGGCAGACCATGCGCTTGAGCGCTTTAAGGACTCCAGGGTTACGGCCAAGTCCTTGGGCCTCTCGGCCCCACGCCAGCAATCGGCTGCCTTTCACTCCTTTCGTGGCCATGGAAGGGGTGTTCCCACACGTGCTGCCAGCCACGCGCCGCAAGGTAATACCCAATGCGGTGGCGGCCGTGGAAACCGCCGTGGCGGCGGTCGGGATCAACGGCGAGGTCAGTCCACACCTTCGCCCGCGGCATCCGCCTCAAAGCCCTCGTAGTCCGTGCTTTCAGGCCCATGTGTCGCCAGTGGGGGGCAGGGTTTGCCATCACCTCCTCCACTGGCACACTGTAACTTAGGACAGGTGGGTGCTGCAAATCGTCCGAAGGGGCTACTCCCTCCCCTTCGAGACGACCCCTCCAGCCATGCCACCGCAATACCACAGAGTATCGGGGGATCATTTGCGACTTCTGCAGTAGGAAGATACGGCCCTCTTGGCCAACGGGGCCATAGAGCATGTTCCTGGGCCAGAAGTAGGGTGCAGTTGTTACTCCCACTACTTTCTGGTACCCAAGAAGGGCAAAGGGGGCCTACTATCTTGGACCTCCGGAACGTCAACGGCTCCTTCCGGAAGGAG
The DNA here is from genome assembly GCF_964261635.1 of Lissotriton helveticus. Lineage (NCBI taxonomy): Eukaryota > Metazoa > Chordata > Amphibia > Caudata > Salamandridae > Lissotriton > Lissotriton helveticus. The sequence goes on along the minus strand of NC_136063.1, from coordinate 1,079,750,734 downwards.
AAGTTCACAATGCTGACACTGGCTCAGGTCCTAGCTGCCCTGGACCCAGAAGACTGGATGGTAGCGTTGGACTTGCAGGATGCTTATTTCCACATCCCCGTCCTGCCGGCCCACCGGCGCTACCTGCGGTTCACGGTTGGCCACGAGCACTTTCAGTTTACCGTGCTCCCCTTCGGCCTTACCAACGCCCCACGGGTGTTCACAAAGGTGATGGCGGTGGTCGCAGCTCATCTGCGCAGGTTAGGGGTTTCAGTCTTCCCCTACCTCGACGACTGGTTGTTGAAGGCGGGCTCGCCCCAGACAGTCGTCAGCCACCTCCAGACTACTGCAGACCTCCTGCATCAGCTGGGGTTCTCCATCAATGTGCCAAAGTCACACCTGTGCCCCTCTCAGAAGCTCCTCTTCATCGGAGCGGTTATCGACTCGGCGCGGTTTCGGTTTTATCCTCCCGAACAGCGGGTCCGGGATATTCAGGCTCTGATTCCACTCTTTCGGCCTTTATCCCGGGTCTCGGTCAGGTTGACGCTGCGGCTTCTGGGGCTGATGGCCTCCTGCATCCTTCTGGTGCATCACGCTCAGTGGCGGATGCGGGCTCTGCAGTGGGACCTGAAGTTTCAGTGGGCCCAGCATCAGGGCAACTTGTCCGACCATGCCTTGATCTCGGAGGGCACTGCGAGACAGCTGCAGTGGTGGCTCACGGACCGCGATTGGGTCAGCGGCAGATCCCTCTCCCTTCCCCAACCGGAGCACGTAGTTGTGACGGACGCGTCCCTCCAGGGCTGGGAAGGCCACATGGGAGAGCCGGTGATCAGAGGCCTCTGGTCTCCGGCGGAGTCCCAGCTCCATATCAACCTTTTGCAGCTGCGGGCGATTCATCTAGCACTGAAGGCATTCCTCCCCACTGTCTGGGGGAGTGTAGTGCAGGGGTTCACGGACAACACCACCGCCATGTGGTACTGCAACAAACAGGGCGGGGTGGGGTCGTGGACCCTTTGCCAGGAGGCTCTGCGCCTCTGGCAGTGGCTGGAACATCAGGGCGTGACCCTGGTGGTTCAACACCTGGCAGGTTCTCTGAACGCCAGGGCGGACGAACTCAGCCATCAGTGCATGATGGATCACGAATGGCGTCTGAACTCGGACGTGGTGCAAGGCCTCTTTCAGCGATGGGGAGAGCCTTGGTAAGATCTATTCGCCACCGAAGAGAACGCGCAATGTCATCAGCTCTGCGCGTTGGAATTTCCAAGGCGGCACTCGCTCGGCTACGCTTTTCGTCGCATGTGGAGTTGCGATATGTTGTACGCCTTTCCGCCTATACCACTTCTGCCCAGAGTGCTGAAGAAGATCAAGCGCGACCGGGCACAAGTCATCCTTGTGGCTCCGGACTGGGCACGAAGGTACTGGTATCCAGAGCTACTCAGTATGTCAGTCGATCCCCCGGTTCGTCTGCCTCTTCAGGAGGACCTTCTGTCGCAGCAGCAGGGGACGGTCCTCCACCTGAACCTGTCCAGTCTCCACCTCCATGCTTGGAGATTGAGCGGTGACAGTTGAGGCCATTTGACTTGCCTCCTGAAGTCTGTAATGTCATTCTGGTAGCCAGGCGTCCCTCCACGAAGTCGGTATACGCCTGCAGGTGGAACAGATTTGTGGCATGGTGCACAGCAAAGGCTGTGGATCCTCTTGCTGCCCCTCTTTCTGAGGTTCTTCTCTTCCTTCTTTCTCTTGCCCAGTAGGGCTCTGCTCTGGGCACTATCAAGGGCTACCTTTCTGCCCTTTCAGCCTTTCTAAGGCTGCCTGATCAACCTTCTTTGTTCAAGTCCCCTATTGTAAATCGATTTCTGAAGGGCATCACACACACAATCCCTCCTGTTCAGTTTGTGATGCCTCAGTGGGACTTGAACCTTGTTCTTACGTTTCTGATGTGCGCTCCCTATGAGCCACTTCACAACTGTCCTCTCCGTCTTCTTACTTTGAAGACTGTTTTCCTGGTTGCCATCACCTCTGCCAGGAGAGTGAGTGAGCTCCAGGCTCTTTCCTGTGCACCCCCTTTCCTTTCTGTCCATCCCGACAAGATTGTGTTGCGTACTAAGCCATCTTTCCTGCCCAAGGTTGTCACCTTGCCCACCTTCTTTCCACCACCGCATCCCTCTAAAGAGGAAGAGCGGCTCCACCGTCTGGACCCAAAACGTGCGCTTTCATTCTACTTGGATCTCACACGCCAGTTCCGGGTGGATGACCAATTCTTTGTTGGTTACGTGGGCGCTAAGAAGGGAAAGGCTGCGCACAAGCGGACCATCTCGCGGTGGATCATCTTGTGTATCCAGGCATGTTACTCCTTGGCTAAAAAGGAGCCCCCTGTTGGATTGCGGGCTCATTCCACCCGGGCCACGGCAACTACAACTGCCCTGGGCAGGGGAGTGCCCTTGCAGGACATTTGCCAGGCAGCTACGTGGGCCTCGCTGCACACGTTTGCAAGACACTACTGCCTGGACAGTCAAGTCCGGAGGGATGGCTTCTTTGGCCGTTCCGTCCCCCAGGACTTTCTGGTGTGATTATTGGTTCGCAGACCCACCCCCAGGGTTGGTATTACTGGGGTATCTATTCTAAGGTAAGGAAACTATCACTAACGTGTCCCTTTCAGATGCACAAATTACTACTTGTGTAACGATATATCTGTAAGAGACATTAGTTAGTGATAGATTCCTTACCGACCCACCCATCCTCCCCGTTCTGCGAACCGATATCTAGGGTTAAGGTCATCCCCTTTCGGGCCCTAGTTTCAATGGCACCAGTTTTGGTTTTTAACATGGCTCAGCGCTTCTGGCGCGGAAAAGCTGTGTCTAAGAACTGACGTCAGCACGCGGAGGCGGCGTCTAAGTACGACATCATCACGGCACCCACGACGCCAACGACGGACGCGGAGCCGCAGACGACGCCTACCGACGCGCAAGGGTACTGCTACGCAAAAATGTCCGGATCCAGTCTGACGCCTGGGGATATTCTAAGGTAAGGAATCTATCACTAACTAATGTCTCTTACAGATATATCGTTACACAAGTAGTAACTTGTGCTTATGGGGTTACTCAGCCCTCGTACATTGAGGGAGAGAATTTTAAGTCTAGAGTGGGTCCTCATCTTCCAATTGTGACATGTGGGTGCTGTGGAGCTCGTGTGTAGCAAAGGAATAAAACCAAACCGCAAAAAGGGAGGACAGAGGGGTACCCACCCCACCCATAAATTCTCATCCAACGGACATCTGGAACTCCCCCCCTCCCGCCCCCAACTCTGGGTTTAATCCATGACCGTTCTTTATCCCACTCTGCCACCCCAGTTCAGACATGGCCATATGCAAATCAGTCTGACCCTGTGCCTCATGGGAACAGTCCAGCCCGAACTGCCAAGCCATGCCTTCCCTGGACCCAAAACAAGCTTCCGAGGACCGGTTTCTGGCATTTCAGCCGTCTTCAGCCCGGCTTGCTTGAATCCAGTGGCAAAGTGAGCAAGGGACTCACGTCTAAGCATACCCTGCCAACTTACGGCGAACAAAGTGGTACAAAAGGGGGTGGTGATGGACGGAGCATCTGAACCAATCAAACACTCACACCCAGTCAACAGATCTGGGTTTAATCCATCACCGTTCTTTTTTTTTTTTTTTTTTTTTTTTTTGTTCAACTGCTTTTATTAGTTTTGACTTCAATACACTGTTTCGCACGCCTACAACCCGGAGGCCGGCGGCTACCCTGTAATCAGCAGCGAGTAATCAATTAGTCAGACACAGCCTTAAACCGGCATCCCTGAGGCCCGGTGGCGAAAGGACGGAGATGCGAGAGGAGCAAGTATCAGCCTGTGCCATTGAGTATTGAGCGCATTGAAGGATGTCGTGCAGTGGAACAAGGTGTGCATTGTAACAAACCCAACTTCTAAACCCTTCCCCCCCCCCCACCCACTCGTAACCTAGAAACAAAGAAACTTGGTCTGTGAGTTACATCATTCTCAGCACAGTTCCAGCGCCCCAAGCGCAGTGGCAATAAACACAACTATCTGTTGTTCCCATGTGTCAGGGGTCTTAGTCTATGTCTTCCTGCCCAGCCTGTGTAGCCAGGGGGGGTTCACATATGTTACCTCTAAATTCATTCCAGCAGGACCATATAGCGCTCCATTTGCGGGGGCAGCCTCTTGTCTCGTAGACTGTTTTTTCTTGCAGCATGCACCAGTCCATGTCGCTCTGCCACTCTCTCAGTGTCGGGGAATGAGGGGCTCCCCAGAGTCTTGCTATGTTTCTCTTTGCCACCATCTGCCCAAGTGTTACCCAGACCCTCCCCTTGGAAGACAGGTCTGTGGGTTCCCATATGTTTAGGAGGCATCGTTTGGCCTCAGGGCGAAGTTCTACCTCCAGAACCTCCTGCATACAGTGGACCACTTTCCTCCAGTATCTTTGCACATTTGGACACTCCCATAGTATGTGGAAGAAGGTGCCTTTCCCTCCACAACCCCTTCTACAGAGACCTTCTCCACCCTTCCCCATCGCCACCAGCCTAGTGCAGGAAATGTAGACTCTATGGAGGATTTTTAGTTGGACTAGCCTTAGTCGGGCCGAAATCGCTACCTCCCTGGGTGAGGCTAGTGCGTGAGACCACTCCTCCTCGTCTATCTCCAGCCCGTCTGTGACCCATTTGTCTCTCAGAGGAAGTAAGGAGTCAGGGGGGTTGTTAATTAGCTTACGATATGTGAGGGAGATGGCATGTTCTGGGAGGTGCCCGTCAAGTAGTCTATCCTCCAGTGGAGAGGCTAGGGGCAAGGTGGTGTCTGGCGGGATATTCGCTTGTAGTGAATGTCGTACCTGTAGGTATCGAAAGTACTCAGTGCGCGCCATGTCGTATGTGTCTCGTAGGTGCGCAAACGTGTGGACACCCTTTGGTCCCCAGAGGTCTCTAATGTGTGAAATCCCTATCAGGTCCCAGCCGCGGAACCCTTTGGTGCGCTCCAGAGTGCCCAGCTTTTCAGAGGCCCACAGAGGCGTGGACATGGTGAGTACATTAGACCATCCCAGCTTTTTGTGGGCAATGTGCCAAATTTGAACTGAGTGCTGGGTCGGCCCGGTAAGTTGGTACCTCCCCGGCCTTGAGTAGAGCGCAGCCTCGTAGTTCCCCCCAGGGAGCTGCCACCTGTCCATCCCATATCCGGGGTCATCCCCACTGCTGTATGTCCCTTGGTTAATGGCTGCGAGGTGTGCTGCCCAATAGTATTTGCGGATGTCGGGAAGGGCGATCCCACCATCGTACCACCCTAGTGTGAGTTTATGTAGTCCGATCCTGGGCGCGCCCGCCCATAAGAGTTCACGTTGCGCCCCTTCCACCGCCACAAAGTACGCGTTGGGCACTTTGTCTGGGTAGTTCTGTAGCGCGTAGAGGAACCTAGGCAACGCCACCATTTTAAATAGGGCCGCCCGGCCCAACAACGACAGTGGAAGATTTTGCCAGGATTTCGCCTCCCGCTGGAGCCGTCTGAGGGGAGGGAGCAGGTTGCGCTCGTATAGCAAGGTCTTGTTAGTGGAGACAAAGACTCCCAGGTACGTGAAGCCGTCCGTTGCCACTGTTAAGGGGCAAGTGGCCGGTAGTCTCGGGGGGTCTCCGCGCAGCACGTAAAGATGTGATTTACTCCAGTTTATTCTAAACCCTGAGTTTCGGCCGAAGCTGGTAAGGATGTCAAGCACTGCCAGGATGGACCTACGCGGTTTGGACAGGTACAGGAGGATGTCGTCGGCGTAAAGGGATATCTTGTCCTCCCATTCTTCCATCCAGGCTATACCTCTAAGGTATACGTCCTGCCTTATCCAGGCCGCGAGAGGCTCGAGTGAAAGCGCAAACAGGAGGGGAGAGAGAGGGCATCCCTGTCGGGTCCCCCTCTCAAGGGTGAAGACTGCCGACGCCTTCCCGTTCACGACCACCTGGGCCAGAGGTTCGGCGTAGAGGAGGCGCACCCACGATATGAAGTTTGGTCCAAATCCCAGTTTGCGCAGCACTGCGATCATGTACGGCCATTCAAGGGTGTCGAATGCCATGGTGGCGTCGAGGGATACCACCACCGCGTCCTCTTGCAGTTTATGCCTCTGACCGAGCACCCCGTGCAGGCGGCGAATGTTGAGCGCCGTATTACGGCGGGGCATGAACCCTGACTGGTCCGGGTGGACCAGGGTAGCCAAGACCGGCTGGAGTCTATTTGCGAGCGCTTTGGCGAGGATTTTCGGCTCCGCGTTGATCAACGAGATCGGCCTGTAGGAGGCACACAGTTCCCTGGGTTTGCCCTCCTTAGGGATCGCCACGATAGTAGCCAGCCTCTGTTCTTTGGGCAGGATACCATTCTCCCTACTTTCGTCGAACATGGGCTTAAGGCGCTTACTGAGGGCGTCTGGTTGCAGTTTGTAGAGCTCGATCGGGAGGCCATTCGGCCCCAGGGCCTTGCCTGTGCGTAAGTCTACAATTGCGCGCTGCAGTTCTGAGGGAGCGAGCGGGCTCTCAAGGGATTCTCTTTCCGTCTCTGACAGGCAGGGCATTTGGATGTCCGCCAAGAGGGCCAAAGAGTCCTCTTCCGGGCGGTCCGATACCCGGCTGTATACTTGCCTGTAGTGACGCGCAAATTCAGCCACTATCTCTCGGGGTTCTGTTACCGTCGTCCCCTCAGCCGTCAGGATTTCGGGGACCACTCTGGTGGCCTGTTGCTTTTTTTCCAGCCACGCTATCAGTTTCCCGGCCTTGTCGCCCTGGTCGTATATCCTGCCCATCGTGTGTCTGGCTGCCCTTTGAGCGTCTTGCACGACTAGTTCTTTGTATTCAGCCGTTTTGAGCCTTAGCCTATGGTGTACAGCAGGCGCTCTAGTCGTACTCGCCTCCTTTTCGAGGGCCGCCAGGTCCGCTTCTACCGCAGTGACCTGGCGCTCTTTCTCCCTCCGTTTCCCGGCTATGGTCGACAGTGTCTCCCCCCTGATTACTGTTTTAAAGGCCTCCCAGAGGATGACCGGGGAGTCCACTGAACCTGCATTACTATCGAAGTACTGGGTAATCGATTTTGTGAGCGCCTTCTTAGTCTCCTCCGATTTAAGGTGCCATGCGCTGATGGGCGCTATACAGCCCTCTCGTCGAGTCCCGAACGTGAAGTGTGCGAGAACTGGTGAATGGTCAGATATGCCTCGCGGCAAGTGTGTTGCGTCGTGTACCGTCATGTCTTGGGTTAGTAGGGTGAGGATGTGGTCCAGTCTGGAGAATGTGCCATGGGGACCGGAGAAGAAGGTATATTGTCTATCAGTCGGGTGTAGCAGCCGCCAGACATCGGTAAGCCCGAAGGCTTCTAGGAAGGTGGATAGCCATTGCTGCCCTTGTGGTGTGTCTCTGGGTGGGTGTCTGTCTAAAGTGCCCGACAAAACAGCATTATAGTCCCCCCCCAGCACGAGTCGACCATCAGGAAGAGAAAGCAGCAATTTGCCCAAGTCAGCGTATGATTGGGTTTGGAGGCCTGGCGGGATATATACCGACAGTAGGTTGAGGTGTTGCCCTTCCCACCTGCCGGACAGCACTGCGAAGCGGCCCTGCGGGTCTGACTCAGTGTGTGTTATATGGATGGGAAGTGATCGGCGTATCAAGATCCCCACCCCCCTGGAGCCTGACGTGAAGCCCGCATGTACTACAAGGGTGTACCCCAACCTATTGAGGGCCTGACACGTGTTTCCCAGGAGGTGGGTTTCCTGCAGCAGTACTGCGTCTGGTTGGTGCCTTCTAATGAACTGGAGGACTATGGTGCGTTTGAGTTTATCTCCGAGCCCATTCACGTTCCAGCTCAGGATCTTGAGGTTTTTTTCCCATCGTCTAGCCATACCCGTGACTGTGTGAGGTAAACTGTGGCCGCCTTCCGGCGCTCGGGCCAAGTCTGACAGTAAGAACTACACATGACCATAAATACTCCCCCCCCAATTGCCCTCCCAACAAGAATATGTGAAGCAAACAGAATAATCGTGTGTGGAACATTGTTTCTCAATCCCCTTCCCAGCCCGTAGAACCCCCCCCCACTGTGAACTAGCCCCCCACCCTGCCCCCTGCTCTGTAGGCTTCGAACTACCCACAACCCCAATTAGCAGAGCGCCTGTCGTCCCCATCCCACACCGGAGAGAGTAAACCACTTCCCCCCCGAGGAACTCTGTTTGTAGGCACGTGTGCCAGTCCCAACTCCAGCCGCCATTCCCGCGTCCCCGACATGTAAGTCCCTTAAGTCTATGGAAATGCGGCGATCAGCCCAGTATTACAATAGTCATGGGTAGGTGTGCCCGCACCCCAAAGCAGTGTAGGAGTCTTACCGCTTTTGACGCCAGCGCAGTCATGGCCAAGTGGCGGGTATCTGCTGTTCGGCGCCTCACCGTGCTGAATTGTCTCGGGGGGAGTCCCAGCGAGGACTGTTGGATCTGGAGCGCCACGACCTTTGGCTCTGTTCACCCCCTGCAGCTCCCCCATCCGCCGACCCGGGGGATGGGGCCCCAGGTTCCCTCCAGACGTCCCGATTCTGCGTTGTCGGTGCCTCCGGCGCCTGCTCGTCGAGCCACTCCTGGACCGCCTCCGGCGAGGTGAAGAAGCGGGATTTTCCTCCAAATAATATCTTGAGTTTCGCGGGGAAGAACATCATGTATTTGATTCCTCGCTCTCTGAGTGCTGCCTTCACCCCCATGAAAGAGCGGCGTTCCTGCTGAACCTGCAAGGTGAAGTCGGGGAAAAATCTAATGGTGGTCCCCTCATACTGCAGGTCCCCCTGTTGTCTGGCCACTTGTAGGATGGCATCCCGGTCACGGTAATTTAGTATTTTTGCGATGATCGTGCGCGGCGGGGCGCCAGGCTTGGGCTTGGGGAGCAGGGCTCGGTGGGCCCTCTCGATGGTGAAAAACTTGGAGAGCCGCTTCGGCCGAAGATGGTGCAGGATGAGGTCCTCCAAGAACAGCTCCGTACTTTGCTTCTCCGAATCTTCCGGCACACCTACGACGCGAATGTTACTGCGCCTGGCCCTCCCTTCCTGGTCCTCGAGTCTCAGAGCCATTAGCCGGTGTCGGTGGACGAGTTCATTTACCCGGCCTTCCAGCTGCTTTGAGGAGGCCTGGAGCGTCGCAATGTCAGTCTCGTTGGCCTTGGACCTTTCGGTGGTTTTGCCCAGGTCAGTACGTAGTAGATTGACTTCAATCGTAACCTTGTCCATCTTGGATTCCAGGGTGGTGCCGAGCGTCTGTATTGCGGCCATTATGGACGTCAGTGAGGGTTCAGTTGCGTCTGAGGTGCTGCCTCCCTTTGCTCCCGACTGCGCGGGTCCTGTAGCCACCGCGTATTTGTCCAGTTTGTTCGTTTGGGTCGGGACTACCGTTTTGGGCCTCATGGTGGATCAGGGCCCCTTCTCCTATGGCCGACAGTCGGCAGCGGTCACCTCTGTTTCCGGCTGGCGTGTATCGGTTGCGCAGGAGTCTGGCCTTTACGTCGGTGGATCTCACTGCTCCGGCCTGCGGTAGACGTCCGGCCCACTTGTTCCTACTCGGCAATTGAGTTTGGCCGTCCAGGTAGGCCGTGTCCCGTAGCCAGTCTAGAGGGGGGCTGGGGTCTGCAGTTCTCCTCGGTAAGCTGCCTGGTTGGGCCCTGCGAGGTCACCCCCGGCGCGGCCTGAGGCGATAGGCCCCCCTCAGATGGCAGCACTAAGTGTGGGAGCCTGAGTTGGTGGGCTCCCCCCCACTGTGACCGGCGCTACGTGGCCCCTTCCGAATGCCCAGCGCTCACCTTCGGAGTGGTTCAAGGGTCGGTGTCACTCGGCAGCAGGCACCGCAGTGGACACAAGCTGTCACGGCACCTACGTCGGGCTCTCCGCCCCCCCTTACTGCCCGTGCGCGGGAGCCATGCTCGTCCAGTCGGCGTTCAGCTCGGGGCCACCCCCACTGATGTGCTGGAGATTGGGCCCGATTCCGGCCGCCGGGGTGTAGGCCGCAAGCCGGGGCCTCGATTTTGGGCAGCTCCGAATCTAGGCTCTGGCCGCGGACACGAGCCCGCCCGCGAGACGAACACTGAGGCGCCTCTGCAGGGAGTGCGCTCTCCGTTCCAGAAGCGGAGCAGCTGCGGGACTGTGCAGGGGGCCGGTGCGCTTATCTGTGGGCGCTCCGGCCAGGATTCAAAGGCGGATTTCTTCGGGGACAGCAGTCGTCCCGGCGGAGCTCCGGTACTAGGCGGCCATCTTCGTTGGCGCCTGGCCACGCCCTCTCCATCACCGTTCTTAAGCCCACTCTGCCACCCCAGTTCAGACATGGCCATATGCATTTAAAGATTAAGCGGAATGAGTGCCCCCAGGAGTAGGGGACTTCCTTGCTTCTCAGGAAGTCCGTGGCCACTTTAAAGGTCTTGCGTTTTTGAAATGTGATCGCCGACAAGTCCTGATAGAGTGCTACTCGGTGATCTCGAAACATCAGGGGCTGCCGACTTCGTGCTTCCCTAAGAATACGCTCCTTGAGCGGAAAGTCCGGCAGAAAGGGTAGGATGTCCGATGGGGCGAGCGCCCGACGTGTCAGTCCCACTCTATGCGCCCTATCAATTCTGACTTCAAAGTCCGCCGGTTCCCCCAGGATCTCCTGGAAGAGGGCCTGCAGATATCCTTTAATGTCCGACCCTTCTTCTTTAGGTGGCACCCCCCAGACCCATATGTTATTCCGTCAGGACCTATTTTCTAAGTCTTCTGCGTGGGCCTGTAGGTCCACGTGTTGTTCCTTCAGGCACAATACCTCCTGTTGTAGCTGCTCCATTTCTTCACTATGAGTGTGGTCTGCCTCCTCAATGGTGGCCACCCATTCCCCCAGGCCATCCACCTCCCTCCTAATCTCACGGACCTCCCCGGCGACCTCTTGTTTTAATGCGTGGAAGTCTTCCCGGAGGGAGTTAAAGAGGGTTTCAAGGAAGGATTTAGTGATGGGCACTTCGCCCTCCGTAGAGTCAGTATTCTGCTTGAGCGCTCCCGGGGATGCCTGTCCCCTGTCTCCCTTTGTCTGTCCTTTGCCCAACATCTCCGGGAGGGTACGATCCCCCTTCTTGCGTTGGCCTGCCATTGGGCGCTTCCCGGGAGGGTGTAGAGCTTGTCAGTCTTCTATCTCTACCCGGCTCCCCAAATGGGTCCCCTGCGTCTGTCAGCCCCTGTGCCACGTGTGGTGGGGTCGCTTCGGTCACTATTCCTGGTCGCTGCTGGTGCACCCTGTGCCTGATCCCTTTGGGGTGTCTGGTTGCACTGATGAGGGGTATGCAGGAGCCCGTGTCCTCTGCTTTTAGGGTCCCCCCTCTTCCGCACCCACTGTAACGGTGCTGCGCTGTCCTTGATTACTGTGGGGCTCTCTTCTGGGCGCCGGATGACTAGGCCACCTCTGCTGCCGCACCCCCACCAGGGGAACCGGGTTCAGGCCCTCTTCTTTAATGGTGATCGTGCTTGTTCGCGATGGTGGTGCACCTCTCTATCGCTGGGCTGGTTGTGGGGGTGTAATCGACCGCCTCGGGGCTCCAAGTTCAGGGCCCCAAAATGTGGATACACCCTGGGCTCCGGCCTATGGAGTCGGTGTGGGGGCCGCTACTCCAGCTATTGCTACCCCAGCTGCACCTCACCTTACTTGCCGCTCCAGGTCTGGGGACTATAGGGCCTTTGGTGTGCCAGGCGCAGTTTCGGCGCTCTCCTTCCACGTGGGTTAGGCCCCTCGGGCCGTCCTCCGGTCTCGGGCCTCCCCTCTCTCTTTTCCCCGGACTCTCCCTGTCTCCGTGCTGCCAGGGAGGAGCAGACCGCTGTGAGTGGGTCGCTCCGCTGCCCCGTTGGCGCTCCTCCAAGCCCCTGTCAGTTCGCTGGGGGCCCGCCCGCCGAGCCGTGCAGCGCGGGCAGGCTCGGACACACCCAGCACTAGGCCGCATCCCCGGCCTCGATTTTGGTGCCGCCGGTTTACGGGCTCACCTCTGCCGCTGGGCCGCCGCTTGTCACCCGCCTTCAGCCGTGGCCCCTCCGAAACAGCAGCGGGGCCGCTGGAACAAACAGCAGTCAATGCAGGGGTCAGCGCTGCCCCCGGGAACCTCCTCAGACACCGCCACCGCCAGGGCTTCCCTGCATACACCGCTAGCTCACGCGGCCTCTGTCTCCTCTCCTGCTTCCTTTCACGCTGATGGCCCTGTCGTGCTTCTGCCTCCGTCGCTCAGGGAGCAGTCGCCTCGGCTCCCCAGGCAGTCAGGGGGGTTCACCACTGTCTCCCTCCCCTGCTATGACTTTGCGGGGAGAAGTGCTGAGATTTACGGTCCGGGCAGGGCAGGTACGGAGGAGCACTCGGGTTGTGCGACCTCTCACTCCACCATCTAGGCCACGCCCCCCTTTTCTGTAAATTTAGTGCCATTTCATAAATGTCATTCTCCACTTCATTATGATAGCATTTTTTAATGACAACGATTGCTTGTAAAGTGCGTGCTAGACAAATACTCATGTATGTGTATAAACCATGTTTTGATGCGTTTCATGTATTTTGGGTGGGATTATGAACACATGCTTTATTTATGTTTTTTATGCTTATAGATTTAGTAATATTAGACATAATACGTGGAGTGGGTGTTGTATAGCGTTTTAGGACCCTAGGGTAATTTTCCCGATCCATGCCCTTATATAGGTATAAAATATCATATCCATATATAGGCATAGAAATCATAACCATATTAAGACATAGCTCAAGTAGTCCTAATACGGCTTGGCTACTTCCACTAGTTCCAAAAATCTACAACGATTTCTTGGAAAAACCCGCCTTCAGCAGACAGGCACTTCCCCCTGCATGAATATTCATTTTTCCAATAACTCAGAGTTTTCAGAGAATTAAGTCACTAATGATGTTATTATGTCCAATCTTAGGTCAAACTTGGCACCTTCCAGGTATACATATGCCCACACTCGTCCAAACAAACACACGGTGGTTTGGAGCAGTTTGACTATCTACTTGCCCGACGCGCCCTGCTGCAGCAAGTGCCGAAGGAAGCCGACCCTCCAGCTGACGCACTGAGAGACGCTGTACTTTCTCCTGCCGAGAAATCCAGCGCCAGTGTTTCCAGGCTACCCTTGCGGGTTGCTGGGAAATCGAGTCCTGAGAAAGAGATACAAGACCTCCTTAATTCTAAACCAAGGTACGGAGTTGATTAGACCCTAAGAGAATTCTTGGATTAGATTCTTGGAAAAGAATACTAAAAGTTAAGCTACACCTCACTTACTTCTTCCCTTGTACTAGACCTAGGTTAGGTACCCCGAGGTAGGCGTATTTTAGAAGCGCCAGTTAAGTACTTTTAGTCATTATTTATCAAAGTATGTATTCTATGTATTTTATGGCTTAGAAACCATATCATGCTTTTACAGTACTATTTTATAATACTCTTCGTACTGTACTCTTTGAACTTTACCACAAGTATTACAATTGCAGCAGTTCATTTCTTTTGCTTGAGAAAGAAGACTGTTCAATAAAAACCTTTTATTGAAAACGCCCGTCTCTCTATTTCTCTGCACCTATGATGAAACGAAGCATGCACGATTGACTGAGTGAAATAACTATCTATTGTTTCCGTGACTCTAGAGATACATTTCTTATTCTTGGGAAACAAATTTGTCATGTTTTAAGCGGTTGTCAGAAACTAATCCCTTCTTGTGAATTCGAGAAAGTTTCTAGTGACCTCTGAGCTAGCTGGCACACACACAATTAGGTCTAGTATATTCGGTAGAGACCTAGTCGACTTCAGTCCTACGTCTAAACTACAGGATACACTATAATGCACAGAGCCTATTGGGAATATAGGAACTACACTACAGGACCACATTTCGAGCACACGTTGGAGGGCAGGGAATTGAGTAGGGTGATGAAAGATCACACGCTTGAACACTCAATGGATCTAATGGCCTTTGAGCCTAACACACCGGTTAACCCTACTTTTAAAGGAAGGGGCTGTAGTTCCTTTATTGATTTTATATTAGTGTCCCAATTGCTCAAGAAGTGGTTAATGGGATTCTCAATAGAGCTGAGTGGTTTTAATGACCAAAACCCCCTAATACTATCGGTAGCAGAGACAAACACAAGTAGGGTCACTAAGGGGGGGTGGGATAAATTTAGAGAAGGTTACGGACCAGGGCATGCATTTGAAATGGTCAAGGATTAATGGTGAACATTTTTATAGGTCTTTTGTAAAAGAAGGGAGACAGTTTTTAGAGGATTGTTTAGATTTATTAGTGGATAGACCAGCCTTAGTAGAGGCATTTGAGGAAATTGGTCGCCTGCTAGATGGTCTTTTGCAGATGACAGGGCAGGGCAGGGCAAGCCTAATAATGATCCCAGATGGTTCGATAGAGGGTGCTCTCTGGCACAGAGGAATTTAAAAGCTACACTAAGAACCACCCCAGGGGAAAAAAACAGGGTTATGCAGTGTAGGATAATTTGTGTGCAGGCAGTAAAGTGTAGGAAGAGTGGACTCCAAACACAAACCTGGGAGGACTTGAGAGGAGCTGCCGAAAGGAAAGATATGACCACCTTTTGGAAAATAGTTAATAACCCCTGCTTTCAAGATGTAAATAGCCCGCAGATTGGATCCAATGTTCTACCCGAACAGTGGATGGACCATTTTAGAGGGCTTTACAATCGGGGGAATAGCGAGGTACAGGATAATGAGGAGCGGGAGGGGAGGTGGAATGTCACACTAGAATTCACCCTGGAAGAGATTACTATTGGCATCCTGGGTCTTACTAGAAATAAGGCACTGGGACTGGGCGGGATCCCCCCAGACCTTTTTCTAACTAAGGTGGATCTATGGGCGCCAATTTTAACAAGAGTAATAAATGCTGCTATAGCTACTGGGCTCCCCCGCTCGTGGTCATCTGCCATAATAGTACTCATCTTTAAAAAGTAAACAGAGATAGTCCTCAGTGCTATCGCCCTATCTCCCTTATAGATGTGACTGCCAAAGTGCTGGGACGTGTTGTTTTCACTCGCCTGATGAACTGGGCTGAGGAACAATATATTCTTACGTCCAGTACGGATTTCGGGCTAGAAGATCAACAACAGATCAATGCTTAAATCTATACTTACTGGTGGCTAAATACACCATTGCCAATAATGAAGCAGTTTATTTAGCCTTTATGGACCTTACCACAGCATTTGACTGTGTCAATAGGGAGAAATTGTGGGTTTTAATGAGTAACTTAGGGGCAGACCAAGATCTTATCAAGATTCTCAGAGCCCTACATTGGAACACCTCGGCCAAAGTCAGGTATAACCTAGAGGGCGGAACCACTGAGCCTTTCTCTTGCACTAGCGGTGTGCGACAGGGGTGCATTTTGGCTCAGTTTTTGTTTTCCCTGTATATAAATGGCCTAGGTCAAGCCCTAAGAAGCCTAAATGTGGATTCACCCAGAGTAGGAAGAAGAGTAATCCCTGTCCTGCTTTACGCGGACGATGCGGTCTTGCTGACACGCACTCCACTGGGACTACAGCGAGTGATAGATGGTTTTGTGGATTTTATGAATAATTTAGTTTTGTCTGCCAACCTGACTAGGCATATAATCATGGACTGCCTGGGTAGGGACAGGGGAAGGAGTATTCCATGGTTGAAGCATATAAAGGTCATTTTTGAAAGGATTGGCTGTAAGGATCTCTTCCTAAAGCCGACCGGAATTATAGGTAGGGATCAGGACAGAGTGAAGGAGATGTTTTTTAAGTATAAAGCCTCATGTAGAGAAGAGAGAGAATGAGGTAAACAATCAGTCAAAGCTTACGGCGTAACGAGGACCTGTTTAGGAATTTAACCTTATCTTGCCATTATACACAACACACAGGACAGATTTTTAATGACACGTTTTAGGCTCAACCTTTTACATCATCTACTGGCTGATCCGGTAGGTTTTACCAGTTCAGTTGAGCTCAAGGGTCCCTGCGGCTGCGATCAACGATCTCCGCAGGATACCCTTCATTTTGTATTATTATGCCCTTTTTATTCATTGCCCAGGTCCGTTTTTTAGTTAGTCTGCTGAAAAAAACTAAATTTAAGCACACTAAGGTGGCCCTTTTATATTTACAAATGGCCCAAGACCCCTTGTTCCTGCTTTGTATAACACATTTTCTAAGGTTAGCAGTTAAATTGAGAGAGACAAGAGGGACCTGTTGAAGGAAAATCACCAAATTATGTGTAATATATGGGGGCTGGACTGGGGTACAATGAACTGTAACTGGAATCGTTTTTTATTCTCTTTTAAAATGCACATTATTGTTAATTTAAATTGTACTTTTATGGTGTTCTTGTAAAATGCTGAACAAAGTAAATTTGATTTGATTTGATTTGAGTGGAAAACGTATGTCTCCATGTTGCGTTTTGGATCATTTCTTGTTGTGGGCACAAGGCATAACCACAAAAGCGTGGTACCATTTTTTTTTTTTACTCTTTTTATTATTAAACAAAAAAAATGAATCATACAAAGAGAAAAACAACTCTCAGGTGAACGCAGTCGGTTGAAATGCTTGGGTCAAAGTGGCACATTACAGAATCAAATAAACAACAGTTGTTAAGAGGGTATGGGAGAATCTCGTGCTGTCAGTTCCAAGTCTGGCGTGGGTAGTTCACAGATCACCCCACGATGGCCATTCCATCCGCCCCATATCGTCTCCCACTTACGTGGGCAACCCCTAGCAGCATACACCGCTTTCTCTCTAAACATACACCAATCAAGGTCTTCCGACCATTTATTGATTCGGGCGGTTGGTCGACACCCCAAAGCTGAGCAATGTTACGTTTGGCTACCGTACATGCCAATGTCACCGATTGTTTCTGATACACATTTAAATCGGTAGGCTCCCACACATTCAACAAACATCTCCGGGCCTCCGGCTGTATCTCCACACCCACGGCCTGTCCCAGCTCATCGTGAACCTTCCTCCAGTATTCCTGTATCACTTCACAGTGCCAGAGGATATGCATCAGGGTGCCAATTTCTCCGCAGCCTCTCCTACAAACTCCGCTCTCTGCTCGCCCCATTCGTACCCGGATATGTAGGATCTATGTAATACCTTCAACTGCACCAATCAGAGCCGCATCTGGATAGCGACCACCTTTGGGGATGATACCGCCTCCACCCAATCTTCGTCATCAAGTTCTAGCCCATCTGCACACCACTGAGCTCTAATCCGCACCAATGGGTCTTCGGAGTTATTGACCAGTTTCCTATATATCAACGAGATGGTCTTCTCGGGGATATGTCCATCTAATACACGGTCTTCGAGAGGCGGTGCCTCTGGAAGCTCCGAACCCCTGGGGACATGGGTGTCAAGAGCGTGTTTCACCTGCAGATACCGGAAGTATTCGTTGTGATGCAAACTATACTGCTTGGCAAGGAGCTCGAACGTGTGCACTGAACCCTTCCCCCACACATCCTTAACCTTGGTGATTCCAATAAGGTCCCATCTGTCGAACCCCTTGGTCTTCCACAGACTGCCGAGCTTCTCAGAGTTCAGTAGAGGGGTGGCCAGTGTCAATTTGCCCTCCCACACAAGACACTTGTTGGCTGCGTGCCATACCTGTGTCGCGTGTGCGGCTGGGCCTGTCAACTGAAACCTCCCAGGTCTGAAGTGCGGAGCTCTATCTATCATCCCACCCGGGGCTTGACCTCGATCCATGGCGAATCCTGGATCTCCGGGGAGTCCATAAACAATATGATTAACTGCAGCCAACTGCGAGGCCCAGTAAAACTTCCGCAAGTCAGGGAGCCCGATTCCTCCATCATACCATTTGTTGAAGGCAATACGGGCCCCCCATCCCACAGGAGCCGCCTCTGAAAAACTTCTATCTCCCTGAAGTACGCGGCCGACACAGGGTCCATCGAATTTTGCAATGCATCATCTTAAAGAGAGCGGCTCTTCTGAGCAGGGAGAGCGGAAGGGCCTTCCAGCGCTCTAAATCTTCCCTACACCTGGACAGTGGAGTAGCCAAGTTATGTCTATACCTCAGTTGTAGATCAAGTGTAATAAATATACCGAGATATTTGAAGACGGACGTCTCAATGCGTATAGGACACGAACTCGGAGTCACCGCCGGGTCGCCCACCAAGACAAAAAGCACGGACTTTGCCCAGTTAATGGCCAATCCGGATACCTGCCGAAAATCACAAGCACATCGAGAAAATTGCTTAAGGAATCTCTGGGGTTGGTGAGATATAGCAACACGTCGTCTGCATACAACGAGATCTTGTCTTCCCAGTCAGGTGTCCATCGCAAGCCTCGTATCGATGGGAAACATCGTTTACAACGCGGTGTTTACACCGCACTACCTTTACAACTATGCCATTACAACGCAAGTCGTTACTACGACTTGCGCTGGATGGCGCTGTTGGATAAGGAATATTGTAATTTTATATTCCAACACCTTCCCTACTGTTACGTGGGCTGGTGTTGGAATATAAAATTATAATAATCCTCAATCCGCGCACACCAATGCAAGTCGTTGTAACGACTTGCGATGTAATGGCAGTGTTGTAAAATACTGCGATCTAAAAGATCGCGTTGTACTGACGTACATCCGTATCGATCTGTCCCATCTCATCCAAGCTGCCAAAGGCTCCATTGCAAGTGCGAATAGCAATGGGGACAGCGGGCATCCCTGTCTGGTGCCCCTCCCAAGAGAAAAGTCACCAGATATGCAGTTGTTGACGACCACCCTAGCAAGGGGTTTTGCATATAATAGGCGCACTCAACCGATAAACTCACTCTCAAAGCCCAGCCTTGCCAGTAATGCAAACAAATATTGCCACTCCACCCTATCAAAGGCCATCGAGGCATCTAGGGATACCAGCACCGTCGGCTCATGAATCTTTGGGGAGCCACTGAGGACTCCATTCAATCTGCACATAATTTAGCGCTGTGTTCCGGCGAGGCATAAACCCGGATTGATCCGGATGTATCAGGGTCGAGATCACCTTAACCAATCTAGTAGCCAGGAGTTTTGCCATTACTTTAGGTTCTGCATTGAGGAGAGATATAGGCCTATAGGAGGAGCATTGCATCTTTGGTTTGCCGGTTTTGTGTATAACCACTATGTTGGCCACTCGCTGATCATAGGGTAGCTCCCCCCTCTCCCTGCTCTCCATGAACATGGTGCATATGTGTGGGGCGAGTTTGCTAGCATTTAACTTGTATAGTTCTATAGGTATCCCGCTAGGGCCAGTCGCTTTACCAGACTTTACCTGCCTAATCCCCTGGGCCACCTCATCATCGGACAAGGCGGAATCAAGATAACTCCTGTCCTCGTCCGACAGACGTGTCATAATGATATCCCTAATCATCTCGCTATTCTCTGCTTCAGTATAATCGCTACCGGCTGTGTAAACCTTCCGGTAGTAATCAGAAAACTCATCGGCCATGGACTGAGAGTCTGTGATCTTACGTGACTCCGGCCCACCTAATTCAGGCACCAACCTAGACACTCACTCTCCGTGTTCAAGCCACGCTATCAATTTGCCAGCTTTATCGCCGTGCTCATAAATACGGCTCTGGACGGCATTGTGTTGGGCCACCGCGCTGTTCCGAACAAGGCTTTTATATTCTTCCTCCCGGAGTCTCAGCAGATGGAGCTCCGCCGGCGTGCACGATCTGGCAACCTTCTCTTCCAGAAGTATGAGCTCTGCCTCCTTTTGCGCTACTTCTGCATACTTTCTCTTCTTTTTGCCTGATACTAAGGATAGTACTTCGCCTCTTGCAACTGTTTTATATGCTTCCCAGAGGGACCGCGGGGAGTCCACCGACCCCTTATTCTCCATAAAGTAACGGTCAGAACATCTTGAGAACCTCTCTCTTGATAACTGGGTCTTTCAACTGCCAGGCGCTTATGGGAGCAATTCTTCCCACTGTCGGCAGATCGAGAGTGAGGCAGAGCCACAGCGGTGAGTGGTCAGAGATGCCCCTGCCTAGAAATTTCACTTCCTGAATCATGGACGCCATCGTCACGGGAAGCAGCATGTAATCCAGCCTAGAAAGGCAGCCATGTGCAGCCGAAACATGAGTAAAATGTGTCAATGTCGGGTTACGTACTTGCCAGCTATCTACCAGCCCCAGTGTATCCAGGAACTCCGGAAGCCATCTCTGCGTCTGCCTGAGCGCTCGAGGTTTCACCATCTAATACAGCATTAAAATCACCACCCAAGACAAGGTCGCCAAAGGGCAGTGTGAGGAAGATAGCACTCAAATTGCGAAAGGTCTCAGTCTGGAGGCCCGGCGGCACGTAACTAGATAGGAAAGTAACAGTGCGGCCTCTAACTTGCCCGAGACACCTGCATATCTGCCCCTCTGGTCAATCCACGTGGCCTGCACAGACAGAGGAAAGGAATTTTTAACCAGGATCCCAACTCCCCTGGATCCAGTTGTGAATCCAGCGTGTACCACCAATTTATACCCACCCTTGTGAAGGGCCATGCACCTGTTTCCGACTAAGTGTGTCTCCTGCAATAATACCACATCTGGGGTGTGTCGCCTGATGAGCTGGCTGACCATCCCTCTCTTGATCTTATCACCTAAGCCATTCAAGTTCCAACTCAGCACTCTCATCCCTGATCCTTGAATATTATGTGTAGCCGAATCCATGCAGAAAGCGTTTCACTACACTTTTATCACCTGAGACGAAAAAGAAATAGCAAAATAAATCACAATCACACCACAACAAACACAACAACACTCCTCGCCCCTCACCCTCCACCCTGCAACCCTGCTCACAGCATTTGCCAATCCCCAACTCGCAGTGTGCCTGTCGCCCCATACTCTAACTAACCAACTATCTAAAAGTAGATCTGAGGAGGAGTGTGGCACTCCCCTTCCCCATCCCGCCCCCAGGATATTAACACCGGTATTAAGTCATTATCTAGGAAAGCGTACGCGTAAAATGTCTCGTATATGCCCCCCCCGCAGGACCCCACGCCACAGACCATGGCATTACACCTCATTCCTATTCTTGTGGGCCCTTTTCATCATCGTCATTCCGTGTCCGATGTTCCTCCCGATAGGGGAGACTGTCAACCCAGTCTGAGGCAATTTCTGGATTATCAAAGAACCAGACCTTTCCCTGGGCCCTGACCCGCAGCTTGGCAGGGAACATCATAGCATACTTATATCCTTTGTCTCTTAGCCGCTGCTTGACTCCAAGGAAACTTTGCCGCTGTTTCTGAACCATCTGGATAAAGTCTGGAAAGAAATTGAGGGTGGAGTTTTCATACTTCAGAGGGCCCCCTGGTCTAGAGACTTGCAGGATAGCATCTCTGTCTCTGAAATTAAGGACCCTCGGGATCATTGGCCGAGGGGGGGGGGCTCCGGGACGCGGTCTGCCTCCCGGAATTCTATGCGCCCGTTCAATCGCGAAAAAGGTTCCCATTCCCTTAGGTTTCAAATCATTGAGTATAATATCCTCCACGAACAGGTCTGGGGCCTGACCTTCGGCCCTCTCTGGGACACCAGTAATGCGCACGTTATTCCTCCGGGCCCTTAGTTCGTACTCTTCTAGCTTGCAGCCCGCCATTTCACTAGAGGCTTTAAGGTCCTGAACCTCCTGCTGCAACTGCGCTACGTCGTCCGTCAGACTCGCCGTCTTGATATCCAGTGACTTGACCTTCTCATTCGTTTTGGTGAGGTTGGCCCGGATCAGATTGACCTCTATGGTCACTGTGTCCAGCTTGTGGTCAAGCGACTCCATCTTCTGTCCGAGGGAAGTTTTTACCCCATCTATGGCGGTCATCACATCTTGTAGCGTGGGCTCAGATGCAGGACAGGAGGCTTCCGCACCCCCGTCCTGTGCACGTCCAGACCCCGTGGGAGAACCCCTAGGCTGCGTATATCGATCCAACTTGTTGGTTTGTACATACCGGGACCCCCTGGTGGTCTTGGACTGTTGTTTCTCTGCCTCAGGTTTAGTTGCCATCTTGATTTTGGGCACAGGCCCGGCCCCTCGGACCCTCAAACTCTGTGCGGCAGCAAAAAAGGGGCTACACAGGCAGCAGGCAGCACTCTCAGCCTCCGTCCAGGCAATCCGGTGACATTCGCCACCGACAATTTGGCCATAGGACTGAAGGACCAACTAGCCCGGTGTCGGCATTCTCACCCGCCTACCAGCGCCTCCACACCTTTCTCGGGCCATTATTAACTCTCAGGGCAGTTTGCCACATCCGCCTCTTGATATGCTGTCAGTGTCGATTCACAGCCATGGGGGCCCACTGAGAAAAATATCCGTACCCAGCCGTTCCGCCCTTCGCGCCGATGCGCCACGCCAGTGTCCGTCGACAAGGCCCCGCCGCCCAGGGGCCACACCCCGCAGCAGGGCCGTCCACCAGGAGCACCCGGGGCTCACTCCATCCCACCAGTCATGGGGTCCATGCCGCAGTCAGCCGTCCTGCCAGTCGATCCACCTCCGTGTGCGGCAATCTCGTGGCGCCGCTGCTGGATGTAAGCGGCAGTAGCGGCGCGGACAGGATTCTCGCCAGCGTCGACCGCGTGGTACCATTTTTATCAGGATCCTTGGAGGGGAGCTCGGTGGAAGGAAGTTTGTTGCTGTCAGGCTTACACCACTCCTAATAGCACTTGTGCACGGGGCAGAGTCATGCCAGCATAAAATGGTCCGTGTGTCTAATGAATGTGCTTCACACTCAGTATAGCCTGTGACACGCTATGCATTGCTCCCCTTCCCTTTCTACTTACCTGATTTGTGTCTACTCAGAGTACGGGCGTGCAGGCCATTCCTCACATCGGAGGTCCGTGTTTCTGCTTCCAGTTCTCGGCTATTGCGTTGCTTTACTTCCGGGTTGCAGACGGGCTCCGCGTTTCCCTCGTCGGCCCAGAAGTTCATTTCGAACTCCTGCTTCCGTGGTAACTCTTGACAAATAACTCTTGAAATTCA
Source organism: Lissotriton helveticus (assembly GCF_964261635.1). Lineage (NCBI taxonomy): Eukaryota > Metazoa > Chordata > Amphibia > Caudata > Salamandridae > Lissotriton > Lissotriton helveticus. The sequence continues at coordinate 1,079,727,782 of NC_136063.1, read as the reverse complement.
ATGAAAGGAACAAACATATTCTAAAAGATCCTTGTGTCACAGAAAGGACGGTAACAGTTATTTTGCATGATTGGTTCTCAGTTAAAGAAAAACTTATCTGGTGTGTCCTTTTCACAGTGAGTGGCAAGACTTAATGGCTGAAAAGACAATATATACATATATTAGTTTCCTGATACGTTAAGGAGCTAATTAGGTATATTTCCTTGCCTTGCACCTTTTTGTGTATCTATTTTTTGTATCCTATCCAGTCTGGAAAAATATGTTTTTTTTCTTTTTTTCCTGGTACATATTGTATGTGAATTACTGGACTTGATTGGACTATTTTATTTATATATGTTAAGGTCAGTTACCCTACTTCTTTTTTTATATATTATCATGTAGTTACATATAGTTCATTACCTAACACAGAGTATTTGCTTTTTCAAGATATATCAACCTATATCTGTTTTCTGCTTTTCTATACATTGCTCAAAACCAGAAGAGGGACTTTAACCAGGTTGTTATAATGAGAGGGTAACAACCCTAGATATAGGTAAAGGTCTCAACCTATTTATCTACATGGTAATTCTTGTTTCTACCCAGGAATTGCATACAACTCCCTCCATCCAAAAGCTGTACAAAACGTACCACTGTGATGCATCTCCATTTTGCATTCCTTGTTTTGTTTCTCCTCTTCCCCCATCCCCACCGCTTTTTGGCTTTGTCATTGCTGGGCTGACTCTTGTGGGCTTGGGAAGTTGGGACCCTGTATTAGACTTTTGCATCTCGCTCCTGCGGAAACAACAGGTGAGACTTACAGTTGCTAACTGCAGAATCATGTACTTTCATCACAGAGATGTGAGTTTTTTAGTTAAAGTTTGAGGCTTGCAAAGGATTCTGGGTAAAAAAACCTGGTTAGTACCACACACATCACCCCATCCTGGATTCCCCCAGGTGTCGAGTTTTGAAAGATGTGCAAGGTTGCTAGGTTCTCGAGGTGCCGGCTGAGCTAGAGCCTATTATTCACAGTAACCTACTTTCCCTTAAATGGTGAGTTTTGAGTGGAAAAAGGAGATTTATTCATGTTGTGTTTTAGGTCATTTCCTGTCATGGCACAAGGTCTTACCACACAAGTGAGGTACCATTTTTATTGAGAGACATGGGGGAATGCTGTGTAGAAAGAAGTTTGTGGCTCCCAGAATAATTTTAATAATAATAATAATAATAATCATTTTATTTGATTTAGTTCTCTTACGAGAACAAGAAATTTATACACGATACAAATTCAATTTTTGCTAAAAAGAGATTATCACATTAATATAATTTTAAAAAAAAGACTTAAAAAAATTGTACAGGTTAATACACACAAATTAATTGGGTGGAGCATTGGAGAGGGAAATCAACATCTGGACCGAGTTTATATTACATTTTGTTTTGATCGGGGTAATGTATCTGTTCCTAGCTACTACCACGATCTCGCTAGGACATACAAACAGAACATGTTCTAGATCTTGCACCCCACCTTTGCATAAGTCACAGAGATTTGTCTCTCCTTGATTTGATGACCACTTAAAGGTGTATGATTTCAGCGGTAATATTCCCAGCCGTATTTGAAGTATAGCTCGCCTTACTCCATGATTTAGGTTAAAAAAGATATATGGTGCGTTTTTTTTTAAACTATTGTGTCCGCTAACTGTTTGTACATTGAGAGCCTGGAGCAGTGTTGAATATCCAATTCCATGCTTAGCCTCGGTGTTAAGTGCTTCAAGCAGAGTTTCAACTGGGCTGGTGTCCAAGATATTAACATTTCTAGAGAGACTGATGATAATTTAAAAGCATTACTTAGGTTTTTTCCAAATATATACTTTCGATAGTCTTGTTCCAGTGTCTCTATTTTTAACACTGCTCTAAGTGTTCCTGGGTCTGCGTGAGCCAGGTTATATGCCCATCTAATTATGTTTATGATCCCTCTGGCATAGGAACTAACTAACAATAGTTCTAGCCTGAGAGCTTGAACCGGAACAGCTTGCGGCATCCTGGTTAACTTCCGCAGGATTTTCCCTTCTTTGACATCTATTTGAGACCATTCTTTCGTTGGGATATGTTCTATTGCAAATGATAAAACTGCAGGAATTTTCTCATTATAAACCTGGAGCAAGGAGGAGAATTGTCTTCGACCAGTGGATGAGAAAAGTCTTTGGAGAGCCCCTGTATGGGCATCTGCTTTATGTCCCATTTTTTGCAAATGAGGCTGGTTGCGCAATGTCTGAGTAAATGTTCTCCCAAGATATATATATTCTTTTACGATTTCCAATGGATTACCTCCTAGTAGCCAGTTATAATTGCAATAAGTCTTCTTTCCTGTAAATGGTAGAATTTTTGTTTTAGTGGTATTTGGGATTAAATAGTTTTCATCTGTATATGTGGTGAGTGCGGTGAGGTTTCGTTGGAGACCGAAGGGAGTCAGATACAAGATTACTACATCATCGGCGTACATCAGGCAGTGAATTTTGGTGGAAGCAATCTTTGGCAGAAAGTTATTGACCTGATAAAGAGTTTCTGGTAGATCGCTCAAATATAAGGAGAATAATAGGGGGGCTAAAAGACACCCCTGTCGCAGGCCGTTTGGAGTTGGAAATGGGGAGGTTAGGCCCTTCTCCCTTCCCATTTGAACTTGGCACCAAGTCCCAGAGTACAATGATGTTATTAAATGGAGGAGATGTTGTGGTATTCCCATTTTCTGTAGTTTGTTCCAAAGTTTGACTCGATCGACCTTGTCGAAAGCAGTGGTAAAGTCTACAAAAACTGCATATACTACCTGCGATTTTTTTACCACGTATTTTTCTAGTATTGTTTGAAGTACTGCGATATTATCTATGACTGAGTGTTTGGGTCTGAATCCTGCTTGGAAGAGTGGAATGGAGCCGGTTGAGAGTGCCCATTCTTTTAGGTGATCTAGAAGTACGGCAGCAAAAATCTTCCCGGTTGCATCTAGGAGAGCTATTTGTCGATAGTTCCCGGGGAGCAGTCTCGAACCCTTTTTATGAATCGGGATTACTATGCTTCCCTTCCAGGACTTAGGGGTTTCCCCTGTACTAAGTATGTGGTTATACGTGCATGTTAAAAAGTTACTCCACTCTTTTGGGTTGTTCTTTAAGACCGTAATCGGAATTTGGTCTGGGCCCATTGCAGCCGAGCTTCTTGCCTTTTTTATGTAATGTTCTACTAAGGAAGGTGTTAGTGGCTCAATGTTTATGACTTTATCTTGTCCTATATCGATTTGCATTACTGTGTCGCAGTTGGAGACTTGGTTTACTTTGTATAAATTAGTTATATATGTTTCCCAGTCAGAAGGTGAGACAGGGTTTGATTTTAAAAAATGTTGTTCCTGTTTCTTGTGCTATTATAGTCCAATAAGTACGTTTGTCTTGTCTTTTTGCTGCTATCTGGAGGTCTAACCATTTTTTATCCTGTAAGATTTGGTCTTCTTTTAATTTTTGTCTTCTGCGATAGTTTTTTAGTTTATTGATTTCCTGTTTTCTGGTGTCAGAGAAATACAGGAATTGTGCCCTAATTAATTTGTTTAATTCCCTTGCCTTGGGATCTGAGGTCAATCTTTTGTTGCCTTGTGTTTTTATCATTCCTCGTTTTCCGCTCTTCTGTAGTAGTTGAACAAGATTCTTGGCAACTGCCTCAAAATTTAATATTGGGTTTATGTTGTGATTAATTGAAAGTAAATTTGAGTTCTCAATGGTTTTGGTGATTTTTTCGAACGTTTTAGGGTTCCACGCTAGCCGACTTTGGACTGGATTTATGAGAGCTGTTTTGTGCAGTTCCATTATATGTACTGAAGTTGTTTGTTTCTGGGTTATACCTGTTGTTAATTGTAGAATAGCGTGGTCACTTCCTTTCTCGAACTTTATATTAAGTTGATGGGCTAGAGCAAAGAGGCCTGGACTGCAGATCATATAGTCAAGGATTGATGCACTGAATCCTCCCCTTCTTGTAAAGGAAGCAGGGATGTCACCTTCTATGTTGCCATTTAAAAGTACTCAGTTGAGAGTAGCAAGTGATGCTAAAATGATTTTCCCTCTCTTATTTGGTTTACATCTTGAGGGAAATTGAGGAATGGATATTGCCTGGGCCTCATTTTTTTCTCCTAAATCCCATGTTTCTAATAAATCATTAGAGATTTGTTCGTTTAGGTCTCCTATAAGGAGCATCAGCGGGAAATTCTGATCTTCAACCACCTTTTCGTTATCCTCGAAAATAGTTATCGATAATGCATCCATTTTTGCTCCCGGTGGAATATAGACGTTACAGATAAGCATTTTGGTCGAGCTTCTGGTCTTATCAGTCCCTATTTTGATTTTTAAACATTGAAAGTTCTTTGAATGTGTTGGAATAATTTCCTGATCCCAATGATAGTCTTCAGATAGGAGGATAGCGATCCCTCCTTTTGCGTGTACATGGTTAACCGGTTCTGCTGGTATATCATACACAAAGAAGTCGGGGAAATCGAAGTTTGTAGTTGCCCAAGTTTCTTGTAGTGCCACGATCCCTGGACGATCTTGAGAAATTGTTGCTAGTTTTTCTTGAGATTTACCTGCGATGTTCCAGGAATAGATGGTTAGACCGTGGCTAAAAAGGGCGCTTGATTTCGGGACCCGTTTTTTTGTTATTAAGGTTTTCTGCGATCCAAGCCCATGAGTTGTCCATTGGGATTATTTGCTGACATTGGTTATGTTAGAAGGGGCGAGCTCAGAGGACCAGGTTGTGCTCACCCGGCCACTCCAGGACCCACCTCTCCCACGGATCTTGCCCAGTATTATCGTGAGGTCCCCACCGGGGAGGACTTTGAGTCTAGGATCGTACACACTGAGCTCACACCACACTTACGAACGGACACCACACCGTTGGATTTCAGTAACAAGTTCTTTATAAGCAGTAAAAGAAAGAAGCACTCTTATGTACACAATGATCGAGGGATCACAAAGTCTTGAGGATTCGGGAAGAGGGAAGAGGGACAGTCTTTAGCCTTTGGGCCAGTACGAGGCGTACCCTGCGCACAGCTCTCAATCCTCGAGCCGGGGGATACGGAAGATGATGGTTGTACTGGCTGCTTCACTCCCATCGAGTCGGCTCGGGTCGTGATGGTGGTCTCGATGGTCCAGCCGGACCAGAGTACTCCTCGAGCCGCGACGAGGTCAGCAGGGCTCAATCCAGAGAAGTTCGTGAGGAGCCGCGACAGCGTCAGCAGGGCTCAGGTGGTTGCGAGTTCAAGCTCGAGGCGCGACACATCAGCAGGGCTCTGAGGTCTTAGAGAGGACGAGCCGCGACAGCGTCAGCAGGGCTCCGATGGTTACCAGTTCAGCGCGAGCCGCGACAGCGTCAGCAGGGCTCAGGTGGTTCAGTTCCTTGTTGCGAAGCGGGAGCCGCGACAGCGTCAGCAGGGCTCAGCGATGCAAAGTTGAGTTCTTCTCAGGGTCAGCCACGATCCGATCAGCAGGGCTTCAGGTCCAAGATACAACTGCCCGCTAGTTGTGGGGCGGCCCTTGATATAGTCCATTGGCTCTTTGATGTCCGGACCCTCGCAGGCGGAGGTCTCATGCCCTGGGGGCTGGTCGTTGGCGAGGTCCGGCGGTTGGCTCTTTGATCCTTTGAAAAGATGGGTTCGGGATTTCCCAGACGCCCAGCGGGTCTGGAGCCAGCCCTCGGGGAGGCCAGAGGTGCAATCGAAACTGGCCCACAGGGGGAGGCCAAAGGTGTGACAGATTCCAGTCTCTCAGGGGAGGCCGGAGGTGCCATCAAACCTCCCTGGCTTATCTCACTCGGGGAGCCCTTTACCCCCCAGCTGGGACTGGCGCGCCTTTGGAGTCTGGGTTTCGCTGGGGCCGGGGTCACGCTAGGCCCAGGGAGTCAGGGATCTCGGGAAGGGAAAATGGCTGCCGGGCCTTGTGGGGCATACAAGGTTAGGCGCTCGGAGCCGGGAGTGGGATGGGATAAGCGGGGCTGGTCGTCGGTTACGGGATCTGGGTGTACAGGGAGCAGGACGACCAGGGCTCAGGGTGCAAGCTACACTGACGGGGTGCTGCGCAGGAAACTCAGGGTGCCGGCTACGCTAAACAGGGCACGGAGGAGCCGGGCCGACCCACGCCACGAGGCCGGGTCCAACACGCGTCCCCCCAGCTGAAGGAGGGGAGAACTACCCATCCTCTTGGGGGTTCTCTTCGCTGAGGCGGAAGAATCGGGACAGGCCGTCTGCGTTGGCGTGGTCAACACCAGGCCGGTGCTCAACAGTGAAATCCATCCCCTGGAGGGAGATGGACCAGCGCAACAGTTTGGGGTTCTCCCCCCCGCATCTGCATTAGCCACCGGAGGGGTCGGTGGTCGGTCTGGACCCGGAAGTGAGTACCGAACAGGTAGGGCCTCAACTTCTTCAGGGCCAAAACCACCGCGAAGGCCTCCCGCTCGATGGTGCTCCACCTTTGTTCTCGAGGGAGTAGCCTCCGGCTAATGAATGCCACTGGTTGGTCTAGGCCACTCTCGTTTACCTGGGACAGAACTGCTCCGATGCCATGCTCGGACGCGTCCGTCTGGACTACAAACTCTCGGGAGTAGTCGGGGGCCTGTAGGACTGGAGCAGTACACATGGCGTCTTTCAAGGTTTCGAACACCGCTTGGCAGGCAGGGGTCCAGGTGACCTTCCTCTGCTGGTTTTTGGAGGTTAACTCCGTGAGGGGGACTACGATGCTGCCGTACCCTTTGATAAACCTTTGGTAGTACCCCGTGAGCCCTAGGAACGCCCGCACTTCCGTCTGGGTCGTGGGGGCCTCCCAGGCCACGTTCGCATCGATCTTGGGATGCAGGGGGGCTACGAGGCCGCTTCCGACCAGGTGCCCGAGGTAGATCACGGACCCTTGTCCGATCTGGCACTTGCTCGCCTTAATGGTGAGACCGGCCCTCCGCAGGGCTGTCAGCACCGCCCAGAGGTGCTGGAGGTGCTCGGGCCAGTGGGAACTGAACACTGCGATATCGTCCAGATACGCAGCGCTGAACTCTTCCAACCCAGCCAGTACCTGGTTAACCAGCCTCTGGAAGGTGGCGGGGGCGTTCTTCATACCGAAGGGCATCACTCGGAAATGGTAGTGACCATCCAAGGTGGAAAAAGCGGACCTTTCCCTAGCTCCTTCGGTGAGGGCGATCTGCCAGTATCCGCTGGTCAGGTCAGACGTGCTAAGGAAGCGAGCAGCCCCTAGGCGATCAATAAGCTCGTCTGCTCGGGGGATGGGATGCGCATCAGTTCTGGTGACTGCGTTGAGCCCGCGGTAGTCAACGCAGAACCTCAGCTCGGGAACAGCACCGGGGGCGGCTGCCTTCGGAACCAGGATGAGGTACTGGGTTTTTAAGAACCGGCACAGAACCAGTAACCCAGCGGTGTCAGGGTACACCCAGAGACCTCGGGTTCTTCCTGATCCAGACCACAGAAACTCAGAGTCTTCTAGGTGAAGTCAAAGATCGATTTATTGGCTGCAACCAAGGTAACAAGTGTCCTAGAAGTACAACACACGGGGAAGTATATTCTCAGGAGACTGCTCGAATTTACAAAGTCAGGCTTCTCTCTTTATACAGAATATGCGGCTTCAGGCAAACATTCTTCGAATTTGCAATATATCATTCACAGGTTTTGGTTACAAAAGAAAAGCAGAGTCATGATGACATGTACATATTTCATGTCGTGCTGCCCATAACAAATCACCCGGCAAAGCCCAACATTTCATCAGATATCGGTGGGCCCCCAATAAAACAGGCACCTCCCCACCATAAAGTAAGTGGAGCAAAAAGAGTAGAGACAGATGGGAGCAAGATACGGCAGGTGTGCGCGCTGAAATGGTTTTATGGCCTGTTGAGCCCTGATGCTATCTTGATCGGCCACTGGGAGGGGAACTGACCTAACGAGTTCGGCCTGGGGCAATGGTTCCAACTTGCACAGGTCATAGGAAAGTCGATTAAGGAGTACGTGTCCTTGTGGAATTGAATTCAGCTGGATTAAGGCCTATGTAAAGGGCAACACATAAATGGAGGCCAAGGGTTCAGGACGTGAATGACGATTTCGAGGTGAAATCGTCACCCGAATATGCTGAAAATATTTGTACATGGTATGCTCGTCATTCTCGGTCTCTTGATACCAAATTCGTCATGTTTCGACGAGGTTTTAATTCTCGAGTCCAGAACGATTACAGGAATCCAGAATCTCCAGAACCACAAACCCTCCTTTTGCCCTTACATAGGCAATTAATCTATCCTCATGTTAATCTGAGTCCAGATCCATATTCCTAAAGTCATTGAGATGTTGCTGTAACATCATTCTAGTACTTAGTTCATCTCTTGAGACAGGCTTCCTTACACATGATGTAACACAGAGGCCACATATTGCAGGAGCACACTGTATGCACAGACAGAACAGGAAAAGAATGGCTAAGACCATCCCAATTACCATCAGAATTTTCCATCCCCAGGCGGATATCAGTTCCCAGAACCATCCCATTAATGACCAATCTCCTTTATCCACATGAATAGATTCGGAAATCTTATGTAGTTTGGAGATGGCCTGGTACACTGTTGGAGCGTTATCAGGGATGAAGACGCAGCAACTTGATTGGATCAATCTGCATACCCCACCTCGGTCTGCAAGTATGACATCTAAAGCGACCCTGTTCTGAAGGGTCATAAGTCGATCCGACTGGAGCTCAGCAGTCAAGTTATTAAGGGCACCAGCAGTTTCGATCACGGTGGACTCAACTACCCTTGTCAATTGCCTTATGTTCCTGCTGTTAGCCATGGATCCCCAGAACGGCAGAAAACCTTTTGCAAAGTCCCCAAATTCTTGACCTGCAGTGTCTTCTTCACTCAAAACACCTCTAACTATCCTTGTCCGGTGGTAGTCTGCCGCTGCTGTGTAGGTGGGAGGCAACAGGAAGGAAACAAAACATGAGCCCGAAAAGTCGGGGGGCAACCATGTATAGGCTCTATCGTGGCAGATGAAATAGGTACCCTTAGCTGCTAAAAACGCAGGGGAAGTCTGAGATCCAAAAACATACGTTTCAGTACAGACACTCTTTCCTAACTGAGCCCTGGGATTCGTGCCATTACCTTGCAGACACAGATGACCCTGATGGGGTACAATCCAGATCGGGGATGATCTCTTGGCTTGCTGTTTCTCACTCAGAGTAGCTCCATATCCAGTCATGTTCCATCCTATGTATAATAGCGTCTCATCTCTCGGGATAGTCTCATAAGAAATACCTTCCTTAATCATGTCTACTATACCCTTGACTAGAGCACTTTTTCTGGGATTGTCTGTTACAGAACGTAGGGGGTAGATTTCGTGCGCATATATGAACATTGTCCTATATGCCCATACAGAACCATTGTGACTAAATGGCAGGACCAGATAAGGGATACCTTTATCCGTTGTATGAGGCATAAGACCGCACACCCAACAGTTAGTTGTGTTCATTACAAGTTGGTGTTGGTGTAACAACTGAACAAAAGAGTTATTAATGAACTCCAATCTCCTATTGGATTCGTGGTCAGGCAGAGGGTGGAAAGAATGAGAGGAAACAGTGGGAGGAGGTATGGGTGATGCAGTGGGTGCAAATGTTACACGAAAAGAGAATAGAACATAACTTATTAAAAATACCATTACACTGAATAGCATAAAAATACACAATATTATAAAACTTTTCTCTGTCATCACGTTACATAGTCTGCGCTTTAAGGTCGTTTGTTTGGCAGGTCTCTCTGCATCGGGAAACTCCATCCTCTCTAAAGTGCTGCCCGCGGTGGGAGGTTGCCTCTGCTAAGGGATGCTTCTGTCAGTCTAGGGTAACTCCCTTGGACCAACCAGAACTACCGACCTAACGTCGTCAGCTGCACCCCAAAGATTTTAATCAACCGCGGCCCTAGCAGCGGAACCCGGATGGCGGTTCGAAAAACAAAAATAAGCAAGTTTCCTAGATGGGAGAGCTGCACTTTCAAAAATAGTACTTGGGGGAAAGGAAATGTCTGTTTTATTAGTCCATGGATCTTAGTCTCAAATTGCAAAAGAAATTGTTTTATTAGTTCGTTTTTCTCGGTCTCAAATTATATCGTTGTTTCCCAGGTATTGTCTGATCCTGGAACAAAAGGTCAGGCTCTGCAGTGTTCAATAACTTGGATGGTGGCACAGCCTTGTGCGAAATGTTCTCATTTTCTGGTTCAGAGTCAGTTCTTTTTACGTGCAAATCATTAAAAGGGACGGCATATGACACGGTATCAGGTTCTGGGTCAGCGACACCCTTCTGGACCCACTGGTCATAGGGCAGAGGAAAAGGGATTTTCTTACAATGGATCCCGTGGACCCAGTTGGCCTTCCCCTCCACCCGAACGGCTGATCTTGTAGAAAGAAGGACGAGATGAGGCCCGGTCCACCTGGGCTGGTCGTTCTTCGTTCTTTGGAAGTTCCTGACAAGTATCCAATGACCGGGGTCAATGGCGTGACCCTGAGTCTCAGAGACCGGAGGCAGGGTGTTGTGGACCTGTTGATGCAAAACACGCAATTTAGCCGTCAATTCATACAGATAATTAAGCAAAATAGGGTGTTCAAGCTCGCTGAACTTAGTGGGTCTAGGCACTCCCCATATGTTGGCTGGCCTGCCAAAAACTATCTCGTATGGACTAAGTTTCACTCGTGAATGCACAGTCAGTCTAGTGGACAGGAGTGCTAAGGGTAGAGCGTCAGGCCATTTAAGACCTGTGCTCGCTTGGATTTTGGCCAGTTTAAGTTTTAAAGTGCCATTGTAACATTCTACTAATCCAGCTGATTGGGAGTGATTTGCAGCGTGGAATTTCTGTCGAATACCTAGCCCTTCACACACTCTCTTCATCACACGACCCACAAATTCACTTCCATTGTCAGACCAGACCATTCTAGGCATTCCAAACCTGGGGAAGTACTCTTTCACAAGGGCTTTTGCTGTGGACAAGGCAGAATTGTCTTTTAGGGGATAGGCTTCTACCCATCTTGAGAAGGCACAAACAACAACGAGTACGTATTTTAAGTTTTTGCACCTCTCCATGTGGATGAAATCTAGCTGCAAAACCTCGAACGGATACGTAGGAGGTGCAAAGTGACCAGCTGGAGTTGGGGTTCCCCTACCAGGATTGTGTTTCAAACATACCATGCAATTCTTGACAACATTCTCTGCACACTTGGGAATCCCTGAATTCTTCCATACTGGGGCCAACAACTCGCAAATCCCTTTCACGCTGATATGAGCCATTCAATGAGCCATTGTAACCACTGCAAGCACATATGCATCGGATAACAACCATCTCTGATGCTCTGATAGTTCAATCCAGCAACCATTTGCATCCATTCTACCCGTACTTTCTCTCCACGTGCTCAATTCTTTCTCTGTGGCCTCAGCTTGAATGGACTTCACACTCTCTATTGTGTCTTCACACATTCCAACATCACCAGTCCATCTTGCAGGGCCTGCAACATACATTCGGCTCATTACATTCTTTGCCGTTTCCTTCGCGATCTCATCAGCAAATGCATTTCCACGACCTGCATCATCAGTCACCTTCTTGTGAGCACTACATTTCACAATCGCCATTTGCAGAGGCAAGGTCAGTGATTCAAGAAGCTCATTCACCAACTGACCATGCTGAATCTTAGCTCCATGCGAAGTCAGGAATCCACGTTCTCTCCACAACCGCCCAAAACTGTGAGCCACTCCAAATGCATACTGACTATCAGTGTAGATAGTCACTTTCATTCCCTTGGACAATACACATGCTCTCGTGAGTGCAATTAATTCTGCTGCTTGAGCTGAATTATGTGGGACACGTGCAGCTTCAACAACTGTATGCAAAGTCGTGACAGCATATGCTGCAGTTGTGTCACCACTCTGGAGCTTGAAGCATGAACCATCCACCCATAATGTACCATCACATTCAGCAAGAGGAGTATCGGATAGGTCTACTCTGCCTTTCGTCTCCTCCTCTGTTCTGAGAAAACAATTGTGCTGTTCTGAAACATCTGATTCCTCTGCAATTGGCAACAACGTAGCTAGGTTTAAGGTGCTGCACCTTTTTATGTGCACATGACTCGCTAGTAATGTCAGTTCGTAACTGGACAGTCGAGCACTAGTTAAGTGCTGTGTCTTGGTTCTATTTAACAACGTGTCTACTGCATGTGGGACCATCACGACTAGTGTAACCAGCAGACTGCCGAATAGAAACAGCTGCTGCTGCTGTGGCTCTTAAACAATTCGGCAATGCTTTAGCTACCAGATCCAAAGTCGACGAAAAATAGGCACATGGATGCTGCCTACCTCCAAACAACTGAGTCAACACAGACAATGCACAGCCCTCTTTCTCGTGGACATATAATGTGAAAGGCTTACTGTAGTCGGGGGTACCTAACACAGGAGCCGAACACAATGCTGTGCGTAATTCGAGAAAACTTTTCTGACACTCTTCAGACCAAGGAATGGGATTGGGTGTGTTTTTACACGTTAATGCCACCAAAGGTTTGGCTAATAACGAAAAATTTGGAATCCACTGTCTACAGTACGATGTAATGCCCAAGAAAGCACGCACTTCTCTCTGTGTTCGTGGCACATTCAATTTCGCTATTGCCTGAATTCTTTCTGGGGTCAGTTTCCTTCCCTCCTTCGATAAGAGGTGACCTAAGTAGGTCAATTCTTGTCGGCAATATTGCAGTTTGGAAAGTGACACCTTGTAATGAAGATCATACAGATGACGCAACAATGACAGCGTGGCCTTTTTATAAATTTTCTCAGTGTCTGCAGCAATGAGCAAATCATCCACATACTGTACAAGAGTAGCACCTTTAGGTAAAACAATCGTATCAAGCTGTGTTTTTAGAGCTTGACTGTATATTGATGGACTTTCACAGTAGCCCTGAGGAGCGCGTTTAAAGCGGAAACTGCGACCTCCTAAACTGAAGGAAAAATATCCCTGCTCTCCTCAGCAATCGGAATGCTGAAGAAGGCATTCTTCAGGTCAATCACCGAAAACCAAGAGGCAGAAGCTGGAATCATAGTCAATAATGTGGTAATGTCGGGGACAACTGGGAATTGTGGCACAACTATTTTATTCACCTCTCTAAGATTAATCACAAATCTGTACACAGGTGGCTGAGAAGGGTCAGTTCGTTTTAAAACAGGCAGAACAGGACTATTGCAAACGTTGCCTCGTGTTTCTTCAATCACATCCTTTTCAATCAATTCGTAAACTATCGCTAGCAAAGCTTTTTCACCTTCACTCGAGATTTTGTACTGGGGAATTCGTGGCATTTTAACGTTGGCTTTCAATGTTACAACATATGGTGGAATTTATAAAAGACCTACATCATTAGGACCAGCGGCCCAAAGAATGTCTGGAAGAAACGACAATTCTGCTGGAAGTGTATCCCTCGACAAATACATGGGAGAAACCACTGTCTTACCGAAAGTAAGTTGTACTCCTGAAGGAGAACAGTACAAAGTCGCATACAATCTTTTTAACAAATCCAATCCTAGCAAGTTTTCACCACAACCTGTTGTCAGAATGAGGGGTGCTTCGAATTCGCAAGGACCAACAGAAAGAGATAAAGGGTCAGAAATCGGATTTCTAACTGGGGCGCCAGAAAAACCTACAGAAACGTTCATTTCGCCAGACAAAGGTGCGCCAGGGAGTTTGGAGTGCATAATAGAACTCTTTGTAGCACCAGTATCCAACAGAAAAGGCTCTGACACACCTGATGTAATCACCTCGACGTAGGGTCCACTCTGATCTACTGGAACTGAAACAACTCCCTCTCTTTGTCTATGGCTATCCTAGCAATTATTACCCTCCAATTACTCATCTTCTGTATAGTAATCATCAACATAATATTGAGCTGTCCTGTCAGATGCGTTGTTCTGTTGATCAAACCTATTCATAGAATTTTGTGGTGGAAGGGGACGTGTGTTCTGAGGGACGTTTCCACGTCCTCTACCTCTAGGCGCTTGCTGAACACCACGACCTCTTACACCAGAAGCACCATTTGCACGCTGTAAAAAAATAGGGCAATTATACTTAAAATGACCCTCTTCTCTGCAATATGAACACTGGTTGGGGCCTACAGGTACACGGGGTTGAGCGTACTCGACTCTTTGCGAGTTTCTCTGATACTGTTGAGGCTGCTGAAAATTATTCTGATAATTATTCTGACCATTATTATTTTGATTACCACCACCACGTGGCGGATATGCTTGCTGCAGCAAAACCTTCGTTTTTAATTCCTTAGTTTTCTTTTCTGCTCTATCTTTCTCGTCTTTGTCTCTATTTTCGTAATATTGTGCAGTAGCCAATATCTGCGCTGAAGATGAGACTGCCCAAGAACTTTCTGAATCCTTTAACTTTTTGCACAATTCTGGAAGCAGATTGTGCACGAATTTATCGACAAACAATCTCTGACCACCTTCTGTGGTCATATCTTGACCGCTGTGGTCGACAAATGTTTCTTCAAACCTGGTGAATAAATCAGAGACTGTCTCTTCTTTCTTCTGCTTGCATGCAGACAACTTATCCCAATTTACACGTATTGCAGGCATTATCGTTTTCATGTAATCTACTATTTTACCAGGGAGTTCTGCTATCAAAGGCTCAGGCTTGGCACCACCAACTTGTCGGGCATCTGCAGCGGCAATATTAGCCCATGAGTCACCTAATTCCTGATCATGATCTGTATGGCGAATTTTACCCCATAATGGCTGTGGAACAACATTCCCAAATAACATATCGATATCGGCTAAATTCATTATACATGATCCAGCAGTTTGTGACAACTCTTTGTAATACCCTGCAGGATTTTTACGCGGATCAGGTAATGTCTGTTTGAGCGCTAAAACTTCAGCTCGCTTCCATGGGACATGTACCCATACATGCTGAAAGTGTGGCAGAATAGGTGGGTTAGCAGTTGTGTAGCCCTCTCTCCATTGTGGGGGAACTTCTCTCATAGGGTATTGTCGCGCCTTTTTCCTACCAGATGCACCAGGCTCAGATTGTGACCCAAAACTGTTCCCCTTACTCCGATATGATAACAATATTTCAACCGCTTTCTCGACATCGGGACCTACAATCATGCCCTCTCCAAACTTAAACCGTACACGACACAATTCCTGCGGGATGCATTCTAAATCATTGTCTTCCAAATCCTCACAAAGGAAAACACACATCTGTTCAAAAACATATCTCTGCGTCGGTGCTTCCCATTGATGGAAGACTTCCATGACCGACTCTACATCATACTTTACGGTGTCCATAACCCATTTTCGTGCTAAACGATTCAGTGAGTCTCTCTCTTGATAGTCAGGCAGTCGACTTCGCAACTGTCTTCGTCCCATGTTAGGGGTCGTAGTAGGCGACCCAAAAAGAGGTGAGAAAAGGTTAGTAACAGTGCTGGCCATTTTCTGCCGAATGGAAGGTGAAACTGAAGGAAGAACGGGGTGAGATAAGGCAGAGGCAGAGATACCAGCAGAGGAGGCATCAGGAGAAATAGAAGGAACACTAGGCAAAATCGTAGAGGGAGCATTAGGAGAAGTAGAAAGTACATTAGGCAAAATCGTAGAAGCAGGTGGAGAAAATGTGGTCGGTGAGCCTGGAGGAGGCTGCACCGTAGAGATAGGAGTCAGCTGAAGAACAGCTGGTGGGTGCTGCGGAGGAACAGAAGGCGTAGGTTGCACAACTAAAGGCTGCGGGGGTGCGGTGGCATTTTGCGCATAGGGGGGTGGAGAACTTAGTAAGTGTGACATTAATGGATCTTTTTCGCGCTCTTTTGCTGCCTCTTGCTGAAGAGACGGCAAAACTAGATAGCATTTATCTATTGCCATTTTACGTTGCCTGTGCAACTGCTCACTCATATGCTCTTCTTCATTGTCTTTAAACTGCATAGCAGCTTGCATTACTGAAAGTTTCTCTCTTATTTTTCTTAGCTAATTTGATTTCCTTTTGTTTGGCCTCCTTACGCCATAGGCGGAAAGAGTCAAACATCGCCGGCCGGGCTTTCTTTTTGAAAAGTTTAACTTCAAGGTTATCTAAAATTTCGGTATCAAAACTACCATATTGGGGCCATTTTAAAACACCATCTTTCCTGGTGTATTTGATCCATACTTCGTTGTATGTGATGGGGCCTACCCCATGTTTCACGTATAACTCGTAAGTTGGAGTTCCAACCGGAGGAACCGGACATGAGTCCTCCAATCGGGAGTCCCTATTATTACAACCAAGACAAAACAAATTTCCAAGTCTAAGGCTAGGCATCTCTGCTCTCTAGTCTAGTTCCAAACTTCAAAGGATTATCGATTACGATTTTTCTCGTGAAAACACGAGTCCTTCGGTTTTGGTGCTTGCAAGTACCAACAATTTATTCCAAAGGATACCCAAGACTAAGACCAACTAAGGACTGGGAGACGCTCCACTTATACTTAACTGAGATATCGATGACGTCACCAGAAGACTCGTCTTAGTGTTTCGCTCTACCAAACTTCAAGGGTCCAAATCAGGGCGATAGCCAGGGCAGCAGTCCTTCGTAGCCGTCGGGAAGCGGGGAACCTCGCAGCAAAGACCTTCGGACCACGTCGACATGCAGGGGTCGATGAGGTGGTTGGCCGTCCTCTGGAATTTTCACGCGAAGCTCCTCACGAACCTCTGGCTGACTGGTACCACTGGAATCGCCCCAAACGTTGGGCGCCAGCTGAGGTACTGGGTTTTTAAGAACCGGCACAGAACCGGTAACCCAGCGGTGTCAGGGTACACCCAGAGACCTCGGGTTCTTCCTGATCCAGACCACAGAAACTCAGAGTCTTCTAGGTGAAGTCAAAGATCGATTTATTGGCTGCAACCAAGGTAACAAGTGTCCTAGAAGTACAACACACGGGGAAGTATATTCTCAGGAGACTGCTCGAATTTACAAAGTCAGGCTTCTCTCTTTATACAGAATATTCGGCTTCAGGCAAACATTCTTCGAATTTGCAATATATCATTTACAGGTTTTGGTTACAAAAGAAAAGCAGAGTCATGATGACATGTACATATTTCATGTCGTGCTGCCCATAACAAATCACCCGGCAAGGCCCAACATTTCATCAGATATCGGTGGGCCCCCAATAAAACAGGCACCTCCCCACCATAAAGTAAGTGAAGCAAAAAGAGTAGAGACAGATGGGAGCAAGATACGGCAGGTGTGCGCGCTGAAATGGTTTTATGGCCTGTTGAGCCCTGATGCTATCTTGTTCGGCCACTGGGAGGGGAACTGACCTAACGAGTTCGGCCTGGGGCAATGGTTCCAACTTGCACAGGTCATAGGAAAGTCGATTAAGGAGTACGTGTCCTTGTGGAATTGAATTCAGCTGGATTAAGACTTATGTAAAGGGCAACACATAAATGGAGGCAAAGGGTTCAGGACGTGAATGACGATTTCGAGGTGAAATCGTCACCCGAATATGCTGAAAATATTTGTACATGGTATGCTCGTCATTCTCGGTCTCTTGATACCAAATTCGTCATGTTTCGACGAGGTTTTAATTCTTGAGTCCAGAACGATTACAGGAATCCAGAATCTCCAGAACCACAAGGACCACGGGGCTAGCCCATGGGCTGACAGAGGATTCGACCACTCCGAGAGCTAGCATCTTTGATACCTCGACCTTGATGCATGCCCGGACTCGGTCGGGGACGCGGTAGGCTCTGTGCCGTACCGGAGGACTGTCCCCGGTGTCCACGTCGTGGACGCACCAGCTGGTGATGCCAGGGATGAGGGAGAAAAGGTCAGAGAATTGTCCCAGTAACTGGCGACAGTCCTCGCGCTGCTCGGGAGAGAGGGAGGAGGAGAGACTCACTCCCTCTACGGAGCCATCTTTTTCTTTTGCGCACAGGAGATCGGGGAGAGGCTCCGTTTCTTCTTCTTCTCCATCGTCCGTGGCGAGGAGCAAGCTCAACTCGGACCGGGCGAAGTGGGGTTTGAGGCGGTTCACGTGGAGGACCCGCAAGGGGTTCCGGGGGGACTGTACATCGATGCGATAAGTCACCTGACTCTTGCGCTCCACCACCTTGAAGGGCCCTGTCCACTTGTCTTGTAGGGCACAGGGCTCCACGGGGGCCATCACCCAGACCTGCTGTCCGGGTTGAAACTCGACCAGAGTGGCATTCTGGTCATACCACCGTTTCATTTCTTCTTGACTGGCCTCGAGGTTTGCCTCGGCCAGTTCTCGGAACTTCCTAGTCTGGTTCCGGAGGGCCAGGATGTATCGAAACACATCCAGAGGGGGCTCTGGGGTCGCCGTCTCCCAACCTTCCTTGACCAGGCTGAGCGGCCCCCGGACGGGGTGCCCATAGAGCAGCTCGAAGGGGCTGAACCCCAGGGATTTCTGGGGGACTTTACGGTACGCGAAGAGGAGACAGGGAAGGAGGATGTCCCACTTACGCCTCAGGGGCTCTTCGAGACCCATGATCATTCCCTTGAGGGTCCGATTGAATCGCTCCACCAGACCGTTACCCTGGGGGTGATATGGGGTGGTGAACTTGTACGTCACCCCACATTGTTGCCAGAGGGACTTCATGTATTTCGAGATGAAGTTGGTCCTTCGGTCGCTAACGACTTCTTGTGGGAATCCCACCCGAGAGAAAATCCCCATGAGGGCCCGCCCCACTACGGGGGCCGTCACCGTTCGGAGGGGAATGGCTTCGGGGTATCGGGTGGCATGGTCCACCAAGACGAGGATAAAGCAGTGACCTAAGGAGGTCCTGGGGTCGAGAGGGCCCACTATGTCGATTCCCACCCGCTCAAAGGGGGTACTGACCACGGGAAAGGGTTGGAGGGGGGCCTTGCACTTCCCTCCGCTCTTGCCGCTGGACTGGCACGTGGGGCAGGACTTACAGTGGGCTTCGACATCGGAGCGCATGCCTGGCCAGTAGAAGTGCGTGACCAGGCGGTGATACGTTTTGTCTTGTCCCAAGTGTCCCGCCAGGGGTACATCATGGGCCAGGTTCAGGAGAAAGCCGCGGAAGCGTAGGGGTACCACCAGCACGCGGGCCGACCCTAGCTCGGCAGACTATTGTTCGCTGTACAAGAGGCCGTTTTCCCAATAGACAAAGTGTTAGCCGGACTGGTCACCGGCGGCCTGGGCGGCGGCCTGCTGCCGGGGCCCAACCAAGGATGGACAGGAGGTCTGTTCTAGGCAGAATTCTTCTCGGGACGGTCCTCCTTCCTGGCACCACTGGGCCAGCTCAGGAAGGTCATCCAGGTTCGGGGTCTGTTCGACGTCAGTGCCGAGGGGACCTGTGTCGGGGGAGGAGCTCTCTCCGGGGGGCAGCTCGGGGGTTTCAGAGGCCTCGGGGACCTCGGGGTCCTCGGGGTTTGGCGGTGCGGTCTCAAGATTCACCCCCTCGGGGGTAGCCACCCGGACGGTCATTGACCGGGTGCTCACACAGGCCCATTCGGACAGGCCCACCATCTCCAGGTGGGTCCTTTCCTCCACCCGCTTCCATGGGAAGCTCTCTAGATCGTTGCCGAGCAGGCAGTCCATGGGCATGTCAGTGCGGACCGCCACTCGTAACTACCCGGAGACGCCCCCCACTCGAACAGGGCTTGAGCTATCCGGCAGGTGCGGACGGAATTGTCAGCTGCGATCACCCTGCAGGAGATGTGGGGAAAATTTGGGCTTCGGTGACGCTTGACTGCGGTGATACTGGCCCCGGTGTCTCGGAGCACCCCTATGCGGTGGCCATTGACGGTCACCTGCTGTCGGTACTGTTCCGTGTTATCGGGCAGGGGGGCTCCTGGGACCATCTCCCTATCCCCCAGGGAGACTAACATCATTTCGGCGGGGTCAGCCCCCTCGAACTCCTCTTCCCCCTCTTCTTCTAAAGCTACCGAGGTGATGTGGCGCGCTGGGGCCCCCGCAGTGGCGGGCTTCTTGAACAAAGGGGATCGGGGGTCATTGGCATAGTGCCCTGGTTGTTGGCAATGGAAGCAGGCTTGGCTGACTCGGGGCCCTGGCTTGGCTGGGGGGAACCCTGCGTGCGCTGTGGGAGGTGAGGTGCCGGGCTGGTTTCTGGAGGGACTGCGCGGGGACCCTACCTGGGATCCCCTCTGTCTATTCTGACTCCCCCTCCCCTCTGACGGGAAGATCCCTGTTCTGTTCGGCCAGAGTCTCCCCCGGGCCCCCGGGGGACTCTGGTGCTCACCCATCGATCGGCCTCGACGGCCAGTTTCCGGGGGTCAGCCAACTTGCTGTCCAGGAGGTGCTGTCGGAGTTCCACAAAGCAATTCAGGGACAAATGTTCATACGCAATGAGGTCGATGAGCCCCTCGAAGGTGGATACTTTGCTACCCTTGATCCATCCTTCCAGGGCCCGGCTGTAGAAGTTCACATATTCTACCCACGTGGTGCCGGGGATCTTCTTGCAGTCTCTAAAGCGATCTCGGTACATTTCCGGGGTGAGCCCGTACCTTGTGAGGAGGGCCTCTTTCATGTGGCTGTATGAGGTTTGTTCGGAGGACGGTAAATCGAGCAGGGTGTCTCTCCCTTCACTCAGGAATCGAACCCCACAGCCCGGCTCCCCAATCTGTCCGAGGGACTCGGTGGGAGGCCATGGCGACTTTGTAGGCCTTAAACCATTGCTGGGTATCATCGTTCTTATAGTACTCTTTGACCACATCCTTGGGGATGTGGACCTTGGGTTCCACCGGGGGAACGGCCTCTCGGGTCACCGATGTTCGGTTGTCTTCGCTCCGGGCCTTCAGTTCGATCTCCTTCAGGCCGCGCTCGTGCTCCAACTGGAGTCTTTTCCCTTCGTGCTCTCTCTGGAGTTTCTTCTCCTCCAGTTCTCCTTGCAGCCGCAGCTGCTCGATGGCTAAATTCTTCTCAGACAGCTTCAGCTCTCCTTCTATCTTCAGCCGCGCTAGTTCTAGCTTGTGGTTTCGGTTGCGTTCTCGGTCGGTCATCTCTTCTCGAGACAGACCTCTCTCCGCGCTGGGACTCCGCGTCGGGGACTCCGCTCTCTCATGCTCTGGGGCGTGGGTTTCAGTCAGGGGCGCTCCCTCTCCACCGCCTCCCGTTGGTGGGGGAGGTTGTGTTCCGGCCTCCACCTAGACTGTCAGGGCTTGTTGAAAGTCTTCTTTGGTGCTTAATCCCGTTGTCGGGATATGGCGATCTTTGCAGAATTGCTTCAGCTCTCGGTGCAAATAGTCTCCCAGAAGCTCCATCTGGAAGGTGATCTCGTCGTTCGTGAGACTCATGGTTGTTGTTCGTTCGGGTAGTGTGTCAGTACTGTACGATCCCTAGACGTAGGTTCTTATCGCGACGCTGCCACCAATGTTAGAAGGGGCGAGCTCAGAGGACCAGGTTGTGCTCACCCTGCCACTCCAGGACCCACCTCTTCCACGGATCTTGCAGAGTATTATCGTGAGGTCCCCACCGGGGAGGACTTCGAGTCTAGGATCGTACACACTGAGCTCACACCCCACTTACGAACGGACACCACACCATTGGATTTCAGTAACAAGTTCTTTATAAGCAGTAAAAGAAAGAAGCACTCTTATGTACACAATGATCGAGGGATCACAAAGTCTTGAGGATTCGGGAAGAGGGAAGCGGGACAGTCTTTAGCCTTTGGGCCAGTACGAGGCGTACCCTGCGCACAGCTCTCAATCCTCGAGCCGGGGGATACGGAAGATGATGGTCGTACTGGCTGCTTCACTCCCGTCGAATTGGCTCGGGTCGTGATGGTGATCTCGATGGTCCAGCCGGACCAGAGTACTCCTCGAGCCGCGACGAGGTCAGCAGGGCTCGATCCGGAGAAGTTCGTGAGGAGCTGCGACAGCGTCAGCAGGGCTCAGGTGGTTGCGAGTTCAAGCTTGAGCCGCGACAGAGTCAGCGGGGCTCTGAGGTCTTAGAGAGGATGAGCCACGACAGTGTCAGCAGGGCTCCGATGGTTACGAGTTCAGCTCGAGCCGCGACAGCGTCAGCAGGGCTCCGAGGTCTTAGAGAGGACGAGCCGCGACAGCGTCAGCAGGGCTCCGATGGTTACGAGTTCAGCTCGAGCCGCGACAGCGTCAGCAGGGCTCAGGTGGTTCAGTTCCTTGTTGCGAAGAGGGAGCCGCGACAGCGTCAGCAGGGCTCAGCGATGCGAGGTTGAGTTCTTCTCAGGGTCAGCCGCGATCCGATCAGCAGGGCTTCAGGTCCAAGATACAACTGCCCGCTAGTTGTGGGGCGGCCCTTGATATAGTCCATTGCCCCTTTGATGTCCGGACCCTCGCAGGCGGAGGTCTCATGCCCTGGGGGCTGGTCGTTGGCGAGGTCCGGCGGTTTGCTCTTTGATCCTTTGAAAAGATGGGTCCGGGATTTCCCAGACGCCCAGCGGGTCTGGAGCCAGCCCTCGGGGAGGCCAGAGGTGCAATCGAAACTGGCCCACAGGGGGAGGCCAAAGGTGTGACAGATTCCAGTCTCTCAGGGGAGGCCGGAGGTGCCATCGAAACTCCCTGGCTTATCTCACTCGGGGAGCCCTTTACCCCCCAGCCGGGACTGACGCGCCTTTGGAGTCTGGGTTTCGCTGGGGCCGGGGTCACGCTAGGCCCAGGGAGTCAGGGATCTCGGGAAGGGAAAATGGCTGCCGGGCCTTGTAGGGCATGCAAGGTTAGGCGCTCGGAGCCGGGAGTGGGACGGGATAAGCGGGGCTGGTCGTCGGTTACGGGGTCTGGGTGTACAGGGAGCAGGACGACCAGGGCTTGGGGTACAAGCTACACTGACGGGGTGCTGTGCAGGAAACTCAGGGTGCCGGCTACGCTAAACAAGGCACGGAGGAGCCGGGCCGACCCACGCCACGAGGCCGGGTCCAACAGGTTATTCTTGACCCAGCTTCGTATTTGTCCGTTGTTAATTGAAACCGAAATGTCATCTTTGTAGGGATTTGACCAGCTGTTATTTGTGAGCCGGGATGCTACTGGATAATGATGTTTGACTCGATGGCTTTCTGGTGTCGGACCGGTTTCCACCTTTACAGGGGCCACGTCGAATCCTAGTTTATGAAGGGTCTCTTTTTCTTTATATATTATTGCTGGGATGACTGGTGACCAAAATTCTGCAACAGCTAATGTAATTTTGTTTTCATCTGGGAAGGAGACTAATTTTATGTCATTTCTTGCAAGCGCTTGTAGAGGTTGTATCCGGTGAAGCAAATTTGTTATTCTTTCCCTATAATAGGGGTTTCTTTCCCGAGGGAAAGAGGTCTGTAATTTCCACTCCACAGTTATAATTTACCTGTGATTTGAAAGGCACATCCCTCATCAATGGGGTTTGTTGTTGGCTTTCCTTTTGCGTCTTTAATTCTTTATCTGTAATCCTAGGGACAAATATTGGGGTAATAGGATTTAGAGGTAGGGAAAGCACTGCTTGCGCCTTTGAGGTCGTATACTGTTGCCTTTGCTCCGTCGAGTTATTACATATCTGATGTTCGTTTGTTTTTGCATTGATAATTGGTGTTGTTTCTGGGAATCTTGGTTTTCGTTCCTTTTGTTTTTCAATCCTTCTATTTTTTCTTTTCTTTATCCGCTTACGGCAGTTGACATTTGTTCTCCTTATTTTTGTAGTCACTAGATGTGGAGATGCGTCTAATGATGTATTTTTGGGGGTTTCTACTCTTTCTTGATTTGTCGCATTTAGCTCTTTTGACAGGTTTTTTGTTTTTGTTTTATTAAATAATGGATAGTAAATTATAGACTGTACCACCGATTTGGGCTCTTTTTGCTCCCTAAAGAGTTTTCTCAATGAATATGTTTGATTATACTTGTTCTTTTCTTTTTTTTCTTTTTGTTTACTTTGACCAGTTTGTGAAGCCGTGTCGACCTTTGTTGAGTAGGGTGCTGTTGTCAGTTTTGGCGCTTGTGTGGTAAGCCTTTTGTCCCCTATTAATCGTTTATCGTCTTCACCATCTATTGGCAGTTTTAATTGTTGTTTATTCCTTTTTTTTCCACCATGTGTTTTAAGATTCCTATTTGGGTATCTAACGTCTGGTCTGTATTTTCCAGGATGTTCCCTAAATGAGAAAGGACTGATTCTAGGATTCTTTCTAGAATAAGCAGTGCTTTGACTACTGTAGTTTGATCAGTAGAGTGATCTATAGATTTTTGCGTGAGGAAATTCGGAGTTCGCGAAAGAGAAATTTCAGATTCTGGCTGTTTTCGTGGGGTACTGTTCTGGATTTCCTTTTGATGTGCCCTACTGAAGACTAGATCTTTTAGGCTTATGTCGGGGCAAGTTATGTCGAATTGCAGATGTTCTTGGTTTGCTTGGTCATTGGATTTTTCTGATTTTATAATTATGCTGTTAGTATTTGATTGAGGCCAATTTTGATTGTTTAATGTTTCTTCTTGCCCTGTTTTGTTAATTGCTTCCAAGATTTGTTTTTTTCCTTCCTCTTTTGTTTGGATAGTTTGAGTTTGTTCAGTTACTTCTTGTCCCGTATTGCTAATGGTCTCCAGGTGTTCCTTTTTTCCTTCTTTTGTTTTTATTTGGTTGTTTTGATTTTGCTCCAGATCCTTCGTGGTCTGGTTTGAAAAGTATTTGAGAATTCCATTAGGCGAATCGGTAGAGAGAGGAAGGACGATTTTTCCAGCACTCCTTCTTATTGCTTGGTCTGTTCCTACTCTTTTCATAAATATTGTTCGTGATCTCAACTTTTTGTATGCCATGGTACAATATACTGACTGGATGTGTCTTATACGCTATGGGGAAGTTTTAATTTCCAAAAGAGGAGGGTAGGACCTCGGACGACTTTCCAAGCTCTCCCTCCCAACCTTACACCTCCTGCCACCTCCAATAGCGTATACAAGAATTTTATGAAGGAAATCCTGATCATAAGGATGAAATAAGTTCCCCGTTTCCCGCTTCCTGGTCCAGCTCTGATGGCCTGCCCTCCTCGGGCCGGCGTGATCGGCACCGCTTGAATCGCACCACACTGGGACTTACACTTCTGCTAGAGGTCTGAGGTCAGAAACAGATACAGAGTCAGTGAGGATGGAAGGTTTGGATAATGTTCCGAAGAGGGAAGGCAATTTGAAGACAGTGTCCCTGTGGTAGCAGACAGGGAAGGGAGGCAGGGAGGGTACAGTGAGGGGACTGTGAGAGGGCTGTGAGAGGGCTGTGAGGGGGGCTGCAAGCGAACCCTTGGAAGCAGCTGGTAGCGAGCGGAGCGTTCGGGGGGGGACCCTCGGGCAAGATCGAACCTAGTCAGATCTGCCTGGGACAGACCCCCGGGCTCTTACTTAGCGGCTGCCTCTATCGGCAGCCACGCTCGCATCCTTCCTCCCGCCCTCTGCAGCAGCCTCACCTCAGAAGTGTTGTGTTATTCGGCTTTCGGCAGCTCTGCAGCAGTGCAGCGCACTCCGCTCTCCCCTCCTCCTCCACTTCCGATCAGCAGGTCTCCTGGCTCACTGGCAGCGGTGCTCTGGGTGAGCACAGCAATGCAGGTGGTAGCTGCGGAAGGGCAGGTCTGTGAAGTCCCCGTGCAAAATGAATCAGACAGGCTAGAACAATGCTGGTTGTTAGTTTCTCCGTCCTCCTCTGGTCTGCCGAGGGCTCTGCTGGAGATCTGCTGAGGTTCCCGCCCCCGCCGGGACGTTCCTGCGTTTACCGCGCCAGCGGCCGCGAGGGACACAAGACAGACAGGGAGATACAGGAGCGGGAGCGGGAGCCGCTCAGGACAGGGCTCAGGGCAGATTGAATTTCTTGACACCCCTCTCGCCCCCTACTGCCTCCCGGCTCCGCGACTCGCGGCTCGCGGCTCCACGGCATGAAGGAGAGGAAGAAAGGAGAAGAAATCCACAGAGATCAGCTACGGCGGACTGCAACTGGCGTTTGCTCGGCTCAGCTTACTACTCAGTGCTGACCTCTGGCTCCCAGAAGATTCCAGAACGTTTCATCACAGAAATGTAAATAAAATGTGTTTTTTTTAGTCAAGTTTTGAGGTTTGCAGAGAATTCTGGGTAGGGGCACATGGTAAGTCATGCAACTCACCCTGTCCTGTAATTTCCCAGTTGTCTAGTTTTCAAAAATGTGCAAGTTTGCTAGATTTTTCTAGGTGCCGACTCAGCTAACGCCCCAAAAAAATTGTTGATTTTGAGTGAAAAAAGTGATATATCTGTAGAAAAACAGGCTTTCTGTAGGTTTCACACACACTTTTTGCGCTATTTGTACTACTGGCTGCTGTTTTATGACTCTGAAAGTAAACTGGAAAATGTTAAACAGGCCCCATTGCCAGTGAGCACACCCTAAAAGATGATGTAGCAAAGTGGTACTCTCAATTGACAATTACTTTAATCCCATTTTAAGTCCCAGGTAAAGTGGTACCAAGGTCCCAGGGCATGGGTTTTAAAGCGGTTCACCAGGGCCTGAAACACTATTTTTGCCACCCTGAGTGACCCAAGTAAACAGATGACAGCAGGCCTGCCATTGCAGACTGCTCCAACTCGGCTTTGCCCCCACCATCAATTGCAAGGTCAAAGCACTATCTTTAATATATGTCAATCACACCTAAGGTAGGCCTCCTAATCTCAAGACACAGGCTTCAGTATATTGAAGTTGTGGACATATACACTTGATGTCCCCATAGTCACCTTTGCAATAAGGACTACTACAAGTGATCAGCGGTCCATAAGATAACATGGGTTGGCACCTGGGCATCCCCGAGGTTGCTAGCTCCATTATGGTACTGCTGAAAATGGTCATGTTTGGTATCAAACAATGTGCCTCCTTGCCCCTGACATGATTCCAATGTCGGGTTGATGTGGCATGCTACCTTAGAGGTTGCCTATCCAATCACCTCTGCTTTTCCTGTGCCCTGGCTGGCAGCTTGAATTTCTGCTGTAAAAACAGGACTCTGACCTCCTGCCTGGCAGTGTGAACACTCACAGGAGTCAGAAACAAAAGCATGGCCAGGAAGGAGATGACTTCTCCCTCCCTGACCGGATGGCTAGTGATGTGTCACATTAAGGCAGTGGGCTTCAAAGCAAGCACTGCCTCTGATTCACACACAGGCTTACTCCAAAAAGAGGAAACCATGCTCACTCTACCTGTGGCAAATTTCATCTGGGCAGGTGGGAAAATTAATAGTCAGAGGGCTTACACCACCAAAGGGCTAGCCACTCCCCAATGGTGTACTTCCTGGTCTGTACAGCCAAGGAATGATTCTGCCATTTTTAGAAGGGGCAGAATAGAAGGTTCTAAGTAGAAAAGGTGACACCCCCCCCAAATGTGGTCACCATCAGGCTGATAAGCTGCTGTGGTAAGTATCACATTGGCCACTTGCACTGCCATTCCTAATGCCCCTAAATCTAAGATTTTAGAGACACCCCAGATACCAGAACTTCAGATCTGTGGAGATTGCAAAGAAGGACAAAAAAGAGACCAGAGTCTGCAACAACAGGAGCTGCACAAACTAGAGGCATGATATTCTGCACTGATGAAGACGCTCCTGGAACTGCATGACTGCAACTCATCCAGGAGCAAAGATTGGCTTCCCCAGACAGAGGGACTCCTTCAAGAGCCAAAAGCAACTCCAGGCTCCCCTTGGACTAGTGACACTAACCCCCTGCAGCCACAGGTGGAAAACAATGTCGCCCAAAAGTATCGCACAAAATTAGATGGTCCAGTGTATTGTGTGAGAAACATAGTTGTGACCTCCGGCAAGTTTCAGGCAGCTACCATTTACCCCGAGCCTCAGGACGTCGAAGTTCCATGGTGCTGACCTTACCGCTTTCAAGGCTTGTTGGTGACCAATCTGGTTACCTCCATCTTCACTTGACGCTGCAACAAGAGGGAACCACGCAACACCTTCATCTGACCAGGGAAGCGGGTATGGCCAAGCAAGAGGCCAAGACAGTTTTGAGGTCTTGAAGGTCACTGAGCCTCAAGGTGCCCTGAAACAAATCAAGCAATGGAGATAAATATCCTGCTTCAGCTTTGCATATCGACCCTAAATAAAGGCGCAGGCAGTATCAGATGAAAGAGAGACCTTGTGTGTACCCTGAAATCCAAAGTTACTGTTAAGCTGCACCTGATTGTTTCCCTCGTGGAACAGGCTGAGGGTCGGCACGATGTGTGGCATGCCCACTGTGCAGCGATACAGGCCATGAGAGGTGATAATCACAGCACATACCCATAATACTCTAGGGGGTCACCGCAAAGTGCCAGCTCCTGCAGTGCAGCAAGAGTGAGCAGAGCTCTGTCTGGAGTTACCTGTCGGACGGCTGGGGTGTGAGATGATGGCCGCGGCTATAGTTGCCTAAATGGTAGCCACTGGGGAAACAGCCTGAGAGCAGCATCCTAGCAGCCGAAGGATCTCCTGCCCTTGGTTCTCCCCCCTAGAGCAAAGAAATGAGCGTAGGGGGTATTCATGCAAGACTGATCAGAACAGCCTCTTGGCAGTGAGTCTTTCACAGTACGAACACAGAGTGAGGGGCACCCCGGGATTGGAGTGGAGCCCGGGAGGCAAGTATTCCGTATCATCCTGCCTGTACCTCTGTTGGGGGGTGAGCCGATCATCACTTCTGGGAGGCTGAAAAATACTGCCTTCACTGGATGAGGAGTATGGGACCAAATGAAAAGGAAAATATTTCCCCTGTGCTATGTGCTACCGAGAGCTGGCATTATTCTTTGGCCCTTGATGTGCTTTGGAGTCCTGGCTGGTTTCCCTATGCTTTACTGCAGAGCCCCGGACGTGGCTGAGAGGCAGATTTCTAATGCAGTGAGGAGCC
Source organism: Lissotriton helveticus (assembly GCF_964261635.1). Lineage (NCBI taxonomy): Eukaryota > Metazoa > Chordata > Amphibia > Caudata > Salamandridae > Lissotriton > Lissotriton helveticus. The sequence goes on along the minus strand of NC_136063.1, from coordinate 1,079,698,954 downwards.
TAATGTAGCCCAATGGATCAAGAATAATTCCTAGGCCTATACACCGAATGGTGAGAAGGTATTTTCCCAAATTAGAGGCAAGAAATATCAGGAGATGGGTTGACCTCCTAGAGTGCCCCTCCCCCCGTGGCTTCATATTGAAATGTGTGCCATGCCCCGGAGAATCTTGACTGGAATTTGAAGAGGGGAATACCTTGAGCTTATACCTACCCATTGTGCGATTGTTTAAGCAGGTGTGCACTGACCAACCATTCTCCTGGTTGAGTGACACTTTGTCTCAGGCCCCACTATGGTGAAAGACAAAGCACAAAAAGGTGTACAAGCCAATAATATTGCATAATACACTATTGCTACCCCAGGTCCTCTGGTGGAGGGGTAGGGAAGCTGGGCGGGCCAGGAACACTCTAAAATCTCTAAAATCCAGGCAGCAATACAGGACTCTCAGTTAATGCTGGAAACAAAGATGGACGCAATGACCATGGACATAAACTAGACTAGGCCTCCACAAGCAGAGCAAGTCACTAATACTGAAGGAGAGATCACTACCTTATAAAAGCAAGTTAAAGAACTCCAGATGACGGTTGCGGGCTTAAAATGTAACGCAACGCAAATAGAAGAGAGACTGGAGGGCGCTGCGGTCACCGATAAGACACTGAGTAAATGATACCCAATATTGGGGCTTACTGTGGCAGTAGCGATCAGCTGGCTAAGTCCTCTGGCCCCCCCCCCCCAAGTCTGAGGCCTGGAAAAGAGACCTACTTGAGTGGGCCTGGGCTGAAAAGGCACATATGCAAAAAATGTGTAGGAATGCTTCTGGAAATAGTCCTTTATGCAGGGTTATCCCCAAATGTTTTGCCTTCCTCCTCTTGTTTTTCTGACCTTCTTTTTGTTTGCTATGGGACTCTGGGCACTTTAACAGTGCTAATCAGTGCTAAAGTGCGTGTGCTCTCACTCCTAAAACATGGTATGATTGGTTTACACCTGTTTGACATTTAATTTACCGTTAAGTCTTCTTGTAACGTGGCATCCCATATACCCATGGCCTGTAAATTAAATGCTACTAGTGGGCCTGCAGCACAGATTGCGCCACCCACAAAAGTAGCTTTTCAAACCTGTCTCAGGCCAGCCATTCCAGTGCCTGCATGCAGAGTTTAATGCGACATTGCCAAAATACAAAAAATAGTGGAGGGTCAAGAGGTATGGGATTCACAAGAGACGACTATGTGATGGAGTAGTGATACTAGTTCACTAGACCGGGTACAACATTCATAGTTATTGAAAAATACCCATCAGTAGCTCTTCCCTTGTTGTCATTCATGACTAAACTCTTTTCCTGTCCTTCATGGTTAGAAGGAACCCACATGATGAAAAGGGCGCCCAGGAAGAGCTACTGATGGGTATTTTTCAATAACTATGAATGTTGTACCCGGTCTAGTGAACTAGTATCACTACTCCATCACATAGTCGTCTCTTGTGAATCCCATACCTCTTGACCCTCCACTATTTTTTGTATTTTGTCTAGTTACTTTCGGGGAATGTAGTGTTGAGTGGTCATTAAAAATTTCTCCCTGAGACCCAAACCCATTCTGATTTGTTTGATGCTTTAATGCGACATTGACATGGAATTTAAAACTACTTGCCAAGCCATAACCTCCTCTTTTATACATAGAGGTCACCCCTATGATATGCCCTAGGTATCCCTATACGGTACAAAAGGGGGTGGTGATGGATGGAGCATCTGAATCAATCAAACACTCACACCCAGTCAAAAGATCTGGGTTTAATCTATCACCGTTCTTTAGCCCACTCTGCCACCCCAGTTCAAACATGGCTCTATGCAAATCAGTCTGACCCTGTGCCTCATGGGAACAGTCCAGCCCGAACTGCCAAGCCATGTCTTCCCTGGACCGGAAACAAGCTTCCGAGGACCGGTTTCTGGCATCCCAGCCGTCTTCAGCCCGGCTTGCTTGATTCCAGTGGCAAAGTGAGCAAGGGACTCACGTCTGAGCATACCCTGCCACACTTATGGCGGCCAAAAGCGGTACAAAAGGGGGTGGTGATGGACGGAGCATCTGAATCAATCAAACACTCACACCCAGTCAAAAGATCTGGGTTTAATCCATCGCCGTTCTTTAGCCCACTCTGCCACCCCAGTTCAGACATGGCTATATGCTAATCAGTCTGACCCTGTGCCTCATGGGAACAGTCCAGCCCGAACTGCCAAGCCATGTCTTCCCTGGACCGGAAACAAGCTTCAGAGGACCGGTTTCTGGCATCCCAGCCGTCTTTAGCCCGGCTTGCTTGAATCCAGTGGCAAAGTGAGGAAGGGACTCACGTCGGAGCATACCCTGCCACACTTATGGCGGCCAAAAGCGGTACAAAGGAGGGTGGTGATAGACGGAGCATCTGAATCAATCAAACACTCACACCCAGTCAAAAGATCTGGGTTTAATCCATCACCGTTCTTTAGCCCACTCTGCCACCCCAGTTCAGACATGGCTATATGCAAATCAGTTTGACCCTGTGCCTCATGGGAACAGTCCAGCCCGAACTGCCAAGCCATGTCTTCCCTGGACTGGAAACAAGCTTCCGAGGACCGATTTCTGGCATTCCAGCCGTCTTCAGCCCAGCTTGCCTGAATCCAGTGGCAAAGTGAGCAAGGGACTCACGTCTGAGCATACCCTGCCACACTTATGGCGGCCAAAAGCGGTACAAAAGGGGATGGTGATGGACGGAGCATCTGAATCAATCAAACACTCACACCCAGTCAAAAGATCAGGGTTTAATCCATCACCGTTCTTTAGCCCACTCTGCCACCCCAGTTCAGACATGGCTATATGCAAATCAGTCTGACCCTGTGCCTCATGGGAACAGTCCAGCCCGAACTGCCAAGCCATGTCTTCCCTGGACCGGAAACAAGCTTCAGAGGACCGGTTTCTGGCATTCCAGCCGTCTTCAGCCCGGCTTGCTTGAATCCAGTGGCAAAGTGAGCAAGGGACTCACGTCTGAACATACCCTGCCACACTTATGGCGGCCAAAAGCGTACAAAAGGGGGTGGTGATGGACGGAGCATCTGAATCAATCAAACACTCTCACACAGTCAAAAGATCTGGGTTTAATCCATCACCGTTCTTTAGCCCACTCTGCCACCCCAGTTCAGACATGGCTATATGCAAATCAGTCTGACCCTGTGCCTCATGGCAACAGTCCAGCCCGAACTGCCAAGCCATGTCTTCCCTGGACCGGAAGCAAGCTTCCGAGGACCGGTTTCTGGCATTCCAGCCGTCTTCAGCCCGACTTGCTTGAATCCAGTGGCAAAGTGAACAAGGGACTCACGTCTGAACATACCCTGCCACACTTATGGCGGCCAAAAGTGGTACAAAAGGGGGTGGTGATGGACGGAGCATCTGAATCAATCAAACACTCACACCCAGTCAAAAGATCTGGGTTTAATCCATCACCGTTCTTTAACCCACTCTGCTACCACAGTTCAGACATGGCTATATGCAAATCAGTCTGACCCTGTGCCTCTTGGGAACAGTCCAGCCCGTACTGCCAAGCCATGTCTTCCCTGGACCGGAAACAAGCTTCCGAGGACCAGTTTCTGGCATTCCAGCCGTCTTCAGCCCGGCTTGCTTGAATCCAGTGGCAAAGTGAGCAAGGGACTCACGTCTGAGCATACCCTGCCACACTTATGGTGGCCAAAAGCGGTACAAAAGGGGGTGGTGATGGACGGAGCATTTGAATCAATCAAACACTCACACCCAGTCAAAAGATCTGGGTTTAATCCATCGCCGTTCTTTAGCCCACTCTGCCACCCCAGTTCAGACATGGCTATATGCTAATCAGTCTGACCCTGTGCCTCATGGGAACAGTCCAGCCCGAACTGCCAAGCCATGTCTTCCCTGGACCGGAAACAAGCTTCAGAGGACCGGTTTTTGGCATCCCAGCCGTCTTTAGCCCGGCTTGCTTGAATCCAGTGGCAAAGTGAGGAAGGGACTCACGTCGGAGCATACCCTGCCACACTTATGGCGGCCAAAAGCGGTACAAAAGGGGGTGGTGATGGACGGAGCATCTGAATCAATCAAACACTCACACCCAGTCAAAAGATCTGGGTTTAATCCATCGCCGTTCTTTAGCCCACTCTGCCACCCCAGTTCAGACATGGCTATATGCTAATCAGTCTGACCCTGTGCCTCATGGGAACAGTCCAGCCCGAACTGCCAAGCCATGTTTTCCCTGGACCGGAAACAAGCTTCAGAGGACCGGTTTCTGGCATCCCAGCCGTCTTTAGCCCGGCTTGCTTGAATCCAGTGGCAAAGTGAGGAAGGGACTCACGTCGGAGCATACCCTGCCACACTTATGGCGGCCAAAAGCGGTACAAAGGAGGGTGGTGATAGACGGAGCATCTGAATCAATCAAACACTCACACCCAGTCAAAAGATCTGGGTTTAATCCATCACCGTTCTTTAGCCCACTCTGCCACCCCAGTTCAGACATGGCTATATGCAAATCAGTTTGACCCTGTGCCTCATGGGAACAGTCCAGCCCGAACTGCCAAGCCATGTCTTCCCTGGACTGGAAACAAGCTTCCGAGGACCGATTTCTGGCATTCCAGCCGTCTTCAGCCCAGCTTGCCTGAATCCAGTGGCAAAGTGAGCAAGGGACTCACGTCTGAGCATACCCTGCCACACTTATGGCGGCCAAAAGCGGTACAAAAGGGGATGGTGATGGACGGAGCATCTGAATCAATCAAACACTCACACCCAGTCAAAAGATCAGGGTTTAATCCATCACCGTTCTTTAGCCCACTCTGCCACCCCAGTTCAGACATGGCTATATGCAAATCAGTCTGACCCTGTGCCTCATGGGAACAGTCCAGCCCGAACTGCCAAGCCATGTCTTCCCTGGACCGGAAACAAGCTTCAGAGGACCGGTTTCTGGCATTCCAGCCGTCTTCAGCCCGGCTTGCTTGAATCCAGTGGCAAAGTGAGCAAGGGACTCACTTCTGAACATACCCTGCCACACTTATGGCGGCCAAAAGCGTACAAAAGGGGGTGGTGATGGACGGAGCATCTGAATCAATCAAACACTCACACCCAGTCAAAAGATCTGGGTTTAATCCATCACCGTTCTTTAGCCCACTCTGCCACCCCAGTTCAGACATGGCTATATGCAAATCAGTCTGACCCTGTGCCTCATGGCAACAGTCCAGCCCGAACTGCCAAGCCATGTCTTCCCTGGACCGGAAGCAAGCTTCCGAGGACCGGTTTCTGGCATTCCAGCCGTCTTCAGCCCGACTTGCTTGAATCCAGTGGCAAAGTGAACAAGGGACTCACGTCTGAACATACCCTGCCACACTTATGGCGGCCAAAAGTGGTACAAAAGGGGGTGGTGATGGACGGAGCATCTGAATCAATCAAACACTCACACCCAGTCAAAAGATCTGGGTTTAATCCATCACCGTTCTTTAACCCACTCTGCTACCACAGTTCAGACATGGCTATATGCAAATCAGTCTGACCCTGTGCCTCTTGGGAACAGTCCAGCCCGTACTGCCAAGCCATGTCTTCCCTGGACCGGAAACAAGCTTCCGAGGACCAGTTTCTGGCATTCCAGCCGTCTTCAGCCCGGCTTGCTTGAATCCAGTGGCAAAGTGAGCAAGGGACTCACGTCTGAGCATACCCTGCCACACTTATGGTGGCCAAAAGCGGTACAAAAGGGGGTGGTGATGGACGGAGCATTTGAATCAAGCAAACACTCACACCCAGTCAAAAGATCTGGGTTTAATCCATCGCCGTTCTTTAGCCCACTCTGCCACCCCAGTTCAGACATGGCTATATGCTAATCAGTCTGACCCTGTGCCTCATGGGAACAGTCCAGCCCGAACTGCCAAGCCATGTCTTCCCTGGACCGGAAACAAGCTTCAGAGGACCGGTTTTTGGCATCCCAGCCGTCTTTAGCCCGGCTTGCTTGAATCCAGTGGCAAAGTGAGGAAGGGACTCACGTCGGAGCATACCCTGCCACACTTATGGCGGCCAAAAGCGGTACAAAAGAGGGTGGTGATAGACGGAGCATCTGAATCAATCAAACACTCACACCCAGTCAAAAGATCTGGGTTTAATCCATCACCGTTCTTTAGCCCACTCTGCCACCCCAGTTCAGACATGGCTATATGCAAATCAGTTTGACCCTGTGCCTCATGGGAACAGTCCAGCCCGAACTGCCAAGCCATGTCTTCCCTGGACTGGAAACAAGCTTCCGAGGACCGATTTCTGGCATTCCAGCCGTCTTCAGCCCAGCTTGCCTGAATCCAGTGGCAAAGTGAGCAAGGGACTCACGTCTGAGCATACCCTGCCACACTTATGGTGGCCAAAAGCGGTACAAAAGGGGATGGTGATGGACGGAGCATCTGAATCAATCAAACACTCACACCCAGTCAAAAGATCTGGGTTTAATCCATCACCGTTCTTTAGCCCACTCTGCCACCCCAGTTCAGACATGGCTATATGCAAATCAGTCTCACCCTGTGCCTCATGGGAACAGTCCAGCCCGAACTGCCAAGCCATGTCTTCCCTGGACCGGAAACAAGCTTCCGAGGACCGGTTTCTGGCATTCCAGCCGTCTTCAGCCCGGCTTGCTTGAATCCAGTGGCAAAGTGAGCAAGGGACTCACGTCTGAACATACCCTGCCACACTTATGGCGGCCAAAATCGGTACAAAAGGGGGTGGTGATGGACGGAGCATCTCAATCAATCAAACACTCACACCCAGTCAAAAGATCTGGGTTTAATCCATCACCGTTCTTTAGCCCACTCTGCCACCCCAGTTCAGACATGGCTATATGCAAATCAGTCTGACCCTGTGCCTCATGGGAACAGTCCAGCCCGAACTGCCAAGCCATGTTTTCCCTGGACCGGAAGCAAGCTTCCGAGGACCGGTTTCTGGCATTCCAGCCGTCTTCAGCCCGGCTTGCTTGAATCCAGTGGCAAAGTGAACAAGGGACTCACGTCTGAACATACCCTGCCACACTTATGGCGGCCAAAAGCGGTACAAAAGGGGGTGGTGATGGACGGAGCATCTGAATCAATCAAACACTCACACCCAGTCAAAAGATCTGGGTTTAATCCATCACCGTTCTTTAGCCCACTCTGCCACCACAGTTCAGACATGGCTATATGCAAATCAGTCTGACCCTGTGCCTCTTGGGAACAGTTCAGCCCGAACTGCCAAGCCATGTCTTCCCTGGACCGGAAACAAGCTTCTGAGGACCGGTTTCTGGCATTCCAGCCGTCTTCAGCCCGGCTTGCTTGAATCCAGTGGCAAAATGAGCAAGGGACTCACGTCTGAGCATACCCTGCCCCACATATGGAGGCCAAAAGCGGTACAAAAGGGGGTGGTGATGGACGGAGCATCTGAATCAATCAAACACTCACACCCAGTCAAAAGGTCTGGGTTTAATCCATCACCGTTCTTTAGCCCACTCTGCCACCCCAGTTCAGACATGGCTATATTCAAATCAGTCTGACCCTGTGCCTCATGGGAACAGTCCAGCCTGAACTGCCAAGCCATGTCTTCCCTGGACCGGAAACAAGCTTCCGAGGACCGGTTTTTGGCATTCCAGCTGTCTTCAGCCCGGCTTGCTTGACTCCAGTGGCAAAGAGAGCAAGGGACTCACATCTGAGCATACCCTGCCACACTTATGGTGGCCAAAAGCGGTACAAAATGGGGTGGTGATGGACGGAGCATCCGAATCAATCAAACACTCACACCCAGTCAAAAGATCTGGGTTTAATCCATCACCGTTCTTTAGCCCACTCTGCCACCCTAGTTCAGACATGGCTATATGCAAATCAGTCTGACCCTGTGCCTCATGGGAACAGTCCAGCCCGAACTGCCAAGCCATGTCTTCCCTGGACCGGAAACAAGCTTCCGAGGACTGGTTTCTGGCATTCCAGCCGTCTTCAGCCCGGCTTGCTTGAATCCAGTGGTAAAGTGAGCAAGGGACTTACGTCTGAGCATACCCTGCCACACTTATGGAGGCCAAAAGCAGTACAAAAGGGGGTGGTGATGGACGGAGCATCTGAATCAATCAAACACTCACACCCAGTCAAAAGATCTGGGTTTAATCCATCACCGTTCTTTAGCCCACTCTGCCACCCCAGTTCAGACATGGCTATATGCAAATCAGTCTGACCCTGTGCCTCATGGGAACAGTCCAGCCCGAACTGCCAAGCCATGTCTACCCTGGACCGGAAACAAGCTTCAGAGGACCGGTTTCTGGCATTCCAGCCGTCTTCAGCCCGGCTTGCTTGAATCCAGTGGCAAAGTGAGCAAGGGACTCACGTCTGAGCATACCCTGCCACACTTATGGCGGCAAAAAGCGGTACTTGAACCTGAAAACAGTCATTACTACAGCCCCGGTTTTAAGATCTCCTGATTTTTCAAAACCGTTCCTGTTACACACAGATGCTTCAGAACATGGGTTAGGGGCGGTATTGTCCCAATTGTCACCTGAGGGGCTGCACACCCAATCCTTTACATCAGCAGGAAACTCTTTCCCCGCAAGCAGAGATGTCCTATAATGGAGAAGGAGCGCCTAGCTATTAAATGGGCCATAGAGAAGTTAAGATACTATTTGGAGGGGGCCCATTTTCTATTAAACACAGATCACGCTCCCTTACATTGGATGAGCCCCAACAAGGGGAACAACCCAAGAATATTGCGCTGGTTCCTTTCCCTCCAACCCTATTCCTTTGAGGTGGTCCATCGGAAGGAAACGGATAATGGTAATGCTGACTTTCTTTCACGTCTTCCTTTGTTCCTTGATCGTGAACAAACTGGGGTAGGGGTGTGTGAGAACAAGGACTCTCTCAAAGGAGAGTCAGAACTCTTTCTCCCTCATTGTTCTCCAGTTCTATGTTTTCAGAGTCTCCCAGGGGTTTATGGCCCCTTTAATTCTGATACCTGGCCTGATCACATGATGGAATCACGTGGTCCAGGGGATTTGAAAACAGAAGAACGCCAGAGTAGGACGTCATTCGTCAAGACCGAGGTTCGAGGAGGAGGAGCGGACGCTGGTAACAACCTTCGTGGTGCAGCCTTGGAACAATGAAACATCACACCTAGACGAGGAAGAATGCGATACTAGGATGCAGGACTCCTCGAAGGAAGGAGCGGCCGACGAGAGAACAGAAGGGCAGCCAGACCCTAGCTGGCAACGCGCACATGCCAGCCACGGCCCAGGAGGAGGGTCGTGGCTCACCAAGGTACGGGGACGCCTTGGGCTGCCGCTGGGAGGGGAGCGGGGTGAGTCAAAGGGTGGGGGTGGTGACGGGGAGTAAGCCGGTACCTCGTTACACTCATAGCACTGGTGACGGTAGAGGTGGCTTTTCCCTACACACCCCCTGGCACACCCGCGACGTTTGTTTAGGAAGGAGAATCCCTTCCGGACCGTTTCCTTTCTTTTCTTCTTTCCCCTGCTACAACTCTACCCGACACTGAACTCTAAGCAAGCCTGACTTTAAGAAAGGACTACAAAACAACACAAAGTCATCTAACAGCAAGCTTGGAAACAAAGCGGATTACATCTCCCATAATTCACTGCGTGTAGAACTCTCACTGACCCCCACGAACTCTGAGGGAAGGACAACTCCCTGTTTTCCTAGTTATCTGGTATATCCCAAATAAATTCGAGAACAGTGCACTACCGTGTCCTGGTCTGCTTCTTGCCCATGTTACAGTGGTGTGCTTTCATTTGGTCATTCAAGGGATTATAATTGGTAAAACAATTTGCTAAACTCGCCTCTAAGTCTTAGCCTGAAGTCTGCTCTCCACAGCTACAACTAGGATAGCTTTCTATAAGGTGACTTTGCAACCTACCATCAATAAGGTTAGTTTGGACTGGTGTAAGGTGCCCAATAAATAGTGGACATCATATACCAGGCCAACTTCTCACATTGGTGTGCAGCGTGTGGGATTACAGCTTGCATTGTTCTACCAAATAATCTTGAGAATATCATTTGAAAAATCACATTAAGGTACCAGCAGGTACATATACATCAAGCTTATAATATATAAGATCTGCTGAACTTAGAAGTTGTAGGTGGTAAGGGCTTAGCACACCCTGACTACAACTCCTAGAGAGGTTCTAGTAGGAAACCAAGTAGTGTAGGTAGGTGCACACACCACACCTCACTAGTCAAGGCCTAGTGTGCCTCTGCTAGATGACAGCATAGTGCTACCATCTAAATATGACACATTCTCCTTCCAGGAGTTAAGGGGTTAGTGTGCCATAAGGAAATTAAAGCAAGGACAAAGTCCCACCACCTAATACCTGATAGATATCTTAGTGGCAGATGACTTGGAAAAAGCATCAAATCCAGATATACTAGGTAATGGGGATGGGGTTCACCCATCATCTGAGGAGGATCCCAGTGGAATACCCCACCAGGACTCTGAAGATGATGAGGATGCAAACCAGGTTGATGTCAATGGACCCAACTTGAGAGACACAGGACTACCATGAGATGATGTGCGCCATAATGGGCCTCCCTCCATCCCCCCAAGTAGGCCTGGTGGTGAACCTAGAAGAAACAGATCACCTTCAGTGGAACCTGAGCATTCTGATGTATTGGGTAAGAAGGCAGACAAATAGGTCAGAACCAGGGTGAAGCAGAAGGTACAGAACCAAGGTGGTGACCAAAAGAAGCAAGACCAAAAGGGTGGGGAGAAAGCTAAAAACCAGAAGTCTTCACAAGGTCCCCAAAATGCCTCTAATGGTGGGGATCCCCAATTTAAAAAATGGAAGAAGGCCCAAAGAAACCATGGTGCAAACTTTGTAATAATAATACTCACTGGACCAGTGAGTGCACCAAAAAGGAGACAGCTACAGCCACCATTGCCCCTAAGGCAACTGTTCCCCCTAGTTCAGCTCCAAGTGGTGGTTCTCAACAGAAGGGTGTAGTAGGGTTAACCCTGGGAACTGAGATGGACTCTGGCCTAGTCAGAGTACCAACTCAAGCTGTTTTTTATCCGTGATGGAGGCATGGATATGACCTCTACTGTGAGTCCCAGTAACTTGGGCAAGTACAGACAAACTCCTTTAGTCAATGAGAAAAATGTTCAGGCCTACAGGGACACAGGTGCCAGTGTCACAATGGTGATACCAGACTTTGTGGACCCTGGACAGATGATAGTTGGTGAAACCTACCAAGTGACCAATGCTAGCAATGTCACTACTACACATAGTACGACAGTTGTTAATTTCTCCTGGGGAGGGGTAACTGGCCTTAAGAAGGTTTTTGTTAGTTCAGACCTCCCTGTAGAATGTTTGCTTGGCAAAGACCTAGAGACTTCAGCCTGGTCTGAAATGGGGTTAGGACTCATGCAGAAATGTTAGGAATCTCAGTACATGTCTTGCAGTGATGAGGTCACAGGTGTAAGACGTTGGCCTGGTATATGATGTTCACTATTCTAGTGAGCACCTTGTACCAGTCCAAACAACCCTTATGGTGATGGTTGTAAAGTCAACCTTATAGACCAGCTATCCTAGTGGTAGCATGAACAAAGCAGTCTTAGGCTAAACTCAAGAGGGCATGTGAAGCCAGCTGTTTTACCATATGTAACCCCTTTAGTACCAAATGAAAGGACACCACACAGGTTATATATATAAAATATATATGTATTTATTACTAAATTAATCCTCTGAACTCTTTATGAGGTCAGAGGCACAAGCACATAACAAGATACTTATTTATCATACAATAAGTTGCACAAAATACAGTAATGCCCTGGGGGCACTTCAAACCATATACTAAAATAGTGGTATAAGAACCACGTCACAAACAAAGGATAGGCCTAGGGCCTGGAGAATCGCTGGGGCTATGCTGTACTACCAAAGGATAGGGAGCAGGAGGCCCACGGGATGTGTGTGCAGTGTCTTTACACACACACGAGTTACCATAGAGTTAGAATGGGAACGAAAGAATTGGAAACTAGTTCTTTTAGGTCACTTCCGGATGGACTAGGAGAAAGCTACTGAAAACTAGGACACTAGGACACTTAATACCCACAGGAGCACCGGAGTACTCGTGTTACCTCACCCACAGGAAGCGGGTGCATAGGTATCAAAGTGTGTCGGGTTTCGTTGCTGAATCCTATAAAGCCATGAAGAAAGATGCTGCAGGCGACCAGGAGGGAAGTGTCCGGTTGGATCCAAGGGCGGATCGAGGATGAGGAGTACCTGAAAGCAGAGGGGACAGAGTCTGGGTCACTAGCCAGTGACCAGGAAGGAAACAGAAAGGAACCAGGCGATGTCGCGAAGCAATCAGGAGATGTCATGAAGCTTGTCTCTGCAGCCACGTGGACCAGGAGGTGTTGACGACAAACAGGAGCAGGATACGGACTGTCCCACAAAGGCTCTCACTGTCGGCAGTGTCGGCTTCCAGATTGGAGTCAACAAGCCTTGGCAAAGGCAACCCACACAGGAATCAAAGATGGCTTCTGGATCACACCAGCAAGGTCTGATGGGCTTCTCCTTTTCAGGGAACCAGGGGCCAGTCTGGAGCAACCAGACCAGTGGTAAAAATTCAAATGTTTGTTGTCACAGAGGCCACTAGCCAACGGGCAAGTGACCGGACAGATGCATCAAGCAGGAAAATGCAGAAGGGCCCCACACAGAACTAGTGGAGTGTGGAGGGCTGATCTTTGGTGCAGATGATGGCTGGGGCTGGGGCTTCCCACTCCCCAATGCACAACTACGAGGGTGCCTCAGAAGTTGCACAGAAAGCAATTCACTGGCTTTCCAAGATGGCCGGTCCCACGTCTCTCTTCGCCTCCACGGGTCTCAGCTCTGCTGTGGCTGTGGATCGAGCTGTTGGAAGTCAGGAAGTCCAGGTCTTGTCAGGCTCTGTGCTTGGGCTCCAGTGGGAGCGTCGACAAAGCAAACCATTGATCGCTTGATGGTGCCTGCTTACACAGGGTGGTCACTCCTTGACCACAAGGCAGATTCTTCAGTCTTCTATCTTCAGGTAGAACATCGAAGGTCCAGAGTTTCATTTCAAGTTTCAGTCAGGATAAATCTAAAGTCTTGGGACTCAGCTCCTACCTATATACCAAATTTAGGGGCTGGATTACCTGCTAGGTCCCTCCTATGGGTGGGACCAGGGAAGTGGGTGGTTACACCCCTTTCCTTTTGTCCAGTTTTGCACAAGAGCTGGGGTTGGAGTTGAACTGGACTATGCATGGGACACCTTGTGTGCCCTAGGCAGTGTCTCATTTCATTCATCCCTCCCTGCCCCAAAACACATAATGGCCTGTCTGGGGTGGTGCTAGCACCTCCCAAGACAGGAAACCTATTGTCCAAGCCTCCCTCGCTGTAAGGACTCCCAGCAGCAGGAGGTCAGACTCGTGTCTGTGGCAGCAGCATCCATTTTGTGATGCTGAGGCTCTGGTTAACTTTAACCGGGATTAGTAGGAACAACATGTCTTCTCCCTCTAGAAGGGTGGAATGCTACCCCCGTCACCAGAACTGGCGAGGGGGTAATATTCCAAAGCGTATGACACCTTACACAACATGTTTTGATAAAGCCAAACCAAAGTTAGCATTCAACCGCGAGGATTATAATGCACTTAAGAGTATATGGTATGGCTATATCATAGAACAGCTATAAGGACATGGTTCCGAAAGCTGCAGACAGGCTCAGCTCATGCTAGAGCCTCATCTCACATAAAACCAAGCCCTCTGCCTCCAGGATTGTTAAGGCCTGCCATAGGAGTGACATATAGGTGCATATATGTCCGTATATAATGGTAGGTATAGGAATACTATTCCTAAGCAAGGGGTGATTACACGACCTTGCCCCAACAGAGTGATCAGCAAGTTGTGTCAGTTTGGATGGCCAGCCAGGGGTGGCATAAGATATGCTGCAGCCCCTGGTAGGCCTTGGGTGCACCTATGCCCTGGGTACCTATGGTACACTGTCCAGGGACTCACAAGGGTGACCCAACATTCAATTAGGTATGTACCTAAAGTACATGGAGTCCATTTTACAGAGAGAGCAGATAGTCTGGGGCCCTGATTAGCAGGATCCCAGGCCAACTAAGTCAAAAACCAGCTAAACACAAGGCAAAAAATCTGGGGTAACCCTAGTCAGGTATCCACCTTCCTACAACAGGTCAAAAAGTCTAACACTGAACAGGCACTGGATTCTGGACTAATGGACTAGTTGCCTACCAGGAAACGATCAGAAGGGTTAAGGCAGTGCCTCCACCCTTGACTCAGGAAGAGGATCAGCCTTCTGAGGAAGATGATTGTGATCCTGAAGAAGGAAGTGCCTCTAAAGAGCTTGAGCCTGATCAGGTTGCGTTTCTTGGGACAGGCGGCCCTTCCAGGGCAGATCTGAGACAGGCACAGTTAGACTGCCCTTCTCTTGAACCCCTCAGACAGCAAGCTGCTACTAAGGCTGCTGGGAATGCTAGTGGTACCCATAAAGTATATTGGGATGAAGGGCTCCTGTATTCAGAGAGTAGAGGCCCCAAGCCTGGTGCTTCCAGGAGGTTGGTCATACCTTTGGCATTCAGGAGCTTCCTTTTGACACTAGCCCATGATATTTCCTTAGCAGAACATCTTGTCCAGAACCAGACTTGGAACAGGCTTGTCCCTTACTTTCACTGGCCCCACAGGTCAGAAGACACAAAGGAGTTTTGTCGCTCCTGTGTGACCTGCCAAGCCAGTGGAAAAGCAGGTGGCATTACAAAGGCCCCCCTTACACCACTACCTGTGGTGGGGGTTCCCTTTGAAAGAGTGGGAATTATATTGTTGGACCAATGGATCCTTAGACAGCCTCTGGGCACAGATTTATCCTGGTGGTAGTGGATCATGCCACCAGGTACCCAGAAGCTATACCACTTAGGACCACTACAACACCTGTTGTGGCAAGAGCCCTCTTGGGAGTTTTCTCAAGAGTGTTTTTCCCTAAGGAGGTTGTATAAGACAGAGGTAGAAACTTTATGTCTAGTTACTTAACTGCCATGTGGAAGGAGTGTGGAGTGAACTACAAGTACACCACACCCTTTCATCCACAGAGCAATGGTCTAGTTGAAAGATTTAACAAGACCTTAAAGGGTATGATTAAGGGTCTCCCAGAAAAGCTCAGGTGGAGATGGGATATCCTGCTACCCTGCCTTTAGTTTGTATACAGGGAGGTTCCACAGAAGGGGGTTGGCTACAGCCCATTTGAACTTCTGTTTGGGCACCCTGTCAGAGGACCCCTTTGTCTGGTGAAGGAGGGATGGGAGTTACCTCTCAAACCTCTCAAACAGGACATTGTGGACTATATACTTGGTCTCTGATCCAGGATGGCTGAGTATATGAAAAAGGCAACTAAAAACCTGGAGGCCAGTCAGGAATTACAGAAAGCCTGGCATGACCAAAAGGCTGTACTGACTGTTTACCAGCCAGGACAGAAAGTATGGGTGTTGAAGCCTGTGGCCCCCGCAGTTCACCAAGACAAGTTGGGTGGACCCTACACTATTGTTTAACAGAAGAGAGAGGTCACCTATTTGGTAGATCTTGGAACTCCCAGGATCCCTCATAGGGTGCTTCATGTCAACAGACTGAAACCATATGTTGACAGGGCAGACATGGGCTTGCTCATTGCTACTGATGAAGGACAGGAGGAAGAGAGTGACCCTCTCCCCGACCTGCTCTCTCAGAACCCTGATGATGGAGCAGTAGATGGTGTAGCCTTGGCAGGCAGCCTCACCGGTCAGCAGCAGGCTGACTGCAGACAAGTTTCGCAGCAGTACAGACATATGTTTTCACTGACTCCAAGTCAGACTACCTGGTGCACTCTTGAAGTGGGCACTGGGGACAGTCTGCATGTTAAAAATAAGATTTACAGGCAATCTGATCATGTCAGGGACTGTATCAGGACAGAATTCCAGAAAATGCTGGAATTGGGAGTGATTGAACATTCAGAGAGCCCTTGGGCCATTCCAGTAGTCCTAGTACCCTAACCTCACACCCAGGGTAGTACGAGAGAGATGAGGTTTTGTGTAGACCTCAAAGGTCTCAATGCAGTCACTAGGACTGATGCCCATCCAATAACCAGAGCAGATGAGCTCATAGATAAGCTGGCTACTGGCAGATCAGACTAGCTGATGATGCAAAACCAAAAATAGCATTTTCAACCCCTAGTGGACATTATCAGTTTGTGGTAATGCCCTTTGGTCTGAAAAATGCACCTGCCACATTTCAAAGGTTGGTGAATAAAGTCCTCACAGTGAATAAAGTCCTCACAGGCCTGGATGACTACTGTGCACCTTATCTTGATGATATTGCTGTCTTTAGCTCCACCTGGGCAGATCACTTGATCCCCCTGAAAAATGTTTTGGAGGCCCTGCAAAAAGCAGGCCTAACTATCAAGGCTACTCAATGCCAGACAGGGCAGAGTCAGGTTGTGTACCTGGGCAACCTTGTAGGTGGAGGCCAGGTTCAACCATTGCAGAGCAAAATCCAGACTATAATGGACAGGGTTACTCCAACCACCCAGACTCAGGTCAGAGCTTTCTTGGGCCTGACTGGGTACTATAGGAAATTTGTCAAGGGGTATGGTTCCATAGTGACACCCCTGAATGACTTAACTTCCAAAAGAATGCCTAAGAAAGTTCAGTGGACAGTCAGCTGTCAAAAGGCATTTCATGACCTGAAGCAGGCCATGTGCACTACACCAATTCTGCAAAGTCCTAACTACTCCAAAGAATTCATTGTTCAAACAGATGCTTCTGAGTTGGGGGTAGGGGCTGTGATATCACAATTGAATGAAGAAAGTCAGGACCAGACAGTAGCTTAAATTAGCAGAAGTCTGACCCCTAGAGAGAAATGTTGGTCAGCTATTGAGAGGGAGGCCTTTGCTGTGGTTTGGGCTCTGAAGAAGCTGAGGCTCTACTTGTTTGGTACTCACTTCACAGTTCAGACAGACCATAAGCCCCTCTTATGGCTAAAACAGATGAAGGGTTAAAATCCCGAATTACTCAGGTGGTCCATTTCCCTACAGGGGATAGACTATACAGTGGAACATAGACCTGGGAGTAACCATGCCAATGCAGATGGACTGTCCAGATATTTCCACTTAGAACATGAAGACTCAACTGGTCAAGGTTAGTTTAATGTCCCTGGGTTGGGGGGGGGGGGGTTGTGAGGGGGAGTAGGGTCTGCTTCCTATGATTACCCCCACTCTTCCCTGTGATTCACTGGTTTTTTGACCTTAGTATGGATGTGGCCCTGTTAATTAGGACCACAGCCTAGCTGTTTTCTCTCTAAATTGATACCATGTACTTTAGGTACATACCAGATTGGTTACTGGGTCACCCTTGTGAGCCCCTGTATATGGTACCTTAGGTACCCAGGGCATAGGTGCACCTTGGGCCTACCAGGGGCTGCAGCACATATTGTGCCACCCCTGGTTAGCCTTCCAAACTGAAACCACGGGCCAGCAATTTCAGCCTGGGTAAGGTGTTGTAATCACCCCTTACTTAGATATAATATACCGATAACTCTCTCTCTCTCTATATATATATATATATCCAAACCAAAGAGTGCCCTGAGGCAAGGATACGCCGTACTGCAAGCTGGTAACAACCATTTATTCATGGAACACAGACTTCCCCAGTCCAAACTAAAATTGATTCCAGACGCGTTTCAGAGCCATCACAGCTCTTTCTTCGGTGGAAAAGTACTTGCAGGAAACTGGCGACTGCTCCGTCAGGCACCATTAACTGCATGCGCACCGCCCACCAATTAGTCCCGCATTGGCTTGCAGGTGAGTAAAATAACAGCATGCTGGTACCTGTAGTTTGAGTGTTAGGAGCGCAATAACACCCTCGTGGGCCCAGTAAAAGTGCAATGTTTAGTTCTCATGTGTTGCCCCAGTGGGCTGCAGGGCTGGGGTGGCCTGTCATTTTTCTCCTTCGCTGCAGTGCCATAAATATGCCCCAACATAATGTCGAGTCATTGGCCCCATGTTAAAGAAGTCTTATGGTGGCGTAGCCTCTGCGGCCGGGCTGCCGCATTCAAATCCAAACCAAAGAGTGCCCTGAGGCAAGGAAATGCCGTACTGCAAGCTGGTAACAACCATTTATTCATGGAACACAGACTTCCCCAGTCCAAACTAAAATTGATTCCAGACGCGTTTCAGAGCCATCACAGCTCTTTCTTCAGTGGATAAGTACTTGCAGGAAACTGGCGACTGCTCCGTCAGGCACCATTAACTGCATGCGCACCGCCCACCAATTAGTCCCGCACTATCTTTAATAGCAGCTTGCCAGCAGAGAGTAAAATAACGGCATGCTGGTACTCTCTGCTGGCAAGCTGCTATTAAAGATAGTCTGGTGTCCTGTGTGGTTCCTTCTGAAAACGGGCTCTGCAATGATTTATAAATAACGGCTTGGACCAGGTCGTGGAAGGAGCCCACTACTCCGGTGGGTCCTTGTTGGTACTATTGGGTGCTGCGACGAACGGAACGGACGAAGACTGGCTCCTTTGCAGTGAGGAGTTTGTCTCAAGCTCTTATGGCAACTACAAAGCGGGGCAGAGCGTTTCAAGACTGAGTGCAATATTACTTTATGGACATTTGACTTTGGGAAATGCACCCACTGAGGTAACAAAGGCGCAGACTTCATCTCCCAGAATGCCGATAGGCCACGCCCACCAGGTCGGGAGTGAGTAATCAAGGACAGTCAAATGCCTAAAACGCTTTCCCTCTGCCTCTCCTAAGCCACTGATAAAAGGATTTAATCTCCTGAAACGCGCCTGGCAAGATTGGCTTCACTACTCCCCTGAAATACTCTCTGCTGGCAAGCTGCTATTAAAGATAGTCTGAGCCTTATCTGGTGTTCAGTGTGGTTCCTTCCGAAAACGGGCTTTGCAATGATTTTTATATATATATATATATATATATATATATATATATATATATATAGACACATATTAACCAATAAGTCACTCCTATGGCAGGCCTTGACAATCCTGGAGGCAGAGTGCTTGGTTTTGTGTGAGAGGAAGCCCTAGCATGAGCTGAGCCCCTCTGAAGCTTTCGGAACCATCTCCTTATAGCTGTTGTATGATATAGCCATACCATATACTCGTAAGTGCATTATAATCCTCGCGGTTAATGCTAACTTTGGTTTGGCTTTATCAAAACATGTTGTGTAAGGTGTCAAACACTTCGGAATACTCCACCCCCCCCCCCCCCCGCCAGTTCAGTTCTGGAAGCGGGGGTAGCATTCCACCCTTTTAGATGGAGAAGACATGTAATTACAGGTAAACTCGGTTAAAGTTAAACAGAGCCCCAACATCTTAAAATGGATGCTGCTGCCACAGACACAAGTCTGCCTTCCTGCTGCTGGACGAAACTTCAGCAAGGGAGGCCTGGACAATAGGTTTCCCCAGGCAGGCTTTAGTGTATTGGGGCAGGGTGGGTTGCAATCAGTGAATGCTTTTCAGACACTGCCTGGGGTACACCAGGTGCTCCATGCATTTCCCAGTTCAAACCAGGTTCTGGGGCACTCAGCCCCAGCTCTGGTGAAAAACTGGACAAAGGGGAAGGGGTGTAACCACCCCCTCCCCAGGTCCTCCCATAGGTGGTACCCTAGAGTTAGTCTAACCCCTAAACTTGCTATAAGAATAGGATCCCAGTCCCTAGGACTTTAGATTACCCTGGATGAAACTCTGCAACATATATCTTGGACCTTCGACATTCCACATCGACTTTAAGACGGAATAAATCTCCTTTGTGGTCAAGGAGTGACCACCCTGTTCAAACAGGCACCAACTGCATCTTTGCTGGTCTACATTGTCGAGGTTCCCGCCGGATCCTGAAGAATCTGCGACACAGAACATGGACTTCCAGACATTTCTGACACTGACCTGCACTCCCAGCATAGCTGAGACCTGTAGCGTACCCGAGAGACATGGGACTGGATCTCCTGGACGTCCTGCATTTTTGCATCTGCACCTACTTCCTGAGGTATCCCGAAGTTGTGCATTGGGGTATTTGCAGCCCCTGCCCCAAGCACCTTTAGCACAGAAGCTCAGAGGCCTACACTCCACGAGTGCCCCGTGGGCCCGCTTTGTGCATTTCCACTCAAGGCCCCTTCGCGGTTCCTAGTCCGTTGGCTAGCGAGCTCCACGGAGGGGCATCTTTAATTTCTTGAGCTGGTTGCTCCAGACTTGCTCCCACTCCTCTCCAAAGGAGGAGTCCCTCAGACCTTGCTGGTCTGAACAGAAGCCAATCTTGTCATCTTGCGTGGGTTGCTGTTGCCAAGGCTTGTTGGATCCAATCCGGATACTGACGCTGCAGCACTCGACAACCTTCGTGGGACAACTCTAATCCAGCTCCTGGTTGTCATCAATGCCTCCTGGTCCTCGTGGCTGAAGAGTTAAGCTTCACCTCTTTCACCTGAAATCACCCGACATCGGCTGGCATCTTCTCTTCACCATCCTGGTCACTGGCTAGTGATCCAGACTCGGTCCCATTTTCTTTCAGGTTCTTCACATCTCCAATCCACCCTTTCATTCACCCAGACACTTTTCCTCTGGTCGCCTGCAGCATTTCTTCGCATCTCTCCATTGGAATCGTCGACGAAACCCGACATCAAAAGACATCTATGCACCCAGCTTCCGTGGGTGCGGTAACTCAAGTACTCCAGTGCTTCTGTGGGTATTGACTCTCGAAGTGTCTAAGTCTAAAAGGGTTTCATCGTAGTTCACCTCTAGGTGCCCTTAATCTTTAAAACTGTAACTTGTTTGTTCTCCATAGAAAGTCAATGGTGATCCGTGGCTGTGTTTAGACACTGCACACGTCCCTGTGGGCCTCCTGAATCCTAACCTTTGGTGGTTCCAGGTAGTGCCAGCGGTTCTACAGGCCCTAGGCCTGCTTTCTAACTCTCACGTGGTTCTTATACCACTATTTTAGTATATGGCTTGTGACGCCCCTAGCGCATAACGTACACTGCGCAACTTATCGTATGCTAATTAAGCTTCTTGTATTGTACTTTTACCACTGACCTCATAAAGAGACCAGAGGGGTTGTGTTTAGATTAAATACATATATATTTGATATATACAGTGTGTGGTGTGCTTTCATTTGGTCATTCATAAGCTTATAATAGGTAAAACAACTTGCTTAACTCGCCTCTAAGTATTAGCCTGAAGGCTGCTCTCCACAGCTACCACTAGGATAGCTTTCTATAAGGTGACTTTACAACCTACCATCAATAAGGGTCGTTTGGACTGGTGCAAGGTGCCCACTAGAATAGTGGACATCATATACCAGCCCAACTTCTCACAGCCCCTGAATGTGGTCCGGCAGCGAATTCCAAAGGATGGCTGCTCTGTTCCGGAAATAACGACCTCAGGCACAAACCCTCCTGACTCGGGGGACCACTACCAGGTGTTGTCCCTTGGAGCGGAGCTGGTGGGAAGGAACATAGGGTAGAAGCAAGTCGGTCAAAATATTTGGAGATACAAGTTTCAGGACTTTAAAGACTATACAGAGAGCCTTAAACTCAATCCGCCTAGCCACAGGCAGCCAGTGGAGATGGCGATTGGCGCTTGGCACTGAGCAGGTTCTAAGCAGACCAAGGAGAGATCTTGCGGCCGCATTCTGAACTCTCTGTAGCCTATGTATTTCTGTCTCGTTTGCTCCCAGATTCAGTGAGCTGGCGTAATCAAGTCTCCACATAATCAGCACCTGGATGATGATCTGCCTGGTAGGGGCATCAAAGAAGCCCAGGATGGGTTTGAGGCCTCGCAACAATCCAAAGCAGGTTCCTGCCACCTTTTTAGTTTGAGTCTGGAAGTTAAGAGAAGCATCCATCCAAACCCCTAAGTTCTTCACTGCCTGCTTGGGGGCAGGGGCAGTGCCTAGGCTCTTGGGCCACCAGAGCTCATTCCATAGGCCATAGTCCTTTCCCACCAACACCACCTCCGACTTGTTAGCATTCAGTTGGCGACAGTTGGCGGTCATCCACTCAGCGATAGCCGCAAGATCAGCTTGGAATTTAAAAACGTCTTCCTTGGGTCGCTCAAGAGAGCCACCGCCAACTGTGTGTCGTCGGCATCTGAGAACATGGTCAACCCTCTGCTCTTGGCTACTACAGCCAGGGGTTGTATGTAAAGATTGAAAAGCAGAGGGCTCAGGAGGAGCCCTGTGGCCCCGCCTTGCCTGCTGGAAAAGATGCCAGAGGTAAAGGAGCTATTACCTGATACATCCTATCAGCAAGGAATGAGGCCAGCCACTTCAAGGCTGAGCCAATGATTCTAGCCTCGTCCAGGCGTCGCAACAGGATGGCGTGGGACACAGTGTCAAAAGCGGCACTGAGATCCAGGAGGATCTATGCCGACGTCTGCCCAGCATCTAAAGCTGTCCAGAGATATTCTGTCACAGCAAAAGCACCAACCATTTTGGGAAGGGTCGAGCCTGTTGTTGTAGTTTAAGTGGTCTGTGAGGAGGTAGTTAACATAAGCCTCCGTGATCTTTGCGGCCCAGGGTAGCATGGAAATTGGCCGAAAGTTTTCTGGATTGTTTGGGTCTAAGGAAGGTTTTTTGAGCAGCAGTATCACCCTGGCCTGTTTCCAAGCTGTAGGCAGGTCACAGTACTGAGGGACCCATTGATCACCTGTTCTAAAGCAAGTGAGATAGTGGATAGAATTTTCCAAAATTGCTCGGGCTACATTGGATCGGCTGGAGAGCCTGACTTGGTTTTGGAACAAAGGGCGAGTAATAGGTCCGGAGGAATATGGGAAAAAGCCTCTAGTTTGACATTGGTTTGATTGCAAGTGTGAGAAGTTGGCCTGGTATATGATGTCCACAGTTCTGTGGGCACCCTGTATCAGTCCAAACAATCCCTTATGGTGATGGTTGTAAGTCAACCTTAAAAAGACAAGCTATCCTAGGGGTAGCATGGACTAAGCAGCCTTAAAGGCTTAACTGAAGAAGGCATGTGAAGCCAGCTGTTTTACCAAATGCAATCCTGTAATATCAAATGAAAGGACACCACACAAGTTATATATTATAAAGATATATCTATTTATTCTCAGAATAATCCCCACTACTCTTTATGAACAATGAAGCACAAGCGTTTAAACAAAAGCACAATATAACATATGAAAGTTGCACGTTTATGGATGAGGCCGATGGCCACTCAAACCATATATCAAAAAAGTGGTATAACAATCACTATTAGATCAGTGGTAAAGCCTAGGGCCTTGGGAATCGCTGGGACTTTACTGGACTAACAGCAGTTAGGACGGGAGTAGCCCGCGGGATTCGGGTGCAGTGCAGAAAGCACATGCATGCACCAATGCAAAGTCAATGGTGCGTAAAAGTTATCGAGTTACAGTTTGTTTGTTTTTAAAATATTTGTATTTGCATTTTTGAAACAGTGCGATACATTGTCATGTAGAAACACAAAATAATTTAGGCACAGTAGTTTGTCAACAGAAACCAGCAGAATTACAGCACTAATACAGGAGCATCTCTGTCCATCAATCAAAACATGGGTTGCCAACAAATATCGTGGTTACAAAGCATTATTCCGAATCAGAGCTAGAGCTATCAGTATCAGAAGGTGGGTCACAAATGTTTCCCCTATACTTAATCCATGCCCCCCAAATCCTATTCCATTTCTTGGGACAACCTCTATTGCGGAACACTGCCCGCTCTGCAATCATCGCAGCATCCATATCTTGCTTCCAAGCTGATATTGTTGGCGACACCCCCCACCCCACTTCTGCGCTATATTTCTTTTTGCTACCATCATGCCAAGTGTCATACAGCTCTGCCCATAGCGTGTGAGGTCATTGGGTTCCCATATGTTTAAAAGGCAACGCTTGGGGTCAGGCAGTATGGAAAGTTCCTCTGATTGAGACATGGTGCGCATCACCTGAACCCAGTAGTGTGCAATTCGTGGGCAATCCCATATTGTGTGGTAGAAGCTCCCTACTTCCCCGCATCTCCGCAGGCAGTATGGGTGTGAAATCCTTTGCATCTTATGCAGTGTGTCTCTGGTGTAGTATGATCTGTGTAGTATGCGTAGTTGCACCAAGCGGAGACGTGATGAGACGCCCACTTCTTTCGGAGACGCAGTCGCCTCCTGCCACTCCGAGTCATCAATGTCTCCACAGCCGTGTACCCCTTTTTTCCCGCAAGGCCTCCAGAGGGTCAGGTAAATTGTTTACGAGTTTTCGGTATGTCAGAGATGTCGCCTTCGACGGCATAAAGTCAGTAAGTAGCCTGTCCTCGAGCGGGGACGCCTCCGGGATGATCGTTTCGGGCGTCAATGCTGTTGTCAATGCATGACGTATCTGCATGTACCTGAAACGTTCTGTTAGTGCCAGATCATATTGCTGTCGCAGCGTCTCAAAAGGCAGCATCTGTCCCTTCTGCCATAGATCGCCAATGGTCGAGATGCCTATATCATCCCAGCGGTCGAAGCCTTTGGAGTGTCTGAGTTTCCCCAGCTGCTTTGTGTCCCACAATGGGGTTAACTGTGTCAGTACTCCCTACCATTTCAACCTGCTCAGTGCTGCGTGCCATATGGTGAGTGTGTGTTGTAGTGGGCCGAACTTCATGGCGACTAAAGATTTATCATAAAGGGGGGCCAGCATTCCAGAGAACCCCAACTGTGCCCTGTCTGCCTTTAGAGCTGGTTCAGACTGGGGGAGATGAAGCCATTGGTTAATGATCTTCAACTGTGATGCCCAGTAGTAAAGGCTGACGTCTGGGAGTGCTATGCCTCCGTCATACCAGCTTCGCGTGAGCTTGGCCTGTGCTATACGTGCGGGCTTAGGACCCCACATCAGCACCGAGACTTGCGCTGCGATGGTTTTGAAGTATGCGGGAGGGACAGGGTAGGGTGTATTTTCTAAAACGTAGAGGAAACGGGGTAGGGCCATCATTTTGAAAAGAGCCGCCTTTCCTAGCAGTGTCAGGGGTAGTGATTCCCAGTGTCGTATGTCACGTTTGAAGCGATCAAGAGGAGGCGGTAGGTTATGTGTATAGAAGTCGGCAGGGTTAGCTGTGATGTGTATCCCCAGATATTTAAACCCATTAGCAGAAGTCCGCAACGGGCAGGCGTCCGGCAAGCACAGTGGGGGACCGTGCAGTATGTACATGGTGGATTTGTACCAGTTGATCGAGTAGCCAGAAGCTCGGCCGTATGCCGTGCAGACATCTAGAAGAGTGTTAATCGAGCGCTTGGGAGAGGTGAGATATAACAGAATATCGTCTGTGTACAGCAATATTCTGTCTTCCCACTCGTCCGTCCAACGGAGGCCACTGATAGTGGGCTCTCATCTTATCCATTCTGCCAATGGTTCGAGGACCTTGCAAACAGTAATGGGGCCAGTGGGCAACCCTGACGCGTGCCCCTAGACAGTGGAAAGTCCGCCGAGATGTGGCCGTTGGCAGCAACATGCGCCGTAGGCTTTGCATAGAGTAGATGGATCCAGGAGCAGAACTTCGGGCCAAAGCCAAAGTGACGTAGCACCGCAAATAAGAAGGGCCAGTAGACCGTGTCAAACGCCCTGTGCGCGTCTAGGGACAGTATCACCGCTGGTTCTAATAGATACGTCGCGAGCGCCAGTACACCATGTACTCTTCTTAAATTGAGCGCCGTGTTTCTGCCGGGCATGAAGCCAGACTGGTCTTTATGTATGAGTTTGGGTAAATGGGACGTGAGGTGCAACGCCAACAGTTTCGCGAGTATTTTAGCCTCGGCGTTGATGAGGAAATCGGGCGGTAGGAAGCACATTGGTCAGCTGGTTTCCCTGGTTTTAATATAGCTACAATAGTGGCCGTGCGTTGATCTAATGGAAGTTCCCCTGCCTCCAAGCTTTCTGTAAACATGTGCAGCAAATGCGGCGCAAGCGTGTCCGCCTGTTGCTTGTATAAGTCAACTGGTATACCATTTGGTCCCAGTGCCTTACCCGTCTGCAGGGCCTTGATCGCCAATTGCACCTCGTCGGTCGTTAGATCTGCGTCCAAGGCCTGTGCCTCTTCCTCCTTCAATGCGGGCATTTTGAGATCTTTAATGTAGGTGTGCGCCTCATCCTCCGAAATCGTGGACGCTGAGGAGTACACCGTTTCATAGTGTTGGGCTTGCGTGTGTACTATTGTGCTTGGATCTCTAATAGGGTCTCCTCCCTCCAACGTCAGTTGTGCTATCCACCTGTCCCGCCTGTCATGTCTGTCCAGCCAAGCCAGTAATTTGCCCGCTATGTCACCCACCTCGTAAATTTTGTGTCGTGTGGTGGACAGTTGCAGCTTGACTCCCTCTGTCAGGTGTGTTCTGTGGCAATGTTGTGCTACTTGTAAGCTGTGCGCTGTAGTGGGGTTCGGGTCAGTCGCGTGCCGTGTCTCTGCCTCAGCCACTGCCGTTTCTAGAGCTAACAGTTCCGCTCACCCCTCCCGCTTAAGCGCTGTAATGGAGACTATTGCATGTCCTCTAACCACTGTTTTGTAGGCCTCCCACAGAGTGACAGAGGAGGACACCGAGCCAGCGTTGTCCCGGAAATAGTGTTTAGTCCCCACCTTTAGCTCCTTCTTGATCTTAGGATTGTGGAGGTAGGCAGTGTGGATTGGATAGGTCCGACGCCGCGTGGGCTGGTGGTGTGCATAGGTAATTAGCAAGGGAGAGTAATCTGAAATGCCCCGTGGTCGGATTTCTACCTTGACCACAGTGCCAGGGTCACCCGCCGAGCCAAGCAAATAATCAAGTCTGGTGAGACTATTATGGACGCTTGAGTGGTAGGTAAACTGGCGGTCCAGGGGATTGTACTTCCTCCAGAGGTCCTCCAATCCCATAGCTGTCAGGAAGCCCCCCAACCGTGTTATACCAGCTGGAGCTAACTTCGGGGGGACTCTATCCACCGAGCTATCAGCCACTAAATTAAAATCTCCCCCGAGAAGCAAATCCCCCTCAGGGAGCCCCAGTAGGAAAGCGCTAAGATCTGATAGGGCCGCCGCCTGTAAGGCAGGTGGAATGTAGACTGAGACAATATTAAAGGGTTTTCCCTCCCACTGTGCATGTATTGCGGCAAACCTACCCGCTGCGTCAGACCTAACAGACTGTATGAGTAGGGGAAATTGTTTCTTTACCAGGACGCCGACTCCCCTGGATCCGGAGGTGAATTCGGAGTGGGCCACCATCTGAAAACCCCATCTGTCCATTGCCTTCGTGGCCGTGCCAGTGAGGTGCGTCTCCTGTAGAAGTACCACTGCCGCCCCCTCCCTTTTAATGCACTTCAAGACCAGACCTCGCTTAATTTTGTCACCAAGGCCTCGGACGTTCCATGAGAGTACAGATAGGGACGGGGTTACTCCAGCCGAGCCGTCCTGTAGAACAGTGCGTGTGTCAACCCCCATCATCAGATTTCGAGCTTTCGGGGCCCCTATGGATCAGTGTGCTAAATAGATAACAATCAGTTTCTGTGATCCAAAACACCATGCCGTTCAATTTAGATCGGTGTATCGCAAGAACATAGAACACAACGAACAATAAAAAACAAACCCCCCTTCCCTCCCCCCTCCCTGCCTCCCTGCCATGCGGACTCCAAACTGCCCACCACCCCAACTCAGCAGAGTGCTCATGATCCCTGTCAAAAAACAACGTTGCCTATAAGAGCGTAGGGGGTGAAAGTCCAAGGAGGACCAGATAGACCCCAACAGTTCCAGAGTCCCAGCTCAATCGTGAATGTCTCAGTAGCAAGTAAGGGAGGTGAACCCCAATCGGGAAAGTTCGGGCTCACCGGCCATAGTTCACAGAGGTAGCAGGAGTCATTCCCCAGAGTCTGCGGCTGGGTCGGTCTCGTTCTTCTCCTCTTGCCCGGTCATATCAGGCTCGTCGGTTTGTCCTTGTCTTCTGCGCCTTCCGTTCTGTCTGCCAGAGCCCTCCGCCGGACACCACCCCTCGAGCCAGTCGTGCGCCTCCTCCGGAGTATCAAAGAACCAGGTTTTTTCATCAGCCACCACCCTGAGGCGCGCCGGGAAGAGCATGGAATAGGGCAATTCGCGAGATCTCAATGTCTTTTTCACCTCAATGAAACTCTTTCATCGCGCGGCCACCGCCGTCGTGTAGTCCGGGAAAATTGAAATTTCTTAATTTTGAATCCTTATGGGTGGCGCGACCCTCGCCGTTTGAAGAATGGTGTCGCGATCTCTGAAATTGAATATGCGCTCTATAACAGGTCTCGGTCGCAACCCGAGGCGTTGGCGCCCCCCCGGGACCCTGTGCGCCCGCTCCACCGAGAAAAAATTTGAGAGGCCTTTTGGCTGCAGCGTGTTTCTCACGAGGTCCTCTACATAAAGGACCATGGCAGGCCCCCCTTCCGATTCTGGAAGGCCAATTATGCAAATATTATTGGGCCGAGAGCGCCCTTCTTGTTCGTCCATCTTGTCTGTCAGGAATTTGTTGTCTTCTTCTAATTGCGTCACGCGTTTTAGCAGTGACGCAGTGTCCGAGGTAAGCGTCGTTGTGACCTGCTCCACCGCAGTGACCCTGGATGACATTTTCTGTAAGTCTGCCCGCAAAAGTGTGACATCTGTCGAGATTGAACCCACCGTGGTTTGTACCTGGTGCAGGGCCGCCATGATGTCTTCCAGCGTTATGGCAGGGATAGTGCCGCCCTCCGCACCCTTAGCGCTGGTCCTCTTTTGCTCCGTCAGTGGGGGAAAGTCCTTGGCATAGGCAAATTTATCGAGCTTGCTCTGCTGGGCCCCACGAGTACCCTTGCCGCTCATTGTGGGGAGATTGAGGAGTGCCGCCTCGGGTCTCACTGGATAAAGTTAGCGGGCGCGTAGTTTGTGGGTTCGCACCTCCAGTCGAGTCAGCCAGGCCCGAAACAGAGAACGTCCGGCGATCGCCCCCCAAGGTGTTCCACGTGTCGCCCCCTTCACCGTACACGTCGCCGAGGCGCTGCGAGGGGACACCAGTCGCAGGCTCTAGCAATGTCCACCCAGGCACCACGTCGCCAGGTCCGCTCCGTCAGGGGGGCCCAAAGTCCAGGTATGCGCCCCAACAGTGGCGGGAGAGCAGGAGCTTGTCCGGTATCTGTGAGCCCCAGAGGGGCGCGAAGGGTGCAGGCCCGGGCAGCGGCAGTTCTCGGCGTTAGCGGCGGACCCTCCGGTTCCCCGTCACAGCCGGTCAGGAGTGTGGCGGGAAGGCAACAGGAATCTCGCCTGTCCGTTCGCTGGGGGCGAAGCCAGGCGGGGGGGAGGGCAGTCGCACCACTCACCAGCCGCCGGTCGCCTCAGCTGTGCTCTGTGATGCCGCACGCCGGCAATCGATGGCGCCCCACCGGCGGTCGTCTCAAATCGAGGCCGGTGCTTATGGCGCGGTTGTAGGCCTCAAACTCGTACTCGATGCAGCTCCGGGCTCCGATGTCTCAGAGAGCTTGGAGCAGCGTCGATGTGCGCCGGTTCACCTCCGCCACAGGGTTTTTCAGCTTGGGGCTATGCTGGAGCAGGATAACTGGCCGGATATTTACGGGGAATCGGTCTCACCCTCGGAGCCTCATTAGGTCGTGGCCATCTTGGTTAATCGCCGGCCAAGCCCCCTCGAGTTACAGTTTTAAGAGTCTTCCGAATGGACTATAAGGACAAAACTTTAGACTTAGACACTAGAGGTGTAAACCACTACAGGAGCACTGGCGTACAAGAGTTACCTCACCCACAGGAAACAGGTGCACAGGTGCAAAGATGTGTTGGGTTTCGTCGCGCAGTTCTATGGTGCCTGGAGATGAAGATGCTGCAGGCGTCCAGAAGAGAAGTGTCCGGTGTGATCCAAGGGTGGTTCGAAGATTTTGAGTACCTGAAAGCAGAGGGGACAGAGTCTGGGTCACTAGCCAGTGACCAGGAAGGAACCAGGAAGGAACCAGGCGATGTTGGGCGCAATCAGGTTGATGTTGTGAAGCTTGTCTCCGCTGCCACGTGGACTCTAGGGCACCGAGGATGTCCTGGAGTGGATCACGAGCTGTCCCACAAAGGCTCTCGCTGTCGGCGTTGTCGGCTTCCGGATCAGAGTCAACAAGCCTTGGCAAAGGCAAACCCACGCAGGATTCAAAGATCGCTTCTTGACCGGACCAGGAAGGTCAGATCGGGTGCTCCTTTTCAGGGGAGCGAGGGTCAGTCTGGAGCAACCAGACTAGTAGAGCAAATTCAAAGGTTCGTCGGTACTGGGGCCGCTAGCCAACGGGCAAGCGACCGGACCAACGCGTCGAGCAGGAAAATGCAAAAGGGGCTGGAGCTTCTCAGACTCCAATGCACAGCTTCGAGGGAGCCTCGGATGCTGCACGGTCAGCGCTTCGTAGTTTCTCCAAGACGGTCGCTCCCACGCTTTAGGTCGCCTCCACGGGTCTCAGCTCTGCATAGACTGTGGATCGGGCTGTTGGAAGGCAGGAACGCTGGCTCTTGTTGATCTCTGTCGCTCGAGTTCCGGCGGGAACTGCAACAAAGCAAACGTCGAGGGGCTGGATGGTGCCTGTTTGCACAGGGTGTTCACTCCTTGACCACAAGGGAGATTCTTCAGTCTTCCACGTCGAGTGGGATGTCGAAGGGTCCAGAGTTTCGTTTCATAAGTTTCAGTCAGGATAATCTGATGTGCATCTGCACAGCTCCTACCTTTATTCCAAATCTGGATTACCTGCTAGGTCCCTCCTATGGGTGGGACTAAGGAAGGGGGTGGTTACACCCCTTTCCCTTTGTCCAGCTACGCGCCAAGACTGGGGCTGGAGTGCCCCAGAACCGGTTTGGCTGGCATTTGCTTGGGGACACCTTGTGAGCCCCAGGCAGTGTCTAGTTTCTTTCAACCCTCCCTGCTACAATCCACTATCTCCTGTCTGGGGTGGTGTGACACCTCCCTGTGACAGGAAACCCTTTGTCCAGGCGTCCTCTGCCAAGTTTCGGTCAGCAGCAGGAGGTCAGACATGTGTCTGTGGCAGCAGCATCCATTTTGTGATGCTGGGGCTCTGGTTAGGATTAACCGCGTTTTCAGTAAAGTAACATGTCTTCTCCCTCTAGAAGGGTGGAATGCTACCCCCGTCGCCAGAACTGGCGAGGGGGTAGTATTCCAAAGTGTATGACACCAAACACGACATGTTTTGATAAAGTCAAACCAAAGTTAGCAATAACCGCGAGGATTATAATGCACTTAAGAGTATATGGCATGGCAGTATCACTAGAACAGCTATAAGGAAATGGTTCCGAAAGCTGCAGACAGGCTCAGCTCATGCTAGAGCACCATCTCACATAAAACCAAGCACTCTGCCTCCAGGATTATTAAGGCCTGCCATAGGAGTGACTTATAGGTATATATGTGTCCAGATAGGTTTAGATATAGGTATACTATATCTAAGCAAGGGGTGATTACACCACCTTGCCCCAGCTGAGGGATCAGCCAGTTGTGTCGATTTAAGTACCAGCCAGGGGTGGCAAAAGATATGCTGCAGCCTCTGGTAGGCCTTGGATGCACCTATGCCCTGAGCACCTATAGTGCATGGTACAGGGGCTGACAAGGTGTCCAGTACCAAATTGGTGATGTACCTATACTACATATCTGTGAATTTAGAGAGAGAACAGCAGGCTGTGGGTCTGATTAGAAGGCCCACATGCCACATTAAGTCGAAAACCAGTGAAGCAAAAAGCAAAAATTGGGGTGACCATAGGATAGCAGACCCTACTCTCCTACATAACCCCCCCCCCCCCAACGCAGGGACATTAAACTGAACCTTGACCAGATAAGTCTTTATGTTCTAAGTGGAAATACCTGGAGCGACCATTTACATTGCCATGGTCAGTCCCTGGTCTGTGCTCCACTGTAAAGTCCATCCCCTGTAGGGAAATGGACCACCTGAGCAGTTTGGGATTTTCAACCTTCATTTGATTGAGCCACAAGAGGGGCTTATGGTCTGTCTGAATTAGGAAGTGAGTGCCAAACAAGTATGGCCTCAACTTCTTCAGAGCCCAAACCACATCAAAGGCCTACCTCTCAATGGCTGACGAGCGTTGCTCTCTAGGGGTCAGCCTTCTGCTAATGAAAGCAATGGGCTGGTCTTGACCATCTACATTAAGTTGTGAAAGCACAGCTCCCACCCCAACTCAGAAGCATCTGTTTGAACAATGAACTGTTTGGAGTAGTCAGGACTCTTCAGGATAGGTGCAGAGCACATGACCTTATTTAGGTCTTCAAATGCTTTCTGACAGCTAACTGTCCACTGAACCCTTTTGGGCATCGTCTTGGATGTCAGATCATTTAATGGTGTCACAATGGACCCATAATTCTTTACAAATTTCCTGTAATGCCCAGTCAGGCCCAAGAAGGCTCTGACTTGTGTCTGCGTAGTCATGTATGGCCTGGATTTTGCTCTCCAATGGTTGAACTTGACCCCCACCTACTAGGTGGCCCAAGTACACAACCTGCCCTATCTGGCACTTGGTAGCCTTGATAGTCAGGCCTGCCTTCTGCAGGGCCTCCAGAACCTTCTTCAGGTGGATCAGGTGATCCTCCCAGGTAGAGCTAAAGACAGCAATATCATCTAGATATGCTGCACAAAAGTCATCTAACCAGCAAGGACTTGATTCACCAACCTTTGGAAGGTGGCAGGTGCATTCTTCAAACCAAAGGGCATGACCACAAACTGATAATGTCCACTGGGGGTAGAGAATGTTGTTTTGGCTTTAGACTCCTCATCTAACCTGATTTGCCAATAGCCAGCTGTCAAGTCAAATGTGCTCAGATATTTGACAGAAGCCAATGTATCAATGAGCTCATCTGCCCTTGGAATGGGATGAGCATCTGTCCTTGTGACAGCATTGAGACCTCTATAGTCCACACAAAATCTAATTTCTCTCTTTCCATCTTTGGTATGAGGTTTTGGCACAAGGACTACTGGGCTGGCCCAGGGGCTCTCTGATGGCTCAATCACTCCAAGTTCTAACATTTTCTGCACCTCTGCCTTTATACAATCCCTGACATGGTCAGGTTGCCTGTAGATTTTATTCTTCACAGGCAGACTGTCACCAGTGTCCACCACATGGGCGCACCAGTAAGTTTGACTGGGTGTAAGAGAAAACATGTGTCTATGGGCTTGCAACACCTGTCTGCAGTCCATCTGTTGTTGGTCAGTGAGGCTGCCTGCCAAGACTACACCTTCCACTGAGCCATCATCAGTGTTTTGGGAAAGCACATCTGGGAGAGGGTCACTCTCTTCCTCCTGTTCCCCATCTGTAGCCATGAGTAAACCCATGTCTTCCCTGTACACAAATGCTTTCAATCTGTTCACATGGAGCACCCTGTGGGGGCTCCCAGGGGTACCAAGGTCCACCAAGTAGGTGACCTCTCCCTTCTTTTCAAAAATGGTGTAGAGTCCAGACCATTTGTCCTGGAGAGCTGCTGGGGCCACTGGCTCCAACACCCACACCTTCTTCCCTGGCTGGTACTCAGTCAGAACTGCCTTTTTGTCATGCTAAGCTTTCTATAATTCTTGGCTGGCCTCCAGGTTTTTTGATGCTCTCTTCATGTACTCAGCCATCCTTGAGCGGAGACCAAGTACATAGTCCACAATATCAAGCTTAGGCTTTTTGAGAGGTAACTCCCATCCTTCCTTCACAAGACACAATGGACCCTCACAGGGTGGCCAAACAAAAGTTCAAAAGGGCTGTAGCCAACCTCCTTCTGTGGGACCTCTCTGTAAGCAAAGAGCAAGCAGGGTAAAAGGATGTCCCATCTTCGCCTAAGCTTTTCTGGTAACCCTTTTATCATTCCCTTTAGGGTCTTGTTGAATCTCTCCACAAGCCCATTGCACTGTAGGTGATAGGGAACTTATAGTTCACTCCACACTCCTTCCACATTGCCTTTAAGTATCCAGACATAAAGTTGGTACCTCTGTCTGAAAGAACCTCCTTTGGAAAGCCCACTCTGGAAAAAACTCCAAGTAGGGCCCTTGCCACAACAGGAGCTGTTGTGGTCCTCAGAGGAATTGCCTCTGGGTACCTGGTGTCATGATCCACTACCACCAGGATACATCTGTGCCCAGATGCTGTTTGGGGATCCATTGGTCCAACAATGTCAATCCCAACTCTCTCAAAGGGCACCCCCACCACAGGTAGAGGTATAAGGGGGGCCTTTGTGGTGCCGCCTTATTTGCCACTGGCTTGGCAGGTGACACAGGAGCGACAAAACTCCTTGGTATCTTCTGACATGTGAGGCCAGTGAAAGTGTGGGAAAAGCCTGTCCCAAGTCTTGTACTGGCCTAAGTGTCCTGCAAGGGGAATACCATGGGCCAAGGTTAGAAGGAAGCCCCTAAATTGCAGAGGTATAACCAACCTCCTGGTTGCACCAGGCTTGGGGCCTATAGCCTCTGAATAAAGGAGCCCATCATCCCAATACACTTTATGGGTACCTTGAGCATTCCCAGCAGCCTCAGCAGCAGCTTGCTGTCTGAGGGGTTCAAGTGAAGGGCAAGTCAACTGAGCCTGCCCCAGGTCTGCCCTTGAGGGTCCCCCTGCCCCCAGAAACTCAACCTGGTCAGGTTCAAGCTCTTCAAGGACAGTCTCATCTTGGATCACAGAATCACCCTCCTGTGAGGTTTGATCCTCAACCTGGGGCAAGTGGGAAGGCACTGCCTTAACCCTCTTGCTCCTTCTCTTAGTTTGTGGTTGGTCTATTGTTTCAAGATCCACAACAGGCCAGGTAGGCACTTCTTGGCCTGGGACCTGGTTACAGCAAGGACATGGGCTGATATCCCTAGCATTTCTGCTTGAGTCCTGTACTCCACTTCTGACCATAAGGATTCCTCAAGATCACTGCCCATAATACAGTCAACTGGGAGGTCTGCACTAACAACAACTTTCTTGAGGCCAGTTATCCCTCCCCAGGAGAATTTAACAACAGCCATACTATGGGTAGTAGTGGCATTGCTAGCATTGGTCACTAGGTAGTTCTCACCTAGTATGATTTGTCCAGGGTCCGCAAAGTTAGGTGTCACCATAGTGACACTGGCACATGTGTCCCTGTAGGCCTGAGCCAGTTTCTCATTTATTAAAGGCGTCTGTCTATATTTGCCCAAAGTATTGGGACTCATAGGAGTGGACACAGATATGTCCACATCATATAGCGGAACTGCCTGAGTAGGGATTCTGACTAAGCCAGACTTCATCTCAGTACCCAGGGTTAACCCTACTATACCCTTTGGTTGTGTACCACCACTGCTAACTGTACTAGGGGGTGCAGGTGCCTTAGGGGCTGCAGTGGTAGGGACTGGATTTTTCTTGGTGCATTCACTCCCCCAGTGGGAAGTGGACTTACAAGTATTGCACCAAGGTTTCTTTGGGCCATCATTCTTCTTTTTCTTGTTTCCATTTTGGGAACCACCCTCCTTATTACTATTTCGGGGGCCTGTAGAAGACTTCTGGTCTTTTTATTCCTTATCTCCACCCTTCTGGTCTGCCTTCTTTTGATCACCTCCTTGGTTCTGGGGTTTCTGCTTAACCCTTGTTCTGACCCATTTGTCTGCCTTCTTTCCCAATTCTTGGGGAGAGGTCAGATCAGAGTCTACAAGGTGTTGATGTAACAGCTGGTTTGTACAGTTATTAAGGATCTGTTATCTCATTATAAGATTGTACAATCCTGTATAGTCTGAAACTTTACTTCCCTGCAACCAACCCTCCAGAGCCTTAGTGGCACAATCAACGAAATCAGTCCAGTCCTGAGTCTTTGCTTTTTGGGTGTCTCTGAACAACAACCTGTATTGCTCAGTGGTTAGGCCAAACCCATCAATAAGAGCACTCTTCAGGACAGAGTAGTTTTTAGCATCTTCAGGTCTAACTGTGAGGAGCTTGTCTCTCCCTTTCTCAGAAAAGGAGTACCATAAGATAGCTGCCCACTGTTCTTGAGGAACCTGCTGTACCATGCAGGCTCTCTCCAGAGCAGTCATCCATTTTTGGATGTCATCCCCTTCCTTGTAGGGGGGTACAATCTTTGTCAGGTTTCTATTGTCATAGGACTTGTCTTTCTCTCTAGGAAAAATGCTGCCACCAGTGGGTTCTAACCCACTCAATGTTTGTTCCCTTGCAAAAGCAAGTTTAGCTTGGGCCAGGGCTACCTCCTCTCTCTCTAGCTGGAGTTTGACAGCTCTCATCCTGGCCTTATGCTCTTTTCTCTGGGGGAAGTCATTCCCCTTTGAGATTCCCTTGAGGCACTAGAAAGGTGAGAGTCCCTTGAAGGTGATCTCTCCCTTCTATTGTATTCTGTTATGTACTCTGGGGAGGTGCTGGCCCTCTCCATTTCCATGTAGGTCGAAGTTGACTTGGCTAAGCCTCCCAACTGGTACCTGGGTATCCCCTTGATGATTTTCTGGATCATCCTCTGACTCTGGTTCCTCCTCCTCCTCCTCTTCTTCTTCCTCTGGAGTGGTGTTCTCATTATCTGGGGGATTCACTCCTTCTCCTGACCCTGAGGGAACTACTTTAGCTTTCTCAACATCATCCTTCTGCAGGATGGCTATCAGGATGGGAATGGTAGGGTTGTGACCCTTTCTCAGCCCCCTTGCAGTGCACATGGTACTCAAGTCCGTATGGCTGAGCTTGTCATAGCTGGATGGTGCCTTGGTCAGGTCACCTTCCACAGGCAGAGAGCTGATAGCTTCACCTGTGCCAGACATGACTCTAGTGAGGTGTAAGTGATGCACTTACCTACACTAAGTGTTTTCCTACTGTACCTTGCTAGTGAGTTGTAGGCAGGGTGTGCTAGGCGCTTTGATCTACAACTGCAAAGTTCAGTAGAACTTAAATATGCTAAGCTTTGTTTATATGTACCTGAGGTACTTAATGTGATCTTTTAATTTGATAAAAAAGATTGCAATGGTAAAACAACAGCAAGCTCAAATCCGCACCGCTGCTCACCAATGTGAGAAGTTGGCCTGGTATATGATGGCCACAGTTCTGTGGGCACCCTGTATCAGTCCAAACAATCCCTTATGGTGATGGTTGTAAGTCAACCTTAAAAAGACAAGCTATCCTAGGGGTAGCATGGACTAAGCAGCCTTAAAGGCTTAACTCAAGAGGGCATGTGAAGCCAGCTGTTTTACCAAATGCAATCCTGTAATATCAAATGAAAGGACACCACACAAGTTATATATTATAAAAATATATGTATTTATTCTCAGAATAATCCCCACTACTCTTTATGAGCAATGAAGCACAAGCGTTTAAACAAAAGCACAATATAACATATGAAAGTTGCATGTTTATGGATGAGGCCGGTGGCCACTCAAACCATATATCAAAAAAGTGGTATAACAATCACTATTCGATCAGTGGTAAGGTCTAGGGCCTTGGGAATCGCTGGGACTATACTGGACTAACAGTAGTTAGGACGGGAGTAGCCCGCGGGATTCGGGTGCAGTGCAGAAAGCACACGCATGCACCAATGCAAAGTCAATGGTGCGTAAAAGTTATCGAGTTACAGTTTTAAGAGTCTTCCGACTGGACTAGAAGGACAAAACTTTAGACTTAGACACTAGAGGTGTAAACCACTACAGGAGCACCGGCGTTCAAGAGTTACATCACCCACAGAAAGCGGGTGCACAGGTGCAAAGATGTGTCGGGTTTCGTCACGCAGTTCTATGGTGCCTGGAGATGAAGATGCTGCAGGCGTCCAGAAGAGAAGTGTCCGGTGTGATCCAAGGGTGGAGCGAAGATGTTGAGTACCTGAAAGCAGAGGGGACAGAGTCTGGGTCACTAGCCAGTGACCAGGAAGGAACCAGGCGATGTCGGGTGCAATCAGGTTGATGTTGTGAAGCTTGTCTCCGCTGCCACGTGGACTCTGGGGCACTGAGGATGTCCTGGAGTGGATCACAAGCTGTCCCACAAAGCTTCTCGCTGTCGGCGGTGTCGGCTTCCGGATCAGAGTCAACAAGCCTTGGCAAAGGCAACCAACGCTGGATTCAAAGATCGCTTCTTGACCGGACCAGGTAGGTCAGATCGGGTGCTCCTTTTCAGGGAGCGAGGGCCAGTCTGGGGCAACCAGACTATCAGAGCAAATTCAAAGGTTTGTTGGTACTGGGGCCGCTAGCCAACAGGCAAGTGACCGGACCAACGCGTCGAGCAGGAAAATGGAAAAGGGCCCCACGCAGCACTCAATGAGTGTGGAGTGGTGAGCTTCGGTGCAAAAGCTGCTCGGGGCTAGAGCTTCTCAGACTCCAATGCACAGCTTCGAGGGAGCCTCGGATGCTGCACGGTCAGCACTTTGTAGTTTCTCCAAGATGGCCGCTCCCACGCTTCAGGTGGCCTCACGGGTCTCAGCTCTTCATAGACTGTGGATCGGGCTGTTGGAAGGCAGGAACACTGGCCCTTGTTGATCTCTGTCTCTCGAGTTCCGGCGGGAACTGCAACAAAGCAAATGTTGAGGGGCTGGATGGTGCCTGTTTGCACAGGGTGGTCACTCCTTGACCACTAGGGAGATTCTTCAGTCTTCCACGTCGAGAGGGATGTCGAAGGGTCCAGAGTTTTGTTTAATAGGTTTCAGTCAGGATAATCTGATGTGCATCTGCACAGCTCCTACCTTTATTCCAAATCAAGGGGCTGGATTACCTGCTAGGTCCCTCCTATGGGTGGGACCCAGGAAGGGGGTGGTTACACCCCTTTCCCTTTGTCCAGCTTCGCGCCAAGACTGGGGCTGGAGTGCCACAGAACCAGTTTGGCTGGCATTTGCTTGGGGACACCTTGTGCGCCCCAGGCAGTGTCTAGTTTCTTTCAACCCTCCCTGCTACAATCCACAATCTCCTGTCTGGGGTGGTGTGACACCTCCCTGTGACAGGAAACCCTTTGTCCAGGCGTCCTCTGCCAAGTTTCGGTCAGCAGCAGGAGGTCAGACATGTGTCTGTGGCAGCAGCATCCATTTTGTGATGCTGGGGCTCTGGTTAGGGTTAACCGCGTTTTCAGTAAAGTAACATGTCTTCTCCCCCTAGAAGGGTGGAATGCTACCCCCGTTGCCAGAACTGGCGAGGGGGTAGTATTCCAAAGTGTATGACAGCAAACACGACATGTTTTGATAAAGTCAAACCAAAGTTAGCAATAACCGCGAGGATTATAATGCACTTAAGAGTATATGGTATGGCAGTATCACTAGAATAGCTAAAGGAAATGGTTCCGAAAGCTGCAGAAAAGCTCAGCTCATGCTAGAGCACCATCTCACATAAAACCAAGCACTCTGCCTCCAGGATTGTTAAGGCCTGCCATAGGAGTGACTTATAGGTATATATGTGTCCAGATAGGTTTAGATATAGGTATACTATATCTAAGCAAGGGGTGATTACACCACCTTGCCCCAGCTGAGGGATCAGCCAGTTGTGTCGATTTAAGTACCAGCCAGGGGTGGCAAAAGATATGCTGGAGCCCCTGGTAGGCCTTGGATGCACCTATGACCTGAGCACCTATAGTGCATGGTACAGGGGGTGACAAGGTGTCCAGTACCAAATTGGTGATGTACCTATAGTACATGTCTGTGAATTTAGAGAGAGAACAGCAGGCTGTGGGTCTGATTAGCAGGCCCACAGCCACATTAAGTCAAAAACCAGTGAAGCAAAAAGCAAAAATTGGGGTGACCATAGGATAGCAGACCCTACTCTCCTACAGCAAGATGCCTCATGGGGGCCGAGTTGGACGGTAGGGAAGCATTTATAAATGCCTTTTACCTTCCTGACAAAGAAGGAGGCAAGCTCTTCACACTGCTGATCAGAGGTGATCAGTGGACCTGCGGTGTCTTTCTGAGTTTTGAGGCCTGAGACTATCGAGAAGATACTCTTTTCCGGGTTAGTACTCTTGCTGATTTGCTCAGCATAAAATGCTGCACACTCAACTTGGATGGCCCTGTGATATCTCCTTACGACAGTGGTTCCCAAAGTGTGCGCCGCGGCACCCCGGTGCGCCGTGATGAGAAGCCAGGGGCGCCGCGGCGCAGGATGTGGGGGGTTTGAAAGAAATGCCACCTTCAACACGCATCCCAATCGGGCCCACCGTGGTGCCTGTAAATCGAAAGAGCGATGCAAAACACTCTCCTGTGGTGCTCAATGACACATATTAGAGATGTACATGCTGTTACATACCTTCCACCACAGTCAGTACTCAAAAGCGTTTGCCACGGATTGCTACTTCCAAACTAAAACCTTTCACAGTTGAATTTACGATCTCTTTTTGCTGCTACAACTCGAAAGGGTGTACAAGCGGTAGTGAGACAAAATATTGAAATTAAAATATCGATATGCAATAATATCGATGTTTTAATTTCGATGGTATAGAATATCGATGTCCAAAATATCGACAGACAGAATATCGTTTTTTTTAAGGTATGTATGTTACTAATATCGAAAATATCAAAATTTTTACCCCTACGCTATCCAACGCTTTCCCTACTGTTGCACCCTCTGGAGTGGGAATAGTAATTTTTACCCCTACGCTATCCAACACTTTCCCTACTGTTGCACCCTCTGGAGTTGGAATAGTAATTTTTACCCCTACGCTATCCAACGCTTTCCCTACTGTTGCATCCTCTGGAGTTGGAATAGTAATTTTTACCCCTACGCTATCCAACGCTTTCCCTACTGTTGCACCCTCTGGAGTGGGAATAATAATTTTTACCCCTACGCTATCCAACGCTTTCCCTACTGTTG
Organism: Lissotriton helveticus; assembly: GCF_964261635.1. Classification (NCBI taxonomy): domain Eukaryota; kingdom Metazoa; phylum Chordata; class Amphibia; order Caudata; family Salamandridae; genus Lissotriton; species Lissotriton helveticus. Next base: position 1,079,658,226 of record NC_136063.1, on the reverse strand, counting down.
CAATATGTGGAGTATGTATATATATTAATTTATATGTAGTTTTTAATTTATTTTAAATGTATATGTATTAGTTATAATTTTCTAAATATGTTTTAATGTTTTTATTTAATATTTGTAAAATTATATGTATTTTTAAACTATTTTTACAGTATTATTAATACATTTAAAAAAATGATATTTTACTTTCGATATTTTTGTACTACGATATTAAAATTTCGATATTTTTGTACTTACCTTTATGAAGATATAACTCCGATATTTTTGACTTCGATAGTTTTTGTATCGATATTTTTGTAGGTAGATATTCCGTCTGTCGATATTATGTCATAGATTCGTACAAACACGTCATCGCCATGGCCGCATTAGTGTCTCTGCTAGACTCTGTCTGTATTTTGCATTTCAAATTCATTTGTAGGTTTGGGTGGTTCATACTACTTTCCAATATTTGGATTGGTAAAAAAAACGCATGTTTTGCCACAGAAGTGTAGAATGCCGGGGGGAAGTTAAACTCATATTTAACAATTTCAGGAAATGAAGAGTGCTGCAGTGTGTGTGCATTTAATAGTAAGTGAAGTTTTTGAAAGCGATTTTGTTAGTAACTTGTAAACAGTGATTCCTTATAGTATTTAGAGGAAAAAGATGAAAATCTTTAAATTTACAAAGAAGAACAACTAAAACTGCTCAAAACTCAGTGCTCTTGTAATCACTAACAAAATATAGAGTCCCCCGATTCCATGATGAGAATGCACATTACTCCTATATTATTTATGTAAATGCAGGGCTTTATCCCCTTGCATGCAGGGGTTATTCCCCTGCTGTGCTGGGGGGAGCGGGGCGCGCACAGAGCACCGGTGCTCATGACGAGCTCAGCTCGTCATGAGGCACAGTTCTCGTGTGCTCATGAAGAGCTTAGCTCGTCATGACCACACCTGTTTTCGTGGAACGTTCAGCACAGCAGGAGAATTAACCCAGCGTGTGAGCGTTCCACGGCTCGAGCACCGGGGCACTGAAGGATCCAAAATAAATCTACCGGGCTATACTTACCAATAGCCCATAAACCGATATACGTTATAATAATTCAGTCGACAATGGAGAAGGTTCAATCGTTTATTCTTCAAATCCAAGCCCTGACAGGGGAGCCTCAGTCTACACGACCCTCGGAGGTGCGCAGAGGAGACTGATTACACGTTCAAAATACAAAGCATATATTCGTTTCATGTGTTCCAGATAACACCCTACAAGGAATAACACAACTTGTCAGTAAGCCAAGAGGAATACCCATATAAGGCACAATTGATTTGCTAGTAGCCTAGGCCTAAGCTATTCCGGGGGCAGGTCCTTAAGGTGCCTCCCTGTCTATCTGGAGCCCGGGGAGTACAAGAACGGCCTCTGCTAGAATGTGCGCATCCCACAAGAAGGGCAGGTGTGACCTTGAGTTTTCCTTGAGCTACCAGCTAACAACTATCGTAGGCAGGTTTGGCTGCCTCCGTGGTTTCGAACAGAAGGCCTAATCACGTGATTTCTGAGAAACCGTGTTTGCTCATAGAGAAACTAAACAAAATGGCTTCGGTTATACCAATAGGAATAAACAAGCAAAAAGGAATCGTTGGTCGATAAGTGACCATAGCACACTCTAAATACCTGATTATATAACTACGGGACTATACTTGGATATATTAGGCCAATAATGTATGTTATCAAAAATTCGATCCCAACAGCACCGTGCCTCATGACGAGCTGAGCTTGTCATGAGCATGCAACGGGTTAAGTGCGATGAAAAAAACTGGGGGGATCTCAAAGGGTCGTGGCCGATGTAATAAAGGGCGTGGCTTAAAACACTTAAGCTAAAAATCTGTGCTTAGCATAGTGTGCTGCCTGACCCACTGGTAAAAAAATGGTGGGGAGCCACGGTCAACTGCCAATTTGGTCAAGGGAGCCACGGGTCAAAAAAGTTTGGGAACCACTGCCTTACGGCTACTCTGTAGAGATCCTTAGAGGTCGGATCATAATCCCTTCTCCAGATTCTCTCCAGCTTCTTACAGATTTTACGCAAAACAGCTAATTTAGTGTTGTACCATGGATTGGATTTAGTTTTACAATTCATGGACAACTTAGCTGGAATCAGGCTATCCAATGGCTGGCTAATCTAGTCGGTGAAGACCGAGTTAGCCTCATTAGGGTCATCCGGTAAACCTGGGGAGGTGGCGGAGAGGTGGTTTTTTAATTGGTCCCAATTCAGTTTTTATTCCAGGGGCGTTTGAGGGAGAATGTGTTATCTAAATTACGCACAGGCGTAATGCCCTGACTGGACATGGGGACCAGATTATGATCCGACCATCCTATCGGGATAGGGGGTCAGACAGTAAGGGAAGGTATATTTGTAAAAACTGGGTCCAACAGGTGGCCAGCCGAATGCTTTGGTCCTGAGACCCGTTGATCGAGCTGACAAGCTGCATGATTGGCCAAAAAATGTGTCACTTCGGAGTCAGACTGGTTATCCAGATGCAAATTAAGATCACCTGTGACAGTAAAATTAGAGGCATTAACCACAAGGGCACTGACTGTCTCGCTAAGAGCTTCCCTGAAGACTTTTGAGGGACCCGGAGGTCGGTAGATTAGAAAAAAAGTCATAGTGTAATTAGGATTAAGGGTGATTTTAAAGCGGTCACATTCGCAACCAGCAACAGGTTGCTTTACGAAGGTGCAGAGGTAGCCGGTTTTAAAAATGACCGCAATACTGTCAGGCTCACCTGAGGTCTCGACAGGGACGAGAAACAGGAGATAGATGAAAAGAACCCAACTTCCCTCTACCACCAGTCTGCCCAACAAGGTCAAAGCAGTACCAGTAGAGAAAGAAAAGAACCCTGCCGTGAATACAACGGCCCAAAATTAGGGTCCCATGTGTATAGATACCTTTTTAGGACCAGAAAGCAGAGCCAGATTTAGACAATTACAACATTTGTATAGAGTCCATTTTTCTCTTTATTTTATTATTTTTATAGTTAGGTTCACACAAATAGTAATTGATATAGTCTTATTTAAATAGATTCAACAATTAAAACACAAAGGGTAACAATTCATAAATATTAATACTTCACGGTGAAGTCCCACACAACATCACCCATGCCTCATCAATCCTCATTCAAAACGCAGTCATACAATATCACTCATACTTATAACTAAAGTTAAAAACCATATCATGGTATACAGTAGCCTGAATAGAAGGTCAGATGGAAATACACTTCGGCTATGGAGAGATAGAATTCAATAGGAAGCCGGGAGAAAAAAAGGGGGGGCAGGTCCAACAGATGGATAAGGATCAATATCTTCAGGACATTAGACGCCTACGCGTGTTTCGGTGCAGTGGCCAAATCGGGCCACACCTTCATCAGGGCCATGAGGTACCGTGGAGGGGGAACAACACTATGATACAGAAAAAAGTTTTTTTTACAATATATACATAAATATATACATTTTATACAACAACATAAAGATGCTTTGTTTTGGAAGTATATAGAGAATTCAATCTTAGGTTTTAAAGGCAAAGAACATTCTGGTCCAGCTAGGTTTCCAAATATATTAACATCATACTTGTCATAGGGTTAATTAACCTCTAGTGAATCACAAGGAATTGGGAGGTTTTTCCATTCAGTTCATCCATCCACTTCTGCTTCATTCATCCTATTCCTTTACATCTAGGGACATTTGCTACGTTAGGTTCAGTTAGGGGGGGCACCATATTCTATCTAGTTTCATTACTGTTTTAATAGGGATAGGGACCAAAGGTGGTACTTTCCAAATTAATCCTATGATCTAGATGGTTTCTACGCTAAGATATTCTAGCAGTAATAGGGGGCTTACCCATGGGATGGGAGGTGCCAGGTAGAGTAGATTAGGAGTCCCAGCAACAACTAGCGGTCATTTATTAGTATGTTCGAGTTAGTTGGGATGTTCTTCCATCATTCAGACGTTTTTCTGAGGGGAAAGAGCAGACCATTCAGGGCGTACAAATAGCAATGAGGATTGATGCATTATATAGGATCATAAAATCAAAGCCATAATCTGGGGGTCCTGAGATTGGATAAATTCCCGCTGTCTTACCAGATGGATGCACTGGGTGATTTCTAAGACAGCGGGGCTATGGCAGGTCGAAGGCTTTTCTTCTCAAGTTTTATCGGTGCGAGGAGGACAGTATGCTCATTACACACGAAGGTCATTCCTATACAGAGATTAAACTTAGTTTGAGTATAGTGAGAAGAGAGGGTCCGAGGATAACAATTCCTTCCCTCATAACACATGGCCGTTCCGTCTACCTCTGAAGAAAAACGACAAGTGCATAGTCTTTATCAGTAGGCAAGGGGTCAGGAGGTTCATTGTTTACCTGTTTGGATAACTGCCCACTAGGTGTCCTCATGATTCAAGACTGCAGAGTCCGGGGTCCAGATAAGGGACAGGACGGTGGTCTTCTATTTCTAGAAGCAGTAATAATACATGGGGTTTAGAAATATATTCGGTATAAAATTGTTTTCAGATACATTACAGGAGGGTGGTGGGTCCGTCCACCGAGGGACGACGGGTAGCAGTGACGGACCCTATAGCGGGATACATACAAGCAATTACACTTTACCTATGTTAGAGGTTTTTAGCCGTTGTTCCTCTCGGTATGAATATTCTAGCCGAGGCACGCAATCTCTTTGAGGTCACGGGTTAGATTCTTTATCTGAGTGAGAAAACAAACGAAAACCGTCTGATAACTAGGTGGCAATGTTAACGGTGCTCAACCTAGTCAGTCATAGCCACGAGTGCGGTAACTGCACATCAGAGGTTAGTGGCCTGATGGTCCCCGTTACGCCGGTCGTACAAAAAAGTGACTAGTGATCCCTTGCATCCCCCGAATCTCAAGGTTGTCGAATTCTAACGTGTGGGCACTAGGGGGCCAAATCTCTTTACTTACATGATCGCCAGGTCAGGAGCTCTGATCTCACGGGATCGTCATGCCGGGCCGCCGCCTTTTTTAAAATTGTCGGGTCCTTCATGATTCTCGTGTTGCTCTTTAAATGAGCTTCCGGAATTCGCTCCAGCTGGATAGTCGTGACAATGGACAGAGGACTAGTATGGGATCTTTTCTTATACTCTCCGGGATGTTTGCACTTTATGAGGGTGGAATGGTAATCGAAGACGGACTAGCAGCGGGTGCATATGATAGTGGTCGAGTTATATAGAAGGGGACACCCCTTCCCGAGGTTGTTACGCATCATTCTCGGGAATTAGGATTTATAGTTCATTAGTCCTTAGCCTCAATAGGGGAGGTCACCGGGAGGGCCCCCCAGGGGGAGTATTAAAGGATGCGCCACCATGGGGGGGGGGAAAGAGGAGGGGGGAGGTGCCCCAGATGGGGTGGGGGGCCGCGGGGGGGGTTGGGAAAGAAAGGAGGGGGATTTTTTCTTTTAGTACCGTAGATAGTATATGAGTTTTTTACAAATACGTGTCATTTCACAGTAGAGGCAAATCCAGAATAGGTCTCTGAGATAGGTATCAACAGGGAGGGTGAACCTTCAGATAATTGCTTGGGACCACGGGCATTCCTCATTAAGGCCTCTGGGGACCGATTGAAGTAAAAAAATCCAATATACCTCTCGTTTCTTACGGAGGGCAGTGGGATTCGTCCCCTTCCCTGGTAGAATTTTTTCCAGGATGAACCATCTCAGATCCTTTTCTGCGTGGATCATTTTAATCCAGTGACTAACAATAGGGGCTGAAGTTCTTCCATTTCTAATGTTAGATTTGTGTTCCCCTATGCGTAAGCGGCACTCCCTACCGGTTTCACCCACATATGGCAGGCCGCAAGGGCACAGAATTACATAGATGACATTAGAGGTGCGGCAATTCGTCAGTTTTTTGTTTCGTGCTACTGAGATCTTGCGGTCGCCAATTGTAATGGTGTCCCCCATGATGGCTAGGGGGCAGGCCTGGCAGGTGCTGCATTGGTGGTTGCCAAAGATGGGATCCAGATTCCCAATACCAGATTGGGTGCTGGGTAGCGCCTCCTGGAATTTGCCTTTAACCAAATGGTTTTTAAGGTTTTTGTTTCTTTTAACGGCAAAGATAGGTTTGGCCAGGGGGGAATCATGGTTTTTCAAATTGAGGAGATGCCAGTTCGAGTTGATTATTTGGCGAACTTTGTGGTTCAATTCAGAGTGTTTTACAATGCAGACTAGTTGATCATTGTTAGTTCTTTGTTGGGGTCCAAACGAGTGTTCCCTGTCAGTGTATCTCGCCCTCTTGAACGAGTCCTTGATTAGTCTGGGCGGATACCCTCGATGTTTCAGTTTTGCTTTCAAGATATCCGCTTGTTGTAAAAAATCCCCGAAGTCAGTACAGTTTCTTCGAATTCGAAGAAACTGGCTGTAAGGAATACTATCTCTCTGACATCGGGGATGAAAGCTTCCATACAGTAGCAACGTATAGGCAAAGATAGGTTTGGCCAGGGGGGAATCATGGTTTTTCAAATTGAGGAGATGCCAGTTTGAGTTGATTATTTGGCGAACTTTGTGGTTCAATTCAGAGTGTTTTACAATGCAGACTAGTTGATCATTGTTAGTTCTTTGTTGGGGTCCAAACGAGTGTTCCCTGTCAGTGTATCTCGCCCTCTTGAACGAGTCCTTGATTAGTCTGGGCGGATACCCTCGATGTTTCAGTTTTGCTTTCAAGATATCCGCTTGTTGTAAAAAATCCCTGAAGTCAGTACAGTTTCTTCGAATTCGAAGAAACTGGCTGTAAGGAATACTATCTCTCTGACATCGGGGATGAAAGCTTCCATACAGTAGCAACGTATTCCTGGCAGTGGGTTTAGTGTACAGGGATAAACTAAGTTGGTTTTCCTTGTGTTCTACCCATATGTCCAGGAATTCAATTCTCGTTCTGCTAGAATGTAGGGTGAACCGAAGGTGGGGATACGCTGCATTAAGCCAGAGCAGGAATTCGTCTAATGATTCCTGATCCCCCTTCCATATGAAAAATATGTCATCGATAAAGCGAGACCATATTTTATCATTTTCATGGAAGGGGGCCAGTTCATTATAAATGTTCGTTCTTTCAAACTCACCCACATAGAGGCAGGCAACACTGGGAGCACAACTTGCTCCCATGCTAACTCCTCGTATTTGTTTATATGTGGTGTTGTTGAACTCATTAGGGTCATCCGGTAAAGCTAGGGAGGTGACGGAGAGGTGGTTTTTGAATTGCTCCCAATTCAGTTTTTATTCCAGGGGCGTTTGAAGGAGAATGTGTTATCTAAATTACGCACAGGCGTAATGCCCTGACTGGACATGGGGACCAGATTATGATCCGACTATCCCATCGGGATAGGGGGTCGGACAGTAAGGGAAGGTATATTTGTAAAAACTGGGTCCAACAGGTGGCCAGCCGAACGCGTTGGTCCTGAGACCAGTTGATCGAGCTGATAAGCTGCATGAACGGCCAAAAATGTGTCACTTCGGAGTCAGAGTGGTTATCCAGATGCAAATTAAGATCACCTGTGACAGTAAAATTAGAGGCATTAACCACCAGGGCACTGACTGTCTCGCTAAGAGCTTCCCTGAAGACTTTTGAGGGACACGGAGGTCGGTAGATTAGTAAATCTGTCATAGTGTAATTAGGATTAAGGGTGATTTTAAAGTGGGCACATTCGCAACCAGCAACAGGTTGCTTTATGAAGGTGCAGAGGTAGCCGGTTTTAAAAATGACCGCAATACTGTCAGGCTCACCTGAGGTCTCGACAGGGACGAGAAACAGGAGATAGATGAAAAGAACCCAACTTCCCTCTACCACCAATCTGCCCAACAAGGTCAAAGCAGTACCAGTGAATAGGGGGAAGAGGGGAGAACAGGGAAGGAGAATGTACAGGCAGGTACAGCACACGTCCCGCACCACAGAAGCACCACTGGGATCCAGAGGAATTCCTGTGAACAAAAGGCTGAATCAATAATTGACTAGACTAGGTTCAATAGTGTACATAACTGTTGTTCTATGAAATATTCTACCTGGTAAACTCCCCTCTTCCACTTGTGTCCACAGAAAAAATAAATAAAAGGCACAACCACATGCGATACTTCTTAAACACAGACACGAAATAACACTTAATACTTTTACCAGTTATGCTGGCATGTGGTAGTGTAATTGTGTGGCTTACCCCAATCATGTGAGGAACTTGAATGCAAGGTGGCAAATAAGGAAAATACGCAGTAGTGGATTGTTCACAGCACAACCTACTAGAGAAAAATGAAAACCTAAATATGCAGCCACCTATTCATTAGAGCCTGCGATGGGGGGTTGAAGCAAGCGACTTCCCCTGCTAGCTTCGTGCTCTGAAGTATGCAATTATGCTCCTTGCTTCAGGAGTCGATACAGCTGACATTAAGTAAATGTGTATCACTCAACCTCTAATAATGCCAACAATGTGCAAGCGTACTATGAATGATGTCAATTACATAAGGAAAATGCAGATGCCTCAATGCGCAAACCAAGAATATGCCCCTACATAGCCAACAGAAAGGACATCCCCCGGGGAGCCACCGGAAATAGCGCTAGCGCGTTACTGCCCAGACAATGGGGACTCTGTCGTAGGGGCTGAGAGGAGCGGAGACTGGCCAAGGAAGACCTCCGTGCCGCTAACAGGAATGAAGATTGCAGAAAGGCCAGGATTCTCAGCAGCTCTCCAAGATGTGATGGCTCCAGTAGATGCAACGCACCCGCGCCAGAATTGGAGACCCGGAAATGGCAGGGATGATCCGGACGTGCAAAGGCCTAGGTAAACAACTAGAACGCGAAGCGACAGCACTTCCGATTCTTCACGTTTTATGTGGGCGGGGACTCCGGCCCCACCTCTCCGTCTGCTGCAGCGCTAAATCGGGGACAACCACGACAAATAGCCCCGCCTCTCGTTTCCCTGTTGAGGGTATGTAGCTTATAGCCTTTTGGGAGTGCGAGCACTGGCTCTGCAACCATGTCCTCTGAGAGCCAGTTCTCTGTGAGAAACAGGACGCGGGGGGACTCAGCTTCCAGGGGATCATGTACATCGGCAAAGTGTGTGGCTAGGGATCAACAATTTAGGTGGAAAATGGCCGTGTGGTTACTCGGAGGGGGGGTGGCGGCTGCTAAGCGCTGCCGGGACGACAGACATGAAGCCACAGCCTATGCAACCGAAGGGACACTCTAGACCACCCAGACCAGATTGTTTGCACCTGCCAACCCGCATCCTGATTGCAAGCAACTAATTCCAGGTGTAAGTGTTCCCCATTTTATCAAAATTGGCAGCGTGTCTGTCCTCTGGCGACAAAGGGGCGTGGAGGGGTGCAGACAGGTTGTGTCTGAACTGCGGGGCATAGTGAGCTAAAGAACGATGAGGGATTCAACACAGATCTCTGACTGGGGGTGAATTTCTGATAAAAGTTTCAGCGCTCCGTCCATCATATCCTTGTGCTTGTGTTGTTCGTTTAGAAATTGGGCATTTCTCTGTGCTTATAACTCTATGTGCCTTGCAACCTGACTCAAAGCCATGTCTAGGGCAGAGTGGAAGCTACATTTTGTGCAGACTTTACAGACAGCCATCACACAGGATGGGCAGGGTGCATCTGGATACTGATAGACTTCCTGGGCTGGAAGAGAGGGAGGTGGGGTGCACTTACATTTATATAGGTTGTGTCCTGCCCTCACACAAAGGGTTGATTTTCCCCCTACTGATGTCTGGAGCTAGGACAGGGAAGGAGGGAAACTCCTGGAATTTTACATATCTTGCTTGAAACTTCTCCCACCTTCTGGGAGGAGGGCACAAAATATAAGTACAGGATCACGTTACCGGTGGACTGCTGCCTGTCTTGTAGGGGACTCCATCCCCCAAAATCCAAAGCCCTAGGGGGCATTAATGTGTTTTCCCGCACCAGGAGGTGCTAATAGCAGATCTGGGCATCGGCAGCACAGAAGCCCGTTACCGCTGGACTGCTGCCTGTCTAGTTGGGGACTCCATCTCCCATAAACCACAGCGCCAGAAGGCGGGACGCGCGCGGGCCAAGTGTTCAAGTTATTAGAATTGTAAAGACCCTTATCTGATAGCACTAATAAAGATGATTTAGCAAATAATCGCTGAAAGGAGGGTCTGATAGAATTCAAACATAGTTTTACTATTTTACTCGTGTTTTATCCTATATTATGTTAGCGTTTATATGGCTAATACATTATATTTGCATATTATGTGTGAGATGTAATCAGTTACTACAGATGTCACGTTGGTTGGGTTGACATCTGTGCCACCATTTTAGTTAGAGAAGACGTCATGTTCAGTTACAATCAAAACGGTTACTCACATATTTGAAACTGTTTGTTGGACTTGGCCCTCTTGGCAGGGTCATCCCTGAACTTTTTGCCTTCCTCCAATATTCTCTCTGACCTGTTTTTGTTGGTTTAATGACTCTGGGCACTTTACCACTGCTGACCAGTGCTAAAGTGCATATGCTCTCCCTATATAAAGTGTAACTGTGATTGATTTCCATGATTGGTTTATTGGATTTACTGTCAGTCCCCAGTAAAGTGCACCAGGAGTGCCAGGGCTTGTAAAGGCCAATACTGCTAGTGGGCCTGCAGCGCTGGTTGTGCCCCCACAGAAGCAGCCTTTTAAAATGTGTCTAGGGCCTGCCACTGCAGAACCTGTGTGCAGTCTGATACTGTCATGCTGGCTGGGCAAGTGCACCCACTTGCCAGCCTCTAAACCTTCCCTTAACTTCATATTAGTCACCCCTATGGTAGGCCCAAGGGCAGGGTGCATTGTAAGTGTAAGGTAGGACATGCTCTGATGTGTGTGGCATGTCCTAATAGTGAATTACAGCCAAATTCGTTTTTCACTATTGTAAGGCTACTTGTTCTCTTAGGCCAAGATGGGCTGCTGGAATTATTACACTCTATAATCCCAGCAGGCTCAGGGAACATGGTAGAAAATAAAGTTTAGTATGCCTGAACTCAGAATAATAAAATACTTCTTTTAGTAAAGTTTATTTTAATATCCTGTGTTTGCAAATGCTTCTTTAAGAAAGTTAGCATTTGCTTGCCTAACCATTTCAGCCCACCTCTGCTTGGATGTGTATCCGACTGTCTGGGTTATGTGAGTGACAGGGCTGGGGGATGACAGGTGGTGAATGCAAGGATTACACCTTAGTGGGAAGTGGGAGTGCCCCTGGACACTGAATAGGGCTGTGCTCTGCCACCACAATGCTGGCTCCGCCCCCTGGGGAGCGACTGATGACTCAGCCGCCACCTGGCCCAGGAAGGGCGAAGCACTGTCAACAAGGTACTCCTGGCTGCCCCTGTCCACACAATGCTGGCTCCACCTCCTGTGGAGTGTCTGATGTGCCTGCCCCTCACACTGAAAGCAGAAGCCAGAGTACACACAACAAAGTACTCAGAGACTGAAAGGAGTTATGCAAAGGCCCCCCTGGCCTGTGAGAACAAAGAAAATGCTGTATAAAAGTAGGAGCCCTGCTCCTTGTAAATCAGAATCCTGTTTCCCACAAAGAACCTCTGCCCAACTAGAAGGAGAAGAAGACGCTGCAAGGACTGGCCTGCTGCTTGCCTTGCTGAGGAAGGAGAGGAAAAGACTTGATGAAAAGACTTTGCTGACTTGTGCTAGAAACTTTCTCCAAGGGCTTGTCTGAGCTTGCCCCCTGACCTGAGCCACAGGACCATCTGGCTCAACCTGCTCTCTGCTAGTCTGCCGGTGAATTACAAGGACTTCTGCCCCGCCGGAGCCGTGACCTTTGGTGCCCCTAGCCCCTCCGTGAGGCCGTGACCAAACCGTGTTTCTCCGTCCCCGCTGAGGAAGAGCCCCGCTCCGTCGAGCTGCTCTCCCCCCGCTGAGGGAAATCATCGAGTCACCTCACCTTGGGAGGCTCGCTGCCGTGACCTTTGGTGAATCCCAGCCCCTCCACAAGGCCGTGATCAAACTGTGTCCCCCCATACCCGCCGAGGGAGAGCCCCGCTCCGCCGAGCCGCTCTGCCCCCGCTGAGGAAGATCGCTGCATCACTGCCGTTGGAGGCTCGCTGGTGCACCCCCCACGCTCCCGCCTGACGTCCGCACCAGACCCAGAGACCAGACTTCTTGAAGCTCGGAAGCCCGGGACGCCGCGCCGCCCTTCACTAAAGAGCCACTGTGCGCCCGCACCCGCCTTCGCAAAGATTGACTTCCTAAGGTACGTCGCCGCACCAACGGGCTCGGGGCCCGCAACGTTTTATTTCCCCGTGACTGAGTTGAACTCATCTGTGCGCCTCGTAGCCTGACAAGGAACTGTGCCTTTCGCCTTCAGTGTGCTTTCACCAGTACGGCCCGTATTGCCAGAATGCACCAAGAGCTGAGAGCTGTGCGCGCTGTAGGGTTCGCCAGTGCGCTGTGGAATCCTTCTCTCCCCGCCGTACGAGCCGCACCAGCTGGGTAAGGCTCGCACCATTGTGTTCATCAGCTAGGAGCGGTACGCGTCGTACCCGTGCTCACGCCCGATGCATGAGACGTGGTAGGGTGTCACCCGTTCACACCGGGAGAAGCGCACAGTAGCACCACGAAGCGGCTAGCAAGCCTCAAAAAGGTGTCAAGGAACTAAGAACAGTTCTAGGAGTCAAAGAGACTAAGAAGATTTTTTTTTTGAACTGTAACTGAGAAGAACACTTGCCTATTTACAACCTTGTGGCTAAGAAAAGCGTTACTTATGGTCTTGTGATAAATACTTGCCTGCATATATACTTTTTACATAAAGAAGACGTATTTTTATATAACCACAGCCTGGTGTCCATTTGTGGGGGGATTGGTCTTTTTACTGTGTGTGTTATTACAAATGCTTAACTAACAAACACCTGGAGAATAGCCTTGGCTGCTCACGCCACGCACCTAGAGGGTGAGCAAGGGTAATTCTAGGGCTCATCCTTCGCCCTGACTTAGAGGAGAGGGTCCCTGCTTGTCACAAGTGAATACTTGCCCCAACCAGAGACCCCCAATTCTAACACTGTTGTTTGCTCATTTTTGAGAAATAGTCCTTGGTAAGTTTTGTTTCTTCAAAGCCCATGTTAGCTCGTTAGTGCATGCCTTTTCTTTAGATCAAGGCCTTCTCCCACCTAGCTAGAAGGGAAGATAGGCCAGACGACCTTGAAATGTAGATAGCTTGTACCCGGCTGTGGAATTGAGACTTGTGTTCTATACCCCCACTGTATTACGACACCTACCCGTGCTTTTTCATGGTAGGCAGGTCTTTGTGGACTCTGCAACATACATAATGTAACTTTTTCTTATTAAAGTCAGTCCCTCGTCAGCCATCATTGGTGGCTGGTCAGATTGGACTCCACTGCAGTGTATTTTACGAATAAACTAGTTTGCTTGCATTCTATATTGCGTCATTGACTCTTCATTCTTGGAAGGTTAGAGGAGGTCAAGAGTGACCTGCGTGACCCTAATCGGGTCACTTCCTTCACAATCACACAGACAATAGCGAATAGCTCGATGTAGCATGGCACTGTTGCCCTTTGGGTATCGTGTCCCCTCCTGGGTGTGCGCAGGTTTGTTTTGCCCCTTCTCTGACTGCGTCATGGCCTCCATTAAGATAACAGTGTTCTCCGGGAATGTAAACGGCCTCCTGGACCACATTAAATGTTCTGCAGTGTCACAATACCTCAAGCGCCACAGACCTGCTGTTGTTTTATTGCAGGAGACCCACTTCTTGGGTTGGAACTGTTCCTTGTTGGACCATTTCGGTTACGACAGGATGTACCACTCGGGTTTTACATGAGGTTCCAGGGGAATTGCCATATTGTTATACAAATCTCTTCCACTGGGGGTTACAGAGCACCACAAAAACTCACAGGGTTGTTATGTGGGTATTAAGGAAGCGGGCACTATAATTTTATGTCCTGTTACGTCCCGCCAATCCTGAAGCAGTCCTCCCTGCAAATACTGAGATCCATCCTCTTGACCCTCCCTCAGGGCATTACGATGATTGGAGAGGATTTTAATGCACTCCCTGATCCAGTCCTGGACGCCTCCTCTGCCCTGATCCGGACCAGGCACTCCAGATTGGGCTGTTTGTCCTCCTGGGCGGACTTGCTGGGCTGCTCCTGGCATCCTGGCCAAAGGGCCTATACTCATCAATCCGCTGCGCATGCAGTGGACGGACCACTGATTAAATATTGATAACATATACACCGACATACAAAAATATCACGGTAAAAATATCGTACACCCAAATATTGACACTTAAACAAGAATTTACACAAATTTCGATAAAAAAATATCACCTAACTAAATATCATTCACAAAAAGATCGACTATAAAAATATTGGTAAAAAAATATAGAGAAAAATAAATTATAATGAAACACAACACAACTATCGATAACACTAATATTGTTGCAGGGATTCTGCTCATGCACACAACTATGCGCAGGAAACCAGGACCTCGTTGTATTGTGGTGTACCAAAAACCCACCTCAGTGCCCAGAACCCCAATCCGACTAGCATCAGTGTCTCATTCGTTCTCTGTACTACAGCGAAGCTACCAATCATTAGACAACCCAGAACAAGCGACTTAGGTACCTCTCAGGAATAGTGGAAATCAAGTACATTCTTTCGTTTTTATTCTCATAAAAGTCCACAACGTGAGTAATCAGAGATACGGTATAGTTTAAAATGTTTATTTTTACTACGTGCTCTAAGATGCAGTATCTTTGCTAACATAAGTAAAAAGATGCAGAAAATCAATACAATCAGCATCGTTACAATTCCATAAAATACAAACGGAGAAATCATATTATAATGATAGTAGAACCAGGTCTATAGTGCCTTGTGTACCACCCTCCCTTGCTAGGAGCTACGTATTTATAATAATGAAAGATCTCTGGGCTAAAACGGGGAACCCCATACCTTAAAAGATCAGCTGAAGTGAATCACAACCCAGATCAGCACAGCTCTTCGTCGATGGAAAGATGTTCTCAAAAAGATGCCTCTATAAGGCATGCAATGCAATATTAAAAGCATCCAAGTTTCAGAAAATGAGCAGCTGTGTGAATGTTGTATCTAGAGCGTGGGCCGATCAAACTGCATCAACAGCGTACATTGTTAATTAACCTTGAACACTTTGTACAGACTAGAGGTCACAGTGTGAGTCTAGACATTTGAAAAACAGACCGTTCTCTTTTGAAGGAAAGCACGCAATTTGTCTTTACCAAAACGGAGACAATTAGTGTTGTGTGCAAAAGCAGCAAAATGGCGTTTGAGCAACTAACTTACTTATGCTAACATAGCAAAGTGTGCAGGCAGAACCGTATCCTCACTAAACCCTCCCTTGATCGGGCTAAGGCACGAAAGGAAACATATTAAGAATGCAGAGTTCAAGATCGTGAGAGACAGAATTAAGTTCAGTTTTGCCAAAAGGGGTTATGGGGAGACGAGAGGGATAAAAATAAAATAATGGGGTATATTATCAAGGGGTTTATCTCCGCTTTTTTGGCTTTAAAAGCCAAGAAAGCGGAGATAAAATTATCTCCCTATTACCAAGCTGTCGCTAACACCAGTTAGTGACAGCTAATAGGAGATAGCGACCATCTTGGGCCCCGCTTTGCATGTCAGTGATATTTATCACTAATGACATGCAAAGTGGGCGTGCCAAGATGTTAGCGACTGGAAACAGTCGCTAACATCGCTATCTCCTATTACCAACTTTTGGAGATATTCGCGCTAAGCGCGAATATCTCCAAAAGCTAACACCTGCCCTGAGCAGTTCTTCACCATGTTATCCAATGGGAGGTGGATAACATGGCTAAGAGCATTTGCTCGATAATGCATGAATATCGCTGACTTTTCAGCGATATTCATGCATTGCGGCCGTTTTTTATCGCATTTGCGATAAACCTTGCTAATAGCAAGGTTTATCTGCGATAAAAATCGCCGATGTGCGGCGATAATTTTTGTCTCTAAACAAGTTAGAGACAAAAATTATCGCTAGTTGTTGGTAATATACCCCAATGTCTTTTAAAAAGAAAAAATGCAAGTGGTAAAAATGGAGAGAAGAATAAAACCTGAGCGATGCCTGCAGAGCCTGCTGGACCGCTGCCAATTTAATCCATCACGGTGTATGCACAGTACGTTGCAACAGTCTCCAAAAGGAAGTCATTGTTATTGTCAGCAAAGAGTTCCGCCATCCAGTTTACTAACTTAAAGGAACAGACATGTTCTTCAATAGCAGGAGCCCCAAGCACGATCAGAGGACAACTTGCGTTTTCTTCAAGATAACTTCGTGCCAGGAAGTTATGCGCTGCCGCCCATATGTCCCAATTTGCCAAAACTCTGTGCGCTGCAGCACAGGCTAAAATCCCAGGTCCAGAACAGGCCAACTCATGAGCCACTAAGGGACGCATCAGATGATCAAAATCTGGAGCAGAGGACACCGTATTTGAGATACAGAGTTCTAACGCCCATTCAAAAGGGCAATCCAGGCAATGGAACACGGGCTCTACGCAAGTAAAATATGAAAAGCGCAAGGATAATCCGTACTCAGTGTGGCCAATGGTAGTACTCCATAGTGTTCAAGCATTCGATTGCGTAGCTGGGTCAGCCGTGGTCGGTTGTCTCTTGACACAGACAGTGCAGCCATTTCGGAGCAAGCAAAGTGTAGGAGAGTAGGGTCTGCTATCCTATGGTCACCCAAATTTTTGCTTTTTGCTTCACTGGTTTTTGACTTAATGTGGCTGTGGGCCTGCTAATCAGACCCACAGCCTCCTGTTCTCTCTCTAAATTCACAGACATGTACTATAGGTACATAACCACATTGGTACTGGACTCCTTGTCAGCCCCTGTACAGTGCACTATAGGTGCCCAGGGCATAGGGGCATCCAAGGCCTACCAGGGGCTGAAGCATAGCTTTTGCCACCCCTGGCTGGTTCTTAAATTGACACAACTGGCTGATCACTCAGCTGGGGCAAGGTGGTGTAATCACCCCTTGCTTAGATATAGTATACCTATGTCTAAACCTATATCTGGACACATATATACCTATCAGCCACTCCTATAGCAGGCCTTAACAATCCTGGAGGCAGAGTGCTCGGTTTTATGTGAGATAGTTCTCTGGCATGAGCTGAGCCTGTCTGCAGCTTGCGGGACCATTTCCCTATAGCTGTTCCAGTGATACTGCCATACTATATACTCTTAAGTGCATTATAATCCTTACGGTTATTGCAACTCCGGTTTGGTTTTATCAAAACATGTCGTGTTTGGTGTCATACAACGTGGAATGCTACCCCCTCAACGATTCTGATGATGGGGGCAGTGTGCCAACCCTCCAGGAGGGGAAGACATGTTACTTACTGCAAATGCGGTTAATCCAAACCAGAGCCCCAGCATCACAAAATGGATGCTGCTGCCACAGACACTAGTCTGGCCTCCTGCTGCTGACCGATACTCGACAGAGGAGACTTGATCAAAGGATCTCCTGTCACAGGGAGGTGTCACACCACCCCAGACAGGAGATAGTGGATTGTAGCAGGGAGGGTTGAAAGAAACTAGACACTGCCTGGGGCGCACAAGGTGTCCCCAAGCAAATGCCAGCCAAACCGGTTCTGGGGCTTTCCAGCCCGAGTCCTGGCGGGAAGCTGGACAAAGGAAAGGGGTGTAACCACCCCCTTCCTCGGTCCCACCCATAGGAGGGACCTAGCAGGTAATCCAGCCCCCAGATTTGGAATATAGGTGGGAGCAGTGCCAATGCACATCAGATTATCCTGACTGAAACTTATGAAACAAAACTCTGGACCCTTCGACATCCCACTCGACGTGGAAGACTGAAGAATCTCCCTTGTGGTCAAGCAGTGACCACCCTGTGCAAACAGGCATCATCCAGCACCTCGACGTTTGCTTTGTTGCAGTTCCCGCCGGAACTCGAGCAACAGAGACTGACAAGAGCCAGCTATCCTGACTTCCAACAGCCCGATCCACAGTCCATGCAGAGCTGGGACCCGTGGAGGTGACCTGAAGCGTGGGAGCGGCCATCTTGAGTAAACCACGAAGCGCTGACCGTGCAGCACCCAAGGCTTCCTCGAAGCTGTGCATTATACCGTGAGAAGCTCCAGCTCAAGCAGCTTTTGCACCAAAGCTCACCCTTTCACACTCAACGAGTGCTGCGTGGGGCCCGTTTGCATTTTCCTGCTCGACGCGTTGGTCCGGTCGCTTGCCCGTTGGCTAGTGGCCCCAGAACCGATGAACCTTCAAACTTAAACAGCTGGTCTGGTTGCTCCAGACTGGCTCTCGCTCCCCTGAAAAGGAGCACCCGCTCAGACCTTGCTGGTCCAAGTATTAAGCCATCTTCGAATCCTGCGTGGGTTGCCTTTGCCAAGGCTTGTTGACTTCGATCGTGAAGCCGACACCGCCGACAGCGAGAACCTTCATGGGACAGCTCGTGATTCACTCCAGGACATCCTCGGTTCCCCAGAGACCACGTGGCAGCGGAGAAAAGCTACATGACATTGACCTGATTGCACCCGACATTGCCTGGTTCCTTCCTGGTTCCTTCCTGGTCACTGCCCAGTGACCCAGACTCTGTCCCCTCTGCTTTCAGGTACCCTCCAGCTTCGATCCACCCTTGGATCGCACCGGACACTTCTCTTCTGGACGCCTGCAGCATCTTCATCGTCAGGCACCATCGAACTGTGTGACGAAACCCGACACACTTTGGCACCTATGCACCCGCTTCCTGTGGGTGAGGTAACTTACTAGCGCCGGTGCTCTTACACTGGTACACACCTCTAGTGCCTAACTCTAAAGTTTGGTAGTCCTAGTCCAGTCGGAAGACTCTTTAAACTGTAAAACGATAAATTTTACGCACCATTGACTTTACATTGGTGCATGCGTGTGCTTTCTGCACTGCACCCGAATCCCGCGGGCTACTGCCGTCCTAACTGTGGTTAGTCCAGTGTAGTCCCAGCGATTCCCAAGGCCCTGGGCCTTACCCCCGATCGATTAGTGATTGTTATACCACTTTTTTGATATATGGTTTGAGTGGCCACCGGCCTCATCCAAAAACGTGCAACTTGTATATGTTAAATTGTGCTTTTGTTTAAACGCTTGTGCTTCATTGCTCATAAAGAGTAGTGGGGATTATTCTGAGAATAAATACATATATTTTTATAATGTATAACTTGTGTGGTGTCCTTTCATTTGGTATTACAGGATTGCATATGGTAAAACAGCTGGCTTCACATGCCCTCTTGAGTTAAGCCTTTAAGGCTGCTTAGTCCATGTTACCCCTAGGATAGCTTGTCTATAAGGTTGACTTACAACCATCACCATAAGGGATTGTTTGGACTGATACAAGGTGCCCACAGAACTGTGGACATCATATACCAGGCCAACTTCTCACATTGGTGAGCAGCGGTGCGGATTTGAGCTTGCTGTTGTTTTACCATTGCAATCTTTATATCAAATTGAAAGATCACATTAAGTACCTAGGTACATATAACAAAGCTTAGCATATTAAGTTATACTGGACTTAGTAGTTGTAGAGAAAAGGGCTTAGCACACCCTGACTACAACTCAATAGTAAGGTACAGTAGGAAAACACTTAGTGTAGGTAGGTGCATCACTTACACCACACTAGAGTCATGTCTGCCACAGGTGAAGCTACAGGCTCTCTACCTGTGGTGGTTAACCCCCCAAAGGCAACCTCAGACTATGACAGATTCAGCTATAGAGACTTGAGTGCCTTGTGCACTGCAAGGAAGCTGAGAAAGGGTCACAATCCTACCATTCCTATCATGATAGCCATCCTAGAAAAGGATGACCTTGAGAAAGGCAAGATAGTCCCCTCAGGATCAGGAGAAGGAGTGAACCCCCCAGACACAGAGAACACCCCCCCCCCCCCCCAGATGTAGACGATGAGGAGGCAGACTCTGAGTCAAATGGAGATGATTCAGATGTGGATCAAGGGGTTAGCCAGGAACCAGTTGGAAGGCTTAGCCGGGCCAACTTGGACCTACATGGAAATGGAGAGGGCCAGCCCCTTCCCAGAGTACATAACAGGATTCTCCCAGGCAATAGGAGAGAGAGAAGCCCTTCCAGGGATTCTCACATTTCTAGTGCCTCAAGAGAATCACAGAGAGGAATGACTTCCCCTCAAAGAAAAGAGCATTGGGCCAGGATGAGAAAAGTTAATCTCCAAATAGAAAGAGAGGAATTAGCCCTGGCCCAAGCTAGACTAGCTCTTGCAAGAGAGCAAAAGTTGAATGGGGAGACTCCCACTGTTGGCAGCATTATCCCAAGAGATAAAGACTGGTCCTATGACAATAGAAACCTGAGTAAGATTGTTCCCCCCCTACAGAGATGGGGATGACATCCACAAATGGATAACTGCTCTGGAGAGGGCCTGCATGGTACAGCAGGTTCCTTCAGATCAGTGGGCAGCAATCTTGTGGCTCTCCTTTTCTGAGAAAGGGAGAGATAAGCTCCTCACAGTTAGACCTGAGGATGCTAAAAAGTACTCTGTCTTGAAGAGTGCTCTTATTGAAGGGTTTGGCCTAACCACTGAGCAATACAGGTTGTTGTTCAGAGACACCCAAAAAGCACAGACTCAAGACTCGACTGATTTTGTTGATTGTGCCACTAAGGCTCTGGAGGGTTGGTTGCAGGGAAGTAAAGTCTCAGACTATACAGGATTGTACAACCTTATAATGAGAGAGCAGATCCTTAATAACTGTCAGAACCAGCTATTGCATCAACACCTTGTGGACTCTGATCTGACCTCTCCCCAAGAATTGGGAAAGAAGGCAGACAAATGGGTCAGAACAAGGGTTAAGCAGAAACCCCAGAACCAAGGAGGTGATCAGAAGAAAGCAGACCAAAAGGGTGGTAATCAGAAAGATAAAGACCAGAAGTCTTCTCCAGGCCCCCAAACTAATAATAAGGAGGGTGGTTCCCAAAATGGAAAAAAGAAGAAGAATGATGGCTCAAAGAAACCTTGGTGCAACTTTTGCAAGTCCACTTCTCATTGGGGAAGTGAATGCACTAAGAGAAACCCAGTGGCTACTACTGCAGTCCCTAAGACACCTGCACCCCCTAGTACAGTTAGCAGTAGTAGTACACAACCCAAGGGGATAGTAGGGTTAACCCTGGGATCTGAGGGGGAGACTGGCTTAGTCAGAATCCCTACTCAGGCAGTTCTGATCTGTGAGGGAGACATAGCTATGTCCTCTACTGTGAGTCCTAGTAATCTGGGCAAGTACAGGCATACGCCTTTATTCAATGACAAAATGGCTCAGGCCTACAGGGACACTTGTGACAGTGTCACTATGGTGACACCTAACTTTGTGGACCCTGAACAGATGATACTAGGTGAGAATTACCTAGTGACCAATGCTAGCAACACCACTACTACACATAGTGTGGCTGTTGTTAGTTTCTCCTGGGGAGGGGTAACTGGCCTCAAAAGAGTTGTTGTTAGTGCAGACCTCCCAGTTGACTGTTTGTTGGGCAATGATCTGGAGGAATCATTATGGTCAGAAGTGGAGTACAGGACTCATGCAGAAATGCTAGGGATTTCAGCCCATGTCCTTGCTGTAACCAGGTCCCAGGCCAAGAAGTGCCTACCTGAACCTGTGGTGGACCTTGAAACAATAGACCAACCACAACCCAAGAGAAGGAGCAAGAGGTTGAAGGCAGAGCCTTCCCACTTGCCCCAGGTTGAGGATCAGACCTCACAGGAGGGTGATTCTGTGATCCAAGAGAAGACTGTCTCTGAAGAGCTTGAACCTGATCAGGTTGAGTTTCTGGGGACAGGGGGACCCTCAAGGGCAGAGCTGGGGCAGGCTCAGTTGACTTGCCTTTCACTTGAAACCCCTCAGACATCAAGCTGCTGCTGAGGCTGCAGGGAATGCTCAAGGTACCCATAAAGTATATTGGGATGATGGGCTCCTTTATTCAGAGGCTAGAGACCCCAAGCCAGGTACAACCAGGAGGTTGGTCGTACCTTTGCAATTTAGGGGCTTCCTTCTAACCTTGGCCCATGATATTCCCCTTGCAGGACACTTAGGCCAGAACAAGACTTGGGACAGGCTTGTCCCTCACTTTCACTGGCCTCATATGTCAGAAGATACCAAGGAGTTTTGTCGCTCCTGTGTCACCTGCCAAGCCAGTGGCAAATCAGGTGGCATCACAAAGGCCCCCCTTATACCTCTACCTGTGGTGGGGGTGCCCTTTGAGAGAGTAGGGATTGACATTGTTGGACCAATGGATCCCCAAACAGCATCTGGGCACAGATTTATCCTGGTGGTAGTGGATCATGCCACCAGGTACCCAGAGGCAATTACCCTAAGAACCACAACAGCTCCTGTTGTGGCAAGGGCCCTACTTGGAGTTTTCTCCAGAGTGGGCTTTCCAAAGGAGGTACTTTCAGACAGAGGTACTAACTTCATGTCTGGATATTTGAAGGCAATGTGGAAGGAGTGTGGAGTGAACTACAAATTCACCACACCCTATCACCCACAGTGCAATGGGCTTGTTGAAAAATTCAACAAGCCCCTCAAGGGAATGATAAAAGGATTACCTGAAAAGCTCAGGCGTAGATGGGACATCCTTTTACCCTGCTTACTCTTCGCTTACAGAGAGGTCCCACAGAAGGGGGTTGGCTACAGCCCTTTTGAACTTTTGTTGGGCCACCCTGTGAGGGGTCCATTGTGTCTTGTGAGGGAAGGATGGGAGTTACCTCTCAAAAAGCCCAAACTTGATATTGTGGACTATGTACTTGGTCTCCGCTCCAGGATGGCTGAGTACATGGAGAAAGCATCCAAAAACCTGGAGGCCAGACAAGAATTACAGAAAGCTTGGCATGACCAAAACGATGTTCTGACTGAGTACCAGCCAGGGCAGAAGGTGTGGGTGTTGTAGCCAGTGGCCCCAGCAGCACTCCAGGACAAATGGTCTGGACCCTACACCATAATGGAAAAGAAGGGGGAGGTCACCTACATGGTGGACTTTGAAACCCCTAGGAACCCCCACAGGGTGATCCATGTGAACAGACTGAACGCATTTGTTGACAGGGAAAGCATGGGCTTGCTCATGGCTACAGATGGGGATCAGGAGGAAGATAGTGACCCTCTCCCAGACCTGCTTTCCCAAAACCCTGATGATGGCTCAGTTGATGGAGTAGCCTTGGCAGGCAGCCTCACTGACCAGCAACAGATGGTCGCCTCCTACTTCCACAAC
Organism: Lissotriton helveticus; assembly: GCF_964261635.1. Taxonomy (NCBI): domain Eukaryota; kingdom Metazoa; phylum Chordata; class Amphibia; order Caudata; family Salamandridae; genus Lissotriton; species Lissotriton helveticus. The sequence continues at coordinate 1,079,634,961 of NC_136063.1, read as the reverse complement.
AAGATCGCGGACATACACAACAGCTTCAGCAGTCAACCATCGCACACAACGACCGCAGCAACGCCGCCCACCACCACCCTCCGCGCCTGGACCCCGATCAGCACCGACGACACCGCCCGCATGATGAACTCCATCCACTCCGGATCTCCGACCGACCCCTGCCCTCACCATGTCTTCAACAAGGCCGACGCTGTCATCGCACCCCACCTGCGGGACATCATCAACACCTCCTTCGACACCGCCACCTTCCCGGAGAGCTGGAAGCACGCCGAACTCAGCGCTCTACTAAAGAAACCAACAGCGGACCCCAGCGAACTCAAGAACTACCACCCCATCTCGCTCCTCCCGTTTCCAGCCAAAGTCATCGAGAAGACCGTCAACAAACAGCTGGCCGCCTTCCTCGAGACGAATGGATCACTCGACCCCTCACAGTCTGGCTTCCGAGCCAACCACAGCACCGAGACCGCCCTCATCGCTGCCACCGATGACATCCGAGCCCTGATGGACAACGGAGAAACAGCGGCCCTCATCCTCCTAGACCTCTCCGCGGCATTCGACACTGTCTGCCACCGCACCCTAGTGCAGCGTCTCAGCAACATCGGAATTCAGGAGAAGGCACTGGAATTGATCGTCTCCTTCCTCGACGGAAGAACACAGAGAGTCCGTCTACCACCGTACAAGTCAGAGGCCACCAAAGTCATCTGCGGCGTCCCTCAAGGATCCTCGCTGAGCCCCACCCTCTTCAACGTCTACATGAGCCCCCTCGCGCCCATCGCACGCCAACACAACCTGAACATCATCTCCTACGCCGATGACACCCAGCTGATCCTCTCACTGACCAACGACCCCGCCGCTTCCAGAGCCAACCTTCACAAAGGGATGAAAGATGTAGCCGAGTGGATGATGACCAGCCGCCTGAAACTGAACTCAGACAAGACGGAAGTCCTCATCCTGGGCTCCTCGCTCTCCGCCTGGGACGACTCCTGGTGGCCCCCCGCCCTGGGCACCGCACCCACACCGACAGACCACGCACGCAACCTGGGCTTCATCCTGGACTCCTCCCTCTCCATGACCAGACAAGTCAACGCCGTCTCCTCGTCATGCTTCAACATCCTGCGCATGCTACGAAAGATCTTCCGGTGGATCCCCACCGAGACCAGGAAGACGGTCACCCAGGCCCTCGTCACCAGCCGACTGGACTACGGCAACGCCCTCTACGCCGGAACCACCGCCAAGCTCCAGAAGAGACTCCAGCGGATCCAGAACGCCTCGGCCAGACTCATCCTTGACATCCCCCGACGCAGCCACATCTCCGGACATCTGAGAGACCTGCACTGGCTCCCCGTCAACAAGAGAATCACCTTCCGTCTCCTCACCCACGCACACAAAGCCCTACACGACCAAGGCCCGAGCTACCTCAACAACCGCATCAACTTCTACGCTCCCAAACGCCACCTCCGATCAGCCAGTCACGCCCTCGCCGCCGTCCCCCGCATCCGAAGAACGACAACAGGAGGAAGGTCCTTCTCCCACCTGGCCGCCAAGACCTGGAACTCCCTCCCGACCGACCTGCGCCTGACCCAAGACCACCTTTCCTTCAGGAAGAAGCTCAAAACCTGGCTGTTCGAGCAGTAGCAGCACCCCCCTCCCCCCAAGCGCCTTGAGACCCTCCGGGTAAGTAGTGCGCTCTATAAATGTCCATGATTGATTGATTGATTGATTGACTGCAGACAAGTTTTGCAAGCCCATAGACACATATTTTCACTCACACCCAGTCAGACTACCTGGTGCACCCATGTGGTGGACACTGGTGATAGTCTACCTGTGAAGAATAAAATTTACAGGCAACCTGACCATGTCAGAGATTGTATCAAGGTTGAGGTGCAGAAAATGTTAGAACTTGGAGTGATTGAGCCATCAGAGAGCCCCTGGGTCAGCCCAGTAGTCCTTGTGCCAAAACCTCATACCCAAGATGGAAAGAGAGAAATTAGATTTTGTGTGGAATATAGAGGTCTCAATGCTGTCACTAGGACAGATGCTCATCCCATTCCAAGGGCAGATGAGCTCATTGACAAATTGGCTTCTGCCAAGTTCATGAGCACATTTGATCTGACAGCTGGCTATTGGCAAATCAGATTAGCAGAGGAGTCAAAGGCCAAGACAGCATTCTCTACGCCCAGTGGACATTATCAGTTTGTGGTGATGCCCTTTGGTTTGAAGAATGCACCTGCCACCTTCCAAAGGTTGGTGAATCAAGTCCTTTCTGGGTTGGATGACTTTTGTGCAGCATATCTAGATGATATTGCTGGTTTTAGCTCTACCTGGGTGGATCACCTGATCCACCTGAAGAAGGTTCTGGAGGCCCTGCAAAAGGCAGGCCTGACTATCAAGGCTACTAAGTGCCAGATAGGGCAGAGCAAGGTTGTGTACTTGGGCCACCTAGTACGTGGGGGTCAAGTTCAACCATTGGAGAGCAAGATCCAGGCCATACAGGACTGGGCTCCTTCAACTACCCAGACACAAGTCAGAGCCTTCTTGGGCCTGACTGGGTATTACAGGAAGTTTGTAAAGAACTATGGGTCCATTGTGACACCATTAAATGATTTTACATCCAAGAAGATGCCCAAAAAGGTTCAGTGGACAGTTAGCTGTCAAAAGGCATTTGATGACCTGAAGAAGGCCATGTGCTCTGCACCTATCCTGAAGAGTCCTGACTACTCCAAACAGTTCATTGTTGAAACAGATGCTTCTGAGTTGGGGGTGGGAGCTGTGCTTTCACAACTCAATGTAGATTGTCAAGACCAGCCCATTGCTTTTATTAGCAGGAGGCTGACCCCTAGAGAGAAACGTTGGTTAGCTATTGAGAGGGAGGCCTTTGCTGTGGTTTCGGCCCTGAAGAAGTTGAGACCATACTTGTTTGGCACTCACTTCCTAATTCAGACAGCCCATAAGCCCCTCTCATGGCTTAATCAGATGAATGGTGAAAATCCCAAACTGCTCAGGTGGTCCATTTCCCTACAGGGGATGGACTTTACAGTGGAGCGCAGACCAGGGACTGACCATGGCAATGCAGATGGTCTCTCCAGGTATTTCCACTTAGAACATGAAGACTTATCTGGTCAAGGTTAAGTTTAATGTCCCTGCGTTTTGGGGGGTGGGTTGTCTAGGAGAGTAGGGTCTGCTATCCTATGCTCACCCCAATTTTTGCTTTTTGCTTCACTGGTTTTCGACTTAATGTGGCTGTGGGCCTGCTAATCAGACCCACAGCCTGCTGTTCTCTCTCTAAATTCACAGACATGTACTATAGGTACATAACCACATTGGTACTGGACTCCTTGTCAGCCCCTGTACAGTGCACTATAGGTGCCCAGGGCATAGGGGCATCCAAGGCCTACCAGGGGCTGAAGCATAGCTTTTGCCACCCCTGGCTGGTTCTTAAATTGACACAACTGGCTGATCACTCAGCTGGGGCAAGGTGGTGTAATCACCCCTTGCTTAGATATAGTATACCTATGTCTAAACCTATATCTGGACACATATATACCTATCAGCCACTCCTATAGCAGGCCTTAACAATCCTGGAGGCAGAGTGCTTGGTTTTATGTGAGCTAGTTCTCTGGCATGAGCTGAGCCTGTCTGCAGCTTGCGGGACCATTTCCCTATAGCTGTTCCAGTGAGACTGCCATACCATATACTCTTAAGTGCATTATAATCCTTACGGTTATTACAACTCCGTTTTGGCTTTATCAAAACATGTCGTGTTTGGTGTCATACAACGTGGAATGCTACCCCCTCGACGATTCTGATGATGGGGGCAGCGTGCCACCCCTCCAGGAGGGGAAGACATGTTACTTACTGCAAATGCGGTTAATCCAAACCAGAGCACCAGCATCACAAAATGGATGCTGCTGCCACAGACACTAGTCTGGCCTCCTGCTGCTGACCGATACTTGACAGAGGAGGCTTGATCAAAGGATCTCCTGTCACAGGGAGGTGTCACACCACCCCAGACAGGAGATAGTGGATGATTGTAGCAGGGAGGGTTGAAAGAAACTAGACACTGCCTGGGGCGCACAAGGTGTCCCCAAGCAAATGCCAGCCAAACCGGTTCTGGGCTTTCCAGCCCCAGTCCTGGCGGGAAGCTGGACAAAGGAAAGGGGTGTAACCACCCCCTTCCTGGGTCCCACCCATAGGAGGGACCTAGCAGGTAATCCAGCCCCCAGATTTGGAATATAGGTGGGAGCAGTGCCAATGCACATCAGATTATCCTGACTGAAACTTATGAAACGAAACTCTGGACCCTTCGACATCTCACTCGACGTGGAAGACTGAAGAATCTCCCTTGTGGTCAAGGAGTGACCACCCTGTGCAAACAGGCACCATCCAGCACCTCGATGTTTGCTTTGTTGCAGTTCCCGCCAAAACTCGAGCGACAGAGACTGACAAGAGCCAGCTATCCTAACTTCCAACAGCTTGATCCACAGTCCATGCAGAGCTGGGAACCGTGGAGGCAACCTGAAGCGTGGGAGTGGCCATCTTGAATAAACCACGAAGCGCTGACCGTGCAGCACCCAGGCTTTTTCGAAGCTGTGCATTGGAGCGTGGGAAGCTCCATCCCCGAGCAGCTTTTGCACCGAAGCTCACCCCTCCAAATTTGACGAGTGCTGCGTGGGGCCTTTTTGCATTTTCCTGCTCAATGCATTGGTCCGTCGCTTGCCCATTGGCTAGTGGCCCCAGAACCGACGAACCTTCAAACTTGAACAGCTGGTCTGGTTGCTCCAGACTCGCACTCGCTCCCCTGAAAAGGAGCACCCGCTCAGACCTTGCTGGTCCGAGTATTAAGCCATCTTTGAATCCTGCGTGGGTTGCCTTTGCCAAAGCTTGTTGACTCCGATCGTGAAGCTGACACCGCCAACAGCGAGAGCCTTTGTGGGACAGCTTGTGATTCACTCCAGGACATCCTCAGTGCCCCAGAGACCACGTGGCAGCGGAGAGAAGCTACACAACATCGACCTGTTGGCGCCCAACATTGCCTGGTTCCTTCCTGGTTCCTTCCTGGTCACTGCCCAGTGACCCAGACTCTGTCCCCTCTGCTTTCAGGTACCCTCCAGCTTCGATCCACCCTTGGATCGCACCGAACACTTCTCTTCTGGACGCCTGCAGCATCTTCATCTTCAGGCACCATCGAACTGCGTGACGAAACCCGACACACTTTGGCACCTATGCACCCGTTTCCTGTGGGTGAGGTAACTTACTAGCGCTGGTGTTCTTACACTGGTACGCACCTCTAGTGCCTAACTCTAAAGTTTGGTAGTCCTAGTCCAGTCGGAAGACTCTTTAAACTGTAAAACGATAACTTTTACGCACCATTGACTTTACATTGGTGCATGCGTGTGCTTTCTGCACTGCACCCGAATCCCGCGGGCTACTCCCGTCCTAACTGTGGTTAGTCCAGTGTAGTCCCAGCAATTCCCAAGGTCCTGGGCCTTACCCCCGATCGATTAGTGATTGTTATACCACTTTTTTGATATATGGTTTGAGTGGCCACCTGCCTCATCCAAAAACGTGCAACTTGTATATGTTATATTGTGCTTTTGTTTTAACGCTTGTGCTTCATTGCTCATAAAGAGTAGTGGGGATTATTCTGAGAATAAATACATATATTTTTATAATATATAACTTGTGTGGTGTCCTTTCATTTGGTATTACAGGATTGCATATGGTAAAACAGCTGGCTTCACATGCCCTCTTGAGTTAAGCCTTTAAGGCTGCTTAGTCCATGCTACCCCTAGGATAGCTTGTCTATAAGGTTGACTTACAATCATCACCATAAGGGATTGTTTGGACTGATACAAGGTGCCCACAGAACTGTGGACGTCATATACCAGGCCAACTTCTCACACAAAGCAACAGCAGCACACCGGCAGCCAAGGCGAGAATTAGAGGGAAACCTCCAAAGATGCTGGAAAAAATCGAATGAAAAATGCCGGTATCACACCAAATATAGTTTAGAATGAGGTTAAAAGTCCCGAGCTAACAATTTTAAAAAAGTGCGCCAGGTCCTTAGTGGTTGAGGCATTAAAGACAGTATGGATCAAAGTGTCAAAATGAAGTGGGAGATCCGTATTCAAAAGAGCGTGCAATTCTGTACTTGCGTTTGCAACAAGAAGGACAAATGTTTCACGAGAAGAAGTGAGAGGGACTTCTTTTTGGGACAATAAAGCCCTTATTCTGTTTAACTTGTTGAACTCTACTTTCAGGGTTGGAATGGAAGGCCAAATAGAGATATCAAGCCTCCCATGCGGGGGCAGGAAAAGCATATTTTTACAGCAAACTACTCGCTGTGAAACAGTGACAATGTACAGAATACCAGCCAGCATCCTGCAGCAAGCTTCATTATTTAAAAGTAAATAGCTACTGTTCGCTAATAGTGTGAATGTCGGTACTATAGCTGGAGCTAGAATTCTTTTTAAAATGCAAGCCAAATTCGGAGCCTGTATGTTACAAGCGTCGTGCAATTGAACATTCTTGCATACGAGTGAATGATCAGGTGTTGAAGTACACTCTTCCCCATTTAAGTAAACTTCCTTGCCATCCCTCAGACATCTGTATGAGAAGGGCAGAGATCAAACCTCATGGAGAAAAGCGGTACCTAGTGGTTCATATCTACCCAGGGCACAGTGTTTCATACATGAACTAAACTTAAACAGAGGAAAAGGCAATGTTATTAAACCGTGGATGAGCCACACAGCATAATTAGATTTGGCTACAGAGAATGGTAATGGTTCTAACTTTTCAATATGCAATAGAGAATAGGTTGCATCCTTCATGGACATGAACTGTTATTTCTCTGTTAAATTAAACAGTAAAAACACTGAAGAAATATTCATGTAGTCCCAAGCCACTTCGGTACAAAAGGGGGTGGTGATGGACGGAGCATCTGAATCAATCAAACACTCACACCCAGTCAAAAGATCTGGGTTTAATCCATCACCGTTCTTTAGCCCACTCTGCCACCCCAGTTCAGACATGGCTATATGCAAATCAGTCTGACCCTGTGCCTCATGGGAACAGTCCAGCCCGAACTGCCAAGCCATGTCTTCCCTGGACCAGAAACAAGCTTCCGAGAACCGGTTTCTGGCATTCCAGCCGTCTTCACCCGGCTTGCTTGAATCCAGTGGCAAAGTGAGCAAGGGACTCACGTCTGAGCCTACCCTGCCACACTTATGGCGGCCAAAAGCGGTACAAAAGGGGGTGGTGATGGCCGGAGCATCTGAATCAATCAAACACTCACACCCAGTCAAAAGATCATAAGGCACAGGGTCAGACTGATTTGCATATAGCCATGTCTGAACTGGGGTGGCTGAGTGAACTAAAGAATGGTGATGGATTAAACCCAGATCAGTTGACTGGGGGTGAGTGTTTGATTTGTTCAAGCACTCCGTCCATCATCCCCTTTTGTGTCCCAAGCCACTTCCCCAGATTTTAATGTCTGTATGGTCCATGAAAACTGCATTATGGACCGCAATTGATTTTGACCATGGAACAAAACAGAAACATCATCTTGCACAATATCCACAACAGATGAAACAATATTATCCAGGGTGTAAATCCTAGAGGAGAGTGTGTTAGTGCTATTATCAATTACAGCAAGCATTTCTTCCAAATTAGTTAGTCTATTGCTCTTAAACGGGAAGCAGCCTCAACTTGTGACAGTTTCCAAACTTCATTGTAAATAGCATATATATATATTTTAGATCTGCCACCCACAGGACCCTTAACAAAATCAGTCATGTCCACACTGTCGTTCAACAAAGATAAATGATGTTTAACAGACTCTAGGGTGGAATGTTTTAGCCAATTTTGACATAATCTTCCCACAGAGTAGGTGGTAACTGAATGGGAATTTTCGATACGGGGATCCGTTCTGTCCTGTGTGAAACCAGGGGCCAGACCTAGAAAGCGTTGTTGACAAGAATCAGAACTTGTTTGCCATAACAGCCAGCCTTCAGGATCAAGGGACGAAATGTTAAAGGAGGTGTTTGAAATGAATGATTGTAATCCATCAAGGGACATATCTGTATGATTTTCCCAATTAGGGTAAGCATAAGATTAGGAATTTTAGGGGTATTCATGTGTTTTGAAATGGCCAAACCGAGACATGTTGTTTGTGAAATCGTATTATTCAAAAACAACATGTGGCTCGGAATAAAACATGCACTGTGCAAAGCTTCTTGCACCTGCCAAGGTTTGGAACCCCGAAAAGATTTAAGATCTATTGTATCTTTTCACAGCTCATAGCCACCCACAGCTAACTAATTCAAAAAGGATTTGGAATATAGTAATTTTGTGTGAGTAAGCCTCACTTTTTAATTTGATTTAGAATTTAATTTAAAATAAAAAGAGCTCGGTTTAGACCAATCAAAGTCAGTAAAATATGAGAATTGTTTCAAGAGGGAAACAGAGCTGCCTTCTCTGGGAGTAGGGCAATGTTCGCATTGGGTGTAATTAACCACATTTCTAAATGTATTAGCCTTATGCAGAAAACGATGGCCATAGTGTTGACAACAAAACAAGTGGGCGTAGTTAGCCGAGTCTAAATATAAATCCTCAGCATCAAAAGCAGCATACCATTTCAAATCAGAAAATAGAGCTTCAATGGATGAACATCCCAATCATCAGAGCGTATGTTTTCTTACAGAACATCCCCCATTGAAACACGAAATACATTTGGAACATTAACCTCCTCTGTGGCTCAATGAATTTGAAATTTAACAGCATCCCATACAATCCCATCTAACAAATGCCAGGCAGTGATAGTGACAAAAGTTTGGTCTCTTTTCATTATGTGTGATGATGAGTGTGGGGCCAAAGTTTCATTGATTAACCTGATTTTTGATTGTTCAGGTATATAGTGCCCATTTACTAAACGAAAAAATCCAATCACAAATCCAATCGACATGAACAATAAAATGGAGATAAGAACCAGCCAGATGTAAGTCCAAGGTGGAACTAAAACATGTCTCTTAAACCAAGTAACAAAAATAGAAAACCTCGATGGTACACTCGATATTATGGAGTAAGAGTCAAATGAAAAACGTGACTGGTCAAGTGGACTTGTCTGCACACCAGGCAATGACACATCTGTGGGATAGGTGTACTCAATATCTTCATGAGGATCGCCAGCCGGCGGATTTAATAACGGATTAGTAACTGTGGACATCTTAAAATCAAATCAAGCTTTATTCGACTATTTGTGAGATAATCATAGAAGCACAATAAAACAATTAAAACGTGACATTTAAAAAGTACATTCATCGCGAGAACTGGGTGAGCATGAGCAAAAATAAGCTAATCGTTAAATTCTCTGAATTAAAACCACAGTTTACATAGACATAGTCTCTCTACAGGTAAAGACCGACTTTAAAAATGTGGATACAGTTAAAATGATAAGTTCTTTCCCAAGCGATTGCATGACCAAAAATGCAGGGCGACATTGACGCAAGCCTAATGATCTAAGGACAGGGAGTATCCATCTCTTCCTCTGAACTAGATAGAATTTACAGAAAAATAAAACGTGCATAGTGGTCTGAACTGATATCTCGTCACATGGACATCTGTTTAGGTGTCTAAACCAGTCATTTCTGGCTGGGAAGCTGAGTGATGTATGAATAATGCCCAACCTAAAAAGGGTGAGCAAAAATGTATCATAGTCAGAGGTAACCAATTTTAAATAGGGCTGAATCTTGGGAGAGATCAGGGTGTGTTGATGGGTAAGAACTGTCATTTTGGTAATCTCTAACTTAAATCTAAAATTTTCAACGAAATGGAGACAACTATGTGTCGGAGGGAAGGTCGGAAGCAGAAGCGAGGAGGCCGTATGGGGTGAATATTGTTGGTTTTATTTAGGTTGATTCAGAACCCTTAGTGAATAGGGGAAGTTGGGGAGTAACTGTCTTTGGGCATAAACAAACAAAAGGTAGTTCACAGTGTATTTTCCAGGGGTTTTCTTCCGGTATGGTGTAAGGAGGTCCCAGGAATCGTGATTTCTCTGTGGTAGTACTTCCGCGGGGTACCGAAGTCACAAAAAAAAAAAAAGAGAACAGCGGTCACTGTTTGGTTCTGTTTTATGGGGATTTTACCTAGTCCGTCATCACACCGTGTGCAAAGGGTTATGGGCAATGTGAGGGAGGGGTTCTTATGGAAACAGTTACGTCTTATAGTCGGGTATGAATATTTTGACAGGTTTGGGGGGTTTAGTTCAGATCACGTTTAGGCTATTGGTAGAAAAGAGGGGGTATACAATGTGCTAGGAGAAAGAAAACATAACAGTACCCGACTTCCCTCCCTGCTTTCCAGCCTCCCAATCTACCCACCCCACTCCCCCTCTCTTTTAGCGCGAGGTATACGCTACGTACCGCTGTCTGACACAACTCTCCTGAGTTGTGGCGGCTCGTGCGTGTCCCCTGGGGTCCATCAGTCTTCGGACCAAATGTCAGGATCCTCTGATTCTTCAGCTGGAGTCTCCTCCTTGTCCTCTTGTGTGGTTGCGGCGTCCTTGGTTCCTTCGGTGGCATCCTGGGCTCCGTCGGTGATGTCCTTGGTGCTGTCGGCGTCTCCTCTAGGCGTTGAAGGTCCGGTTTCAGCAGGCGCGCCGACTGTTGTTTCTTCTGGCTTTTTCTGCTCCTCCTGACCTGAGTGCAGGCTCCCTGATTGGCCCGTTCGTGGAAGTCTGCCTCCCGGGAAAACCACTTCCGGTTCAAGTCCGGCGTGCTGTGGGGCGGGGAAAAGAGTCTTGGTTATTTCGCCAGCTGAGGCGGGGAAAAGAGTCTGAAGTTAGTCAAGGCTGCCAAGGCTTTTAAGAATAACAATTTCCTGGACTGAATGGCCTGGGACCATGTGCCAGTAGGATCAAATAAAACCCACAAATATAAGAAGGTATTGGAGCATTCTAAACGGTTTTTCTCTAGGAAGAACAAGCGGGTATTCTTACTCCCTGCTCCACATTTTAAAATAAAGGTTTTGGAGGTATTGACGGAAAGGCCCAATTTCGACATAAACTTAGCAAAACTAGATATAAATTTCTGTATGCTAATCAGGGTACGGGCCATAAGGACAGCATCATCTGCATACATAACCACAGGGAGTGAGCACTTCCCTACCAATGGAAGGTCCTGTCATTCATAAGTCAAAACCTTTCCTAAGTTGTTAATATACAGTGTAAATGAGAAATGTGCCAGGACGCAACCTTGTCTCACTCCTCTTCCAATGGTAAAGGGATTAGTGTCCTCACCCCCTGCCCCGTAGCAAACCCTGGCCCTGGCCCTAATATAACATTTTCTCTTAAAGGAGATAAGACTGGAGCCCACTCACATACTTTCCAAGATCAGCCAGAGTTTATCGTGGATGACGCAGTCAAAGGCCGCGGTTAAATCCACGAACGCCCAAAAAAGATTACCCCCTTTGGCCTTAGTATATTTGCCAATTATAAGATCCAAATTTAAACATTGATCCCCAGTTCCAAGGCCTTTGCGAAAGCCATATTGGGTGTCGCTAATTATTTGATGGTCATCTGCCCAGTCCTGTAGACAGGCTAAAAAAACTCTCCCTATTATTTTAACTATTGAGTCCAATAACAAAATTGGCCTGTAACATGCCGGGTTTTGCCTTTCCCCTTTTTTAAAAATGGGGACCAAAATTGATTCCGTCCAAGTTGAGAGAAAACCAAAAGAATTACATGCATTAATTACCTGAGTTAAAATGGGTCCCCAGAACTCAATGTTATACTTAAAAAGGTCCACGGGTATGCCATCTGGCCCGGGTGCCTTACTCAATGTTATAGCCTCCATGATTTCGCTCAATTCAAATTGGAGATGCAAATGGGAATTCATAAACTGGGGTTTTACCCTGTCCCCTACCTGATCATAACTAATTTAACCAGAATGAGATTTACTATATAACTTGGAAAATGCTCAACCTAATCAACCCTCATTATTGCAATTTCCATAGTTGCCCTCTCTCACTCTACTAGGAAGGGGGCATTGACCGCATTCCAAAAAGCTGAGGAGTCTCTCTGGTATGACGCTTCACACAAGGCATTCCAAGCTTCCTCCTTTAAGAGTATTTTCATTGATGCAGTTTTACGGCGATAGTCCCTTCTAGCTTCTTTTATCACTTGCTGGTTTTTGACAGTTCTATGGAGGGCTATTTTAAGAGCGGAGTGAGCTATTGAGCAAAGGGAATCAAACCAGCCCCTCTTTTGTGGGAGTTTACTTCTTGATTTTATATGAAGTGCATTGCTAACAAACTCTGCCATTTTGGAGTAACCCTCCACGATATCTTTCGGGAGGTTGCCACTACCAAGACACATATTAATAGCATCACTGTAGGTTGTATCTGAAAGAAACATGTTAGTTAGATTCCTCACCTTAGAATATCCCCAGGCGTCAGACTGGATCCGGAACGTTTTCGTCAGCAGTACCCCTGCGCGTCGCTAGGCGTCTTCTGCGGCTCCGCATCCGTCATCGGCGTCGTGATCGCTGGGATGACGTCACTGGAGTACACCGCCCTCGTACGCTGACGTCAGTTCTTTTTTCCGCGCCAGCAAGCGCAGATCCAGGAAGAGCAGTATTCTTAGTCATTTTTTTACTAACTTTTTGGGTCTATTTTGGATCACTTCTCGAGTCGACCTTTGACTCGCGGTGCCGGTAGGTATGCCTGGGTTTAAACCTTGTGAGGACTGTCACCGCTTGATGTCGGTGACCGAACCCCACCGTTGGTGCCTTTACTGTCTCGGGGCCGACCACGATGACAAGTCGTGCCCTGACTGCCGGGGGATGACCTCGAAGGCTAGGCGGGAGCGGTCCTGTAAGCTGCTCGAGCTCCGGCAGTCGGGCCCGCTCCACTTGAGGTCCCGGTCCAGGAGGAGGTCGAGGGATCGGTCTCGGGGCGCTGCAGTCATCGCCGCTCGATGAGTCACCACCACTCGTCGGGCTCCAAGTCCTCAGGTAAGTTGAGGCACTCGAAGAAGAAGTCGAAGAGGCGTCATCGCTCTTCTGACTCCCTCCCGACGCTCGTGCGATGCTGCTGAGGGTTCGGGCGACACCCCCCACAAGCGCCGTGTCCAGCTCCACACCCGCCGGTCCCTGGGCTGCACGCGACGCCAGAGGAAATAAGTGACTTCCTTGTGGCCATGAGGACTCACTTTCCTCCGTCGTACCCTGTCGAGGCGCCTTCGGGCCCCGCGGGTCCATCTGGGAGCCCTAGCGGGCCGGCGGCTCCTGCCCGGTGCCTTCGGGTGCTTCGGCCCCGGTGCCGTCGACGACTGCGGTCCCGACGCCACATGGCCCCGCAGGATCCAGGCCTGGATCCGGGTCATCGCCAGTCGACCTTACGACCCCTCCGCTGGCGCCGACCCCGAGGGTGTCACCCACGACACCGTCCCCGGACGACGTCGTCCCCAGTTCCAGCCCCGATCCGGGTCCAGTGTCGGACCGGCGCCACCCAGCGCAGTCTCCGGCGCCGATGGGTGAGCAATTCACCTACGACCCGTCTCCGTCATTTGTCCCAGACTATCAGGTGATGGATGACGAGGCGGACTGGGAGGGGTCTGAGGACACTCTGGCACAGCAGTGCCAGTTGAGCCAGGACTGGACAGATGAGCTGGGGGAGGCCAGTGGTCTGGACACTTCGCCCGACACTAGATTTGTCTCTCCTCCTACCGTGGCTACGGAGGAGGGGGCTGCTTATAGCATGGTGTTGACTAGGGCAGCCAAGGCCTTAGCTCTTGAGTTCCCTGTCACGGCCGTGAGGACTAACCTCCTCACTGAGGTGCTCAAACGGCAGGCAAGCTCCTTGGAGCCTCTCTTGCCATTTAACAAAGCCCTCACCGACATTCTGGTGGGCACCTGGTCCGAGCCCTCTACAGGCCACCCTGTAGATCGGAACATGTCCCACACGCCAGCGCTTGGCTCCGGGCGACCCCAGCTTCCTGTCTGTTCACCCCACCCCCGAGAGCCTGGTGATCCAGGCCACTACATCCCAGACTGCATTCCTGGCCGCTCCTCCGGTTCGGGAACCCAAAAGGTACGATCAGTTTGGGAAGAAACTGTTCTCCTCCCTGAGTTTGGGGCTGGGGTCTGTCAACACCGCCTGCCTTTTGGGCAGTTACACCCACTCTCTGTGGGATACGGTTGTGGAGGTGCTGCCACAGTTCCCGGAGGGGGCCCGGGCAAAGCTCACCCAAGCCCTAGCGGAAGGGCGGGATGCAGCCGCTACTCGATACGGCGTGGACTCAATACCATCGACTGGCTGGGTAGGGCGATTGCAACGACAGTGGCGGTTCGCCGCCATGCCTGGCTGAGGTCCGCCAACTTTTTGGGGGATATCCAGGCCACCCTCATGGACATGCCCTTTGATGGCCGTCGCCTCTTTGGCGACAAGGCCGACAGTGCGCTGGAGCATGTCAAGGACTCCAGGGCTACGGCCAAGTCCTTGGGCCTCGGCCAATGCCAGCAAACTTCTGCCTTTCACTCCTTTCGTGGCCAAGGAAGGGGTGCCCCCACACGTCCAGCCAGCCACAGGCCCAGGTTCAACGTGGACGTGGTTACCGCTGTGGCGGTAGCGGGGGACACCGGCAGGGTAAGTCCACACCCGCCCCTGCGGCATCTGCCTTTAAGCCTTCCTAGTCTGGCATTTCAGGCCCGTCACGTCAGACAGGTGGGTGCTGCAAATCATCCGAAGGGGCTACTCCCTCCCCTTCGAGGCGACCGCTCCAGCCATGTCACCGCAGTACCACCACATGTCGGGGGATCACTTGAAACTTCTGCAGGAGGAAGTTACGGCCCTCTTGGCCAAAGAGGCCATCAAGCGCGTTTCTGGGCCAGAAGTAGGATGTGGTTGCTATTCCTACTACTTTCTGGTAACCAAGAAGGGCAAAGGAGGCCTACGCCCTATCTTGGATCTACGGAGCGTCAAAGGAGAAGTTCAAGATGCTGACTTTGGCTCAGGTCCTGGCTGCCCTGGTCCCAGAGGACTGGATGGTAGCGTTGGACTTGCAGGACGCATATTTCCACATCCCCGTCCTGCCTGCCCATCGACGTTACCTGTGGTTCACGGTAGGCCATGAGCACTTTCTGTTTACCGTGCTCCCCTTTGGCCTTACCAGCACCCCACAGGTGTTCACGAAAGTCGTGGCGGTGGTCGCAGCTCATCTGCGCAGATTAGGGGTTTCAGTCTTCCCCTATCTCGACGATTGGTTGTTGAATGCGGGCTCGCCCCAAACAGTCGTCTCCCACCTCCAGACTATGGCCAACCTCCTGCACTCGCTGGGGTTCTCCATCAACGTGCCGAAGTCGCACCTGTGCCCCTCTCAGAAGCTCCTTTTCACCGGAGCGGTTCTGGACTCAACGCACTTTCGGGTTTATCCCCCTGAACAGCGGGTTTGGGATATTCAGGCTCTGATTCCGATCTTTCAGCCTTTATCTCGAGTCTCGGTCAGGTTGAAGCTGCGGCTCCTGGGGCTGATGGCCTCCTACATCATTTTGGTGCATCACACCAGGTGGCGGATGCGTGCTCTGCAGTGGGACCTGAAGTTTCAGTGGGCACGGCATCAGGGCAACCTGCCGAACCACGTCCTGATCTTGGAGGGCACTGCGAACAAGTTGCAGTGGTGGCTCATGAACCGCGATTGGGTCAGCGGCAGATCTCTCTCCCTTCCCCAACCGGAGCACGTAGTGGTGATGGATGCGTTCCTCCTGTGTTGAGGGGCCACATGGGGGAGAGGGAGATCAGAGGACTCTGGTCTCCCACGGAGTCCCGGCTCCATATCAACCTTCTGGCGCTGTGGGCGATCCGTCTTGCACTGAAGGCATTCCTTCCCACTGTGCGGGGAAGTGTAGTTCAGGTGTTCACGGACAACACCACCGCCATGTGGTACTGCAACAAACAGGGCAGTGTGGGGCCGTGGACTCTGTGTCAGGAGGCTCTGCAACTCTGGACATGGCTGGTGTCACCAGGGCATCACCCTGGAGGTTCAACACCTGGCAGGTTCCCTGAACGCCAGGGCGGACAAACTCAGCCGCAGGTGCATGATGGATCACGAATGGTGTCTGAACTCTGAATTCGGATGTGGCGCAAGGTCTCTTTCAGCAGTGGGGAGAGCCTTGGTTAGATCTATTTGCTGCCGAAGAGAACGTGCAATGTCATCAGTTCTGCACGTTGGAATTTCCAAGGTGGCAGTTGCTCGCCGACGCTTTTCGTCGCGAAGTGAGCTGCGGTCTGTTGTGCGCCTTTCCGCCTATACCACTTCTGCCCAGAGTGCTGAAGAAGATCAGGCGAGACCGGGCCCAAGTAATCCTTGTGGCTCCGGACTGGGCACAAAGGTACTGGTATCCCGAGGTTCTCAGCATGTCAGTCAATCCCCCGATTCGTCTGCCTCTTCAGGAGGACCTTCTGTCGCAGCAGCAGGGGACGGTCCTCCACCCGAACCTGTCCAGTCTCCACCTCCATGCATGGAGATTGAGCGGCGTCAGTTGAGGCCATTCGACTTGCCTCCTGAAGTCTGTGATGTGACTCTTGCAGCCAAGCGTCCCTCCACAAAAACGGTATACGCCTGCAGGTGGAACAAATTTGTGGCAAGGTGCACAGCAAAGGTTGTGGATCCACTCTCTGCCCCCCTTTCAGAGGTTCTCCTCTTCCTTCTTTCTCTTGCCCAGCAGGGCTCTGGACTGGGCACTATCAAGGGCTACCTCTCGGCCATTTCAGCCTTATTAAGGCTTCCTGATCAGCCTTCTCTTTTCAAGTCCCCTGTTGTAAATAGATTCTTGAAAGGCTTCACACACATGTTCCCTCCTTTTCCCTTTGTGATGCCTCAGTGGGACTTGAATCTTGTTCTGACATATCTGATGTGCGCTCCCTTCGAGCCACTTCAAAACTATCCTCTTCGTCTTCTGAGTCTTAAAATTGCATTCCTGGTTGCCATCACCTCTGCCAGGAGAATGAGTGAGCTCCAGGCTCTTTCTTCTAAACTTATTTTCCTCTCTGTCCATCCGTACAAAGTTGTACTGAGTACTCGTCCTTCTTTCCTAAACAAGGTAGTCACAGCCTTTCACATCGGGCAGTAGATCACCTTGCCCACCTTCTTTCCGCCTCCGCATCCTTCGAAGGAGGAAGAGAGGCTCCACCGCCTGGACCCAAAACGTGCGCTCTCCTTCTATCTAGATCACACACGCCAGTTCCGGGTGGATGACCAGCTCTTTGTTGGTTACGTGGGCGCTAAGAAGGGACGGGTGGTGCACAAGCCGACCATCTCTCGCTGGGTCATCTTGTGCATCAAGGTTTGCTGCACCTTGGCGAAAAAGGAGCCTCCTGTTGGGCTGCATGCCCATTCCACTCAGGCCATGGCGGCTACTACTGCCTGGGTCGGGGAGTTCCCTTGCAGGACATCTATCAGGCTGCTACGTGGGCCTTGCTGCACATGTTTGCTAGGCACTACTGCCTGGACAGCCAAGTTCGGAGAGATGGCTTTTTCGGCCGTTCTGTTCTCAAGACTTTCTGGTGTGATCTTGGTTTGCAGACCCACCACCGGGGTTGGTATTGCTGGGGTATCTATTCTAAGGTGAGGAATCTAACTAATGTATTTCTTTCAGATGCATAAGTTACTTACCTTTGGTAACGATATATCTGTAAGAAAAATTAGTTAGTTAGATTCCTCACTGCCCCACCCATCCTCCCCATTCTGCGAACCGATATCTAGGGTTAAGGACATCCCTTTCAGGACCCTAGTTTCATGGCACCAGTGTCGGTTTCTATCATGGCTCTGCGTTCCTGGCGCGGAAAGCTATGTACAGAACTGACGTCAGCGCGCGAGGGCGGCGTCTAAGTACTCCGGCGACGTCATCCCGGCGATCACAACGCCGACGACGGACGCGGAGTCACAGACGACGCCTAACGACGCGCAAGCATAATGATGTCGAAAACTTTCCGGATCCAGTCTGACGCCTGGGGATATTCTAAGGTAAGGAATCTAACTAATGTTTCCTACAGATATATTGTTACCGAAGGTAAGTAACTTATGCGATAACCTTGGTCATAAACACGTCTGGGTCAAGTTTCTTCCAATGCAGAGCATAGCATAGCCATTTTGTCTTGCCTGGTTAATATCTGCCACAAAAGGAATGGTAGTTAAAGACCTGCTGAGGGAGATATCATGGGTATGAAACTCCATTAGTCTAGAGGCATATCCAGCAGAAATTAAAATAAAATCTATTAGAGAAAACGACTCTTGGCCGCTAAAGTTCAGATCGACGGACTACATAGATTATTTGCAAAAAACCCAGTTCTTCTGCAAACATTATTTCATTTATCAAATCTCCCTTGGTAGAATGGTTAAAGTGGGGAATACTTGGATCTTTATCATGCTCAAAACCACAAACCCTGTTATCCTCCTGGTGACATAAAGTGATGTTAAAATCTCCCCCCAAATAATAAACAAGTCCTTTGAGGTAGCTGACTGTAGCTTATTAATATGAAAATTTATAACACTCAACAAACCAGATAGGTCTTCACATGGCGCAATATTATAAAGATTGACTATTACAATGCCTGTTGATTTATCCACTTTGGCCACCAGAATTTGGACATAGCGATTAATCTCCAAAACTGCAGTTGTCCTGAAATAAAAATGATTTGAAACATAAGTACACAACCCTCCCATGCCTTTTCCAAGGGTTGATGCAACCGCAGGCGTATGAAATGTTTTAAAGCCAATAATGTGGATGGGGTCGATCAACCAGGTCTCTTGTAAGCAAAAAACTTCGAAGCCCAAAACAAACTCCGACCACAAAGGGTTCACACTCTTCGCCTTCAAGCCAGTAATATTCCAAAACATGATGTGACAACCAATATCCCTCTTGAGTCCATTGGCAACATGGGTACAATTTCCAGGGGGAGAAACAATAGGGACCACAAGAGGGATAGTTGAACTAGTGGCTGAAAGGTGAACAGGGGGAGTAGCTGGAGGCAGAGTGTTACACCTAATCTTGGGTCCTGCCATCACTAACGGAGAATAGTTACTGTACCCCTGGTAACCAAATGGGCTGGAATCTAGTGCTAATGGGGTGCTGACAGAGGCTTTAACCCAACCCTTCTCCCTAGTTCCTGATACGGAGGTGCCCGTATTTATGAAAGTTCTCCCATTTGCCACCACCTCTTCTTGGAGGGTAATAGAGAGTCAATCCACCTGATCTAAACAGGAAAAAAGGTCAAAACGGTTGTGGACTGGGACATTGTTCAAAGGGGAAGGATTCAGGTGGTGACCCCCATTAAAAGAATTTAAACAATTGGGGCGAATCAGTTGGCAGAAAAACCCCAGAGGAATCACAATAATCTTGCAATTTAAAATAAAGTGGGTACCTGCCCTCGTCAGTATGTGATGTACCAGATGTGGAGATTTAAAGGTCAGGCTCACACAATCCCCTGGTAATGACTTCTGGCCTTTCCCTAGCCAACTAACACATCTGACCATTTTGAAATTTGAAAAGAGACTCTCTGGTGACCCGATTTTAGAGCCCAACCAAGACAGTGATTTATTCCTGAGTTCCTCCCTAGATTCTACTGCCCCAGCCACTAAAACAGGAACTAGCTAAATGGCCGTGTATGGAGTCACAGCTGGGGGTAAATCCAGCACTACCGTGGACGAGTCAACTACATGATTATAGCTCGGGGCACATATGGAGGAAGTAGAGAATTTAGAAGTTCCCTGAAGAATAGGAACTTGATGGCCTATCTTAGGGTCATTGCTTCTAGCCTTTGGTAGGGGTAAGGGGGCCTTGGTTACACTATTTGAGGTACTCTTAGAAAGTCCACCAGCTAAAGCCACCGGAGAAAGGGATGGGACAGGATGTATATCTAAATTAACCCTGCTCTTGTTTCACCCCAATACAGCCGGCTGGTTGCTGGAGATGGTCGCCCCACTCTGAGGTGAAGTGTTGGCGCCAGAATCAATATGCTTATGCCTACAGTTAGCTGAATTATTTCCTTCAAGGTCAGAGGGCTGTCGGGTATCAGGGCGTTTCATTAAAATCTCTTCAATAACGCTCACTCTACTGGATAAATTAGTCAAAGTTTCTCTCAAATAGAGATATCTAGTGAGTCAATTGTTTAAAAGCACCATTTTGCTGGGGGATTCAGTCTAGGGCCTATGGTCGCGTTACCATTGCGTCCTTCCTTCGTAGCCGGCAACGGCTTGGCCTTAGTTACCGTTTTTCTGCTTGTTAAACAAGGAGTTGGACTATTCTCGATTACTGCTGTCTCTGGGGACATAGGAGGAATATTAATCGTATTTCTTACACGTTAGTTGGGGGCTGGGAGTCGCTATCTAAATCGCTGACATAAATATAGTCAAAGAGGTTCAGGACAGAACCATTAGTAATTGCGCCGCTCCATGAGTTACTAATGCTGACCGTAGTAAGGGCGGGAGTGCCTGATTTCTCGTTATCTGTAGGGGGACCTAGGACCAAACCGGATCTTTCTGTATTTATAGCCTCCTGCACCGAAGTAATCTGTTGGTCTATTGCCCCATAGCCTGAGTAAGGTAAGTTAAGAGGGACTGGTTCCCCTCCTCCTTGAGTGTTTTTTAGGACCACACACAGTTTTCCTTTTCCCCATCTCGAAGAAACACCACAGGATAAAAGTGATACAAACAATAGCAATAAGGGGAAAAACAAGAAGATAGAAAATGACAGAACTGAGCAGTGTTACGATCTCACCAGGTTCGTGTACAAAAGCTCCTTTGTAATATAATCAGGGGAGTCCATAAGGAAAGAGTCCTCACGCCTGCAGGACCTGCTTTGGAGCTTTGTAGGAGTCCATCCCACCTCCAGGGATTCCAGCTAAAGTGCTGAGTACTCCGTCACCCGTCAGGGCTCAGGTCGATTACTTTGTGTTGCAGAGAGGTTTCCCGTGCTGCAGGACCTGCTCTGGAGCTTTGTAGGAGTCAAGCCCACCTCCAGGGACTCCCGCTAAAGTGCTGAGTGCTGGATCACCAGTCAGGGCTCAGGTTGATTTCCTCGTGTTGCAGAGAGGTCTCCCGTGCTGCGGGGCCTGCTCTGGAGCTTTGTAGGAGTCCAGTCCACCTCCAGGGACTCCAGCTAAAGTGATGAGTGCCCGGTCACCCGTCAGGGATCAGGTCGATTTCCATGTGTTGCAGAGAGGTCTCAATGGCAATGTCAGGCCCGTTGGTGTTAGCCGAGGCCAAAACAGAATTTCTCAGTATCGCTGGACAAGAGACCGCAGGAGTCATACTAAGAAGAATCGGCCGCTCGAAAATGACTGTTCTTGTGCCCTGCACTCCAAGCACTGGAACTGGTGGAAGATAAAAGGGGTGAAACTCCTTGTTCCCCACCTTCTCACGGACCAGGTAACCGACTCAGGGTAGCCAGCCAACTACCGGAATCTGTAGGGCAGATTCAGCTCCAGATGTGGAGGGCAAGTGTTCCTTTGCTGTCTAAAGTCTCTTGTAGGTTCTGTAACACAGCATAATGATTATCTACGTCAAAGGGTAAGGCTGTTGCGCCATGTCTAGACCATCAAGGTCTGGGACAAACATTTTTATGCCAAAGATTATTTCGTATGGGGTCCGCCCACCCAGAGATCTTCTAGGGAGAATATTTAGTGCACGTTGTACACTATACAAATGGGCAAACCAGTTCCTGCCAGTACCTAAAACCCTAGCTGTCAAAGATTGCTTTAAGTCACGGTTCATTCGCTCCACAACAGAATTGCCCTCAGGCCTGTATGGAGACGAAAATTTGACCTGCACCCCCAAATTTCCCATGGCTTCCTTATACGCCTTAGAGGTAAACACTGGACCTTGGTCAGAATGGAAGGTGCAACATGCAAAAATTCCCACAAAGACACGCAAATCTTGATGACAGTTCGAGCATCAGCACTCCTTTGTGGCCAAACCCATAGAAAACGTGTGCACGAATCCACTGCAACTAAGATATACTTACATGCAGTATCAGAAGAAAAAGGCCTGCAGTGATCTAAATACACACAACCAAGTGGTCTATTACATATGTACAGCTGAGTTTGTGGTGTCCGTGCAGAAGTCAAAGGTATAATCAGCTGGCATACATCACAAGAAAGGACATATTCATGAGTTTGTTTATACAATCCACGTCACCAATAATGCTGCTGTAAAATAGATACAGTAGCTGAAACGCCAGGAGGAGCCGTGGCCATGCCCTCGTGAGCGGCTGCTATCAAGGATAACCTGCGGTCCGCGTTGGGAATCAGCCTGTCACCATCGTTAATTCTCACATAGGGAACTTTATCAGGACTTAAATGATAAGAGTATTTAGAAGGGAAACCTCTAGGGTAATTATCACCCTTCTCTGTAGCAGCAATAGCTGCCAAGATGTAATCATCAATCTTGCTTTTGGACCTTGTAACTGCTGCTACTACATATGTTGCTACTGTATTATTCGCTGCTTTGTCAGCAAGACTGTTGCCAACAGCGTGTACTCCTACGCTCTGGTGACCAAGCGTATGAATTACACTTACGAGAGGCAGACACTCTTTAAGTTCCGCAACTCGAACCCATAGCATTTTGTATTAATTGTGCTACCTTCGGAATCACGATAGTCATTTTGAGTCCAAAAGAATACATTTTCATTGAAAGACTGGACACAGTAGTAAGAGTCACTCACAATCAAAGGAGTCACACGAGGATCAGCAAACTCCAGTGCAAGCACTAGAGCATGTAGCTCTGCCAACTGGGCGGTACAGTCACCCAATGTCTGTTTGTGCACGACATTGGACTTGAATTCTCCATTCACCATGGTACCCGCCACTATTGCGCAGGCCGCTGAATAAGAATGTTTAGATTCTATCGCCGGTTGCGCCGAACCGTCTGTGTAAATGAAACAATGATAATTCTCAAGCGGGCGCATGGACAGAGGAGCAGGATGAACAAATTCATACTGTAAAAACTCCTGTGTTTGCAAAGAGGGGTCAAAGATAAATGTGACATCTGGAGACGTAAGCGACGTGGCCCATTGTATCCAATGAAAATGCAAAGCTTTAGAATTTGGTACACTGACTTTCGTTATTGCTTCAAGTGCAGTATAAGGTGTAATAACCAACATGCGTTTTCCCTGCGACAGCGCTCTATCTTTTAGAATCGCCATCTGCACAGCTGTCAAGACTTTTTCGACAGAAGATAATCGCATTTCAGGCGACATGTACAAGTGTGACTTGTAAGCAATAGGTACTGTGTGTCCTTCATTAAACGTCAAGTATGTGAAACCCCTGGACACCTGGAACAATTCTTATCACCAGGTTAGTGTGGTTGTCACAAGTCAATAAGTACTTAGATTCTAGGGGCCTCATTTATGAAAAGTGACGCATCGCTGCGTGAAAACAGCGATACGTCACTTTTCACTGCGCCCTCCTTGCGAGACCAATTATGCGTCATATTTACAGTATGATGCATCATGGCGCAAGGAGTTACAGATACGTCAGTATTTCTGACGTATCTGCATCGCGTAAAAGTGACGAATTGTTGGAGTGTGTCACAAAAGTGACGCAACTCCAGCAATGTGTCCTTTCACATGGGGCAAGCCCCATGTGAAAGGGCCTGCATCAGTCTTACGCCTGCTGTGAGGCAGGCGTAAGAAATTGACGCATTTGAGCCCTAGAAGTGGCGCAGTGAAATCTCATAGATTTCACTACATCACTTCCATGACCCTTTCTTGCGTCAATACGCCCCCCCTGCATACATTATATCTGGTGCAGGTATAATATGGTGCAGGGGTTTACAAAGTGACGTATCTACCTAGATGCGTCACTTTATAAATATGGCGCAACAAGGCGCATTTTATACGCCACTGGTGCGTCACAAAAAGTAACGCACCGGCGGCGTAAAAGTGACGCACAGCCTCATAAATGAGGCCCTAGATGATCAGACTGCAAAGATTGCAGAATAGCTGAATGTTCAGGCAGCCAGCATTACTTGGTAAAAGTTGGTTGTATCAAGGCATATAGTGACTTGATACGCTGGGCATAATCGGGAATGTCTGCAGGCCCGAAATTCAAAAAGCCCAGCAAGGACTGAAGTTTCTTCAGAGTTGTAGGAGACCTGTAGGAGAGTGTGGTCTGCTTCCTATGGTTACCCCCACTTTTTGATGTGATTCACTGTTTTTTTGACTTTAGTATGGCTGTGGCCCTGCTAATCAGGACCACAGCCTAGCTGTTCTCTCTCTAAATTGATACCATGTACTTTAGGTAAATATCAGATTGGTTACTAGGTCACCCTTGTGAGACCCTGTATATGGTACCTTAGATACCCAGGGCAAAGGTGCGCCAGAGGCCTACCAGGGACTGCATCATGTATTGTGCCACCCCTGGTTAGCCTTACAAACTGACACCACAGGTCTGCAATTGCAGCCTGGGTAAGGTGGTGTAATCACCCCTCACTTGAATATAGTATACCTATATCTCTATCTCTCTCTCTCTCTCTATGTATATATATATATATATATATATATATATATATATATATATATATATATATATATATATATATATATATATATATATATATATATTCACTGAAAAAAACATAGGTTTCACACCAGTTATAGTTAGGAATTAGCATTTAAAAACCTATTAAATTCACTGAAAAAACCATAGGTTTTACACCAGTTATAGTTTGCTGGAAATTTTACTCGCATAAAACCATTGAAATTCTCACGTTATAGTTAGTTGGACTCATTATAACTTGCGCGTGCAATGCACTGCTGATGACGTCACATATTACATCACTCATGACATGGTCAGTGACATCACTCATGACATCACTGATGACACCATCCAGTGAATGTGTGTCTTTCTGAAAAATAAATAATAGTGAGTAATGTTTAAATATTTAAAAATATGTATTAATGTAACACTTTGTGTATAAGTGGCTGCATGGGTTGGTGTGTAGCTACATGTGTAGGTATATGGGTTATTAGATGTTTTTCTTAGTATCAGTATAATGTTTGTATGGTTTGGTGTGGGTATTACTTAGCACATAGATGCATGAATGACTGACTCTCTGTTTGTCTGTGTTTTGAATACAGCACATGTGCAGGACTGTATGGGTGGATGAGTGTGTATATGTGTATGTTAGTGAGTGAATGACTGTCTCACTAGTGTCTTTATCAGTAACTACATATGTTTTAATGTAGTATATGTGAATATTGATGTATATAAGTGAGTATATGTGAGAGTGAGGGATTGTAAGAGTTCCTTATTAAATTAGTATGTGTTTCTATAAGTGATTGTTTAAGAGAGTAAGTATGTGTAAGTTTCCTTAAAAGTAAAGTGGTAGTGTGTGTATAACTGTGTATGCAAATAAATGGATGTTTAATAGTTTATTTGCATGTGTGAGTATGTGTGACAGTATCTTTTGGATGACTGTCGGTGTGTAACAGGATGTATAGGTGTATCACTACATATGATGAGTGATTATATGTATGAGTGACTACATAGAACTGTTGGTGAATGAGTGGATGTGTATATAGATGGTGGAATTACTGAATTGGTTGTTGTAACTGGTATGGGTATCTCCATTTTTTTGAAAATTTTTGTTTCTATTTTTGAATATGTGTTTCAAGGGTTACATTACAGTGAAAGGAGGTCTGTCACTCTGTCACAAGGATGGTGTCATCAGTGATGTCATGAGTGATGTCACTGACCATGTCATGAGTGATGTAATATGTGACGTCATCAGCAGTGCATTGCACGCGCAAGTTATAGTGAGTCCAACTAACTATAACGTGGGAATTTCAATGGTTTTATGCGAGTAAAATTTCCAGCTAACTATAACTGGTGTAAAACCTATGGTTTTTTCAGTGAATTTAATAGGTTTTTTAAATGCTAATTCCTAACTATAACTGGTGTGAAACCTATGGTTTTTTCAGTGAATTTCAATGGTTTTTTAATAGCAAATCTTTATAGGTATAAAAAATAATACATTTTAAAACGAATTTTATATTGTATAATTATGTCAATTTTTTTTATTTTTTTTTATATTTAACTTAGGGTGCGCCCTGGGGCGCGTACCTGGGAGCGTCCCAGGAGCGCTATTGCCACGAACGAAAACAACATCGTGATGTATCGCGTACACGCGTGATGCGTCATATGACGCACAGCGTAATCGCAACGGAAAGCACGCGATCGCATACGATCGCGAAACGTCCTGACGCGCTTACGCTACGCGCCCGCGGGCGCGTAGCGTAAGCGCGTCGGGTCATGTGACTTGAAAATAACACTTTCTATTGGTGCAGAACAGGTTTGGTTTCTAAATGAGTAATGCCTGGGTCTTGTGACCAGCCTGGGTCTTGTGACCTGAAAATAACACTTTCTATTGGTGCAGAACAGTTTTGGTTTCCATATGAGTAAAGCCTTGGTCTTGTGACCTGAAAATAACACTTCTGATTGGTTCAGCACAGTGTTTTTTCCAAATGATAAAAAACCCCACCTTTCTTCCTCACTCTGACTTTGTCCTTTGACTGAGGAAGACCTGTTTCATCTACAGAGACAATTCTTTTGTACTTTGAAATGGCTACTGTAGCAGCAACAGCTGGAGCATCTGCACCACCACCACCACCACAACCACCAAGAGGACCACCACAACAATACATTGCTGGTGGAGAAGAGGAGGTGGAGGAAGAGGAAGAGGAGGAGGGGAGCAGATGGCTGCCTGAAGAAAATACCCCATACAAGCCAAAAGAACACATTGTATGGGAGTTTTTTTCACTTCCAGAGGGCAAGAAAAAAGTTAATGCGGCTAAGGTAACATGTCGAATGTGTGGTGCAGAACTCTCAAGGGGCAATCCAGATAAATGATTCGGCATATGACCCGGAAGCATCCTGTTAACTATTCTCGTGCAGAGATCAGGGAACTGGCCAGTCACCTCCCCCAGTGTTCAAGGACCAGCTCCAAAAGAAAGCAATCCACTCAATCGGGACCAGAAACATCAGAGGTGATGCCTTGTATCCAAGAACGATTTGGTACTTTTAGAGTCACTTGAACTGAATGTGGCAAGCTCATCGCCTATGGTGAAAAGAGCGTAAAGCTGATCGTCCTTGCTGGTGAGAATCACATTTGCCCCAAACAAAAGAAGTAATTTTTTCCGTTTTTTTGTTTTTTGCTCCAGTTGAGCCATTTTCAATTCCCTTTCTCTTTGTTTCTTCCCATAAAAAATACAAAAAAATATAAAACTGTTTTGAAAAGCCACAAAAAGTACAAAATGTTCAAAAACATTAAAAAAATATAAAACAACAAAAAGAATAAAAAAACAGTTCTTTTTAGAACTACCTTTCATTTATAAAATTAAAGCTATATTTTTAAAGGATCTCTGTCAATTTTTTGTCCTTAGGGTACGCGTACCGGGGCGCGCCCCCCCAAAAAAGAAAAAAAATATATTTAATGAAGCAGTTAGCATTAGGGAAGGACACAAAGAGAGTTATGTTAAGAGAAAAAGAGCTACAAGATGACCACAGAGGGATTGTTTATTACATAGTAAAAAATAGAGAAGGTGTAATTGGATGAAAGTGAGAAAAGTAAAATGACTAAAGGAGCAAAAGAAAGGAAGAGAGAGGAAGAACACTAAAGTAGAGATAATGGGAGAATGTGACTGGCTGTTAAAAGAAAAAGAAAGGACAGTAAAAAATGGAGAATGAAGGGTAGTGGCGGAACCACGATAAATGAAGAACGATGAGGGAAAGTGAGAAAAGACCAGGTAGTATAAGTAAAGAGGGTGAAAGAGGGAGAAAAATTGAATTAGGATAACACATGGGGAGTGACAAAGAGAGAGGACAAAGAGAGTAAAGGAAACAGTACCTGAATGGGTTTGAGTAAAACAGCAAAAAAAGATAAGTAATGCAGTGTGTGTGACTTATAGGGAGTCAGTGGGTCTAGGTCGGGGTGTGGGTGTGTAAGGTGTGTCTGTGGGTGTGGTTGTGTGGAGTGTTTCGGTGTGGGTGCAGGTGAGGGTGTGTGAAATATGTGTGAGAAGTGTATGAGTGTGGGGTGTATGTGTTCGATGTATGTGTGTGTATGGAATGTGTGTGTGTGTTTGAGGAGTGTGTGTGTGAGGATTTTTTGTGTGTATGAGGTGTGTGTGTGGTGTGTGTGTGGGGTATATGTTACAGGTGTGTGTATGTGTTGGGAGGGGGATGAGGTGTATGTGTAGGAGTAAGGTAAATAATTAAGAAAAAGAGAATGAGTGAAGAAGCAAAGGAAGGGAACAGAGGGTAAGTGAAGTAAAGAATAGGGATTGAAAGAAGTTGAATATGAGATGGGAAATAGGGAAAGGGGAGTAAACATGTAGAATAAGAATAAGTGAGGGAAGCAGAGAAAAGACACAGGAGTGAGGTAGATTGAGAAAATGTTAGTGACCTTAAAGCAAAGGGTGATGACAAACTACATTTTTATTGTCATACTTACCATATAATAAATGTAACTTTAATTAATTTTTTTTAACTACACTTTGTATCTGTGAAAGAGAGAAGAAAAAATAAGTTATAATTAGTAAAATATGTATTTTAAATAAAAAGATACAAATGAAGAGGTTAAAAATCATAACGCTCTATTTAGAAATAAAGTTAGAGTGAAGGACACAGAAAGGGAAATAAACTAAGGTAGAAGGACAAAAAGAGAGAAAAAGAAATAGAAGGAGATCAAATTACAAAGAGTAAGTCATACAGATTCACTGACAAATAGAGAAGAACAGAGAAATGAACTGAAGGTAAGAAAGATACTAAAACAATGTGAGTTAGCAAAACTAAATCAGGAAACAAAAGTAAGTAAAAAGATAATGACTGAGACAGAAAACCGTCTAATTAAGGATGCATTTAGAAGAATGAGGAATAGAAGATAACTGAGAGTAAGTGAAGAACAGTCATAGAGTGAAAGGATGAAGGGAGACAGGATAATATACAACGATTGAGGGAAATGGACTGAGGAAGTTATAAGGTAGACACACTAAGAGAAAAACTGAGTGAGGTGGAGTACAATGAGTGAGAAAAGGAAATGAGTAAGTGAGCAAAAAGAAGGAAAGAGAGGAGAAGACGACTAAAACAGTGGTACTGAGAGAAAATAATTTGGTGGTGAAAGTAAAGAGAAGGAAATTGAAAGAAAGGAAATGAGGGATAGTAATGGAACCAGAGTAAAAGAAATGGGATGAAGAACGATGAGAGAGGAGCAGTGAAGTTGTTGTAAAAGAAGTGATAGAAGGTAGATAAACACAAGTGAACATAACAGAAGTAGAGTGAGGCACTGACGACATACAAGTAGTGAACGAAAAAAGAGAGAAGAGGTCAAAAGTAAAGAGCAAACAAAGATAAGCGAGGGAGAGTGGGTGATTATAGTGATAGAGTGCAATAATACTGCTGAGTGAGTAAACAGGAATTACTAAAAGAGCAAAGGAGGAAAATACGGAAAAGAGAAGTAAAGCAGAGAGACTGAAAGCTAAAAAGTTATGCAAGGGAGAGACGGGATGCACACAGTTGAAATGAGAATGAGGGGTTGTCAAAGAAGTGGAGTAAGAAAAGGGGGTTACAGAGAGTGAGAGAAAGACATTATAAGTGAGTAAAAAGAGCTGAAAGAGGAGGGAAAAAGGAAAGTAAGTGTCAGAGAATGGGAATACAAATTAATTTACACAATCAAAAGTATAAAATAACTTGTACAACATGTTACATAGTTTATTTTTGCTGTTCTCAGAATATATTGAATTTCACTTAAAACAGTGAGTTCAAATTACTCATCATATGACAGCGGGAAAAAAAACACAATCTAAAAGATTGTGTTTTAAAAAAAAACTTAAATACTGACAAATGACAAATGTACGCTAAACTTAGATTGACTTACTTTTCCTTGAAGCCAAATACTGTATCATGGTGGTCCTTTTCTCTTGGAAAGTACTTTGCTGTTCACTTAAAAATCCATTTCATCGACTTTCTAAAAGAAAAGCTCCAAGAACATCTGAAATATTTTTCAATATTTTCATATACTCCTTTTTTTCAGTCATGACTCTTTACTCATTCCTGCACCTTTCCATTTGGCCAAATAGTGTCAGATGTATGAGTATATGTTCAAATTAATTCTAAGGCACTCTGAAATGACCTTTTTCCCGACGTTCTGAAAGAAAGGCTCTACAACATTTTCACAATATTCAAGTATTTGTTAAACAATCTCTGACTCACTCATGTTCATCATTTTGTATAATATTAATATCACTTACTATGAGATCCACTTACAGTACCTATATGACAAGTCATTTTTTTATATTGCCTGGATCACTTTTACTCAGAATATATTTTTAAACAGCAAAATAACCTTTATTAACTGCTCCCGTCTTCATTGGCCAATTACTTTTACCTAAATTTTGGCTGTAAAAACACTAGGTATGAATTTATAAAGCCAAAAGGCAAACGTTGTTTGAAAGTCAAATGAGTGTCGTTACATTGGGTCCAACCTTTAGAAGTTTTTAAATAGCATGTGTAATGCCCTGATGTTGTAGAAGGACCATCATGAAAAATAATAGCTACAGTTGCAAAGGTTCTTCCTGATATCGATAACTGAGAAGCCACGAAATTTTTAATAGAAGTTGTTAATTTAGTTCCATCAGGTCTACATTGTTGGAACATTAAAATGACATAGTGACCATAATTTTGTAGAAATAATGTGGACAGCATTGTAGACTTACATTGGGTACGCACCATATTGTGATCCGCTGCTTTAACTAGATTATTAAAAGGCACTGATTTGCAGTCTGGTAAAGTCAAATATATAAATCTTTCAGAGTCTATTCTAGTAGTACTTGATGAAGAACAGTTATCACAGCCATGTTGCCATTGATAAGAAAGGTTAAAAAGATTTTTTATATCTACTCCTTCATCTTCCAATACATCAAACATATACATTAAAAATTCCTGACAATCCTGCTGAATTATCTGTGAAAATTGATTTTGACCTGAACATATGTCTACAAGATTTCTTTTTTTTTTTTTTTCAGTCATGCAAATCTTTATTGTTATCATTAAATAGCGGTGGCATTTATTTGCATGGGAATCACAGCCCCTGTTCTAGACGCATCCGGATTATCGATTACGCCATTTCGGTTTAATCATTTTGCAAATATATCCCACAAAAGGCACCTATCATAGACACACAGAATTACATGCATTAGTGGCTTATCGACGGCCATTGTGACTGGGTCTGAAATATCACCTGTGTGTTTAAGCACTGTGGCAGCAGCTGACTAGGGAATGGCTTAATAACCCTGCGTGTATCCAGAGCCAGCTCTCCGTATAATTATTATCACTTGTCTGTGATATGTAAAACGATTCTGTCAACAGTCAGAAGCAACTTCCTGAACATTTTCTCCTAAAGCACACAATATGCTTGCGTCGGTGAAACGGCTTTAATGTATTCTTTTTTTTTTTTTTTTAAATTTTTTATTGAAGTCTTGGACACACAAAAGCATAGCGTAATTTTAACCAAATGTACACAAAACAGCAAAAATCAGTAAGCACACATATCACCATAACAATAGATTGGAACAATAAAGGTAAATACGGAGAGAAGAAAGCCTAAAAAAAAAAAAAAAAAAAGACACAACCATACATACACTTAGGCTTAATTACCATTGAAAGAAAAAGAGCCCCAGATTTTCTCAAACTTCCGAATCGCCCCCACTCTTTGAGCATACACTTGTTCACTGTTTCTAACTTTTTGCATTTTATAACGCCATTCATGTACGTTAGGGCAATATTGCGATCGCCAATTTTGAAGAATCAATGACCTCGCCACGGCCATAGCGATATATGTGAATTTAACTAATTGCCCTTCTAGCATCAATTCCGGGTCGAATCCATACAAAATCATTTTATAATTAACAGAGCTTGAGATTTCGCACTGGTTTTGCAAGAACGTAAATATATCTTCCCAGAAAGGAACAATTTTAGAACATTTAGCAACCACATGAGACCAATTAGCAGAGTCATGCTGCAAACACCTATAACAATTCGAAGAGCACTCAGGGTACATCTTATTAATTTTAACCGGGTGAAATACAGAAGCCATTTACTAAAAAACAGCATTCTGCGCCAATTGGCCCCTCTTAGTGCAGAAAAATTCAGCACATTAATTTTCTTCCATATAGCGGGCGTTAATACCATATTTTCCTGGTCTAGCCATTTATTACTTGCTTTGCCATATAGATTCGGATCCCTGTTCATGGTTAACCGACGTTTCCACTCCCCAGGCTTCCTTTCTTGTATTAACAGAAAAAGTTCATTAAATAGTGGATCAGGGGGGGAAAGATGTGTCGGATCTAATTGACGCAAAACACCATGAATCAGCTTATAAGAACCCAGTAATATAAAATTACCCTGAATCCGGGCTATCAAATCTGGCATCATAATCCAGGTATAATTTTTCAAAAAATCATTCAGTTTCCTGAACCCTATTTTCTGCCATTTTTCTAATAGCTCCAAATTGATATCCGCCCCAAAAAAAGAGAAAACGGAACTAATGGGAGAGAATAAATTACGAAATGGAAGAGAGTGCCTTTTTAGAAGTGCTGTGCGTCTTTTAAAAAACCAGTGCAAAACCTTATACCTAACTGTTTTTGGTGATTTGAAAATTTGAAGCGGTGAGGGAATCTGAGCTTCTTTACAAATCAAATCAAAGAAAAAATTAATAAAAAGTTGTTGGGTATTGTCCTTAAATCTAGTCATAAATTGAGCCAAGTAGGCATCATAATAGTCTTTCAGATTCGGAAGAGCAAGTCCTCCTTGTTCCTTATCCTCAAATAAAGTGTGCAAGGCAATGCGTGGCATCTTTTTAGCCCATATAAAAGAAGAGAACAAAGATTCAGCCTTAGTGGAAAATGAGCCAGGCAGAGCACAAGAGATGGTTGAGAATAGAAAATTGAATAACGGAAGAACCAACATCTTAATTAGAGCAATACGTCCCAAAATAGTTAATGGTAGGGAATTCCATCTTTCAAACAATACGCGGATTTTCTGCAGCATTGGTACAAAATTTAAACTATAGAGATCAGCAACTGAGGATGAAAACAAAACCCCCAAATATCTTTTCAGTTTGTTATTGATGCATGACTTTAAATCAGGATGTATTAAGGGGTTGATACCACCGCAAACTAGAATTTCGGTTTTTCTTTTGTTTATCCGATATCCCCCCAGCTCCTCAAACTCTTCGAATATTTGTAGGGCCCGAGCTTGACATTGCATTTCTGGCCTGATTAGCAGAATTATATCGTCTGCGTAAAGTTTAATTTTAGGCATCAAGTTAATAGGGGGGAGTAACATTGGAGCTTTCCTAATTGCAGTGGCTAATGGTTCTATAAAAAAAGCAAATAATATCGGGGACAGTGGGCAGCCTTGTCTAGTGCCACGTTTCACCGAGACAATTCCCACTGATTCTGTGTTGATAATGATATTGGCCCGGGCCCCTGAATAAAGATTCCGTATCAGATCTATTATTGCATCTGGAATGCCGAAGTGCTGTAAAATAACAAAAAGTGTCTCCCATACCACCAAATCAAAAGCTTTTTCAGCATCAAATAATAAAAGTTATTGAAGTATCTGGAAAAACAATCTCTTCCTACTCTTTCTCCTATAGATCAAGCGAGTATGGCTATCTCCTTCTCGCGAGAAGAAGTAGAGAAAGTAGTTCAACAGCTCCCACTTGGGAAAGCTGCTGGCCCTGATGGGTTTCCCTCAGAATTTTTCAAAGTTTTCTTTAGTGCCTTTTCAGATTTTTTTATACAATTGTTAAACTTCATGTTGATGGGCGGATATGTTCCGGATTCAGTTCGCGAAGGGACAGTAGTAAGTTTTCTTAAAAAGGGTAAACCCCCGACAGACCCAAATTCGTATAGACCCATCACGCTACTGAACACAGACTACAAAATGTCTACAAGATTTCTAATTTCTGAAACGCTTTCTATTTTTCGTCTATCACTACTACATTTCTCTAACACAGAATTCAATAAACAGCACAATGTTTGTTCCCGATTTTCGACAATCTGTTTTTGTAAATTTTGAAGAAAAAAAACAACATTAACTACTACATTAGCATAGCAGTTGACACCACAACTGTTTTCAAACTGAAATCCAACAACATCCTCAACAGATTCCTTTTTCCTTCTGCTTACAATTACAGTTTCATCTACTTTTTGTCTTTTTGCTACTACCTAACTGCAATTACTCTCAGTTCTTCTTTTTCGGCCTAACACACGTTTTTCAATCAGAGGATATTGAGGCAAATGTGGAGCATACTCTCTTCTTAACCTATTGTATTCTTTAACACAATCTAGATCAGCA
Organism: Lissotriton helveticus; assembly: GCF_964261635.1. Classification (NCBI taxonomy): domain Eukaryota; kingdom Metazoa; phylum Chordata; class Amphibia; order Caudata; family Salamandridae; genus Lissotriton; species Lissotriton helveticus. The sequence goes on along the minus strand of NC_136063.1, from coordinate 1,079,600,554 downwards.
CAAATTTTTGTTTCATCACACTCAATCAAGTACAATCCTGATAAAGTTCTGACTCGTGATAAAGCCACATATGCCATACCCTCTTTAAACACAGAACTTCCAATGTTCACCAAAGCACTATCTACACTTAAACCTTGAGATTTATGAATTGTCACTGCATATGCCAAACAAATAGGAAACTGTTTTTTGGCGAACATATAAGTCTTTCACCTGCAAAAATCTAGCTGAACAACGACAAATTTGTTCTATTTCATCAATGCCATCAAATTTAATTTTTATAATTTCAATTCCATCTCTATTTTTGTAATTCACAAAACCAACAACATGACCCATTGCTCCATTTACCAGACCTCTTTCAACATTTAAATTCCTTCTCAAAATGACACGACAATTCAAACACACATTCAGAGTCTTTTCAAAACCAGCAGTTTTAGATATACTCTTCTCTAATGAATCCAATTTTGATTTCAAATTTTCAGACAAAACAATTGTTGCTCCCATATGCTCTATTTTATCTGTAGCTTCCAGTTTCACTATCTCTTCATTTTCTAAATTTAACATTTTGTTGTTGAACATGGAACATTCTTTCAGAGTTGGCATCAAACATATGGCAGATTTCCTCTCGTTAATTTTCTTAAAAATATTCTCTGGAAGAATGTTTTCATTTGGGTACAAATTTGAAATTAACCGTCCATGTAAAGCTTCTTTCCCTTGCTGACTTATTTTTCCTACTCTTACGTCTTATAAAATATTTTTATAATCTTCATCCTTTGCCTGCCGCATATTTTGAAGCAGTTCTACATATTTGAAGTTTAACCATATATTAACGTTTCCAATGCTTCCTAGGCACTTCCTGGTATCTTCATGCATGAGCATTTTGAACACAGGTTGTCCTTTCACTGGAGCCAACTGCAGAAGATCTCCAAAAACAATAATATGTTTTCCTCCAAATAAAACATCATAGTCTGTTCTAAGAATTTCTTGCATTCTCAAATGCACAAAAGCAAGCATTATATTTGACACCATGCTTACTTCATCAATGATAAGAAGTTTTATTTTCTTCAGGACTCTCGAAACTTCGGAACACGCATCTCCAGATAGCTTGTGATATTGCAATTTGTTATCATGCTCCACTGGCAGCATCAGTAAACGATGTAAAGTAATCCCTTTAATATTATGTGCTGCCAGCCCAGTTGGAGCGGTAACAACACAAGACAGCTGTGATTCAGTCCTTTTCAGCAGATAAGATGCAATTGCTTTAGTCAGAAAACTTTTTCCAGTTCCCGCTTCTCCACTCACGTACAGTCGGACAGGCTTAAATGATGTACCTGAGCACTCTTTCTTCTCATGACTCAATCCATGTTCAACCTGTTCTGTGACTTCCTCATATATCAGTTTCTGCTCAACGTTTAATTGTTTCACCAAATCTTCTAAATTAATTACATCCTCTTGAGCTTGCTCCATAGCTCTTTCCACCTCATCCATGGCAGTGGCAGCTTCATTTTGGATAATTGGTCCTCCTAGTGGATCCTGACTCAATGAAGCAGAACTCTGACTGCCTTGAGAACTGTCTCTCGCAATCTCTGCAGCAATTTTTGCTTCTTGCTCTATTTCTTCATTCAACATTTGCAGATAATTTGGAAAAACAGGACATTCTATGGTATCCTTCGTAGCATTAAAAGAGTCTTCATAACAGAGAAAATCTCCAAGTAGTTCCTCTTCTTCTCGCCATGGTTTAAAGAGTTGCAAAAGAGCCAAATAGTAAAATTCTCTTTTGTCTGGATTTTCACAACTCAATTTTCGATGATTAATCAAATGACCTTTTCTCTGTTTCACTAGACATCCTTCACATCCAATGACAGCATACATTCCATTATTGATATCTTCGCTGATGTTCCTCTTATAAATATAGCTTTGAACTTCATAGAGACAAACGTTCTCAAGATGAGGACTTCTATTTGGATAGTATGTATCCAACATGTTTGTCTTCAAACTATCTGTACTTTCTGGTTCTTTCTCCGCCAAATACGCTATCTCTTGTACAGATTTCAAAACTCGATTTCGTGTTGCAGCAAGACCTAGACTCACCCAAATGATGGTTCTAGATTTGGCATAGAGACTTGCTGACGACAATCGATCAGAACATTCATATGCTCCAATTTCTCGATGCGACAACATCTTCAGACTGTAACTGTATAATTTCTTGCTTAGACTCTTTTCATGTGAAATGTCCTCCCACATTTCCTTCAGTTCTGTCTTTTCTTTTTTTGTGATGTAAGACGTCACATATCGAGCCACAGCAATAGAGTTGTCAGCAACGAACTGAATATCCATGTTAGCATTCCACATGGACAAAATCACTGTGTTGTAGTCGTTGATGTACTTGGACTCTTGGTTTCTTTTTAAATTGTATGAATTTTTTCGTGATTTCCTCGTCACAGTATGTCGCAGAGAAGACATCAAATTATTTACTCTTCCTTTAGAAATCACTTGTCGTGGAAAGCCGAAACAACATTTTGTGTAGAACTTGTCCTTGTTTCTGAATTTTCGACGACAGTACTTTCCACAACGATGGGATTGAAAGCATAAAACTTGTTGCCTTAAACTGTTTTCCTCTGCAGTTTTCGGAACAGCACATGTTGAATACTCTTCAATGAAGCTCATCACTGTCTCATCTGAATCTGTTCCAAATTTGGGTGCATCTTTAATCCATAACAACATATGTATGTGAGGAGCACCTCTCGCTTGATACTCCTTTCTTCAAAATAAATCCAAAACCTCTCCAAGGGGAGGATTTTTTTTGTTGGTAATAAAAGACATCATAGCTTCAAATCTATGATTGAAATATCTGCATACATTCACTGGATCCAAAGAACACAGTTTTCCAGGTGTTTTGAATTCTATATTTTGTATATTTGCATTTGCCTCTCGTAGAAATTGAAGTAAGTCGTCCCATGCATACTCGGCACAGCTAAGAGTGAGGACCCATGTAGGAGTTCCTAAGTTTCTTAGCATACATTTCAATTCCCCATGAGGACGGTACCAATACTCGTTTGTACCACACTGACCACCCTAAAACTTCATCAGTTAACACCTCTTCTGGTTCTCTAGGCACAAGTTTCTCTTTTTCAATCGGACAACCGTCTTTCACTTCATACGCTCGACCACAGGTGTCAACTGCATGCACTAAATCATTCTCCTGGAAGTAACTCTCCTCATTAAAAAATGGCTCACAACTTCAACTGTGCATACATTCTCCCGAAAAAACTTTACAAAAATGTGTCCGATTAATTACTCTTTTCCATCTACTGTTTGATTTGAAAACATCAATTGTCTTGTTAAGTGTCCTAATTCTATTGATTATTAAAATTAATAATTTTTTCTTAACTTCAAAAGCCTGATCAACAATCTTCTCTACACTTTTCTTTTTCTTATAAAAAGCAGCTCTCTGTTTACCTTTCCTAATGTTTTTTAACAAATTTAAAACCACCCTATTGCGAAACATTCGTTTACGAATGTCTCTGAACTGATTCTGCCTTCTATTCCTATACATTTTATTCTCTCCTGCTCCAGTTGTAGAATTCTTTGAGGGTCTCTCCTTCCTTTTCAAATTTACTCTCTCATTCTCTTTTTCTACATGCTGTCCATCATTTTTTTGCGATGTACATATGTTACGTATGAAAGACTTAGTTCTCTTACCAGGAGCTTTGCTCCTGTTTTTGGAAGCATTTGTTGTGGAAGAGTGCTGTAATTCCGTTGCTCTTTTTGTTTTTTTGCGGTTATCTTCTTTTCTTCGTCTTTCCCTTGAAGGCATTTTGTCTTACTCTTGAAATCTTGATTTCAATCTGTGTTAAAGAAAAAAATAGCACATTATAGATCACTATTACCAAACAACAAAGCAATGACAAAAACCAAACAGTCTATTCAGGGTTACAGATCAAGTCAGGATTCTCCAGGGGTGCAGAAGAGGTGAGGCCTGTATTGAAGAGTGTAGTGGAACACAGCTCTGTCCACAGATACAAAGTAGGTGAGACCTGTGTCTAAGAGTCCAGTAGGGGATAGACTTCATGAAGTCTAGTCCACTGCACTCTTATACAAAGGCTTCACCACCTATGCTTCCCAGGAAAGGCCTCTCTCCCACTACAGTCTTGAACATAGATCTCACCTCCTCTGTCCCTCTGGACATGCCTCACCTCATCTCCACAATCTACTTCCTAGTCTCAGGTGAAACAGGTGACATGATTGTGAAAAGATCAATTTTTTTAATGTAATCATGCACACACAATTTATTCTGTCTCAAAAATGTAAAACACATTACTTTGCCCTATAAATGTTTCAGTAGTGTAATGAAAAGCTTATACATATCACCTTATCTCTGTTTTTCAAATTTCATTCTAAAAAAAGATTATGAGGCCTAAGCAGGACTTCTCATGTGATGAATCCTGTCCAGGGGAGCACAAAACGTGAGGCTTCTGTCCAAGAATGCAGTGGACAGGACTAAACTGGAGTAGTGTGCAAGAAAAAGATGAGCCTCATTTATAAAGCCATGCGTCAGTTTTGCGCTACTGATGCGTCACTTTTTGTGACGCATTGGCGGCATAAAACATGTTCCTTGTTGCACCATATTTAAAAAGTGACGCATGTAGGTAGATGCGTCATTTTTTAAACCTCTGCACCACATTATACCTCTGTCAAGTGTAATGTACACAGAGGGGTCATTTCTCCGCAAAAAGCCTCGTAATAATGACGCAGTAAAATCTATGAGATTTCACTGCGTCACTTTTAGGACACTGTTACATCAAAATCTTGCACCTGACTCACAGCAGGGATAAGACTGAGGCAAACACTTTCACATGGAGCTTTCCCCATGTGATAGGATTCTGACACCTAAGCAGGAGTGCAGATGAGATGAAGACTGTCCAGGGGAGCACAAAAGGTGAGGCTTGTGTCCAAGAGTGCAGTGGACAGGACTAAACTGGAGTAGTGTGCAAAAAAAACCACCCTCATTTATAAGGCCCTGCATCAGTTTTGCACTGCTGATGCGTCACTTTTTGTGACGCATCGGCGGCTTAAAACATGTACCTTTTTGCGCCATATTTAAAAAGTGACGCATGTAGGTAGATGCGTCACTTTTTAAACCTCTGCGCCACATTATACTCAAAAATGTAAAAGCCATTGATTTTCCTCAAAATCGTTTTTGACATCACATTTAGGAAACACAGCACAGGTCCTATGTACAAGCATTCCATGTCATTACTGAAACCTCACTATTTTACAAAATACAATTCCTCTATACAAACAAACTCAATATGCTTCCTACACTGAGTTAACACAGGTAACATCATTGTAAAGAGTCAAATTGACGCCTGTGTCTAAGAGTGCAGTCGGGGATAGGCTTCATGAAGCCTAGTCCACTGCACTCTTAGACACAAGCCTCACCACCTACGCTCCACAGGAAAGCCCAAACATGTACCTTTTTGCGCCATATTTAAAAAGTGACGCATGTAGGTAGATGCGTCACTTTTTAAACCTCTGCGCCACATTATACTCAAAAATGTAAAAGCCATTCATTTTCCCTAAAATCTTTTTGACATCACATTTAGGAAACACAGCACAGGTCCTATGTACAAGCATTCCATGTCATTACTGAAACCTCACTATTTTACAAAATACAATTCCTCTATGCAAACAAACTCAATATGCTTCCTACACTGAGTTAACCCAGGTAACATCATTCTAAAGAGTCAAATTGACGCCTGTGTCTAAGAGTGCAGTCAGGGATAGGCTTCATGAAGCCTAGTCCACTGCACTCTTAGACACAAGCCTCACCACCTACGCTCCCCAGGAAAGCCCAAACATGTACCTTTTTGCGCCATATTTAAAAAGTGACGCATGTAGGTAGATGCGTCACTTTTTAAACCTCTGCGCCACATTATACTCAAAAATGTAAAAGCCATTCATTTTCCTCAAAATCGTTTTTGACATCACATTTAGGAAACACAGCACAGGTCCTATGTACAAGCATTCCATGTCATTACTGAAACCTCACTATTTTACAAAATACAATTCCTCTATGCAAACAAACTCAATATGCTTCTTCACTGAGTTAACACAGGTAACATCATTGTAAAGAGTCAAATTGACGCCTGTGTCTAAGAGTGCAGTCGGCATTCCACTGCACTCTTAGACACAAGCCTCACCACCTACGCTCCCCAGGAAAGCCCAAACATGTACCTTTTTGCGCCATATTTAAAAAGTGACGCATGTAGGTAGATGCGTCACTTTTTAAACCTCTGCGCCACATTATACTCAAAAATGTAAAAGCCATTCATTTTCCCTAAAATCGTTTTTGACATCACATTTAGGAAACACAGCACAGGTCCTATGTACAAGCATTCCATGTCATTACTGAAACCTCACTATTTTATAAAATACAATTCCTCTATGCAAACAAACTCAATATGCTTCCTACATTGAGTTAACACAGGTAACATCATTGTAAAGAGTCAAATTGACGCCTGTGTCTAAGAGTGCAGTCGGGGATAGGCTTCATGAAGCCTAGTCCACTGCACTCTTAGACACAAGCCTCACCACCTACGCTCCCCAGGAAAGCCCAAACATGTACCTTTTTGCGCCATATTTAAAAAGTGACGCATGTAGGTAGAAGCGTCACTTTTTAAACCTCTGCACCACATTATACTCAAAAATGTTAAAGCCATTCATTTTCCTCAAAATCGTTTTTGACATCACATTTAGGAAACAAAGCACAGGTGCTATGTACAAGCATTCCATGTCATTACTGAAACCTCACTATTTTACAAAATACAATTCCTCTATGCAAACAAACTCAATATGCTTCCTACACTGAGTTAACCCAGGTAACATCATTCTAAAGAGTCAAATTGACGCCTGTGTCTAAGGAAAGCCCAAACATGTACCTTTTGCGCCATATTTAAAAAGTGACGCATGTAGGTAGATGCGTCACTTTTTAAACCTGTGCACCACATTATACTCAAAAATGTAAAAGCCATTCATTTTCCTCAAAATCGTTTTTGACATCACATTTAGGAAACACAGCACAGGTCCTATGTACAAGCATTCCATGTCATTACTGAAACCTCACTATTTTACAAAATACAATTCCTCTATGCAAACAAACTCAATATGCTTCCTACACTGAGTTAACCCAGGTAACATCATTCTAAAGAGTCAAATTGACACCTGTGTCTAAGAGTGCAGTCGGGGATAGGCTTCATGAAGCCTAGTCCACTGCACTCTTAGACACAAGCCTCACCACCTACGTTCCCCAGGAAAGCCCAAACATGTACCTTTTTGCGCCATATTTAAAAAGTGACGCATGTAGGTAGATGCGTCACTTTTTAAACCTCTGCGCCACATTATACTCAAAAATGTAAAAGCCATTCATTTTCCCTAAAATTGTTTTTTGTCATCACAATTAGGAAACACAGCACAGGTCCTATGTACAAGCATTCCATGTCATTACTGAAACCTCACTATTTTACAAAATACAATTCCTCTATGCAAACAAACTCAATATGCTTCCTACACTGAGCTAACACAGGTAACATCATTGTAAAGAGTCAAATTTATTTCTTTAAACATGCACACATTCTTTATTCCTTTTAAAAAATGTAAAAGCCATTCATTTTTCCCAAAATCGTTTTTGACATCACATTTAAGAAACACAGCACAGGTCCTATGTACAAGCATTCCATGTTACTACTAAAACTTCACAATTTTACAAAATACAATTCCTCTAAGCAGTAAAAACTTTTTACCAAGCATTATCAAAAAGCATGACACAAAGCAACATTAAAAAACCACAATTTGCTTCCAAATCTTCTCCATAGAGTATACAAGTCTCTATGTATATTAAGTGAATCATAACTCACCTTTACAAATGCTCTAGGAGATTCACAACAGTGTCAGATACACACACCAATATTTCTTTAGCAGAGCAAAAGGTATGTTCTCCAGGCACTGCAACCAATAATGGCACAGAAAACCTCTAATTGTACACACATATTCCTCATGGTAACCAATCAAAACTCTTCCCTCTCTATTTTCAAATCAACACCCTTCCACCCCTCAGCCCTTTCTACCTGTTACCATAGCAACTCCCTCCTCACTGAGCTCCCAGGGTTAAAAGTTTATTCTACAATGTTGCAAATCAAATGAGCATTAACCATTCAAATTACTTCTTATACAGAACACAACCATGCACCCTAACTTTAAGTTTTCCACTATCTCAATCTACCAATCATTGCTTGTGATTCAAGAGCACTGAAACTCCACAGGTTTTTTTTTGCAAACTCCTACTGTTCCAACTGCCATTTTATTCCTACACTTCATCTGACTGCACCATAACCTCCTCTACCATGTATTCTGTCTGGATTATTGGACATAGCTATATCCACTGGGCTCAAAGGTATGCAGCTACCAGAAATTTTCACAACCTTGATTTACCAAATGTGAACATTAAATGGATTGGCCAGAGAGGATTGAGATGTCACCAATTGAGTGCCTACCGTGCCCCCTTATACCCATTCCCAACGTTGTTTGTCCGCCATTTTCTGACTCAAATCTACCAAAACACAAAATGGAGGACTCCCGTAGCGCTGCCGGTACGCGTACCGGGGAGCGCACCGGGAAGCGCTCCAAAAAAAATAATAAAAGTTAATTTACATAAAAACCACTGGAGACACTTTCACCAAATATAGAATAGGCCATACTACATACCAGTCCCTACCATTTCCCCAAATTTGGTAGAATTCCATTGAGCCATTTGAGCTGTAGCACTGTCTAAATATCCTGAGGTAAATTACTTCACAAAAACACATCTGAAGTGTTACAATTGACAACCAATTAAAATGTTACTTTCATTTTCTACTTTTTTTTCCTGACATTTGATTGGTTATGTACATGAATATATATAAAGAAAGAGTGGAAAACCCAGCCATTTTGACTACTACCTCCTGAAGTAGATTTCAAGAAAATTTTCACTGAGAACTTAAACTGCTTTTTGAAAGGTAAGTTGTTATTTTGAAAACTGAAGTATATTGTGCACTTTAAGTTAATTTGGAAAACTTTTTCTGATAGTTTTATACTATCCCTCTGTAATAGTTATAGATTTAGATAGACTTCTCTGTTATAGTTATGGATGGATTTAGGCTTGTCTTGTATAATTATGAATTTACTTAGGCTTCATCACATACACGTTTTTATATTTCTACTTACAGTCTGATACCATACACTACCCAAAGATAAATTCACTGTTAAAAAATCCAAACTACCTGTCTGAACTTAAACCCAACAGTGCCATATTTCTACTGATTTTTTTTTTAATGCAAATTTCAGCACAAAAATGGAAGGAGAACAAAACGTTTCCTTTGAAATTGTCCTAGACACGAACAATGAAGAAATCATTGAACCCAATGACTTGGAATTCATGGATGAATCACGGGACCATGAACTTCTACAATGTGTAGAATCTGTGGATTTCCTCATTCAAAATGAGGACGTTTCTGACAGTCAAATGATAGAAGTTATGTTTAATTTAGAAAAAGAATCTGAAAAATAAATGTATATTTAATAATTCTAAAATTGTTTGAGACATTATTCATTTGTATATGTAATTCTTAAACTAGTACCAAATTGATTATAATGTAAAGTCAGACTTATAGTATACTGTGCAACTTTTTTGTGTTACATAGTAATTTTGCTCATAGATACTTCCTTTCTCCCACTATATTATCTCCAATGTGTATTTGACATCTCTTTTTCATCTCCTGCCTCCATGTTCTTTCTGCTTTCCTGACAGACTATGGTATGGATTCCATATACCACAATAACTTCTATAACAACATGCAAGATATCTACATAAAAAAGGTGTACATTGAAATTTAGACTCTGCATTGGTACCTACATGTTGGTACTTAACTCACCCACACGACACAACAACTCTATTCAGAGATACCCTACCTCTAAGCACTTTAAATTATTATTTTACTGTTTCACTAGGTTTTCCCCATAGTACGCTCCCCGGTACGCGCCACGGTGCGCGTACCGGGCGCTCTCCCCGGTGAAACTCAAAAAAAATAATAATAATAAATTGTCCCGCGGGACCCTTTTATGGCCCCCACATCAAACCTAGGGGGTTAGGGGGGGTGTACCCTGCCCCCTTTTGGTTTTTTTCCCCTTTGTTTTTTGCCACCTCTTGTGTCTCGGTCCTACCGAGACACAAGATGGCGGCCGCTCCGGACTGTTTCGAATGTTTACAGACACCCGAGAGCCAATCAGCTTCCCGTGCGCAATTCGCGTGGTGCGCCCGGAGCGCTCCCCGGTGCGCGTACCGGGGCGCTGCCATAGATATATACATTTTTTTGAACCTAAATTACTCAAAATCCTCTGGAGCACATATCTTGAGACATAGCAAAGGCACATCGGGCTACTAGTCCCTACAATTTTGCCAAGTTTGGTGAAAATCCATTCAGCCCTTCGAGCCTCAACCGGCGCCAAAGTTATTCCAAATAGAATGTTGCGATTTCTCTATGGAAATCAATCCTAACTATAACTACCTACTGGCGACTGCCAGTAGGTAATATACATATATATATACACATATACCTACTCACCAACCCATGCAGCCACTTATACAGAAAGTGAAACACTGATACATATATTTAAATATTTAAACATTACTCACTAATATTTATTTTTCAGAAAGACACACATTCACTGGATGGTGTCATCAGTGATGTCATGAGTGATGTCACTGACCATGTCATGAGTGATGTAATATGTGACGTCATCAGCAGTGCATTGCACGCGCAAGTTATAGTGAGTCCAACTAACTATAACGTGGGAATTTCAATGGTTTTATGCGAGTAAAATTTTCAGCTAACTATAACTGGTGTAAAACCTATGGTTTTTTCAGTGAATTTAATAGGTTTTTTAAATGCTAATTCCTAACTATAACTGGTGTGAAACCTATGGTTTTTTCAGTGAATTTCAATGGTTTTTTAATAGCAAATCTTTATAGGTATAGAAAGTGAAAAAATGTAAAAATAATTTTATATTGTATAAATATGTAAAAAAAAAAAATATATATATTTTTAACCCGGTGGCGCTCCCGGGGCGCGTACCGGTGAACGCACGGGTAAGCGCAATATTAAGGCACGCCCTGGGGCGCGTACTGGGGAGCGTCCCGGGAGCGCTATTGCCGCGAACGAAAACAACATCGTGACGTATCGCGTACACGCATGATGCGTCATATGACGCACAGCGTAATCGCAACAGAAAGCACGCAATCGCATACGATCGCAAAACGTCCTGACGCGCTTACGCTACGCGTTTGCGGGCGCGCCCCAGAGTGCGACTACGGGCGCGCCCCGGAGCGCGACTACGGGCGAGCCCCGGGGCGCGTAACATAAGCGCGTCGGGTCATGTGACTTGAAAATAACACTTTCTATTGGTGCAGAACAGTTTTGCTTTCTAAATGAGTAATGCCTGGGTCTTGTGACCAGCCTGGGTCTTGTGCCCTGAAAATAACACTTTCTATTGGTGCAGAACAGTTTTGGTTTCCAAATGAGTAAAGCCTTGGTCTTGTGATCTGAAAATAACACTTCTGATTGGTTCAGCACAGTTTTTTTTTCCAAATGATAAAAAAAACACCTTTCTTCCTTACTCTGACTTTGTCCTTTGACTGAGGAAGACCTGTTTCATCTACAGAGACAATTCTTTTCTACTTTGAAATAGCTACTGTAGCAGCAACAGCTGGAGCATCTGCACCACTACCACCACCACAACCACCAAGAGGACCACCACAACAATACATTGCTGGTGGAGAAGAGGAGGAGGAGGAAGAGGAAGAGGAGGAGGGGAGCAGATGGCTGCCTGAAGAAAATAACCCATACAAGCCAAAAGAACACATTGTATGGGAGTTTTTTTTCACTTCCAGAGGGGAAGAAAAAAGTTAATGCGGCCAAGGTAACATGTCGAATCTGTGGTGCAGAACTCTCAAGGGGCAATCCAGATAAAAAATATTCATTTGGTAATCATACCATGATTCGGCATATGACCCGGAAACATCCTGCTAACTATTCTCGTGCAGAGATCAGGGAACTGGCCCGTCACCTCCCCCAGTGTTCAAGGACCAGCTCCAAAAGAAAGGAACCCAGTCAATCAGGACCAGAAACATTAGAGATGATGCCTTGTATCCAGGAACAATTTGGTGATTTTAAAGTCACTTGTACTGGATGTGGCAAGCTTATGTCCTATGGGGAAAAGAGTATGAAGCTCATTGTCCTTGCTGGTGACAATCACGATTGCTCCCAAAAAAAGAAGTAATTTTTTCAGTTTTTTGTTTTTTGCTCCAGTTGAGCCATTTTCAATTCCCTTTCTCTTTGTTTCTTCCCATTAAAAATACAAAAAAAGTATAAAACTGTTTTGAAAAGCCAAAAAAAGTACAAAATGTTCAAAAAACAATAAAAAGAATATAAAACAACAAAAAGAAGAAAAAAACAGTTCTTTTTAGAACTACCTTTCATATATAAAATTAAACCTATATTTTTAATAAATCTCTGTCAATTTTTTTTCTTAGGGTACGCGTACCGGGGCGTGCCCCCCCAAAAATAGAAAAAAAAATTTTATGAAGCAGTTAGCATGAGGGAAGAACACAAAGAGAGTAATGTTAAGAGAAAGAGAGCTACAGGATGAATACAGAGTGATTGTTTATTACATAGTAAACAATAGAGAAGGTGTAATTGGGTGAAAGTGAGAAAAGTAAAATGACTAAAGGAGCGAAAGAAAGGAAGAGCGAGGAAGAACACTAAAGTAGAGATAGTGGGAGAATGTGACTGGCTGTTGAAAAAAAAAGAAAGGACAGTAAAAAATGGGGAATGAAGGGTAGTGGCGGAACCAGGATAAATGAAGAACAATGAGGGAAAGTGAGAAAAGACCAGGTAGTATAAGTAAAGAGGGGTGAAAGAGGGGGAAAAATTGAATTAGGATAAGACATTGGGAGTGAGAAAGAGAAAGGACAAAGAGAGTAAAGGAAACAGTACCTGAATGGGCTTGAGTGAAGCAGCAAAGAAAGATAAGTAATGCAGTGTGTGTGACTTATAGGGAGTCAGTGGGTGTAGGTCGGGATGTGGGTGTGTAAGGTGTTTCTGTGGGTGTGGCTGTGTGGGGTGTTTCGGTGTGGGTGGAAGTGAGGGTGTGTGAAATATGTGTGAGGAGTGTATGAGTGTGGGGTGTATTTGTGTTCGATGTATGTGTGTGTATGGAATGTGTGTGTGTGTTTGAGGTGTGTGTGTGGGGTGTATGTCAGACGTGTGTCTATGTGTTGGGAAGGGGATGAGGTGTGTGTGTAGGAGTGAAGTAAATAATTAAGAAAAAGAGAATGAGTGAAGAAGTAAAGGAAGGGAACAGAGGGTAAGTGAAGTAAATAATGGGAACTGAAAGAAGTTAAATATGAGAGGGGAATAGGGAAAGGGGAGTAAACCTGGAGAAAAAGTGAGGGAAGCAGAGTAAAGAAACAGGAGTGAGGTTTGTTGAGAAAATATTAGTGATGTTAAAGCAAAGGGTGATGACAAACTACATTTTTTTAGTCACACCTACCATATAATTAATGTAAACTCAATTACATGTTTTTACTACACTTTGTATCTGTGAAAGAGAGAAGAAAAAATAAGTTATAATTAGTAAAATATGTATTTTAAATTAAAAGATACAAATGAAGAGGTTAAAAATCATAACAGTGTATTTAGAAATAAAGTAAGAGTGAAGGACACAGAAAGGAAAATAAAGTAAGGTAGAAGGACAAAAAGAGAGAAAACGAAATAGAAGGAGAGCAAATTACTAAGAGTAAGGAATATAGATTCACTGACAGAGAGGAAGAGAAGAACAGAGAAATGACATGAAGGTAAGAAAGATACCAAAACAATGTGAGTTGGCAAAACTAAATCTGGAAACAGTAGTAAGTAAAAAGATAATGACTGAGACAGAAAACAGTCTAATTAAGGATGCATTTAGAATAATGAGGAATAGAAGATAACTAAGAGTAAGTGAAGAACAGTCATAGAGTGAAAGGATGAAGGAAGAGAGGATAATATACAACGATTAAGGGAAATGGACTGAGGAAGTTAGTAGATAGACACACTAAGAGAAAAACTGAGTGAGATGGAGTACAATGAGTGAGAAAAGGAAATGAGTAAGGGAGCAAAAAAAGGAAAGAGAGGAGAAGACGAATAAAACAGTGGTACTGAGAGAAAATAATTTGGTGATGAAAGTAAAGAGAAGGACATTGAAAGAAAGGAAATGAAGGATAGTAATAGAACCACAGTAAAAGAAATGGGATGAAGAACGATGAGAGAGGAGCAGTGAAGTTGTTGTAAAAGAAATGATAGAAGGTAGATAAACACAAGTGAACATAAGACATGGAGAGTGAGGCACTGAGGACATAGAAGTAGTGAACGAAAAATAGAGAGAAGAGGTCAAAAGTAAGGAGCAAACAAAGATAAGCAAGGGAGAGTGGGTGATTTATAGCGATAGAGTGCAATAATACTGCTGAGTGAGTAAACAGAAATTACTAAAACAGCAAAGGAGGAAAATACGGAAAAGGGAAGTAAAGCAGAGAGACTGAAAGCTGAAAAGTTATGCAAGGGAGAGAAGGGATGCAGACAGTTGAAATGAGAATGAAGGGTTGTCAAAGAAGTAGAGTAAAGGAACGGGGGTTACAGAGAGTGAGAGAAAGACATAAGTGAGTAAAAAGAGCTGAAAGAGGATGGAAAAAGGAAAGTGAGTGTCAGAGAATGGGAATACAATTTAATTTACACAATCCAAAGTATAGAATAACTTCTACAACATGTTACATAGTTTATTTTTGCTGTTCTCCGAATATATTGAATTTCACTTAAAACAGTGAGTTCAAATTACTCATCATATCACAGGGGGAAAAAAAACCACAATCTAAAAGATTGTGTTTTAAAAAAAAACTTAGATACTGACAAATGACAAATGTACGCTAATCTTTGATTTACTTACTTTTCCTTGAGGCCAAATAGTATATCATGGAGGTCCTTTTCTCGTTGCAAAGTACTTTGCTGTTCACTTAAAAATCCATTTAATCGACTTTCTAAAAGAAAAGCTCCAAGAACATCTGTAATATTTTCAATATTTTTATATACTCCTTTTTTTCAGTCATGACTCTTTACTCATTCCTGCACCTTTCCATTTGGCCAAATAGTGTCAGATGTATGAGTATATTTTCAAATTAATTCTCAGACACTCTGAAATGACCTTTTTCCCAACGTTCTGAAATAAAGCACTACAACATTTTCACAATATTTAAGTATTTCTAAAACCATCTCTGACTCACTCATGTTCATCATTTTGTATAATACTAATATTAATAACTATGAGATCCACTTAGAGTACCTATATGACAAGTCAATTTTTTATATTGCCTGGATCACTTTTACTCAGAATATATTTTTAAACAGCAAAATAACCTTTATTAACTACTCTCGTCTTCATAGGCCAATTACTTTTACCTAAATTTTGGCTGTAAAAACACTAGGTATGAATTTATAAAGCCAAAAGGCAAACGTTGTTTGAAAGTCAAATGAGTGTCGTTACATTGGGTCCAACCTTTAGTTGTTTTTAAATAGCATGTGTAATGCCCTGATGTTGTAGAAGGACTGTCATGAAAAATAATAGCTACAGTTCTAAAGGTTCTTCCTGATATCGATAACTGAGAAGCCACAAATTTTTTAATAGAAGTTGTCATTTTAGTTCCATCAGGTCTACATCGTTGGAACATTAAAATGACATAGTGACCATAATTTTGTAGAAATAATGTGGACAGCATTGCAGACTTACATTGGGTACACACCATATTGTGATCCGCTGCTTTAACTAGATTATTAAAAGGCACTGATTTGCAGTCTGGTAAAGTCAAATATATAAATCTTTCAGAGTCTATTCTAGTAGTACTTGATGAAGCACAGTTATCACAGTCATGTTGCCATTGATAAGAAAGGTTAAAAAGATGTTTTATATCTACTCCTTCATCTTGCAATACATCAAACATATACATTAAAAATTCCTGACAATCCAGCTGAATATTCTGTGAAAATTGATTTTGACCTGAACATATGTCTACAAGATTTCTAATTTCTGAAACACTTTCTATTTTTCATCTATCACTACTACATTTCTCTAACACAGAATTCAATAAACAGCACAATGTTTGTTCCCGATTTTCAACAATCTGTTTTTCTAAATTTTGAAGAAAAAAAACAACATTAACTACTACATTAGCATAGCAGTTGACACCAGAACTGTTTTCAAACTGAAATTCAACAACATCTTCAACAGAATCTTTTTTCTTTCTCTTTACAATTACACTTTTATCTACTTTATGCCTTTTTGCTGATACCTCACTGCCATTATTCTCATTTCTTCTTTTTCGGCCTACCACACGTTTTTCAATCAGAGGATATTGAGGCAAATGTGGAGCATACTCTCTTCTTAACCTATTGTATTCTTTAACACAATCTAGATCTGCACAAATCTTTGTTTCATCACACTCAATCAAGTACAATCCTGATAAAGTTCTGACTCATGATAATGCCACATATGCCATACCCCCTTTAAACACAGAACTTCCAATGTTCACCAAAGCGCTATCTACACTTAAACCTTGAGACTTATGAATTGTCACCGCATATGCCAAACAAATAGGAAACTGTTTTCGGCGAATATATAAGTCTTTCACGAGCAAAAATCTAGCTGAACAACGACAAATTTGTACTATTTCATCAATGCCATCAAATTTAATTTTAAAGATTTCAATTCCATCTCTATTTTTGTAATTCACAAAACCAACAACATGACCCATTGCTCCATTTACCGGACCTCTTTCAACATTTAAATTCCTTCTCAAAATGATACGACAATTTAAACACACATTCAGAGTCTTTTCAAAACCAGCAGTTTTAGATATAGTCTTCTCTAATGATTCCAATGTTGATTTCAAATTTTCAGACAAAATAATTGTTGCTCCCATATGCTCTATTTTATCTGTAGCTTCCAGTTTCACTATCTCTTCATTTTCTAACTGTAACATTTTGTTGTTGAACATGGAACATTCTTTCAGAGTTGGCATCAAACATATGCCAGATTTCTTCTCGTTAATTTTCTTAAAAATATTCTCTAGAAGAATGTTTTCATTTGGGTACAAATTTGAAATTAATCGTCCATGTAAAGCTTCTTTCCCTTGCTGACTTACTTTTCTGATTCTTACATCTTGTAAAATATTTTTATAATCTTCATCCTTTGTCTGCCGCATATTTTGAAGCAGTTCTGCATATTTGAAGTTTAACCATATATTAACGTTTCCAATGCTTCCTAAGCACTTCCTGGTATCTTCATGTGTGAGCATTTTGAACACAGGTTGTCCTTTCACTGGAGTCAACTGCAGAAGATCTCCAAAAACAATAATATGTTTTCCTCCAAATAAGACATCATAGTCTGTTCTAAGAATTTCTTGCATTTTCAAATGCACAAAAGCAAGCATTATATTTGACACCATGCTTACTTCATCAATGATAAGAAGTTTCATTTTCTTCAGGACTCTCGAAACTTCGGAACACGCATCTCCAGATAGCTTGTGATACTCCAATTTGTTATCATGCTCCACTGGCAGCATCAGTAAACGATGTAAAGTAATCCCTTTAATGTTATGTGCTGCCAGCCCAGTTGGAGCGGTAACAACACAAGACAGCGATGATTCAGTCCTTTTCTGCAGATAAGTTGCAATTGCTTTAATCAGAAAACTTTTTCCAGTTCCCGCTTCTCCACTCACGTACAGTTGGACAGGCTTAAATGATGTACATGAGCACTCTTTTTTCTCATGACTGAATCCATGTTCAATCTGTTCTGTGACTTTGTCATATATCTGTTTCTGCTCAAGGTTTAGTTGTTTCACCAAATCTTCTAAGTTAGCTTCATAATCTTGAGCTTGTTCCATAGCTCTTTCCACCTCATCCATGGCAGTGGCAGCTTCATTTTGGATAATTGGTCCTCCAAGTGGATCCTGACTCAATGAAGCAGAACTCCAACTGTCTTGAGAACTGTCTCTAGCAATCTCTGCAGCAATTGTGGCTTCTTGCTCTATTTCTTCGTTCAACATTTGCAGATAATTTGGAAAAACAGAACATTCTATGGTATCCTTGGTTGCATTAAAAGAATCTTCGTAACAGAGAAAATCTCCAAGTAGTTCCTCTTCTGTACGCCATGGCTTAAAGAGTTGCAAAAGAGCTAAATAGTAAAATTCCCTTTTCTCTGGATTTTCGCAACTCAATTTTCGATGGTTAATCAAATGGCCTTTTTTCTGTCTCACTAGACATCCTTCACACCCAATGATAGCATATATTTTATTGTTAATATCTTCTATGATGGTTCTCTTATAAATATAGTTTTGCAAAACTTCATACAAACAACTGTTCTCAAGATGACTACTTCTATTTGGATAGTATGTATCCAACATGTTGGTCTTCAAAATATCTGTACTTTCTGGTTCTTTCTCCGCCAAATACTCTATTTCTTGTACAGATTTCAAAACTCGATTTCATGTTGCAGCAAGACCTAGACTCACCCAAATGATGGTTCTAGATTTGGCATATAGACTTGCTGATGACAATCGATCAGAACATTTATATGCTCCAATTTCTCGATGCGACAACATCTTCAGACTGTAACTGTATAATTCTTGCTTAGACTCTTTTCATGTGAAATGTACTCCCACATTTCCTTCAGTTCTGCATTTCTTTTTTTGTGATGTAAGACGTCACATATCGAGCCACAGCAATAGAGTTGTCAGCAACGAATTGAATATCCATGTTAGCATTCCACATGGACAAAATCACTGGGTTGTAGTCGTTGATGTACTTGGACTCTTCGTTTCTTTTTAAATTGTATGTATTTTTTGGTGATTTCCTCGTAACACTATGTCGCAGAGAAGACATCAAATTATTTACTCTTCCTTTAGAAATCACTGGTCGTGGAAAGCCGAAACGACATTTTGTGTAGAACTTGTCCTTGTTTCTGAATTTTCGACGACAGTACTTTCCTCAACGATGGGATTGAAAGCGTAAAACTTGTTGCCTTAAACTGTTTTCTTCGGTAGTTTTCGGAACAGCACATGTTGAATACTCTTCAATGAAGCTCATCACTGTCTCATCCGAATCTGTTCCAAATTTGGGTGCATCTTTAATCCACAACAACATATGTATGTGAGGAGCACCTCTCGCTTGATACTCCTTTCTCCAAAAGAAATCCAAACCCTCTCCAAGGGGAGGATTTTTTTGTTGGTAATAAAAGACATCATAGCTTCAAATCTATGATTGAAATATCTGCATACATTCACTGGATCCAAAGAACACAGTTCTCCGGGTGTTTTGAATTCTATATTTTGTATATTTGCATTTGCCTCTCGTAGAAATTGAAGTAAGTCGTCCCATGCATACTCGGCACAGCTAAGAGTGAGGAACCATGTAGGAGTTCCTAAGTTTCTTAGCATAAATTTCAATTCCCCATGACGACGGTACCAATACTCGTTTGTACCACGCTGACGTGCCATGAGATTGATTAGATGAGATTCCAAAATATTATCTTGCAGATTCACTTTCTCCATAAAGTCCCTCGCCGAAACATTTTGCAGATGTGCTCCACTTTTCAGTATATGGTTTACTGCATAAGAAAGCCCAGACAAGTCACTTTCATACAGTAGATGAAACAAATAGGGAATGCATTGACGAAACCTTGGATCTTCAGCATATAATCTTACAGTTTGATATACAGATGCAGGAATTTGAAGTGGACGATCGTCATATCGTCCACCTCGACCTGTTGGAAATAGCTGTAGAAACCAACGAGCTTCCAAACTTTCTTCCCATACACTAATGGGACTTCCTTTTGCTGCTTTCATTTGAAACAATTCAATTGCATTCCCCATTACTTCTTTGGAATGCAAAGGATGAACAGTATAATGTTCATATATTTCTTCACTTCTAGACACATCAACTTTTTCAATTTGGCCGCCTGAACAAACACTGTCTTCATCTGCAGCTGTTTCCTCTGCTGCAACACATACATCTTTGTAATACTCATTATTTTTTGGACCAAATACAACGTTGCCTTTTTGACTTTCCTAACATCCACTAAATCTTGCCAGATTTTCTTACTCTTTGTCAGAACCCCATTAACTAGAATAACTAAAGGTTCCTCTTCTACTTTTTCTATACCAATTGTATCAATATTTTTTTTTAAATCAAGAGGCAAATAAACAACTCTTCCCTTTAATCCTCTCTGCAAATCTGAAGGAGGCAATTTCCCTATCTTAGGCTCCATGCGAACAATTGCCTGAAAAGGGTGAACACATTGAATCAAAATAGACTCATATGTATTTAAATCCATCAATTCACGGGGAATGTCTACCAACTCCAGTTTATTATGAACAGCTCTAGCAGGCATTCTGTTTTAATTTAATTTATCATAACAACATTTACAAATACGCTGATCAGAACTCAAATCAAAACAATTCTCCACCCAAAAATAAGTTGCAAAATCCTTCCACTCATAATTATTCATCTTTTCACTTTTTACGTATAAATCAACTAATCTAGTTTGATGCTTATAATGACTTCGTCGACAACACACACAAGTACAATTCGGCCTTTCACCTGATTTCACCTTAAACCTGGTAATTTTCTGCTCAAACTTTTCTGTACTTGAAATCTGTACATTGTCTTCCACATTACCTTGAATTGCTGTGTCACTTTCTACACTATCCTCTTTTTCACCAAAATAACAAATCTCAATTTCTTCACAAATCTTCTTCACATCTAATTCAGTTCCATGCAAAAGAGCACTGTTTAATTGTTTAAGCTTAAGTGCTGAACTTTTTGCCTAATACAACATTCTCTCTAATTTCCTCATTTTGGTATGATGCACCGCTAACATCCTAAAATGATGAAAAACACTCTGACAGACTTTTCTAGAAAGACAAGCCAGTGAATGGCCTTGCAAACCTGTGTTTTCTCTCACTCTGCAAGGATCTAAGTCTTGCAACAACTTCACTTTCTGCTTTAGACTTTTCTTACTATATGTACGTAAGAAATTACAAAACAAATCAATTGATTCCTGTCGCACACTACAAATACGACTACACTTCCAAGTGTACACTGGACCCTTAGTACGTCTCCCTAAAACTTCATCAGTTAACACCTCTTCTGGTTCTCTAGGCACAAGTTTCTCTTTTTCAATCAGACAACCGTCTTTCACTTCATACGCTCGACCACTGGTGTCAACTGCATGCACTAAATCATTCTCCTGGAAGTAACTCTCCTCATTAAAAAATTGGCTCACAACTTGAACTGTGCATCCATTCTCCAGAAAAATGTTTACAAAAATTAGTCCGATTAATTACTCTTTTCCACCTACTGTTTGATTTGAAAACATTAATTGTCTTTTTAAGTGTCCTAATTCTATTGATTATTAAAATAAATAATTTTTTCTTAACTTCAAAAGCCTGATCAACAATATTCTCTACACTTTTCTTTTTCTTATAAAAAGCAGCTCTCTGTTTACCTTTCCTAATGTTTTTTTAACAAATTTAAAACCACCCTATTGCGAAACATTCGTTTACGAATGTCTCTAAACTGATTCTGCCTTCTATTCATATACATATTATTCTCTCCTGCTCCAGTTGTAGGATTCTTTGAGGTTCTCTCCTTCCTTTTCAAATTTACTCTCTCATTTTCTTTTTCTACATGCTGTCCATCATTTTTTTTTTAAAGTACATATGTTCCGAATAAAAGACTTAGTTGTCTTACCAGGAGCTTGGTTCCTGTTTTTTGAAGTATTTGTTGTGGAAGAGTGCTGTAGTGTTGTTGCTGTTTTTGATTTTTGTCGGTTACGTTGTTTTCTTGTCCTTTCACTTGTGGGCATCTTTGCTTACTCTTGAAATCTTGATTTCAATCTGTGTTAAAGAAAAAAATAGCACATTATAGACCACTATTACCAAACAACAAAGCAATGACAAAAAGCAAACGATCTATTCAGGGTTACAGATCAGGTGAGGATTCTCCAGGGGTGCACAAAAGGTGAGGCCTGTATTGAAGAGTATAGTGGAAGACAGCTCTGTCCACAGGTACAAAGAAGATGAGACCTGTGTCTAGGAGTCCAGTAGGGGATAGACTTCATGAAGTCTAGTCCACTGCACTCTTATACACAGGCTTCACCACCTATGCTTCCCGGGAAAGGCCTCTCTCCCACTACAGTCTTGATCATAAACCTCACCTCCTCTTGTTGCACCATATTTAAAAAGTGCCGCATGTAGGTAGATGCGTCATTTTTTAAACCTTTTGCACCACATTATACCTCTGTCAAGTGTAATGTGCACATTATAGACCACTATTACCAAACAACAAAGCAATGACAAAAGGCAAACGATCTATTCAGGGTTACAGATCAGGTGAGGATTCTCCAGGGGTGCACAAAAGGTAGGCCTGTATTGAAGAGTATAGTGGAAGACAGCTCTGTCCACGGGTACAAAGAAGATGAGACCTGTGTCTAAGAGTCCAGTAGGGGATAGACTTCATGAAGTCTAGTCCACTGCACTCTTATACACAGGCTTCACCACCTATGCTTCCCGGGAAAGGCCTCTCTCCCACTACAGTCTTGATCATAAACCTCACCTCCTCTTGTTGCACCATATTTAAAAAGGGATGCATGTAGGTAGATGCGTCATTTTTTAAACCTTTTGCACCACATTATACCTCTGTCAAGTGTAATGTACAGGGAGGGGTAATTTCTCCGCAGAAAGCCTCGTAATAATGACACAGTGAAATCTACGAGATTTCACTGCGTCACTTTTAGGACACTGTTACATCAAAATCTTGCACCTGCCTCACAGCAGGGATAAGACTGAGGCAAACACTTTCACATGGAGCTTTCCCCATGTGATAGGATTCTGACACCTAAGCAGGAGTGCAGATGAGATGAAGAGCACAAAAGGTGAGGCTTGTGTCCAAGAGTGCAGTGGACAGGACTAAACTGGAGTAGTATGCAAAAAAAAAAGAAACTCATTTATGAGGCCCTGCGTTAGTTTTGCACTGCTGATGCGTCACTTTTTGTGACGCATCGGCGGCATAAAACATATACCTTTTTGCGGCATATTTAAAAAGTGACGCATGTAGGTAGATGCGTCACTTTTTAAACCTCTGTGCCACATTATACTCAAAAATTTAAAAGCCATTTTTTTTCCCCAAAACCGTTTTTGACATCACATTTAGGAAACACAGCACAGGTCCTATGTACAAGCATTCCATGTCATTACTGAAACCTCACTATTTTACAAAATACAATTCCTCTATACAAACAAACTCAATATGCTTCCTACACTGAGTTAACACAGGTAACATCATTGTAAAGAGTCAAATTGACGCCTGTGTCTAAGAGTGCAGTCGGGGATAGGCTTCATGAAGCCTAGTCCACTGCACTCTTAGACACAAGCCTCACCACCTACGTTCCCCAGGAAAGCCCAAACATGTAACTTTTTGCGCCATATTTAAAAAGTGACGCATGTAGGTAGATGCGTCACTTTTTTAACCTCTGCGCCACATTATACTCAAAAATGTAAAAGCCATTTATTTTTCCCCAAAATCGTTTTTGACATCACATTTAGGAAACACAGCACAGGTCCTATGTACAAGCATTCCATGTCATTATTGAAACCTCACTATTTTACAAATTACAATTCCTCTATGCAAACAAACTCAATATGCTTCCTACACTGAGTTATCACAGGTAACATCATTGTAAAGAGTCAAATTTATTTCTTTAAACATGCACACATTCTTTATTCCTTTTAAAAAATGTAAAAGCCATTCAATTTTCCCAAAATCGTTTTTGACATCACATTTAAGAAACACAGCACAGGTCCTATGTATAAGCATTCCATGTCACTACTAAAACTTCACAATTTTACAAAATACAATTCCTCTATGCAGTAAAAACTTTTTACCAAGCATTATCAAAAAGCATGACACAAAGCAACATTAAAAAACCACAATTTGCTTCCAAATCTTCTCCATAGAGTATACAAGTCTCTATGTATATTAAATGAATCATAACTCACCTTTACAAATGCTTTAGGAGATTCAGAACAGTGTCACATACACACACCAATATTTCTTTAGCAGAGCAAAAGGTATGTTCTCCAGGCACTGCAAACCTTAATGGCACAGAAAACCTCTAATTCTACACACATATTGCTCATGGTAACCAATCAAAACTCTTCCCTCTGTATTTTCAAACCAACACCCTTCCCCCCCCAGCCCTTTCTACCTGTTACCATAGCAACTCCCTCCTCACTGAGCTCTCAGGTTTAAAAGTTTATTCTACAATGTTGCAAATCACCTCAGCAAGGATGTTTGACCTGCGAATACACCAGCTTATCTGGTGCAATGTTTCTTTAAATGACTTTTTTTTAACCATTCAAATGACTTCTTACACAGAACACAACCATGCACCCTAACTTTCAGTTTTCAACTATCTCAATCTACCAATCATTGCTTGAAAGTCTACAGTTTTTTTTGTGCAAACTCCTATTGTTCCAACTGCCATTTCTTTCCCACACTTCATCTGACTGCACCAGATTCTCCTCTCACCATGTATTCTGTCTGGATTATTGGACATAGCTATATCCACTGGGCTCAAAGGTATGCAGCTACCAGAAATTTTCACAACCTTGATTTACAAAATGTGAACATTAAATGGATTGGCCAGATAGGATTGCGTTACAACATGCAAGATATCTACAGAGGAGATGGTGTGCACTACTCAGATGAGGGGAATAGAATATTCCTCCTGAATTTAAGACTGTGCATTGGTACCTACTTGTAGGTACCTAAATCAGCCACAGAACCCAAAAGCTCTTTTCAGAGCTACCCTACCTCTGATCACTCCAAATGATTATCTTTTTCTAACTTTTTTCACTATTTTTCACCAAAGTACGCTCTCCGGTACGCTTCCCGGTGCGCGTACTGGGCGCTCCCCCCGCGAAAATTAAAAAATAATTTTCTTTTTTTTTGGTCTATATGGGCCTCCTAACACCCCCTCAGAAAACCTAGGGGGTCAGGGAGTGCCTACCGTGCCCCCTTATACCCTTTTCCTACGTTGTTTGTCCTCCATTTTCTGTCTCAAATCTACCGAAACACAAAATGGAGGACTCCCGTAGCGCTGCCGGAACGCGTACTGGGGCGCGCACCGGGAAGCGCTCCCAAAAAATTTGAAAAGTTAATTTACATTAAAACCACTGGAGACACTTTCACCAAATATACAATAGCTCATACTACATACCAATCCCTACCATTTTCACAAATTTGGTGGAATCCCATTGAGCCATTTAGCCTGTAGACCTCTCTAAATATCCTGAGGTAAATTACTTCACAAAAACACATCTGAAGTATTAGAATTGACAACCAATTAAGAAGTTACTTTCATTTTCTACTATTATTTCATGACATTTGAATGGTTATGTACCTGAATATATATAAAGAAAGAGAGGGAAACACAGCCATTTTGACTACTACTTCCTGAAGTACATTTCAAGAGCATTTTCACTGACAACTTCAACTTCTTTTTGAAAGGTAAGTTGTTATTTTGAAAACTGAAGTATGTTGTGCACTTAATTTGGAAAACTTCTTCTGATAATTATTAACTATCCCTCTGTAATAGTTATAGATTGAGATATACTTCTCTGTTATAGTTATGGATGGATTTAGGCTTGCCTTGTATAATTATGAATTTACTTAGGCTTCATCACATACACTTTTTATATTTCTACTTCCAGTCTGATACAATACACTGCCCAAAGATAAATTCACTGTTAAAAAATCCACACTACCTGTCTGAACTTAAACCCAACAGTGCCCTATCTTTACTGATATATTAATTTTTTATGCAAATTTCAGCAAAAAAATGGAAGGACAACAAAACATTTCCTTTGAAATTGTCCTGGAGAGCAACAATGAAGAAATTCTAGAACCCAATGATAACATGGGATTCATGGATGAATCAAGGGACTATGAACTACTACAATGTGTAGAATCAGTGGATTTGCTCATTCAAAATGAGGACATTTCTGACAGTCAAATGATAGAAGTTATATTTAATTTGGAAAAAGAATCTGAAAAATAAATTTATATTTAATAATTCTAAAATTGTTTGAAACATTATTCATTTTTATATGTAATTCTTAAACTAGTACCAAATTGATTATAATGTAAAGACAGACTTATAGTATACTGTGCAACTTTTTTATGTTACATAGTAATTTTGCTCATAGATACTTCCTTTCACCCACTATATTATCTTCAATGTGTATTTGACATCTCTTTTTCATCTCCTGCCTCCATGTTGTTTCTGCTTTCCTGACAGACTATGATATGGATTCCATATACCACAATAACTTCTGTAACAACATGCAAGATATATACAGAGGAAACGGTGTATATTAAATTTAAGACTCAGCATTGGTACCTACATGTTGGTACTTAAAACACCCTAACAACACAACAACTCTATTCAGAGCTACCCTACCTCTAAGAACTTTAAATTATTATTTTAGTGTTTCACTGAGTTTTCCCGGTGCACAGACATATTATCGACTCCAAAATATCGTTTGGACAGAATATCGAGTTTTAAATATCGTTTGGAGAAAATATCGACAGGACAGAATATCGACAGCCAAAATATCGTTGTTAAGGTAAGTGAAGTAATATCGACTGTAAATAATATCGAAAGTAAAAAATAGCGTTTTTTATATAATATGTAATTATTTATAGTGTTTTTATGTTATAATATGTGTGAAAAGTGTCATTTTATGTTATAATTATTTTTAATTAATGATTTTTATTAAATTATTGTGTAATTTTATTCTGTAGCGGGTTGTGGGTTTATAGGGGAATAGGGTGGGAAGTAATTTAATTATAATTAATTAAATATGTAAATTTATTAATTGGTAGTAATATTTAATTAATTGGTAATTAAATATTATATGTTAATTATTTAAAATGTAATTGGTAATTAATTTAATTTAATTGATTAATTGCTAATTATGTAAATTAAAATAATGTATTTCCTGTAGCGGGTTGTGGGTTTATAGGGGAATAGGGAGGGAAGTAATTTAATTATTATTTATTAAATATGTAAATGTATTAATTGGTAGTAATATTTAATTAATTGGTAATTAAATAATATTTGTTAATTAATTAAAATGTAATTGGTAATTAATTTAATTTAATTGATTAATTGCTAAATATGTTAAATTAAAGGGGTATTTTTTAGGGTTCAGGGCCAGTTTTTAGTTTTTGGGTAAAGGGGTATTTTTAGGGTTCAGGGTCAGTTTTTGGGTAAAGGGGTATTTTAAGGGTTCAGGGTCAGTTTTTAGTTTTTGGGTAAAGGGGTATTTTTAGGGTTCAGGGTCAGTTTTTAGTTTTTGGGTAAAGGGGTATTTTTAGGGTTCACGGTCAGTTTTGGGTTTTTGGGTAAAGAGGTATTTTTAGGGTTCAGGGTCAGTTTTTAGTTTTTGGGTAAAGGGGTATTTTTAGGGTTCAGGGTCAGTTTTTAGTTTTTGGGTAAAGGGGTATTTTTAGGGTTCAGGGTCAGTTTTTAGTTTTTGGGTAAAGGGGTATTTTTAGGGTTCAGGGTCAGTTTTTGGGTAAAGGGGTATTTTAAGGGTTCAGGGTCAGTTTTTAGTTTTTGGGTAAAGGGGTATTTTTAGGGTTCAGGGTCAGTTTTTAGTTTTTGGGTAAAGGGGTATTTTTAGGGTTCAGGGTCAGTTTTGGGTTTTTGGGTAAAGAGGTATTTTTAGGGTTTAGGGTCAGTTTTTAGTTTTTGGGTAAAGGGGTATTTTTAGGGTTCAGGGTCAGTTTTTAGTTTTTGGGTAAAGGGGTATTTTTAGGGTTCAGGGTCAGTTTTGGGTTTTTGGGTAAAGGGTTTTTTTAGGGTTCAGGGTCAGTTTTGGGGTACAGGGGTACAGGGGTACAGTGTAAAAATAAAGTAAAATTAAATTTACATTAATTTAATTTAATGAAATTAAATTAAATTAAATTATATTAAAATAATTTTAAATAATTTAAATTAAAAAAAATTATTATATACTTACCAATACTTACGTTGTAATGGTAGTGCGTTGTAAAAGTTGCGTTGTAACGTCATATATCCACTGTTGCACTCTTTGCAGTGGGAATAGTAATTTTTACTCTTTTGTATTTGTACGTTAATAATATTGGCTATTATTTAATTAAATTTTGTTACTATATATATATATGTTTTAAGAAATATGATTAAAAAAATATTATTTTTTTACTTTCATTAATTATTTAATTATTAAAAGTTATTTTAAGTATTGTTAATTATATTTTAGTAATTAATTTTTTATATTCATGTAATTAAACATTGTTTTTATTAAAGTCGATATTTTTTACAACTATATTTTTGTTAACGATATTTTGTACTCGATATTTTTGTACTTACCTGTTTGTACATACAAACTCGATATTTTGGTTGTAGATATTTTCTCATCGATATTTTGGGTAGTCGATATTTTGGTAGTCGATATTATTTCAGTGATCCAGTTTTCCCCATGTATGGGGTGGGGAGGTGTGTGTGTGGGGGATGTGTGGGGTGTGTCTGTGAGGTGTGTGTGTGTGTGTATTTCTGAGGGGGGATGAGATGTATAGGTGTGTGTAGGTGTGTGGGGTATGTGGGTGTGGGTGGGGATGTGGGTGTGTAAGATGTGTGTGAGGGTGTGGGTGTGTGGGGTGTTTGGGTGTAGATGGGGGTGTGGGGGTGTGAGCTGTGTGTGGGGTGTGTGTGGGTGTGGGGGTATGTGTGTAGAATGTGTGTGTATGTGTGGGATGTGTGAGTGTGTCAGTGAGGTGTGTGTGTGTGTGTGTGAGGGGGGAGGTGTGTGTGTGTGGCATGTGTGAGGTGTGTCTGTGAGGTATCTGTGTGTGCGTGTATGTGTGTTGGGGGGGTGAGGTGTGTGTGTGAGTGTGTGTGTGTGGGATGTGTGGGTGTGGTTGTGGATGTGTAAGGTGCCGGTGTGGGGTGTTTGGGTGTGTGTGGAAGTGTGCGTGTGTGAGGTGTGTATGGGGAGTGTGTGGGTGTGGGGGTGTGGGGTTGTGTGCATGTGGGTGTGTGTGGGACGTACTTGTAGGTACCTAAAACAGCCACAGACCCCAAAAGCTCTTTTCAGAGCTACCCTACCTCTGATCACTCAAAATGATTATTTTATTATTTATTATTATGATTATATAATTTTTTTCACAGTTTTTCCCCATGGTACGCTCCCCAGTACGCTCCCCGGTACGCGTACCGGGCGCTCCCCCCGCGAATTTTTTTTTTTTTTTTTGTCCCGCGGGACCCTTTTATGACCCCCACATCAAACCTAGGGGGTCAGTGGGGGTGTACCCTGCCCCCTTTTGGTCATTTCCCCCTTTGTTTTTTGCCACCTCTTGTGTCTCGATCCTACCGAGACACAAGATGGCGGCCACTGTGGACTGTTTCGAATGTTTACAGACACCCGAGAGCCAATCAGCTTTCCGTGCGCAAGTCGCGTGGCGCGCCCGGAGCGCTCCCCGGTGCGCGTACCGGGGCGCTGCCATAGATATATAAATTTTTTTGAACCTAAATTACTCAAAATCCTCTGGAGCACATATCTTGAGACATAGCAAAGGCACATCGGGCTACCAGTCCCTACAATTTTGCCAAGTTTGGTAAAAATCCATTCAGCCGTTCGAGCTAAAAGTGCGACCGACCGCCCTATGGAAATTAACATGGGGAAAACACATTTTGGGACCCCCCTTTTATCTCGGCCCCCACTTGACGAATCCCCCCCAAACTTTCAGGGAAGGAGCGGAGCGCCGCGAGGCAAAGTTGCTGAGAAATTCAAGCAGATTCCTCAACCGACGCCAAAGTTATTCCCAATAGAATGTTGCGATTACCCTATGGAAATCAATCCTAACTATAACTATCTACTGGCGACCGCCAGTAGGTAATATATATATATATATATTTGGTTTTGTGTGAGAGGGTGCTCTAGCATGAGAGGAGCCCCTCTGCAGCTTTCAGAACCATCTCCTTATAGCTGTTCTATTATATAGCCATATCATATACTCTTAAGTGCATTATAATCCTCGCGGTTAATGCTAACTTTGGTTTGGCTTTATCGAAACATGTCGTGTAAGGTTTCAAACACTTTGGAATACTCCCCCCCGCCATTTCTGGTGGCGGGGGTAGCATTCCACCCTTCTAAAGGGAGAAGACATGTAGTTACTGGTAAACCGGGTTGAAGTTAAACAGATCCTCAGCATCACAAAATGGATGCTGCTGCCACAGACACGAGTCTGCCCTCCTGCTGCTGGACAAAACTCTGGCAGGGGAGGCCTGCACAATAGGTTTCCTGTCCAGGGAAGTGCCAGCACCTCCACAGACAGGCTTTAGTGTTTTGGGGCAGGGTGGGTTGCATTCAGCAGATGCTTTTCCAGACCCTGCCTGGGGCACACAAGGTGCTCCATGCATAGCCCGGTTCAAACCAGTTGCTGGGGCACTCAACCCCAGCTCTGGCACAAAACTGGACAAAGGGAAGGGGGTGTAACCACCCCCTGCCCAGGTCCACCCATAGGAGGGACCTAGCCAGGTAGTCCAGCCCCCATCCTTAGTATAAGTATAGGAGCTCTGTCCCTAGGACTTTAGATTACCCTGGACAAATCTTTGAAAGACATATCCTGGACTTTCGACGTTCCATTCTGACTGGAAGATGGAAGATATCTCCCTTGTGGTCAAGGGTGACCACCCGGTTCAAACAGGTACAACAGCGACTTTGCCAGTCTGCATTTTTGAGGCTCCCGCCGGATCCCGAAGAATCTGCGACACAGGAACTGGACTTCCAAACTTCTCTGACGCCAATCCACATCCACAGCAAAGCTGAGACCCGTGCCGGACACGAGAGACGTGGGACTGGACACCTTGGACATCCTGCATTTTGCTACCTGCACTCCTTTCCTGAAGCCTCAGTAAGTTGTGCATTGGGGTACAAGAAGCCCCCAGCCCCGAGCACCATTTGTTCCAAAGCCCAGGCCCCCACACTCCGCGAGTGTCCCGTGGGCCCCGCCTTTGCTTTTGAGCTTGACTCATCCTCCCGGTTCCTTGCCTGTTGTCTAGTGAGCCCCCAAAGACCTTTCCTTTGAACTTAACTTGCTTTCCTGATTGCTCCAGACTTGTTCCAGCTTCCCTGAAAAGGAGAAGCACCACAGACCTTACTGGTCTGCCACAGAGCCAATCTTGACATCCTGCTTGGGTTGCAGTTGCCAAGGCTTGTTGGGTTCAATCCGGATGCCAACATCGCAGTCATCTAGATCCATTGTGGGGCAGCTTGAATCCAGTGCCTGGTCATCGTCGATGCCTCCTGGACCTCGTGGCTGAAGAGACAAGTTTGACTACTTCATCTGAAATCACCCAACATTGCCTGGTTCCTTCCTGGTCACTGGCTAGTGACCCAGACTCTGTCCCTTCTGCTTTCAGGTTCTTCAGATCTTTGATCCACCCTTGGATCCACCCGGACAATTTTCCTCTAGGCGCCTGCAGCACTTCTTTGCAGCTCTCCATAGAAAACGACTACGAAACCCATCACGAAAATACACCTATGCGGCCGGCTTCCCTGGGTGAGGTAACACGAGTACTCCGGTGCTCCCGTGGGTCTTGACGCTCAAAGTGTCCTAGTTTAAAAGGGTTCCATCCTAGTCCATCCGGAAGTGTCCTTAAATTGTGTATTTGTAACTTTTACGAACTCCATAAAAAGTCAATGGTAACCCGCTCCTGTGTTTAGACACTGCACACGGCTCCCGTGGGCCTCCTGCTTCCTAACCTACGGTCGATTAGTGTAGCCCCAGTGATTCCACAGGCCTTAGGCCTGCTTTCTACTTCTCACGCGGTACTTATACCACTTTCTTAGTATATGGTTTGTGAGGCCCCTAGGGCATAACATATACTGTGAGACTTATCGTATATTAACTGTGTGACTTGTATTGTATTTTGACCTCTTACCTCATAAAGAGTGCAGAGGGGATGTGTTTAGATTAAATACATATGTATTTGATATATACCTTGTGTGGGGTCCTTTCATTTGGTACTCAAGTGATTATAATTGGGGAAAAAAACTTGCTTAACTCGCCTACTGAAGTCTTAGCCTGAAGACTGCTGGTTCATGCTACCACTAGGATTGCTTTCTAAAAGGTTGACTTTACAACTACCATAAATGAGGGTCGATTAGACTGGTGCAAGGTGTCCACTAGAACTAGTGGACATCATATGCCAAGCTAACTTCTCACATTGGTGTGCAGTGGCTTGGATAAGAGCTTGCAATTGTTTTACCAAATAATCTTGAGATATCATCTGAAAGATCATATCAAAGTACCTGTAGGTACATATAAATCAAGTCTTATATACATACATTCCTCTTGGGGAGGACCCAGTGGTCTCTGATGATGAAGTGGATGCTGAACAGGATGAGGTTGATGAACCTGACCTGGGCAACACAGGACTATCTAGAGGTAGAGAGGGCCATGGTAGGCCATCCTCTAACCTTCCAAATAGGCCTAACAGTGGAAACAGAAGGCGCAGATCACTTTCCAGTGGTTCTGATCATTCTGATTCCTCAGTAGAGTTCAGTGCCTCTGCTCTGAGGAGGATGACATACCCTCAGAGGAAAAAGCATAAAACTAGAATGAGAGAGGTCAAGCTGAGGATCAAGAGGCAAGACGTTGTGCTTGCAAAAGAGACCCTGGCTCTTGAAAGAGAGAAGAAATTGTGTGGGCTAGAGCCCACTGGTGGCAGCATAGTACCTAGAGATAGGGAAAGGTCTGATGACCATAGAAACCTGAACAAAATTGTCCCTCCCTATCAGGTTGGGCATGACATCCACAGAATGGAACTGCTTTGGAAAGGGCCTGCAAAGTACAGAAGGCACCCCAAAGTCAGTGGGCAGCAATTTTGTGGCTCTCCTATGCAAACAAAGGTAGAGACAAGCTCCTCACTGTTAGAGAAGAGGATGTTGACAACTACACTATCCTGAAGAGTGCTCTGATAGATGGGTTTGGCTTAACCACTGAGCAGTACAGGTTGCTGTTCAGAGACACCCAGAAGACACAGACTCAGGACTGGACTGATTTTGTAGATTGTGCTACTAAGGCTCTGGAAGGCTGGTTACTGGGTAGTAAAGTAAATGACTATACAGGATTGTACAATTTGATTATGAGGGAGCAGATCCTTAATAATTGTCGAAACCAGCTTTTGCACCAACACCTGGTGGACTCTGATCTGACCTCTCCCCGAGAATTGGGAAAGAAGGCAGACAAATGGGTCAGAACCAGGGTGAGGCCTAAAAATCAGGGTGGTGACCGGAAGAAAGATTCTACCAAACCACAAGAGAAAGGTGGGGATAAATCTAAGGACAAATCCACTACAGGGCCCCAAAAATCCTCTGAGGGGGTGTGTCCCAAACTCCTTCCTCTACTGTTAAGAAACCGTATTGCCAAATATGTAAGCATCCTGGCCACTGGAAAACTGACAGCAGTTGCCCAAAAGCCAGCAATAAGGAAAATATTCCTCCAAGTAATACTCCAACACCTCCTGTTACTACTAGTAGTAATCCCCCAGGTGGTGGGAGTGCCCCCAAAACCTTGGCTGGTTTACTTGGGGAGCTCAGGTGGACTCTGGCCTAACCAGGTCCCCTACTACAACAACTCTAGTCTGTGGTGATGGCATGGGGTTTGCCAACTTCACTGCTTGTCCCACTACCTTGGGCAAGTGCAGACAGGAGCCCCACATCAATGGTCAGACAGCTGTGGCCTATAGAGACACAAGGGCTAGCATCACCATGGTGACTGAGAGACTAGTCCCCTCAGAACAGCTTTTACCTGGGTTTACATACCAGGTGACCAACATTGATGGAGTCAGGTCAGATCATGCCATGGCAGTAATAAATCTCAGCTGGGGAGGTGTCACTGGCCCAAAGAGAGTGGCAGGGTCTACAAACTTGCCTGTAGATTGTTTACTGGGCAATGATCTTGAGATCTCCGCCTGGGCTGAGGTAGAGCAACACGCCATTCCAAAATGATAGGCCTTCCTGAAAAAGTTAGTAGGGCTGTGATGGTCACAGCCCAAACCCAAACAGATTTTTGTGTTGTGAAGCCTGAAACTATGGATCACTCCACTCAGACAGAGAGCATTGGGGAGGAAGAAAAGTATCACTCCCACCGGGGAACATCCTTTACGACGCGGATGTTACCCGACAGTACCTTTACAACGCGTATTTTAGAACTCAAGTCGTAACTACGACTTGCGCTGGAGGGCGCTAAAGGACAAGGAATAGTAGATTTACTATTCCAGCACCTTCCCTACTGTACGTAGGCTGGTTTTGGAATAGTAAATTAAACTATTACTAAGTCCGCACCCCTACAGCGCAAGTCGTGGTAACGACTTGCGTTGTAAAATACGCGTTGTAACGGTACGCGTGGTAACACCACGCGTCGTAACAACGTACATTCCTCCCACCAGACATTACGTGAGGGTCAGCCTCCTCAGGGAACTGACCCTACCCCTTGTGAAGGAACTGCCCCAGAGGTAGTTAGGCCTGGCCTGGCAGAGCCCCTGATGTCAGTGGACCCTTCCAAGGTGGTACTCAGTCTGGAGCAGGTAACCTGCCCCTCTCTACCTAGCCTCAGTCAGCCCAGGGCTGTAGAGGTCAGGGAGGCCAGTGGAGCCCAAAGGGCCCCCAGTCCAGAGGAACCCCCCCATCAGCAGATTAAGGGCGCCGGGTCTAGCAGCCCTAGCCAGGTGAAAAATCCTCAACCCTCTGAGGGATCTCTCTTACCCTTGGGTAGGAACCTCCCCCAGATGGACTCTGTTGGACACAGGCACTCCTGGAACCCAGTGGTCCCAAACCTGAACTGTCCCTCTAGTAGTCCAACCAAAGGGACCCAACCTTCAGCTGTAGGTAGCCAAAGGTTGACCCTGAGAGCACTGTGCAACTCAGTCATGGACAGAAATGCATACATGGTGGATAGTGATTGGAGGAAGCTGAGCCCAACCTTAGTGGAGCCTCACTTCAGTACTCCATTCCAGCCCCAGCCTTTTACTTTGCCAAAACACCACACAGGAAGTAATTCCCAATGGTGGAGACCCTCTGATACTCTTAGGGTGAGGGATTGCTTAGTGGACCATAAGACAGGGGGTAACCATGCTAGAGCAGGTACTTACTTATATGGCCACTTAGTCAACATAGGCCTACCTGGACAAGGATAGCCTTATCTCCTTTCGTTTGGGTCGGGGGGTTATGTAGGAAGGTGAAATCTGAATATATGGTTCCCCCAATTTTTTCCTGGTGTTTTGCTACTTAGTTGGACTGGGACCCTGCTAATCAGGGCCCCAGTCTATCTGCTGTCTCTAGAAAATGGACTCCATGTACTTTAGGTACATACCAGATTGAGTATTGGGTCACCTTGTGAGTCCCTGTATAGTGTACCATAGGTACCCAGGGCACAGGTGCACCCAAGCACTACCAGGGGCTGCAGCATGTATTATGCCATCCCTGGCTGGCCCTCCAAACTGACACCACCGGTCTGTTCACACAGCCTGGGTAAGGTGGTGTAATCACCCCTTACTTAGATATAGTATTGTTGAAAACGTATCTAGGACCCTATTTTAATATTCCCGATTTATGCCCTTATGTGGTTATATCAAATCATATCCTTATAAAGGCATAAGAATCATACCCATATTAAGTCATAGCCAATGCAGTCCAAATACGGCAAGGCTACTCCCATAGACTCCTAGAAAGTACAACGCGTTCTTAATCAAACCAAGCCTCCAGCAGCCCGGGAATCCCCCCTGCTTCTGTATTGATTTGTCCTAGAACTCCTGGAGTCCTGAAAGAACTGCGAGTTCTTAGTGACGTCTTATGTCCAACCTTACGTCAAACTCGGCACCTTCCAGGTATAAATATACCTGTCAGGTCCCTGCGGGTGGTGGAGAATTCTACACCAAGAGTTCGTTATAAGATCAAGACAGGTTCCAATCACACGCTTTCTGTCTGTTTTTGGAGGCAACGAGTAGCGCAATCTAGAGGCAAAGAGACATTTCCTGATTGTGCCACTGACTAGTTGCTTTAACGTTCTAGTCTTTCTGGGGCGGCCATTTTGTGCGCTCGAGCCTTTTGCTCTGCGCACTTCAACGGTCAAATTCCTGAGGATAAGACGCTTCTGTGTTAGCGCGTCTTTTCGAGTAAATCCAGTCCGTTCAATTTTAAGTTGAGCAAGCCCTTGTCCCTGAGTATTACCTAGCGCTAACTTCAGTTAGTCTGTTAGTGCTTTTCCGTTCCAGTTCCTGATTTTCGCTCTTCAGCGGCTACTCAGTATTCTTGCCTCACTCTCCTGGTAGGACTCTTCTTCTTTGTGTGGGTGTCAAAGTCTATTAGAGTGAGGTAAGATTTTCAGCCCTACTCAGTTCCAGTTCTGAATCCAGTATTCTCCTGTGAAGCTTCATAGCGAGTGTTCTCCTAAACACTCAGTACCTGCATTTGAATTTGAATTTCGTCTGAGTAAGAAGAACTATAGCGTATGTGTATTCGCTATCAGCCTTGGGCAGACTATAAACAGCATTTGAGTAATACTATACTTTCGAGAGCTAGAGACTCAATTGTGGAGTATGATCAAGCAGCAATTGGTCTTCATCCTTCCTGAGCCTAGATGACTTCAAGTATAGTAGTGTATATTCTGATATGCATATTAATTATACAGTATTATACCAACTGTGAATTTAGCAGCAGACGTTCATACTACAAGAACTGTCAAAACTCAACTCTAAACTGGATTTAATGCTTCTATCTGGACTTCCACTTTCCAGATTCATTTATAGAGAGGGGCTAAAGTCCGCACACATTCAGGTACTTGAAAGTAGTGTATTAATAGTGAGTAGGAGATAGTGCCATAATATAGTGGGGAACTGTAGTAATGTTTTGCTTACTTTTACAGGAGATGATCTTCCTGAACGAACAGTAAGAAGATTATATGTGTGGCAGTCTCTCTGTTTGTTATCCACTTCCCCTTTCCCTTTCATTCCTGGGCTCAGAGTTCTCTGGGTACAGGGGTGTAGGGGAGTTGGGAAATTCTCACCTAGCAAGAACCTTCTGGTCATCTGCTCCCACGGATTCAAAGGAATTCAGGTACGCTCTCTGACAGATTGAAGTGCCAGAACATTTCTTTCCGTCTGGGCAGAATGGCAGAAGGCTTAGATGTGAAGGCGTTGGCAACTATTCTAGAGGATTTGCAAAAGCAGCTTAGTGAAACCAGGGAGGAGGTTAGGAAGTCCAATCAGGAGGCTAGTTACCTTAGGCAGCGGGTAGAAGAACTTTCTGTGAGCCCCAGTCCTAATTTCGGAGGGCTTAAGGCTCCCACTTTTGCTCCTACCTCTTCGTCCTCATCTGCGTTAACTACGCAAGTTGTCCTTGCAATGTCCCCTACCATACCTTCGGCCCCCCCCGAAAGATTTCAAGGAGATCCGCATAAGGCTAAAATCTTTTTGACCCAGTGTTCCCTGCATTTCCTCTGTAAGCCCATTTTATTTAAAGAGGATCAGTCTAAAGTGGCGTTTGTGCTGTCCTATCTTAGTGGTGACGCTGCAGCGTGGTCTATGCCTTTGGTCTCCTCTAATGATCCGGTGTTGTATAAATTTGAAGATTTCAAGGCGGAGTTTCTTCGAATCTTTGATCGTCGTACAATATCTCAGACCACTGATAATGAGCTATTGGATCTAAAACAGGGAAACAGAGAACTAGTTGCGTATTTGGCACAATACAACAAGCTAATTGTGGAAACTAATTGGCCTGCAGCAAAAAGAGCGGCAATTTTCTACAGAGGCCTAAGGGATGAGTTAAAGGATGGGTTGTCCCAAATTCCTAGAAGACCTACTGATGTCTCTGAATTAATCGACTTGGTCCTTCAAATTGATCAAAGGCAAGCGGAACGTCGGAGTGAGAAACGAAGAGATGTCAAACCCTTTCCACCACGTTTCGATCGAGTTCGCTCAGAGCCCATTAAGAATAGCGAAGTTCATACCAGTGAGGAACCCATGCAGATTGGTGCGGTTCGTGGCCCTTTGTCTCAGGAGGAGAGAGAAAAGCGACGCCTAGGAAAATTTTGCATGTACTGTGGTCAGTCAGGTCACTTTGTCAAAGAATGCCCGAAGAAACCAAAGACCAATTCATGGGTAAAAGACAAGCTCCACCAGTAGACGGAGTTGCACTGGTGGGAGCAGCCCCTGAGACAACTCCCAAGACTCAGTTACTAGCAAATGAATGGCAGGCTGTGGCTCCACATTTGATCTTGGCATGTACAGTATGGTTCGGTAAGGGTCGGAAGGAAAAGGTATCTATAATGTTGGATTCTGGTGCCACTGGAAACTTTTGTGATCTTCAATTTGCTAAACTGGTGGGAATCCAGTTTGAAAAGAAGCTAAAGCCCGAACCGGTGCGAGCAGTGGATGGAACTGAGTTATCTTCTGGCCCAATAGTTTTTGATACCGAGGTTATTACTGTCGTTGGTCCAGAGGAACATCGGAGTTTTATCAGTTTTAACCTCATTGACGCTCCACAGTTTCAAATGATTTTGGGGCTGCCCTGGCTCACCGAGCATAACCCAAGGATCGATATGGCAAAACGTACTGCGGAGATGACTTCCGAATTTTGTACCGAACATTGTTTTCATCCACCTGCAGAGGCTTTGCCGACGACAATGTCTTCTCATTTGGCAAATCAAATGCCCATGGTTTGCGTTGTGGAAGTTCCAGAGATTCCTGAAGTTTATCTCGATTTGAAGGAGTCACTCGCTGCTGGCCCCACCTGGACAGCCCGTGAGGCTTTAAAGAGGAATCCCAACGGGAGGTCCCTCGCAAGGAAACATTTCCGAACGACACTACACAGGTCGTATACCAGTGTCCTCTTAATCCGGAGGATACTAGCAATTATATGAGCACAAAGGTCCTGATGAATCGCCCTTAGGGCGAGAAACATGTTGACCGTTCTCACAACAAGGGTTGAATAAAGGTTTGGTCTCATTGTTCACCACTCCTTAATACCCCTTCATCTTTTTTAATAAAGTAGTGAGCCTGACCAATAAAATCTCTATTAGGACTCTACTAACTTTTTTTAAGACACACCACCACGCTCACTATTGCACCTTTTATAGGCCCCTCACACCCACACACCCGTTGGCTCGGAATAGAAGATCTCCGCCAAAGTGCAGCTTCCCTTGCTGCCCGACGGGCATTGCACCGCCAGCCTGTCGTAGGAGCAGGATACCGATGATGACGCTGGACGGTCATCGGCTGGGATAACAGTAGTTGTCCTGCCGTTAGCCTGTGTGAGGTATCCTTACATTCTGAAAAGGGTCTACACTATGCACTTAACCCCCACCTTTTAATGAGTGAGAGAGAAAATAGGCTGAGCTAATTTTTTAGCTCCCATTGGGGAACTCTGTACAATACTTTTTGTTGCATCTTCCTAGGACGAGTGCATTGGACCCCACTCAAAAATCGTCCCCACCTATTCCCCCTGTTTGATACCACTAGCAAATGAATGGCAGGCTGTGGCTCCACATTTGATCTTGGCATGTACAGTATGGTTCGGTAAGGGTCGGAAGGAAAAGGTATCTATAATGTTGGATTCTGGTGCCACTGGAAACTTTTGTGATCTTCAATTTGCTAAACTGGTGGGAATCCAGTTTGAAAAGAAGCTAAAGCCCGAACCGGTGCGAGCAGTGGATGGAACTGAGTTATCTTCTGGCCCAATAGTTTTTGATACCGAGGTTATTACTGTCGTTGGTCCAGAGGAACATCGGAGTTTTATCAGTTTTAACCTCATTGACGCTCCACAGTTTCAAATGATTTTGGGGCTGCCCTGGCTCACCGAGCATAACCCAAGGATTGATATGGCAAAACGTACTGCGGAGATGACTTTCGAATTTTGTACCGAACATTGTTTTCATCCACCTGCAGAGGCTTCGCCGACGACAATGTCTTCTCATTTGGCAAATCAAATGCCCATGGTTTGCGTTGTGGAAGTTCCAGAGATTCCTGAAGTTTATCTCGATTTGAAGGAGGTCTTCAATGAAAAAGAAGCCAAAAGATTACCTCCTCATCGGGAATATGATTGTCGTATCGAGTTGGAGCCTGGAGCTACTTTACCATGTAGTCGCATCTATGCACTATCGGAACCCGAGAACCAGCATCTTAAAGAGTATATTGAACAGAATTTAGAGAGTGGATTCATCCGACCCTCTCAGGCGCCAGTTTCTTCCCCCTCTTTTTCATTCCTAAGAAAGATGGGACCTTGAGAACTTGCATAGACTATCGTGCGTTAAACCTGGTCACCAAAAAGAACCGTTATCCTTTGCCTCTCATTTCGGAGCTCCTAGATCAAGTTAAGAGTGCAAGAATCTACACGAAATTGGATTTGAGGGGAGCGTACCATTTGGTGCGAATGGCGGAGGGTGAGGAATGGAAGACGGCATTTCGCACACGATTGGGTCTGTTTGAGTATCAGGTCATGCCTTTTGGGTTATGCAACGCTCCAGCAGCCTTTCAGCATTTTGTAAATGACCTTCTAAGAGATTTTTTGGATCGCTTTGCCGTTGTCTATATTGATGACATTCTCATTTTTTCAAACAACATGGAAGAACATGTTCAACATGTTCGTGTCATTTTAGAACGCCTGCTTAAGAACCAGCTGTATGTGAAATTGGAGAAATGTGTCTTTCATTCAGCCAAGGTGGAATTTTTGGGTTTCATCCTTTCTTCCGAAGGTGTCAACATGGATAATTCTAAACTGGAAGCCATAAGGTCCTGGCCTGCCCCCCGCTCCATCAAGGAAATACAGAGTTTTTTGGGATTCGCCAATTTTTATCGGCGGTTTATTCAGAATTTCTCTGAGAAGGTCAGCCCAATTACTCGACTTCTAAAGAAGAATGAGCGTTTTGTCTGGGGAAAAGAACCTGAAGAGGCCTTTCAACAGCTAAAAGAAGCTTTTGTATCTGCACCCATTTTGCAACACCCCGATTTGAAGGAACCTTTTTTTGTGGAAGCGGACGCTTCCAATTTTGCAATTGGAGGCATTCTATCTCAGCGACAGAAACAAACGGGACAATTACATCCTGTGGCCTATCATTCTCGGAAGCTTTCGACTGCTGAAATAAATTACCCCATTTCAGACAAAGAACTTCTGGCAGTCAAAGAAGCTTTTAAGGTCTGGAGGCATTATCTGCTTGGAGCTCAACATGTCATCACAGTGTTCACAGATCATCGCAATCTGCAGTTCTTAAAGTCTGTCAGAACCCTCTCCCCTCGTCAGTTGAGATGGTCCCTTTTCTTCGCGGACTATGACTTTGTTTTGACATACAAACCTGGATCGGCTAATGGGAAAGCTGATGCCCTTTCTCGCCTAAGCCTGGGAGATGTTACAGACAAGAAGGAGGAAGGCTATATCATTCCACAGAATAAGATTGTAGCTGCTATTGGGGAGGATGAGTTGGAAAAGCGGGTGCGTGAAGCCTTCCAAGGGGAAAAATTCAAGAATTGGATTTCCGAAGGTCCTGAAAGAGAACTAAAGGATGGGAAACCATACTTGCAAGGGAAACTGTTTGTTCCAGTTGAAGAATTACAGTCAGTAATCATCCAACAGTTTCATGATCATCCATTGGCCGGTCATAAAGGAGCAGTCAAGACGTTGGAGCTGGTGAAGAGGATTTATTTTTGGCCAGGCATGGAAGCACAGGTTAGGCAGCACATCGCCACTTGTGAACAGTGTATTAAGGGGAAGAGTTCTAGACAGCCACCCCAAGGGTTACTTAGGCCTTTGCCCGTAGCGCCTTCTCCTTGGCATACCATTTCCATGGATTTTATTGTAGAGTTACCCTCTAGTCAAGGTTATTCTGTAATTTGGGTGGTGGTGGATCAGTTCACAAAAATGAGTCACTTTGTTCCCCTAAAAGGCCTCCCAACAGCTTCTCAATTGGCAGACTTGTTGGTTCAACATATTGTGCGATTGCATGGAATCCCTAAGATCGTGATCTCCGATCGAGGTCCCCAGTTTGTTTCTCGATTTTGGAGATCTTTTTTGAGAGGTCTGGGGGTGGATTCTCGTCTGTCCACCAGCTTCCATCCAGAGACGGATGGACAGACGGAGAGGGTGAACCAGGATTTGGAACAGTACCTTCGTTTGTATTTGATGGATCAAGAGGGAGAATGGCCCTCTCTATTGAGTACTGCGGAGTTTGCTTACAATAATTCAGTCCATTCTGCCACCGGCTACTCCCCATTTTTCCTTAATTCAGGTAGACATCCAAATATGTTAGTGGGTAGAGTAGAAGTAGAGGTCCCTGCAGCAGAAGAGGTAATTCAAGACTTACATAAGGCTTTTCAGTCAGCATCTGAGAATCTAGCCAAGGCAAAACAGAACTATAAAAAGCAGGCAGACAAGAAACGAAGGGAGAGTCCAGAATTTGAGGCAGGGGATTTGGTTTGGGTTTCCACTCGCCATATGCGGTTGATGGGGAACAGAAAGTTTCAGCCTCGATTTGTGGGTCCCTATCCAGTAGTGGACATGGTCAATCCTGTTAGTGTTAGGTTGGCTCTTCCCAAGTCTATGAAGATTCATCCTACTTTCCATGTTTCTTTGATTAAACGCAATCCTCCAAATTTTCAACGTTCTCATCCCCCAGCTCCAGTTCAAGTCCAATCCGCAGAGGAGTTTGAGATTAAGAGAATTCTGGACTCTAAAATGAGAAGAAACACCTTGTTCTACCTAGTAGATTGGAAGGGTTTCGGTCCTGAAGACCGATCATGGGAGCCTAGTAAGAATGTTCACGCCCCGCGGCTGGTAGCTGATTTTCACAAGACATATCCTCAAAAGCCTAGAGAGGGGGCTTTGGTGGGGGGTACTGTCAGGTCCCTGCGGGTGGTGGAGAATTCTACACCAAGAGTTCGTTATAAGATCAAGACAGGTTCCAATCACACGCTTTCTGTCTGTTTTTGGAGGCAACGAGTAGCGCAATCTAGAGGCAAAGAGACATTTCCTGATTGTGCCACTGACTAGTTGCTTTAACGTTCTAGTCTTTCTGGGGCGGCCATTTTGTGCGCTCGAGCCTTTTGCTCTGCGCACTTCAACGGTCAAATTCCTGAGGATAAGACGCTGCTGTGTTAGCGCATCTTTTCGAGTAAATCCAGTCCGTTCAATTTTAAGTTGAGCAAGCCCTTGTCCCTGAGTATTACCTAGCGCTAACTTCAGTTAGTCTGTTAGTGCTTTTCCGTTCCAGTTCCTGATTTTCGCTCTTCAGCGGCTGCTCAGTATTCTTGCCTCACTCTCCTGGTAGGACTCTTCTTCTTTGTGTGGGTGTCAAAGTCTACTAGAGTGAGGTAAGATTTTCAGCCCTACTCAGTTCCAGTTCTGAATCCAGTATTCTCCTGTGAAGCTTCATAGCGAGTGTTCTCCTAAACACTCAGTACCTGCATTTGAATTTGAATTTCGTCTGAGTAAGAAGAACTATAGCGTATGTGTATTCGCTATCAGCCTTGGGCAGACTATAAACAGCATTTGAGTAATACTATACTTTCGAGAGCTAGAGACTCAATTGTGGAGTATGATCAAGCAGCAATTGGTCTTCATCCTTCCTGAGCCTAGATGACTTCAAGTATAGTAGTGTATATTCTGATATGCATATTAATTATACAGTATTATACCAACTGTGAATTTAGCAGCAGACGTTCATACTACAAGAACTGTCAAAACTCAACTCTAAACTGGATTTAATGCTTCTATCTGGACTTCCACTTTCCAGATTCATTTATAGAGAGGGGCTAAAGTCCGCACACATTCAGGTACTTGAAAGTAGTGTATTAATAGTGAGTAGGAGATAGTGCCATAATATAGTGGGGAACTGTAGTAATGTTTTGCTTACTTTTACAGGAGATGATCTTCCTGAACG
Organism: Lissotriton helveticus; assembly: GCF_964261635.1. Lineage (NCBI taxonomy): Eukaryota > Metazoa > Chordata > Amphibia > Caudata > Salamandridae > Lissotriton > Lissotriton helveticus. Next base: position 1,079,556,365 of record NC_136063.1, on the reverse strand, counting down.
AACAGTAAGAAGATTATATGTGTGGCAGTCTCTCTGTTTGTTATCCACTTCCCCTTTCCCTTTCATTCCTGGGCTCAGAGTTCTCTGGGTACAGGGGTGTAGGGGAGTTGGGAAATTCTCACCTAGCAAGAACCTTCTGGTCATCTGCTCCCACGGATTCAAAGGAATTCAGGTACGCTCTCTGACAGATTGAAGTGCCAGAACATTTCTTTCCGTCTGGGCAGAATGGCAGAAGGCTTAGATGTGAAGGCGTTGGCAACTATTCTAGAGGATTTGCAAAAGCAGCTTAGTGAAACCAGGGAGGAGGTTAGGAAGTCCAATCAGGAGGCTAGTTACCTTAGGCAGCGGGTAGAAGAACTTTCTGTGAGCCCCAGTCCTAATTTCGGAGGGCTTAAGGCTCCCACTTTTGCTCCTACCTCTTCGTCCTCATCTGCGTTAACTACGCAAGTTGTCCTTGCAATGTCCCCTACCATACCTTCGGCCCCCCCGAAAGATTTCAAGGAGATCCGCATAAGGCTCAAATCTTTTTGACCCAGTGTTCCCTGCATTTCCTCTGTAAGCCCATTTTATTTAAAGAGGATCAGTCTAAAGTGGCGTTTGTGCTGTCCTATCTTAGTGGTGACGCTGCGGCGTGGTCTATGCCTTTGGTCTCCTCTAATGATCCGGTGTTGTATAAATTTGAAGATTTCAAGGCGGAGTTTCTTCGAATCTTTGATCGTCGTACAATATCTCAGACCACTGATAATGAGCTATTGGATCTAAAACAGGGAAACAGAGAACTAGTTGCGTATTTGGCACAATACAACAAGCTAATTGTGGAAACTAATTGGCCTGCAGCAAAAAGAGCGGCAATTTTCTACAGAGGCCTAAGGGATGAGTTAAAGGATGGGTTGTCCCAAATTCCTAGAAGACCTACTGATGTCTCTGAATTAATCGACTTGGTCCTTCAAATTGATCAAAGGCAAGCGGAACGTCGGAGTGAGAAACGAAGAGATGTCAAACCCTTTCCACCACGTTTCGATCGAGTTCGCTCAGAGCCCATTAAGAATAGCGAAGTTCATACCAGTGAGGAACCCATGCAGATTGGTGCGGTTCGTGGCCCTTTGTCTCAGGAGGAGAGAGAAAAGCGACGCCTAGGAAAATTATGCATGTACTGTGGTCAGTCAGGTCACTTTGTCAAAGAATGCCCGAAGAAACCAAAGACCAATTCATGGGTAAAAGACAAGCTCCACCAGTAGACGGAGTTGCACTGGTGGGAGCAGCCCCTGAGACAACTCCCAAGACTCAGTTACTAGCAAATGAATGGCAGGCTGTGGCTCCACATTTGATCTTGGCATGTACAGTATGGTTCGGTAAGGGTCGGAAGGAAAAGGTATCTATAATGTTGGATTCTGGTGCCACTGGAAACTTTTGTGATCTTCAATTTGCTAAACTGGTGGGAATCCAGTTTGAAAAGAAGCTAAAGCCCGAACCGGTGCGAGCAGTGGATGGAACTGAGTTATCTTCTGGCCCAATAGTTTTTGATACCGAGGTTATTACTGTCGTTGGTCCAGAGGAACATCGGAGTTTTATCAGTTTTAACCTCATTGACGCTCCACAGTTTCAAATGATTTTGGGGCTGCCCTGGCTCACCGAGCATAACCCAAGGATCGATATGGCAAAACGTACTGCGGAGATGACTTCCGAATTTTGTACCGAACATTGTTTTCATCCACCTGCAGAGGCTTTGCCGACGACAATGTCTTCTCATTTGGCAAATCAAATGCCCATGGTTTGCGTTGTGGAAGTTCCAGAGATTCCTGAAGTTTATCTCGATTTGAAGGAGGTCTTCAATGAAAAAGAAGCCAAAAGATTACCTCCTCATCGGGAATATGATTGTCGTATCGAGTTGGAGCCTGGAGCTACTTTACCATGTAGTCGCATCTATGCACTATCGGAACCCGAGAACCAGCATCTTAAAGAGTATATTGAACAGAATTTAGAGAGTGGATTCATCCGACCCTCTCAGGCGCCAGTTTCTTCCCCCCTCTTTTTCATTCCTAAGAAAGATGGGACCTTGAGAACTTGCATAGACTATCGTGCGTTAAACCTGGTCACCAAAAAGAACCGTTATCCTTTGCCTCTCATTTCGGAGCTCCTAGATCAAGTTAAGAGTGCAAGAATCTACACGAAATTGGATTTGAGGGGAGCGTACCATTTGGTGCGAATGGCGGAGGGTGAGGAATGGAAGACGGCATTTCGCACACGATTGGGTCTGTTTGAGTATCAGGTCATGCCTTTTGGGTTATGCAACGCTCCAGCAGCCTTTCAGCATTTTGTAAATGACCTTCTAAGAGATTTTTTGGATCGCTTTGCCGTTGTCTATATTGATGACATTCTCATTTTTTCAAACAACATGGAAGAACATGTTCAACATGTTCGTGTCATTTTAGAACGCCTGCTTAAGAACCAGCTGTATGTGAAATTGGAGAAATGTGTCTTTCATTCAGCCAAGGTGGAATTTTTGGGTTTCATCCTTTCTTCCGAAGGTGTCAACATGGATAATTCTAAACTGGAAGCCATAAGGTCCTGGCCTGCCCCCCGCTCCATCAAGGAAATACAGAGTTTTTTGGGATTCGCCAATTTTTATCGGCGGTTTATTCAGAATTTCTCTGAGAAGGTCAGCCCAATTACTCGACTTCTAAAGAAGAATGAGCGTTTTGTCTGGGGAAAAGAACCTGAAGAGGCCTTTCAACAGCTAAAAGAAGCTTTTGTATCTGCACCCATTTTGCAACACCCCGATTTGAAGGAACCTTTTTTTGTGGAAGCGGACGCTTCCAATTTTGCAATTGGAGGCATTCTATCTCAGCGACAGAAACAAACGGGACAATTACATCCTGTGGCCTATCATTCTCGGAAGCTTTCGACTGCTGAAATAAATTACCCCATTTCAGACAAAGAACTTCTGGCAGTCAAAGAAGCTTTTAAGGTCTGGAGGCATTATCTGCTTGGAGCTCAACATGTCATCACAGTGTTCACAGATCATCGCAATCTGCAGTTCTTAAAGTCTGTCAGAACCCTCTCCCCTCGTCAGTTGAGATGGTCCCTTTTCTTCGCGGACTATGACTTTGTTTTGACATACAAACCTGGATCGGCTAATGGGAAAGCTGATGCCCTTTCTCGCCTAAGCCTGGGAGATGTTACAGACAAGAAGGAGGAAGGCTATATCATTCCACAGAATAAGATTGTAGCTGCTATTGGGGAGGATGAGTTGGAAAAGCGGGTGCGTGAAGCCTTCCAAGGGGAAAAATTCAAGAATTGGATTTCCGAAGGTCCTGAAAGAGAACTAAAGGATGGGAAACCATACTTGCAAGGGAAACTGTTTGTTCCAGTTGAAGAATTACAGTCAGTAATCATCCAACAGTTTCATGATCATCCATTGGCCGGTCATAAAGGAGCAGTCAAGACGTTGGAGCTGGTGAAGAGGATTTATTTTTGGCCAGGCATGGAAGCACAGGTTAGGCAGCACATCGCCACTTGTGAACAGTGTATTAAGGGGAAGAGTTCTAGACAGCCACCCCAAGGGTTACTTAGGCCTTTGCCCGTAGCGCCTTCTCCTTGGCATACCATTTCCATGGATTTTATTGTAGAGTTACCCTCTAGTCAAGGTTATTCTGTAATTTGGGTGGTGGTGGATCAGTTCACAAAAATGAGTCACTTTGTTCCCCTAAAAGGCCTCCCAACAGCTTCTCAATTGGCAGACTTGTTGGTTCAACATATTGTGCGATTGCATGGAATCCCTAAGATCGTGATCTCCGATCGAGGTCCCCAGTTTGTTTCTCGATTTTGGAGATCTTTTTTGAGAGGTCTGGGGGTGGATTCTCGTCTGTCCACCAGCTTCCATCCAGAGACGGATGGACAGACGGAGAGGGTGAACCAGGATTTGGAACAGTACCTTCGTTTGTATTTGATGGATCAAGAGGGAGAATGGCCCTCTCTATTGAGTACTGCGGAGTTTGCTTACAATAATTCAGTCCATTCTGCCACCGGCTACTCCCCATTTTTCCTTAATTCAGGTAGACATCCAAATATGTTAGTGGGTAGAGTAGAAGTAGAGGTCCCTGCAGCAGAAGAGGTAATTCAAGACTTACATAAGGCTTTTCAGTCAGCATCTGAGAATCTAGCCAAGGCAAAACAGAACTATAAAAAGCAGGCAGACAAGAAACGAAGGGAGAGTCCAGAATTTGAGGCAGGGGATTTGGTTTGGGTTTCCACTCGCCATATGCGGTTGATGGGGAACAGAAAGTTTCAGCCTCGATTTGTGGGTCCCTATCCAGTAGTGGACATGGTCAATCCTGTTAGTGTTAGGTTGGCTCTTCCCAAGTCTATGAAGATTCATCCTACTTTCCATGTTTCTTTGATTAAACGCAATCCTCCAAATTTTCAACGTTCTCATCCCCCAGCTCCAGTTCAAGTCCAATCCGCAGAGGAGTTTGAGATTAAGAGAATTCTGGACTCTAAAATGAGAAGAAACACCTTGTTCTACCTAGTAGATTGGAAGGGTTTCGGTCCTGAAGACCGATCATGGGAGCCTAGTAAGAATGTTCACGCCCCGCGGCTGGTAGCTGATTTTCACAAGACATATCCTCAAAAGCCTAGAGAGGGGGCTTTGGTGGGGGGTACTGTCAGGTCCCTGCGGGTGGTGGAGAATTCTACACCAAGAGTTCGTTATAAGATCAAGACAGGTTCCAATCACACGCTTTCTGTCTGTTTTTGGAGGCAACGAGTAGCGCAATCTAGAGGCAAAGAGACATTTCCTGATTGTGCCACTGACTAGTTGCTTTAACGTTCTAGTCTTTCTGGGGCGGCCATTTTGTGCGCTCGAGCCTTTTGCTCTGCGCACTTCAACGGTCAAATTCCTGAGGATAAGACGCTGCTGTGTTAGCGCATCTTTTCGAGTAAATCCAGTCCGTTCAATTTTAAGTTGAGCAAGCCCTTGTCCCTGAGTATTACCTAGCGCTAACTTCAGTTAGTCTGTTAGTGCTTTTCCGTTCCAGTTCCTGATTTTCGCTCTTCAGCGGCTGCTCAGTATTCTTGCCTCACTCTCCTGGTAGGACTCTTCTTCTTTGTGTGGGTGTCAAAGTCTACTAGAGTGAGGTAAGATTTTCAGCCCTACTCAGTTCCAGTTCTGAATCCAGTATTCTCCTGTGAAGCTTCATAGCGAGTGTTCTCCTAAACACTCAGTACCTGCATTTGAATTTGAATTTCGTCTGAGTAAGAAGAACTATAGCGTATGTGTATTCGCTATCAGCCTTGGGCAGACTATAAACAGCATTTGAGTAATACTATACTTTCGAGAGCTAGAGACTCAATTGTGGAGTATGATCAAGCAGCAATTGGTCTTCATCCTTCCTGAGCCTAGATGACTTCAAGTATAGTAGTGTATATTCTGATATGCATATTAATTATACAGTATTATACCAACTGTGAATTTAGCAGCAGACGTTCATACTACAAGAACTGTCAAAACTCAACTCTAAACTGGATTTAATGCTTCTATCTGGACTTCCACTTTCCAGATTCATTTATAGAGAGGGGCTAAAGTCCGCACACATTCAGGTACTTGAAAGTAGTGTATTAATAGTGAGTAGGAGATAGTGCCATAATATAGTGGGGAACTGTAGTAATGTTTTGCTTACTTTTACAGGAGATGATCTTCCTGAACGAACAGTAAGAAGATTATATGTGTGGCAGTCTCTCTGTTTGTTATCCACTTCCCCTTTCCCTTTCATTCCTGGGCTCAGAGTTCTCTGGGTACAGGGGTGTAGGGGAGTTGGGAAATTCTCACCTAGCAAGAACCTTCTGGTCATCTGCTCCCACGGATTCAAAGGAATTCAGGTACGCTCTCTGACAGATTGAAGTGCCAGAACATTTCTTTCCGTCTGGGCAGAATGGCAGAAGGCTTAGATGTGAAGGCGTTGGCAACTATTCTAGAGGATTTGCAAAAGCAGCTTAGTGAAACCAGGGAGGAGGTTAGGAAGTCCAATCAGGAGGCTAGTTACCTTAGGCAGCGGGTAGAAGAACTTTCTGTGAGCCCCAGTCCTAATTTCGGAGGGCTTAAGGCTCCCACTTTTGCTCCTACCTCTTCGTCCTCATCTGCGTTAACTACGCAAGTTGTCCTTGCAATGTCCCCTACCATACCTTCGGCCCCCCCGAAAGATTTCAAGGAGATCCGCATAAGGCTCAAATCTTTTTGACCCAGTGTTCCCTGCATTTCCTCTGTAAGCCCATTTTATTTAAAGAGGATCAGTCTAAAGTGGCGTTTGTGCTGTCCTATCTTAGTGGTGACGCTGCGGCGTGGTCTATGCCTTTGGTCTCCTCTAATGATCCGGTGTTGTATAAATTTGAAGATTTCAAGGCGGAGTTTCTTCGAATCTTTGATCGTCGTACAATATCTCAGACCACTGATAATGAGCTATTGGATCTAAAACAGGGAAACAGAGAACTAGTTGCGTATTTGGCACAATACAACAAGCTAATTGTGGAAACTAATTGGCCTGCAGCAAAAAGAGCGGCAATTTTCTACAGAGGCCTAAGGGATGAGTTAAAGGATGGGTTGTCCCAAATTCCTAGAAGACCTACTGATGTCTCTGAATTAATCGACTTGGTCCTTCAAATTGATCAAAGGCAAGCGGAACGTCGGAGTGAGAAACGAAGAGATGTCAAACCCTTTCCACCACGTTTCGATCGAGTTCGCTCAGAGCCCATTAAGAATAGCGAAGTTCATACCAGTGAGGAACCCATGCAGATTGGTGCGGTTCGTGGCCCTTTGTCTCAGGAGGAGAGAGAAAAGCGACGCCTAGGAAAATTATGCATGTACTGTGGTCAGTCAGGTCACTTTGTCAAAGAATGCCCGAAGAAACCAAAGACCAATTCATGGGTAAAAGACAAGCTCCACCAGTAGACGGAGTTGCACTGGTGGGAGCAGCCCCTGAGACAACTCCCAAGACTCAGTTACTAGCAAATGAATGGCAGGCTGTGGCTCCACATTTGATCTTGGCATGTACAGTATGGTTCGGTAAGGGTCGGAAGGAAAAGGTATCTATAATGTTGGATTCTGGTGCCACTGGAAACTTTTGTGATCTTCAATTTGCTAAACTGGTGGGAATCCAGTTTGAAAAGAAGCTAAAGCCCGAACCGGTGCGAGCAGTGGATGGAACTGAGTTATCTTCTGGCCCAATAGTTTTTGATACCGAGGTTATTACTGTCGTTGGTCCAGAGGAACATCGGAGTTTTATCAGTTTTAACCTCATTGACGCTCCACAGTTTCAAATGATTTTGGGGCTGCCCTGGCTCACCGAGCATAACCCAAGGATCGATATGGCAAAACGTACTGCGGAGATGACTTCCGAATTTTGTACCGAACATTGTTTTCATCCACCTGCAGAGGCTTTGCCGACGACAATGTCTTCTCATTTGGCAAATCAAATGCCCATGGTTTGCGTTGTGGAAGTTCCAGAGATTCCTGAAGTTTATCTCGATTTGAAGGAGGTCTTCAATGAAAAAGAAGCCAAAAGATTACCTCCTCATCGGGAATATGATTGTCGTATCGAGTTGGAGCCTGGAGCTACTTTACCATGTAGTCGCATCTATGCACTATCGGAACCCGAGAACCAGCATCTTAAAGAGTATATTGAACAGAATTTAGAGAGTGGATTCATCCGACCCTCTCAGGCGCCAGTTTCTTCCCCCCTCTTTTTCATTCCTAAGAAAGATGGGACCTTGAGAACTTGCATAGACTATCGTGCGTTAAACCTGGTCACCAAAAAGAACCGTTATCCTTTGCCTCTCATTTCGGAGCTCCTAGATCAAGTTAAGAGTGCAAGAATCTACACGAAATTGGATTTGAGGGGAGCGTACCATTTGGTGCGAATGGCGGAGGGTGAGGAATGGAAGACGGCATTTCGCACACGATTGGGTCTGTTTGAGTATCAGGTCATGCCTTTTGGGTTATGCAACGCTCCAGCAGCCTTTCAGCATTTTGTAAATGACCTTCTAAGAGATTTTTTGGATCGCTTTGCCGTTGTCTATATTGATGACATTCTCATTTTTTCAAACAACATGGAAGAACATGTTCAACATGTTCGTGTCATTTTAGAACGCCTGCTTAAGAACCAGCTGTATGTGAAATTGGAGAAATGTGTCTTTCATTCAGCCAAGGTGGAATTTTTGGGTTTCATCCTTTCTTCCGAAGGTGTCAACATGGATAATTCTAAACTGGAAGCCATAAGGTCCTGGCCTGCCCCCCGCTCCATCAAGGAAATACAGAGTTTTTTGGGATTCGCCAATTTTTATCGGCGGTTTATTCAGAATTTCTCTGAGAAGGTCAGCCCAATTACTCGACTTCTAAAGAAGAATGAGCGTTTTGTCTGGGGAAAAGAACCTGAAGAGGCCTTTCAACAGCTAAAAGAAGCTTTTGTATCTGCACCCATTTTGCAACACCCCGATTTGAAGGAACCTTTTTTTGTGGAAGCGGACGCTTCCAATTTTGCAATTGGAGGCATTCTATCTCAGCGACAGAAACAAACGGGACAATTACATCCTGTGGCCTATCATTCTCGGAAGCTTTCGACTGCTGAAATAAATTACCCCATTTCAGACAAAGAACTTCTGGCAGTCAAAGAAGCTTTTAAGGTCTGGAGGCATTATCTGCTTGGAGCTCAACATGTCATCACAGTGTTCACAGATCATCGCAATCTGCAGTTCTTAAAGTCTGTCAGAACCCTCTCCCCTCGTCAGTTGAGATGGTCCCTTTTCTTCGCGGACTATGACTTTGTTTTGACATACAAACCTGGATCGGCTAATGGGAAAGCTGATGCCCTTTCTCGCCTAAGCCTGGGAGATGTTACAGACAAGAAGGAGGAAGGCTATATCATTCCACAGAATAAGATTGTAGCTGCTATTGGGGAGGATGAGTTGGAAAAGCGGGTGCGTGAAGCCTTCCAAGGGGAAAAATTCAAGAATTGGATTTCCGAAGGTCCTGAAAGAGAACTAAAGGATGGGAAACCATACTTGCAAGGGAAACTGTTTGTTCCAGTTGAAGAATTACAGTCAGTAATCATCCAACAGTTTCATGATCATCCATTGGCCGGTCATAAAGGAGCAGTCAAGACGTTGGAGCTGGTGAAGAGGATTTATTTTTGGCCAGGCATGGAAGCACAGGTTAGGCAGCACATCGCCACTTGTGAACAGTGTATTAAGGGGAAGAGTTCTAGACAGCCACCCCAAGGGTTACTTAGGCCTTTGCCCGTAGCGCCTTCTCCTTGGCATACCATTTCCATGGATTTTATTGTAGAGTTACCCTCTAGTCAAGGTTATTCTGTAATTTGGGTGGTGGTGGATCAGTTCACAAAAATGAGTCACTTTGTTCCCCTAAAAGGCCTCCCAACAGCTTCTCAATTGGCAGACTTGTTGGTTCAACATATTGTGCGATTGCATGGAATCCCTAAGATCGTGATCTCCGATCGAGGTCCCCAGTTTGTTTCTCGATTTTGGAGATCTTTTTTGAGAGGTCTGGGGGTGGATTCTCGTCTGTCCACCAGCTTCCATCCAGAGACGGATGGACAGACGGAGAGGGTGAACCAGGATTTGGAACAGTACCTTCGTTTGTATTTGATGGATCAAGAGGGAGAATGGCCCTCTCTATTGAGTACTGCGGAGTTTGCTTACAATAATTCAGTCCATTCTGCCACCGGCTACTCCCCATTTTTCCTTAATTCAGGTAGACATCCAAATATGTTAGTGGGTAGAGTAGAAGTAGAGGTCCCTGCAGCAGAAGAGGTAATTCAAGACTTACATAAGGCTTTTCAGTCAGCATCTGAGAATCTAGCCAAGGCAAAACAGAACTATAAAAAGCAGGCAGACAAGAAACGAAGGGAGAGTCCAGAATTTGAGGCAGGGGATTTGGTTTGGGTTTCCACTCGCCATATGCGGTTGATGGGGAACAGAAAGTTTCAGCCTCGATTTGTGGGTCCCTATCCAGTAGTGGACATGGTCAATCCTGTTAGTGTTAGGTTGGCTCTTCCCAAGTCTATGAAGATTCATCCTACTTTCCATGTTTCTTTGATTAAACGCAATCCTCCAAATTTTCAACGTTCTCATCTCCCAGCTCCAGTTCAAGTCCAATCCGCAGAGGAGTTTGAGATTAAGAGAATTCTGGACTCTAAAATGAGAAGAAACACCTTGTTCTACCTAGTAGATTGGAAGGGTTTCGGTCCTGAAGACCGATCATGGGAGCCTAGTAAGAATGTTCACGCCCCGCGGCTGGTAGCTGATTTTCACAAGACATATCCTCAAAAGCCTAGAGAGGGGGCTTTGGTGGGGGGTACTGTCAGGTCCCTGCGGGTGGTGGAGAATTCTACACCAAGAGTTCGTTATAAGATCAAGACAGGTTCCAATCACACGCTTTCTGTCTGTTTTTGGAGGCAACGAGTAGCGCAATCTAGAGGCAAAGAGACATTTCCTGATTGTGCCACTGACTAGTTGCTTTAACGTTCTAGTCTTTCTGGGGCGGCCATTTTGTGCGCTCGAGCCTTTTGCTCTGCGCACTTCAACGGTCAAATTCCTGAGGATAAGACGCTGCTGTGTTAGCGCATCTTTTCGAGTAAATCCAGTCCGTTCAATTTTAAGTTGAGCAAGCCCTTGTCCCTGAGTATTACCTAGCGCTAACTTCAGTTAGTCTGTTAGTGCTTTTCCGTTCCAGTTCCTGATTTTCGCTCTTCAGCGGCTGCTCAGTATTCTTGCCTCACTCTCCTGGTAGGACTCTTCTTCTTTGTGTGGGTGTCAAAGTCTACTAGAGTGAGGTAAGATTTTCAGCCCTACTCAGTTCCAGTTCTGAATCCAGTATTCTCCTGTGAAGCTTCATAGCGAGTGTTCTCCTAAACACTCAGTACCTGCATTTGAATTTGAATTTCGTCTGAGTAAGAAGAACTATAGCGTATGTGTATTCGCTATCAGCCTTGGGCAGACTATAAACAGCATTTGAGTAATACTATACTTTCGAGAGCTAGAGACTCAATTGTGGAGTATGATCAAGCAGCAATTGGTCTTCATCCTTCCTGAGCCTAGATGACTTCAAGTATAGTAGTGTATATTCTGATATGCATATTAATTATACAGTATTATACCAACTGTGAATTTAGCAGCAGACGTTCATACTACAAGAACTGTCAAAACTCAACTCTAAACTGGATTTAATGCTTCTATCTGGACTTCCACTTTCCAGATTCATTTATAGAGAGGGGCTAAAGTCCGCACACATTCAGGTACTTGAAAGTAGTGTATTAATAGTGAGTAGGAGATAGTGCCATAATATAGTGGGGAACTGTAGTAATGTTTTGCTTACTTTTACAGGAGATGATCTTCCTGAACGAACAGTAAGAAGATTATATGTGTGGCAGTCTCTCTGTTTGTTATCCACTTCCCCTTTCCCTTTCATTCCTGGGCTCAGAGTTCTCTGGGTACAGGGGTGTAGGGGAGTTGGGAAATTCTCACCTAGCAAGAACCTTCTGGTCATCTGCTCCCACGGATTCAAAGGAATTCAGGTACGCTCTCTGACAGATTGAAGTGCCAGAACATTTCTTTCCGTCTGGGCAGAATGGCAGAAGGCTTAGATGTGAAGGCGTTGGCAACTATTCTAGAGGATTTGCAAAAGCAGCTTAGTGAAACCAGGGAGGAGGTTAGGAAGTCCAATCAGGAGGCTAGTTACCTTAGGCAGCGGGTAGAAGAACTTTCTGTGAGCCCCAGTCCTAATTTCGGAGGGCTTAAGGCTCCCACTTTTGCTCCTACCTCTTCGTCCTCATCTGCGTTAACTACGCAAGTTGTCCTTGCAATGTCCCCTACCATACCTTTGGCCCCCCCCGAAAGATTTCAAGGAGATCCGCATAAGGCTCAAATCTTTTTGACCCAGTGTTCCCTGCATTTCCTCTGTAAGCCCATTTTATTTAAAGAGGATCAGTCTAAAGTGGCGTTTGTGCTGTCCTATCTTAGTGGTGACGCTGCGGCGTGGTCTATGCCTTTGGTCTCCTCTAATGATCCGGTGTTGTATAAATTTGAAGATTTCAAGGCGGAGTTTCTTCGAATCTTTGATCGTCGTACAATATCTCAGACCACTGATAATGAGCTATTGGATCTAAAACAGGGAAACAGAGAACTAGTTGCGTATTTGGCACAATACAACAAGCTAATTGTGGAAACTAATTGGCCTGCAGCAAAAAGAGCGGCAATTTTCTACAGAGGCCTAAGGGATGAGTTAAAGGATGGGTTGTCCCAAATTCCTAGAAGACCTACTGATGTCTCTGAATTAATCGACTTGGTCCTTCAAATTGATCAAAGGCAAGCGGAACGTCGGAGTGAGAAACGAAGAGATGTCAAACCCTTTCCACCACGTTTCGATCGAGTTCGCTCAGAGCCCATTAAGAATAGCGAAGTTCATACCAGTGAGGAACCCATGCAGATTGGTGCGGTTCGTGGCCCTTTGTCTCAGGAGGAGAGAGAAAAGCGACGCCTAGGAAAATTATGCATGTACTGTGGTCAGTCAGGTCACTTTGTCAAAGAATGCCCGAAGAAACCAAAGACCAATTCATGGGTAAAAGACAAGCTCCACCAGTAGACGGAGTTGCACTGGTGGGAGCAGCCCCTGAGACAACTCCCAAGACTCAGTTACTAGCAAATGAATGGCAGGCTGTGGCTCCACATTTGATCTTGGCATGTACAGTATGGTTCGGTAAGGGTCGGAAGGAAAAGGTATCTATAATGTTGGATTCTGGTGCCACTGGAAACTTTTGTGATCTTCAATTTGCTAAACTGGTGGGAATCCAGTTTGAAAAGAAGCTAAAGCCCGAACCGGTGCGAGCAGTGGATGGAACTGAGTTATCTTCTGGCCCAATAGTTTTTGATACCGAGGTTATTACTGTCGTTGGTCCAGAGGAACATCGGATTTTATCAGTTTTAACCTCATTGACGCTCCACAGTTTCAAATGATTTTGGGGCTGCCCTGGCTCACCGAGCATAACCCAAGGATCGATATGGCAAAACGTACTGCGGAGATGACTTCCGAATTTTGTACCGAACATTGTTTTCATCCACCTGCAGAGGCTTCGCCGACGACAATGTCTTCTCATTTGGCAAATCAAATGCCCATGGTTTGCGTTGTGGAAGTTCCAGAGATTCCTGAAGTTTATCTCGATTTGAAGGAGGTCTTCAATGAAAAAGAAGCCAAAAGATTACCTCCTCATCGGGAATATGATTGTCGTATCGAGTTGGAGCCTGGAGCTACTTTACCATGTAGTCGCATCTATGCACTATCGGAACCCGAGAACCAGCATCTTAAAGAGTATATTGAACAGAATTTAGAGAGTGGATTCATCCGACCCTCTCAGGCGCCAGTTTCTTCCCCCCTCTTTTTCATTCCTAAGAAAGATGGGACCTTGAGAACTTGCATAGACTATCGTGCGTTAAACCTGGTCACCAAAAAGAACCGTTATCCTTTGCCTCTCATTTCGGAGCTCCTAGATCAAGTTAAGAGTGCAAGAATCTACACGAAATTGGATTTGAGGGGAGCGTACCATTTGGTGCGAATGGCGGAGGGTGAGGAATGGAAGACGGCATTTCGCACACGATTGGGTCTGTTTGAGTATCAGGTCATGCCTTTTGGGTTATGCAACGCTCCAGCAGCCTTTCAGCATTTTGTAAATGACCTTCTAAGAGATTTTTTGGATCGCTTTGCCGTTGTCTATATTGATGACATTCTCATTTTTTCAAACAACATGGAAGAACATGTTCAACATGTTCGTGTCATTTTAGAACGCCTGCTTAAGAACCAGCTGTATGTGAAATTGGAGAAATGTGTCTTTCATTCAGCCAAGGTGGAATTTTTGGGTTTTATCCTTTCTTCCGAAGGTGTCAACATGGATAATTCTAAACTGGAAGCCATAAGGTCCTGGCCTGCCCCCCGCTCCATCAAGGAAATACAGAGTTTTTTGGGATTCGCCAATTTTTATCGGCGGTTTATTCAGAATTTCTCTGAGAAGGTCAGCCCAATTACTCGACTTCTAAAGAAGAATGAGCGTTTTGTCTGGGGAAAAGAACCTGAAGAGGCCTTTCAACAGCTAAAAGAAGCTTTTGTATCTGCACCCATTTTGCAACACCCCGATTTGAAGGAACCTTTTTTTGTGGAAGCGGACGCTTCCAATTTTGCAATTGGACGCATTCTATCTCAGCGACAGAAACAAACGGGACAATTACATCCTGTGGCCTATCATTCTCGGAAGCTTTCGACTGCTGAAATAAATTACCCCATTTCAGACAAAGAACTTCTGGCAGTCAAAGAAGCTTTTAAGGTCTGGAGGCATTATCTGCTTGGAGCTCAACATGTCATCACAGTGTTCACAGATCATCGCAATCTGCAGTTCTTAAAGTCTGTCAGAACCCTCTCCCCTCGTCAGTTGAGATGGTCCCTTTTCTTCGCGGACTATGACTTTGTTTTGACATACAAACCTGGATCGGCTAATGGGAAAGCTGATGCCCTTTCTCGCCTAAGCCTGGGAGATGTTACAGACAAGAAGGAGGAAGGCTATATCATTCCACAGAATAAGATTGTAGCTGCTATTGGGGAGGATGAGTTGGAAAAGCGGGTGCGTGAAGCCTTCCAAGGGGAAAAATTCAAGAATTGGATTTCCGAAGGTCCTGAAAGAGAACTAAAGGATGGGAAACCATACTTGCAAGGGAAACTGTTTGTTCCAGTTGAAGAATTACAGTCAGTAATCATCCAACAGTTTCATGATCATCCATTGGCCGGTCATAAAGGAGCAGCCAAGACGTTGGAGCTGGTGAAGAGGATTTATTTTTGGCCAGGCATGGAAGCACAGGTTAGGCAGCACATCGCCACTTGTGAACAGTGTATTAAGGGGAAGAGTTCTAGACAGCCACCCCAAGGGTTACTTAGGCCTTTGCCCGTAGCGCCTTCTCCTTGGCATACCATTTCCATGGATTTTATTGTAGAGTTACCCTCTAGTCAAGGTTATTCTGTAATTTGGGTGGTGGTGGATCAGTTCACAAAAATGAGTCACTTTGTTCCCCTAAAAGGCCTCCCAACAGCTTCTCAATTGGCAGACTTGTTGGTTCAACATATTGTGCGATTGCATGGAATCCCTAAGATCGTGATCTCCGATCGAGGTCCCCAGTTTGTTTCTCGATTTTGGAGATCTTTTTTGAGAGGTCTGGGGGTGGATTCTCGTCTGTCCACCAGCTTCCATCCAGAGACGGATGGACAGACGGAGAGGGTGAACCAGGATTTGGAACAGTACCTTCGTTTGTATTTGATGGATCAAGAGGGAGAATGGTCCTCTCTATTGAGTACTGCGGAGTTTGCTTACAATAATTCAGTCCATTCTGCCACCGGCTACTCCCCATTTTTCCTTAATTCAGGTAGACATCCAAATATGTTAGTGGGTAGAGTAGAAGTAGAGGTCCCTGCAGCAGAAGAGGTAATTCAAGACTTACATAAGGCTTTTCAGTCAGCATCTGAGAATCTAGCCAAGGCAAAACAGAACTATAAAAAGCAGGCAGACAAGAAACGAAGGGAGAGTCCAGAATTTGAGGCAGGGGATTTGGTTTGGGTTTCCACTCGCCATATGCGGTTGATGGGGAACAGAAAGTTTCAGCCTCGATTTGTGGGTCCCTATCCAGTAGTGGACATGGTCAATCCTGTTAGTGTTAGGTTGGCTCTTCCCAAGTCTATGAAGATTCATCCTACTTTCCATGTTTCTTTGATTAAACGCAATCCTCCAAATTTTCAACGTTCTCATCCCCCAGCTCCAGTTCAAGTCCAATCCGCAGAGGAGTTTGAGGTTAAGAGAATTCTGGACTCTAAAATGAGAAGAAACACCTTGTTCTACCTAGTAGATTGGAAGGGTTTCGGTCCTGAAGACCGATCATGGGAGCCTAGTAAGAATGTTCACGTCCCGCGGCTGGTAGCTGATTTTCACAAGACATATCTTCAAAAGCCTAGAGAGGGGGCTTTGGTGGGGGGTACTGTCAGGTCCCTGCGGGTGGTGGAGAATTCTACACCAAGAGTTCGTTATAAGATCAAGACAGGTTCCAATCACACGCTTTCTGTCTGTTTTTGGAGGCAACGAGTAGCGCAATCTAGAGGCAAAGAGACATTTCCTGATTGTGCCACTGACTAGTTGCTTTAACGTTCTAGTCTTTCTGGGGCGGCCATTTTGTGCGCTCGAGCCTTTTGCTCTGCGCACTTCAACGGTCAAATTCCTGAGGATAAGACGCTGCTGTGTTAGCGCATCTTTTCGAGTAAATCCAGTCCGTTCAATTTTAAGTTGAGCAAGCCCTTGTCCCTGAGTATTACCTAGCGCTAACTTCAGTTAGTCTGTTAGTGCTTTTCCGTTCCAGTTCCTGATTTTCGCTCTTCAGCGGCTGCTCAGTATTCTTGCCTCACTCTCCTGGTAGGACTCTTCTTCTTTGTGTGGGTGTCAAAGTCTACTAGAGTGAGGTAAGATTTTCAGCCCTACTCAGTTCCAGTTCTGAATCCAGTATTCTCCTGTGAAGCTTCATAGCGAGTGTTCTCCTAAACACTCAGTACCTGCATTTGAATTTGAATTTCGTCTGAGTTAGAAGAACTATAGCGTATGTGTATTCGCTATCAGCCTTGGGCAGACTATAAACAGCATTTGAGTAATACTATACTTTCGAGAGCTAGAGACTCAATTGTGGAGTATGATCAAGCAGCAATTGGTCTTCATCCTTCCTGAGCCTAGATGACTTCAAGTATAGTAGTGTATATTCTGATATGCATATTAATTATACAGTATTATACCAACTGTGAATTTAGCAGCAGACGTTCATACTACAAGAACTGTCAAAACTCAACTCTAAACTGGATTTAAAGCTTCTATCTGGACTTCCACTTTCCAGATTCATTTATAGAGAGGGGCTAAAGTCCGCACACATTCAGGTACTTGAAAGTAGTGTATTAATAGTGAGTAGGAGATAGTGCCATAATATAGTGGGGAACTGTAGTAATGTTTTGCTTACTTTTACAGGAGATGATCTTCCTGAACGAACAGTAAGAAGATTATATGTGTGGCAGTCTCTCTGTTTGTTATCCACTTCCCCTTTCCCTTTCATTCCTGGGCTCAGAGTTCTCTGGGTACAGGGGTGTAGGGGAGTTGGGAAATTCTCACCTAGCAAGAACCTTCTGGTCATCTGCTCCCACGGATTCAAAGGAATTCAGGTACGCTCTCTGACAATACCAGCATCTGCCTGAAGCAAAACACAAGGTGGTTTGGAGCAGATCGGCTGAAGCGAGTTCTGAAGGAAGCCGACCCTCCCATTGACGCACTGAGAGAGACGCTGTCTTTACTCCTGCAGATGAAATCCAGCTCCAGTGTTTTCCGGTCACACTCGCGGGTTGCTGGGAGATCGAGTCCTGAGGGAGAGATACAAGACCTCCTTCATTCTATAACCAAGGTACGAAGCTGTTTAACCCTTAGAGAATTCTTGATTCAGATTCTTGGCAAAAACTATCTTAACTCAAACTACATCTCACTTACTCCTTCCCATGTACTAGGCTTAGGTTATGTACACCGGGGTAGGCATATTTTAGAAGCACCAGTTGAGTACGTTTAGTCAACTTTTATCATTGCATGTATTTTATCAGTTTTAAGTATCTTATGGCTTAGAAACCATATAAATGCTTTTACAGTAATATTTCATAATACTCCTTTTACTGTACGCACTTTACTTTATGACAAGTATTGCAATTGTGGCAATTCACTTCTCTTGCATGAGAAAGAAGACTGCTCAATAAATAACCATTTTTATTGAAAACGCCCGTCTCTCTATTTCTCTGCTATCCTGGTGAAACTAAGCATGCACGATTGACTGAGTGAAATAGCTATCTATTGTTTCCGCGACTCTGGAGATATACTCCTTGTTCTAGGGGAGCAAAGTTGTCATGTTTATGCGGTTGTCAGAAACTAATCCCTTCTTGTCTATTCAGGAAAGTTAACACCTTCTTGTTTACTCGAGAAAGTTTCTAGTGACCTCTGAGCTAGCTGGCATTCATAATTAAGTCTAACATATTCAGTAGAGACCTAGTCGACCTCAGTCCTACGTCTAAACTATCGTTTATGTTATTCCAATGCGCAGAGCCTATTGGGAATATAGGAACTACACTACATGGCGCCCAACGTTTGGTAAGGCGATAATTTAACACTAGATACTAGAGTAACTCAGTCGTGCTTTTCACACAGACCCCTTTTTCCCGTAAAAACTCCAATAGACGTCTGGAGTGGGTAAAAGGTTAATATCCGCCAGAACTTAGTAGGAAGAGATTCCTATGTATTAGTTTTTGGTTTAGTCAACGTTGAAGGATACAGTGTTCCAAAATATTGTGCACCTAATCTTTGTTTCCTTGAAACTTGCTCTGCAAACTTTCAGTCAGTAAAATGATGGGAAATGACGAAAGAGAAGCGTTAGCAGCTCAACTTTTAGCGGAGGACAAAAGTCTCCGGCAAGATGACCCGGATGCTATAATCATCCCAGTCAATGTAAGGAAGAGTGTAACTTACAAACTTATAAATAATGGAGTATCACCAAGAGGTGGTACAGTCATATTTGTGGTAGAGGCCCATGAATATTGGCAGACAGAGGTATTCTATTCCTGGATACATATTCCAGCGGATCACTGACATAATATCGAGGGACATAATATCGACTATCAAAAATATCGGCGACAAAATATCGACAGACAGAATATCGACTTTGTATCTACAAACAGGTAAGTACAGAAATATTGAGCAAAAAATATCGGTTACAAAAGTATAGTTTATAAAAATATCGACTTTATTAAAAACAATGTTAAATTAAATTAATATTAAAAATAAATTACTAAAATATACTTAAAAATACTTAAATTACCTTTAATAATGAAATAATTATTGAAAGTTATCAAAAAATGTTTTAACAATCATATTTGTTAAAACATATATATATAGTAACATAATATAATTAAATAATATCCAATATTAGTACCGTACGATAGCGGAAGTATAAAAATTACTATTCCCACTCCACAGAGTGTAACAGTAGGGAAAGCGTTGGATAGCGTAGGGGTAAAAATTACTATTCCCACTCCAGAAAGTGCAACAGTAAGTAAGGCGTTGGATAGCGTAGAGGGAAAAATTATTATTCCCACTCCAGAGAGTGCAACAGTAGGGAAAGCGTTGGATAGCGTAGGGGTACAAATTACTATTACCACTCCAGAGAGTGCAACAGTAGGGAAAGCGTTGGATAGCGTAGGGGTAAAAATGACTATTCCCACTCCAGAGAGTGCAACAGTAGGGAAAGAGTTGGATAGCGTAGGGGTACAAATTACTATTCCCACTCCAGAGAGTGCAACAGTAGGGAAAGCGTTGGATAGCGTAGGGGTACAAATTACTATTCCCACTCCAGAGTGCAACAGTAGGGAAAGCGTTGGATAGCGTAGGGGTAAAAATTACAATTCCCACTCCAGAGAGTGCAACAGTAAGAAAAGCGTTGGATAGCGGAGGGGTACAAATTACTATTCCCACTCCAGAGAGTGCAACAGTAGGGAAAGGGTTGGATAGCGTAGGGGTAAAAATTACTATTCCCACTCCAGAGAGTGCAACAGTAGGGAAAGCGTTGGATAGCGGAGGGGTAAAAATGACTATTCCCACTCCAGTGAGTGCAACAGTAGGGAAAGTAGATACTTCATATATTATTTTAAAAAATTATATATTAATATCTATAAAAAATGAATTAAAAGTAATTACCAATTTAATATAATATAATAATTAATTAATTACAAATACTAATTTAAATTAATCATTAAAATTAGTTATCTATTAATGCTAATAAATTACAAATTAACAATTAATTAATTAGTAATTTAAAAGTTACTTAACAATTAAAATCTAATAAATACCAAAAAAAACTTAACATATGTAATTAGTTATAATTAAATTACTTCTCACCCTATTCCCATATAAACCCACAACCCACTACAGAAAATAAATTAGTAAAATTAACATAATTATCAATTAATCAATTTAATAAAATTAATTCTCAATTAAAAGTTAATTAATTACCAATTAACAATTATTTTACTATTAATCATAAATAAATAACACTACATAAATTAACATATTTAATTATTTATAATTAAATTACTTCCCCACCCGATTCCCCTAGAAACCCACAACCCGCTACAGACATAAAATTAGTTAAATTAACATAATTATCAATTAATCAATTAAATAAAATTAATTGGCAATTAAAATTTAAATAATTACAAAATAACAATTAATTAACAATTAATTATAAACAAATACCAATAAATAAAGTTACATATTTAATTAATTATAATTAAATTACTTCCCACCCTATTCCCCTAGAAACCCACACCCTGCTACAGAATTAAATTACGCAAAATTTAAATAACTTTAAATTAATTAATTAAACTACATTATAACATAAATAAACACTTTTAACACATAAAATATACTATAAGAAATTCGATATTATTACATTTTGGATATTTTTATTAACCTATATTATGTACTTCGATATTTTGACTATCTTTATTTTAAAATTCGATATTACATTTCTTACCTTCAAAACGATATTTTTGATGTCTATATTCTGTCCATTCGATACTTTGTCCAGCCTATATTTTGTACTCGATATTATGTCCATTTGAAATTTTTAAGTTGATATTATGTTTGTTTACCATTCCAGCAGCAAATGCTGTGACACCCGAGTTCCACTACTACAAAATAGAGGAATCTCCAACGGATCACGTTCCTTTCGAGGACATTGAAATTCCACTAATGTACCAAGAGCACCAGCTCTGGTTTAATGGCGCCCTAAAACATCAAAATCACTTCACCAGGCTCGGTCCACTAGGTAGACCAGGAGCCACATGGCCGGTTCTAGCCAGCTATACACCACATCCCGACATTGAAAAAATGTCAAGCGGAGAACTTTTAGTTCAGCTATAACAACTAGTTAAAATACATAGACAATTGGTACAATATGTCATGCGGACTTTAACAGTCCAACCAGCAATAAAAATTCCACACCACACCCCTCACTAGGGGAACACAAATAAAATGACACCACAGACTAAACAATCAGTCATTGGCAAGTTACCCGCAAAACGGGAAAAAATTCCATTCTGGTTAGCTCAAAAAATTACTCAGATAGAGGCAGTATTTCCTGATACTACCCCTCATGAAAAACAGAATTCTGACAATCTGCCTACCAATGGGGATCGCACCACATGTGGAGGACTGTGACACTTGGGGAACAGTTTTTGCTTCAATATACACAAAAAAAGGTGTTCCGTCTATGGCAGTTATACCAGACGTACTAAGACAGATTCAAAATGAATACGGTCCAGAACCTGCTTTAAATCTAGGTATGAAATTACTGAAAGACTGTAAGCAAGTCTCGGCTATACTACTAGCCAACATAAAAGGAGAAGCAGCATCTGTGGCGATCCGCCAAAAATTGAAAGAAACAGATATAGCAGAACAACCTTTTGAACTTGCCAGAATAATTGAAAAATCCTATGAAGAATTAGGTAGAGATAGTTTGGGTGGGAAACCACTAAAACCACAACTAACTGAAAATCCTGAAAAAACCTTTATTAAGAATAATCTCATTACTCCAAAAGAGAAGTGGGAGGGTAATAAACAAACCACTCCCAGAGTAAAACAGTTTCAGTCTAGAGGAAGGTCTCCTCAACGGAGAGATAGATCTCCAGAACGAGGCGGCAAGTCTCCACAAAGGGAGTCCTCTGAAAAAAGATACAACCTAAGAAATAGGGACAATTTAAGAAAACCTGACAGATATCAAGATGTTGATACACGTCCCTCTCGATCTTTTCAGAATTCCTCACAGAAATCGGAAAGAAGAGGACGGTCAGAACATAAAGAAGAGCGTGTCAAGTCCAAAGACAAGGAACCTGCTCATCAAAGTAAAAAAAATACAATTTCCCAAAAAGAAGCTAGTATTAAAATAAAACATGCAGAGGATTCTGAGGACACAACTCAAGAACGGAGAATGGGCCCAGACAATGCTAGACAGCGCAGCAGAAGTGACCATAGCTCGCAAGATCCTGATGAATCTTCTGGAGACAGCGGACACGAATGAATACATTCAGGTGGAAACTGCAGACACCAGAGTTAGTGTGCCCCATAAATTATATGAAATAACCTTACATATAGAAGGGGACACAACTAGGAAAATAAGAGGTCTCTTTTGGGAGAATCTATCTAAAGGCTATGATATCCTGCTAGCAGAGAAAGACTGGCCACCAGAGTTTGTCAGGGAGTGCCAACATGGCGAAGAAAGGATTATGCCTGCCTTCTCAAATCACATTCCAATTCATAAAAAATACACATATGCTAGAAAATGGGCAGTGGCCCAAGCCTCTGTATTATATAAAAATCATGTTGGATGGGATGAGGATTCTCCTCACAATAAAATTCAGTTAAAAAATCAACCTACTGCACAATGGCAGTATCCTGTTAAGCATGAAGCTAAAAAACAAGTCAGGGAGATCTTAGATCAACTTGAATATCAGGGGGTGATTGAAACATGCACCTCACAAATGAACAATCCTTTGTTTCCTGTCTCCAAACCAGATGATTCATATCCTCTAGTTTTGGACTACAGACACCTAAATTCTTGTTGCAAAACATTTGCAGTACAAAACTCACACAGTGCAGCACTAATGAATAACATTGTGCGCAAAAAATATAAAACAACATTAGATATTTCAAATGGTTTCTTCTGTCAAAACATTGCACCAGAAAGAAGGTATTTGACCGCTTTCTCCAGTATGGGGGCCAAAAAGCAATTTTGTCGTCTCCCACAGGGATTCAAGAATAGCCCAGGATTATTTTCAGCCAGGGTTACAGAGTTACTACAAATGTATGATGATGAGTTATTATCTTATGTCGATGACATCTATCATACAGACGATGACCTGGAGACACACTTGAAAAGAGTGAACACCATCATACTTCGGTTCGCATCTGACGGGTACAAATTCAACTTTAAAAAGTCACGAATTGCCCACCTCACTGTCCTGTTTTTAGGATATGAGTTATCAAGTGAAGGCAAAAGCCTAGCAGACAACTTCTTAGAGAAATGTGCAGTACTCCAAGCTCCAAAAATGCTGAAAAACTTACAATCAATTCTAGGTTTCCTGAATTTCGGAAGAACTTACATTCTAAATTATGCAGAGAGGGTTAAACCCCTCTACAAATTAATAAAACCTGATTTTAAACCAACTCAGAAACACACAGAAATTTTACGATCATTACAAACAGACATGTTAACTAAAACAAAACTGCAAACACGCGCAAACGAACGCAATCTTGTAATCCGAGTCATCCCAGGAAGATGCGGATTCACATACCTGACCTCTAATGAGGGAGAAACAGTACCAATACCTTATAAATCACACTTGTACACACAAGCTGAAATGAAATTCAGTTCTACTGAACAAATTCTGACTGCGGTCCAAACTGCTGTAGCAAAAGAAAGAGCCCTCGCACAAGGTAAACGTATAATAATCGTTACACCGGTACCTGCCCTAGAGGCAGTAACAAGAGCAAGCATTCCGAATGCTAAAGCTTTACATCCGAGATGGATACAATGGGTTAATTCTCTTGCTGCACCAGACGTAATATACGAATTTGATCCTAACTTAAAAAAGCTAGATCTAGAATACGAAAATGAATATCCTCTGCCGATCGAAATTCTGCCTCTAGAACAGTATGCCTGTGTAATCTACACAGACAGATTTGCACAACACTACGTTGTGGATAAAAAAGCTTACAATGCAGCATGCGCGATTGTTAAAGGTCGCTGGCGCATAGGTAAATTCAGACCAATGGTCACTAAAACTGAATCACTCAAAAACTGTACAGCTCAGCGAGCTGAACTACGAGCTTTGAAGATGGCGCTTGAAAATGCCGATGGCGAATACCCCACACTAATAGTGTGCGATTCGCATTACTGCGTCCAGTCTTACAATAATTCCATGCAGACCTGGATTGAAAACGGTTACAAAGATGAGACAGGTGCCACAATAAAACATAAAAACTGTGGGAACAAGTAGTTCTTTTACAGAAAGGACTACGAAAGCCTCACGTGATACATACACAGAGTCTTCAACGTGATGGCGTTCACGTTGCAGGGAATTCATTGGCTAACAGAGCCACAGTGGCAGCTGTTCAACCGGCTTCCGTAGCTACAAAAAAAGCGTTCTAAAAAACAAATAGATGGAGAAACCATGCTGCCAGTAAAAGTCTCATTAAAAGGTGACCATGCGGCATTACCTCTAAATTATCCACTCAATAATACATACATAATTGATGCGAACTCCGTTCCTTTTGTTCGAATCCCTGGAGTGGGGGATAGAGCAATTCCAAACACGGAACACAGGTTAGGACTAATTTTAGAAGCATATGAAGGGCTCGCTTCTGCACATGCTGGTGTTTCCGCCACAATATCATTATTAAAATAGAGATATTGGCGGCCACGCATGTGAAAACAGACTAGAAACTATGTTCTAGAATGTGAAATATGCCAAAGAATGAAAGTATCAACAGTGAAACGACCAGCACAGACACCCTTTCTAATCTCATATAAACCATTAGCATGTGTTTACCTGGACCACTGTGGTCCCTTACAAGGGGATGGCAACTATAAATATATCATGGTCGCAGTGGATTCCTGCACGAGATTCATTTGGATGTGGCCCCAGCCCTCGGCTGACGCCTGAACTGTTATAAAGGATTTGCGAGTCTTTATCGGCACATACGCAATTGGCATGCTACATTTTGAGCAGTGTCCTGTGTTTAGCTCTCGAGCTTACAAGGAGGCCATGGCCAGCTTGGGCATTGCATTGCGGTACTCTAGTCCATTCCATCCCGAGGGAAATGCGGTAGTGGAGAGAAAAAAACGTGACATAAAGCAATCTATAACAGCAAGGGTATTAGGCTCGGGTGATGGGTGGGTCAAACATCTAATAAGTGTCCAACGTAGTCTTAATAATCTGCCAAGAAATTCTCTGCGTGGAATCACTCCGTATGAACTTTTGTTTGGTACAAGAATGATAATCGAAGACCTCGATTGTCAGACATCAGTGGTGAAACAAAAAAACTTTCATATCAAAGATCGTTTGGCTGTTTTACAGAACTTCAATGAAACAAGGAGAAGCCTAAGTAACACAAAGCTAAAGCCAACTGAAGAAAAGCCACCTGTCCCAGCAAGACCTGTCTGGATTCCAAAGATTGGGGATCTGGTCAGAGAAAAGATCGCGGTGAAGAAGGAATTTGGGACTTCTTACAGAAAAGCTGTACCTGTCTTGGCAATCAGCGGAACAAGATCAGTAATACTACCGCCCCTTGCTGGTAAAAAGGAGAAGAGAGTTGTGTCAATCGACCTGGTAAGACCACAATCATGTGGCCAATAATAAGTAGTAGGCCCAGTGGAATCCCAAGAAGTAGCAGAAGACCAAACCTTGCTACAATCCAAGAGGTTCAAACTGAGAGACTAATCACATTTGATAAACCTGCAGTAAATAAAAAAGGACTATGCAACAAAGCCATGGAACTTGTGCCTCTTGAGATCCAAATTGCAACAGTTCGTCAAGAAACACCTGTCTACAATGATGTAGCCTCTGACCATAAAAATCCAAAGATTAATGAAAATCCGGAAGCAATTCCAACAATTGGCAAAACTGCATCTGGCTACTTCATCAATTTCGATGACTTTTCTGATGATCCAAGTGAACATGAGGACAAGCCAGCAAATAAAACTTTCAAAGAAAAAATGACTGAACTATTTCATCAACTCAAAGAAACATATCTGATTTCACCATGGATTGAATTGTGGATTGTGTTAGGTGTACTTTTCCTCCTGCTCTGGCTCATTTTGGTTTTAAGCTTGGGAAGAATGATTGATGGAAAATACAGTACAATGAACACAGCAAGTCAGAACATCAACTTGGTTCTAAAACCTCACAGATCTTCTCACATCGAAAAAAGAGAACTGTCATCAGTGAACATCACAGCCATTCCTATACCTGGTGGTGTAGCATGGGACACAACTGATTACGAAATCTATGGCCCGGTTGAACTCTTGAAATGTCCACATCAGTTCAAGGTTTCATTAAGTGACTTTGTATCATCTATTACTTTCTCTGATGATTGGGACCTTAAAAATAATCATAATATGATGTCAGATTTAGAAATGTCAGCAAAATTTACAGAACATGATTATTTACAAGGTTCATCAGATTATGAAGAAATGTATTGCTTTAATCAATATGGGCATCACTATTTGCATAAATCTGCTAAACCTAGAAACGTTTTTACTTATAATCAATGGGGGCATTGTCCAACACCGCCAAAAGGCAGTTCGAAAACATTTTATGAGAAATTCCCATACTTCTCAGGGTTTAATAACTCAGATCCAGAAATGTTTTATTTTAAAATTATGAATAAGACAGGAAGGAAAAACATGTTGACAAATACTAAACTGATTTATTCTGAAAAATGTTATGAAAAAATGTCTACATTTGGTTTTGAATTTTGGAAAAACAACATTGAGACTAAAACTATCTGGGGTACAAAAGTCTGGCAGGTACAAGGTTTAGAATCATTATTCAGAGCCTGCATGATCCCAGAACAGATAATATTCTTGAATGACTCCATTCAACATAACAACCTGTCTTGGCATAGCCAAGATAAACAAACCGTCTATACCAAAGCCCATACCTGATAGTAATAGCACTACAGATATGGAGATAAACGTATCCCATATTTTACACCAAAACAGAACAAATCCTGATTGGAAAAAATGGTTGATCTGGCCCACAGATACTAATAACTGTCAAGATAGATTCCTGAACAAAATACAGGGGTTCAAACAGAATAGGCCAGACCCAAGATATTCCCAGAGACAACATCCAGGGATAATAACAACATACAGTGTAGGAAAACTGGATGTATGATTTAACCACTACTCCCTAAACCACGAATTCCTTAGCCACGATGGCTAAACAACGATCCATTCCAAACCACTACTTTTTTTATGACGAGTTCCTAAACCACGAAAAAATATTTACATTGCTCATTACACATTGACACCATATTTTTCTTTTAAATCATAATGTTTGTAATTTTTTTATTAGATTTCTAAGAATAGAATATTTTAAACATTGTATTTGTGGGGGGAGACCCCCCACGCCCCCCATCTTCCCTTTTTGGCTGAGACTCGAGCATTTCTATTAACGCTGTGCCTCCCGACCTTGCTACAAAGCTGGCAGGATGAAAGCTGACTGCATGACCCTGTGCTCCTCAGACCCGCCTGCCAAACGGCTGCAGTGCTGAGTGAATCATGCCATGGGTCAATGAGCTTGTCAGGTCAGGGGGTGCGAAGGGTAGTGATGTACCATGCAGAGTGTTTCTATGGAGCAAGGAGTTTAGGGAATGTGGAATGTCAGGGCTTGGCAGTCTTAGATCGTTTGTTGTTTAAAATAGTTGTGGTTCTGGAAAGTCGTTGTTAAGGATTGTTTGTTGTTCTGACTTCGTGATTCAGGTAACTCGTAATTAAAACTTCGTGGTTAAGTTTGTTTCCCAGGAAAACTATGCCTCGAATGGTTAAAAAAATCCACACTACCTGAAATTAAGCAGCACTTGACTTTACGTAAAGAAGGTGCTGACTTGCGAGATTTCTTACTGGGACCTCGCAAACAGCGTAAAAAACCTTTCATATACGCTGCTTACAACAAAGCTTGGAAAGTAACGCAAATTGAAACTGCGGAAAAAAGACGAGAAATTGATCGTATTAATTTGGAAAAAACACTGTCTGTAGTGGACAATGGGTTAACGACTCTGTCCTCCAGAATTTATTCACTGGACAGCATTGTATCATCTGCTATTGATATAATAGAACAGGATATGCTAATGTTACAACATGGCCAGTCCCAATTACGTTCTATTGTACAGTTAGGCTGGACGTTACAAAATCTCCGTTCAGGCTACGTGCCATGGCGTCTAATCAACACAACGTCATTATTTTCTATATTTAACCTTACAGATAAACAAATCTGTTTGGCACAAAAGGGAGCAGATTATACGGTGATGAGCATTGAAAAACTAGAAAGATTACCATTGACAATCTCCGAACGACCCGTCATTGAATGGATAATACATGGTACAATTACAATTCCGATAACGACTTTTCAGTTTCAATATTGCCAAAAGTATATACCAGCGGGCCTGTATGAAAGGTTGGGTAAAGGATACATCAAGTCAACCTGGAATTTACCTTATACACATAGATGTTATAGTGAAGGTAAAAAAGAGGTATTTCTTAGTGGTAACAACTGTAAAAATTCACTAAGCGGTACACTTCTGTGTCAAGGTATTAACTTGCATGGAGCCTGCGAAGGTTCATCAAATAACCTTTCATGTCACCTGCACGGCACCCCTGCTACACAGATAGAGCCTTTTTTCAGACAACTTTCCAACGGCAGTTACGTTGTAATAAGTGACCACAGCTGTTGTGGCATGGTGCCAGGAACGGCCTATCTCGTGAGCGTTACTTCCAAGGTCATTTGCTGTATGCAAGTATTGTATCCAAACAGCAAGCCAGACAAGGAGGCAGCAATATGGCCTTCTCTGAATATCTCTTCTATTCGAATTGATACTTTAAGCAGAATGAAGTCTATTCTTTTACAAACAACTGTGCCTTTAACCTCATATAGAGAAACGTATAATCTGCAAGTTGCAAGGACAGCAGCAGAGATACATACATTACTATCGACAAATTGCCCCGTGCATTTCGTAGAAATGTTAAGCCAAATCTTAAACATGTCTGATGCCAGTGGCATCGCACATGTATTTAAGACAATTTTTTCGGGACTGTAAGCACCCTTTGAAGCAGTCCTGAGCATCTTCCCGAATTTCGTGCACTCTGTGTTCGGCGGCCTGCCTCTCATCTTGGGACTCGTAGCAGGAATCTTATTTTTGTTCCTTCTACTCCGATATGGCAAGTCAAGTCACAGACAAAACTCAGGCAACAATGGAAGACACGATCCTAGTAATGCGATACCGAGAGCGGATTACTAAAGTGCTCGGCTTGGCTCGGCTAAGAGATCTGAATACTACCTGGTTTCTTTCATTCAGACCAATCTGGCAAGATTGCATCCTACCTGTTCTACGATGCCTGCTCTGCGGAGAAGAATGCGTGTTGGACGTCTGTCTCACACTACCATCAGCAGTACCTATGGATATCGATACTTTGCTTGGTTCGGTAATGGCTCTTGCAAAGTGTTGTCCCCAGCGGCTACCTATTCTGATGACGGCATTCATTGAGACCTCACCATTACGATTAGGTGGCGGTGAGGTACGAGATGAAAGCGGCACACAGGTACAACCTTCTGTGAACATTCTTGATCTAGACACCGATGACGTCAATGCCTCTCACATATGCACTATTTCTACTTTTTCTGACTTGGTCCAACTTTCACCTACTGTTGTAGATTAATTCTTTGCCAGCCTATCTGTGTTGATGTTCTCCCCTAACAACGAGAATAACGTTTAAAACAAAACATGAGCACACAGCGTTCCCGAACTCTGAATTTGGCCTTTAGTTTTGATAAACAGAACTTATAAAACATTGGAACTATGTTTTTTCCCTTAAAGCAAAATTATTTTTCCGTTCCCAAAATATTTACCTTTTTGGCACATGATACTCTGCTTAAAGTAGAACTATTCTTAGAGAACAAGATTTCTATTTTTAGAATCTCTAGAGACAATATTTTGACTTAGCCTCTAGCACATGTACAGTCTTGTATAAATATGTGATGAAATGGTCTCGACCTTCTCTTCTGTATTAAGAGCCATTTCATAAATGTCAATTTTGTGATTCATTCAGTTAAGATTACAATGCACTAAAAATTACATTATTTGAATGATACCACTGCTTGAAAACGTACAGTATAATACTACATTTTTCGTGTATATACCGTTTCGAATGCATTTTATGTATTTTGGGGTGGGATGGAAAACATGCATAGTTATATGTTTAATATTGCTTAGTATTTAGTAATGATGGACATTATACGTGGAGTGGGTGTTGTAAACGTATCTAGGACCCTATTTTAATAGTCCCGATGTATGCCCTTATGTGGTTATATAAAAAAATATCCTTATAAAGGCATAAGAATCATACCCATATTAAGTCATAGCCAATGCAGCCCAAATACGGCAAGGCTACTCCCATAGAATCCTAGAAAGTACAACGCGTTCTTAAACAAACCAAGCCTCCAGCAGCCCGGGAATCCCCCCTGCTTCTGTATTGATTTGTCCTAGAACTCCTGGAGTCCTGAAAGAACTGCGAGTTCTTAGTGACGTCTTATGTCCAACCTCACGTCAAACTCGGCACCTTCCAGGTATAAATATACCAGCATCTGCCTTAAGCAAAACACACGGTGGTTTGGAGCAGATCGGCTATCTACTTGCACGACGCCCTGCTGAAGCGAGTGCTGAAGGAAGCCGACCCTCCCATTGACGCACTGAGAGAGACGCTGTCTTTTCTCCTGCCGAGAAATCCAGCGCCAGTGTTTTCCGGTCACCCTCGCGGGTTGCTGAGAGATCGAGTCCTGAGACAGAGATACAAGACCTCCTTCAATTTATTAACCAAGGTAGGGAGCTGATTAGACCCTTAGAGAATTCTTGATTCAGATTCTTGGCAAAAACTATCTTAACTCAAACTACATCTCACTTACTCCGTCCATTGTACTAGGCTTAGGTTAGGTACACCGGGGTAGGCGTATTTTAGAAGCACCAGTTGAGTACGTTTAGTCAACTTTTTTCATTGTGTGTATTTTAATCCGTTTTAAATATCTTATGGCTTAGAAACCATATAAATGCTTTTAAAGTATTATTTCATAATATTCCTTTTACTGTACGCACTTTACTTTATGACAAGTATTGCAATTGTGGCAATTCACTTCTTTTGCATGAGAAAGAAGACTCCTCAATAAATAACCATTCTTATTAAAAACGCCTGTCTCTCTATTTCTCTGCCCTCCTGGTGAAACTAAGCATGCACGGTTGACTGAGTGAAATAGCTATCTATTGTTTCCGCGGCTCTGGAGATATACTCCTTGTTCTAGGGGAGCAAAGTTGTCATGTTTATGCGGTTGTCAGAAACGAATCCCTTCTTGTCTATTCAGGAAAGTTAACACCTTCTTGTTTACTCGAGAAAGTTTATAGTGACCTCGAAGCTAGCTGGCATTCATAATTAAGTCTAACATATTCAGTAGAGACCTAGTCGACCTCAGTCCTACGTCTAAACTATTGTTTATGTTATTCCAATGCGCAGAGCCTATTGGGAATATAGGAACTACACTACAGTATACCTATATCTATATATACATATAGACACATATACCCCTATAAGGTACTCCTATGGTAGGCCTTGACAATCCTGGAGGCAGAGTGCATGGTTTTATGTGAGAGGGTGCCCTAGCATGAGCGGAGCCCCTCTGCAGCTTTCGGAACCATCTTCTTATAGCTGTTCTATGATATAGCCATACCATATACTCTTAAGTGCATTATAATCCTCGCGGTTAATGCTAACTTTGATTTGGCGTTATGAAAACATGTCGTGTAAGGTGTCAAACACTTTGGAATACTACCCCCCACCCCCACCAGTCCTGGCGGTGGGGGTAGCATTCCACCCTTCTAGAGGGGGAAGACATGTAGTTACTGCTTTACCCGGTTAAAGTTAAACAGTGCCTCAGCATCACAAAATGGATGCTGCTGCCACAGACATGAGTCTGACCTCCTGCTGCTGGACGAAACTCCGGCAGGGGAGGCTTGAACAATAGGTTTCCTGTCCAGGGAGGTGCCAGCACCTCCCCAGACAGGGTTTTGCGTATTGGGGCAGGGAGGGCTGCATCAGCAGATGCTTTTTCAGACACTGCCTGGGGCACACAAGGTGTTCCATGCATAGCCCGGTTCAAACCAGTTGCTGGGGCACTCAGCCCCAGCTCTGGCACAAAACTGGACAAAGGTAAGGGGGTGTAATCACCCCCTGCCCAGGCCACCCATAGGAGGGACTAGCCAGGAAGTCCAGCCCCCCATCCTTAAGTATAGGAGCTGTGTCCCTAGGACTTTAGATTACCCTGGACGAATCTTTGAACAACACATCCTGGACCTTCGACGTTCCATTCTGACTGGGAAACGGAATATATCTCCCTTGTGGTCAAGGAGTGACCACCCTGTTCAAACAGGCAGCAACAGCAACTTTGCAGGTCTGCATTTTCGAGGCTCCTGCTGGATCCCAAAGAATCTGCAACACAGGAACTAGACTCAGACTTCTCTATCTCTGACCCACATCCACAGCAAAGCTGAGACCCGTGGCAGACACGAGAGACGTGGGACCGGACACCCTGGATATCCTGCATTTTGCTACCTGCACTCCTTTCCTGAAGCCCCAGTAAGTTGTGCATTGGGGTACGAGAAGCCCCAGCCCGAGCACCATTTGCAACAAATCCCAGGTCCCCACACTCCGCGAGTGTCCCGTGTGCCCCGCCTTTGCTTTTGAGCTTGACGCATCTTCCCGGTTCTTTGCCTGTTGGCTAGTGAGCCCCCAAAGGCCTTTCCTTTAAACTTATCTTTCTTTACTGGTTGCTCAAGGCTTGCTCCAGCTTCCCTGAAAAGGAGAAGTGCCACAGACCTTGCTGGTCTCAACATCATGCGTGGGTTGCTGTTGCCAAGGCTTGTTGGGTCCAATCCGGATACCGACAATGCAGTCATCTAGATCGGTTGTGGGACAGCTCGGATCCAGTGCTTGGTTATCGTCGATGCCTCCTGGACCTCGTGGCTGAAGAGACAAGTTTGACTACTTTACCTGAAATCACCCAACATCGCCTGGTTCCTTCCTGGTCCCTTCCTGGTCACTGGCTAGTGACCCAGACTCTGTCCCTTCTGCTTTCAGGTTCTTCAGATCTTGAGTGGGCATCCCCAGTACCTTCATCGCACGCCTGGAGGCTGGAAGGGTTCTATCGCAGGCAGTGTGGGAGCTTCGCAGGCACCGGGAGCCTTTGGAGCCAATCCCGGGATGATAACAGTGAGCCGCCGCCCTACCTGAACTCCATCTGGGGCCTCTGCAGTGGACCCAGTGCTACGCCGGGCCGGTGGGGGCTGCGATCCTGCGGGGATCCCCGGTGCATGGCTGGGATTCCCGGGCCTCATCGACGCTGCTCCTGAAGTGCTGACGGCCTCTGACGGGCCAGGAGGTGCGACGACACAGAGGCTGGCAGAAGATTGCAGGTGAAGCGCTGGCAGTAGGGCACCCAATCGCCTGCAGGCGCGCCTGCCATTTTGTCTCTCTGGGCCGCTGTCACCCCGGAGGAGCGGACGTTGGCACAGCTTCGGCCCCACTGCCCTGATTGTATTGGAGTCCCTAGTTGCCTCTCGGTGCGCCCTGTGGTCAGGGTACCGGGGGCTGTGGGGGACTGCAACTGCCTCCTGGGGGGGGGGGGGTTGCTTGGACTGCTGGCTCCTCACTTAGCGATATTACTGACTCAAACCACGGGGCGCGGGCCTTGCATGGCACTTAGCGAGCCCCTGAATTGGCGGGGACGCCCGGCATGTGATTGGTTCCTTGGACCCTCGGCCCTGTGACCCCAAGCTCGCCGTGATGCCTCCTGCGGGCCTTCCTGATCCCTGCTCCCGCCTGACTTGCCAGACAACCTGAATCCCGCCTGCCCCAGGGAGGGGGAGCCACGTGAGTAGGGGCTGGCATTGCTGATGACACGGAGGGGCTAGTGCTAAACAAGGACAACCGCCCGCCATCACGTAACTTTGGAGTGGGGGGCCCTGGGCACACGACACTGCCTGCATTTGCCCCCAAAGAGGCTGAGTGGTGATCACGAGTGGGTCCGTGACAGAGTGGCGAGCCTGAGAAGTCCCTGCAGGTAGCCCAGAAGCATTCGCACAGTGTGGAGGACGGTGGGGCTGGGCCTCCCCATGCGTGTGCGCCCCGGCCAGCCGGAGAGACGGCGGACCGCCCAGTGTGATAACAAGTCAAGTCAAGTCAAAAATAGCTTTATTCGAGATAAACTCATAAAAGCAGGAGAAAAACATCCGTGATACATACAGAATTACAAGATTATGAGATAATCAATTAAAATATACATGCTAAAAGAATTAATTAGAAAAAGCATGATCTGAACAAATGGAAGTATTAGAAATCCATTTTCACTAATTACAATAGGATAAAAATCATTTGCAATGAAGTTAAAAACTAATAAAAACAGATTATAGAAAATCACATTACATGGTCAAATTACATAGATTAGAATTGCTATTCAGAAGCAATCTATTGCCCCCGGTTTGAATTGAATTGTGCCATTTAAACCCTTTTGCTTTGTGAGAAACATAGCAGGAATAACAGGTGAAATGATACCCTCACGTTCTGCCCCCAAACCACCTGCGTTCAGTTGAGGAGTGACCCCAGTTACATTTGTATTATTATCAGTAATCAGAATTGCCTCACACTCTTCTACAAGACTATCAATACGATCAAGGTACAATTGGTAGCGGCATGCCTAGCCGCCTTTCTAGCCTTCTTTCCTTTTCGGGGTTTAGAAGAGCTCCCAACCTAAGCCCCCCCCTCCCCTCCATTGACTTGCGCTTACCCATGCAAATAGGCCCTTCTCTAGCTAAAACTAAAAAGTTTTGTTAGACAACAAACAACTCTATTAATCCACGGCAAAATGAAAAAGAGCCCTCCAAATTTGCAAAAGCAATGTCGGGAGCAGGTAAACAGTACCTTTTTGAGACTCACAGCAAGTTGAAAATCTCAGGAGGATGGCCCTGCCCTGTCACTGGTGTCCTGCAGGGCCCCCTGGGAGGTGTAGTCTTCGCGGTGCGAGGAGGCTGATGGTTCTCGGTCGGCAGTTCCCCTCACGGCGGTATGTAGAGCGGGTTTCAAGGCAAGTAGGCCAGGAGCCGGTAAGGTGATTGAATATGGCCGTTTCCCTCACGGCAATGTCAAGCTGGATTAGCGCGTGTGTGAAAACAGACGGCCAGGGGGCCTTACCGGTGAGTGCGGGGGACTGGCCCTGGGGCGTGAGGACTGTGGATGGCTGCCCTGAGTCATTTGATGGGCGTGTGGCCTGTGTGGTCTTCACTGGGCTGTGGTGGGCCCCTGCGGTGGGTGCTACCTCTAACCCGGCCTGAATTGCCGTTTCCTTGTGTCTGGCCTCAGCGCCCGAAGCCCTGCTCGCTCGCTGAGGATCCTGCTGGGTGGGCAGTGGACAAACTCACGGGGGGGACATAATTCACGCGCCCCCACCTATTGAAGCATCAAGCCTGGGCCGTGCCCCCTTGTAGAGGCGGGGTGGTCTGCGTCCGCCCTGGACATTGGACTTTTCGTCAACGGCAAACGTCAACGGAGAACGTCTCGGACCGGTGAGTGGACTGGACAACGGACGCCTTGGCCGCTGTGACACCACCTGGAACAGGACACTGTGGCTCGGTTGGCCATTGTTAGTACTTTCTTCTTGTTTTCTATTCCTTCTTCCCATTTTAGCTTTACTTCTCCCTTTTCTTATATCCTGGGTGTGGTGGGTGGGTGGCCTTATGGCTGCAGCGCGTCCTCTTGGTCGGTAGAGATAGGCCCTCACAAGCCCCTTCCCCTTCCCCTTCTCCTAACTCATATATAGAGTGGCAGGGTGGACTAACTTGGAATCCGACATGGCTGGGAAACTCCCTAGCCCCTTGAAAGTCCTATCACTCAATGTTAAGAGCCTCAATTCTCCCAATAAGCAGCGGCAAACATGGCGATATCTTCTCCAGCACAACCCTGACATCATCTTCCTCCAGGAAACCCACCTATTAAAAGTTGATGTACCGCGCATGGCACATCCTAAATACTCCCTCCAATTCAGAGCCGCGGCGGACACCAAAACAGCGGGAGTGGCGATCTTGTGCAGAAGTGGCTATAGGCGGGGGGAGGCTAAACCCTATCGGAGCTCAGATGGACGCTTCATTAGAGCGAGGGTTGGGATTGGGGGGGTGCCTCTTCACATTGTGTAATGTTTACGTGCCAAACTGGTTGCAGGACAACTACCTTCGGGCGCTTCTGCGGGACCACGTGCCGCAAGATGACCCCTCCATGATCTTAGGGGGAGATTTTAACCTGGTGTGGGATCCTAGAGTAGATCGCAGAGAGGCCTCTTTGAGTGGGACGGGGGCCATGTCTTCAAACCTGCAGAAGCAAATAACGGACCTTGGCCTGCTGGACACATGGTGATCATTCTCCAGAGGTGCAGGACTACTCATATTATTCTCACGTTCATCGCTCATACTCGCGCATCGATTACCTGTTTGTATCTCATGCACTGATACTGGACATGTTGGCAGCAACTATGTCTGCCATATCACTCTCTGACCATGCCCATATAGAGCTTCTCCTGCAGGACCCGGCCGCTTCCGCTGCCCGTGTTCTGTGGTGGCTCTTGCCGCCGAGCGCCCTCCAGGATCCAGCTGATGTGGAAAGCATACTGACTGCCATTGACTCTTACTTTGTCAGTAATGACATCCCGGAGATGCCTTTCCCTGTGGTGTCGGATGCCTTTCAGGCAACGATCCATGGGCACATCACGTCTCGGCCCGGGAGTCTCGGCTCTTTGAGGACAACGTCTCCGAGGACATAAAACTAGTAGAAAAACAGGACCAGGAACATTCCTCGCTTGCGGGGAGCAACTACACATCCTGCGTACTAATAAGGCTGAGAATTTCCTATTAGCTTTGAAACAGAGATACTTTGAAGGGGGGATAAGGTGGGCAGGCTACTGGCGAAACGTCTGAGAGCGCGGGCAGCAAAGTCTCACATAGCCAATATAGAAATGCCGGATGGAACCAGGGTTACCGCAGAGTGGGCCAAATGTGAAGCTTTTAGGGCCTACTATGCCGCCCTCTATTTGGCAGAGGAGCCATCGCCGGACCTCATAGCAGACGTTCTGAACCGGTACACCTGGACACTGATTCACCCCCACCACGCCAGGACCCTTGAAGGCCCCCTTACTGCAGAAGAATTCGCAGCAGCCCTTAGGGACCTCCCTCTTGGAAAGACGTCAGGCCCGGATGGCCTGCCCCTGTCCTTCTATCGCATGTTTCAAACGCAACTCCAGCCTTACCTCTTGCAGCTGTCCAATTCCTTCTCAGATACGGACGGACCAATGCCCTCCATGGGTATGGCAGAGATAGCTCTTGTACCCGAACCGGGGAAGGATCTCACGCTTTGTGCCTCCTACCACCCCATTGCCCTGTTAAATGCCGACATGAAAATCTAAACCAAAATACTTGCGAAACGTCTGGATCCCCACATGCCTGGCCTTTTAGACCCGGACCAAGTTGGTTTAATCCGCAACCGTCAGGGGGCAGATAATGTGTGCAGAATTCGACATTTGGGGGGATGCACGCCACTGGGACATACCGGCCTGTCTTCTGTCGCTTGACGCAGAGAAGGCATTCAATCGGGTGGACAGGACCTTCCACCTGGCGGTACTGCAAAGAGTTGAGCTAGGCTGTAATATGATATCTATGATCATGGCCCCATATCTTGCCCCGCAAGTGAGGATTAGGGGGAACGGGCAACTTACTGAACCCTTCTCCATCCATAGGGGGACCCAGCAGGGTTGCCCTGTGTCCCCCCATTACTCACCCTCGTAGAAGAACCCCTGGCAGAGCTGATTAGGCAGACAGCGGACATAGACGGCATCTCTCTCGGGGGTCGGCAGAATAAGGTAGTGCTCTTTGCGGATGACCTCATCCTCACACTATCACGCCCCCAAGTGTCCCTCCTGGCACTTCACTCTCTGATGCAGATCTTTGAGAGGGCCGCGGGCCTTAAAATCAACCATGACAAAACTTGGGCCCTCAACCTTACAATTCCTCAGGAGGAGATACCAATTTTGGAGAAGCTCACCCCATATCACTGGGCCACTGACCACATTCGGTACCTCGGCCTTCAGCTGACTCCATCTCTGGACACATGGGTAAACTGGTGAGAATGTAGGAGGTCTGTCTTAGAAGAACTGAGGGGGTGGAAGCACTTGACGATGTCATGGCTGGGCAGAATTAATGCCATCAAGATGTCGGTTCTCCCAAAATTTTTACATCTATTCCAATGCGTCCCCACTTCTATTACGCAGCATCAAATACAGGGCCTCCAGCGTGAGCTCACCACATTTATATGGGGCGGGCATAAACCGCGATTTTCTCATAAAATTCTCATGTTACCGCGGGACAGGGGCGGACTGGCCTGTACCAATCTCATGGACTACTACTGGGTCTCCCTTCTCCGTTTTGTGATGGAATGGACGACAACTGAGAGGGAAAGGATCTGGCTGCACATGGATAGGATGGTAACTGGGTGTATCATTGGGGACCTCACATGGCTCCATCGTGTGGCACGCTCCAGGAGTGCCTATATAGCGGTGCCTACTAGAACGGTCCTGGAAATCTGGGATAAGGTGGCTGTAAGCAGAGGTCTCACGACATTCCCCTCGCCGCATACTCCCATAGAAAGTAATCCATTATTCCCTCCGGCTTACCGCACACAAGCCTTTGCTAAATGGGCGCAAGGGGGGTGCAGAGTGATTGGCAATCTGTACGAGGGAGGTACGCTCAAGTCATTTGACAAGTGCAGAGAAGAGTTTCGCCTCCCGCGGGAAGCGGGAATGCAATACACACAACTGCGGCATTGGGTTTTCTCGTTGGAAATGCAGCAGGCTGCTACCTGCCCATTCATCCCCTTTGAGCAGCTGGTCCGCTGCTTTGACCAATCAAAGGGCCTAATTTCTCGGATTTTCCAGATCCTACAACATCCCCTGACATCGCCTTCCCACCCGTAGCAGCGGCAATGGCAATTGACGTCCGCCGCGGAAATCACGCCCAAGCAGTGGAACTGTTTATGGCAGGATATCCCTAAGGTCTACAGTAGTATCCCGTTGTGGGAAAATGCATACAAAATTATGACGCAATGGTATTACACGCCCGCGCGGCTGCATAGGATGTTCCCTGCCTCCTCCCCCCTGTGCTGGAGGTGTTCGACTGCATCTGGAGATTTCATGCACATCTGGTGAGCTTGCCCACTCCTGACCCTGGTCTGGAAGGAGGTCCTCAGCCATATTAAAAGGGCGTTGGGGTTCCCCCTGCCTGAAGCCACGAGCACGATCCTTTTGGGCATTAAGCCTGCCAGCTTAAAGGCGCTTACCCGCAGTGATTGGACTCTAGCGCTTTACATGCTTGGAGCTGCTAAATAGCTCATAGCGATATACTGGAAGAAAGTGGAGACCCCTCCAATTGCTACTTGGTATGTGCGTTTATGGCATGTCATAACTATGGAACTCTTTAAAGCGCTGCTGCAGGTGCGCAACACTCGCTATAAAGCTGTCTGGCAACCTCTGATTAAATATCTCTGCGCAATAGAGCATGTGCGTTACATGCCCAACACGCTTAGGACACTGCGCCTCTTTGAAGATGCCATGATCCCACATGACCCCGGCAGATTGCTTACACAGCCAAATCATCTAAACGCGTAATCCTCGCTCGTGAGACACAGGCCTTTACTAATATGCACCCCTCTGCACTCCATCCCTGCCCGCGCACACCACTCTTCCGCTTGTTGATATCTTCCTGTCCTTTCCTTTACTTTCTCTCCTTTCTATGTCTTTCTGTCCACTTATTTTTCTGTGTCTCTCTTGGGCTCGTTGCCCGTGATATCACGTTACAGTTCTTCAGAGGTCTTGTACAATCTCGCACCGAACCGATAAAGCGCTATATAATGTACTATGCGGCCGGCCCTCAGGAGTTGTAGGCGACATGCTGTGTTTATACGTGTCCCGTAAGTTACTTCTTTATGTGCCCAGAGAGAGAAACACATGCAAACGCGGCCGGCCCTATATAGGGTTGTGGGGTTAACGCTGTGTACAATTAGACCTAC
Organism: Lissotriton helveticus; assembly: GCF_964261635.1. NCBI lineage: Eukaryota > Metazoa > Chordata > Amphibia > Caudata > Salamandridae > Lissotriton > Lissotriton helveticus. Next base: position 1,079,516,231 of record NC_136063.1, on the reverse strand, counting down.
ATTCTGTTTACCTCAAGTTGAAAAATAAAACAGACTTTCAACAAAATGTGCCTGATTCTGATGTGGATTGCAAAGCTTTCCCACCTAGGGCCTGATTCTGATGTGGTTAGGAAGGCCTCCTAATGGCATTTGCTTCTTCCAGATCGGGAACGACCCAGGGCCCAATTATGATGCGGTTAGGAACACATGCTCCCATTGAAGTCAATGGGAGTCCAACCAAATCGTATCGGGAAGCATCCGGATGCATTGTACTCCGTCAGTCGGACTGTCCCGATCCGAGTGGGTTGGAAACTATTTCCAACCCGATTCAGTGGGGAAGCATTTCCAACCCGCATCAGAATCATCCCCAATGTTTATTTTAACTACGTGCACTAAGATGCAGTATCTTTGCTAACATAAGTAAAAAGATGCATGAAATCAATACATTCAGCATTGTTACAATTCCATAAAATACAAAAGGAGAAATCATATTATAATGATAGTGGAACCAGGTCTGTAGTGCCTTGTGTTCCACCCTCCCTTGCTAGGAGCTATGTATTTATAATAATAGAAGATCTCTAGGCTAAAACGGGAACCCCATACCACAAAGATCGGGTGAAGTGAATCACATTCCTGATCATCACAGTTCTTTGTCGATGGAAAGATGTTCTCAAAAAGATTCCTCTCTAAAGCATGCAGTGAAATATTAAAAGCATCCGAGTTTCAGAAAATGAGCAGCTGTGTGAATGTTGTGTCTAGAGCATGGGCCGATCACCCTACATCAACAGCATTCATGTTATTTAACCTTGAACACTTTGTGCAGACTAGAGGTCACAGTGTGAGTCTAGAGATGTGAAAAACAGACCGTTTTAATTTGAAGGAAAGCAAGCAATTTGTCTTTAGGGAGAGGTGTTGCGCCGCGGCCAGGGTGACTGACTCCGGAATCTGGGGATCACGGTTCGATCCCTGGGGCCGGCGGCAGATTAGCCCAGCACCCTGTGACTCTGGGAAATAGCTTGCTTAATCTTCCCGACGGCCCCCAGCGCCTAGAGACCCTAACGGGTGATGGTTCGTGCTTTACAAATGTGGATTATTATATTATTATTATTATTTACCAAAACTGAGACAATTAGTGTTGTGTGCAAAAGCGGCAAAATGGCGTTTGAGCAACTAACTTACTTATGCTAACATAGTAATGTGTGCAGGCAGAACCGTATTCTCACTACAATATCGACTTACAAATATCATTGAAATACATATAAACAATATCGATAATACCATTCAACATTAAATAAACACTATTAACAATTATTTAATTATATAACATATCTCAGATAATTATAATAAATGATAACACCATATATAAAAATATTAAATAATTAAAAAAATTATAATATAATACTACATACCCAAATAAGGGGCCCATTAGCATGGCGGGCGGGTCGCCAAAACACCCCGCCAGACGGCCTTTTACCCCTGCCACAGTAGCATGGAGGGGGTACCGCAGTGGATGGAAAGACCGTCCCCCGCTTTTCCGCCAGTAGGCAATCGTCACGATTGCCTACTGGGCTGAAAAGGCCTATAATATGGTGGCGGTGCCTTACAGGCACCAACATCCATATTATGATATGGGCGGTGTTATGCCTTTCCATGGCGGAGACTCCGCCATGGAAAGGCATGAGGGAATCATGGGAATTGCCTATTGTGGGCCCCCAGGGGGGTGGTGGGGTAGGGGCTATACTTGGGGGGGTACCCATTGTACCCCCTACATTGGCATACACAAGGTGGCAGGCACCTCACGGTGCCTGTCACGTTGTGCATGCCAATGCACGCCATGCATTTTCTGTATTGTGGCAGGTGCTGCTCACAGCACCGCCCACCACAATGTTGAATATGCGGGATGCGACCGCTAGGGTGGCCGTTGCATCCTAATTGGCAGTGCGGGACTGCAGCACCACTGGCGGCCGGACCAGCACCGCTAAGTCAGCCCGCACGCCATCCTAATGGACCCCTAAATGTTAAAATTCACAAAATAAAATTAATTTACTTGCCAACGAAACGAAATTTACATATACATAATATACAGCAACTATAAATATGAACAAATATATTTAAATAACTACAACAAATAATATATTATAAACAAATAAATAATAAACAACACACATATTTACCTAATTAAAAAGTAACTGCTAAAAAATTCAAACAACTTATCTCGACCAATGAATTTAAACTAAAATAGCACAAACTAATAAAAATTGTGAACTAATTAACTAAACACTACAAAAACAAGCAATTAACTAACACAAATGTACCGTTTATCGGCCAAATACGGAGGGAGAAAGCTACTTTACGAGAGAGACAGAAAGAAAATCTACAGAAACTACTATAACAGATTATACTACAACACAGGTAAGAGCAACACTTTTTTACAAAATATAAATGCTTCTACCTCCTTTAATAACTGAAATAATAAAATGTTCCCCTCTTTTTAAATCAAAACTAAAGTTGCAAACAATCACACCAAGAAAAAGAAAACAGAAATGTTATTAAGTACCTTATTTAACTCTACATGATGAAAAACATAAACTATTAAATGTACAACTTAACCTGTAAAGAAAGTAAAGTAGGCTTATTTTGTTACACATATAAAATGAAAAAACATAACTAATAAATGCATTTCTCTTCACAGCTTTGACAAACTGCATCTACAAAAAACATACACCAAATTAAATTAATCTACTACAAAAAGTAAGTATAGTTTCAATGCTAAATAAAAAATAATACAAAGAAATTGAAACGTATCTCAAATGTAATTAACGTAAACACTTTTCTTCCACATCTAGGGAAAATCGAACAGTGAAAAAGCAACAAGCAGCAAATCGACCAATCAACAAAACACAAACAACACTAATGTAAGTATTTTTTTTATAAATTGTTAATAAAACTAGCAGATTTATCATTCACAATAGCATATTTACAAAATACATCTGTATATATCTTCACAGATAAACCCCCAGAAATGGCAGAAGGAGCGAAGTTTATAACATCTCAAAAGGGAAAACGAATGCTTTGGTACATGGGTTAGACTGCTTTGCTACATGGGTTACACTACACCCAAGAAAAGTAATAGAAACTAAAACACATTGGAAATGTGGTAAATATTATTTCAATGCCTGTTAGGGTAGAGCTACAACAATAGATTGCAATGTTGTGAATGTTAGAGAGCACAACCATCCACCCAATGTGACTGAATTAGAAGTAGGAGAAGCCTTAGACACAATAAGAGAAGCAAGCACAGGCTCCCAAGGGACAAGTACTCAAATTCTGAAAAATGTTTTAACCAAAGTACCTGAACATGTCACTGGATGACTACATTCTATCTTCAACCTAAAAAGGTTAATAGAAAAAACTTAGGGGCCGATTAAGATGGAGGTAAATCCACGACCGCCGGGCCTGTGGTGAGGCCCGCCGGACCAGCGGTCGCGGATTTACCGCTATCATCCTTGAAATTCCCACCGCCAAATGAGGATGACGGTGGGAAGGGAAAAGGTACCTTGGCGGGCGGAAAGACCATCCGCCGTGGTCCCGGATACACATACAGGATGTACAAGCAAATGTAAAACATGTGTTTTTATATTGTGGCAGGTGCTGCCACCCGCCACAATGTAAACATACAGGATGCGCCTGCCAAATTAGTTTTGCGGGACTGCCGCACCTATGGCAGGCGGTCCCTTTTCCACCAGCGATGGCGGGCGGACTTTGTCTACCCGCCATCATAATCGGCCCAAAAGAGAGCTTCAGTTCCAAACCCATCTACCTCCAAACCTTTTGAAAAACTCCAAATACTGCCAGAATATACCATCACCCACAAAGAAGACAAATTCTTACCACAAAGAAGACAAATTCTTACAGTCTGACAACAGAAGTCAAGATAAAGGAATTATTATTTTTGCAACTAATAGTAACTTGCAAAAACTTAAAAACGGAGAAACATGGATGATGGACGGAAGTTTGTCAAAAACCCTTTTATCAGCTTCATACAATTCTTGGTGAATTTGAAGAGCCAAATATCCCATTCATGTACGCATTGGTGCCTAATAAACATAGCACCACCTATATAGAATTACTGACAGCAATAACAGAATTAACAGAAAATTACTATCCCCAAAGAATAATAATGGATTGTGAACATGATATGATTCAAGCAATACTCTAACTGTACCCACACACTGCATTACAAGGGCACTACTACCATTTTAACCAAACAATAGGGAGGCACCTACAAAATTCTACTTTAAGCATAGAATACTCAACTAATAGCAAATTTGCCTATCAAATAAAAAAATTCATAGCCCTAGCGTACGTACCAACAACTGAAGTGGCTAATCATTACAACTTGCTAATAGACAGTCCGTTCTACCGTACCAATGAAAGTAAATAAAGTCCCTTGCTGGACTACTTTGAGAACACCTGGGTGGGGAGATTACATCGGTCAGGGCATCGTAGACAACCCAAATTTCAAATACCTTGGTGGAATGTCTATGTCAGTACTGTAGCTCAAAAAGCCAAAACAAATAACGAGGTAGAAGGATGGCATAATGCCTTCCAGGCCACAATAGGTAGAGGACATCCCACACTCCACAAACTTATACAAGCTATTAAAAAGGAACAAAGCTACCAAGAGCTTAGAGTAGAACAATCTCTAAGCAAAATAGGACCTAAACTTAGCAAACAAACCAAAAGTATTTATGAATACATCCAACATAAAAGTAGGATGTATCCAAATACCCAGGGCTTAGAATATCTAGACATGATAGCAAAATCAATTATTTAAAGTAAACCCAATAGCAAACATTATAAACACAACAAACATATCAACAAAATATTTCTTTTTTTATTTAATTAAATTATGTCACAAAATTCTAAATATAACTCAAAATGATATGACATAACATAAAAAATAAAATAAGAGAATAAAAAAATATACATTTCCCACCCTCAATAATGAATAAAAAATACAGTTGTGTAGCTGTAGAATATCATCAAAATCGATACAGTACACAACAAACCAAGCAAAAATGTAATCCATTTAATAAGAAAACCTACTCAAAAAATGAAAAAATAGAACTGTAGATAAAAGAATCCAATGCCGCAATCCTCTCAATAACAAAACCCTAAAAAACCCGAAAATAGTATGCAAAAAACACTCCAACAACCCGATATAAAAAGAAACTGTATAGCAACTTGTTATCAAACAAGAAACAACATTGTAAGTTATTTAAAAAAATGTGTGAACAACTCCATCCATTCATCAAAGCCAGTACCTGTAAATAAAAGTAAACAACACCCACCGCAACAAATCTATAAACCCACAAAAACCAATATCAACATAAACACATATCGTAAACATATAAGTAAAATTACATAGCATTGTAATTACATCCGACACTAAATCAAACACTTAAAACACTAAACTACCGAAACAACACGTAACTATCCTGAAACCGATAAAATAACGCACTAACAAATATATTTCCACTACCACTAACTTACCCCTACCTTAAAACTAACGTAAAAGTAAATAAAACTAAACGTACACGAATGGACGAGAAGCAGCTCCCAACGGCGAGGTTCAGTCTTGGTAAATTACCTAAAAATGAAATAGGTAAAAAAGTGACTAAAAGGAAATAAAATGGCTGCATAATTTAAATGAAAATAGGACTGACACCCTGTAGAAATCAATGAAAAATATTTAGAAAAATGTTTAAACATTTTTAAATGTTTAAAATGATATGTATGATTTTTTCCCTCAATGTTTAGAGTAAACATATTAAAATGTAAAATATACATTATTTGTTTTATCCCCAAAAACTATATTATAATAATTAATATACATTAAAATACATGTTTATTACATACACTGTTAGGGACTGATTCAGATCTCGGTTGGAAGGGCACCGAATTGGGTTCGGCATTAGCAGATACGATTCGTAGGCTGAATTTCCGTTTGACTTGTACACGGGTCTGGTTGTGGAAGTACGGTGCGAACAAGCGTGAAATCTCCGTCCGAATCGTTTCCGGGTCCGAACGGGTCCTTACGACTTGGTCACAAGCAAACCGTAGCGCGCAATGGAGACGTTTCACGACCAAGCTAGTACGATGCTCGATTCGGACAGCCGGATTGAGTGGGAGCGTTCAGCTCGCAATAGCTCCCGAAGTTGGACTTCGGGGGTCCGTGTTGGACCCCCTGTTACCCGCAGCCTTACGACTCAGACACAGGGGGAGACCCATGGGTCTCCGCAACACAGGCAAGTCCGGTGCGGATGGCACTGACCCGTACCCACTGTAGGGGTCACACTTGTCCGCGACGTGCTCATTCAGTCAATGGGAGCCCATGTACGCATCATATGACCGGCTCCCATTGACTTCTATGGGAGTCCGACCGAACTGAGTCCGACAGCATACGGCTGCATTGTACTCGCTCGGTCGGACTGCAGGAGTCCGGATTGGTCAGAAAACACCCCGGATCCGGCTCGTCGGAGTGCTTTCCGACTCAGATCGGAATCGGCCCCTTAATTTCCAAACATAATACAAATGTTCTAAAAATATATATGTATTACTCACAATATTTCTGTAAAAATATTGCAAATTATTTAACATATTAAATATTATTTTATAAAAAAGAAGTGTGGCTCAATGGTTCGAGCGGCAGACCCTTATGCAGAGTTCTGGCCCGGGACCAGGGTTCAATTCCCGCCTCGGCGGGTCTTGGGCTCAATTTCCTCAGACCTGACAAACAGAACACACACACTGGGAAGCCTGAACAGATGCCTGACCAAAAACAACACACAAACACCACAGGAACACACACAGAACCCCAACAGAAACAGACATACCCTGTCAGCCAAACTGTGGAAAGGCAATGGGAGCACAAACACAACATGAGTGCACAACATCATTACTCAAGAACAAAACAAACACAACATACCGCAAATCACACAAGAACAGCACCAGCACAGAACCACACTGCCACATCAAACCAACCCCACATGCACATGAAAGCCAAAATCTACAAACACCACAGGACATCAGGGGATGCATATCAGTCAATGCCAAGACCACATACACACAGCACTGTATGCACAACAAGCAGTCTGTGTACACCAAGCACAACAGCTACACATAGACATGGCTGATACAACCTCAACACACACACCACAAATCAGCACTGCACAAATACAACAGCACACACAGGAAGTCAAGCAATACCACATCCAACACACATACATCCAGCACAACAACAACAACAGGATGCACGACTCTGGTATACAAGAGCAGAACCATCTTCACCAGATCACTAGGCAGCGCACACAGCTGAAGTGCACATGAGCAATCCTCACTGATAAATACCACCAGAACATCACACATAAAACATTGGGGCAATGTCCAGAGTGGAACATCACTCTTGGCCCAAGAACTGCACCATAAGGCACAGTCTCACAAATGAAGTGATGGGGAGGCACATACATATGTAAACCAAGGGAACAGCTGACATCCAAGTCAACTGACTAGCATGTCAGTAGTAGACATGTAAGGGGTGTACCATACACAAATAGAGGGAGTGCAGACCCACAATGAATAGGCACAAGTGGCACACATAGGTGATGGCATCACACCACACACACCATGCCATACAGAAGGAGAAAAGGCACCATGTGCCTGCAATGCATGACAAACACAATGCCAGTGAGGAGAAGCAGGGCCACACAATCTACACATATACACTCAAGACACATTGATGATCAAACAAACACAAAACTGATGTGTAAGGCACACACATTGCACATTCATAAGTGACCAAATCAACAAGGAAGAGTCACACAGAACTGCATGGACACACCAAGACGTTGCATAGAGCATTACAGACAACTCACACAAGTGCATACCATCATTTACACAGAGCAAGACAATCCAAACAACAGGCGCACAACTCCTGGGTGACACATGTGTGTCTATCACAGTCCAGGGGCACACACACATCCACAACCACTACAAAGTCACACCCTTCACACTGCACACCTCTTCACCACCCAAGAGCACACATCCCATGTAGGCCAAGGGACCAGGACTAAGGGCCAACATAAAATGACCATACACATACACAGCTGGGCACATATACAGGAATAACACACATACATCATGTCATTGCCCAGCCTGCATGCAAACCTGTGCACAACATCAAACCCTGTGCTGGCAGTGTCCCCCAACCTGACATGGCAACAATGTAGCCAACAATAGAAAACCACTAAAAAGAGAACTGCATCACAGGTAAAATAGCCATCACAGATAACACTAGTATCAGTGTCTGAATGGACTGAAGACCCTGTCACCCCTGTTTACAAATGTGATGCAGCCAAAGAGTTTGACAATGTTGAAGTAACACATAGAGCATGGGGCACAGGCAAACGAAGGCACACACCAAAAGAACTTTAATCAGCAAGGACACTGATAATACAGACAACAGGAGTTACTGTCTTTATTTACATATTGCAGAAATGTGACAGTAGAACAACAGTAGAGAAGAGCAAGGCACAACATGCTGATCATATGCAAGATAATGTGCACAGGCCAAGTACAAACAGAAAGGCCAGTGTCCTTGGCAGGTGGCACAGCAACTACATGAGAGGCTGCACAGGGGAGAGTACAACACAGCAGAGCAATGGGCCAGTGTCCATGGCACAGAGGAGAGTACAACACAGCAGAGCAACAGGGCCAGTGTCCATGGCACAGGGGAGAGTAAAACACAACAGAGCAATAGGGTCAGTGTCCATGGCACAGGTGAGAGTACAACACAGCAGAGCAACAGGGCCAGTGTCCATGGCACAGGTGCGAGTATAACACAGCAGAGCAGCAGGGCCAGTGTCCATGGCACAGGTGAGAGTACAACACAGCAGAGCAACAGGGCCAGTGTCCATGGCACAGGGGAGAGTACAACACAGCAGAGCAACATGGCCAGTGTCCATGGCACAGGTGAGAGTATAACACAGCAGAGCAACAGGGCCAGTGTCCTTGGCACAGGTGAGAGTACAACACAGCAGAGCAGCATGGCCAGTGTCCATGGCACAGGTGAGAGTACAACACAGCAGAGCACCATGGCCAGTGTCCATGGCACAGGTGAGAGTACAACACAGCGGAGCAACAGGGCCAGTGTTCATGGCACAGGGGAGAGTACAACACAGAAGAGCAACATGGCAAGTGGCAATGGCACAGGTGAGAGTACAAAACATCAGAGCAACAGGGCCAGTGTCCATGGCAGGTGGCACAGAAACTACATGAGAGGGTGCACAGGGGAGAGTACAACACAGCAGAGCAACAGGGCCAGTGTCCATGGCATAGGTGGGAGTACAACACAGCAGAGCAACAGGGCAGAGTCCATGGCACAGGTGAGAGTACAACACAGCAGAGCAACAGGGCCAGTGTCCATGGCACAGGGGAGAGTACAACACAGCAGAGGAACAGGGCCAGTGTCCATGGCACAGGTGAGAGTACAACACAGCAGAGGAACAGGGCCTGTGCCCATGGCACAGGGGAGAGTACAACACAGCAGAGGAACAGGGCCAGTGTCCATGGCACAGGTGAGAGTACAACACAGCAGAGGAACAGGGCCTGTGTCCATGGCACAGGGGAGAGTACAACAAAGCAGTGAATGACAATTTAAGTTGCCAGGGACAAATGCGGAGTCAGGACATGAGAAGTTGCACAGTGAGTGTGTTTGACCGTACCCTTCCATGACCACATACAACTGCAGGGAGGGAAAACAGTGACCTTGGGACACACACACTCCCTCGCCCTGGAGACAGCTTGTTTGTCAGTGTATGACACAACCCCACACCCTCAGGCATTTAGTTCAGCAGCACAACTACATGTCTAACACCCCCCCTGCCCTACAGCTCCCTTAATGAAATGAAATGAAAAAATGAAATGAAAAGCAACTTATAATGCGCAACTAAAACCCGAAGGCATCAAGGCGCCTAACAGACAGAAGTCCTCAAAAAAGGCAGGAACAAAACTACAGGTAGGCTTTGGCAAAAAGACGAGTCTTCAAAGCCTTTCTAAAAGCGTGTAAGGTAGGCAGGGACCTAATGCTGACTTGCCACTACATTGGAGCAACACCATACAGCCTTGGGTACTGTGCCAGCACCTCGTCCACTAGGACCTCCAGCTCCTTGCTTGTGAATGGACTAGCACGGAAGTGAGTGGTGAGGGGTCCCAGGCAGCAGGCACTTGAGGCAGCAGCAGGAGAGGGTCCCAGGCAGCAGGCACTTGAGGCAGCAGCAGGAGAGGGTCCCAGGCAGCAGGCACTTGAGGCAGCAGCAGGAGAGGGTCCCACTCTCCCAGGAAGCAGGCACTTGAGGCAGGAGCAGGAGAGGGTCCCAGGCAGCAGGCTCTGTGAGCAGTGGAAATGTGAGGCTCACTCCCACAGATTTATAGCCCCTTGGGGTTGTTTGTAAGGTGCAAAGCTGCAACAATTGGTTTTCCAGGTCTGCCTCATTCAAAAGCATCCAATGACCCGCCTCCACAGTGGCGGAGCACGCCTTCCGCGATTTTCAAAACTGCATCATGCCACCGCAATCATCGCTCCCATTCGCTGTAGGCTATGCTCTATGGCGGTAGTGCACCGCAGGGACCTGGGGTGCGCTACCGCAATGGTGCATCGTTCAAAAGCATCCAATGACCACCTCGGCAGTGGCAGAGTACGCCTTCTGTAATTTTCAAAACTGCATCATGCCACAGAAATCATCGCTCCCATTCGCTGTAGGCTATGCTTTATGGCGGTAGTGCACCGCAGGGACCTGGGGTGCGCTACCGCAATGGTGCATCGTTCAAAAGCATCCAATGACCGCCTTTTGCAATTTTAAAACTGCATCATGCCACCATAATCATCGCTCTCATTGGCTGTAGGCAATGCTCCATGGCGGTGATGCACCATAGGGGCCCGGGGTGCGCTATCGCGATGGTGCATCGTTCAAAAGCATCCGATGACCGCCTCTGTGGTGGCGGAGCACGCCTTCCGCGATTTTCAAAACTGCATCATGCCACCGCAATCATGGCTCTCATTGGCTGTAGGCAATGCTCCATGGCGATCTGGTACCGCCGTCGCCAGGCGGTAGCTTCCGCGATTTGGGTGGCAGAGCATGTCCACCGCCATCTAGCCATGTCTCCATGCAAATGGCTACCGCGCTTGTGGAGGGGGTGGTGCTGGTGTCACACCGCCGTGGACCGGCAGTAGCTACCAAGATTTGGGGCACATACAATGGCAATGTCCATCGTGAACACTGCATCAGTACACAGCAGCAACATGGTTAAGGGCACATCATTGTACAATGCCATTATACCATATAATCCACAGGTGGACGCACATTATGTGCGACGCACATTGGTCTGTGGTCTCTGCCATGTCACTTATGCATTGGATGGTTGATGATGCTTCACAGTGTTAAGCTGGTGTCAATAATGTGTAAGAAATCAATGTGTTGGGGGTCAGTACAGACCTTGGCAAGGCTTGTCTCACTGTTTGGTGTTGTTACTTACTTATGGTTTCATATCAGCTCATGCACACAAGTGACAGTTTTCCAGCTACAGTGATCATTGGCTTGTGGATGTGTGCCAAGTTCACCTGATGCATTGAGGTGTGACAGGTACAGCGGATGGGTATGTGACAGTCATGGTCATAGTACACACATTGGTGGATGGTACGGTACAAGGTGTGCACATGTGAATTGTGGGTTTGAGTATGTGTGCATTCACATCGACCTATGTGTTGTTTGCGGCACTTGTGTATTGTAAATGGAGAGGTGTGCCCTCTGTGTTTCTCAAATGTCAACCCATGTAACCTGGTGTACCACACATCCATCATGGCATTCTTTGCTATTCTGTGACATCCTTAACGGTATGTGCTGTGGCCATCTCATGATGGTTGTGTGTGACATTTGTCTATTTACATCTCAACTAGGACGAGGCCTAATCTCATACGTCACCTGACAGTGCTGGAGGACATGGAGGATATAGCGATCATTCACAAATTCTGCCTCGACAGACCGACACTGAAGACCCTTTGTGATCTGTTGGAGACCCACCTGCAGCCTCATCACCACTATCCAACAGCATTCACACCCACATACAAAGTGATGGCAGCCCTCCGCTTCTTTGCAACTGGTTCCTTCCAGGAGACCGTGACCAACGCTGCAGGGATGTCGCAACCCATGTTCAGCCTGGTGCTGAGGGATGTTCTTGCAGCCATGATGTTATATAAGGATCGATACATACATTTCCCCAGGGGAGCAGAATTGGTGGTTATGAAGGGTGACTTCTATCCCCGTGGGCACATCCCCCATGTTGTTGGTTCCATCGATTGCACCCATGTAGGTCTGGTGCCAACACAGGCAAGTGAGCACATTTTTAGAAATCGTAAACATTATCATTCAATCAATGTGCAGGTGGTGTGCCTGGCGGACATGACCATATCACATGTGTGTGCAAGATTCCCCGGCTCAGCCCATGATTCGTACTCCTGAGGAACAGCATGGTGCCCCAGATGATGGCAAATCTGCTTCCCGAGCGTGCTTGGATTGGGGGTGAGTATGCCTAGTGCTAAGGTGTGCTGTGTGTGACCTGCTGCCCTCTGCCTGTGCAACATTGCAATGCGTGTTTGTCATTCACAGGTGACTCTGCATATCCCAGCCGTCCATGGCTGCTGAGCCCACTATGGAATCCCAGGACCCCGGCTAACGTCAGGTACAATGAGGCCCATGGCAGGACCTGACGTGTCATTGAGCTGACTTTTGGCCTGCTCAAGTCAAGATTCCGCTGCCTTGACAGGACTGGAGGTGCACTGTCATATTCGCATGGGAAGGTCTGCAAGATCGTGTGGCATGCTGAATGCTGCACAACATGTCAATTCACAAGGGTATTCCCCTGCTCCTGAATGATGTTGCTGCACATTGTGTTGTCTGCCTGTAGACTAATGTGGATGTTTTGTGTAGTGGTATGTCTGTGATGCCACACTAACGCCAGTGACTGCTGTTCTGTTGTGTCTCCCCAGGTGCCTCTAAAATTTCCAGGACTACCTACTGTACATCTTTTGGATACATCATGGACCTTTTCAAAACTGTAGATATTGCCATAAAAGCCAAACTACACCAGTTGAAGTGTGTATGGTATTTTATTTACAAAGGTGACATGCAAGGGGTGCAGGCATATTTACATGAAGGTGGGGATGGAGCAGTGAGTTGACAGTCATGGTAGATGAGATGCAAGAGTAGCCACCACATGGATGTGGGGACCCAGTCCAACAGACAGGTGCCATTGACAAGGCAGTGTGGGGAAGGACAGTCTAAACAGTCAATGTAGTGGGGAAGAGGGTTGCCATCAGGTCTGGCTCCGTGACTGGCATGTGGCTGGTGCTTTGTCTCCAGAGACTCCCAGGCTATTCTTTGGACGCCCCCTTGATTGCTTTGGTGGAGGGGCCCTGCTGCATGGCCAGCGGCATCTGAGGACTCACCCCTCTCTGTGGCCTCAGGGGAGGATGGTGCACTGTCTTCCTGCAGCACAACAGGGGGGCGGAGGTGTTGTTTGGGATGCTGGCCTGTCCCTCAGTAACGCTACTTGCTGGCCCATGAGGTCCACCATTTGTCCCATGCGTGTGTAGATGGACCTCATCAGCAGGGTGAGCTCACGCAATAGTTCGTCAGACCTGCCACTTTTTCCCTGGACCTGTTCATATGCCCCGATGACTCTGGTGAAGTGGTCCAGGGATGGTGTGCCAACCTCCTGCGGTCTGGGGGTGACCCTGGGCCTCCCACCTACCCTGCTGCCATGGACCTGTTACCTCATCACTATGGGTCCACGCACACTCTCCCTGCCCCCCACAGTTGTTGTTGTGCCCTGGTCATCCCCTGGGACAGGGAGGGTGCTGCAGGTGGTACTGGTGGTGGTGGTGGTGGTGGCAGAGGTGGCAGCGGTGGAGGCACGTGCCGTGACTGCAGGGGTCTGCTGTGCTGATGTTGTAGCAGCAGCCATGGTGGTGGGGAGGATAGGGCGGTACAAAAGGGGGTAGTGATGGACGGAGTGTTGGACAGGCCACATGAAGGGCTCGCTCCCTCCCCGCAGGATAGGGCCCGGGCCACCGTCAGCACCATTGCCCGGCCCAGCCGCCATCTTGGACACGGCACCACGCGGCCGCGCGGCCTCAGCCCGACCCCAACCCTGGGCCTGGCCAGGCCCCGACATCCCGGCACCACCCTCCACCCAGGAGGTGAACGGCCCACTTGGCAGGTCAATGGGAGTACGAAGTGTCGATGGCTCTCCCCCGCCAGGTGCCGAGCACCCCAAGCCTCCTCGGGCGCTGGCTCCACCCCCCTGCTGGGTGTCTGGACTCCCTCATCCCAGATCTCCCGACCTCCAAGAGCGAGGGTCCGGACATCAAAGGGCGCCAGACCTATAACTGAGGCAGCCCCAGGACAGGAAGGCAGTTGTATCCTGGAGTCGAGAGACACCGCGACGAACTCATCCTTGACGGACTGTTGGCGCTGCCACAGCCCTGCCTTGTGAACTCTTGTCCTGCCTGCTGGCGCTGCCGCGGCCCTCTGCAACCTTCATCCTCGTGGGACCTGCTGGCGCTGCCGCGGCCCTCTGCAACCTTCATCCTCGTGGGACCTGCTGGCGCTGCCGCGGCCCTCTACAACCTTCATCCTCGTGGGACCTGCTGGCGCTGCCGCGGCCCTCTGCAACCTGCATTCTCGTGGGACCTGCTGGCGCTGCCGCGGCCCGTAGTAACCTTCATCCTCGTGGGACCTGCTGGCGCTGCCGCGGCCCGTTGCACCCTGCATTCTCGTGGGACCTGCTGGCGCTGCCGCGGCCCGTTGTAACCTTCATCCTCGTTGGGACCTGCTGGCGCCGCCGCGGCCCTCTGCAACCTGCATTCTCGTGGGACCTGCTGGCGCTGCCGCGGCCCGTAGTAACCTTCATCCTCGTGGGACCTGCTGGCGCTGCCGCGGCCCGTTGCACCCTGCATTCTCGTGGGACCTGCTGGCGCTGCCGCGGCCCGTTGTAACCTTCATCCTCGTTGGGACCTGCTGGCGCTGCCGCGGCCCGTTGCCACCTACGACCTCTTCGGGACCTGCCGGCGCTGCCGCGGTCTGACCCATCCGAACACCGAGCTCGAGGATTGTGAGCTATCACCGTTACACACCCGTACCCGTGGGTACCAAGACTGTCCCGCTACCCCCTTCCCTTACTAGAGACTAGAATTGAGAGGATCATCGTGTCCTGATCGCCTTGTATCGTACCACTCTACTACCAGAAGTGCCTATAAAAGGTGTTACCCTAATCTTTGTGTGGTGTCCATCTGTGGGGGGGAAGTTACCTGTCTGTGCGATCACTGTGCTCGGCCGACCCTCCAGGTCCCCGTCTAACATTGGTGGCTAGCGGCGCGATCCGAACCAACGCGTACCGTACAGACAGTAACTCACCCTACGACTAAAACCACAATGACGACCAAAGAGAGCGGATCGGCGGAGAAGTTCCAGATGGAAAAGCTGGAAGAATACAACCACCGAGAGCTCAAACAATTTTGCATGGACTTAGGCATTGCTACCACCGGGCTAAGCACAAAAGAAGACTTCAAAAACGCCCTAGAGGCCTGGACAGAGACAAATACCGCAACCCCCCGGGACCCCGCAGCCCCGGAAGTCAACACCACCCGGACGGAGGAACGGAGAACAGGCCCCTCCCATGAAGAGATCCAGGAGCGGGAAAAAAATAGATTACACGAGTTAGACTTGGCACGACTCAGATTAGACGGAGAATTGAAACTGGCGGAACAAAAAATAAACTTAGAACACTTACGGCTCAGAGAAGAGCGAGAGGAAAAACAGAGACAGAGAGACCTCGAAGAAAAAAGACTGGCATACGAGCACGAGTGCAAACTAGCGGAGATAGAAATACGCAAACAGAACAAAAACCTAGGGGTGCCCGAGCAACCGCGCTCCCCGGGTCCTACCGAGCAGAAGGTCCACATCCCCAAGGATGTGGTCCGAGAATATCACCGGAACGACGACATACAGCAGTGGTTCAAAGCCTATGAGATTGCCATGACCGCCCACCGAGTCGCTCGAAGTGACTGGGGAGCCGGTCTATGGGGGAGATTCGTCAACGAGGGTCGTGATGCCCTGCTGCAGCTTCCGGACCATCACATGACGTCCTATGACCACATGAAGGCCGCCCTCCTCAGTCGATATGGACTTACACCCGAAATGTACCGCCAGAGGTTCCGCAACTGCACCCGGATCCCAGGTACGACGTGGTTGGAATACGTGAACTATTTCAGCCGAGCCTTCGAGGGGTGGATCAAGGGGAACAACGTAACCACTTACGAACAACTCTTCAATCTCATTGTATGGGAGCACCTCTCCAACAACTGCTTTGTCGAGCTCAGGCAGCACCTCCTCGACAGTAAATTGACTGAACCCCGGCAGCTCGCCACCGAGGCTGACCGGTGGGAGAGCACCCGAGTGACCCGGAGTGGGCCGAATGAGCAGAACAGAACCAACCAAGGTCACCATCGCCCCCGGGGAGGAGGAGGAGGCCCGGGCCGGGGCAAAGACGCCGCCCCGGCCGCACCCACTAACGCCACCCCGGCCCCAGCAGGCCGGGGAAACCCCCCGATGCGCCCGGGGTTCCGAGCTAACGTGACGTGTCATCGATGCCAGCGAGTCGGCCACTATGCCAGTGATCCGACCTGCCCGAAGAACCTGGCCCCCGGGCCCCGCCAGATGGCGGCCGCCGCCCTGGGAGAAGAACAAGTCTCCGAAGACACGGAGACCTATGAGTCGGAGCAGTTCGAGTGGGAACCCGCCGCCATGACCCTGGCATGCCTGGGAGGAAGAGACATGGTCCCGCGGACTCCCCTGCCCGCCAACACTTGGAAGTACAGCCAATGGGTGAGCATCAATGGGCGCAAGGCCGAGGCCCTGCGTGACACCGGGGCCAGTGTGACGGCCGTCCGCTGTCACCTGGTGACCCCAGAACAAATCCTACCAAACGTACTTTGCCCCGTCCGATCGGCAGATAACTCGGAGAGCCTGTGTCGGATGGCCTGCGTCCCCTTCGAATGGGGAGGAGTGTCCGGCATGCTGAAAGTAACCGTCCGTGACGATGCCCCCGTAGACTGCCTCCTGGGGAACGATCTCGAGAGCTCCCCGTGGGCCGCTGTGGAAAGAAGAGAGCATCTGGGGATGTTGGGTCTCCCGGAATGGGCATGCGTAACCACCCGGTCCATGGCCACCCGCACCATCCCTAGACCAGAAGAACCAGAATGGGCAGCACCTCCGCCCTCGATCACTCCAGAAGAAGACTTCCTCCAGACCGACCACCCGGACCCCACCCCAGAGGGGTCCACACAGCCCCCCGAGCTTCCCGACCTGGCTCAGTGGCGTCAAGAAGGGGGGCCCACCCAGGAACAATTCCGGCAGGAGCAAAAGACCTGCCCCTCCCTCGAGGGATTGCGACAGCAAGCGCTCGCCCAGAGCCAAGGAGACACCACCGGGGCCCACTGGGTTTATTGGGACAATGATCTCTTGTACAGCGAACAGAAAATCGCAGAACTGGGGGCCGGGCGAGTGCTGGTGGTGCCCCTCCACTTCAGAGACTTCCTGTTGAACCTAGCCCATGATGTCCCCCTGGCCGGGCACCTGGGCCAAGACAAGACCTACCACCGCCTGGTGACTCACTTTTTTTGGCCCAAAATGAGGAATGACGTATCCAACCATTGCCGGTCCTGCCCGACCTGCCAGGCCAGTGGGAAGAGCGGCCGCAAACTCAAGGCACCCCTACAACCATTCCCCGTGGTGACCACCCCGTTCGAAAGGGTGGGAATAGACATTGTGGGGCCCCTGGACCCCCGAACAGCACAGGGACATCGCTTCATCCTGGTCCTGGTGGATCACGCTACCCGCTATCCTGAGGCGGTCCCCCTTCGTACGATAACAGCCCCAGTAGTGGGTCGAGCCTTGATGGGGATCTTCTCTCGAGTGGGCTTTCCCCGGGAAGTCGTCAGCGACAGGGGTACGAACTTTATCTCAAAATACATGAAGTCCCTCTGGCAACAGTGTGGGGTCACCTACCGATTCACGACCCCCTATCACCCTCAAGGGAACGGACTGGTTGAGCGGTTCAACCGCACGCTCAAAGGGATGATTGGGGGGTTGGAAGAGCCCCTCCGTCGCCAGTGGGATGTGCTACTACCGTGCCTTCTCTTTGCCTACCGAGAAGTCCCCCAGAAGTCCCTCGGCTTCAGCCCTTTCGAACTCTTGTATGGACACCCGGTGCGAGGCCCGCTCAGCCTAGTCAAAGAAGGCTGGGAAATGCCCCCTCTAAAGAACCCTCCAGATGTTTTCAAGTACCTCCTAACCCTCCGCAACCAGACCAGAAGGTTCAGAGAGATGGCCAAAGCAAACCTGGAGGCCAGTCAGGAGGACATGAAAAGGTGGTACGATCAAAATGCCTCCTCCATCGAATTTGAACCCGGCCAACAAGTGTGGGTAATGTCTCCCACCGAACCATGCGCCCTGCAAGCCAAATGGACGGGGCCCTTCAAAGTAATCGAGCGCAAGAGCCCTGTCACCTATCTCATCGATATGGAATCTTCCCGAAACCCTCTCCGGGTCCTCCACGCTAATAGACTGAAACCCCACTTTGTACGCTCCGAACTCAGCCTCCTGATGGCAACCGACAATGGAACCGAGGAGGACTCCGAACCCCTCCCTGACCTCCTACGGTCACGGGAGAAGGACGGCTCCGTGGACGGGGTCCGACTCTCGGAGGCCCTCACCCTGGAACAGCGCCAAGGCTGCCGAGTCCTCCTGCTACAGTTCTCCACCCTGTTCTCCCTCACCCCGGGAGTCACCCCCTGGTGCTTACACGACGTGGACACTGGAGACAGTCCCCCTATCCGCCATCGGGCCTACCGCGTACCAGGTCGGGTACGGGCCTGCATCCAAGAGGAGGTGGCCAAGATGCTCACACTCGGGATCATCGAGCCCTCAGACAGCCCCTGGGCCAGCCCAGTGGTACTGGTCCCCAAAACGGCCGCCCCCGGCGCCACGCCGGAGCTCCGGTTCTGCGTCGACTACCGGGGCTTGAATGCGGTCACCAGAACAGACGCACACCCCATCCCCCGAGCAGATGAACTAATCGACCGCATGGGAGCTGCCCGCTACCTCAGCATCTTCGACCTGACAGCGGGCTACTCGCAGATCGGTCTCACACCCCGGGCCCAAGAACGATCTGCATTCTCTACCCCGGATGGCCACTATCACTTCAAGGTCATGCCATTCGGCATGAAGAATGCCCCCGCAACCTTTCAGCGGCTAGTAAACCAGGTCCTGGCAGGACTCGAAGGATTCAGCGCCGCCTACCTGGACGATATCGCTGTGTACAGCCACCACTGGTCCGACCACCTCCACCACCTCCGAGAGGTACTACAGGCCCTCCAACGAGCTGGCCTCACGATCAAGGCCAGCAAATGCCAAATTGGCCAGGGGTCCGTGACCTATCTCGGGCACCAGGTGGGAAGCGGTCTGGTGGCCCCTCTGCAACTCAAGATCGCTGCCATCCAGTCGTGGCAGTCCCCCATCACCCAGACCGAGGTCCGCGCCTTCTTGGGACTCACAGGCTACTACCGACGGTTCGTGAGGGACTATGGCAGCATCGTAGGGCCCCTCACGGAACTCACCTCCAAAAACCAACCAAAGAAGGTCAACTGGACCCCAGACTGTCAAGCGGCCTTTGAGAAGCTGAAGGCCGCCATGTGCTCCGCCCCGGTGCTCCAGGCCCCCGACTACAGTCGGGAATTTATCGTCCAAACAGATGCCTCCGACCATGGCGTTGGGGCCGTCCTTTCCCAGCTGAACCCCGAGGGACTTGACCAGCCAGTGGCTTTCATCAGCAGACGGCTCCTGGCCTGAGAACGACGCTGGAGCACCATCGAGGGGGAGGCCTTCGCCGTGGTGTGGGCCCTCAAAAAGCTCCGGCCTTATCTCTTCGGCACCCACTTCCGGGTCCAGACCGATCATCGACCCCTGCAATGGCTCATGCAGATGCGGGGGGAAAACCCGAAACTACTACGTTGGTCCATCTCCCTGCAGGGGATGGACTTCACTGTGGAACATCGACCCGGCCAAGACCACGCCAACGCGGATGGCCTGTCCCGCTTTTTCCGCCTCGACGAGGAAAGTCCCCAAGAGGATGGGTGACTCTCCCCGCCTTCAGCTGGGGGGGACGCATGTTGGACAGGCCACATGAAGGGCTCGCTCCCTCCCCGCAGGATAGGGCCCGGGCCACTGTCAGCACCATTGCCCGGCCCAGCCGCCATCTTGGACACGGCACCACGCGGCCGCGCGGCCTCAGCCCGACCCCAACCCTGGGCCTGGCCAGGCCCCGACATCCCGGCACCACCCTCCACCCAGGAGGTGAACGGCCCACTTGGCAGGTCAATGGGAGTACGAAGTGTCGATGGCTCTCCCCCGCCAGGTGCCGAGCACCCCAAGCCTCCTCGGGCGCTGGCTCCACCCCCCTGCTGGGTGTCTGGACTCCCTCATCCCAGATCTCCCGACCTCCAAGAGCGAGGGTCCGGACATCAAAGGGCGCCAGACCTATAACTGAGGCAGCCCCAGGACAGGAAGGCAGTTGTATCCTGGAGTCGAGAGACACCGCGACGAACTCATCCTTGACGGACTGTTGGCGCTGCCACAGCCCTGCCTTGTGAACTCTTGTCCTGCCTGCTGGCGCTGCCGCGGCCCTCTGCAACCTTCATCCTCGTGGGACCTGCTGGCGCTGCCGCGGCCCTCTGCAACCTTCATCCTCGTGGGACCTGCTGGCGCTGCCGCGGCCCTCTACAACCTTCATCCTCGTGGGACCTGCTGGCGCCGCCGCGGCCCTCTGCAACCTGCATTCTCGTGGGACCTGCTGGCGCTGCCGCGGCCCGTAGTAACCTTCATCCTCGTGGGACCTGCTGGCGCTGCCGCGGCCCGTTGCACCCTGCATTCTCGTGGGACCTGCTGGCGCTGCCGCGGCCCGTTGTAACCTTCATCCTCGTTGGGACCTGCTGGCGCTGCCGCGGCCCGTTGCCACCTACGACCTCTTCGGGACCTGCCGGCGCTGCCGCGGTCTGACCCATCCGAACACCGAGCTCGAGGATTGTGAGCTATCACCGTTACACACCCGTACCCGTGGGTACCAAGACTGTCCCGCTACCCCCTTCCCTTACTAGAGACTAGAATTGAGAGGATCATCGTGTCCTGATCGCCTTGTATCGTACCACTCTACTACCAGAAGTGCCTATAAAAGGTGTTACCCTAATCTTTGTGTGGTGTCCATCTGTGGGGGGGAAGTTACCTGTCTGTGCGATCACTGTGCTCGGCCGACCCTCCAGGTCCCCGTCTAACACGGAGCATCTGTACCAATCAAACACTCACACCCAGTCAACAGATCTGGGCTGAATCCATCACCGTCCTTTAGCCCACTCTGCCACCCCAGTTCAGACATGGCCATATGCAAATCAGTCTGACCCTGTGCCTCATGGAAACAGTCCAGCCCGAACTGCCAAGCCAAGCCTTCCCTGGACCGGAAACAAGCTTCCTAGGACCGGTTTCTGGCATTCCAGCCGTCTTCAGCCAGGCTTGCTTGAATCCAGTGGCAAAGTGAGCAAGGGACTCACGTCTGAGCATACCCTGCCAACTTATGGCGAAAAAGCGGTACAAAAGGAGGTGGTGATGGATGGAGCATCTGAACCAATCAAACACTCACACCCAGTCAATAGATCTGGGTTGAATCCATCACCGTTCTTTAGCCCACTCTGCCACCCCAGTTCAGACATGGCCATATGCAAATCAGTCTGACCCTGTGCCTCATGGGAACAGTCCAGCCCGAACTGCCAGGCCAAGCCTTCCCTGGGCCGAAACAAGCTTCCTAGGACAGGTTTCTGGCATTCCAGCCGTCTTCAGCCAGGCTTGCTAGAATCCAGTGGCAAAGTGAGCAAGGGACTCACGTCTGAGCATACCCTGACAACTTATGGCGACAGAGCGGTACAAAAGGGGGTGGTGATGGACGGAGCATCTGAACCAATCAAACACTCACACCCAGTCAACAGATCTGGGTTGAATTCATCACCGTTCTTTAGCCCACTCTGCCACCCCAGTTCAGACATGGCCATATGCAAATCAGTCTGACCCTGTGATTCATGGGAACAGTCCAGCCCGAACTGCCAAGCAAAGCCTTCCCTGGACCGAATACAAGCTTCCTAAGACCGGTTTCTGGCATTCCAGCCGTATTCAGCCATGCTTGCTAGAATCCAGTGGCAAAGTGAGCAAGGGACTCACGTCTGAGCATACCTTGCCAACTTATGGTGACAAAGCGGTACAAAAGGGGGTGGTGATGGACGGAGCATCTGAACCAATCAAACACTCACACCCAGTCAACAGATCTGGGTTGAATCCATCACCGTTCTTTAGCCCACTCTGCCACCCCAGTTCAGACATGGCCATATGCAAATTGTAGGAGAGTAGGGTCTGCTATCCTATGGTCACCCCAAATTTTTGCTTTTTGCTTCACTGGTTTTCGACTACTGAGGCTGTGGGCCTGCTAATCAGACCCCCAGCCTGCTGTTCACTCTCTAAATTATTAATACATGTGCTATAGGTACATACCACAATTGGAAATGGACTCCTTGTTAGCCCCTGTACCATGCACTATAGGTGCTCAGGGCATAGGTGCCACCAAGGCCTACCAGGGGCTGCAGCATATCTTTTGCCACCCCTGGCTGGTTCTTAAATTGACACAACTGGCTGATCACTCAGCTGGGGCAAGTTGGTGTAATCACCTCTTGCTTAGGTATAGTATACCTATATCTAAACCTATATCTGGACACATATAAACCTGTGAGCCACTCCTATGGAAGGCCTCATCAATCCTGGAGGCAGAGTGCGTGGTTTAATGTGAGATGGAGCTCTAGCATGAGCTGAGCCTGTCTGCAGCTGTCGGGAACAACTCCCTAAGCTGTTTCAGGATAATGCCATACCATATACTATTAAGTGCATTATAATCCTCGCGGTTATATAGCAACTTTGGTTAGGCTTTACCAAAACATGTCGTGTAAGGTGTCATACGATTTGGAATACTATCCCCTCGCCAGTCCTGGCAACGGGGATAGCATTCCACCCCTCTAGAGGGAGAAGACATGTTACTTTACTGAAATGCGGTTAATTTTAAAAGAGCCTCAGATCCACAAAATGGATGCTTCTGCCACAGACACAGGTCTGACCCCCTGCAGCTGACCGAAACTCAGCCAAGGGGGCCTGGACAAAGGGTTTCCTGTCGCAGGGCGGTGTTACACCCCCCCAGACAGGAGATAGTGGATTGTAGCAGGGAGGTTTGAAAGAAACCAGACACTGCTTGGGGCGCACAAGGCTGCCCCTTGCATAATCCGGCCAAACCAGTTCTGGGGCACTCCAGCCCTCGTGCCAGCGCGGCCTGGATCAAAGGAAGGGGGTGTATCCATCCACTTCCCGGGTCCCACCCATAGGAGGGGACCTAGCAGGTAATCCAGCCCCCTAGATTGGTATAGGAATAGGAGCAGTGCCAATGCACTTCAGATTATCCTCATGAAACATAAGAAACGAAACTCTGGACCCTTCGACATCCTACTCGATGTAGAAGACTGAAGAATCTCCCTTGTGGTCAAGGAGTGACCACCCTGTGCAAACAGGCACCATCCAGCCATTGACGTCTGCTTTGTTGCAGTTCCCGCCGGAACTCGAGCAACAAAGATCAACGAGATCAAGCTTGCCTGCCTTCCAACAGCCCGATCCACAGTCCCTGCAGAGCTGAGACCTATGGAGGCGACCGGAAGCGTGGGGCATGCCATCTTGAAAAGACCACGAGACGCTGACCGTGCAGCCCACGAGTGACCCTTGAAGCTGTACACCGGGGTTTGAGAAACCCCAACCCTGAGCCACTCTTGCACCGAAGTTCAGCACTCCACACTTGACGAGTGCTGCGTGGGGCCCTTCTGCTTCTTTTGGCTCAACGCATTGGCCTGGTCACTTGCCAGCTGGCTTGTGGCCCCTGTGCCGACGAAACTTGAAATACGACTTGCGATTCTGGTTGATCCAGATTTGCACCCACTCCCCTGAAAAGGAGCCCCCACTCTGACCCTCCTGGTTTGAGTGAGAAGCAATCTCCCGGTTTTGCGTGGATTGCTTTTGCCAAGTGTTGTTTGCTCCAATCTTGAAACCAACAGCGCCGACGGCGAGATCCTGCGTGGGACAGATTTTGAGCCGCTCCTGGACATCGTACATGCCCCAGAGCCCACGTGACAGCGGAGAGAAGCTCCTCAACAACCACCTGATTGCGCCCGACATTGCCTGGTTCCATCCTGGTTCCACCCTGGTCACTGCTGAGTGACCCAGACTCTGTCCCCTCTGCTTTCAGGTACTTTTCGACTTGGGTCCACCCTTAAACCCCACCGGACACTTCTCCTTCACCCCGCCTGCAGCCCTTTCAGCTTCAAGCACCAAGAACCTGCGTGACGAAACCCGACTCAACTTCGATCCTGTGCACGCGCTTCCTGTGGGTGAGGTAACATTGCAACGCTGGTGTTCCCACACTGGTACACACCTCTAGGGTCTGTGTCTAAAGTTTTGTCTTTCTAGGTTCAGCAGAAGTGTCCTTAAACTCTATTTGTGTAACTTTTACGCACCATTGGTTAACATTGGTACATGCTTGTGCTTTCAGCACTGCACCCGAATCCCGCGGGCTTTTCCCGACTTCAGCATTGCTTGTCCCGACTGCTCCCAGCAATTCCCTAGGCCCTAGGCCTAACCACTGATCGATTGGTATCTCTTATACCATTTTTTTAGTATATGGTTTGAGTGGCCCCTCGCCCTCATCCAAAATTGTGCAACTTTGTATGTTATACTGTGCTTTTGATTTAACGCTTGTGCCCCATTGTTCATAAAGAATACTGGGGATTGTTTTTAGTAATAAATACATATATTTTTATAATATATACTTGTGTGGTGTCCTTTCATTTGATATTACAGGATTGTACTTGGTAAAACAGCTCGCTTAACACGACCTCTTAAGTTAAGCCTTTAGGCTGCTTAGTCCATGCTACCCCTAGGATAGCTTGTCTAATAAGGTTGACTTACAACCAGACACCATAAGGGATTGTTTGGACTGATACAAGGTGGTTCCAGAATTGGGAACATCATATATCAGGCCAACTTCTCACATTGGTGAGCAGCGGTGCGGATTTGAGCTTGCTGTTTGTTTTACCATTGCAATCTTTTTATCAAATTGAAAGATCACATCAAGTACCTCTAGGTACATATAAATCAAAATCTTAGCATATTTAAGTTATACTGAACTTAGTAGTTGTAGATTAAAGGGATTAGCACACCCTGACTACAACTCACTAGCAAGGTACAGTAGGGAAACACTTAGTGTAGGTAGGTGCATCACTTACACCACACTAGAGTCGTCTGACACAGGAAAGGCCTCAGGCTCTGCTCCTGTGACAGTTGACCTTACCAAGGCAACTTCCAGCCATGAAAAACTAACCCACAAAGACTTGGTTGCCCTATGCATCTCAAGAGGGTTAAAAAGGGGCAGAAGTCCCACCAGTCCTTCCCTGATAGCCATTCTAGAACAGGATGACTTAGAAAAGGTGAATGCAGTTCCCTTAGAATCAGGAGATGGAGTGAACCCCATTGTAACTGATACCACTCCAGAGGAGGAAGATGAGGAGGTAGAAGAGGAGGAGGAAGAGGACTCAGATAGAGAGGACCTTGAAGATCAGGATCAGAGGGGTAGCCAGGTTGTAGTTGCCAGGCTTAACCAGGCCAACTTAAACCTACTCGGGAATGGAGAGGGCCAGCACCTCCCCACATCCCAAAACCACATTCTCCCAGGCAACAGAAGAGTGAGATCTCCATCAGGGGACTCTCATATTTCTAGTGCCTCAAGAGAATCTCAGAGAGGAATGACTCCCTCTCAGAGGAAAGAGCATAGGGCCAGAATGAGGGCTGTCAGACTCCAAATAGAGAGGGAAGAGGTAGCCCTGGCTCAAGCTAGACTTGACTTGGCAAGAGAGCAGAAATTGTGTGGCTTAGATGCCACTGGTGGCAGCATAATTCCTAGAGAAAAAGACAGGAGCTATGATAATAGAAACCTGACAAAAATTGTGGCCCCCTACAAGGAAGGGGATGACAGCCACAAATGGATGACTGCTCTTGAGAGAGCCTGCATGGTACAGCAGGTTCCTCAGGAACAGTGGGCTGCAATTTTATGGTACTCCTTTTCTGAGAAAGGGAGGGACAGGCTCCTCACAGTTAGACCTGAGGATGCCAAAAACTCCTCTGTCCTGAAGAGTGCTCTTATTGAAGGGTTTGGCCTAACCACTGAGCAATACAGGTTGTTGTTCAGAGACACCCAAAAAGCACAGACTCAGGACTGGACTGATTTTGTTGATTGTGCCACTAGGGCTCTGGAGGGTTGGTTGCAGGGAAGTAAAGTTTCAGACTATACAGGATTGTACAATCTTATCATGAGAGAACAGATCCTTAATAACTGTACAAACCAGCTGTTGCATCAATACCTTATTGACTCTGATCTGACCTCTCCCCAAGAATTGGGAAAGAAGGCAGACAAATGGGTCAGGACAAGGATTAAGCAGAAACCCCAGAACCAAGGTGGTGACCAGATGAAAACAGACCAGAAGGGTGGGAATCAGAAAGATAAAGAAAAGGACCAGAAGTCTTCAGGCCCCCAAATTAGTAATAAGGAGGGTGGTTCCCAAAATGGAAACAAGAAAAAGAAGAACGATGGCCCAAAGAAACCTTGGTGTAATACCTGCAAATCAGTTTCACACTGGGGCAGTGAATGCACCAAGAAAAATCCAGTCCCCACCACTGCAGCTCCTAAAGCACCTGCACCCCCTAGTTCAGTGAGCAGTGGTGGTACACAGCCAAAGGGTGTAGTAGGGTTAACCCTGGGTACTGAGGTGGGACCTGGCCTAGTCAGAGTCCCTACTCAGGCAGTTCTCCTATATGATGTGGACTTAGCTTTGTCCACTACAGTGAGTCCCAGTAATCTGGGCAAATATAGGCAGACGCCTTTGATAAATGAGAAACTCGCTCAGGCCTACAGGGACACATGTGCCAGTGTCAAAATGGTGACACCTGACTTTGTGGACCCTGGACAGATTGTACTAGGTGAAAGTTACCTAGTGACCAATGCAAGCAACTCCACTACTTCCCATAGTGTGGCTGTTGTGAACTTCTCCTGGGGAGGGGTAGATGGCCTAAAGAAAGTTGTTGTGAGTGCAGACCTCCCAGTAGACTGTCTGTTAGGCAATGATCTTGAAAGCTCAGTTTGGTCAGAAGTGGAGTACAGGACTCATGCAGAAATGCTAGGGATTTCAGCACATGTCCTTGCAGTGACAAGGACTCAGGCTAAGAAGTGCCTTCCTGAACCAGTGGTGGATCTTGGAACAATAGACGAACCACAACCCAAGAGAAGGAGCAAGAGGGTTAAGGCTATGTCTTCCCCCTTGCCCCAGGTTGTGGATCAGATTTCACAGGAAACTGATTCTGCAGTCCAAGAGGAGACTGTCTCTGAGGAACTTGAACCTGATCAGGTTGAGTTTCTGGGGACAGGGGGACCCTCAAGGGCAGACCTGGGGCAGGCCCAATTAGATTACCCTTCACTTGAACTCCTCAGACAGCAAGCTGCTGCTGAGGCTGCAGGGAATGCCCAAGGTGCCCATAGTGTGTATTGGGAAGATGGACTCCTTTAATCAGAGGCTAGAGACCCCAAGCCTGGTACAACCAGGAGGTTGGTCATACCTTTGCAGTTTAGGGGTTTCCTTCTCACCTTGGCCCATGATATTCCCCTTGCAGGACACTTAGGCCAGAACAAGACTTGGGAAAGACTTGTCCCACACTTTCACTGGCCTCATATGTCAGAAAATGTCAAGGAGTTTTGTCGCTCCTGTGTCACTTGCCAAGCCAGTGGTAAGTCAGGTGGCACCACAAAGGCCCCCCTCATACCACTACTTGTGGTGGGGGTACCCTTTGAACGTGTTGGAATAGACATTGTGGGTCCCATGGATCCTCAAACAGCATCTGGGCACAGATTTATACTGGTGGTAGTGGATCATGCCACCAGGTACCCAGAAGCAATTCCCCTAAGGACCACCACAGCACCTGTGGTGGCCAAAGCCCTCATTGCAGTTTTCTCAAGAGTGGGCTTTCCAAAGGAGGTGTTGTCAGATAGAGGCACTAACGTCATGTCTGGCTACTTAAAAGCAATGTGGAAGGAATGTGGAGTAAACTACAAGTTTACCACACCCTATCACCCACAGTGCAATGGGCTTGTGGAGAGATTCAACAAGACCCTCAAGGGAATGATAAAAGGATTACCAGAGAAGCTTAGGCGGAAATGGGACATTCTTTTACCCTGCTTGCTCTTTGCTTACAGAGAGGTCCCACAGAAGGGGGTTGGCTACAGCCCTTTTGAACTTTTGTTTGGCCACCCTGTGAGGGGTCTACTATGTTTGGTGAAGGAAGGATGGGAGTTACCTCTCAAAAAGCCTAAGCTAGATATTGTGGACTATGTACTTGGTCTCCGCTCCCGGATGGCTGAGTATATGGAGAGAGCATCCAAAAACCTGGAGGCAAGACAAGAATTACAGAAAGCTTGGCATGACCAAAAGGCTGTTCTGGTTGAGTACCAGCCAGGGCAGAAGGTGTGGGTGTTGGAGCCAGTGGCCCCAGCAGCACTCCAGGACAAATGGACTGGCCCCTACCCTATCATTGAGAAAAAGGAAGAAGTCACCTACTTGGTTGACTTTGGAACCCCTAGGAGCCCCCACAGGGTGCTCCATGTAAATCGTTTGAAAGCATTTGTGGAAAGGGAGGACATGAGCTTGCTCATGGCCACAGATGGGGAACAGGAGGAAGAGAGTGACCCTCTCCCAGACCTACTTTCCCAGAACCCTGATGATGGTTCAGTTGATGGAGTAACCTTGGCAGGCAGCCTCACTGACCAGCAGCAGATGGACTGCAGACAGGTTCTGCAAGCCCACAGGCACTTGTTTTTACTCAGACCCAGTCAAACTAACTGGTGCACCCATGAGGTGGATACCGGTGACAGTCTGCCTTTGAAGAATAAGATCTACAGGCAACCTGACCATGTCAGGGATTGTATAAAGGCTGAGGTGCAAAAGATGTTGGAGCTTGGAGTGATTGAGCCATCAGAGAGCCCATGGGCAAGCCCAGTGGTCCTTGTGCCAAAACCTCATACCCAAGATGGAAAGAGAGAAATGAGATTTTATGTGGGCTACAGAGGTCTCAATGCTGTCACTAGGACAGATGCACATCCCATTCCAAGAGCAGATGAGCTCATTGATAAATTGGCTTCTGCCAAGTTTCTGAGCCCATTTGATTTGACAGCTGGCTACTGGCAGATCAGACTAGCTGAAGAGTCAAAAGCCAAGACAGCATTCTCTACCCCTAGTGGACATTATCAGTTTGTGGTAATGCCCTTTGGTTTGAAGAATGCACCTGCCACTTTCCAAAGGTTGGTGAACCAAGTCCTTGCTGGGTTGGATGACTTTTGTGCAGCATATCTAGATGATATTGCTGTCTTTAGCTCCACCTGGGAGGATCACCTGATCCACCTGAAGAAAGTTCTGGAGGCCCTGCAAAAGGCAGGCCTGACTATCAAGGCTACCAAGTGCCAGATAGGGCAGATCAAGGTTGTATACCTGGGCCACCTAGTAGGTGGGGGTCAGGTTCAGCCACTGGAGAGCAAGATCCAGACCATACAGGACTGGGCTCCTCCAACTACCCAGGCACAAGTCAGAGCCTTCTTGGGCCTGACTGGGTATTACAGAAAGTTTGTGAATAACTATGGGTCCATTGTGACACCATTAAATGACTTGACATCCAAGAAGATGCCAAAAAAGGTTCAGTGGACAGTTAGCTGTCAAAAGGCATTTGATGACCTGAAGAAGGCCATGTGCTCTGCACCTATCCTGAAGAGTCCTGACTACTCCAAACAGTTCATTGTACAGACAGATGCTTCTGAGTTGGGGGTGGGAGCTGTGCTTTCACAACTTAATCAAGATGGTCAAGACCAGCCCATTGCTTTCATTAGCAGAAGGCTGACCCCCAGGGAGAAACGTTGGTCAGCTATTGAGAGGGAGGCCTTTGCTGTGGTTTGGGCCCTGAAGAAGTTGAGGCCATACTTGTTTGGCACTCACTTCCTTGTTCAGACAGACCATAAGCCCCTCTTGTGGCTAAATCAGATGAAGGGTGAAAATCCCAAACTGCTCAGGTGGTCCATTTCCCTACAGGGGATGGACTTTACAGTGGAGCACCGTCCAGGCACTGACCATGGTAATGCAGATGGTCTCTCCAGGTGCTTCCACTTAGAACATGAAGACTTATCTGGTCAAGGTTAGTTTAATGTCCCTGCGTTTGGGGGGGGTTGTGTAGGAGAGTAGGGTCTGCTATCCTATGGTCACCCCAAATTTTTGCTTTTTGCTTCACTGGTTTTCGACTACTGAGGCTGTGGGCCTGCTAATCAGACCCCCAGCCTACTGCTCTCTCTCTAAATTATTAATACATGTGCTATAGCTACATACCACAATTGGAAATGGACTCCTTGTTAGCCCCTGTACCATGCACTATAGGTGCTCAGGGCATAGGTGCCACCAAGGCCTACCTGGGCTGCAGCATATCTTTTGCCACCCTGGCTGGTTCTTAAATTGACACAACTGGCTGATCACTCAGCTGGGGCAAGTTGGTGTAATCACCTCTTGCTTAGGTATATTATACCTATATCTAAACCTATATCTGGACACATATAAACCTGTGAGCCACTCCTATGGAAGGCCTGATCAATCCTGGAGGCAGAGTGCGTGGTTTAATGTGAGATGGAGCTCTAGCATGAGCTGAACCTGTCTGCAGCTGTCGGGAACAACTCCCTAAGCTGTTTCAGGATAATGCCATACCATATACTATTAAGTGCATTATAATCCTCGCGGTTATATAGCAACTTTGGTTTGGCTTTATCAAAACATGTCATGTAAGGTGTCATACGATTTGGAATACTATCCCCTCGCCAGTCCTGGCGACGGGGATAGCATTCCACCCCTCTAGAGGGAGAAGACATGTTACTTTACTGAAATGCGGTTAATTTTAAAAGAGCCTCAGATCCACAAAATGGATGCTTCTGCCACAGACACAGGTCTGACCCCCTGCAGCTGACCGAAACTCTGCCAAGGGGGCCTAGACAAAGGGTTTCCTGTCGCAGGGCGGTGTTACACCCCCCCAGACAGGAGATAGTGGATTGTAGCAGGGAGGTTTGACAGAAAGCAGACACTGCTTGGGGCGCACAAGGCTGCCCCTTGCATAATCCGGCCAAACCGGTTCTGGGGCACTCCAGCCCTCATGCCAGCGCGGCCTGGATCAAAGGAAGGGGGTGTATCCACCCACTTCCTGGGTCCCACCCATAGGAGGGGACCTAGCAGGTAATCCAGCCCCCTAGATTGGTATAAGAATGGGAGCAGTGCCAATGCACTTCAGATTATCCTGATGAAACATAAGAAATGAAACTCTGGACCCTTCGACATCCTACTCGAGGTAGAAGACTGAAGAATCTCCCTTGTGGTCAAGGAGTGACCACCCTGTGCAAACAGGCACCATCCAGCCATTGATGTCTGCTTTGTTGCAGTTCCTGCCGGAACTCGAGCGACAGAGATCAACGAGATGAAGCTTGCCTGCCTTCCAACAGCCCGATCCACAGTCCCTGCAGAGCTGAGACCCGTGGAGGCGACCGGAAGCGTGGGGCACGCCATCTTGAAAAGACCACGAGACGCTGACTGTGCAGCCCACGAGTGACCCTCGAAGCTGTACACAGGGTTTTTAGAAGCCCCAACCCTGAGCCACTCTTGCACCGAAGTTCAGCCCTCCACACTCGACGAGTGCTGTGTGGGGCCCTTCTGCTTCTTTTGGCTCTATGTGTTGGCCCGGTCACTTGCCAGCTGGCTTGTGGCCCCTGTGCCGACGAAACTTGAAATACGACTTGCGATTCTGATTGCTCCAGATTTGCACCCGCTCCCCTGAAAAGGAGCCCCCACTCTGACCCTCCTGGTTTGTTTGAGAAGCAATCTCCCAGTTTCGCGTGGATTGCTTTTGCCAAGTGTTGTTTGCTCCAATCTTGAAGCCGACAGCGCCGACGGCGAGAGCCTGCGTGGGACAGATCGTTACCCGCTCCTGGACGTCGTAGATGCCCCAGAGCCCACGTGACAGTGGAGAGAAGCTCCTCGACAACCACCTGATTGCACCCGACATTGCCTGGTTCCACCCTGGTCACTGCTGAGTGACCCAGACTCTGTCCCCTCTGCTTTTAGGTACTTTTCGACTTGGGTCCACCCTTGGACCCCACCGGACACTTCTCCTTCACCCCGCCTGCAGCCCCTTCAGCTTCAAGCACCAAGAACCTGCGTGACGAAACCCGACTCAACTTCGACCCTGTGCACCCGCTTCCTGTGGGTGAGGTAACATTGCAACGCCGGTGTTCCCACACTGGTACACACCTCTAGGGTCTGTGTCTAAAGTTTTGTCTTTCTAGGTTCAGCGGAAGTGTCCTTAAACTCTATTTGTGTAACTTTTACGCACCATTGGTTAACATTGGTACATGCTTGTGCTTTCAGCACTGCACCCGAATCCCGCGGGCTTTTCCCGACTTCAGCATTGCTTGTCCCGACTGCTCCCAGCGATTCCCTAGGCCCTAGGCCTAACCACTGATCGATTGGTATCTCTTATACCATTTTTTTAGTATATGGTTTGAGTGGCCCCTCGCCCTCATCCAAAATTGTGCAACTTTGTATGTTATACTGTGCTTTTGATTTAACGCTTGTGCCCCTTTGTTCATAAAGAATACTGGGGATTGTTTTTAGTAATAAATACATATATTTTTATAATATATACTTGTGTGGTGTCCTTTCATTTGATATTACAGGATTGTACTTGGTAAAACAGCTCGCGACCTCTTAAGTTAAGCCTTTAGGCTGCTTAGTCCATGCTACCCCTAGGATAGCTTGTCTAATAAGGTTGACTTACAACCAGACACCATAAGGGATTGTTTGGACTGATACAAGGTGGTTCCAGAATTGGAAACATCATATATCAGGCCAACTTCTCACACAAATCAGTCTGACCCCGTGCCTCATGGGAACAGTCTAGCCCGAACTGCCAAGCCAAGCCTTCCCTGGAATGGAAACAAGCTTCCCAGGACCGGTTTCTGGCATTCCAGCCGTCTTCAGCCAGGCTTGCTAGAGAGGATAGACCTGGCACACCAGATGGGCCGCCTGGAGCTCATCTTGCAAACTATCCTGCAAGTCAACATCCGAGAGTCCATGTACCAGTGGTGGAGATTGGCTCTGCTGGTCGTTGTTGTCTTCAGCAGCGTGTTTTTCATCACCTGTGGATTAGATGGGGAATGTTCAGTGTTGAGCACAGTGCAAGGATTCTGTTTGGTGCATATTATCGACTGTCTGTACACTACACAATTGAGAGATCTTCACTATTATCATTAAGTGCAATACTGGGCATAATAACATGGTGCAGAGGAACATAAATTACTGGTACATGTCATGCATTGAGGCATTGCATGCAATAGGTGCTGTGTGAAGTGATGCAGGCCTCCCACCCCCAAACAGGCCTCCCCAGCAAGATGGCTACCTACCTGTTAGGTGAGGGTGAACAGTGCAATGGCTGACACATGCTCCTGGGTGGGGGAGGACTCCATGATGCTGGGGTGTGGGACATGGGGCATGGTGGGAGTCATGGTACAGGCCTCCCTCCCCCAAACAGGCCTCCCAAGCAAGATGGCTAGCTACCTTTTAGGTGAGGGTGAACAGTGCAATGGCTGACACATGCTCCTGGGTGGGAGAGGGCTCCATCTTGGTAGGCTGTGGGACAGGGGGCATGGTGGGAGTCGTGGTACAGGCCTCCTACCCCCAAACAGGCCTCCCAAGCAAGATGGCTACCTACCTGTTAGGTGAGGGTGAACCATGCAATGGATGGCACATGCTTCTGGCTGGTGTTGGGGGAGGGCTCCATCTTGGTAGGCTGTGGGACAGGGGGCATGGTGTGAGTCATGGTACAGGCCTCCCATTCCCAAACAGGCCTCCCAAGCAAGATGGCTACCTACCTGTTAGGTGAGGGTGAACAATGCAATGGCTGACACATGCTCCTGGGTGGGGGAGGGCTCCAGCTTGATAGGCTGTGGGACAGGGGGCATGGTGGGAGTCATGGTACAGGCCTCCCACCCCCAAACAGGCCTCCTAGGCAAAATGGCTACCTACGTGTTAGGTGAGGGTGAACAGTGCAATGGCTGACACATGCTCCTGGGTAGGGGAGGGCTCCATGCTGCTGGGGTGTGGGACAGGGGGCATGGTGGGAGTCGTGGTACAGGCCTCCCTCCCCCAAACAGGCCTCCCAGGCAAGATGGCTACCTACCTGTTAGGTGAGGGTGAACAGTGCAATGGTGTTTTGGTTGTGAAAGAAAGTACATATCAGTGTGTTGGTTAACATTTCTTTGAACTTACCAGCCTCCATTCTCCCGTATACTCCTGTGAGACTCTCAGGATGCGGTATGGCAAGCACCTTCTCCTCCCATGGTGTGAATGTTTTTGGTGGAATGGGAGGGCCACCGCCAGTCCTCTCACATAAACTTGATGTGGCTGCCAGCAGCTAACCGTCTCTCGGTTCAACCAGTGTGTATTCTCCCACGTGGTATCTCTGATCATGCTCCGTTGTTATTGTCATGCGAACTCAGACCCTGCTCTACAGCCAGTTTGGAGGTTCAATGCTTGGCACTTGCAGAGTGCCGAATGTGAGACTTTTGTCGACGAGGAATTGCATCAATTTTTTTAGCTCGATGTAGGATCGGTGGACCTGGCAGCAGGGACTACTTGGGCGGACGCTCTGTCTAACCCGCAAGGCCAGTGCATTAATTCCAACGTCACAGAAGAGGCTTGGCTAACTTACCTAGAATTACACTTTAATAAAGAACAGACATCCCAAATTTACTTAACTAACCTTGCGTCTTCCCCCGAAACTCAATCACCCCAGTTAAACTCCAATGCAGAACTGGGACAGGACCTCATAATCACGAATACACATGTTCGTAAAAGAATCATGAAAGGCAGATGTGAGGCAGCTTTTGGCCCAAATTGGATCCCGCCCATATTATTTAAGCAAGATCCAGAATTTGGGGCTTCCATCTACAAAATAGGCAATAGGAGTGACCCAAAGTGGTAGCTCTTCTGGACAATGAAGCCAAATATTATGCCAGTGTACTCCTCCAAGAATGAACAACATAGGCCATAGAAATCAAAGCAATACCTTACAACCAAACTGGTTTCTGTAGAGACATGGGCACTGCCACTAACATCTCCGCCCTTTCACTAATAATAGATGCTGCACTTGTAATTAAACAGCCCCTTTACATGTGCTTCATAGATTACAGCTCGTCTTTTGACCATATAAAAAGAAATATGCTTTGGCAAAAACTAAAAAGGCTAAGTATTCCATCATTGCTTCTAAAACAACTAATTATTTTGCATTGTAACACCTGGGCACAAGTGCAGTTGGGGGCAGAAGACCATCTAACGAAAAAGATAAACATAACCTCAGGTTTAACACAAGGATGTGTGCTTGCCCCTATACTTTTTAATCTCTTCATGGCCCAGCTTTCGGTCCAACTCAATGGTAGCAACTTGCATGCCCCGAAGCTAGGAGGCCGTCAGCTATCCAATCTCCTATAAGCAGATGACCTGGTACTCATCAGCCGGACACCTATAGGACTATGACGCTTGCTTGACATCACATCTCAATACTCAGAGACCAACAGACTAAGGGCCCCATTAGGATGGCGGGCGGACAACTACCCCGACCACCATGGAGGCAGGAAACAACATCCCGCCGGGACCGCGGATAAATCGGTGGTCAAATTAGGAACAACCGCCAAAAAAGACCGACGCGACGGTAGCGGGATAACAAAAACCGCCCGACACGGGTGTTGACATCCAAAAACCGACCACGGTGGTCGGAAACGCAGTGGAAAAGCTACAACCTGCCGCAAGCATAGAGGAGACTCCGCACGGGAAATTAGTATATCCCCGATGGTTCGCGGTACGATTCTCTGTTTCTGACTACAGTGGTTGCAAACAGGAGGGAATGTGAGAGACAGCGGAAGAGCTGCAGCATAGCCACCGCAGCAGCACCATGATCGTTGAGGCCCACACATCTGACAACAATGTGCCCCAGAGTACCCCATGGTGTTTGGTATGGGCTACTTGCCATTGTGGACTGTCATGTCCTAATGGGTGTGTGTGTTGTCCCCTCCTGTTCCCTCAAGGTCTGTCAGTGGTAATAAGTGGTGTTCCCACATCATGCCCATAGGTGTGGGCAGAGCAAGTTGTGTGTCTGGTACACTTCATCCACAGGCAGGGTGTCATGCTGTGTGGCCTTAACATGGCTCAGTCATGGCAGATATTCAGGGTTACAGGCACTGTTGTGGTCTATGTAGTGTGTTGCTGCAATGTGATTGCAGTGTGTGGTGGTCACCATGTAGATTTGGGCATCTCCTGTACTGCATTGATTTAATTGCTTTGTCCTGTTGATGACACTAACCCAACCCTGCATCTCTCTCTCAAGCAGAATCACCAGTGGACACCGAGGAACAGGAGCCGGAAACCAGTGGTGGTGAGAGTAGCACTACAGCTGCACAGGAGTCCAGTGACACAGAGGTCACCAGCGCATCAAGGGGGGACCGGAGTACGCAGGAGGAATCTCTGCCTGAGACACAAAGCACAACATCATCTGATGCCAGCGGTGATGCATCCATGTTGGCAGGCACCAGGAATGGGGACTCTGCATCATATTCTAGCACACAGTGGCGGGTGGCCAACCTCCCTTCCACTTCCTCTGGTGCTGACCTTGTCCGAGCAGTGAGATGGGGCGAGTTAGAGTCACACCTGGCACCCCTGAGCCTGGACCTGTCCCCCCCTGCTGCCCTCAGTGCTGAGTCTGTAGAGCTCCTGTGCCAGCTTTGTGTGGGCCAGACAGTTAGGCCAGGTGGTTGCCTACATGGAGGGCAGACACTCTGACGTGGGTGGGCTACACCGTACAGTCCAGGCTTTGATGTCCACAGTGACTTCTGCCCTTCAACAGGCACATACTCCCATTCCCGCTCCAGTGCCTTTGTCCACCCCCCAGTCAGTGGCCACATCGGATGATAGTGACCACGGTTCCCATCCGTCACAGTCACAATACAGCACAAGAAGCACCTAGCAGAAACAACCCAAGCGGGCCCGCCCACAGACACCATCCCCACAGAAGAGCAGAGCCATCCCATAATGCAAAGACAAGAGCCCGTCAGGGAAGAGCAAGGCCGCAAAAGCAATGAAGCAGACATCAGGCTCACATTCCTCAGAGGCATCACCAGCGAAGGATTCTCCTGTCCCTAAAACTTCACGCAGAGCTAAGTGTGCAGTGTCTATGCCCACTGAGGAGGTGTTGTTTGGCAAAGGTACACCCAGGAAGGGCTCAGGGCCACATTCCCCCCCACATCAACTCCAATTCCAAGCCCAGTGAAGCAGGTGAAGGAGGGCACTGTAGGG
This sequence comes from Lissotriton helveticus, assembly GCF_964261635.1. Taxonomy (NCBI): domain Eukaryota; kingdom Metazoa; phylum Chordata; class Amphibia; order Caudata; family Salamandridae; genus Lissotriton; species Lissotriton helveticus. Next base: position 1,079,478,433 of record NC_136063.1, on the reverse strand, counting down.
CCTACCCCTGGCAAACAGGCAAAGGAGGGCACTGTAGGGGGTACACCTGGCAAACAGGATTGTTATACTTCTCTTTGCCCTCATTAAGACTATCCTGCCGGGGCGTGGTTCCCGCCCTGTGGCTCTCCTGCTGTCGGCCCAGGCGATCCTGCCGCACTGGTGGACCAGCCGCTCCTGGGCGTCGGACGCCTTTCTGACTCTATTCATTCTGTGTCTGAAACTGGGGCTGGGGCAAGTCGGGTGCACTGTTCAATGTTCTTCGCAGTCATTTGTTACTGCCCCGTTGGGTGTGGTTGCGGCTGGCGGAGCGGGAGGGCTGACGTGCCCCGTGGACTGCGATTCTGATGGCGACTAAGCCTGATGTCGATAAACACCAGCTTAGATCCGCCAAGGGGTCCAAGAAGGTCCAAACTAATAAATTGGACCGCTATACGCTATACGATGCCCAGAGGTTCTCCTCCTGACTCGAGGCGGGCTCAGTCGGCCGTGGGGGGGACTTGTGAAGCCCACCGGTTGAGCCGATGCTGCTAGACGTGATGGCGGCGATTGACGGTGTCAAGTCGTCATTGGGGCAAAAGATGGAATCACTGAACCCTAAACTGGACACAGTCACTATTGAGGTCAATCTCATCTGTGTGGACCTCATTAAGGCAAGCGAGAAAGTCAAATCTCTGGATATAAAGACCGCCAGCCTAATAGAAGACGTGGCTCTGCTCCAGCAGGAGGTGCGGGTCTTGAAGTCTTCTTGTGACCTAACCGATCGTAACTAGATGAGTACAAGGGGAGAGCATGACGCAACAACGTACAAATTCTTGGTGTCCCCGAGAAAGCTGAAGGCCCAGCCCTGGATCTGTTTGTCAAGGACATCATCCTCAATCATCTCAAGCCCAAGGGATTGGGTAACTTTTTCATGATCGAGCGTGCCAATAGGGTGCTGGGTGGGAGACCCAGGCCTGGAGTGCCCCCTCGCCCAATCATTGCGAGGGTTCTGAATTTCAGGGACAGAGACACTATCCTGCAGGCTTTCCGCTCGGTGGCCCCCTGAAGTTTGAGAATTCCACCCTCTCCTTTTTCCCTGACTTCACGCAGCTTTTACAGAAACAGCGCCAAAGTTTTCTCGTAGTGAAGAAAAAGCTAAGGTACAGAGGATTGAAGTATGCAATGATGTTCCCGGCCTGATTGAGGGTCGAGGTAGAGGGGAGGTGGCTTCAGACTGGTTGGATAGTCACCCCCTGAGTGGGCTGGAGGGACAAGATTGAGACGGAGGAGGCGGACAGCGGGAGCAGGAATGATGGAGACCATAGACTCTGTGCAACTTTTGAGAACTGTCAGGTAGTGGGGTCGACCCACGTGTATTTCACTTGAATTGACCTTTTGAATCATGAGTGGTTACAGTGGCAGGGAGGGGTCATACTGCGCTGGGCTGGGGGGGAGATGGGGCACCGGCACTCCTCCTCCTCACTTCTACCTTTAGTTAGTCAGTAGTTAGATTAAGAGGCGACAGGCACACTGCAAGTTGGGGATGGGCGGAAGCCACGAGCAGGGAGACAGGGTTGGGGTTGGGGGGGGTGGGTTTGGTGGGGCTCTGGGTGTCCAGGGCCACACCATGTTTGGATATGTTGGATTGTGTGCCATGTGTTTTTCTCTTTTTTCTTTTTCTTTTTTGACATCAGGGGCAAATGCTGTGACTGAATTGATTCCATACCAGTTCAATGTCAAATGTTAGACTGGGATTGGGGATTAGTGTGCCTAGTTGGAATGTGCACGGCCTTGGGGACAACATCAAGAGGGGAATGGTCAGTCAGTTGGTCAGAAGACACTCCCCGGACGTGGTGCTGCTACAGGAGACGCATCTCATTGGGAATCGTTGCATGGCTCGGCATCATTCATTCAATATGTAGGAGGGAAATTTTATTCTATGTCAGATATATCGTTGGTCTCTGATGGGGAGGGGAGGGAGAGGGAGAGGGAGAGAGTGAGGGAGAGGGAGTAAATGCAGAACTTGAGACTGACTGGGCTGATGATCGTAGTCTTGCCAGCCCGGCTTTCTTGGCAGAAGAAGAAGAAGATTTTGCTAGACCTCCTAATGGGGAAAATACTGTCCTAACTGCTCCAGGGTCGGGAAACTCCTCAACATCACAAGTGCCCGCTGAGCAAAGCACAACTTTGGCTGATAGTTTTGATGTGGGGGATAATTTGCCCTCAAATGAAGATGCTTCCAGCAATGTCTCTCTTTTGACAATCTATCAGGCAGTCATGACTCATCGTGAGGAGACGAAGGCAGAGAGCCTTCGCATTCATGGAGCAGTTTAAAATTACAGAACTCTGTTCGTCGCATCGCTAAATCCAATTTTGAGCTATCCACTAGAGTTGCAGAGGCCGAAAATAGGATTTTAACTATAGAAGATGAATTTTGCTCTTGTAAAGCTGATGTTGTTGCATTACATACTCTGCGTGATGATATTAATTGGAACTGCAGGGACAGAAAGTTTAATTTACAATATTTTTTGAGATTGCCGTTGAGTAGCTTTAATAATAAATGGTGTACATTGAATGTTAACTTCCTTTTTGATAATGGCTAAATTTTCTATTTGCTTCTGGAATTTATCTGGGATGAAAGATAGAAAGAAAAGGGGGGTGATGCACACATTCTTAGGAGTATGGGGGTACAGATACTATGTATTCAAGAAGCTCACATAGTATGGAACAACAGGATGTACCTGAACGATTTAGGCTTCGAAACCTTGATTTGCACTCGCCAAGGTACAACTACTAAAGGGGTTACAATTTAAAAAAAATATGGGAGGGGTGAGTGTAAACGTGCTAAAGCTGATCCATATGGAAGGTGGGCAATCGCGGAAATCAGGATTGGTCATTTTTCATTTACTCTGTGTACTATATATGCCCCCAATTTAGATGATCCTGAGATTCTTAATTTGATTAGTATTGAGCTGGCTCAATGGCCCTCTCCCCCTGTGATCTGTGGCAATTTAAATCTACATTTACCCGGAGATTCTGACTTTCGTCTTAATTCCACGTATACAGGTAGAATGCCAAAAATGTTTAAATCATTAAAAGGTATCCTGAACGAATTTGGGCTAGTAGTTGTATGGAGTTTTAAGTGCTCCGCCAACCCTGGTTTTACTTTTTTTTCATCCCCTCATCAAAAACATTTTCGAATTGATTATTTTTTTGCCCCAGTAGACCTGCTAACCGAGGCCAAAATTGACATCCATCCTAAAATTATATCCGATCATAACCCGGTTATTCTTGAACTTGCAGCCGATATGTCTCTGTTGTCTAATACCAGGAGCTCATGGACCTTCGATCGTCAGTTACTGGTTGACCTGGGATATCGTCAGCATATGGCCAAATGGATCCCAGACTTTTTTTAATTCAATGCTGGTTCTGCTGAAGTGGGTATAATCTAGGATGCATTTAAGGCCGGAGTGCGGGGTGAAACGCTAAGCTATACTATAAACAAACAACGGCATATTAGGGCCAAACAAGAATCTGAGAAGGCCAAATTGCGTGATTTAGAGCTGGCGCTGATGCAAACCTCAAACGCTAATCCTGTAGAATTCGAACAGAGGGTGCGAGATCTCGCAATTCAGAGAATGGAAGTTTATGAAAGCTACGCTGAGAAATTAGCGTCCCAAATTGCGATTTTTCGCTCTGATTTGTTTGAAGCCGGGGAAAAAGCTGGCCGATTATTAGCCAAACGATTAAGGCAGAAAGTTGCGGCCCGGAAGATAGACGCAATACAGGATGCCAATGGCCTTATACATACGGAACTGGGTAAAATTTTGGAAATATTCAGAGAGTTCTATTCTTAACTCTATTCTAGTGAGGACTCCTTGAATACAGAAGACGAAATAGCTGCGGTTTTGGGTAATCAAGAGTTCTCTAAACTTACGGATACACAGAGGGAAGTCTTAGAGTTGGAGTACACAGAGTAGGAATTAGATCAGGCAATCTCATCTTTAGGTTTAGGAAAAGCAGTAGGTCCTGATGGGATCCCATTGGAATTTTTTCGAACTTTCTTTCCGATTCTGAAGAAATATATGTTGGAAGTATGTGTCAGGGCTCAAGGTGGGTCACCCCTGACTTCATGGCATGAGTCTGTAATAACTGTGTTTTTAAAGAAAGATAAATCTGGTCTCCTGCCTTCATCTTATAGGCCAATATCTTTAATAAATGCTGACAGTAAGCTGTACTCTAAAATGTTAGCCACTAGGCTTTCTTCTATGATTTCCTCAGTAGTTTCACCCTTTCAGCACGGGTTCATACCAGGCCGCGATACTACAGACCATGTGAGGCGTTTTATTTCTTTGATGGAATGGGCAGAGGTGACTAAAACATCTATAGGCGTGACCCTGTTGGATGCTGAAAAGGCATTCGACAGGGTCGCTTGGCCTTATCTGTGGGAGGTGCTACGTCAAAAGGGTGTCAGACCACGTATGCTTCTGGCTATTAAGATGCTGTATCTGGCCCCTAAAACTTCTATTCGCTTAGCATGTAAAGAATCGGACCCATATCCTATTTTTCGTGGTACTAGACAAGGCTGTCCCACATCCCCTTTATTATTTGCATTATATATCGATTTGTTTTTGGTTAAACTAACGGAATCAGTTCAGATCAAACCTGTTAGTATAAACATGATGGAGTATAGAGCTCTCGCATATGTGGACAACATCGTCATTTTAACTACAGATTTGGTGCCTGATCTTTCGACAATGGGAATCTTGGCTAAACAGTTTGGCCATTTTGCGGGATACAAGCTTAATATAAATAAAACTCAGGTATTATACGTAGGGGATGATGTCCCAAGGAATACAACCGTGGTCACTGAGGCCACATATCTAGGTGTTAAAATTACATCACCTATTAGTAGGATTCCTGAGATTAACTTCAACCCAGTCTTAGATGGAGTCAGGTCTACGTTAGAGCGCCTCAATCATTTGCATCTATCCCTATACGGGAGAGCAAACGTTTTAAAAATGTTGGTTCTCCCTAAATTTCTTTATTTATTTAGATCTGTACCATTAGAATTTCCTTTGTCTTCCTTGAAAAAACTTGAAAATGTCTCGTCAAGATTTCTTTGGGGGTAGAAACGAAATAGAAGGGCATTAAAAAAAATGGCACTTCCTAGATCCAAGGGTGGGTGGGGTATACCTTATTTTGTATTTTATTATTGGGCATCTGTTTTGCAATTTATTTCTCCTTTAGTTATTTGGAAAAAATGTAATATATTGCAGTGTCATACACCCACAGTTTAGGAATTCTTTATTGGTGAGAAGGCCAATGGCTGCCTTTTGAAAATATTGGAGCCTAGTTACTATAAAAAAAAACAAGTTTGAGGTGCTGATTGCCGCTTTTTCTGTGTGAAGACAAATTAGGAGATATATAGGACTTCCTCAAATAAACTGCTACACCCCGTTTGAGGCTGCTGGAATTTTGCCCAATATCTTTCGAGACGTAACAACTCAGAAATGGCATCATTTGGGTATAAGTGATCTAGGTGACATGTTTTACAACCTACAGCCACTACTTTTCAATGAGCTACACTGTAAATATGGAGTACACAAAAAAGATTTTTTTTAATTTCTCCAGATCCGCAGTTACTTTATGCGGCTGGGGCAATATGAAACTCGGTTTAAAAATTTCCGCTATTGGAAGGGATGGGAAAAGGTCTCCCCATTGGCTTCTTCTACTCCTGTTTTATCCAGCTACTGCTAGAGGATCGTGACCGGTGTCAGGAGAGATGGAGAACTAAATTAAATATAGCGACTATTGATCTCTATTCTTCTATTTGTTTGGCCAAAGAAGTGCTGATATCGGGTAAGATGTTGGCCCAACACTACATGGTTTTATATGACTTGTACTACTCCCCCAGGAAAGTTTCCAAATGGAGTACCGGTCCAGGTGCCAGTTGTTACAGATGCAGCTGTTTTGCAGCTGATGCTCAACATATGTTTTTTTCATGTGGCAAACTCGGTCCCCTACTGATCTCCATACAAAAGTTCTTGATGGAAATACTAGGTCCCCCCATATGTATAAATGATGAGATGGTGCTGTTTGGGACTGACTCCACATGCCTGACTACACCGAAGGACCGTGCCTCTTTTCTTTTTATTTGTATGTCAGTCTTACGGGGGTGTATCTCCAAAGACTGAATCTCCCCTGATCCGCCTTCATTTTCAGGGTGGAGAGCTCATTTATTATCTATGTATAATCTTGAGATCACAATATACAAAACAAAGAGTATTCGTAAGAGAAGTATAGGGTTAAAAATCTGGAATCCTATTACTGAATGGATATAATGAATGGTCTGTTATTGCTTTTGTTGAAGCCATCTTTCTTGTATGATACCAAATGCTGTAAGCTTTTAGGGCCTGCTAAGTTGACATAAAAAGCAGTGCACAAATGCTTGTACTTTTCCAATTGCTTCGGAGACACAGCTTTGTAAGACAAGGTTTGATCAAGAATAATATGTGACAGGGAAGATGCTCTCGTAGGCCCAGACATTTCAGCATAGCACCTTTTACAATATGTCTGGTCCTTTCTATTATGTTGCAATTATTAACTGGAAAAGCACCAGACTTATATCTTACATTACAGTGGAAAGTCCCAGAAGCTGCCCACTTGGGGCCACGTGGTTGGCAACAGTATAGTTTTGACCTTACATGTTATATGACTACTCAAACTCTTGTTAATCGGTCAAATGAACTATGCTTAATTTGTGCTACGTATGTTGTGATGCTAATCCTTTTGTGGCTTTGGCCTATATAAACCCGTCACCTCTTTGGACATTCAGTGGCTTTGCTGATGTCTCCGTGTTGCACGTTAAATTGCTATTTCTTGACCTCCAATAAATCTTGCTAACAGTTGTGCTTACAGAGACTTGTGTTATTTGTATTATTCCTTATTATTATTTTTTCAGCTTCCACAGTTGGTGGAGAATGCAGCCCCAAACATCTGACCAGCTTCAACGGTCCCCGTTTGCTGGACTCCAACACCTCGGAGCTCGGAGACCTGAGGTGATGACATTTCAGTTTGTCTTCTCTTTCGCCGCTCTCTGGCTGTTGGTGGATGACGCTGGTGTTTAACCGTTTGTTGTCTGTGTCAGTGCTTTGGTTCCTGCTCTGTTTCGCTCAGCACATTTGTATAGCACTGTTTTTACCAGATTTTAAGCACTCTCCTATCTCCTTTTCTCCTAGTCCTCTTATCATGCCCCTGCCAGTGTTTCTTTGTCCGGTGTGCCTCTGTCTAGGGGATATCTCTGTTGGTTGTTTACCGGAGTACTTCTTGGCTGACATACTGGCCGCCCTCGTTCCTTTCTTTGTTCTCCTTTTTCTAGCTCTGATAATTTCCATGTCACTGTGTCGCCATTCTGCTGGTGACATTTCCTCTTAACGTTTGCTCGGCGCCACTCACTCTGTTTCTGCTTCGGAGCTCTTTCTGCATTCTGGCCTCTGACTCAGCTGCCGACTCTCAGCTGTCTTTTAATGTGCATTTTGATCTCTTTGCATTTATGGTCCTCATCTCCACCCCTCCGGACCGGCGATGGTGTCCTTCTGCTCGATTCCAGGCGCGCAGTCACTCCCTGTTGCTACGCAGAGCTTGGCTGTATCTAGGCCCAAGGAGGGTGAACTTCTGCAACCCCTTGTCTTGCCTGTAGAGAGTCTCCGGTCTATGAGGGTGGAGGAGCATTGCGCCTGCTCCCCTGGTGGCGACTGAGGTCGGTACGCTTGGGCAGATCAGTCTTCACTCGGTGAGTACATATTGAGGGTTTTTATCCTCCGGGTTGGGTTGCAGCAGGTGCGGGTATGATATTGGTTATTTGGTCTTCAGTTAAGGTTCCATGGTAATGTTTTTATTTGTGCTTTTTTTTTACACGTGTCATCTGTGTATTTTTAGGTTTTTCGCCATGCTGTCACTGACGGCGCTGTTTGTGGCTGTGTGTCCCTCTGGTGTGCACGTCTGGCGCTTGGCCAATGTTGCACCATCTTGTTGCCTCTGGCATATGAGGGACACGGTTGCCGTCTCCCTGCATATTTCTCTTCCGTTGTTCCTGGCGGTGGGCCAGTTACAACGGGGAGGAGTGTTTGTGTTTGTTTTGGTCTCGGATTTGAGTTTCCTCTCATGTGTATCCTCTGATTGTGCGGTCCTCTGTTTTATTCTCTCTCTTTTTCCGTCAGCTGTCATTGCCACTGGGTAACTATGTTTCCACAGTGGCTCTGTGTATTCGTTTATTGCCCTGTGCGTGGGCATTCTTTGCCAAGCTTTTCTTTTCTGGTCCCCAGGGGGCCTTCATCTGCTTGTTCCTGAGGGGACAGAAAGGAGGATTGGGTGCCTTCGCAGCTGGAGCACCCCTATTGGCTAGCCAGAGTTCTGAGGGAACTCAGTCATGAGTGGGCTGACGAGCCCCTTTAGGACCTTGGTTGGAGGGACTGGTGGAGGGTTGGTGATTAGCATCCCCTACAGATTTCTGTTTCTAGGCAACCAGTGGTGCTCCAACCAGACTGATAGGTCCGGAACCCTGCTCAGTGGCAGCAGGGTCAGGAGGATTCGGTGGGAATTCTCGGAAGTGGGCCCATGGGTGCAGTCGCAGTTTGAGCACACCCAGCGTCGCGAGGGGTTGTAACTGCAGATACTCCCCTGGTATTCTCTCTCTGTCTATGGTTCAGGGTTCCCCTCACTCCTTGAAGATGTTATTTATACTAGGATTAGATTATACTTAATGCACTGTCACCTTCAGAACTGGGGTCCGGCGAGGGCAAAACTTTGCATTTGTTCCTTGACCACGCAGTAACTCCCGGAAAATAGGCAGCATAAGACTACTGATGTTTCAGGGAGGGTGAAATTCTGCAGTTCCCTGTCTTGCCTGCGACACTCACTGGCTCCAGGGGTGGAAGGTGTTGGATGCTGAGAAAAGGAGGGAGGGTGAATGCCTTGTTTCACACAGGGAAGGAATATGTAATTTATTGTTTTCCTTGATTTGCATTAAGTTTCTTGAGTTTTATGATTTTCTTTTTTTTAATTTTTTTTTATTATTAATCCTCATTTTGCGATTGTATAGATAAGGAGGTTTCGGGAGTCTGATGATCTTTTGTGTTGCCATTGCCTTCACTGCCCCATCATATTCAGGAGTTTTATTTGAGGAGTATCCCTTACGATATTATGATCCATCAGTTTTTCTCCACTTACCCTTTATCGTTTCCAATAATACCATAGTTTAGTGGGGGAGCTAGCCAATTTGGCTACTCGGCAGTAATGATTCCTGCCTGGTATTATTGTTATCGCCTTAATCATTGGATTTATTTGTCCATAACCCAATAAAAGTTAATCATTTATTTGAAAATACTGTTCCCAGTTTCCCAGAAGTTTATTCTCTTCGAGTATTCCCCTTTTCTATCAAGATTATTGATTTTTACTGTATAATTTAGCCAATTTGTATGACTTGGAGGGACTGGTTTAACCCAGTTAATACAAATTTCTCTCCGCACTAACAGCATTAGAACGAAAAGTTAGCTTTCCTGTTTTTCTTTTAGTTTATTTTTATCAGCATCTGTATTATTGTATATCCCAAAAATAATAAGAGAAGTACTTACAGTTATGTTGGTTCCCAATACCATGTTCAGTGTCTTACCAATCTCCTCCCAGTAGTTGATTATTGCGGGGCATTTTTGGAACATATGAATGTCATCCGCCTTAGCTTATCCACACTTAGGGCAGGACTTAACGTTGGTTCCTTTGAATTTGGACAATCTTTTTGGGGTCCAATAAGCACGGTGGATTGTGTACAGGTGATTCCTCCTTAGTGTGACTGATTTTATACAGGACCAACATTTTTCCATAGATTTTTGCCATACCAGTTTTAAATCTAACTCCTGACCAGGTATATCTTTCCTCCAAGTTTTTTCCGGGACTAGAAATTCTTCCTCTCCAGCTTCAATGAGTACCCAGTACCATTTTGATATTTCTTTTCTTATTGATGTAGTTTTTATCATTTCGCTTTCAAGTTTCTCATTTCCGATGTTTTTTACTTGCAAGGATTTAGCCCAGTTAGTTAGTTGGAAATATTTAAACTTTGATATCTTACCATCTGTAAGTTCATATAGCTTATTCCATGAAATTATCTCTTTTCCTTTTAACAGTTGTCCCCATTTGTCTATTCCTGCTGTTTTGAGTGGTACCGCTAAAGAGTCTTTTAAGCATTCCGGTAACCCTGGGGAATCCCATATTGGCGCTTTTGTACTGTAATACGATATATTTACTGTGCTTCTGATTTGGAACCAGAGTCTTGCCGCATTGTGTAAAATCTTTAGTTTTATTTTTTTAAAGAATTTTGGATGTCCAAATTTGAAAAGGAAATAGTCTGTTCTTTCCGTCATATTTTGTAGGAAACTTGGGTAAAATTGGTACTTCCTCAGTAATGGTCTAAAGTTTTTAAATTGGAAAGACCTATAGTATTCAAATAAGTCAGGACTAGCTATTCCGCCTTGAAACTTCCTCATCCTAAGCTTACTCCAGGCTATTCTCGTACATTTTGATGCCCAAATAAAGCTTGCTATTTCGCCCTGAATCTTCTTTAAAGGTTCTTTTTTAAAATCCAATGGTATTGTGTTAAAAAGGTAAGTGAACTTTGGGATAATGGTCATTTTTATTATATTGGATCTTCCCATAAAAGTTAACGGCAGACCTGACCATGTTTTAAGAAGTCTTCTCATTTCTTTGGCAATTATCGTTAGGTTTAGTTGCGGGACTTTCTCAATTTCTTTTACCAAAGTGATTCCTAGATATTTTATTTTATCCCTATTATATGGTGTGATTGGATTGCCGTTCCAGCTCATTGCCTCAGTTTTTCCTCTATTTGTCAGGTTTCCTGAGACTTTACCAAAATTGTTCATCGTGTCTTCCAATGCTTGGTAGGCATTTTCATAGTTTGTAGTAAATACCATTAGGTCGTCCGCATATAGTGCTACTTTCTTTGACCAGTTTTGATGTTTAAAAGGATAGATTAGTGGATGGTCTCTAATCAGGAAGGCCAGCGGTTCAATATAGAGATTAAAAAGTAGCGGCGACAACGGGCACCCTTGCCTTGTACCGCGCTGTATTTCGATATTACTAGTCAGTTTTCCATTAACTATTATTTTAGCCCTTGGATTTTTGTATACTTCCTTTACCATATGGGCAACACTTTCCCCCAAGTTATATTTTCCAATAATTTCGTTTAGAAATGCCCAGTTACTCAATCGAACGCTTTAGCAGCGTCGTAGGTGATTATAGTAAGGGGACGTTTTTCGGAGGTGGCAATATCTATTGCTGCGAATAACTCATGGATGGTCTCATGGATTTGCCGCCCTTTTATAAAACCCTTTTGGTCTAAGTTAATCAGCCCTGGCATTACCTTAGATAGTCTTTTTGCTACAACTTGCATGAAGATTTTATAGTCACAATTAAGTAATGATATTGGTCTGTATGACTCACACAATTTTGGATTTTTTCCAGGTTTTAGGATAATGCTAATTGTTTCATCGTTCCAGGTATCGGGGATTTTCCCATGGTCCAGATATATATTATTCATTAAATCTGTTAGTTTATCAACTAGGGTTTCTTTTAATGTTATATAAAATTCATTTGGAAGTGCATCGGGCCCAGCGGCTTTTCCTCTTTTTAGGTTGCTTATAACTGTTCTAACTTCCTCAGGTTTAATCTTTTGATTTAATTCTATCATTTCCTCTTCTGTTAGTTATGGAAGGGAGATAGCCTCTAAATAGTTCTTAATTTGTTCTTTAGTTGGTTTTATGTCTTCCTTGTATATGCCCGAGAAAATTTTTGAGAACTCTTGTCTTATTATGTTGTCTTCAGATGTTTGTGCTAGTTGTTCTGGGATCTGTATGCATGGTATGTTATTCCTAGATTGCTCTGTTTTTGTTCTCCATGCTAGTAATTTTCCGCATCCTTCCCCATATTCATAGCTAGCTCTTTTCCCATTTTTCTCTCACGATATTTTCCAAATAGTTTGTTAGCGTTTCTTTAAGGTTTCGGTGTTTTTTCTCTAATTCTTCCTTTGTCTCTAAATAGGTTCCATTCTCTAGTTGTATCTCCACAGTTTTAATATCTAGTTCCATTCTTTTAATTTCTAGTTTCTTTATTTTTATTTTGTGTGCCCCTAGACTAAGTAGTTTTCCCCTTATCACGGCTTTATAAGCATCCCAATTTGTTTGCTTTGAGGTGCCAATTGCATTATCTTCAAAGTAATATGCTGAGGCAATTTCTAACTGGTTTACATTTTGTGAATTGTTGAGTAGGGATCGGTCTACTGTCCATCTAGGAGGAGTTATATCTTTGGGTAAAAGGAGTGTTAATTTTACCGCCGAGTGATCAGATAGATGTGCAGGGAGGTGTTCAATGCTATTAACATTACTTTGAAGAGATCTATTTAAAAGAAAAAAATCTATTCTTGACTTATGGCCTAATTTCTTATCATGAAAAGTAAAAGGATACATTTTCTCTCCTTTTTGTGGCCACATATCTTCTAGATCTAGGTCTTTTTTATAAATACTTAGCCATTCCCTCATTTTAGGTAAATTAAGTTGGTTGTTAGGAGGTGATCTATCTACTTTCGGATCAAGTATTATATTATAATCTTGTCCTATTATTATGGGAGCAGATGTTGATAGAAGTTCCGAGTATAGACTTTGGAGAGGGGTAGAATCATCTAAATTTGGACCAAAGTATCCTACTATATTGAGTATATTATCATCTAACCTTATTTTTGCTACAGCCCATCTTCCTTTATTATCTACTGCCTTATTTTCAACTTTTGCTTTTAAAGATTTTTTTAAGATAATTGCTACCCCCTTCACGTTATATTCTTGCGTAGTACATATACAGGCATCTACCCATTTTAATTTTTTTATTATCTGATCCCACTCAGTGCTTACAAGGTGAGTTTCTTGAAGTATGATAATCTCACTCTCCATCTCCTTTAAGTATTCCAAGATTTTTCTTCTTCTATTTGGGGTTCTAAGTCCATTAACGTTCCATGAGAGGACGTTTACTATTTTTTCTCTCGCCATTTCTTCTTAAAAAATTCTAAGTTTTGGACTATGTTACAACATTTTTAATGCAAATTATTGGACACCCTTTTAACTCCTATTTTTTGTTCTATGAGGATATTTTTTCTGATTTTTTTCCCTAGTTTGCTCCCCACCCATGTTTTAACATATCTTACATTATAAATTATTTGTGAGGATTGCTTTCCCCCCTGAGGTAGCCTCCCTTCTTCTTTTGGGTGGAATTTCCACCCGATTTGAGCTCCGGTCTCACCATTTTTTTTTTTTTACTTGATTATTTTATTTAGGAGATCACTTTCCTACCTTAGTTAAGCTAGACTTTTTTGGGATTTAAGAGAAAGTTCCTTCTCTGATTAGACTAGTTAGACTTCTCCCTTTGGATCTGGTCCTTTATCTGATTTATCAGATCTTCTACCTCCTGGGGCTCCCTTATATTGTGCATTTTATTGCACCACATAATTCTTAGCGCTGCCGGGAATTTCATCTGGACGTTAGCCCCAAAAGTTTTCAGCTCTTGCATATGTTGCCCCAGTTTCCACTGTCTGTCTTGTGTGGCTTTACATATGTCCGAGCGAATTTTAAAGGACCAGTTATCTTTGTTTTGTGTTCCACTTTTTAAGCCCTCACTCAATATTTTTTCTTTCAGGGTGTAAGTCCTAAAATTAACTAAAATTTTCCTTGGGGTTTTCCTTTCTTTACTTTTCCTGAAAGGATCCCTATGGACTCTTTGAATGTCCTCCATCAGGTTGCAGCTTTTCGTCCATGGTAAGAATTCTTCAATGAGGGAAACGATAAATGATTTTATATCTCAGCCCTGAAATTTTCCGGCACATTTAAGAATCTAAGGTTGTTTTCTTTCCTTGATTTTCCAATGATTCCAATTTCTCTTTAACCGCTCGTTCACTGTCTTTTAGGTGCCTGATTTCTTTTTGGTTTATGCACACCTTTTTGCTGAGGGATTCAACTGCCACTTCTACTGCAGCGACTCTTTCCCCTAAGTCGTTTAGTTTTTGGTCCAAACCTTCACAGATCTCGCGTATCTTATTCTGATTCCCCTCCGAAATTGAAAATTTTTCTGTCATTACACCCATTATTTTTTCTACAAACATCTCCATAGCTTTTTCAGTTGAATTTGCTGTTAGGGGGTCGTTAGTTACTTGTTCTATAGTTCTCTCTGGAGAATTAGTTTGTGGTGATATTTGCGCGTCTTCATTTTCCTCTATTAAAGGTGTAATGTTAGGGGCTATATTAGGTGGCATAGGTGGGATAGTAGGTTCCGTTGACATTTCGGTTTATTTATCACTGATGTCTCCCTAATTTTTTGGTCTTCTGAAATCCCTTTAGACATAAGGGTTTAACTGAGCAATCACCGTCACTTGAGGATGGTTCAGTGGACTCGCTCTGGATAGAAAAGTGGCCTCCTCTCATTTGTACTGATTGCTCAACCTAAGACCTTAAAGATGGGGTAACTTTAATTTTTTGTTTTGAAGTGAGCTTTCGTTTCGTAGATCTTAGTTTTATGTTTTTTGACAGTTCTACTAAATTGGGGGATACTCTCTGGTTTCTTTTGGTGATTCTTGGAGTCACACACTTTTTTAATGGTTCAAATTGTTTTGCTAACTTACGGTTTCTTAGGCAGTAAGAGGATTTTCCCCCACCTCCCAGCTCTCTGCCCTTTTCTGCCTCTGTTAAAGTGCTTATTTCAGCTCCTCTTTCAATTTTTCTCTCCAATTTCTTAGATCTTGTGTTGTAAATAGGCACTCCCGGTAGTGCTTTATTGTGACTCCCTACTTTGCATTACCCAATGTCCTATTGTTCAGTGCAGCTTGTAATTAAATCTGGCGTTGTCTTTTCCAAACCACCTGCTTCCCCATATGCTAGTCTTTTTGTTTCAGTAGACATTTCCAGGTTTTCCAGTTTCTTAGAACACCTCTGCTCGCTGTTTAATTGTACTTTTGGGGGCCACCCTTTTCCCTCAGTTTTCTCTTCGTATGGAAGAGGAGTCTCCCTCTCCTTATTCATCAACCGAGGGGACTTTAATTTTCCACTGCTAGGTAGACTGCCTGTTTTTTGTCGATCGATTTATCTTTTTTCTTTTTGTACCTCTCTTAGTGTTTGGTTCGAAATTCGTGTAACCGGTAGATCTTCTGACTTGATAATCAAACCTGAATCCAGAGGTAGCTGCACAGATACGCTCCGACCGTTTCCCTGCTCTGACTCCGTCCCGCTGGCATTGCCGCTCGTGCCCCGGAACAGGAAGACAATCCTCAGGGAACACCCTCCGGCAGCTCTGCGTTGCTCTCCGCGCTACCGTCCAGGCTCCGATGCACGGCAAAGTCTGCTGTGGAGGCTGGAGAGCAGACGGTATGTCCAAGTTTTGTTTTTGGAACCACAGGCTCCCGTTTACCATGTCGTGCTGTACTGTGCCGTTAGTTTAAGGCTTGAAAGTCTCTTGCGGTCGAAGGGAAATTTTCCAACTGCGCTCTTCGTTTCTGTAAGTTAGGCTTTTCCGTTACGTTCGTTCTGTCTCCCTATATTTTTTTAGAAAAACGGTTTGCTGACTGCTGCGTTAATATCAGTCGGAAATCTGCAACAAACTCCATAGAAAAGTTAATCTTCTTACTCCATTGAGGCTGGTGAGTCGGAGCTCCCGACCGAGCGTGTTAGCCGGCCGCCATCTTCCTCACACAGCGTGACTGTATACATATGATTTTTGTTGATAATACAAGTGTTCATCAGTTATCGAATTTGACTGTGACGCTCATGCAGCGCCCGCAAGCGCTTAACGGTGTGGTGCACCGAGCGGGGAGCGGGGGACCTCACTCAGCCTTACCTGCTTTGCCGTGAGGGGAACGGCCGACGCCCAGGTCCATCAGCCGTGAGGGGAATGGCCAGCATACAGCGCTCCATTGCCGTGAGGGGAACGGCCAATGCTGAACTACACTCCCCAGCAGCCCCGGCACCCCGGCGCTCCTGTGATGCTCCTGCAGCACCCACAAGCGCTTAACAGCGTGGTGCACCGAGCGGGGAGCGGGGGACCTCACTCAGCCTTACCTGCTTTGCCGTGAGGGGAACGGCCGACGCCCAGGTCCATCAGCTGTGAGGGGAACGGCCAGCATACAGCGCTCCATTGCCGTGAGGGGAACGGCCAACGCTGAACTACACTCCCCAGCAGCCCCGGCACCCCGGCGCTCCTGTGACGCTCCTGCAGCGCCCGCAAGCGCTTAACAGCGTGGTGCACCGAGCGGGGAGCGGGGGACCTCACTCAGCCTTACCTGCTTTGCCGTGAGGGGAACGGCCGACGCCCAGGTCCATCAACCGTGAGGGGAACTGCCAGCATACAGCGCTCCATTGCCGTGAGGGAAACGGCCAACGCTGAACTACACTCCCCAGCAGCCCCGGCACCCCGGCGCTGCTGTGACGCTCCTGCAGCACCCGCAAGCGCTTAACAGCGTGGAACACCTCCCGCGTCGCGGGACGTGCGCGGGCGGCGCCGGGCTGAGCCCGGGCAGAGGGCGGGCCGTCTGTGGCCGTACGGGGCAGGAAGAGGCAGGGCAGGGCTTGTCACTCTGTCCAGGACAATGGGGAAACGTAAATTCGTAACAAAGGGCGGAGAAGGTAAGAAAGCCAAAGATCCACGAAATTCGGAGTCAATTATTTCCTTTCTTACCTCTGCGGTGGGGGCTTTGAACAATGAAATTGCGAATGCGGAGAAAGAACTGGGACTTGTTCAGACTGGTGCAGCTACTAGGGATCTCCCGGTTGAATCTCATCCACTATATCAGCCAGAACTGGCTCGCTCCATGCCACTTGAACCTAACATAATTGTGGCGGCCCCTGTTTCCACGTGCACGGTTAACCAGTTACCTCCCCAAACCAATAGTAAGGTTGTATTACAGGAGACACAGCAACCTTCCACATTAAACAACACAAATTCCCGTGAAACTACACCCCGTCAACAGCCACACCCAAAATAGACATTACAGCTTCCCAGGGATTCCACGCTAACTTGGCAGACGTGGTAGAAGAACTGTTTGAATCCCGGTTGGAACCACTATTGGTAAACATTGCAAAGGACATAGTGGATACTTTGAAATCATGTGTAGAAAATATCCTGCATAAATGTGAACGTATTGACAACTGCCTTAAAGTCCTGGAGTCCCACACCCAGGGGAAGCGGGGCCATAAAAAACCTGACTCGAGTGGTAGCCAGGAGGTGATCATGGACTCACCTATGCAGGCTAATAGACAAGGACATATAACATGCACAAATCCACCCATAGGGAACAAAACATCTCAAGGGGAGGCACATAAGATCTTAGTCTCGGGGGGTGTGCCTGAGGACAGGGTAGCGAAACTACTAGCCAAGGAGCAAAGAAATATTGGGTTGCACGCCAGACAGAACTACATAGTGGATCTCCCCCCAGATGCAGCACCCCTAGTTGTTATTTTAACCGGGATCCCACGCCTCAACATTAACCAGAAGGAATCAGAACAGGATCTACTGAACAGAACCAGAAGATGGTGTACACAGTTTTAGCAGTGGGAGTTCTGATGTGGGAAAAAACATTATAGCTGCAAGAAGGGTGGACTGGGTCGGGCGAAGGGAGAAATGTATCGCCGGTGACTGTGTGATTGTTAATTTTAACAGTCCCAATATGGCCAACACACTACTCTGGGATGGATCTGAGCTAGATGGTGCAGGTATCAGACCCCTGTCATTGGGCTTTTTTTATCCACCTCCATCCCACTCACAGGCTAAATCACGATCCCGGCATATCTCGTTTCCATCAGGACACACAGGAAGGGCAGGGGAAGTGAGACACTATTCCTATCAAGCACAACAGGCTCGTCTGCGGGCAGGGGGATAAGCTTGCCGCCATGGTGCGCAATGTCTCCGATCATCCAGCTGAAATTCAGGTGGAACCTGTTGTGCTAAGTAATAGGTTCTCACCACTTGCAAATCCCTCTAGCCTGGATCTTGTGGATTGACAACTACCCACTGACCCAACTGGACAGGAGAACTCTTCTATAGCCAATCAAAGCCATAAATCAATGGCACTTAGCTGGAATATAGCTGGGCTAAGGAGGAAAGCCGGGGATGACAGATGGGTTTATTTTGTAACTCACCATGACATTATGTGTTTTCAGGAGACGTGGGATACCAATGGAAATTTTTATTTAAATGGGTATCGTAGCTTCTCAGTTAAAGCGACTGCTGGGAGGGGAGGGAGACCCAAAGGTGGCCTGTATACAATCATCTCTATAAATTTGGCAGGTTCCATGAAGAAAATAGAGTCATCAGCAGATAGTATTTTGTGTGTGGAATGGGTTAGGCCAAACCTCCCAATAATTTTAATTGTAAATTTTTATAATGCACCGGATAAGGTATCTGGTAACACACATTTAAGGTCCTTATCCTCTTTTCTTTGTCATTACAAGTCACACCAAACAGCTTTATTCGAAATTTTGCTCATGGGAGATTTTAACATACACCCCTGTGGATGGGATTGTCTCTCCAAATAAATACTGGCACCCCCGGGCGCAATCAGTCCCCACTTTGAACACACAGTGCAGGGGATGGAGCTCGAAGAATTACTTGCTGACTTAAACCTGTTTGAACTAGCTGGGCCCGAGGGGGAGAATAGGGCACCGACGTTCATAGATAGAGATGCAAACACTGTCATCGATTACATCTTTATCTCAGCGGGACTAGTTGATGCTGTATCTGCACTTGAAGTCAAGGTTTAGTGACCATAATCCCCTGATTCTGACTTTAAACTTTGGGAGTAACAATGCAACCCAGGTTGAGCGTCTGGGTGGCTGCTGCGATTCCATTGTTCCTAAGGATCGGGGTAGAAGACTAAATTGGTCTAAGGTGGTCCCGGACACATTTCTGCAGGACCTTAAAGCAAATGTTCATGCAGATCTGCTAACATGCACAGACAGCTCGGCAACTGACACTGATATTATTAAATCTTTTACTAATATCTGTACGCAAGTATGTCATGACCTAACACTAAGGAAGAAGCAAGCTGAAATCGACCGCCGAAGGTGGTTTGATAGGGAATGCTCAAAGGTACATAGGGGGCTTATGGAGGCCCCCAAACAGCAGCCGAGAAATCGGGAGCGAGTGATTCAGTGCAGAAAGCTCTATAGATTAACCATTAATAACCGAAAAATGTCTATAAAAAACGAGGCTTGGGACAATCTCACATCAATTAACATCCTGAGAGATAGTTCCAAAATCTGGGCTGTGATCAACCACTCCTATTTTTCTGAGGAGGATAATTCCATCATGGATTGTGTGATCCCTGAGGAAGATTGGGTTGCCCACTTTAGTAAAATATATAACAGTGAAGAGCCACTAACACCAGATAGTCTTCACTGGCTCACGGTCCCTGCTGTCCCCCTGCAGTTTAGTGAGCACGAGGTTAGCAGGGCTATCCTGGAGATGACGAAATGTAAGGCCCCGGGCCCAGATGGTGTCCCTGCAGATCTTTATAGGTCACCCTTGGACATGTGGGCTAGAATACTTACCAACGTCTTTAATTCCTCCAGCTGGGTTTCCCAAATCATGGTCTTCTTCAACCATCATTCCCATTTACAAGAAAGGTCCCCGAACAGATCCGGCCTGTTACAGGCCGATATCATTGATTGACTCTGCCGTTAAAATTCTAGGCAGAGTCATATTACAGAGATTGGGGGTCCTTTCAGACCTACAGTATGGGTTTAGGGCCAGGAGAGGAACCATGGACCAGTGCCTAAACCTCCTTATGCTGGTCGGCAAATACACCAAGGCCAAGGAGGGTAATTTATACATGGCCTTCATGGACCTCTCCTCGGCATTTGACTTGGTGAACCGAACCAAGTTATGGCCCATACTGGTCAGCCTGGGCATTGACCCATCACTGGTCAACTTCCTAGAGTCACTTCATACAGACTTGACAGCCTCTATCAGAACCGATCGGGAGGGCAGCTGTACTCGGCCATTCCGTTCTAAAAGGGGTGTTAGGCAGGGCTGTATTTTGGCCCCTCTTCTATTCACCCTTTATATCAATTCATTGGGCAAAGACCTGGAGGATTCAACACCCGATATTCCGCGCGTGGGGGATTGCCTGGTGCCCGTATTACTATACGCGGACGACGCGGTGCTCTTAGCCCGAACAGGGGTAGGGTTGCAGAAACTTCTCGATGCATTTGGAGAGTTCATGGTCTCACTTGATCTGGCGATCAACAACAATAAATCCCATATAATGGTGGCAGGGAAGCGCCCTAAAACTCAACTCAAAAGCTGAAGACGTTTACTTGCATTGGTGAGGGGGTGACTAGGGTACCAGTTTTTACTTATTTGGGTGTTATGTTTGAAGAGGGGGGCTCTTGGACTGCCCAACTAAATGCAAAAAGCCTTGCAGTCAAGAGATCAACCTCAGCTCTAATGAGCTTTGCAAAGCGATTGGGCTCTCGTCCAATGGAGGCTCTCTTGAAAGTGTATAAGACAAAATGCTTGTCCATAGCCATGTATGGCGCTCCCTTGTGGGGCTTTTCGCCACAAGGTAAAATACAAATTGCGGAAAATACTTTCCTCAGAACACTGCTCAGAGTCCCACAATCAACACCAGTTTTTTCCCTGCATACTGAGCTAGGCATAGGCTATGTTACTGATGAGCTACAATTGGCCCCTCTGGTCTACTGGACAAAAACCTGGCTAAATAATGATATCCCTTTGAACCACTGCATCCTCAAAGATTGCATGGCGTTAGACAAGGTGTCTAAAATTCCTTGGCTAGTATACATCAAGAACACGTTGAATACATTGGGCAGGCCAGATCTTTACAAATACCCGAACAACATAGTTAAAGGAGGCGTAAAATGGATCAAGGAAAACTTTCTGTCTAGGGCGTATCAGGGAAGGGAGGAGGAGGAACTAATTAAGCCAAAAGTTAGAGCAAACTTCTTGCTCTTAACCACTCCCTCTCTAGAACCCTATTTAAAAATTGTTAGTAAACCATTCCATCGCCACCTCCTCATTAGATTCAGGTTTAACATTATCCAATACTCTCTGGGTGATTTCCCAGTGTGGGGGGTACCTGATACATTGAGACCATGTAGCTGTGATAACTTCTCAGAGCAGTCTCTCATGCACTTCGTTATGTTCTGTGATCACTTCAAGGAGGGCAGAAGGCGGTTCTTAATCCCAATCCTAAGAGAAGCGGGTTTTCTACAAGTACGCCCAGCTTTCTTTTACTTACAATTATTAGGAACCACAAAAGTAATTTTCGGGGTTGCTAGCTTCCTGGTAGCTGCCATGCGTATTAAGACCAGGAAGCTATCCCCGAATAACCAGGTGGGGTGATTGAATATACTGTGTTCTTTTTTACTGCTTTTAACTGTTTTTTAGCACGCCCATTTTTAATAATCTTTGTATGTACTCTTTATCATCACTAATGTTTAATGTCTTTTAAACTGATTAAATGTAATATTGTTATTTTATTGCCTGACCCTGCTTTTATGATTTTAACAATCGAATAAAGCTTGTTTTGACTGACTGACTGACTGTACATCTAAATTTTTGACTGATCTGACTTTGACACAAGGACACCGATTTCTGTTGCCATTTTCATACAATAATATTTCTAGACTTCTCAGATAGACACTTTCACATTGTTTTTATATTGCACATTACCCTAGGCCTGTGCAGTGCTACTTATGACATGACAGACCCACTAAATTATACTCACACTATTTTTGGATTAGATAACAGGTGCTTGTGTAGATCCACACCAACTAGGGATAGACCCCGGCTATTTGTGTTATATGTGTGTGCCTGTGTAAGTGCAGAGTTCACCTATTTTGTCTCACCTTTTATGTAATTCTGAATATGTTGTTCAGCAGCACCTCTGTGAGTCTGCGTGGCCCAGAGAGAAAGAAAGGGGACAAAATATCTTACTCTACCTCTGATCTCTTTTCTTCCTATCTATGAATATTTTCGGTGAACTTGTAGCAAATGCCATTTTATGTTCACATTGTCTGATGATGGGTGCTTGCTCTGCTTCATTTTAACAATGCGCAGCTGGCTGTATGATTGCTGCATGATTAGTTGAACGTGTATGTTACCCGTCCCCCACACCTCAGGAATGAGCAGCAAGAAATAGTCTGCTGACTACCTTCTGTGTCACTGTGTCACTGTACCGAAGTGTGTCTTAGGTTTGTCTACTGCAAGAGGGACAGATGACTCCTTCCCACATACACTTCCAAAGAGCAATAATTAGGGTACAAGTTCCTTTCAAGTAACACAACTACATTTCTGTTTCCATCTATTGAAAATGGGGAGTACAATTATGACATAGGACTGAATATTGTGTTTAGTTTAGATTGCAATATCTTTCTTGTGACTGTGATTATTCTCCTGAGAGGAAGGGAATGGAAGATTTCGGTGTGGGACCAGTTTTATGGGGAGTTGTAGCCGGAGAGCAGTTGGCTCTGGTACACTGCCTTCTGCTGGATACCAAGGGTGGTCTCCAGATGTGAATAGGTGTCCACCTACTCACAACAAGGAGGGTGTTGGTGTTGGTATTGCATTACATGCATTCATTGAGGTGCTGTTATTGTATTGTATGCATTTATTTGAAGTGCTTTTATTTTTTGGTTTGCTGTCTTTGATTGTCACAATGTATTGTGATTCATTGAGATTATTGGTATTTTGTGATTGACCTTTCATATGCTAATTATATGTCAAATGACTGATTACCAGTCCACAGTCAGGCTCCCTAGTAGCAACGAAGCATGTAAATGTATAGGCATTTATATAGCGCACTACTTACCCGTAGGGTCCCAAGGCGCTTCGACCGCTGCGAAACCCTTCCTGGCTTCCCTGAGAGATGGTCCCTTAATGGGTATCTCCAGGGTGAGACCAGGCATCCCCGGCGGTCTGGTGGGGCCGTTAGTGAAGATGAGGCAAGCTAATGCCCAGAGTTGCCGAGTGTGAACGCTGATCAGAGTGGGCACCGAGGCGAGAGAATTATCGAGTCCGCTGACCCTGGTCCAGAAACCTGCCGCGCTGGGAATCGAACCCTGGTCCCGGGCCGTCCTCTGCTCTCGGGTCTGCCGCCTCTAACCAGTGAGCCACACTACTTCAAGCATTATGGTCTGTGTGTGTGAAACATGGATAGAAAAAGGTCTGGCTGTCCTAACAGCCACTAACTATGGGTTTGTTTTGTAATACTCCAGCAACAGAGCTCTTGGACCCTGAGCTCGCACAATGAATTTCGGGCAGGCCCACTCCGACTATCATCCGTAAGGGGTTGATAGAATTAGTTTCAGGGGATGGTTCCTGTGTGTTCGCCTAGGACATTTACGGCTGCTTGGCACCTGGTTTTCATGCTAGACTGGGTGACACGTCTATTTTCTGTGCGCCCAGGCAGTGTCAACAGCCCTGTTATCTCAAAATAGACACAGCCCTTCAGTTAGATTATTATACATGAGTGAGCATGCTTCTCCTCTGTGAGGAAGTGGGGGGTGCACTGAAGTGTGTTTACCATTACAGTGAAAAGTAAAGGTATTTTTTGGGAAAGGATACATCTGCCCGTGCCAAACATATATGTTTGCACTTGCATTCTCTACCACAGGAGCACAACGCACCGGGCTATCTCATGGAGAACAGACCTTTTGCACACACTCTTGAATGAGGAAGTTAACGAAATAGAACTTTCAACAGGATGTTTCAAATACTGCTTCTCTTGTAACAATAGGACAGGAAGCAGCCTGTCTACCTTCCAAGTTCTGCAGAAAGAAAAATGAACTGTTAAAATTATGCCCAGAAAAATAAAATAAAATACAGCTTCTTAAAGGGCTAAGGTACTGAGGCCCACAGCCCCTTCTCTCCATGTTATAGTTTGGATGTAGCCAAATTTACGTTCCCTGAGTTCTTTCCAAGTGCCCACAACGCACCACATTGATAATGCCCCTATGACATTTGCCTTCGCCACCTGTGGTGAAGGAAAATAAAGTGGCATTTGTGCATGTCTCATGGTACAGAGCAGATCTCATGTCATTTACAAATGACTTTCTGAAATTATGTGTAGAACAAACAAGAGGGTACACAGAACTAATTAGACAGGAAGGGAGACAAATAGGTGGAAGGGAACACCTGATAATTTTGTAGAGTTCAAAGAGTGAAAAAAAAATAACTAAATAAATAAAAAATAGGTACTGAGAAATGTCCAGCATGGCCATTGATGATAGGATACATTAAAGGGTTAAACAAAAATAATTTGGACTGGCTTTGAAATAACGATTGTGGGCATTGCACCAAGACTAAACTACACACTACAACAGTTTTCTGTGGGTATGAACATAACTGGTTAAAAAAAAAATGTGTTCTTCGCAGCGGAGAATGGAAGGGAATGCAAATACTTAAATGTATTTTAACAAAATAGGATTGAATAACTAACATTTTATAGTTGTTTAAAGTTCATTTACAGATTGATGAAGGGATGTATTATTTTGTGTATATGCACTTTAATAGGTTTTGGTGCAATATTTTGAGATGCAAGAACGTCAGAGAAAAGATGTTTGTCGTACGTGTCTGTTTTATGTCTTGCTTCATGGTTTGTCTCTTGTCAATTGACATTGTGAGGGCCAGAGTAATGGCATCTACAGGTCATCCACCTCTCAGAGTCATTTATAACAGGAGACATTTGCTGTTTTAAAGAACAAAAGATTACATTACATTGCGCAAATAGCTACTTAATTAAAAAGGAGGGGAACATAGGACCCTCCTGCCGGTCATATCTGGGCCCATGAACAGCAGAAGGGTGCTGTTTACTCTGACGACTAAGTGCTGAAACAAGAGAGAAGTTAGGATAAGGAGGCAAACATTTGCTTAAAGGTCAGGTTACGCAATTGAAGGGAGGTAGCCAGAGTGCCCTGCTCTGCATCCCTTTCAGGAGAACAGTCTATAGCAGAAATGTTAAAGACAGTCTTGTAAAGTTAATAGTGTAGTTCATGAACATGCAGAGCTGTTTAATTTCTGTACATCAGGTTATTTCAGTGCATTGACAAGTATTGTCCCTGTTTCAAGCGCTAGTTTTTAAAGTATGCATTTGAACATATTGACTCTCTCCCCACCATGACAACAATGCAAGTATTGAACTAAGATATGAATGAATTAGGTGGCCCGCGTTCCAATTATACAGAAAGATATTGTAAGTTGCTAAGTCACTGAGGCCTATATTTTCTTGTATGTGATACTGAGAAATGTATACATGTGTATATATGTATATGTATATGTATGTATATGTATGTATATGTATGTATATATATATGTATGTATGTATATATATATATATATATATATATATATATACATATATATATATATATATATATATATATATATATATATATATATCAAAACAAAACCCTTTCAGGCATAGAGTGACGCATAAATTATGCAAAAAAGAAGGAAAGAACTCTGGGTAGGTCTCAGTTTAGGTGGAAAGCAGCTCCTGTTAGAGCACTCTCAACACCAGCGACACTCTAGATCTGCTCACCTCAAATGTCTGTTTTTCTATCAAAGTTTTTAAGCATAGGATTAGACAGTGCTACCCATGCCAAGATAGAAAATGACAAAGTCTTTCGCCATTTAAACAGCAAAGTCTTTAAGCATAGGACTAGTACAGTGCAGTCCTTGCCGAGCTGTCAAATAACAAAAGCCATTTATCACTCCAGGCACAATATTACAGCTTTGAATTGGTAAAATACCAACTCAAGCCAACCTGAAATGAATAAAAGCAACCCCTGACACAGTGTTTTGCTCTAATTAGAGCTCTTCAGAGAGGTATAGCTTTGTCCAGACACAAGGGAGCACCCAGTATTAAGTCAAAACAAAACCCTTTCAGGCATAGAGTGATGCATAAATTATGCAAAAAAGAAGGAGAGAACTCTGGGTAGGTCTCAGTTTAGGTGGAAAGCAGCTCCTGTTAGAGCACTCTCAACACCAGCGACACTCTAGATCTGCTCACCTCAAATGTCTCGGCAAGGACTGCACTGTACTAGTCCTATGCTTAAAGACTTTGTTGTTTAAATGGCGAAAGACTTTGTCATTTTATATCTCGGCATGGATAGCACTGTCTAATCCTATGCTTAAAAACTTTGATAGAAAAACAGACATTTGAGGTGAGCAGATCTAGAGTGTCGCTGGTGTTGAGAGTGCTCTAACAGGAGCTGCTTTCCACCTAAACTGAGACCTACCCAGAGTTCTCTCCTTCTTTTTTGCATAATTTATGCGTCACTCTATGCCTGAAAGGGTTTAGTTTTGGCTTAATACTGGGTGCTCCCTTGTGTCTGGACAAAGCTATACCTCTCTGAAGAGCTCTAATTAGAGCGAAACACTGTGTCAGGGGTTGCTTTTATTCATTTCAGGTTGGCTTGAGTTGGTATTTTACCAATTCAAAGCTGTAATATTGTGCTTGGAGTGATAAATGGCTTTTGTTATTTGACAGCTCGGCAAGGACTGCACTGTACTAGTCCTATGCTTAAAGACTTTGCTGTTTAAATGGCGAAAGACTTTGTCATTTTATATCTCGGCATGGATAGCACTGTCTAATCCTATGCTTAAAAACTTTGATAGAAAAACAGACATTTGAGGTGAGCAGATCTAGAGTGTCGCTGGTGTTGAGAGTGCTCTAACAGGAGCTGCTTTCCACCTAAACTGAGACCTACCCAGAGTTCTCTCCTTCTTTTTTGCATAATGTATGCGTCACTCTATGCCTGAAAGGGTTTTGTTTTGACTTAATACTGGGTGCTCTCTTGTGTCTGGACAAAGCTATACCTCTCTGAAGAGCTCTAATTAGAGCGAAACACTGTGTCAAGGGTTGCTTTTATTCATTTCAGGTTGGCTTGAGTTGGTATTTTACCAATTCAAAGCTGTAATATTGTGCCTGGAGTGATAAATGGCTTTTGTTATTTGACAGCTCGGCAAGGACTGCACTGTACTAGTCCTATGCTTAAAGACTTTGCTGTTTAAATGGCGAAATACTTTGTCATTTTCTATCTCGGCATGGATAGCACTGTCTAATCCTATGCTTAAAAACTTTGATAGAAAAACAGACATTTGAGGTGAGCAGATCTAGAGTGTTGCTGGTGTTGAGAGTGCTCTAACAGGAGCTGCTTTCCACCTAAACTGAGACCTACCCAGAGTTCTCTCCTTCTTTTTTGCATAATTTATGCGTCACTCTATGCCTGAAAGGGTTTTGTTTTGACTTAATACTGGGTGCTCTCTTGTGTCTGGACAAAGCTATACCTCTCTGAAGAGCTCTAGTTAGAGCGAAACACTGTGTCAGGGGTTGCTTTTATTCATTTCAGGTTGGCTTGAGTTGGTATTTTACCAATTCAAAGCAGTAATATTGTGCCTGGAGTGATAAATGGCTTTTGTTATTTGACAGCTCGGCAAGGACTGCACTGTACTAGTCCTATGCTTAAAGACTTTGCTGTTTAAATGGCGAAAGACT
Source organism: Lissotriton helveticus (assembly GCF_964261635.1). Taxonomy (NCBI): domain Eukaryota; kingdom Metazoa; phylum Chordata; class Amphibia; order Caudata; family Salamandridae; genus Lissotriton; species Lissotriton helveticus. The sequence continues at coordinate 1,079,450,835 of NC_136063.1, read as the reverse complement.
TTGTCATTTTCTATCTCGGCATGGATAGCACTGTCTAATCCTATGCTTAAAAACTTTGATAGAAAAACAGACATTTGAGGTGAGCAGATCTAGAGTGTCGTTGGTGTTGAGAGTGCTCTAACAGGAGCTGCTTTCCACCTAAACTGAGACCTACCCAGAGTTCTCTCCTTCTTTTTTGCATATATATATATATATATATATATATATATATATATATATATATGCATGTGTGTGTGTATGTGTATATATGCATATATAAAAAGGGGGGGGGATTAAAGGCCCAGGATCACACAATTTGGTCAGGTTAGGTAACTGGCCATCCCCAAAAGCACAATGTTTTGATTCTTCTTCTGCTTTTGAAGATAATATACATTTTAGGTTCTTTACTTCATTCCCCTACGGAGTGTAATGCTAAAGGGTTTCACCCTCTCATATCTGGTTAGAAAGGTCCACTGGTGCAAATATGTTATATAATTCTGACAATTTGTCCCACACATTGCACCACTACTGTTTCTCACTGATTTCTCACCTAGCAATGGGTCATGGACAGGTGGTGTTTGGTAAGGAGTACTGCATGTGTGCTAGCTACAGATAATTATGCGAATGTTCAGCGTGATACACACCTTTCCACAAAGAATGTATATTAATGTTTTCAGCATCTAAAAGAATGTATATTAATGTTTTCATGTCTAGGTTCTTCAAAGAAATACAACTAATTATACTGTAAGGTGAATATGCTAAAATGCTTTTTAAAGCAGTGTATTCGCCAGGGGCTACAAAGGATTGGATATAGAGGAGTAATATTATGTTTATTAATTGATCTTTAGTAATGAGTATATGCAAATACAGAAGGATAGTGCGCATTGAATAACTGTGCTTCGTATTATGATGTTTCAAGGATACAATATGCACACATTTAATATGTCTTTTAATATACAGGTGCAGTCTTGAGGGGTGTTTGTGAATAGGTGTCCTGTAAAAAAAATCTCTTGTCCCTTTTGTGCCATGTAATGCGGCGACAAATTATGGCAGCAATATCATTATATAAGATGTCTAACATAGCATTTCTGATTATACCAAGGCTCCTTCCATAGTAGGGTTTGAATACTAACTATTACCTTATGCTGCCACGTTCCACAGATCTACATACAGGGGCTGAAGTTAATGGTAAGAAAAAAGTTACAGGGCTGAAATGCCGTTTGGAGTATGTGCAAAACTACTAACTTGCATGTTTTGAAACACAGTAACCATGTTTTAAGGGTTTTCACCAGCTCTTCTCTGAAAAATTTTCCCATGCGGAGACAGGTTGCATTTTACTCCTGAAAGTGGCAGACGTAATACTTCTTCCAAGGTTGGTTAAAAGTGGAGGTGTAGATTTTCGCATGAGCAGAACTACACCTGCATATTTGCTCATGCTTAAATGCAGTTCACAAATATGTTCTAGGAGGACTATTTCTTGGCCTACTTCTGTAAAGTCTTGTGAATTAACAACAGTTGTATATCTGCACTTAATGAAGGAACGTGGGTGCACTTTTTCTCATAACTGGGCACCTAATTAGGTCTGGCATTAACATTGACCTTCTGTGTTTATTAAAATGTTGTCTCTCTCCATGAGGGGATTCCTCACATCCTTAGGCCAACAAAAACAACATGCACAGTTGATAAGTGACCTCCTCCAAGCATTACTAAGACTATCCATAGTGGCTATAATAAAATTTGCAACACACACATCATCAAAGGAGTATGTATCGAAGGGCAACACATTCATTGATGGGGAAGAAAAGAGAGTAGCACTGACAGCCTGCCAGTTAGAAATGGTACAAATAACAAGCAGCGAGAAGAACACTAAGATAACAGTGACTCATTACTCTCTGACCTAATAAATAGCAGAAGAAAAGGTAGAGGAGGATGAAAAAGAGGAATGGTTCAAAGGAGGATGTGTGCAAACAAGGAGGGGCTATGGACAAGGCCCAATGGAAAGATATGCCTTCCTTCAGCAATGCTTCTTTCCATCACACGCCTTTTTCACGGTCCCTCACATGTTGGCCGAGATGGCATGATCAGACTGTTTTCCCGATATTGGTGCAACTCCAAGTTCCACCAAATAACAGAAAGACTTTGCAGACAATGCACTGTTTGCGCACAATACAATATTGGAGAAGGCACACCAACTGCGGGAAACATCCTTTACAACGCAACTTTTCCCACGCAGTGCCTTTATGACGCAACTTTTACAACGCAAACCATTACAATGCATTGCGCTGGGGGCGCTCTAGGATAGGGAATAGGTTTAATTTACTGTCCAACACCTTCCCTACTATCCACGGGGACTGGAGTTGGAATAGTAAATTAAACTATTCACTATCCAGCGCCCCAAAGCACTATACGTTGTAATGGTATGCGTTGTAAAAACCGTGTTGTAAAAGCATGCAATGTAAAAGCATGCGTTGTAATGTCATACATCCCACCAACTGCACCTGGTCATTTCCCACTTCCCCACAGACTATTTTAAAGTCTCCAGATGGACTTCATAGACATGGCCCCCACTCACAAATATGTTTTGGTAATAGTGTTCCTGTTCAGCAAGTGGACAGAAGAGTATCCAATCAAGAACTGTGATGCAGAGACTGGGCCCAAATGCCTTCTAAAAGGACTTATTCCACGATTTGAGATTCCATCCGTCCTGAGCTCAGATAATGACCCTGTGTTCAGCTCCCATGTGATAGCGGAACTATGAAAGGGGCTTGGGGTCACACAGAAATTACAGCGGGTGCGGTGGAGAGGAAGAATGGGGTGTTGAAGAATAAGATTGGAAAAAAATTGTGCTGAAAGTGAACTTTCATGGGTAGACGAACTACCACTAGCTCTGCTGGCAATGAGAAGAACACCATATGGGGTAACAAAGCTCAACCCCCATGAAACAGTATTTGGCCACCCTATGAACATTGTAGGCCATATGTCCACAAGCTCCACTACCAATAACAGACAACCTGCTTTTATGTTTTTGCAAGAATTAACAGAGACCTTACATTATCTTCACCGCCAGGTTCTACAGGCTCTTCCAGAAGCAGCAACTCCACCGCCACATGACCTGCAGCCTGATGAGTGGATCTGGGTAAAGGCCCACACCCGACGGCACTGCCTCCAGCCCAGGTGAAAGGTACAACACCAGATCATCAGTCAAGTGCCAAGGGCTGACATCCTTGATCCACAGCTCCCACGCAAAGAAATGAGGAGGACCAGACAGCAGAGAACCAGCTCCACCTGCACCACCAGTAAATTCTGAAGTACTACGAAGGTACAACTTCTGACCCAGCACGCAGGACAAGACTCACGGGAAGTAAGAGGCAGATACCTGCTCGGGGCAGGCTCGGCCTCCAACAGAAGACAGAAGACACCAGAGGCAGATACCTGCTCGGGGCAGGCTAGGCCTCCAACAAAAGCCAGAAGATACCAAAGGCAGTCACCTACTGCGCACAACAAGTCCAGGTCCGGGCCTCTGGGTATCAACACCCCAAAGATGCCTGTACCAGCTGTTTCCAGGGGAGTGCCAACTGTCATGTGCAAGTAACCTCTGACAGTACATCATCAAGGCACCAATGTTTTCTTCTAAATGGTTGACTGGCGTCTGCACCAATAGATTCCTAGGAGGTGCAGAGCCCACTAGTTAGAGCTGCTGGTGATGCTCTGTAGGAGAGTAGGGTCTGCTATCCTATGGTCACCCCAATTTTTGCTTTTTGCTTCACTGGTTTTCGACTTAATGTGGCTGTGGGCCTGCTAATCAGACCCACAGCCTGCTGTTCTCTCTCTAAATTCACAGACATGTACTATAGGTACATAACCAAATTGGTACTGGACTCCTTGTCAGCCTCTGTACAGTGCACCATAGGTGCCCAGGGCATAGGGGCATCCAAGGCCTACCAGAGGCCGAAGCATAGCTTTTGCCACCCCTGGCTGGTTCTTAAATTGACACAACTGGCTGATCACTCAGCTGGGGCAAGGTGGTGTAATCACCCCTTGCTTAGATATAGTATACCTATGTCTAAACCTATATCTGGACACATATATACCTATCAGCCACTCCTATAGCAGGCCTTAACAATCCTGGAGGCAGAGTGCTTGGTTTTATGTGAGGTAGTGCTCTGGCATGAGCTGAGCCTGTCTGCAGCTTGCGGGACCATTTCCCTATAGCTGTTCCAGTGATACTGCCATACCATATACTCTTAAGTGCATTATAATCCTTACGGTTATTGCAACTCCGGTTTGGCTTTATCAAAACATGTCGTGTTTGGTGTCATACAACGTGGAATGCTACCCCCTTGACGATTCTGACGATGGGGGCAGCGTCCCACCCCTCTAGGAGGGGAAGACATGTTACTTACTGCAAATGCGGTTAATCCAAACCAGAGCCCCAGCATCACAAAATGGATGCTACTGCCACAGACACGAGTCTGCCCTCCTGCTGCTAACCGAAACTCGACAGAGGAGGCTTGATCAAAGGATCTCCTGTCACAGGGAGGTGTTACACCACCCCAGACAGGAGATAGTGGATTGTAGCAGGGAGGGTTGAAAGAAACTAGACACTGCCTGGGGCGCACAAGGTGTCCCCGGGCAAATGCCAGCCAAACCGGTTCTGGGACTTTCCAGCCCAAGTCCTGAGGGGAAGCTGGACAAAGGAAAAGGGGTGTAACCACCCCCTTCCTGGGTCCCACCCATAGAAGGGACCTAGCAGGTAATCCAGCCTCCAGATTTGGAATATAGGTGGGAGCAGTGCCAATGCACATCAGATTATCCTGACTGAAACTTATGAAACAAAACTCTGGACCCTTCGACATCCCACTCGACGTGGAAGACTGAAGAATCTCCCTTGTGGTCAAGGAGTGACCACCCTGTGCAAATAGGCACCATCCAGCACCTCGACGTTTGCTTTGTTGCAGTTCCCGCCAGAACTCGAGCGACAGAGTTCAACAAGAGCCAGCGATCCTGCCTTCCAACAGCCCTATCCACAGTCTATGCAGAGCTGAGACCCGTGGAGGCGACCTGCAACGTGGGAGTGGCCATCTTGGAAAAACCACAAAGCACTGACCGTGCAGCACCTGAGGTTCCCTTGAAGCTGTGCATTGGAATTTGAGAAGCTCCAGCCCCGAGCAGCTTTTGCACTGAAGCTCACCCCTCCATACTTGACGAGTGCTGCGTGGAGCCCTTTTGCATTTTCCTGCTCGACGCGTTGGTCCGGTCGCTTGCCCGTTGGCTAGTGGCCCCAGAACCGACGAACCTTTAAATTTACACAGCTGGTCTGGTTGCTACAGACTGGCACTCGCTCCCCTGAAAAGGAGCACCCGCTCTGACCTTGCTGGTCAGAGTGTTAAGCCTTCTTCGAATCCTGCTTGGGTTGCCTTTGCCAAGGTTTGTTGACTCCGATCCAGAAGCCGACACCGCCGACAGCGAGAGCCTTTGTGGGACAGCTCGTGATCCACTTCAGGACATCCTCGGTGCCCCAGAGTCCACGTGGCAGTGGAGACAAGGCACCCCACATCGACCTGATTTCGCCCGACATTGCCTGGTTCCTTCCTGCTTCCTTCCTGGTCACTGACTCGTGACCCAGACTCTGTCCCCTCTGCTTTCACATACTCTTCAACTTCGATCCACCCTTGGATCGCACCGGACACTTCTCTTCTGGACGCCTGCAGCATCTTCGTCTTCAGGCACCATCGAACTGCGTGACGAAACCCGACACACTTTGGCATCTATGCACCCGCTTCCTGTGGGTGAGGTAACTTACTAGCGCCGGTGTTCTTACACTGGTACACACCTCTAATGCCTAACTTTAAAGTTTGGTAGTCCTAGTCCAGTCGGAAGACTCCTTTTGCAATATCTTTGCAACTTTTACGCACCATTGACTTTGCATTGGTGCATGCGTGTGCTTTCTGCACTGCACCCGAATCCCGCGGGCTACTCCCGTCCTAACTGCTGTTAGTCCAGTGTAGTCCCAGCGATTCCCAAGGCCCCAGGCCTTACCCCCGATCGATTAGTGATTGTTATACCACTTTTTTGATATATGGTTTGAGTGGCCACCGGCCTCATCCAAAAACGTGCAACTTGTATGTTATATTGTGCTTTTGTTTAAACGCTTGTACTTCATTGCTCATAAAGAGTAGTGGGGATTATTCTGAGAATAAATACAGATATTTGTATAATATTTAACTTGTGTGGTGTCCTTTCATTTGATATTACAGGATTGCACATGGTAAAACAGCTGGCTTCACATGCCCTCTTGAGTTAAGCCTTTAAGGCTGTTTAGTCCATGCTACCCCTAGGATAGCTTGTCTATAAGGTTGACTTACAACCATCACCATAAGGGATTGTTTGGACTGATACAAGGTGCCCACAGAACTGTGGACATCATATACCAGGCCAACTTCTCACATTGGTGAGCAGCGGTGCGGATTTGAGCTTGCTGTTGTTTTTACCATTGCAATCTTTTTATCAAATTGAAAGATCACATTAAGTACCTAGGTACATATAAACAAAGCTTAGCATATTTAAGTTCTACTGAACTTAGTAGTTGTAGGTAGAAGGGCTTAGCACACCCTGACTACAACTCACTAGTAAGGTACAGTAGGAAAACACTTAGTGTAGGTAGGTGCATCACTTACACCACACTAGAGTCATGTCTGCCACAGGTGAAGCTACAGGCTCTCTACCTGTGGTGGTTGACCCTCAAAAGGCAACCTCAGACTATGACAGATTCAGCCATAGAGACATGAGTGCCTTGTGCACTGCAAGGAAGCTGAGAAAGGGTCACAACCCTACCATTCCTATCATGGTGGCCATCCTGGCGAAGGATGACCTAGAGATAGCTAAGGTAGTTCCCTCAGGATCAGGAGAAGGAATAGACCCCCCAGATACTGAGAACACCACCCCAGATGTAGAAGATGAGGAGGTGAACCCAGATTTAAATAGAGATGATTCAGATGTGGATCAAGGGGTTAGCCAGGTACCAGTTGGAAGGCTTAGCCGGGCCAACTTGGACCTACATGGAAATGGAGAGGGCCAGCCCCTTCCCAGAGTACATAACAGGATTCTTCCACCAGGCAATAGAAGGGAGAGATCTCATTCTGGAGACTCTCACATTTCTAGTGCCTCTAGAGAATCTCAAAGGGGAATGACTCCTGCCCAGAAATTGGAGCATGAGGCCAGGATGAGAGCTGTTAAACTCCAAATAGAGAGGGAGGAAGTAGCCCTGGCCCAAGCTAGACTTGCCTTGGCAAGAGAGCAGACATTGAGTGGTGAGATACCCACTGGTGGCAGCAATATCCCAAAGGATAAAGACAGGTCCTATGACAATAGAAACCTGAGTAAGATTTTGCCCCCCTACAGAGATGGGGATGACATCCACAAATGGATAACTGCTCTGGAGAGGGCCTGCATGGTACAGCAGGTTCCTTCAGATCAGTGGGCAGCAATCTTGTGGCTCTCCTTTTCTGAGAAAGGGAGAGATAAGCTCCTCACAGTTAGACCTGAGGATGCTAAAAACTACTCTGTCTTGAAGAGTGCTCTTATTGAAGGGTTTGGCCTAACCACTGAGCAATACAGGTTGTTGTTCAGAGACACCCAAAAAGCACAGACTCAAGACTGGACTGATTTTGTTGATTGTGCGACTAAGGCTCTGGAGGGTTGGTTGCAGGGAAGTAAAGTCTCAGACTATACAGGATTGTACAATCTTATAATGAGAGAGCAGATCCTTAATAACTGTCAGAACCAGCTATTGCATCAACACCTTGTAGACTCTGATCTGACCTCTCCCCAAGAATTGGGAAAGAAGGCAGACAAATGGGTCAGAACAAGGGTTAAGCAGAAACCCCAGAACCAAGGAGGTGATCAGAAGAAAGCAGACCAAAAGGGTGGTAATCAGAAAGATAAAGATCAGAAGTCTTCTACAGCCCCCCAAACTAATAATAAAGAGGGTGGTTCCCAAAATGGAAAAAAGAAGATGAATGATGGCCCAAAGAAACCTTGGTGCAATACTTGTAAGTCCACTTCTCATTGGGGAAGTGAATGCACTAAAAGAAAGCCAGTGGCTACTACTGCAGTCCCAAAGACACCTGCACCCCCTAGTACAGTTAGCAGTGGTAGTACACAACCCAAGGGGATAGTAGGGTTAACCCTGGGATCTGAGGGGGAGACTGGCTTAGTCAGGATCCCTACTCAGGCAGTTCTGATCTGTGAGGGGGACATAGCTATGTCCTCTACTGTGAGTCCTAGTAACCTGGCCAAGTACAGGCAGACACTTTTAATTGATGAGTGGCTCAGGCCTACAGGGACACTTGTGCCAGTGTCACTATGGTGACACCTAACTTTGTGGACCCTGAACAGATGATACTAGGTGAGAATTACCTAGTGACCAATGCTAGCAACACCACTACTACACATAGTGTGGCTGTTGTTAATTTCTCCTGGAGAGGGGTAACTGGCCTCGAAAGAGTTGTTGTTAGTGCAGACCTCCCAGTTGACTGTTTGTTGGGCAATGATCTGGAGGAATCATTATGGTCAGAAGTGGAGTAAAGGACTCATGCAGAAATGCTAGGGATGTCAGCCCATGTCCTTGCTGTAACCAGGTCCCAGGCCAATAAGTGCCTACCTGAACCTGTGGTGGATCTTGAAACAATAGACCAACCCCAACCCAAGAGAAGGAGCAAGAGGTTGAAGGCATAGCCTTCCCACTTGTCTCAGGTTGAGGATCAGACCTCACAGGAGGGTGATTCTGTGATCCAAGAGGAGACTGTCTCTGAAGAGCTTGAACCTGATCAGGTTGAGTTTCTGGGGACAGGGGGACCCTCAAGGGCAGACCTGGGGAAGGCCCAGTTGACTTGCCCTTCACTTGAACCCCTCAGACAGCAAGCTGCTGCTGAGGCTGCAGGGAATGCTCAAGGTACCCATAAAGTATATTGGGATGATGGGCTCCTTTATTCAGAGGCTAGAGACCCCAAGCCTTGTACAACCAGGAGGTTGGTCATACCTTTATGGGGCTACCTTCTAACCTTGGCCCATGATATTCCCCTTGCAGGACACTTAGGCCAGAACAAGACTTGGGACAGGCTTGTCCCTCACTTTCACTGGCCTCATATGTCAGAAGTTACCAAGGAGTTTTGTCGCTCCTGTGTCACCTGCCAAGCAGTGGCAAATCAGTTGGTACAACAAAGGCCCCCCTTATACCTCTACCTGTGGTGGGGGTGCCCTTTGAGAGAGTTGGGATTGACATTGTTGGACCAATGGATCCCCAAACAGCATCTGGGCACAGATTTATTCTGGTGGTAGTGGATCATGCCACCAGGTACCCAGAGGCAATTCCCCTGAGGACCACAACAGCTCCTGTTGTGGCAAGGGCCCTACTTGGAGTATTCTCCAGAGTGGGCTTTCCAAAGGAGGTACTTTCAGACAGAGGTACTAACTTCATGTCTGGATATTTAAAGGCAATGTGGAAGGAGTGTTGAGTGAACTACAAGTTCACCACACCCTACTAATAACTGGCTTACTTCTGCTGTTAACTCTTGCCTCCCTCTTCGCAAACAGAAATTTAATTTACATCACCCTCCGGCCCCCTGGTTTAATAACCAGCTAAAAATAGCTAAATCCGGCTGCAAACATCTTGAGCGGAAGTGGCGCTCCAATTATGACCCCCTCGCCAAATTAGAATATAAAGCTGCGTTATCCAGCTATCATGCCCTCTGTAAAAATGCTAGAACGGAATATGTGAATCTCTCTATTCTTAATGCTCAGAATCGCCCCAAAGCTCTCTTTAAGGTGGTTCAAGAGCTCTCGGGCGCCACTAAGCAACCCAAGGCACCCTGCTTAGATGAGACGCAATGTGATGCCTTAGCTGATTTCTTTATCTCAAAAATTGAAAACATTTACTCTGACTTTGGCTCCATTATCCCAGTTGTTTCTACTACTTGCCCTCCCTCGTCTAATTCCCAATCTCCGGAACCAGATCTTTGCATATTAGAATCCGGAATTGCCGCTTGGACTCCCTTGACCCCACTCACTTTACGCAATATTATTAGTACCATTAAATCTGGTTCTCCTCTAGATCCTATCCCCCCTCAAATTCTGTCCACCCTTGATTCCCCTTCACTCAATCTCATTCTGGAGTTACTTAATACCTCACTTAGGGAGGCTAAGGTTCCCCAATCATGGAAACATGCGATGGTTGTACCACTGCTAAAAAAAGTTAATGCTGATCCGAATATTCTGGCTAACTTTCGTCCCATCTCCCTTCTTTCAGTTTTCTCAAAAATCTTGGAGAAGCACATTAATCAACAACTTACTAATTATATCGAAGCCCACACTATTTTACATCCTTCTCAGTCGGGTTTTCGCTCAGGCTTCTCCACTGAATCTACACTATTGGGAGTCTCCGAAACTATTAGGCATCTGGTGTATAGAGGGGAAACCGTGGCACTTATCCTGCTGGACTTAAGTGCCGCATTTGACACGGTTTCCCACTCTATCCTTATTAACACCCTCAGATCTATTGGCATCTCCCATCGTGCCTTAGAATGGCTTACTAGTTTCCTGAGTAATAGGACGTTCCAAGTTTTCTCAGTCTCATCAGCATCCAAAACCCATATATCAGCATACTGGGTTCCGCAGGGTTCCATCTTGAGCCCCCTTCTCTTCAATCTGTACGTGAGACCTTTGGCTACGATTGCGGAGCAAGCGGGGCTCTCCATTTACTCGTATGCTGATGATACTCAGTTAATCTTTTCATTATCCACCAGCCACACATCCCTCCCTTCTTCCCTACGTCTCGGGCTTAGTAAAATCTCTGCTTGGATGTATGAGAATAAATTAAAACTGAATGGAGGGAAAACTGAGCTTCTTCTGTTTGGTACTAATTGTGATCTATGGGGGCCCTCTCACTGGCCTGACCAAATGGGCACTCCTCCCATGCCCTCCAGAACTGCTTGAAATTTGGGCCTCATTTTTGATGACCAATTATCAATGAGGGACCATGTTGTGAAAGTCTGCGCCACTTGTACGGTCATTCTCAAGTGGTTAAAGAAAATCATCTGGATGCTCCCTCTTGACACCCAGAAAACCGTAGTCCAGGCACTAATCACCTCCCGCCTGGACTATGGGAATGTTCTCTTTCTGGGTGCCGGCAAGGAGATTGTCCGGAAATTGCAGACTGTTCAAAACATGGCAGTTCGCCTTCTTGGCAAACTCCCTAACAGGTCTTCCATCTCCCCCTTTCTACGTAGCCTTCACTGGCTCCGTATTGAGAGCCGGGTTAAGTTTAAGGCTCTGTGTTTTATACACAGAATTATTGCGGGCAACACCCCACAATACCTTAAATCTTTTATTATTTCTTATGTTCCTTCCCGCACTCTTACATCATCCTCCCAATCCAAGCTTCTAATTCCAAGGATCAAGAGAGCAAGAATGGGTGGCCGCTCCTTTTCCTTCCTGGGTCCATCCCTGTGGAACTCTCTTCCTCTCGGTCTTCGGACTGAGCCCAACTATCTGAAGTTCCGCAGGGACCTGAAGACATGGCTATTCAACCAGTAATCTGTTGCAATTTCACACCTTTGTTGGTCAGCGCCGGGAAACCTTTTGGGTAACTGTGCGCTTAATAAAATTAATAATATTAATAATAATAATAATATCACCCACAGTGCATTGGGCGTGTTGAAAGATTCAACAAGACCCTATAGGGAATGATAAAAGGATTACCTGAAAAGCTCAGGCGTAGATGGGACATCCTTTTACCCTGCTTACTCTTTGCTTACAGAGAGGTCCCACAGAAGGGGGTTGGCTACAGCCCTTTTGAACTTTTGTTCGGCCACCCTGTGAGGGGTCCATTGTGTCTTGTGATGGAAGGATGGGAGTTACCTCTCAAAAAGCCCAAACTTGATATTGTGGACTATGTACTTGGTCTCCGCTCCAGGATGGCTGAGTACATGGAGAAAGCATCCAAAAACCTGGAGGCCAGCCAAGAATTACAGAAAGCTTGGCATGACCAAAAGGCTGTTCTGACTGAGTACCAGCCAGGGCAGAAGATGTGGGTGTTGGAGCCAGTGGCCCCAGCAGCTCTCCAGGACAAATGGTCTGGACCCTACACCATACTGGAAAAGAAGGGGGAGGTCACCTACTTGGTGGACTTTGAAACCCCTAGGAGTCCCCACAGGGTGCTCCATGTGAACAGATTGAAAGCATTTGTTGACAGGGAAAGCATGGGCTTGCTCATGGCTACAGATGGGGATCAGGAGGAAGAGAGTGACCCTCTCCCAGACCTGCTTTCCCAAAACCCTGATGATGGCTCAGTTGATGGAGTAGCCTTGGCAGGCAGCCTCACTGACCAGCAACAGATGGACTGCAGACAAGTTTTGCAAGCCCATAGACACATGTTTTCACTCACACCCAGTCAGACTAACTGGTGCACCCATGTGGTGGACACTGGTGATAGTCTACCTGTGAAGAATAAAATTTACAGGCAACCAGATGATGTCAGAGATTGTATCAAGGCTGAGGTGCAGAAAATGTTAGAACTTGGAGTGATTGAGCCATCAGAGAGCCCCTGGGCCAGCCCAGTAGTCCTTGTGCCAAAACCTCATACCCAAGATGGAAAGAGAGACATGAGATTTTGTGTGGACTATAGAGGTCTCAATGCTGTCACTAGGACAGATGCTCATCCCATTCCAAGGACAGATGAGCTCTTTGACAAATTGGCTTCTGCCAAGTTTCTGAGCACATTTGATCTGACAGCTGGCTATTGGCAAATCAGGTTAGCTGAAGAGTCAAAGGCCAAGATAGCATTCTCTACCCCCAGTGGGCATTATTAATTTGTGGTGATGCCCTTTGGTTTGAAGAATGCACCTGCCACCTTCCAAAGGTTGGTGAATCAAGTCCTTTCTGGTTTGGATGACTTTTGTGCAGCATATCTAGATGATATTGCTGTCTTTAGCTCTACCTGGGAGGATCACCTGATCCACCTGAAGAAGGTTCTGGAGGCCCTGCAAAAGGCAGGCCTGACTATCAAGGCTACTAAATGCCAGATAGGGCAGAGCAAGGTTGTGTACTTGGGCCACCTAGTAGGTGGGGGTCAAGTTCAACCACTGGAGAGCAAGATCCAGGCCATACAGGACTGGGCTCCTCCAACTAACCAGACACAAGTCAGAGCCTTCTTGGGCCTGACTGGGTATTACAGGACGTTTGTAAAGAACTATGGGTCCATTGTGACACCATTAAATGATTTGACATCCAAGAAGATGCCCAAAAAGGTTCAGTGGACAGTTAGCTGTCAAAAGGCATTTGATGACCTGAAGAAGGCCATGTGCTCTGCACCTATCCTGAAGAGTCCTGACTACTCCAAACAGTTCATTGTTCAAACAGATGCTTCTGAGTTGGGGGTGGGAGCTGTGCTTTCACAACTCAATGTAGATGGTCAAGACCAGCCCATTGCTTTTATTAGCAGAAGGCTGACCCCTAGAGAGAAACGTTGGTCAGTTATTGAGGGGGAGGCCTTTGCTGTGGTTTGGGCCCTGAAGAAGATGAGACCATACTTGTTTGGCACTCACTTCCTAATTCAGACAGACCATAAGCCCCTCTTATGGCTTAATCAGATGAAGGGTGAAAATCCCAAACTGCTCAGGTGGTCCATTTCCCTACAGGGGATGGACTTTACAGTGGAGCACAGACCAGGGACTGACCATGGCAATGCAGATGGTCTCTCCAGGTATTTCCACTTAGAACATGAAGACTTATCTGGTCAAGGTTAAGTTTAATGTCCCTGCATTTGGGGGGGGTTGTGTAGGAGAGCAGAGTCTGCTATCCTATGGTCACCCCAATTTTTGCTTTTTGCTTCACTGGTTTTCAACTTAATATGGCTGTGGGCCTGCTAATCAGATCCACAGCCTGCTGTTCTCTCTCTAAATTCACAGACATGTACTATAGGTACATAACCAAATTGGTACTGGACTCCTTGTCAGCCCCTGTACAGTGCACCATAGGTGCCCAGGGCATAGGGGCATCCAAGGCCTACCAGGGGCTGAAGCATAGCTTTTGCCACCCCTGGCTGGTTCTTAAATTGACACAAATGGAAATGGAAATGTGTTGGACTTGTAAAGCGCACAGCTGCCCGTAAGCGTCCCGGCACTGGAGACCGCTGGGGAACCCGTCCTGGCTTTCCCTGTCAGATGGTCCCTTCTGGGTATCTCCAAGGTGAAACCAGGCACCCCCGGCATCTGTGGGGGGCCGTTGTAGAGATGAGGCAAGCTTAATGCCCAGAGTTGCCGAGTGTGATCCCTGGCTAGAGTAGGCACCGAGGCGAGAATTGTCGAGTCCGCTGACCCTGGTCCACGACCCTGTCGCGTCGGGAATTGAACCCTGGTCCCGGGCGGTTCTCTGCTTCCGGGTCTGCCGCCTCTAACCAGTGAGCCACACCACTCCACCACACTCCACACAACTGGCTGATCACTCAGCTTTGGCAAGGTGGTGTAATCACCCCTTGCTTAGATATAGTATACCTATGTCTAAACCTATATCTGGACTCATATATACCTATCAGCCACTCCTATAGCAGGCCTTAACAATCCTGGAGGCAGAGTGCTTGGTTTTATGTGAGATAGTGCTCTGGCATGAGCTGAGCCTGTCTGCAGCTTGCGGGACCATTTCCCTATAGCTGTTCCAGTGATACTGCCATACCATATACTCTTAAGTGCATTATAATCCTTACGGTTATTGCAACTCCGGTTTGGCTTTATCAAAACATGTCGTGTTTGGTGTCATACAACGTGGAATGCTACCCCCTCGACGATTCTGACGATGGGGGCAGAGTCCCACCCCTCTAGGAGGGGAAGACATGTTACTTACTGCAAATGCGGTTAATCCAAACCAGAGCCCCAGCATCACAAAATGGATGCTGCTGCCACAGACACGAGTCTGCCCTCCTGCTGCTGACCGAAACTCAACAGAGGAGGCTTGATCAAAGGATCTCCTGTCACAGGAAGGTGTTACACCACCCCAGACAAGAGATAGTGGATTGTAGCAGGGAGGGTTGAAAGAAACTAGACACTGCCTGGGGCGCACAAGGTGTCCCCGGGCAAATGCCAGCCAAACCGGTTCTGGGACTTTCCAGCCCCAGTCCTGGCCGGAAGATGGACAAAGGAAAAGGGGTGTAACCACCCCCTTCCTGGGTCCCACCCATAGGAGGGACCTAGCAGGTAATCCAGCCCCCAGATTTGGAATATAGGTGGGAGCTGTGCCAATGCACATCAGATTATCCTGACTGAAACTTATGAAACGAAACTCTGGACCCTTTGACATCCCACTCGATGTGGAAGACTGAAGAATCTCCCTTGTGGTCAAGGAGTGACCACCCTGTGCAAACAGGCACCATCCAGCACCTTGACATTTGCTTTGTTGCAGTTCCCGCCAAAACTCGAGCAACAGAGTTCAACAAGAGCCAGCGATCCTGCCTTCTAACAGCCCGATCCACAGTCTATGCAGAGCTGAGACCCATGGAGGCGACCTGGAGCGTGGGAGCGGCCATCTTGGAAAAACCACGAAGCGCTGACCGTGCAGCACCCGAGGGTCCCTCGAAGCTGTGCATTGGTGTTTGAGAAGCTCCAGCCCCGAGCAGCTTTTGCACTGAAGCTCACCCCTTCACACTTGACGAGTGCTGCGTGGGGCCTTTTTGCATTTTCCTGCTTGATGCATTGGTCCGGTTGCTTGCCCGTTGGCTAGTGGCCCCAGAACCAATGAACCTTTGAATTTACACAGCTGGTCTAGTTGCTCCAGACTGGCACTCGCTCCCCTGAAAAGGAGCACCCGCTCTGATCTTGCTGATCCGAGTGTTAAGCCTTCTTCGAATTCTGCATGGGTTGCCTTTGCCAAGGTTTGTTGACTCCGATCCGGAAGCCGATACCGCTGACAGTGAGAGCCTTCGTGGGACAGCTAGTGATCCACTCCAGGACATCCTCGGTGCCCCAGAGTCCACGTGGCAGTGGAGAGAAGGCACCAAACATCGACCTGATTGCTCCCGACATTGACTGGTTCCTTCCTGGTCACTGACTCGTGACCCAGACTCTGTCCCCTCTGCTTTCAGGTACTCTTCAACTTCGATCCACCCTTGGATCGCACCGGACACTTCTCTTCTGGACGCCTGCAGCATCTTCGTCTTCAGGCACCTTCGAACTGCGTGATGAAACCCGACACACTTTGGCACCTATGCACCCGCTTCCTGTGGGTGAGGTAACTTACTAACGCTGGTGTTCTTACACTGGTACACACCTCTAGTGCCTAACTCCAAAGTTTGATAGTCCTAGTCCAGTCGGAAGACTCCTTTTGCAATAACTTTGTAACTTTTACGCACCATTGACTTTGCATTGGTGCATGCCTGTGCTTTCTGCACTGCACCCGAATCCCGCGGGCTACTCCCGTCCTAACTGCTTTTAGTCCAGTGTAGTCCCAGCGATTCCCAAGGCCCCAGGCCTTACCCCCGATCGATTAGTGATTGTTATACCACTTTTTTGATATATGGTTTGAGTGGCCACCGGCCTCATCCAAAAACGTGCAACTTGTATATGTTATATTGTGCTTTTGTTTAAACGCTTGTACTTCATTGCTCATAAAGAGTAGTGGGGATTATTCTGAGAATAAATACATATATTTTTATAATATATAACTTGTGTGGTGTCCTTTCATTTGATATTACAGGATTGCATATGGTAAAACAGCTGGCTTCACATGCCCTCTTGAGTTAAGCCTTTAAGGCTGCTTAGTCCATGCTACCCCTAGGATAGCTTGTCTATAAGGTTGACTTACAACCATCACCATAAGGGATTGTTTGGACTGATACAAGGTGCCCACAGAACTGTGGACATCATATACCAGGCCAACTTCTCACATGCTCCAATTAGGCACATAGCCGTGCATCACCCGCTAGTTACATATCAAAGACAAGACTTTGGAACATCAAAGAACAGAATTGAACACTTGGTTAAGGGCATGCAATGACCTAAGTAGATCACAATTACGACAAATGCCAGCAACAAGATCTGGAAGGCTTAGATCTATACAAGTGAGGGTAGAAGAATAACGCCTAATAATTCATGTAAGGTTATTGTGTCCTGGAATAAAATTAAATAGTGTGCTGGAACTAACTGTGCCAAATCCTCCGCTATTGAGTTGGTTAAGAGACCTTAAGAGACCTTATCTTGCAAGACATCTCGTTCCCCATTTTTTGACATCAAACAACAGCACAAGATATCGCAGACATGCGACTTGACATTTGGATTGTGTGATTTATGCAATAGAAGAGATTGGATCTGGTCTTATCAAAGACATTAACTGAACAAGTGAAAGAAAGGAACAATGCCAAGTACGAGAAGAACGGACTGGAAATAGCCATCATTGTTAGGAGCAATATTGACTCCAGTCCCAGGGATAATAGTGACTGCGCTGATAATAATATTTGCATAGGACATTGAAATACGGTTCATCAATGGTCAGCAGGGAGATGAGGGGTTAGAAGATAGTGATTTAGTATCAGATGGAGCGATGTTGAAGCCATCTTTCTTGTATGATACCAAATGCTGTAAGCTTTTAGGGCCTGCTAAGTTGACATAAAAAGCAGTGCACAAATGCTTGTACTTTTCCAATTGCTTCGGAGACACAGCTTTGTAAGACAAGGTTTGATCAAGAATAATATGTAACAGGGAAGATGCTCTCGTAGGCCTAGACATTTCAGCATAGCACATTTTACAATATGTCTGGTCCTTTCTATTATGTTGCAATTATTAACTGGAAAAGCACCAGACTTATATCTTACATTACAGTGTTAAGTCCCAGAAGCTGCCCACTTGAGGCCACGTGGTTGGCAACAGTATAGTTTTGACCTTACATGGTATATGACTACTCAAACTCTTGTTAATTGGTCAAATGAACTATGCTTAATTTGTGCTACGTATGTTGTGATGCTACATCCTTTTGTGGTTTTGACCTATATAAACTGTCAGACCCGTCACCTCTTTGGACATTCAGTGGCTTTGCTGATGTCTCCGTGTTGCACGTTAAATTGCTGTTTGTTGACCTCCAATAAATCTTGCTAACAGTTGTGCTGACAGAGACTTGTGTTATTTGTATTATTCCTTATTATTATTTTTTCAGCTTCCACACTTTGATACCTTTGTTTGTCTTTCTTTCCCTTTCAGTAGCGGAATGCTGGACGAAACAGCTCATATTTTGTTCATGTCTTCTTAGTTTTTTTGTATTTTTTTTTGTGTGTACTCATTGGCTTATTTCGTTGTCTCACACTGTACTGTATTACTCAAATGTCTCTGCTTTAATCATTTGTAGGGTTTAAGTTACGTACTCATGTATATTCTCTGTACCCTCTCTGTTCCTTGCATAAAATAATACAATTTAAAAAAAAAGGGAATAGTTGCATGGCCTATACATAGGGGGTTACTCATTGGCCACCCACGCAGGGTTTACTACGGGATCCAGAGGGGTCGGGTCTTTATAAAAAAATATTTTCCCTTAAAGATTCAGGCCACTTGGTCTGATCAGCGAGGACGGTATGTCGGCATATCGGGGCAGTGGGAGGGGAGAACGGTTACCTTTGTTTCCATTTAGGTTCCGCCCAGCCTTCAATCTGATACTTTATGCGACCTGGGTTCTATTTTCCTGACTTTGCCGTTGAGCCTCCTTGTGATGGGGGGGATGGGGGAGGGGGGAAACTTCAATGCGGTGGTGGATGGGGAGGTGGACCGGCCCCCGGCCCGGGCCTTGAAACCGGTGAGAGGTGGCTTTCCGATTTCTTAGACACAACGCGGATTGTGGACAGTTGAAGGGTCCAAAATCCGAGGGGGGGTACACTACACACATGTGTCCGCTGCACACCATAGTCTGTCTAGGATAGACTACGTGCTGGTGCCAGCAGCTTAGGGGAATGAGGTCCGGGAGGCTCGACACTAGGGGAGGGGCATCTCAGACCAATCTTCAGTCTGGCTCGGGTTGGAGTTTGAACAGTTTGATGTAGGAAGGATTGCCCCTATCGGTGCTTGGCGCCTGAGAGCCCCCACTATTAAGAAGGAAATCGTCAAGATTTATGATAGGAGAATGCGGGTACTGTGGACTCGGCACAGACTTTGTGGGAGGCTTACAAAACCGTTGTTCGGGGTGAGGCTTTATCCCTGATTGTGGGGAAAAAAAAGGAACGACAGGCTGAGATGGTGAGGGTGGAGGCAGAGGTGACGAGGCTAGAGGTGGAGGTGGTGCACAGACATAATATCGACTCCACAATATCGAATGGACAAAATATCGAGTTAAAAATATCGAATATGATAAAATATCGATAACAAAAATATCGTTGTGAAAAATATCGATTACAATAATGATTATAAAATATCGAGTACAAAAATATCGACTCAAAAATATCGACATGACAAAATATCGATTAATAGTCAAAGGAAAAAATATCGATATTATGTTGAAAAAATGTAAAAAATATAAATACATTTTAATAGTAATATAAATTGTAGTTAATGTTTAGGAGCGGGATGTTGGGTTAATAGGGGATAAGGGTGGGGAGTAATTTAAAATAAATAATTAATTTATATATGTTTGTAAATATTTTTATATTTTAATTAATTGGGAAATAATTAATAATAATTAGTTAATCATTTTATATAAATTTATATAAATTTTTAATTAGTAATTAATTTGTAATTAAATATTATTAATTAGTTAATTGGAAAATAAATAATATTAATTAGTTAATTAATTAATATAATTTGAAAGAAAATTTCAAGTAGTAATTAATTGGTAAGTAATTATTATTAAATAGTTATTTTGAAATATAATATTATTAATTAGTTAAATAATTAATATAATTGGTAATAAAATTCTAATTAGTCATTAATTGGTAATTAATTATTATTAATTAGTTAATAGGAAATTGAATATTATTATTTAGTTATTTAATTATTATAATTGGTAATAAAATTTAAGTAGTAATTAATTGGTAATTAATTATTATTAAGTATTTAATTGGAAAATAAATAATCTTAATTAGTTAAATAATTATTATAATTTTGTTTAAATGTTGTATTACTAATTAATTGGTAAATAATTAATATTAATTAGTTAATTACATTATTAAGAGTAATTGTTATATATATAAAAGTTGTTATAGTTTGTTACATATTTGGGGGAAAAATCATTAATAATTAAATGAAATAAATTACTGTCAATGTGCTAACAAATTTTCATAGTTGTTATTGGTATAAATTGTACTTAATGTTTAGGAGCGGGATGTTGGGTTAATAGGGGATAAGGGTGGGGAGTAATTTAAAATAAATAATTAATTATGATATGTTTCTTATACATTTAAATTATCAATTAATTGGTAACTAATAAATATATATTTTTTAATTAATTCATATAATTTGGTACATATTTATCATTAGTAAATAATTAGTAATTAATTAAGATTAATTAGTTAATTCAATTATTTTTTATATAATTATTTAATTTAATAATTTGTTATTATTAAACCTTTGTTTGGTAATATATATTATAAATAATTACATTCTATTAATTACAGCTACTTTGCTAATATATTAACTTAATAATTATAGTTAAGAATTCTTTAATAGTTAATTAAATAATATTAATTACATTTGTGTACAGGAGGAATTTTTTATTTCAGGGTCAGTTTTCTCTCTTTAGGTAAAGGGGTATTTTTATTTTTCAGGGTCAGTTTTCAGTTTTAGGGTAAAGGGGTATTTTAAGAGTTCAGGGTCAGTTTTCAGTTTGTGGGTTAAGGGGTATATTTAAGGTTCAGGGTCAGTTTTCAGTTTTTGGGTAAAAGGGTATTTTTAGGGTTCAGGGTCAGTTTTCAGTTTGTGGGTAAAGGGGTATATGTAAGGTTCAGGGTCAGTTTTCAGTTTTTGGGGAAAGGGGTATAATTATTGTTCAGGGTTAGTTTTCAGTTTTTGGGTAAAGGGGTATTTTTAGTGTTCAGGGTAAGTTTTCAGTTTGTGGGTAAAGGGGTATATTTAAGGTTCAGGGTCAGTTTGCAGTTTTTGGGTAAAGGGGTATTTTTAGGGTTCAGGGTCAGTTTTCAGTTTGTGGGTAAAGGGGTATATTTAAGGTTCAGGGTTAGTTTTCAGTTTTTGGGTAAAGGGGTTTATTTAAGCTTCACGGTCAGTTTTAAGTTTGTGGGTAAAGGGGTATATTTTTAGGTTCAGGGTCAGTTTTCAGTTTTTGGGTAAAGGGGTTTATTTAATGGGTCAGGGTCAGTTTTCAGTTTTTGGGTAAAGGGGTATATTTTTGGGTTCAGGGTCAGTTTTCAGTTCTTGGGTAAAGGGGTATTTTTTGGGTTCAGGGTCAGTTTTTAGTTTTTGGCTAAAGGGGAATTTTTAGGGTTCAGGGTCAGTTTTCTGTTTTTGGGTAAAGGTGTATTTTTTAGGGTTCAGGGTCAGTTTTCAGTTTTTGGATAAAGGAGACTTTTTTGAATTCAGGGTCAGTTTTTAGTTTTTGACTAAAGGGGTGTTTTTAGAGTTCAGGGTCAGTTTCCAGTTCTTGGGTAAAGGAGCATATCTTTGAGTTCATGGACACTTTTTAGTTTTAGGGTAAAGGGGTATTTTTAGGGTTCAGGGTCTGTTTGGGTATATAAAGTGTGAGAATTTTTTTATAAATATTACAAATATTTGAACTTTTTGAGTGACAAATACTTGCTATTGTTTATGCTAATAATAATTTTTTGAAATACTCAGCAAAAAATATACTAAAATAATATGTTTATAATATTTATACTATATATATAAATATTTGACATTTTTTACTCAATAACATTATACTAAAGTAGCTATTCTAATTTATACATGGTCAGTCTTCAGCACCTTTCCAGATATTATTTTCACTTGAGTAGGAATAGTAAATAATTATTGGTCAGTGTCCAGCAACTTCTCTGATAATACTTTGACGAGTAGGAATAGCAATTATTAATTGGTCAGTGTCCAGCACTTTTGCATATAAATTTATTTAGTGTGTTATTATATTACAAGAAAATGCAAAATGGATGTTTTCACAAAACTTTATTACAATTGTTTTATTTTTTCATGTGTAATACAATACAATCACTATCAAATATAACATAAAGATTATTGGAAATGTTCTATTTGCAGAATAACACATTATCATTTATGTACATGTTTTAATTTGTGACACAAAAATTTTTCACAACATTTTTAATGTCAAAGCAAAATCATATTATCATTCACTTTCTGTTACAAGTATTTATATTGAAATAAATAAAATAACTGTTATTTTTCTGTTTCTTACATTTATATTTAATAATGTTAATATTATATATTAATATTATTAAATATTTATTTTTAATATTTACATTTGTATAAAGTAACATGACATTTATTATATTTTCTCAAGATATGGAAATAATAATTAAGACATTTTTTTACACATATTTCTGACAATGTTGTTTTTAAATTATACATATAAATATATTATGTTGTTAACTTTATAACTGTAAAGGGGAATAATATGTATAATAATAATATCTGGTATTGGTAAAAGATTATTTATGCAATTATATACTTTTATAATACTTAGACATTATTATTAAAAATTTATAATTAATTAATAAAAATAATAACAAATATAATTATTATTATTATTATTAATTATTTTTCTTAAACATTTATATTTTCTTTTCAGAAATACATACATTCAGATAAATAAAAATACATTATTTAAGGCAATTATTTATATAGTAAATGGTTATAAATTTTTTATTAATAATAATAAATAAGTTATATTATTTATTATAATTAATTATTAACAAAACAATTAATCATGTTTAGTTATAAAGAAACACAAATTTTTTCCTATAAATTTACACAAAAATAAATTTTTTACATATATTATTTAAAGTGTTACATACTTATTTAATATTATTAATATATATTAATTACTATATATTAATTAATATTAAATACATTTATTTTTTTAAAACTGTTTAAATTATAATGAGTCTACTGTATTAATTTGTTACAATAACAATGTGTATGTCTTATATTTTTAGACTATAACATTGTATTTTCTATGATACCTTCTCAAAATTGGTTTAAGGGGACTACTTTTTTACCGCGTAAGGTTATTGTGCTTCATTCAGGACTGGAGAAGCTCGCGGTTGGGTGTTGCTTCGTGTGGAGAGAGGTAAGGTACATTTTATATACTATTTATGACTGAGTGGTAATGTGTGAGGGTATATTCGAACTGTGTAGTGTTTTTGAGTGTATGTATGATTTCTTAAGTAGCGTTTAGGTGTAATGTCGTCGTTATAGATGCGTCGTGTATGTTTTAGTTCTAGTGTTATTTGAATTGTTAGGAAATGTCTTCTTACATGGTTAATGTTAATTATGAGTGTATTTAGAAATTTTATGGGCTATTTGTGGGTGGGTTTCGTTATGTATGTTTTTTTACAGGTTCCGGTTACTCGCATGAAAACTACATGGAAGGAAGCGTGTTTTTTTTGGAGATACTAATGTATGACTTATTATGGTTATATTTTTACGTGTATCTCCTATTTTTCGAGTTTGCCAGGAGCGCATTTTTATAATTTTTACCTTTTTTCGGGTTTTTTGAGGGTTTCGTATTGGATTGATACATTGGTATGCGTCAACGTTTTTTTTAAAGTTGTGTGTATATCACTTTAAATAATAAAGTGTCCACACTACTGTTTTCGGGATTTCCTGGAGCGTTTATTTTATTTTAACATTATTTTCGGGTTTTTGATGGATTCCCATATTGGATTTCTCTTACTTTGTAATGGATTGTATGGATTGTATTTTGCTTCATTACGTCTCTCTGTCATCTATAAAAATTGTAAGTAAATTAATTTTTCTATTTATTGGGTGGGAAATGTCGATCTTTATGTAATGTGTATGTGTGATGTAATTATAAATATTGCATATTTGTTCAGAAATAATGTACAAAATTTTGATAAGTTTGTAAAACAAATATGTATTATTTATAATTGTTTTGAAATGTTTATGATTGTTATATGTACCATATTGTAAGAAGATATTAGTATTTTGTAGACATTTTTATAGTAGTGTTTTAGCTATTATTGACAGATATTCTAATCCTCTAGTTGTAGGGTATAGTGTGACTTGACTTTGCAGTTGTCGGAACATTTGTTTAGTTTGTTTACTTAGTTTTGGACCAATTTGGGTCACTGATTGTTCCATTCTTAGTTCTTGATAGCTTTGTTCTTTTATCAAAGCTTCTAGTAGGTTATGGAATGTGGGTCTTGTTCTGCTTGTGGTAGCTTGGAAAGCATTATGCCACCCTTCTACACTGTTGTTGGTTTTTGCCTCTTGGTTTAAAGTACTAAGATAGACATTCCACCAAGGGATTTGGAATTTGGGTTGGCGTCGATGTCCAGATCTGTGCAACCTTCCCACCCAAGTATCTTCGAAATAATCCAGTAATGGGGTTAGTTTTTCTTCATTTCTCTTGTAATATGTGCTGTCAATTAATAAATTATAGTGTTCCGCTACATCGGTAACAGGAACGTAGGCCAGTGCTATCAATTTTTTCATTTGATAGGCAAAGGTGCTATCTGTTGAGTACAAAATACTTAAAGTAGATTTTTGGAGATGTCTCCATATGCTCTGATTGAAATGATAGTAACAACCCTGGATTGCTGTGTGGGGAAATATTTTTAAAATGCTATTTATCATAGCTAATTCGAAATCAATAATTATTTTTTCTGGAAAATAATTATTCATTTCATTTTTGAGAACATTTAATATTTCTGTGTAAGTGTTTTGCTGTTTGTTTGGTAGCAAACAGTAAATGAAAGGGATGTTATAGTTATGGTATAACCCGTGGATGGAATATAGTTGATAAAAAGGTTTTGGGCATGGTTTAAATGTTCCATCCATCATCTATTGGGGACACTGTTGGATTTTTCTTAAATTACTTGCAGTTGCAAACATTATTATTCTGTTTGTACTGCTTTCATTGTCAAAACGGATATATTTGTCTTTATTGTGTGTGATGGACATTTCTGGTGAAATAATAATTTCCTCAAAAGTAGTAGGGTTGGGTGGAGTTGTGGAAGTGCGTCTTTTAGTGTATGCAATTGTGCGTTTTAGTGAGTCAATAGAGGGTAGTTGACCTGAAGCATGGGCTGGGACTTTTAACAGTTCCTCTTTAAGGATTTGTGTTGTTGGTCTATCACTTTGTGTGCTAGCAGTCTTTATACTTTCTAAAGCATCTCTTATTTCAATTTCTGTGACATTGGGGGGATGATTGTGTTCCCTGGTAAATAGCACATTAGTTTCCTCTGTAGTAGCCCTTCCATAACATTTGTTTGAGTAATATTTTGTACATTTCCAGAAAACTTTTCTACCACTTTGTCTTTCCTGACTATATACATAACCCATATAACATAAGAGTAATTTATTTTTCTGTGACATTACAAATTCTGCACCTTCTGTCATTTTGTTTTACTTGTTCTAGGAAAGAGTAGAAAGAAACAAAATCAAATAACATATATTGCACTTAGTGGTGCAAACATCATTAATGTTGTATTTATACTTACGTTTACTAAAAGTAGTAATCACAAATGCAGAACTGTATGTTGGAGGACTTTCTTGTATGTATTTCTTTATTTACTGTTAGTATGAAAATATAGAAAGGCTAAGTTAATGTTTATACATAACACACGTTTTTCCTAGGAGAAAGCAGTTTGTTAATTTGCTTAGTACTACATTTGATGTGAACATTACATATACTTACTTGTTTAAATAGTTGAGTTGTAGTATTTGGTGGAGTACATCAAGGTAGTCAAGTTTAGATCTGTAGAGAAGATAGAATAAATACATGTCACATATTATAACATTTATTTTTTAACGTTGGGAAATTGGAAATATTTAAAAGTATACTAACTTCTAAATATGTACTTTTCTTTGCTGTAGGTAGAATAGATGTATGATGTATTCACAATATCTGTAGAGGAAATATAAAATACATAACATGGTGTTAAGAACACAGTTCTTGGTTTTTTCTGAAGTTTTAGACTAATTGATGTATACTTACATTTTTTACAAGGGTAGTCTTGTCTTTTGGTATAGTTGATGTAGGATGTTTTTATTGGATCTGTAGGGAAGATGTAATATGCAAGATGTGTTGTTTAGAAACTAGCATTTTAAATTTTGGTTGTTTAATAACAAAAACATATATACTTACATGTTTAATTAGTGTAGTTCTATACATTTGTAGTGTTGAAATCGGAAAATCGCTGAATATCTGTGAATGAAATGTTTTAAGTAAAGTATGAATCTTGTGAAATAGTGTTTAAAAACAGCTGTTGTTGTAGATCAGAGCATTAATATATACTTACTATCTTATTTTGCAGGGGAAGAAATAGGAGCAGGTATTAGGATTTTGTTTGTAGTAGTTTCTATCAGAAAAGTAGGAGGAGATAAAAATGACATAAGTGGAAGAGTTAGGAGATATAAGTAAAATAGTAGACTACTAATTTAGATATTTAATTAATGCAATGTAACTTACTTGAATGATTAGCTAGTGAGCTGGATCTTTAAAGAGGTTTGTTCAGGAACAATATCTTCATAGTGTTGGCATCTTCTTTCTATAGAGTTAGCAGCAGCAAATGGTAGAATGGATTTATCCCTTTTATAGTATGTGTATTTTGTGTGCTTGGATTTGATTGGTTGTAGGTTGAAAGGAAGAATTGTATAGGCTAGTTTGAATTTTTTTAAGTTAATTGGTGTGTTTGTTGATGTGAGAATGGTGGTATGTGGTGGTTTCCGCATTAAAGCAGGTTAGTTGTAAAATAAAATAGATGTGTAAGTATAAAAATATTATGAAAATTTGAGTTACATGTAAAGATTCTTTTTCAAATGACATAACGATTTTAATATAATGTATAGGAAATTATGATAAATAGTAATGTTATAAAAGTCACAGGTTTTATATGTAAAATGTTTTTTGTATAGAGCAATGACTTTTATAGACGAGTAATATGGTATTTTAGACATGAAAGGGTACAAAAAATAACTCGATATTTGTTTAGAAACGATATTATTGTACTCTATATTTTAGTAGTCGATATTTTGGTAGTGTTAGGTGAAATTTCATGAAGAACGATATATTAGTAGTCGATATTTAATAAGACGATATTTATGTACTCGATATTCTAAGTACTCGATATTTTGTAGTCAATATTTTTGTATTTTGTGTAATAAGTATACAAAGTCGATATTTTTGTAGTCGATAATTATTCAACGATATTATTGCTAGTCGATAATGTGACCGTCGATAATATTTCAGTGATCCGGTGGAGGTATCTAGGGCAGCGACTCCGGAGGGACTACACCAGCTTATATTACGGCAGGACAAATATAAGGGCCTCACTAGAGACAAGGCTAGAGCTCAGAATGAGAAGACCCAGAGTCGGGTATACGAACATGGTGATAAAGCTGGAAAATTGATAGCGTGGCTTGAAAAGGGTGAGTGGGCATCTCGGCTCGTACCAGAAATACAGGGAGAGGACACCAGTACACTCCCGGAACCGCAGGCTGAGGCAGATAGGTTTGCGGAGAACTACGGTGTGATATGTACCTCGACTGGGGTGTATACGGAGGCAGATAACAGCGCAATGATAAAAGATATCCAAATGCCCACGTTGCCAGACGAAAACCAGGAGTATCTGGAGTCCCCCCCTCATGGATGACGAGGTGGCGCAGGCCATCAGAGGAGTACACTCTGGGAAGGTCAAGGGCCCAAACGGGATTCCCATAGAACTGTATAAATTGAGCGCCAACAGGCTTGCTCCATTTTTCCGTTTCATGTTAGTAGAATGCAGAGAAGAGGGACAGCTTCCATACGACCAGCGGGTGGCAAACATAGTGGTTATCCATAAGGCAGGTAAGCCCAAGACGCTCTGTTTGTCGTACAGACCCATCTCGTTGTTGAATGCGGAGCCTAAAGTTCTGGCGAAGCTGCTGGCGACGAGATTGGCTAAGGTCATCACCAGCTTGATACATCCGGATCAGTCTGGCATCATGCCGCGCCGAAATACGGGTCTTAATTTGCATCGGTTGCATGGGGTGCTGGGCAGGACCCCGACGATTCAGGAGCCAGCGGTACTGGTATCTTTGGATGCCACTATGGCGTTTGGTACGGTTGAGTGGCCATACATATTCGCAGTACTGGGGAAGTTGGGTTTCAGTCCAGAGTTTGTGAACTGGGTGCGCCTCTTGTATGCGCAGCCCTTGGCCAGAGTAGTGGTGAATAATCGAAAGTCCAACGACTATCTCCTTGGTAGGGGCACAAGACAGGGATGTCCCCTGTCCCCTCTCCTATTTGCCTTGGCCTTGGAACCCTTGGCGGCGTGGGTCCGGTGGGATCGCGAGATCTGTGGATTATGATGGACGTTGGAATGGGAAGACAAAATCTCATTATACGCTTACTATATTCTGCTCTACCTTACTAACCCGAGGGGATCCCTTATTTGTTTTCTTGACGTGCTTGCTATCTTTGGTAGATAATCTGGTTTCCCAATAAACTGGTCGAAGTCAGTGCTTTTCGTCCTTACAGGTGACCTGCCGGTTGTCCCGTGGAACTGTCTGATACAAATTGAGCCGATAGGGCTTAGGTACCTCGGCATCTATGTCACGCTTGACCCGAAACTTAGATTTGCTAATAATCTCGGCCCCCCGACTTGATTTAAGAGGGACGTGGCGCACTGGAAGGCGCTTCCACTCTCCCTTCTGAATAGGGCAGTTTTATTTATGATGATGGCCCTTCCCCAGTTTTTGTATGAACTCCAGAGCACAATGGACTCCATGCCCGCATCTTACTTTAGGGAAGTGGATGCTCTTCAGTGGCAACTCCTCTGGGACAGTAGCCCTCGCAAAGCATTCTCTAAACTCACCCTCTCCTGGTATGACGGGGGATAGGATTCTCAGACTTAAGGAAATACTACTGGGTCTCCCACCTAGCAGGGGTGAATCATGCTAAATACGGGCCCCCCGGGGACCCGGGGTATGCTATGGACCGTTGGCAAGGACCGGGCGGCGAATTGAGTAGGGCGCTTTATGCTAGACCTCGCGGGGCCACTGGCACATGCCGTTCAGGTGTGGCACGCTGCTAATAGACATCTCAAGTGGGAAGGAAGGCTCACGCTTGTAACCCCGTTATGGAATTCGGAGAAATTGGGGAGTCTATGGAAGTCTAAGGGGTTTGATAAGTGGGACCTAATCGGGATTACACAGATCAAAGATGTTTGGGGGAAAGACACGGTACACACATTCACCTCACTCAAGCAACAGTATCACCTTCACCACCGTGAACACTTTGGTTACCTCCAGATCAGGCATGCCCTGCTTGCAAACATCCCCAAGGACACGCCACTTCCTGACGCCTCCCCCCTTGAAGATCGGGTGTTGGACGGCCACCTCCCTGAGAAGACCATTTCCTTAGTATACAAGAGGCTTATTAACCATACAGAGGACCCACTGATACCTCTAAGAACACAATGGGTTGAGGACGGGATAGAGTTGGATGATGAGGACTGGCGGGAGGCGGTCTCCTCTCCACGGGTGGTAGCGATACATATGAGGCTTAGGCTGGTACAACTAAAGATTCTCCATAGTTTGTACATTACGGGCCCCGTCTGGTCCACATGGGTCACTCGGAGGGTGGGGAATGCAGGAGGGGATGTGGGGAGCTTGGAACATTTATGCATATATTGTGGCATTGTACCTGGGTGCAGGAGTATGGGGGAAGATCCATGACACGCTATGAGATGTCTTGGGGGTGGTGATGCAGCCGGGGGCACGCAGGTGCATCCTGAACATTTCGCAACCCCGAGACCTGAATGCCTATAGGAATCAATGCATTACACTAGCGTGTATGGTAGCCAAACGTAATATTGCCCAGTTGTAGGGGGCCAGCCAGCCGCCCGAGTCGAGAAGTGGGTGGAGGACTTGGATTGGTGCATGTTCAGGAAGAGGTCGGTATACATGGCAAGGGGGTGCCCCGGGAAATGGGTGAAGGTCTGTGAGGCTTGGAATCACTACCGAGGAGATGTATGTGTACCCCCGGCGTGTCCAGAAGAGGTGGAGGTACATGTTTCCCCTTGATCCATTACCCATATTTTGAATTTTTTATTCAAATGTATGGAGATGTACTTATGAAACTGTAAGAGATGCTAATGTCACCTGATGCTTTTCTTCGTCATTTGTTAATAAAAAAAGAGGTTTTTTTTAAAAATCTGAAAAAAAAACGACTATTCCAACTTCAGAGAGTGCAACAGTAGGGAAAGTGTTGGATAGCCAAGTGATTAAAATTACTATTCCCACTCCGGAGAGTGCAGCAGTAGGGAAAATGTTGGATAACGAAGGGGTAAAAAGGACTATTCCAACTCCAGAGAGTGCATCAGTAGGGAAAGTGTTGAATAGAGTAGGGGTGAAAATTACTTACCCCACTCCAGAGAGTGCAACAGTAGAGAAAGTGTTGGATAGTGTACGGGTAAAAATTACTATTCCCACTCCAGAGAGTATAACTGTAGCGAAAGTGTTGGATAGCAGAGGATTACAATTAACATGCTTATCAATTAAATAATTTGTTTATTTAAATAACCAATTGATAATTAATTAACAATACATTCATTATGAATACCAATAAATTTAAATTAATAATTGCTTTATTATAATTAAATTACTTCCCATCATATTCCCCTATTAACCCACAACCTGCTTCTAAAATAAATTAACACGATTAATATAATAATCAGTTAATAAAAATGAATTACCAATAAATAATCAATTAACAAATTCATTAATTAGCAATACCAATAAATAAAAATGCATAATTACTTTATTATAATTAATTTACTTCACACCCTAGTCCCCTATAAACCCACAACCCGTTCTTTAAAAAATTAACACAATTAATATAATTATCAATAAATCAATTAATAAAAATTAATTATCAATTTATAATTATTTAACAATAAATTATCAATACCATTAATAAAAATGAATATTTACTTTATTATAATAAATTACTTCCCACCCTATTCCCCTATAAACCCACAACCAGTTACGGAACTAAAAAGCAACATTTAATTAAAAATAATTAATCATTTCTCTAAATTATTATTCAATTTACTATATTGAAATTACTTCCCACCCTATTCCCCTATAAACCCACAACCCTCTACAGTACTAAAACTTAAAATGTACTTTCAGAAAAATTACTAACTTCTAAAAATGTAATACATATATTTTTTTAAATAAACAGTACTTAACAAAAAATATGGAACACATACATATAAAATACATACTAAAATATATAACACTAATATAAACATCGATATTATTAACAACAATATTTTAGCAAACGATATTTGTAGGTGAGTAGGGTGTGCTTCCTATGGTCACCCCCACTTATTGCTGTGATTTTCTGGTTTTTCGACTTTATTGTGGCTGTGGGCCTGCTAATCAGAGCCACAGCCCAGCTGTTCTCTCTCTAAATTGATTCCATGTTCTTTAGGTACATACCTGATTGGGTCACCTTTGTGAGCCCCTCTATAGTGTACCATAGCTACCCAGGGCATAGGTGCATCCAAGGCCTACCAGGGGCTGCAGCATGTATTATGCCACCCCTGGCTGGCCATCCAAACTGACACCACAGGCTGATCACTCAGCTTGGGTAAGGTGGTGTAATTACCCCTTACTTAGATATAGTATTCCTATATCTACCTATATGTATAGACACATATGCACCTATAAGTCACTCCTATAGTAGGCCTCGACAATCCTGGAGGCAGAGTGCTTGGTTTTATGTGAGAGGGTGCCCTAGCATGAGCTGAGCCCCTCTGCAGCTTTCAGAACCATCTCCTTATAGCTGTTCTGTGATATAGCCATACCATATACTCTTAAGTGCATTATAATCCTCGCGGTTAATGCTAACTTTAGTTTGGCTTTATCAAAACATGTTGTGTAAGGTGTCAAAAACTTAGGAATGCTAACCCCACTGCCAATTCTGGTGGCGGGGGTAGCATTCCACCCTTCTAGAGGGAAAAGACATGTATGTTACTTCTTTACCCGGTTAAAGTTAAACAGAGCCTCAGCATCACAAAATGGATGCTGCTGCCACAGACACGAGTCTGACCTCCTGCTGCTGGTTGAAACTCCAGCAGGGGAGGCCTTGACAATAGGTTTCCTGCCTTGGGAGGTGCTAGCACCTCCCCAGACAGGCTTTTAGTGTATTGGGGCAGGGAGGGCTGCAAAACGAGACACTGCCTGGGGCACACAAGGTGCCCCATGCATAGCCCGGTTCAAACCAGTTGCTGGGGCACTCCTACCCCAGCTCTGGTGCGAAACTGGACAAAGGGAAAGGGGTGTAACCACCCATAGGAGGGACCTAGGCAGGTAATCCAGCCCCTATTCTTAGTATAAGTATAGGAGCTGTGTCCCCAGGACTTTAGATTATCCTGGAATGAAACTCTGATACAAAACTCTTGGACCTTCGACGTTCTATTTCGACTAGAAGACTGAAGGCATCTCCCTTGTGGTCAAGGAGTACCCACCCTGTGCAAACAGGCACCACCAGTAACTTGCCAGTCTGCTTTGTCGATGCTCCCGCTGGAACCTGAAGACTAAGTGACACAGGAACTGGACTTCCAGACTTCTCTGACTCCGACCCACATCCACAGCAAAGCTGAGATCTGTGCAGACACGAGAGACATGGGACCGGACACCCTGGACATCCTGCATTTTGCTAACAGCTCGACTACCGAGGTACCCTCGCAGTTGTGCATTGGGTTACGAGAAGCCCCGGACCCAAGCGCCATTTGCATTGAAGCTCAGGCCTCCACACTCCACGAGTGCCACGTGGGGCCCGCTCTTGCATTTCAGCTCAAAGTGTCTTCCTAGTTGCTAGCCCATTGGCTAGTGAGCCCCCGGAAGACAAACTTTTGAAACCAAACTGCTTTCCTGCTGCAGGCTTTTCTCCAGCTTCCCGGCAAAGGAGAAGCTCCGGAGACCTTGCTGGTCTGACCTGAAGCCCATCTTCACTTCCTGCGTGGATTGCGTTTGCCAAGGCTTGTTGGGTCCAATCCGGATACCGACACCGCAGTCAACTAGATCCTTTGTGGGACAGCTCGAATCCAGCTCCTGGTTGTCATTGATACCTCCTGGTCCTCGTGGCTGCAGAGACAAGCTTCACCTCTTCACCTGAGATCATCTCGACATCAACTGGTTCCTTCCTGGTCCCTTCCTGGTCACTGGCCAGTGACCCAGACTCTGTGCCCTCTGCCCCCTCTGCTTTCAGGTTCTTCAGTTCCTTGATCCACCCTTGGATCCACCCGGACACTCTTTCTCTGGCCGCCTACAGCACTTCTTTGCAGATCTCCATTGAAAGCATCGACGAAACCCGACATCAAAAGGCACCTATGCACCTGGCTTCCCTGGGTGAGGTAACATGAGTACTCCGGTGCTCCCGTGGGTCTTTACTCTCGAAGTGTCCTAGTCTAAAGGGATTTTGTCGTAGTCCATCCGGAAGTGCCCTAAAACAGTAACTTTGTAACTTTTTCGTTCTCCATTATAAGTCAATGGTAACTCGCGACTGTGTTTAGACACTGCACGCGTCTCCCGTGGGTCTCCTACTTCCTAACCTTTGGTTGTTTAGTGTAGCCCCAGCGATTCCCTAGGCCCTAGGCCTTCTCACTATTTCTGCAGTGGTTCTTATACCACTTACTTAGTATATGGTTTGTGAGGCACCTAGGGCATAACTGTATTTGTGCAACTTATCGTATGCTAATTGAGTAACTTGTGATGTACTTCGATCTCTGACCTCATAAAGAGTGCAGAGGGTTTGTGTTAGAAATAAATACATATATATTTGATATATACCTTGTGTGGTGTCCTTTCATCTGGTATTCAGGGGATTATATTTGGTAAACCAGCTTGCTTTACATGCTCTCTGAAGTCTTAGCCTATGACTGCCGGTCCATTCTACCACTAGGATGGCTTGTCTATAAGGTTGACTTTTCAACCACCATAAATAAGGGTCGTTTAGACTAGTGCAAGGTGCCCACTAGAATAGTGGACATCATATGCCAGGCTATCTTCTCACAATATTACTGACCTTGATATTAACAAAAATGATATTTCTTACCTGCAGGTGGATATTCTGGTCACTGATATTCTTGCTATCGATATTCGGTCCCTTTGATATTTCCTTTTTTTTTTTTTACTTTATTTAGATTTTCAAAGAAACAGAGGGCATCAGGAGAGAATAAGACAAAATACAAAGTTTAGGAACACATGTTGATACGGGAAAAAAAAACACGTGAATACATTAGCAAATAGATACATAACGCAATTTGACATAGAATAACAGCACAATTACTGAGATAGCCAATCTGAGAAAGGAGCCCAATTCTTAGATGCCAATAAGCGCCTTCTCTACCCCCGCAACAACATCACAGATGACTCTAATTTATACCATGCAAGCATCCTAGCTTTCCAATGGATAAAAGTGGGAGTTTCAGGATTTAACCATTGCGATGTAATACAGAGTCTAATCATGGCCATTGTAATAAACAAGAATGCGGACAAATGCTGTGTTCTTTGTGGGCCAATTGAATATTCGTATCCGATTATTATTAACTCCGCTGAGAGCTTAACCGGGATTGAAAGAGTTTGATTAACCCCTTCCATGCTCATGACGGAACGGTTCCGTCATGAGCTACGGTTGAGCTGTGCTCATGACGGAACCGTTCCGTCATGAGCCGGTAGGCTCATTAGAACCTTCAGCACAGCGCAGGAATCTGCGCCGTGCTGAAGGTGTTAAGAAAACCTTCGACCTCATTTAAAAATGGGCTTAAGTTTGGACATGAGTGAAACATGTGCATAGCATCAGCGGGGCTCCTTTTACATCTAGGACAGGAACCGCCACTAACTGATCTGAGAGTCCCCCAACTAGCTATTTTTGCGGGAGTATAGTAAAAATTGAAGATAGCCATATAGCTTTGAGTGCGATGTGAGCCGGAGACAAGAACCGATCTGGCTAGTTCAAGTGGAATTTGCAGATCTAGTGTTGGAATACCAAATTTGGTAGCCCACTTTATATTCTGAATTGGTAGATCATCCGGGAGCTCTGATAAAAGACTTTGATATAGAGTGCCGATTCTAGACTCCTTATGAATTAATTCAATTATATTAATTTTAACATACAAATTAGGATATCTAGAAATATTCTTATCGAAAAAGATCCTAATCTGTTGATACTTGTTTATTCCTTGCATAAAACAATAACATTTAAAAAAAAAAGGGAATAGTTGCATGGCCCTACACATAGGGGGTTACACATTGGCCACTCACGCAGGGTTTACTACGGAATACAGAGGGGTCGGGTCTTTATAAAAAAATCTTTTCCCTTAAAGATTCAGGCCACTTGGTCTGATCAGCGAGGACGGTATGTCGGCATATCGGGGCAGTGGGAGGGGAGAACGGTTACCTTTGTTTCCGTTTATGTTCCGCCCAGCCTTCAATCTGATACTTTCCACGACCTGGGTTCTATTTTCCAGACTTTGCCGTTGAGCCTCCTTGTGATGGGGGGGGACTTCAATGCGGTGGTGGATGGGGAGGTGGACCGGCTCCCGGCCGGGCCTTGAAACCGGTGAGAGGTGGCTTTCAGATTTCTTAGACACAACGGGGATTGTGGACAGTTGGAGGGTCCAAAATCCGAAGGGGGTACACTACACACATGTGTCCGCTGCACACCATAGTCTGTCTAGGATAGACTACGTGCTGGTGCCAGCAGCTTAGGGGAATGCGGTCCGGGAGGCTCGACACTTGGGGAAGGGCATCTCAGACCACTCTTCAGTCTGGCTCCGGTTGGAGTTTGACCAGTTTGATGTAGGAAGGATTGCCCCTATCGGTGCTTGAAACCTGAGAGCCCCCACTATTAAGAAGGAAATCGTCAAGATTTATGATAGGAGAATGCGGGTACTGTGGACTCGGCACAATGTTTGTGGGAGGCTTACAAAACCGTTGTTCGGGGTGAGGCTTTATCCCTGATTGTGGGGAAAAAAAAGGAACGACAGGCTGAGATGGAGAGGGTGGAGGTAGAGGTGACGAGGCTAGAGGCGGTGGTATCTAGGGCGGCGACCCCGGAGGGACTACACCAGCTTAAATTACGGCAGGACAAATATAAGGGCCTCACTAGAGACAAGGCTAGAGCTCAGAATAAGGAGACTCAGAGTCGGGTATACGAACATGGTGATTAAGCTGGAAAATTGATAGCGTGGCTTGAAAAGGGTGAGTGGGCATCTCGGCTCGTACCAGAAATACAGGGAGAGGACACCAGTACACTCCCGGAACCGCAGGCTGTTGCAGATAGGTTTGCGGAGTACTACGGTGTGATATATACCTCGACTTGGGTGTATACGGAGGCAGATAACAGCGCAATAATAAAAAATATCCAAATGCCCACGTTGCCAGACGAAAACCAGGAGTATCTGGAGTCCCCCCTCATGGATGACGAGGTGGCACAGGCCATCAGAGGAGTACACTCTGGGAAGGTCAAGGGCCCAAACGGGATTCCCATAGAACTGTATAAGTTGAGCGCCAACAGGCTTGCCCCATTTTTCCGTTCCATGTTAGTAGAATGCAGAGAAGAGGGACAGCTTCCATACGACCAGCGGGTGGCAAACATAGTGGTTATCCATAAGGCAGGTAAGCCCAAGACGCTCTGTTCGTCATACAGACCCATCTCGTTGTTGAACGCGGAGCCTAAAGTTCTGGCGAAGCTGCTGGCGACGAGATTGGCTAAGGTCATCACCACCTTGATGCATCCGGATCAGTCTGGCTTCATGCTGTGCCGAAATACGGCTCTTAATCTGCATCGGTTGCATGGGGTGCTGGGCAGGACCCCGACAATTCAGGAGCCAGCGGTACTGGTATCTTTGGATGCCACTATGGCGTTTGGTACGGTTGACTGGCCATACGTATTCACAGTACTGGGGAGGTTGGGTTTCGGTCCAGAGTTTGTGAACTGGGTACGCCTCTTGTATGCGCAGCCCTTGGCCAGAGTAGTGGTGAATAATCGAAAGTCCACCGACTATCTCCTTGGTAGGGGCACGAGACAGGGATGTCCCCTGTCCCCTCTCCTATTTGCCTTGGCCATGGAACCCTTGGCGGCGTGGGTCCGGTGGGATCGCGAGATCTGTGGATTACAATGGACGTTGGAATGGGAAGACAAAATCTCATTATACGCTGACTATATTCTGCTCTACCTTACCAACCCGAGGGGATCCCTTATTTGTTTTCTTGACGTGCTTGCTATCTTTGGTAGATAATCTGGTTTCCCAATAAACTGGTCAAAGTCAATGCTTTTCGTCCTTACGTGTGACCTGCCGGTTGTCCTGTGGAACTGTCCTATACAAATTGAGCCGATAGGGTTTAGGTACCTCGGCATCTATGTCACGCTTGACCCGAAACTTAGATTTGCTAATAATCTCGGCCCCCGACTTGATTTAAGAGGGACGTGGCGCACTGGAAGGCGCTTCCACTCTCCCTTCTGGGTAGGGCGGTTTTATTTATGATGATGGCCCTTCCCCAGTTTTTGTTTGAACTCCAGAACACAATGGACTCCGTGCCCGCATCCTATTTTAGGGAAGTGGAGGCTCTTCAGAGGCAACTCCTCTGGGACAGTAGCCCTCGCATAGCGTTCTCTAAACTCACTCTCTCCTGGTATGACGGGGGGATAGGATTCTCAGACTTAAGGAAATACTACTGGGTCTCCCAGCTAGCAGGGGTGAATCATGCTATATACGGGCCCCCTGGGGACCCGGGGTATGCTATGGACCGTTGGCAAGGACCGGGCGGCGAATTGACTAGGGCGCTTGATGCTAGACCTCGCCGGTTTCCCCTCGCAGGGCCATCGGCACATGCCGTTCAGGTGTGGCACACTGCTAATAGACATCTCAAGTGGGAAGGAAGGCTCACGCTTGTAAACCCGTTATGGAATTCGGAGAAATTGGGGAGTCTATGGAAGTCTAAGGGGTTTGATAAGTGGGACCTAATCGGGATTACTCAGATAAAAGATGTTTGGGGGAAAGACACGGTACACACATTCAGCTCACTCAAGCAACAGTATCACCTTCACGACCGTGAACACTTTGGTTACCTCCAGATCAGGCATGCCCTGCTTGCAAACATCCCCAAGGACACGCCCCTTCCTGACGCCTCCCCCCTTGAAGATCGGGTGTTGGACGGCCACCTCCCTGAGAAGACCATTTCCTTAATATACAAGAAGCTTATTAACCATACAGAGGACCCACTGATACCTCTAAGAACGCAATGGGTTGAGGACGGGGTAGAGTTGGATGATGAGGACTGGCGGGAGGCGGTCTCCTCTCCACAGGTGATAGCGATACAGATGAGGCTTAGGCTGGTACAACTATAGATTCTCCATAGTTTGTACATTACGGGCCCCTTCTGGTCCACATGGGTCACTCGGAGGGTGGGGAATGCAGGAGGGGATGTGGGGAGCTTGGAACATTTATGCATATATTGTGGCATTATACCTGGGTGCAGGAGTATTAGGGGAAGATCCATGACACGCTACGAGATGTCTTGGGGGTGGGGATGCAGCCGGGGGGAACGCAGGTGCATCCTGTACATTTCGGAACCCAGAGACCTGAATGCCTATAGGAAGCAATGGGTTACACTAGCGTGTATGGTAACCAAACCTAATATTGCCCAGTTGTGGGGGGCCAGCCAGCCGCCCGAGTGGAGAAGTGGGTGGAGGACTTGGATTGGTGCATGTTCAGGGAGAGGTCGGTATACATGGCAAGGGGGTGCCCCGGGAAATGGGGGAAGGTCTGGGAGGCTTGGAATCACTACCGAGGAGATGTATGTGTACCCCCGGCGTGTCCAGAAGAGGTGGAGGTGCATGTTTCCCCTTGATCCATTACCCATTTTTTGAATTTATTATTCAAATGTATGGAGATGTACTTATGAAACTGTAAGAGATGCTAATGTCACCTGATGCTTTTCTTTGTCATTTTTTAATAAAAAAAGAGGTTTTTAAAAAAAAAATATATATATTACTATTCCAACTTCAGAGAGTGCAACAGTAGGGAAAGTGTTGGATAGCCAAGTGATAAAAATTCCTATTCCCACTCCGGAGAGTGCAACAGTAGGGAAAATGTTGAATAGCGTAGGGGTAAAAGGACTATTCCAACTCCAGAGAGTGCATCAGTAGGGAAAGTGTTGAATAGAGTAGGGGTAAAAATTACTTACCCCACTCCAGAGAGTGCAACAGTAGAGAAAGTGTTGGATAGTCTAGGGGTAAAAATTACTATTCCCACTCCAAAGAGTGTAACTATAGGGAAAGTGTTGGATAGCAGAGGATTACAATTAACATGCTTATCAATTAAATAATTTGTTTAATTAAATAACCAATTGATAATTAATTAACAATACATTTATTATGAATACCAATAAATTAAAATTAATAATTACTTTAATAAAATTAAATTACTTCCCACCCTATTCCCTATAAACCCACAACCCACTACTAAAATAAACTAAGACAATTAATATAATAATCAATCAATTAATAAAAAGTAATTACCAATTAATCATTAATTAACAATACATTAATTATCAATACCAATACATAAAAATTAATAATTACTTTATTATAATTAAATTACTTCCCACCATATTCCCCTATTAACCCACAACCTGCTCCTAAAATAAATTAACACAATTAATATAATAATCAGTTAATAAAAATGAATTACCAATAAATAATCAATTAACAATAAATTAACTAGCAATACCAATAAATAAAAATTCATAATTACTTTATTATAATTAATTTACTTCACACCCTATTCCCCTATAAACCCACAAGCCGTTCTTAAAAAAATTCACACAATTAATATAATTATCAATAAATCAATTAATAAAAATTAATTATCAATTGATAATTATTTAACAATAAATTATCAATATCATTAATAAAAATGAATATTTACTTTATTATAACATATTACTTCCCACCCTATTCCCCTATAAACCCACAACCAGTTACGGAACTAAAAAGCTAAATTTAATTAAAAATATTTAATAATTTCTCAAAATTATTATTCAATTTACTATATTGAAATTACTTCCCACCCTATTCCCCTATAAACCCACAACCCTCTACAGTACTAAAACTTAAAATTTACTTTCAGAAAAATTACTAACTTCTAAAAATGTAATACATATATTTTTTTAAATATACAGTACTTAACAAAAAATATGGAACACATACATATAAAATACATATTAAAATATATAACACTAATATAAACATCGATATTATTAACAACAATATTTTAGCAAACGATATTTGTAGGAGAGTAGGGTCTGCTTCCTATGGCCACCCCCACTTTTTGCTGTGATTTTCTGGTTTTTCGACTTTAGTGTGGCTGTGGGCCTGCTAATCAGATCCACAGCCCAGGTGTTCTCTCTCTAAATTGATACCATGTTCTTTAGGTACATACCTGATTGGGTCACCTTTGAGAGCCCCTCTATAGTGTACCATAGGTACCCAGGGCACAGGTGCATCCAAGGCCTACCAGGGGCTGCAGCATGTATTATGCCATCCCTGGCTGGCCCTCCAAACTAATACCACA
The DNA here is from genome assembly GCF_964261635.1 of Lissotriton helveticus. NCBI lineage: Eukaryota > Metazoa > Chordata > Amphibia > Caudata > Salamandridae > Lissotriton > Lissotriton helveticus. The sequence goes on along the minus strand of NC_136063.1, from coordinate 1,079,410,061 downwards.
GGCTGATCACTCAGCTTGGGTAAGGTGGTGTAATCACTCCTTACTTAGATATAGTATACCTATATCTACCCATATATATAGACACATATGCACCTATAAGTCACTCCTATAGTAGGCCTCGACAATCCTGGAGGCAGAGTGCTTGGTTTTATGTGAGAGGGTGCCCTAGCATGAGCTGAGCCCCTCTGCAGCTTTCGGAACCATCTCGTTGTAGCTGTTCTATGATATAGCCATACCATATACTCTTAAGTGCATTATAATCCTCGCGGTTAATGCTAACTTTGGTTTGGCTTTATCAAAACATGCTGTGTAAGATGTCAAACACTTTGGAATACTAACCCCACCGCCAATTCTGGCGGCGGGGGTAGCATTCCACCCTTCTAGAGGGAAAAGACATGTATGTTACTGCTTTACCCGGTTAAAGTTAAACAGAGCCTCAGCATCACAAAATGGATGCTGCTGCAACAGACACGAGTCGGAATTCCTGCTGCTTGTTGAAACTCCAGCAGGGGAGGCCTTGACAATAGGTTTCCTGCCTTGGGAGGTGCTAGCACCTCCCCAGACAGGCTTTTAGTGTATTGGGGCAGGGAGGGCTGCAAAACGAGACACTGCCTGGGGCACACAAGGAGCTCCATGCATAGCCCGGTTCAAACCGGTTGCTGGGACACTCCTACCCCAGCTTTGGTGCGAAACTGGACAAAGGGAAAGGGGTGTAACCACCCCCTTCTCAGGTCCACCCATAGGAGGGACCTAGGCAGGTAATCCAGCCCCCATTCTTAGTATAAGTATAGGAGCTGTGTCCCCAGGACTTTAGATTATCCTGGAATGAAACTCTGATACAAAACTCTTGGACCTTCGACGTTCTATTTCGACTAGAAGACTGAAGACATCTCCCTTGTGGTCTAGGAGTACCCACCCTGTGCAAACAGGCACCACCAGTAACTTGCCAGTCTGCTTTGTCGATGCTCCCGCCGGAACCTGAAGACTAAGTGACACAGGAACTGGACTTCCAGACTTCTCTGACTCCGACCCACATCCACAGCAAAGCTGAGACCTGTGGCAGACACGAGAGACATGGGACCGGACACCCTGGACATCATGCATTTTGCTAACAGCTGGACTACCGAGGTACCCTCGCAGTTGTGCATTGGGTTATGAGAAGCCCCGGACCCAAGCGCCATTTACATTGAAGCTCAGGCCTCCACACTTCACGAGTGCCACGTAGGGCCCGCTCTTGCATTTCATCTCAAAGCGTCTTCCTAGTTGCTAGCCCATTGGCTAGTGAGCCCCCTGAAGACAAGCTTCTGAAACGAAACTGCTTTCCTGCTCCAGGCTTTTCTCCAGCTTCCCTGCAAAGGAGAAGCTCCCGAGACCTTGCTGGTCTGACCTGAAGCCCATCTTCACTTCCTGCGTGGATTGCATTTGCCAAGGCTTGTTGGGTCCAATCCGGATACCGACACCGCAGTCAACTAGATCCTTTATGGGACAGCTCGAATCCAGCTCCTGGTTGTCATTGATACCTCCTGGTCCTCGTGGCTGAAGAGACAAGCTTCACCTCTTCACCTGAGATCATCGCGACATCGCCTGGTTCCTTCCTGGTCCCTTCCGGTCACTGGCTAGTGACCCAGACTCTGTCCCCTCTGCTTTCATGTTCTTCAGTTCCTCGATCCACCCTTGGATCCACCCGGACACTCTTCCTCTGGCCGCCTGCAGCACTTCTTTGCAGATCTCCATTGAAAGCATCGACGAAACCCGACATCAAAAGGCACCTATGCACGTGGCTTCCCTGGGTGAGGTAACATGAGTACTCCGGTGCTCCCGTGGGTATTGACTCTTGAAGTGTCCTAGTCTAAAGGGGTTTTGTCGTAGTCCATCCGGAAGTGCCCTAAAACAGTAACTTTGTAACTTTTTCGTTCTCCATTATAAGTCAATGGTAACTCGCGACTGTGTTTAGACACTGCACGCATCTCCCGTGGGTCTCCTAGTTCCTAACCTTTGGTTGTTTAGTGTAGCCCCAGCGATTCCCTAGGCCCTAGGCCTACTCACTATTTCTGCAGTGGTTCTTATACCACTTACTTAGTATATGGTTTGTGAGGCACCTAGGGCATAACTGTATTTGTGCAACTTATCGTATGCTAATTGAGTAACTTGTGATGTACTTCGATCTCTGACCTCATAAAGAGTGCAGAGGGTTTGTGTTAGAAATAACTACATATATATTTGATATATACCTTGTGTGGTGTCCTTTCATCTGGTATTCAGGGGATTATAATTGGTGAAACAGCTTGCTTTACATGCTCTCTGCAGTCTTAGCCTATGACTGCTGGTCCATTCTACCACTAGGATAGCTTGTCTATAAGGTTGACTTTACAACCACCATCAATAAGGGTCGTTTAGACTGGTGCAAGGTGCCCACTAGAATAGTGGACATCATATGCCAGGCTAACTTCTCACAATATTACTGACTTTGATATTAACAAAAATGATATTTCTTACCTGCAGGTGGATATTCTGGTCACTGATATTCTTGCTATCGATATTCGGTCCCTTCGATATTTCCTTTTTTTAATTACTTTATTTAGATTTTCAAAGAAACAGAGGGCATCAGGAGAGAATAAGAAAAAAGTTTAGGAACACATGTTGATACGGGAAAAAAAAACCAAAAAACATGTGAATACATTAGCAAATAGATACATAACACAATTTGACATAGAATAACAGCAGAATTACTGAGATAGCCAATCTGAGAAAGGAGCCCAATTCCTAGATGCCAATAAGCGCCTTCTCTTCCCCCGCAACAACATGCCAGATGACTCTAATTTATACCATGCAAGCATCCTAGCTTTCCCATGGATAAAAGTGGGAGTTTCAGGATTTAACCATTGCGATGTAATACAGAGTCTAATCATGGCCATTGTAATAAACAAGAATGCGGACAAATGCTGTGTTCTTTGTGGGCCAATTGAATATTCGTATCCGATTATTATTAACTCCGCTGAGAGCTTAACCGGGATTGAAAGAGTTTGATTAAGAAAACCTTCGACCTCATTTAAAAGGGGGCTTACGTTTGGACATGAGTAAAACATGTGTATAGCATCAGCGGGGCTCCTTTTACATCTAGGACAGGAACCGCCACTATCTGATCTGAGAGTCCCCCAACTAGCTATTTTTGCGGGAGTATAGTACAGATTGAACATAGCCATATAGCTTTGAGTGCGAAGTGAGCCGGAGACAAGAACAGATCTGGCTAGTTCAAGTGGAATTTGCAGATCTAGTGTTGGAATACCAGATTTGGTAGCCCACTTTATATTCTGAATTGGTAGATCATCCGGGAGCTCTGATAAAAGACTTTGATATAGAGTGCCGATTCTAGACTCCTTACGAATTAATTCAATTATATTAATTTTAACATACAAATTAGGATATCTAGAAATATTCTTATCGAAAAAGCTCCTAATCTGTAGATACTTAAAAAAATAGCTAGAGGGTAAATGAAATTTCTCCTTCAAATAAGAAAAAGGGGCCAGGTGATCAGAATGAGCTAAATCCCTAATTCCCTTCATCCCGGAAGACCTCCATTTCATCATCATACCATCAGAAAATATTGGAGGAAGCAAAGCAGAGGCATCAAATGGGGTATAATAATTCAGTTTTGGGATAGCAAGACGAGAGCGAATTTTCTGCCATACAGAAAATAAGGCCCAACAAATCTTAAATTTAATTTTTTTGAAATAGCTGGGTTCCAGCACACGTGTCAATACCCCCTTAGCAGCATCCTCAAGTGCTATTTCATATATGGATGGGGACATATAGAATGGAATCTCAACATTATCCCCTAAAAGGGGAAAGCCAAAATGTTGAATTAAGGTGGCCCAGTAATAATATACCAAATTGGGAACGGTCCAGCCACCTCGATCCGGGGAAGACATGTCCATTTAGCGGCCCTTCTCGGCCTACGATAGCCCCAAAGAAACCGTTGACATATTCTATCAACTTTCCCCAATGTTGAATTGGATATTTCCAACTCGATATTTCTGTAGTTTGAATTAAAAATATCGATAATATGTCTGTGCACCATTTCAAACTCCATCTGCTAGAAAACAATAGCGCTAGACACAGATAAGCACTAGAAACACAGGGCTGAATGTTTCTGGACTCTGTACAGATTCCAGGTGCGTCTTTCGCAGGATGGGGTGGTTCCTGCAGAGTGGTTTGTTGCATCAACTTGACCTAATGCAGGCTTTAGCTGGGTTACACAGCACAGGACTTAATGCGTGTCTCTGACCATGTGCAGCCCTGGTGTCTTAAGACTGTGTCCTCGCTATAAAATTAGCATATATATATACTTACACGAGTAATGGGACGGTTGCGGGATTTTCAAGGCTATAAAGAAAACAAGCATTTGCAATGCAATAGGTCTCGCATATACGCGAGTTTGAGCTATTGACATTGCAAATACAATGCCTTTTATTTTTGTTTTTGTTTTGAAAACATAAATAGGCATCAGGTTTTGAGGGGATATCCATAAAATAAGCCTCTACGCGGATGATGTTATCCTATCCCTTGCTCAGCCTCTCACCTCGCTCCCTGCATTGGTGGACGAGCTCAACTCATTTGGGCAGCCATCGTGCTTTAAAGTTAATCTCGGCAAGCCCCAGGTCCTGAATCTCTTGCTGCCACAAGCCTAAGTGACAGCCCTCGAGCAGCCCCTCCCTCTACATTGAGTCAATGACCCGGTACCCTACTTAGGCATTCTGCTGACTCCTTCGATTCCACGCATAGTAGAACTCAACTACTCGTTGTTGGTGTCGCAGATGAGGAAGGAACTGTAGGAGAGTAGGGTCTGCTTTCCTATGGTCAACCCATTTTTTGCTATTTGCTTCACTGATTTTCGACTTAATGTGGCTGTGGGTCTGCTAATCAGACCCACAGCCCTGCTGTTCTCTCGCTAAATTTCACACCATGTACTTTAGGTACATCACCAATTGGGATTTGGGTCACTCTTATGAGTCCCTGTACAGTGTACTATAGGTACCCAGGGCATAGGTGCACCCAAGGCCTACCAGGGGCTGCAGCATATCTTTTGCCACCCCTGGCTGGCCATCCAAACTGACACAACTGGCTGATCACTCAGCTGGGGCAAGGTCGTATAATCACTCCTTGCTTAGATATAGTATACCTATGTCTAACCTTATATCTAGGCACATATACACCTATAATTCACTCCTATGGCAGGCCGTAACAATCCTGAAGGCAGAGTGCTTGGTTTTATGTGAGATGGTGCTCCAGCCTGAGCTGAGCCTGTCTACAGATTTCGGAACCATGTCCTTATAGCTGTTCTAGGATATTGCCATACCATATACTCTTAAGTGCATTATGAACTTCGCGGTCAGATGCTAACTTTGGTTTGGCTTTATCAAAACATGTTGTGTAAGGTGTCATACACTTTGGAATACTACCCCCTCGCCAATTCTGGTGACGGGAGTAGCATTCCACTCTTCTAGAGGGAGAAGACATGTTACTTCCATTAATTCCGGTTAAAGTTAACCAGAGCCTCAGCATCACAAAATGGATGCTGCTGCCACAGACACAAGTCTGACCTCCTGCTGCTGGGAGTCCTTCCAGCGTGGGAGGCTTGGGCAATAGGTTTCCTGTCACAGGGAGGTACTAGCACCACCCCAGACAGGCTATAGTGTATTGGGGCAGGGATGGCTGAATGAAAGGAGACACTGCCTGGGGCACCCAAGGTGTCCCATGCATAGGCCAGTTCAAACCGGTGCTGGGGCACTCCAGCCCCAGCTCTGGTGCCAAACTGGACAAAGGGAAAGGGGTGTAACCACCCCCTTCCTGGGTCCCACCTATAGGAGGGACCTAGCAGGTAATCCAGCCCCTAGATTTGGTATATAGGTAGGAGCTGAGTCCCAAGACTTTAGATTTATCCTGACTGAAACTCTGATACGAAACTCTGGACCTTCGACATCCTACTCGATGTAGAAGACTGAAGAATCTCCTTTGTGGTCAAGTAGTGACCACCCTGTGCAAACAGGCACCATCAAGTGCTTAATGGTTTGCTTTGTCATTGCTCCCGCCGGAGCTCGAACACAGAGCATGACAAGACCTGGACTTCCAGACTTCCTTCAGCCCGATCCACAGCCACAGCAAAGCTGAGACCCGTGGAGGCGATGCGAGACGTGGGACCGGCCATCTTGGAAAGCCAGCAAAACGGTTTCCATGCAGCTTCTGAGGCACCGTCGAAGTTGTGCATTGGTGATTGAGAAGCCGCAGCCCTGAGCATTGACTGCACCAAAGATCACCTCTCCACACTCACGGAGTGCTGCGTGGGACCCTTTTTTATTTTCCTGCTCATCGTGTCTGTCTGGTCACTTGCCCGTTGGCTAGTGGCCTCTGTGACAATGAAATCCGAAATCTACACTGCTGGTCTGGTTGCTCCAGACAGGCCCTTGCTTCCCTGCGAAGAAGAAGCCCTTCAGTCCTTGCTGACCTGAGTAAGAAACCATATTTGATTCCTGCGTGGGCTGCATTTGCCAAGGCCTGTTGACTCCGAATCAAGAACCGACACCGCCAACAGCGAGAGCCTTTGTGGGACAGTCCGTGCCCAGCTCCTGGTCATCGTCAACACCTCCTGGTCCACATGGCAGTGGAGACAAGCATCACGACAGCACCTGATTGCTTCCCAACATCGCCTGGTTCCTTCCTGATTCCATCCTGGTCACTGGCTAGTGACCCAGACTCTGTCCCCTCTGCTTTCAGGTACTCTTCATCCTCGATCCGCCCTTGGATCCAACCGGACTTTTCTCTCCTGGTCGCCTGCAGCATCTTTTCTCCAAGGCTCCATAGAACTCCAAGACAAAACCTGACACACTTTGGGACCTATGCACCCGCTTCCTGTGGGTGAGGTAACACGAGTACTGCTGTGCTCCTGTGAAGATTAACTCTCCTAGTGCCCTAGTTTCAAGTGGTTAGCTTCTAGTCCAGTCGGATGACTCCTAAACCTTTAACTTTCTAACTTCACGCACCCATTGACTTCTATGTGTGCACGCGTGTGCATTTAGACACTGCACCCGCATCCCGTGGGCCTCCTGCTCCCTAACTACTGTTAGTCCAGTGTAGCCCCAGCGATTCTCTAGGCCTTAGGCCTTTCCATTGTTCGTGACGTGGTTCTTATGCCACTATTTTAGTATATAATTTAGCGGGCCACCAGGGCCTATCCATATTTGCGCAACTTATTGTATGTTATATTAAGTTACTTGTTATGCGCTTGTGCTTCTGTTCTCATAAAGAGTTCAGGGGATTGATTTAGAAATAAATACATATATATTTTGAATATTTAACCTGTGTGGTGTCCTTTCATTTGGTATTAAAAGGATTGCATATGGTAAAACAGCTGGCTTCACATGCCCTCTTGAGTTTAGCCTAAGACTGCTTTTGTCCATGCTACCCATAGGATAGCTGGTCTATAAGGTTGACTTTACAACCATCACCATAAGGGTTGTTTGGACTGGTGCAAGGTGCTCACTAGAATAGTGAACATCATATACCAGGCCAACTTCTCACATTGGTGCGCAGAGGTTGGGATTTGAGCTCGCTGTTGTTTTACCAATTTGTAATCTTTGAGATATCAATTGAAAGATCACATTAGGTACCATAGGTACATATAACAAGACTTACAATACATAAGTCCTACTGAACTTAGTTGTTGTAGACCAAAGGGCCTAGCACACCCTGACTACAACTCCTAGAGAGGTTCTAGTAGGAAAACACATAGTGTAGGTAGGTGCACACACCACACCTCACTAGAATCATGTCTACCACAGGGGAGCCAAGTATGACTCTTCCTGTGGGAGGTGACCCTCCCAGGGCACCCTCTATATATGAAATGCTCAATTTCCAAGAGATGAGACACTTGTGTACCTCAAGGATATTGAAACAGGCTTCTAACCCTACCATTTCCCACCTTATAGAAGTCCGAGAGAGGGCTGATGCTGAGAAGGCCTCTAGACAAGGTCCCTCAGTTCATGCAGAAGAGGTCTTGCCCGCTACAGATGATGCATCAGACCCCACTATCATAGGTGAAGATTGGGAGGTACCAGAGGAAGAATCTGAAGAAGAAGTTTTCCAAGATAGCCAGGTCCAAGTGGGGAGACTTAGCCAGGCTAACCTAAGCCTACATGGGGCTGACAATGGGCTAGCCCCATACAGACCTATTAGTAGACTTAACCAGGGATATGAGAGGAGGAGGTCCCACTCAGGTGACTCCCACCATGCGAATGCCTCTAGGGGATCCAATACCCTTGCTCGGAGAAGGATGACCTCTCCTGAAAGGAGAGAACATCAGGCTAGGATGAGGGAAGCTAATCTGAGGATTGAGAGGCAAGAACTAGAAGTTGTTGCACCAACACCTGATTGACTCAGATCTGACCTCTCCCTAAGAATTGGGAAAGAAGGCAGACAAATGGGTCAGAACCAGGGTTAAGCAGAAGCGCCAGAACTAAGGTGGTGATCAGAAAAAGGCAGACCAAAAAGGTGGTAATCAGAAACAAAAAGACCAGAAGTCTTCTTCAGGCCCCCAAAATACTTCTAATGAGGGGGGGTCCCAAAATTCCAAGGTCCAAATAAACCTTGGTGTAATTATTGTAAAACTGCCTCTCACTGGTTTAGTGAGTGCACCAAGAAAGGTACAACCCCTACCACTGCAGCCCCTAAGGCAACTGCACCCCCTAGTACAGTCAGCAGTGGTAGTTCTCAACCCAAGGCTATAGTGGGGTTAACCATGGGTACTGAGGTGGATTCTGGCCTAGTCAGGATTCCAACTCAGGCTGTCCTGATCTGTGATGTGGACATGGCTATATCCACTACTGTGAGTCCTAATATTTTGGGCAAGTACAGACAGACACCTTTGATCAATGATAAAGTGGCTCAGGCCTGCAGGGACACATGTGCCGGTGTCACTATGGTGACACCTAACTTTGTGGACCCTGGACAGATTGTACTGGGTGATAATTACCTGGTGATCAATGCAATGCTAGCAATGTCACTACTACACATAGTGTGGCAGTTGTTAATTTCTCCTGGGGAGGGGTAACTGGCCTCAAAAGAGTTGTGGTAAGTGCAGACCTCCCAGTTGAATGTCTTTTGAGCAATGATCTTGAAAACTCAGTATGGTCAGAAGTGGAGTATAGGACTCATGCAGAGATGTTAGGCATATCAACTCATGTCCTTGCTGTGACCAGGTCACAGGCCAAAAAGTGCCACACTGAACAGGCCTTGGATCCTGAAACTATGGACCACGTGCCACCCTAGAGAAAGAGCAGTAGGGTTAAGGCAGTACCTTCCCCCCTGACCTCAAGTGAGGATCAGCCTTCTCATGAGGGAAACATCCTTTACAACGCAACTTTTACCACACAGTGCCTTTATGACGCAACTTTTACAACGCAAACCATTACAACGCCTTCCACTGGGGGGTGCTCTAGGATAGGGAATAGATTTAATTTACTATCCAACACCTTCCCTACTATCCACGGGGACTGGAGTTGGAATAGTAAATTAAACTATTCACTATCCAGCCCCCCAAAGCACTATGCGTTGTAATGGTATGCGTTGTAAAAGCATGCGATGTAAAAGCATGCGTTGTAATGTCATACATCCTTCTCATGAAGCTGATTCTGAGACTACTGAAGGAACTGTCCTGGAAGAGCTTGAACCTGAACAGGTTGAGTTTCTGGGGACAGGGGGACCTTCAAGGGCAGACTTGAGGCAGGCTCAGTTAGACTGCCCCTCTCTTGAACCCCTCAGACAGCAAGCTGCTTCTGAGGCTGCTGGGAATGCTACAGGTACCCATAGAGTTTATTGGGATGAAGGACTTCTTTATTCTGAGGGTAGAGACCCCAGGCCTGGTGCTTCCAGGAAGTTGGTCATACCTCAGACCTTTAGGGGTTTCCTTCTTACCTTAGCCCATGATATTCCCTTAGCAGGACATCTAGGCCAGAACAAGACTTGGGACAGGCTTGTCCCTCACTTTCACTGGTCCCATATGTCAGAGGATACTAAGGAGTTTTGTCGCTCCTGTGTGACCTGCCAAGCCAGTGGCAAAGCAGGTGGCACAACAAAGGCCCCCCTCATATCACTACATGTGGTGGGGTTACCCTTTGAAAGAGTTGGGATTTATATTGTTGGACCAATGGATCCCCAAAAGCCTCTGGGCACAGATTTATACTGGTGGTAGTGGATCATGCCACCAGATATCCTGAAACTATTCCCCTAAGGACCACAACAGCACCTGTTATGGCAAGAGCCCTCCTGGGAGTTTTCTCAAGAGTGGGCTTTCCAAAGGAGGTTGTCTCAGACAGAGATTCAAACTTCATGTCTGTGTACTTGACTGCTATGTGGAAGGAGTGTAGTGTTAATTACAAATTCACTACACCCTACCATCCACAGTGCAATGGGCTTGTTGAAAGATTCAACAAGACCCTCAAGGGTATGATCAAGGGTTTCCCTGAAAAGCTTAGGCGATGATGGGACATCCTTCTACCCTGCCTTCTGTTTGCTTACAGAGAGGTCCCACAAAAGGGGGTTGGCTGCAGCCCTTTTGAGCTTTTGTTTGGGCATCCTGTAAGGGGACCCCTATGTCTGGTGAAGGAAGGATGGGAGTTACCTCTCAAAAAGCCTAAACAAGACATAGTGGACTATGTACTTGGTCTCCGCTCCAGGATGGCTGAGTATATGAAGAAGGCTTCTAAAAACCTTGAGGCTAGCGAAGAACTTCATAAAGCTTGACATGACCAAAAGGCTGTGCTGACTGAGTACCAGCCAGGACAGAAGGTGTGGGTGTTGGAGCCAGTGGCCCCAGCAGCACTCCACGACAAATGGTCTGGACCCCACACCATTGTTGAGAAAAAGGGGACCTTGGCACCCATAGGAGCCCCCACAGGGTGCTCCATGTCAACGGACTCAAAGCATATGTTGCCAGGGCAGACATGGGCTTGCTCATGGTTACAGATGAGGGACAGAAGGGAGTGATGACCCTCTCCCAGACCTGTTGACTCAGAACCCTGATGATGGTTCAGTTGATGGTGTGGCCTTAGCTGGCAGCCTCACTGACCAGCAGCAACAGGGCTGCAGGCAAGTTCTACAGGCCTTTAGATATATCTTTTCATTGACCCCTAGTCAGACTAACTGGTGCACCCATGAGGTGGACACTGGTGACAGTCTGCCTGTGAAGTGTAAGATCTACAGGCAACCTGACCATGTAAGGGACTGTATAAAGACTGAGGTACAGAAAATGCTTGAATTGGGAGAAATTGAGCCATCAGAGAGCCCCTGAGCCAGCCCAGTAGTCCTTATACCAAAACATCACACCCAAGATGGTAAGAGAGAGATGAGGTTCTGTGTGGACTATAGAGGTCTCAATGCTGTCACTAGGACAGATGCTCACCCAATCCCAAGAGCAGATGAGCTCATTGAAAGATTGGCTTCTGCCAAGTTTCTGAGCACATTTGATTTGACAGCTGGCTATTCGCAAATCAGGTTAGCTGAGGATGCCAAGACCAGAATTGCTTTCTCAACCCCAGGAGGTCATTATCAATTTGTGGTAATGCCCTTTGGCTTGAAGAATGCACCTGCCACTTTCCAAAGGTTGGTGAACCAAGTCCTCACTGGGTTGGATGACTTTTGTGCAGCTTATCTTGATGATATTGCTGTCTTCAGCTCCACCTGGGAGGATCACCTGATCCACCTGAAGAATGTTTTGGAGGCCCTGCAGAAGGCAGGCCTAACTATCAAGGCCACAAAGTGCCAGATATGGCAGAGTAAGGTTGTGTACCTGGGCCACCTTGTAGGTGGGGGTCAGGTTCAACCACTGGAGAGTAAGATCCAGACCATCAAGGACTGGGCTCCTCCAACCACCCAGACACAGGTCAGAGCTTTCTTGGGCCTGTCCGGTTACTACAGAAAGTTTGTTAAGAACTATGGGTCCATTGTGACACCACTTAATGACTTGACTTGTAAGAAGATGCCAAAAAAGGTTCAGTGGACAGTTAGCTGTCAAAAGGCATTTGAATACCTGAAGAAGGCCATGTGCTCTGCACCTATCCTGAAGAGTCCTGACTACTCCAAAGACTTTATTGTCCAAACAGATGCTTCTGAGTTGGGGGTACGGGCTGTGCTTTCACAACTTAATGTAGATGGTCAACACCAGCCCATTGCTTTTATTAGCAGAAGGCTGACCCCTAGAGAGGAACGTTGGTCAGCTATTGAGAGGGAGGCCTTTGCTGTGGTTTGGGCCCTGAAGAAGTTGAGACCATACTTGTTTGGCACTCACTTCAAAATTCAGACCGACCATAAGCCCCTCTTGTGGCTAAATCAGATGAAGGGTGAGAATCTCAAACTGCTCAGGAGGTCCATTTCCCTACAGGGGGTGGACTTTACAGTGGAGCACAGACCAGGGACTGACCATGGCAATGCAGATGGTCTCTCCAGGTACTTCCACTTAGAACATGAAGACACAACTGGTCAAGGTTAGTCTAATGTCCCTGCGTTTGGGGGGGTTATGTAGGAGAGTAGGGTCTGCTTTCCTATGGTCACCCCATTTTTTGCTTTTTGCTTCACTGGTTTTCGACTTATTGTGACTGTGGGCCTGCTAATCAGACCCACAGCCCTGCTGTTCTCTCTCTAAATTTCGCACCATGTACTTTAGGTACATCACCAATTGGGAGTTGGGTCACTCTTATGAGTCCCTGTACAGTATACTATAGGTACCCAGGGCATAGGTGCACCCAAGGCCTACCAGGGGCTGCAGCATATCTTTTGCCACCCCTGGCTGGCCATCCAAACTGACACAACTGGCTGATCACTCAGCTGGGGCAAGGTCGTGTAATCACCCCTTGCTTAGATATAGTATACCTATGTCTAACCTTATATCTAGGCACATATACACCTATAAGTCACTCCTATGGCAGGCCTTAACAATCCTGAAGGCAGAGTGCTTGGTTTTATGTGAGATGGTGCTCTAGCCTGAGCTGAGCCTGTCTACAGCTTTCGGAACCATGTCCTTATAGCTGTTCTAGGATATTGCCATACCATATACTCTTAAGTGCATTATGAAGCTCGCGGTCAGATACTAACTTTGGTTTGGCTTTATCAAAACATGTCGTGTAAGGTGTCATGCGCTTTGGAATACTACCCCCTTGCCAATTCTGGTGACGGGGGTAGCATTCCACCCTTCTAGAGGGAGAAGACATGTTACTTCCATTAATCCCGGTTAAAGATAACCAGAGCGTCAGCATCACAAATAGATGCTGCTGCCACAGACACAAGTCTGACCTCCTGCTGCTGGGCCGTCCTTCCAGCGAGGGAGGCTTGGACAATAGGTTTCCTGTCACAGGGAGGTGCTAGCACCGCCCCAGACAGGCTATAGTGTATTGGGGCAGGGATGGCTGAATGAAAGGAGACACTGCCTGGGGCACCCAAGGTGTCCCATGCATAGGCCAGTTCAAACCGGTGCTGGGGCACTCCAGCCCCAGCCCCGGTGCGAAACTGGACAAAGGGAAAGGGGTGTAACCACCCCCTTCCTGGGTCCCACCTATAGGAGGGACCTAGCAGGTAATCCAGCCCCTAGATTTGGTATATAGGTAGGAGCTGAGTCCCAAGACTTTAGATTTATCCTGACTGAAACTCTGATACGAAACTCTGGACCTTCGACATCCTACTCGATGTAGAAGACTGAAGAATCTCCCTTGTGGTCAAGGAGTGACCACCCTGTGCAAGCAGGCACTATCAAGCAATCAACGGTTTGCTTTGTCATTGCTCCCGCCGGAGCCCGAACACAGAGCCTGACCAGACCCCGACTTCCAGACTTCCTTCAGCCCGATCCACAGCCACAGCAAAGCTGAGACCCGTGGATGCGACGCGAGACGTGTGACCGGCCATCTTGGAAAGACAGCGAAACGCTTTCCATGCAGCTTCTGAGGCACCCTCGAAGTTGTGCATTGGGGATTGAGAAGCTCAGCCCCGAGCATTAACTGCACCAAAGATCACCTCTCCACACTCACCGAGTGCTGCGTGGGGCCCTTTTTCATTTTCCTGCTTGACACGTCTGTCCAGTCACTTGCCCGTTGGCTAGTGGCCTCTGTGACGACGAAATCCGAAATCTACACCACTGGTCTGGTTGCTCGAGACTGGCCCTTGCTTCCCTGCGAAGGAGAAGCCCCTCAGTCCTTGCTGACCTGAGTAAGAAGCCATCTTTGATTCCTGAGTGGGTTGCATTTGCCAAGGTCTGTTGACTCCGAATCAAGAACCGACACCGCCAACAGTGAGAGCCTTTGTGGGACAGTCTGTGCCCAGCTCCTGGTCATCATCGACACCTCCTGGTCCACGTGGCAGCGGAGACAAGCTTCATGACAGCACCTGATTGCTTCCCGACATCGCCTGGTTCCTTCCTGGTTCCATCCTGGTCACTGGCTATTGACCCAGACTCTGTTCACTCTGCTTTCAGGTACTCTTCATCCTCGATCCACCCTTGGATCCAACCGGACTCTTCTCTCCTGGTCGCCTGCAGCATCTTTTCTCCAAGGCTCCATAGAACTCCACGACGAAACCCGACACACTTTGGGACCTATGCACCCGCTTCCTGTGGGTGAGGTGACGCGAGTACTGCTGTTCTCCTGTGAAGATTAACTCTCCTAGTGTCCTAGTTTCAAGTGGTTAGCTTCTAGTCCAGTCGGAAGACTCCTAAACCTTTAACTTTCTAACTTTACGCACCCATTGACTTCTATGTGTGCACGTGTGTGCATTTAGACACTGCACCCGTATCCCGTGGGCCTCCTGCTCCCTAACTACTGTTAGTCCAGTGTAGCCCCAGCGATTCCCTAGGCCCTAGGCCTTTCCATTGTTCGTGACGTTGTTCTTATACCACTATTTTAGTATATGGTTTTAGCGGGCCACCAGGGCCTATCCATATTTGCGCAACTTATTGTATGTTATATTAAGTTACTTGTTATGCGCTTGTGCTTCTGTTCTCATAAAGAGTTCAGGGGATTGATTTAGAAATAAATACATAAATACATATAAATTTTGAATATATAACCTGTGTGGTGTCCTTTTATTTGGTATTAACAGGATTGCATATGGTAAAACAGCTGGCTTCACATGCCCTCTTGAGTTTAGCCTAAGACTGCTTTTGTCCATGCTACCCCTAGGATAGCTGGTCTTTTTTTATTTATTTTTATTTGTAGAGATAAGACAATTTCATGAGAAAACCAATACACTGTTCAAGAATAATACCATACATATTAAAAGATATAAATATAGAAATTCATAGAATGCAGCAGCATTAATCAAACTGTGCAGAAGTTAATAACATACAATCGCTGTTCATAAATAATACTTCATCCAATCAGGGCTCCAAGATCTAAATTCCTCCAGCTCTTCACAGGTGCCCAAATATTCCTACCGAACTCCCGTTTCTTTCTTCCCTTAAATTCATATAGGCAAGCTTCCAGATTGTGAATACCCAACAGCCTAGACAACCACATCTGGAATGTGAGGGCATTAGTGTCTTTCCACCCCGCAGATATCAGCATTCGAAGTACCGCAACAGCAATAAATATCAATGCTTGTGTGTGTCTTCCAACGTTGGGTTTGGTGTCCGACCCTAAAAGGACCAAGGTGGGGGATAGGTTGATGTTATTACCTAGCAGCCCCCTCAAAAACGTTGTTATCTCACTAAGGATTAGGGCCAGATTGGGACAACCATAAAACATATGCACCAAATCTGCTGGACCTGTGTTACATCTTGGACACTTATCATCCTCTCTTAACCCCCACACGTAAAGTTTCACAGGTGTATAATAAAGGTTGAACACCGTCTTGTAGTGTTGGGCCCTCAAGTTTGATGCTCGAAATACTTTATTAGTTAAGAGTAGGGCAAGGTCTATGTCTACATCGGGGTCCCCCAACTTAAGCGACCACGCCACCTCAATTTTCTCCAAATCATTTGGGAGCCCCGACATCAAAAAATTATAAGCGGTACCAATCTTCTTTCCCCCTCTTTTTAAATAGTCGATCAATTGACTGTCTGGTGTCAGCACCAATTTTGGTCTGATTGCAGATATAGTTTGAACAACTTGCCAATATAAAAGCCATTGATTTCCATGAATCCCATACCTCCGCTGTAACTCATTGAAGCTGAATATATCCCCGCCCACCATGATATCACCCAAGCATCTTACCCCCAGTTCCCTCCATGTAGCACAGTGGACATTCTGGCCTAAATGACCAAATTGGCTCGATTTCCACAGGCTGGTATTGGCATTTATTTTGGCAATCCTCAAGATTTTGCAAATGGATTTCCAAGTCCTTCAAACTCCTTCAATAATCTTATATCTTGTCTTACTATAGAATCTCCTATCCGCCTCACACTGCAATAAACCATATGCTTTTCTACCCAGCAGTAACTCAAATATGGAAGGGGGATCTTGATTCTCATTATGTCCTTCCACTGGCAGGGGTTCAGATTGAATCAGTATGTTCATTTGTGTAAGAAGGCATACCAGATGATAAAGTTTTAGGTTCGGCATCGATAGACCGCCCCTAGCCTCTGGTAGTGATAGATAGTTAATGGAGCGTCTTATTTTGCCGTACTGCCAAACAAACCTGGCAAATGTGGATTCAATTTTCCTAATCATTGTTTCCCCTAAAAATAGGGGTATAGCCCTGAAAAGATATAATATTTTGGGGAACATAGTCATTTTCAGGGCGTTCACCCTACCTATCAGGGATAAATGCAGCACATCAATTCTTCTTAACTCAGTCTCAATTGAGCCCAGCAGTGGTAGATAGTTCTCTTCCACCATCTTCTCGACAGATGAATTAATTTTGACCCCCAGATAGACAGCAGATTCTACGAACCTAGATTCGCTCTTCCTAATATTTTTTGTGCAGATGATCTGGGTTTTTCCCTCATTCAGCCTATACCCGGAACAGCTACCAAATTCATTAGCCAGTTGTACTAGTTCAGACATTGCTTGATGGGGGTCTGAGGTTATTCTTGCCAAATCATCTGCATAGGCTAGCAGTTTAGTGGTAAATCCATTGACCGTCACCGGACTTATTTGACGTGAGGCCAGGATTCTCTGTATGAAGGGGTCTATAGATAAAGAGAACAAAATCGGGGAACAGGGGCACCCCTGGCGTGTCCCCCTCTTAATTATTATTTTGTCAGATTGATGCCCCATAACAGATACCCTAGCCACCGGATTAATATACATCGCTTTAATTGCCCTCAGCAAATTGCTGCCAAATCCTCTGCCCTCCATAATACCCCAGAGATACTCCCAAACCACACAATCGAAGGCTTTCTCCGCGTCGAGGAGGATCATGGCCATCTCCTCCCCCGCCGCACCAAGAGCATCAAACAGGGCTATTGCCCTTCTTGTATGGTCAGTGGTGCCCCTCCCTGGCACGAACCCATGCTGCCACGGGGATACGAGCCGGCCAATGATCCCCCCCAGCCTGCTCGCCCAGATCTTAGAATATAGCTTTGTATCTGCATTAATAAGTGAAATGTGGCTATATGATCCTGGTACTTCCTTGGGTTTCCCCTTCTTATGGAAAATAATGATATTGGTCTCTTTCCATGATTCAGGTATTCTCCCTGTGTGTAGAATCCCGTTAAATAGGTCAAGCAAAATAGGGACGATCTGTTTTTCTAAACACACATATACCTCTAGGGGTATCCCATCGGGCCCTGCAGCCTTGCCCGCACCTAGTTCATGTAGGGCCTTTGTTACCTCTGTAATCTCTAGGTCTTTTTCAAGTTCTTCCTTACCCTGCGCATTTAATCCGGGACCGCCGCCCGCGTAACCTAACCCTTGCTCGCTGGTCAACTCCTCTTCATCATATACTCTTTGATAAAAGTTGCGGAATACTCTTAATATCTCATTGGGTTCTGTATACTCGAGGCCCTCTTCCTGTATACAGGAAATTAAGTTTTTGGTCCTTTTCTGTCTTATCTGCAAGGCCAGGGCCCTACCCGCCTGCTCACCCATTTCGTAGCGTCTTGCCCTAGACGCCTGATAACTTCTCGCCTCCTTTTCCGTAACTGTTTTCTGGAGGTTAGCTTTAATGTTTGTAATTCTTTTAAGACTTCCCTGACCATCCTGACCTTGGCCGATTTCCCTAATATGCTGTTCTTCAGCCATAGCTAGCCCATACATCAGCTTCTCAGCCTCTCTCCTATCCTCCCTCCTAAGCCTAGCTGAGCAGCTGATTGTTTCTCGCCTCAGAGAGGCTTTAAAGGCCTCCCATACCCCATTCCTAGACGCACTATAGCGATTGGCATCATAAAACTCCTCTGCCCATTTTCTGAGATGTTCCACAAATCTGATATCTAGCAATAACTTCCGCTCAAAAGACCAGCTGGTTTGTTTCCTCTCAATACTGGATTAAAAAAAAAAGGATAGCTGGTCAATAAGGTTGACTTTACAATCATCACCATAAGGGTTGTTTGGACTGGTGCAAGGTGCTCACTAGAACAGTGAAAATCATATACCAGGCCAACTTCTCACAGGAACTAGACGGGTGGACAAAGTATAACTTATCATGGTTTTGGCGCGTAGCGGCAGTCAAAATGACAATCCTACCGCACATACTTTGCCTCTTTCAAACCCTCCCGCTGACACCGCTGTCTAAATCCCTGCGCAGCATCCAGCTCGCTCTAAACAAATTCATATGGGGTAATAAGAAAGCACGTTTATCTATAGTGCAATTATCCCGTCCCAAAAGCGAAGGTCGGGTAAAACTCCCGATAGTCCGCAGGTATCTCCAGGATGCACATCTACGCTATTTACTTGAGTGGAATCACCCCCTTTCTGAGAAGCACTGGATCTTCATGGACCAGGCCGTAGCTGGGGCGAATGTGTGGCGTGAAATGTGGCTATCCCACCGCACCCGCGCGTGGGGCCTGTATTCTTCTCCAGTCATGGCGGCAACGATGAAAGCCTGAGATGCGGTGACGCAGAGGAGAGACCTGATAACTTTTTCCTCTCCTATGACGCCGTTATTAGACAACCCAGACTTCCCACCTGGATGTAAGACCGCTGTTGCTCAGAGATGGAGGGAGGCCGGATGTAAGCGCTTAGGCCACTGCTTTGAGCTTCAGGGTGCTATTCAATTTGACAGGGTCCGTCGAGACCTCTCCTTTACCCAGACAGATGAGTTCTTCTACCTCCAGCTCCGACACTGGGCTTCTTCCCCAGCCCTCGTCCCTCACGTCTCTCGCAAGCTCACCCCCTTCGAGAAATGGATTGCACACAAGACAGACGACAAGCACCCCATCTCTGAACTCTACACCTTCCTTACACCATCCGCGACAGGGAAGCGCTCCCGCGGACAGGTCAGATGGGAAGCAGAATTAGGGCGGGTCCTAACAGATAAAGAGTGGGACAACATTTACTACAGGGCCCACCACACGGCATACAGCACAGCAGGGACTGAATCTGCATTTAAGGTGACATCCTACTGGTTTCTCACCCCAGCAAGGATACATCAGTGGGACAAGAACCACACAGAGGAATGCTGGCGCGGCTGTGGCCTAACGGGCTCTCTTTCACACCTTCTCTGGCATCGCCCGCGATTGGAAAGGTATTGGGACAAGGTGCTTAACGATATTGATGAAGCATTCAACACTGAGAACCCCTGCTTCCCAGCCTATACTTTACTAGGGCTGTCCAACCCAATCACCTTTCCACTACGGTCACTTAAAGGCAGACAGATGGCACTAGCCAACTCTCTATATTATGGCCTACCCAAAAATCTTCTGGCTAGGCTTCAGGTTGTAATGAACGACACTGCCAGATTAATCTACAAAAAGCCCAGGTGCACTCAGGCCACGCCCTTACTTCAGGATTTACACTGGCTTCCAATTACCCAGAGAACCAAGTTTAAAAGCCTCTGCATAGCACATAAGGCCATCTATCGCTCAGCTCCTAGTTCTATTAAGGACCGACTGATTAACTATGTGCCAAGGAGGGCCCTTTGGTCGGCTGAGGCATGCAATTTGGTCTGCCCCCTGTTCAACCTTGCGTCTATGGGCGGCAGAGCCTTTTCTAGTACCATCCCTCAAGCCTGGAACCGCCTTCCAGTGAAACTCCGGAAGGAAACCAATCTCCTCCCTTATAGGAAGAAGTTGAAGACTGTGCTTTTCTTAGAGGCTTGGGGGCCCCTCTGAGCTGGTGGTTTTGTGTTTCTCACCGGTGGTGTGTGTCCGTGGATAGCGCTTAGATACCCCTGGGTGATAATGCGCTCTAGAAGTTCATAATAACATAACTAGCTCTACTCGTGGCGCGCCAGGTGATTCTGCACCGCTGGGGTTCTGTTACGGTGCCAGACCACTCGGATTGGCTCAGTAGGCTTTGGATGATTCTAGCCATGGAACGGCTAACAATGTGTCAAGATCTCCAGTATAAGAAATATGCAGAACTCTGGGCCCCCTTTATAACTATGCTCTCGAAGGACCTGCGCGAGGTCACTTGTCCCAAACTCCTCCAAGTGCTGCGACTTATACCTCCTCCTTCAGATTCAGCTACCCCTACATGAGAGGGTTAAGAAACGGGGACGGGAGTCCTCGGGCTATGTAGAGTATCATACCCTTTTGTTTGTATATTTGGTGCGGTTCCCCCCCCTTTTTTCATCCCCACTTTTCTTTGCGAGTTATTGTGGGGTGGGTGGGAGGGTGGGTTGTTCAATTATTGTTGGTTGGTTATGACAGGACAGCGAGTGGTAGCCGATTTTGCAGGACGGTTATGTCCTTGCCTGCTATGCCGCACCTTGAATATCGCCGGCCCACCGATTGTTCGACTGCAAGTAGCTGCGAGTTGCATATTTACATAGCATTCTTCTTTAGCCACTGGCCCCTGTGGCTGTAGGCAAACGTCTGTGTCCAGGTGTAACAGCACCTTTTGATCAAAGCAATAGAAAGATGTGTTCCATAAAACATAAATAAAAGGTATTGTAATTTACAATGGCAATAGCTTAAAGTCGCATAAATGCGAGACCTTTTGCATTGCAAATGATTGTTTCTTTTCCTACGAATGCTTAGTAAGATCCAACCTCTGCTATTTAAAACACACACAACCCTATTATACAGGCCACACATGTTTCCTGCTTTTCCTACTGTAGCACATTATATTTGTGACTGGCCAATGCTATTATGAAACTGGAGTCTAAAATTGGGCTGCCAGGCTTCTGACTCGAATCCGTTGCTACAGCCATAAAATACTTACATTGGTTGAAGGTAAACAAGAACATTACGTTTAAAACCGCGTGTATGGCCCACAAGGATTTCTATAATGAAGGGCCTCGGGTTTTAGCTAAGAAACTCCAAGCACACAAGCCTAGAAAATACTTGTGCTTGGCATAGGCTTGCTTATTTTGCATGCCTCTATTAAAATTTGCACAAAAGGGAGAAAGAGCGTTCTCCTTTCTACCCCCAAGGCTTGAAATAAACTATTCCTACGTTCAAGGGATGAAACCAGCACCTTAATTTTCGAAAGAGCCTAAAAACCAGGCTATTTGAGCAATCTTACACTCACTGTCAGTTAGACTAGGCAGATAGACTTAGGTTATAACAGGTAGTGCCAGGACACCCTTTCAGGGTAAGAGATGTGCTTTATAAATAAATACATATCGACATCAGCAATAGTCTTTACTTGTTTCTTCTTGAGGTTTTCTATAAGCACCGTTTCCTTCTCCATGGTTCAGTTACAAACCAACTCGTCATCGATGTTATGAAGGAGGAGGACCGTTGATCTACTTTACGTACATACATTGAAGAAAATGACGTGTTGAACCACACCAGGAGAATCCTGACAGCAGCACTGCCCTGGTAATAATGAGCCCACCCAACATATTGATGCAATTCCTCGCATACATCGATCTCACATTCACTGTGACCCAGCACCTGCTAAGCAGCCTTACAGTAACATCTTGCAAGGCCCTGGGGATCTTTCATTTTACACAACGTGTACTGTGTCAGTGGTAGTTCATGTTTAACCTTATTTTGCTCCTAGTGGATTTTTTCTCACAAAACCCCTCCTGCTGCTTGCTCTACTGGAGCGTGAACAGGGACATGTAATTATATCACGGGTTGGCCGTTGAAAATAATCTTTAACCGTGCGACTCATCTCAAAGTATCAGTCAACAACATTAAGTGTGTGTAATCATACTGCAGGAGGCAATTTAAAACTCGTTTCTAATGCTTCAAGCACGGTTTGTTTTACAACCCAGTTCGCAGAAGAGGAGGGGCAAGAGCATGTCATAATCATCCCGGAATTATTAAAGTTAAAGGGTTTGTGAATTGCACTCACATCTGAAACTGGAGTTTGATACTTGCAAAATGCCTTGCTACGGCCAGCTGTAACCGATAAGGCATTAATAATTGTACAAGTTGACTTCACGGGTTGTGCTGACGTTTCTTCATACGGCGGACTCAGTATCAAAGGTTCACTATAAATAGCTGAAGGCAGTACTGAAAGCTCTCAATTAGACTGAACACATCCTTGAGACCACACCTCACACGGCGCTCTCGCAAGAAGAGATACAACATGGTAAAAATACAGCTACCAAATCCCGGCTTGGAAAGCAGGATAACTTCCCACCAAGAGCTCGAGAGGATTGAGAAGGATGAGGCGAACGAGAGACCAAAATGGGACAACAAAGCACAGTACATGCTGACATGTGTGGGCTTCTGTGTCGGACTGGGAAACGTGTGGAGATTCCCCTATCTATGCCAGAGTCACGGTGGAGGTATGCTTTATATTTCTTATTTTTATTCAGTGACATAAAGCAAAATAATTCCCCACGGTCACTCAGCAGAAATGTGAAGAGAGGGATCTGATTATCCCATATCTCTCAATTATGCATTCGTTTTGGGCTTCAATAAGGCGTCCAATTTGACATGCTTCTTCATACAAAAGAATGCATGACAACCATACTTCTTCATTCAGAGTAATTGGTAACAGTCAACACGTGTTTGCAAATAATCGCTTTTTTAGGGCTATTCAGAAAAATAAAAAAAGGCAGAAAATAAGGAAAAACAAGAAAATAGAACAACATTTTTTTTTTTTGCAGAGTTTTATATAGCGCGAACTAGACCCGAACCGAATCAGAGCGCTTTATATATTTTCCAGTTTCGTTATATTTTCAGTTACTTTCATTTTAGGCACAGGGAGATTAAGTGATTTGCCCAGAATCACTGGAGGTTTTGGCGTCGTTACCAAGACTCGAACCCAGATCCCCAGGTCCGAGATCGAGCGCCCTAGCCGTTAGATCAACTCCTCTCCCGTAACTGTTGTAAAATACTATTGTCAATAATTAACATACGTATAATATGCTATCTTTACATTGAGCTGATATCCCTTTACAGCGCCCACCAAATAGTTCCATTTAGATATCTTAAACTTTAAATCACAGGTGAAACAAGGTACATTACTGGAAATCATGTCTCCAAATCATTCATAAAATACAAGAATTCTTTCCTTCCCATGTTAGAGTTCAGCAAAGTCTTTTGTGTAGTACCTCAAGTCTCAAGTAGCTGCACAACCACTTCCTATCACCAATATTTAAAGAATTATTCAGTACGGCCTAAGTTATGGTAATTTTATTTAAAAAGTGATAACCCCTCCGCTTTTCCCTCTTATGTGCTTTGAGATAAAACAAGTAAATATAGCATTGTATCTGATCTCTAGTCTGCACTGGTGCACCAATGTGCAATAGACAACATTACCTTACTGATATTCAGTATCAAACATTGCCCAACATATCCAGTACATCTTTTTATTTCTCCTAGTTACTTCCTCTTTGCATGTGTGCGGCATTCTGCAGCATGCATACAAAGATGATTAAGCCTCAAAGGATAGTTTTTGTGCAGAAATGTACTCTTCCTGCACGAAGACTATCCTGCCCTTAGCATAGGCACCCTTGTGCTATGGCTCAAGGGTGACTGCATTGGAGCTAGGCAGTCCACAGTGCATAAGGGCACGAAGAAAGCTGAGCGAGTAAGAATGCTGTGCTTCTGCACTATCCCTTTCACGCAACTCAGCAATTTCCTTTGCTGCACTGAGTTGCGTAAGATCGTAGCAATTCTGGGCATTATATTTATAATATTTTCACTCTTTCCGTTCATTTTACATGCTGACAATAGTGATAAAGACATGTACTGTCTCAGTTAAAATGTAGTAGAAAGAATGTCAGTGCGAGAAAGGGCCCCTTTTTGGGTGGTCACCTCCATACTTTTGACAGAAGTTTTGTACTGGTTTTCAGACCCTGCCCATTGGGGCACAGCTGTTTAGTGCCCCGTGTATATGCTTGACCTGTAAACATGTAGAAATTGGCTAATACCTGATTTGCATATTTAACTCTCATATGAGGACATAATATAGGGAGGAAAAACTACAAACATGGCATAGAAAGTTAATGTCACATATGGATTACTGTACCTATTGTGCCATCCACTAATGTGACAAGGAAAACATGGCTACAGAACTACCAATGTAGGCAGACTACTGCCATTTATCCCTGCAGTCTAACCTGTCAAGCTAACTAACCCCTTTTGACAGGGAAAAATCTCAATTTTAAATGGTATTAAGCCCTTTAAAGGGCTTGTAGTCCACAAGGTAGGGTGTACGGGTTTTAAAAGTGGGACATGTAGAAAGGTATTGTTACCATGTCTCTAAAGTGACAAGGCCTCAATTGCTAAATTCACTGTGGCAGGCCCTGGCTGTCCCATACGAAAAACTGGGAGGACCAGTTAAGTAAATGATTAAACTATTATTTTTTTTAAAAGCCCAATTCAATGGTAAAATGGGATATTTAATAATTTCTTAAGAAAAGTGACTGCACAAAAGTTAATTTTTCCCTGCCTGAAGCTCCTGGAGGCTTATTTGTATTAGATCTCCAGCAACTGCCCGGCCTGTATTGTCCATAATGAGGTATTAAAACAGCTGCCATGGCAGGAACAGTAACATGAGTGTGAGGAGGTGTTTTGTTCCCCTCGCAAGAAGACAAGTTGTGGTGGGCCCAGAAACTTAACTTATTTAAAAGGGCCTGCCCTGTCACAAGTAAATGTCAAGTGACAGCTGGAGAGGACCAGCATTTGCCCAACTAGTCAGGCTGGCACCAAACCCCATGGGAGAGGAACTACCCCCCATATAAGTTTTGAGTGACCACATAGGAGAGAATTACTTATTACCCTGGCCACACTTATGGGTGGGCACATAGCCTCAGCAAAAGGAGAGAAGGGTTTCCCCATCTTGGATTTTAGGAATAAGATGCACTGTGGGATTGTTTGCAGTAGGGCAAACAGGAACTCCTGTAAAAAATGGGTAGATACTTGTTACCCCAAATGTCAGGAAGGAGCTAGAAGTCAACCCCACACATTATGGTCTGATGGTATCGGAGCACTTTACGTGAGCACCAGTTGCATTACAGATTGACAGAATTATTTTGTTAGGCACAGGGAGATTAAGTGAATTGCCCAGAATCAAAGGATGTTGCGCGTCCCTGCCGAGACTTGAAACTGGATCCCCAGCTCTGAATTTGACCACTCTAGCTGTTAGGCCACATCTTTTTGACTGTCTGAAGCCGCAAAAAGTATCTGACTAACGAGAAAACTTTTTTCAGTACAAAAGTTGCATTTTCCAGCTCTGAGCTTTTCCCACCAAAATCAACAGCAGGTTCTCGCCCAACAGCTATCTGAGCTCATTGAACTCATTTTGGATAAAACCTACAACCTTCCCCCACTGGAGTAATTTCAACGTACATTGCAGAGGCAAAGTCCCAAGGTAAAATCTTTGACCAGGACAAACCTGGTTGGTGTATCAGACCCATGCTCCATCACAGTTGTCCTGAAATCACTCTTAGGTTCTGGGGTACCTGCAACCATAGATTACTATTGTCACTTAGTTAGTTTTGGCACTATTTTTCCTTAAATATTCTCCAATTCATACCTCTAGTTTCCCTCATTGTATTTTTGTTGTTTTGGTACAATTTTGTTTATTAAATTATACTCCATATAAATAAAATGGATTGGAATTTTTATTGTGTTTTTGACTTTTAAACTGTTTTGATAGTTCTAAATGCTTTACACATTTTCTCTAAGTTAAGCCTGTCCGCTTTGTGCCACAGCTACCAGGGGTAGAGCTCGGCTTTAAATTACTGAAACTTTTGACTGGACCTAAAAGGTTAGTGCCTTACTACTTGTGGTGGACTTCGATCCATCCCAAATAATAATTCTTTCAATGGAACTTTATTTCGATCACAAAGATCTTAAAAGTACATTACACTTTTTTACAGTCAGCAATATTATAATCTGACATACATCATGTCATCTGAGCTCTCATGTTAAGAGTTAGTGAGAGAGACACCAAAAGAGGGTACTTAGTGTGTATTGGTGCCCAAATGTCACAAGTGTGACCTTACTGTTACAATTGTTGAAATATCCCAAGTGTGACATTACCATTATTGACGGAGGAAATGGCATTAGTAACCCGCTCGAAGCTTCAACTCTAATGAGTCATGGCTCAGACAGATAGATAGATACTTAAAACACCTCTGAAATTCACTGAAAAACCACAGGTATGGTGCAGTTAACGCTGCAAAATAAAACCTAAAAACCTCTGGAATTTCCAGTTATGGTTTTGTAAACTAACCACAATTTTCACCCCTGTCAAACAATGTTTATTATTGCACTTCTTACATCACTCATAATGTGTTAAATTATATAATTTATTACATCGCTCTTGACATCTCAATTGACACTATTGGTGACATCACTGATGAGGTCATCCATGATACTGCTGTTCACCTTACTCCATAAACCCAATCAAAGTTTTAAAAAAGAAAATATGAAAAAAGGGCTATGGTCATATATAACATGGGATTATTGTCAGCGCATGAATTGGACAATAGGCTAGTTCATGGAAGCAACTTCTACTGCACCTGGTGAAGATCGTACACTTAAGAAACTGGCTACCTGGAAAGATTTGGGCGCAGGCAATAATCTGCTGTACAGGGTAAATGCCGTATGCAACAGGTAGTTGCTGGCAAACATTTCAATGCAGGTTCCGGCTTAAAGCCAAAGTCTGTTGTAACCCATCTCTGAATAAAGCTAAAGGTCATGTGCACCAGAGATTACCCACCTGTGGCGATATATATTTCTTACAAATAAAGTGATATGGACAAAGTCTGAGTAAAGTGGTAGTTTTAATAGCTGAGAATGGTTGGGTGCAGGATTTCGCTGAAGATTATACTTACTTACACATGGCTCAAGGTATCCCTACTCAGGGTCTGTGTGACTCACTCAATAGCTACTTTAGTGACAAAATCACAGACATAAAAACCAGCATCCCCCAATCGAAGACTCCAATTACGACCGGCATGGCAATAAAGACTGGCTCTGCTACCCTTACCAATTTTCAACCCATAACTCATGGCCAGCTTTCGGAACTAATGATGAGAGTCCAATCTGGCTCCCCACTGGATATCTGCCCCCCTCGTATCTTGAAAGAATGTTTTTCCACCTACCCAACCCCTGTTCTTGCCCTTTTAAATGACTCCCTCTTGTCGGGCATAGTCCCGTCTGCCTTTAAAGAAGCCACGGTCATACCCCTATTAAAAAAACCCGGGGCGGATCCTGGATGCAAGGCAAACTACAGGCCCGTCTCCTTATTGCCTTACCTGGCAAAAATTTTAGAGGCACATGTGGCTAAAAACCTCTCTAATTTCTTGGAGGAGTCCTCCTGCTTTGACCCCCATCAGGCTGGATTCCGCCCTGCACACTCCACGGAGGCAGTGGTCACTGCAGTCTTGGACACACTCCGAGACTGCGCAGATAGACGCTCTCCCCAGGCCCTGGTGCTCTTGGACCTGTCGGCCGCGTTCGACACGGTCGACCACAACATCTTGGTCGACCGTGTCGGACAGGCCGGAATACAGGGCGTGGCGGCCCGCTGTTTGAGGTCCTTCTTGGAGGATCGCTCCCAGGCGGTGCGCCTGGGGATCTGACTGGTGTTAAACAGTCCATCCCATGTGGTGTGCCACAGGGCTCCTCCCTGTCGCCCCATCTCTTTAATATATACATACTTCCCCTTATACAAACCTTGAGGGACAAACAGGTGAGAGTCTTCAACTATGCAGATGACCTGCAGTTACTCTTTACTATTGACAACTCCGAAAAATCTATTAGTCATTTCCAGTCAACCATGAGGTTTATTAAATCCTGGATGGATCAAAATCAGCTGAAACTAAATCCAGGTAAAACCGAACTGGTACTGACTGGGGATAGCGCTAAGCACTGGGGTCCTCACTACTGGCCTTTAGATCTGGGTCAAGCTCCGCAACCATCACCATCGGCTAAAACGCTTGGAGTCACTGTGGACAGTGACCTTTCTTTAAAAGCACAAGTGGGACAAGTGGTCTCCAAATACTTTTATCAGCTAAAAAAAATTAGGAAGGTCCGGCGACTACTAACGCCAGAAGCTACTACCCAGGTTGTGATCGCCACTGTTCTGTCCCATCTGGATTACGCAAATGCCATCTATCTGGGTCTCCCTAACTATTTACTCAAGCGTCTCCAGATGGTGCAGAACTATGCTGCTAGGGTGATCCTGAAGCAACCAAGGTGGCAGGCAGCGACCCCTCTTCTTGTCAAGTTGCACTGGCTTCCGGTCATGCAACGCTGTGTCTTTAAAGCAGGTTGCATGATCTTTAAGTCGCTACATGGCAAAAGCCCTAAATTCATCAATCAATTAATCACCAGATACGTTCCCTCCCGTAACCTTCGCTCACTTCATCTAGGCCTTCTCCAGACCCCTTCCTTCAAACTTAAACGTTCTGGCGGACGTAGGTTTGCAACACTTGCCATCTGCTTATGGAACACCTTTCCCCTGGAAATCCGGTCCTGCCAAGATCTTTTACCTTTCCGGAAAGCACTGAAGACCTGGCTTTTTAGACAAGCTTTGTAAATCTACTTCCCCTTTCTTTGATTGTGTTACTGTCAATTTAGCGCCAAGAAACTAATCAGTGTTAGTGCGCTCAATAAATAATTTAATAACATAACATAACATAACAGTATCGGGGCAGGGTTGACCATAAGAGGTTGTGGAGGGGGGGCAGTAGTAATCACTAAGGGAGGTCCTATGTTAGTTGCAAGGGTTAGAGGGTTAGAAGGAGGATAAGAGGGTGAATTAGACTCAGGGGGCCTACCTAAGATAGTAGCCGAGGTTTTCATACTACTTATGGCAGTCTCCAAATTGGTGAGTCTAACTTCCACTTTCTTTATGCTCTCACTAATGGGCAGGAGCAATGACCTAAGTAAAAATTCCAGGTTCCCTAGCAAAGTAGCGGGGGGTAAAGCATTCGGTTGTGTATCCCCAAGAACATTGGCATGGTCTGTGAGGTTGGTACCCCTGACAGATGGAACTTCTGGCACCTCCACTATTGCCCTATCAGAGATGGGAGGGGGTTTTGAAACTTTCCCAAAATCGGAGTGGGGGGGTTTTGGTTTTGCCCTGCCCTCCCCTCAACTTCCTTTTTCTCTTATTTGGAGGTGGGCCATGCATCTCTACCACTACTACTTGCTTCGGCTTCGTTTTCCTTGGGTTTACTGCAGTAGGGGTCTGGGTGGTTAGATCAACAGCCGTACAACTGAGACTGGGAAGGGGGGGTGCACTTGAGTCCTGGTCAGGAGGCAAACAAGGGTTGGGAATACAATCCCGCAATAAAAAAGGGACGCCATCCTGAGATAATAGGTCCTCACTAATGTTTGGTGAGCCTCACTCCTGGGCGACAAGATGGTGGGAAGTGTCGGTAAAGGGCCTATTTTTTAGGTTCTCAATGGAGCGACGACGCTCAGCCCTTCGCTCAGCCAGGGAGGTTTCCTTATCCCCATCACCCGGTGCCCTAGAGAAATAGTTATCCAAAGTCCCATTTCTGGCTCCCGCCGCCTTCCCAGTGATTCCCTCCACAGTCGGCGATGTCATGTCCGTCGCCTGTGTCGAGGACCACTGATCCAGTACAAAGCAGGCGTAAGAGGGTAGGCCCAGCCCAGCCTACACTGGCCTACGAGGGCCTCAGAGGGCCCGCCCTTTGCCCGGGCTAAGCCCCGGGCTACTCCCGCGCGCGTCCCGCGATGCGCGTCAGCAATTCACACTTATGTGTGTACGGGGCGTGGCACTGAGAGGGGGCGCGGCTCGGCCGGGAAGAGGAACCAGCTGTAGATCACGGAATGCTGGTCCTCGCAGTCCCGGTCACCGCACCTCTCGCCTCTTCAGCCTTCCAGGTCAGCCCTCAGCAGCAGCAACAGGGTCCACAGGGAGCAGGGACCCCCACGCACTCCGCAGTCTAAGCAGATGAACTGCGAATGCCAAGTCAATCTCGAGCGGCTCCCGCGAAGCGGGGGCCGCGAGAGGTAATGTAGTGATTAGAGGGGGCGCGGCTCTGAGAGGGGGAGCGGCTCGGCCGGGAAGAGGAACCAGCTGTAGATCACGGAATGCTGGTCCTCGCAGCCCCGGTCACCGCACCTCTCGCCTCTTCAGCCTTCCAGGTCAGCCCTCAGCAGCAGCAACAGGGTCCACAGGGAGCAGGGACCCCCACGCACTCCGCAGTCTAAGCAGACGAACTGCGAATGCCAAGTCAATCTCGAGCGGCACCCTTAAAGTGCATCATGTAGGCATACTTTTTCTACTACGCATCACATTTTTCAGATACAAGGTAATTGTTGCAACACATAGATGGTTGTCTAAGTATTGGAGGCTAAGTATTGCCACACGAGATTGCAGATGGTCCATCTCTATAAGCAAAGGCAATAAAACATTATGTCTAATTAAGCGATAAAATTTACAAAAAAGAACAACATGTAATGTACTCTGGGGTGATACATTATCACAGTGATAGGGAGGTAATTCATGGATCCAATTGTTTGTTGTTGGAAAACTAACAAGTCTGTGGAAAATTCCAAATATAAAACGAGACAATAGAAATCTATCATAATTATCAGGCACAGAGATCAAATAGGGTTGAATATTAAAAGTTGATAAAATTATTTGATGATGCAGGACAGTAGGTTTTAAGACCTCAGATGTAACTGTTAAGGAATCCAAAAAAGCCAAAACCTCCTTCTTTAGTTCTTTGCGCGAAATGGCTGAGATAGTAAGAGGATTTAGAAAGTAATCTAACTTTCCAAAATCTGCTAGAAATTTCCATACATAGCTCAGCCATGGTATCCTCATTGCTCCTTCTAATTTTAAAATATCTGTCATAATATCTCTATTAATGTTGGTTTCATCCTCTGTCCATAGTCTATGCCATAATAGCACAGGCTTCAGCTTAATTAAATCAGATATAAAGGCAAGACCCAATTCTGCATGGCAGCTATTATTCGGGGTGCTTTTGGGAACTGCAAGGATAAACTTTAAGATGGAGTTTTCCACCACCTGGATAGGTGCGGGGTCAGCAAGGCCCCACACTCCACTACCATAAGTTGCACCAGACTCACATTTGGCTTTATAGGTCTTAATTAACTCCACTGGAGGTCTGGTGCCTAGTTTCTTAGAGAAATTCCTGAGGGCAGCAGTCGAGCGAACCAACGCAAGTTTTTTCGCTGTCACTGCCTGCGACCAAGAATCACTTTGAGTGAACAATATACCCAGGTACGAAAATTGCTTAGTGGATTCAAGCTTCTGGCCTGCTATAAAAATGGCCTTCTTGGGTATATGGTACCTGCCGCTATGCATGGTAAAAGGTTTAGATATATTGACTCTTAAACCCAACTCCTTCATGTAGAGGAAAAAACTATCCACCACACGCTGGAGTCCCACTTGAGTACGTGACATCAGCACAGCATCGTCAGCGTACAAAAGCGCCGGGATTGGGCGGCCGGCAACATATGGGGGATCTAAGCTATTATTGCACAGATATTTTTCCAGTCCGTTAATGTACAAATTAAAAAGGAAGGGGGCCAGGACACAGCCCTGTCTGATACCGCTCCTGATTGGAATTGTATCAGTGCGTTCCCCTTCAGGCCATAGCGAACGCGGGCTGATGCGTCGCTATAAAAACGTTTAAGATAATAAATAATATTTTCATCAACCCCAAATTGTCCCATTAATATCCACAGTTTGGAATGAATTACACAATCGAATGCGGCCGAGAGGTCCACAAAGGCCAGGAACAAGTTCCCTTTTTTGGCCCTTGTGTACTTCCCAATCAGCATTAGGAGATTTATGCCTTGTTCCACTGTACCCAAACCAGAACAGAAGCCATACTGTAGGTCAGATAAAATAAAGTTTTCTCTGGCCCAAACCAAAAGCAGATCCAAAATTATCCGACCCACTATTTTTGTAAAAGAATCTAAAAGGGACATGGGTCTATAGCTACCCGGGTCATGTCTATCCCCCTTTTTATAAATGGGCACTAATACAGACTCCACCCATGTAGGCAGAAATTCCGAAGTGCAGCTAGCATTAAGCACCTGGACTAGGAGGGGGCCCCACAGACTGGGGGTAGTCTTAAAAATACCTATGGGGACACCATCCGGGCCGGGGGCCTTTCCACCCAGGCTTACATGCAGTGCTTTTTCTACTTCCTCCAAAGTGAACAACACATTTCTTGAAGCGGGGAGTGCAAAGAGGGTGGGTTGGGAACTTACTCCTCCCTCACCCTCATATACTTTAGAAAAGTGCCTAATCGAATCAGATTCGGTAATTGCCATTTCCAGCCTGGGACCAACATCTTCCCTAAGAAAGGGTGTTCTGATAATCTTCCAGAAGCCCGCACTGTCATTACTGCTGGAAGCTAGGTGCAAGGCTTCCCAAGCTTCTATTTCCAACGTATTCTTTCTATCTCTTATAGCTATTTTGTACTCTTTCCTGAGTCTGCAAACTTCCTCGACACACCTAGGTTTCTTATGCAATTCCTTCTTTAGAAGTGCATAAGCTCTAGTGCAAGTAGAGTCAAACCAACCTCCTTTTTGTTTACTATTTTTAATCTGTCTCGTAAGGGAGGTCCTAATTTCATTAGAGATAGTCAGGAAAGATGCAAGGATCATTTCAGGAATAGAATCTTCCCCTAAGCAAGTCGCTAGCTCAGGTCTACATTTACGAACCACTATTTTGAGTGTTTCCGGCTGGTCCACCATAGCCCATTTCAATGAGTAACCATTTGTGCTACCAATAGTTAGCTTTTCGTCCACACTAGCCCTTTCTTTACTGTTTTTTAAGGTGGACGTTTTTGGAAACAAAATGGCCACACAGAGCGGGAAATGGTCGCTTAAAGCAACATCAGAAACCTTAAAGGAATAAATTCTGTTATCATACTTATTTGATACAATAGCGTAATCGATAGTAGAAGCACAACCCCTTCCATTAAATGTTGGGTGTGGGGGAGATGGTATAGTACAGACTTCATTTGCAAATCCCAAATCAAATTTGGCAAGTAAGTTGTTAAATTGATCCCCCTGAAAGGAGTGATTAAAGTGTGAGTGGCACGAGCCATCTTCCCAAAACATTCTGCACCTATTATCCTCTGGCATACTACACAAGGTGCAGTTAAAATCCCCAAACAAAAGTATCATCAAATCATGTCTGAAGATTTTATCCTGCAAAGACAGAGCTTTGGCCAATTTACTTAGAACAGTAGATACTTCGCCACTGGGAATATTATTATAGAAGTTTATGAGAGCAATCGGAGTATCAGAGACCAAAACCAATATTAAAAGTTGAAAATAAATATCTATAACAGGCTCTATTACTCTTGTTATTTTCAATTTGTTTGACAAATGTATGCTCAATCCGCCCTTAGCTCTTCCATGCAGGGAATCAACAGCTGGAGTATGGAAGGTCCTGAAACCGTTTAAATGGACCGGATCCCGACTCCATGTTTCTTGAAGGCAGAGCACGTCTTGGGTCTGAATAAAATCCCCCAAACTGGGTTAACAATTTTAGATCTAATGCCAGCAACGTTCCACGAGGAAATTTTGCATAGCATCGAGACCAGCGGGGAAGTAACAGAAACAGCAGCGGTAGAACCAACTGATGAAGGAATAATCCTACACTCCCCTCCAACCTCTAATCCTTCATCTAAGACCTCTGAACTCCCTATAAAATCCACACTCCCTACCATATTGATTGCTAAGAATGTAAATGGAATCAGTTTTAGCACCTAAAAGGTTTAGTGTAGTGATATCTAACTGCAGTCAGTCGTTGGTTTCTAATCCACTAAGTCAAAAGGATTAGAAGTTGGAATGCCATATCTTCCAACCCCACAGTCCATCCTGCTTTAATGATGGATAAGGTGGAACTGGGCCCCTGATTGGTCGAGGTGGGCAGTAAAAGAAACCGAGGGGTAGAATTTTAACAAAGTTGGGGTCAATTGACCCAGTACAGCCCCTCTCAATTAATTTACGAACCAATGGCGGAGACCGAAATGTAAGAATTACACAGTCCCCACTCAGTGATTTATTTGATGTGCCCAACCAGCTCACTCTTCTGGCCATCTTAAATTCCGAAAAAAGGGAATTATTAAACCCAAGTTTAGTTGATAAAAAATGGAGGGATTTGTTCCTTAAAGTCGACCAATGTTCAAAAACATTATGAGATAGGGGAGGAACATTGGCTAGCACCACAGTATATGGCGTCGCTTCAGGAGGCAAATTTAAAATAGGCTTGAGATTGGGTCCTCAACTCTTCTATTTAAGTTTGGAGTTTCATTGACAACTACTTGGGTTGCAGTAGACAGACCGGGTACATTGATTCCAGATTCTCCCCTATGTTTATTGGACTCCAATCGTCCATTAACCACGGAATTCTTAGATTGGATTTGATTTACTGGGACCCATAAGGTGTTATTAGAATTTCCGTTTGGGTCAGTAAAATTAGGATGGGGTACTATGGGAATGATTTTATCCTGCATAGGCTGCTGGTTCCTAGTGATCTTTTCCTCCAAATTGGTCATCCTCATTTCAATATTCATAACCTTTAAACTAATGGGTTCTAAAAGCGTTGTTAAGAGAGTCTCCATTCATTCCCAGAAGCACATCTCAACTGCTGGGGCTCTTTTACTAGTTGAGGGAAATACAATCTCTGGTTGATTATTGACTTTATTCCCTTTTGTTCCATTAGATTTAGCAACAGCCTTTTTTTGTTTGTTGCCACCAGCATTCCCTTTAAACATTTTTGCAGTTAGACCTTCCTTGTTAATATGTTTTGATTTGCATTAAGCCTTCTGCCCTCTGGTCGTTACACGCGGGCTATCACTATTTACACTTAACAGTGAGGCAGAAACAGAGATTGGGCTTAGTGGCGTGTCACACCCCCCATTTTCTATAGGATCCTCAACCAAAAGTGGAGGGTCAGAAATTACGTCAATTGGCAAAATTGTGGGGGTCAACGATAACCTTGTTAAAGAGGGCAGAGGTTCAGAAGATACATTAACCATCATGGGAACAATATCGTAAGTTAGTGGAATAGGATCAGCCCCTGGCAGTGCAGCAAAGGATGGAGCCAATATCGAGTCCTGAGAATTAATTGTAAACATCGATGTATTTGTGGCAGGCAGGGGGGGAAGGGTACCAGCAGGGAGCGAAAGACGCCTTTCTGTGCTTTCAATGGCAGAGGCCACCACCCCGATAGTTTTCTGCAGCAGACGATCAATTGCTGTCAGACTAGGTAGCAGAGGATTTAAAGCTACTCTATGTTTCATAACAGGGGCAGGTTGTACAGAAATATTATTCCCCATTATTTAGCACTATAGTGTACAAAAAATTATGATTAATATTAACAACAATACACTAATGTCACCATATGCCAGAAAGATCAGCACTAAACATACAAAAATAATAACCCTCCTTAACACATTGATTGCTGCAATACTAAAATACAAAGATACCAATTTGGTACCTGAGAAACATTAAAAACTAGAAAATTCAAGTCCACAGACCAAGAGGGGTGGCCCGGCCCGGCTTCTCTTGGCCACTAACGGCCACAAATGGCCCCGCCATTGTCCCGGGCCTAACCCGGGGCGACCCGCGCGCGATCCCGCAACGCGGGAGCTTAGCTGTAATTTAAGGCGCCTTCAGGTGCGGAAATTGCGGTGGCAGCTTCCGCCGCAAAGGAGCTGGGACCGGTAGTCCTCCTCCTCCTCTCAGCGGCCGCAGATGTGAAGTGGCGGCGGCGGGCACCAGGAAAAGCAGCGTCTGGGCATGTGAAGCCAGCTGTTTTACCATATGCAATCCTGTAATATCAAATGAAAGGACACCACACAAGTTATATATTATAAAAATATATGTATTTATTCTCAGAATAATCCCCACTACTCTTTATGAGCAATGAAGCACAAGCGTTTAAACAAAAGCACAATATAACATATGAAAGTTGCACAATTATGGATGAGGCCGGTGGCCACTCAAACCATATATCAAAAAAGTGGTATAACAATCACTAATCGATCGAGGGTAAGGCCTAGGGCCTTGGGAATCGCTGGGACTACACTGGACTAACAGCAGTTAGGACGGGAGTAGCCCGCGGGATTCGGGTGCAGTGCAGAAAGCACACGCATGCACCAATGCAAAGTCAATGGTGCGTAAAAGTTATCGAGTTACAGTTTTAAGAGTCTTCCGACTGGACTAGAAGGACAAAACTTTAGACTTAGACACTAGAGGTGTAAACCACTACAGGAGCACCGGCGTTCAAGAGTTACCTCACCCACAGGAAGCAGGTGCACAGGTGCAAAGATGTGTCGGGTTTCGTCACGCAGTTCTGTGGTGCCTGGAGATGAAGATGCTGCAGGCGTCCAGAAGAGAAGTGTCCGGTGCGATCCAAGGGTGGATCGAAGATGTAGAGTACCTGAAGGCAGAGGGGACAGAGTCTGGGTCACTAGCCAGTGACCAGGAAGGAACCAGGAAGGAACCAGGCAATGTCGGGCGCAATCAGGTGCTTGTTGTGAAGCTTGTCTCCGCTGCCACGTGGACTCTGGGGCACGAGGATGTCCTGGAGTGGATCACAAGCTGTCCCACGAAAACTCTCGCTGTCGGCGGTGTCGGCTTCCGGAACGGAGTTACCAAGCCTTAGCAAGGGCAACCCACGCAGGATTCGAAGAATGCTTCTTACTCGTGTAGTTCCTATAGTCCCAATAGGCTCTGCGCATTGGAATAATATATTCAGCAGTGTAGATGTAGGACTGAGGTTAACTAGGTCTCTACTGACTATATTAGACTTAAGTTTTTGCCAGCTAGCTCAGAGGTCACTAGAAACTTTCTCGGATAAGCGAGGAGGAGTTTAACCACCCTTAATAGACAAGAAGGGATTTAGTTTCTGACAACCATAAAACATGACAACTTTGCTCTCCCTGATTAAGAGTATATCTCTAGAGTCGTGTGAAAACAAAAGACAGCTATTTCACTCAGTCAAAGGTGCGTACTTAGTTTCACCAGATTGCAGAGAAAAGAGAGACGGGTGTTTTCAATAAAAGGTATTATTTATTGAGCAGTCTACTTCCTCAAACAAGAGAAATGAATTGCTACAATTGCAATACTTGTAGTAAAGTAAAGTGCGTACAGTAAAAGCAGGATTATAAAAGAATACTGTAAAAGCATTGATATGGTTTCTTAGCCATATGATACTTTAAAATAGATAAAATATATACATACATATATACATTGACTAATCGTACTCAACTAGTGCTTCTGAATACGCCTACCCCGGTGTACCTGACCTAAGCCTAATACGTGGAAAGGAGTAAGTAAGTAGCAGTTTAAGTTAAGTTTGTTTTGCCAAGAATCTGACTGAAGAATTCTCTTTAAGGGTTTAGTCAGTTCAGTACCTGGTAATAGAAAGCAGGAGGGCTGGTATCTCTCTCTTAGGACTCGATATCCCAGTCACCCGCAAGGGTAGGCTGGAAACGCCGGAGCTGGATTTTCTCTGCAGGAGAAAAAGACAGCGTCTTTCTCAGCGCGTCAAAAGGGAGGGGCAGCGTCCGTGGGCTCTCGCATCAGCTGGGCTCTCGGGCAAGTAGATAGCTGCTCCAGAATCACCACCGTGTGTTTGCTTAAGGCAGTGTTGGTATATTTATACCTGAAAGGTGCCGGGTTTGACGTAAGGCTGGACATAAGACGTCAATAAAGATGTCACTAAGAACTTGTTATTTTTAAAATGCTTTACAGGAGATCTCGGACGAAATCAAAACAAAGGCAATTGGGAATTCCCAGGTTGCTGAAGGCTTGGTTTGTTTAGAGAACTCGGTGTGCTTTCTAGGGGGCTGGAGGAGTAGGCTTGCTTAATGTGACAGCATGTGCTACGACTGAATTATGAATAGGGTTTTTATGCCGTTGTAGGGATATTATTGATTTATAACCGGACAAGGGTATAAAATAGAAATATCGAATCAGGTTCCTAGATAAACACACTACACCCACTCCACGAATTAATGTCCATCATTTACTCAAAACTAAGCAATAGTAAACATATCTAAAGGTGCATGTGTATACCAATCCACCCCAAAATACTTTTTTTTTTTGCATTTGAAATGGTATATGCGAAATACATGAAAATGATTATAGGTACTGTACGTTTTTCAAGCAGAGTAATCATTCATTTAAAATAGGATGCATATATATATATCCGCTGAATGATTTTGCGAAAATTACACATGAAATGGCTCTTAATACAGAAAAGAAGTGCGAGACCATTTCATCACATATAAATACAGTTATTTGTAAATATGCTAGAGGCTGAGGTAATATATTGTCTCTAGAGTTCCTAAAAATAGAAGCTCTGTTCTCTAAGAATAG
Source organism: Lissotriton helveticus (assembly GCF_964261635.1). Taxonomy (NCBI): domain Eukaryota; kingdom Metazoa; phylum Chordata; class Amphibia; order Caudata; family Salamandridae; genus Lissotriton; species Lissotriton helveticus. The sequence continues at coordinate 1,079,371,210 of NC_136063.1, read as the reverse complement.
TTCTACTTTAAGCAGAGTACAAGTGCCAAAAAAAGGTAAATATTTTGGAATCGGGGAAAAAAATTATTTCGTTTTTCATGGGAAGAAGAAAATATAGTTCCAAATATTTTCAGTAGCTTTTGTTTATGCCGAAGGCCGAATTCAGAGTTCAGGGAATGCTGTGTGCTTGTTTGCTTTAAAGTTATTCTTTCTGTTCAGGGGAGAACATCATTTCAGACAGACTTTCAAAAAAGCAGTTTACCGCTTCAGGTGAAAGTTCGACCAAGTTGGAAAATGTCGCTATCATGCAGTCGTGAGCATGATTGCTTTCATCGATGTATTGATCAGCATTGCTCACAGAAGGTCGTACCTGGTTGATGCTGCTCTCATCTTGCACTTCACTACCCTTTAATCGCAGTGGTGAAGTTTCCACGAATGCCGTCATCAGGATAGGTAACCGCTGGGGACAACACGATGCATGAGCCGTTATAGGACTTAGCAAAGTATCTGTATCCAATGGTACTTCTGATTGTAGTGTGAGACAGACGTCTAACACGCATTCTTCTCCGCACAGCATACATCTTAACACAGGTAAGATACAATTCTGCCAGATGGGTCTGAATGAAAGAAACCAGGTCATATTCAGATCTCTTAGCCGGGCTAATCCAAGGACTTTAGTTATGCGGTCCCGATAGCGTATAGCTAGGATCGTTTCTTCCATTGTTGCTGGAGTCTTGTCTGTGACATGGCTTGCCATAACGAAGCAGAAGAATCAAAAATAAAATGCCTGCTACGAGTCCCAACAGGAGTGGAAGGCCGCCAAAGACCGAATGGAAAAAATTAGGAAAGATGCCCAGGACTGCTTTGAAGGGTGTTAACAGTCCCGAAAAAATTGTCTTAAATACATGTCGGATACCATTCGTATCTGACATGTTTAGGATTTGGCTTAGCATTTCCGCGAAATGTAAGGGGCAATTTGTTGATAAAAGTTTATGTATCTCTGCCGTTGTGTGGAAAAAGGGTCAGGCAGATCAGGTCGATTACCCCTTTTCAAGGTTTGCCCGGCGTTAGCCGCCTCTCACCCAACTCACGGTTACCAAATAAAGAGGCAGGTGCTGGAGACTGGAAGGCAGGAAACAGGAGTTTATTCCGACGGAGCAGAACACGTCAAATCAGACAACAGGGTATCTTCTCGAGGTGCTCTAACCGCATCTCTGAGGCCTGGCCTCTTATACACAGGTTTATGGCTTTATTACATTTGTGACATCCGTGGTATTGCTTTGAAGTACGGAAAAGGCATCTATGGAATCCCCGGTTCAGGCCCGTTCCCACATATATCTACAGTAGGAGTCCCCACCACTACCTCAGCATGATGGCTATCGCGCAGCTGGGCATTCCGCTGGGAACAGAAATGCGGGCGATCGGTCGGATCTAGGGGTGTGAAGGCATTGATTAATCCCCGCTCCTTTGATGTGAGGCGAGGTCCTACTGTAGGCGGCAATAAACTGCATCTGTTGGGCTAGGTGATGGCCTGGGATCAGGCCGGACAATCGGGCAAGGAGGAAGAGGTTATCAAAGGGCCTGTTTTATGAATGAGATGAAAGAGTGTGGGGGTTCAGCACGGGATGTGGCTCGGAGGCAGGGTTGCGCTTGGAGGTGCGTTTATGGCTCAAGCAGGAGAGACCGGGGGCTGTCAGGGCGCGGGGGATGCTTGCGAGGCCGGGGAGTGAGGGGGAGAGACGCGCTGGCTATCGGCAGTGGGCAGAGAGGCCATGGCACAAAAATGGCTGCCACCTACTTTTCGCGATGGGGTCTAAAAGGGACAAGATGGTGTGGCCAATGTCTCACTTTACGTTCAACAGTGGCTATGGTGAACATAAATGAACGCCGCTTATGTATACCGATTTTAGTCATTTTCCACAGTCCCCAGTTTTTATCATGAGTAAGTTCATTTCTGTTCATGTCTGAGGTACGGACGTACAAGCTGACATTTAGTTATACTAATAAGGGAAGTATGTGTCTGGGCTATCTATTGAGGTCCTTGGTAGCTTGTATGCATTACGGGTAGATGGAAATAATCATACTATAAATGTTGACAGAATCGTACATAACCACATGTAGTCAATGCGATAGGCGAGGAGGCAGTGCATATAAAATTACATTAGCTGTGTCATACGTTAGACCGTGGAGACGGGGACATTATTTAGACAATGTAGGAAATTCGTTCGAATACAAGCATGATGTCATACAGAAAATGTTCTGACAGAATAAGGGCTATTAAGTCATGATACAGAGTTAACGCTTTCTTAGTTATCCATGTACAGTTGAAAGTGACCGATGTAAGGTTTCGAAAGTTCAATTGGGTGATAATCAATACAAGAGGTTGGGAGAGGAATTCAACTTAATACAAGGGACAGTCAAGGGGGTGGCAATGTTCAAAAAGGGTTCGTCTGTCCAGTGTCTTTTTGCGGCGAGCCATCACTGGTAGGCTCTCATTGCTTTTCTTCTTTTGTTGGTACTGTTGAGCACCGGCGGTGGAGCTATGCGTCCAGCTCTACTTCAGATCTCGCGTTGCAGGGAGTGGCCATTCTTTGTTCTCGGACCACAGTCCTGTGTTTGTCCTCAGAGTCAAGTTCAAAAATTCCATATGAAAAAAAGGGAGGGGGGGGGGTTTATGGGGGCGTGCTTTGGGAGGCCGAGGGAAGAGAGGGTGTAGTGGGATCAGACCTGAAACGGACCAAGGAGGGCAGAAATTTCAAGCAAGCGGGCCAATTAATCGGGCACAATGGGCTGGGACTTTCGACACGGGCTCATCAACGTGCAGGGGCTTCTGGGTGGCCCTTCTTTCCTTCACTTTCCACGCTGAGAACGGTGTCTTGTCCCGCAACTCTTTGCTCTGCGGCTCCCCCTAGGTCGAGGTCATAGATTTTCCCCGGTCTGCAGCCAGGCTGAGCGTCACATCCGGCCTCTCTCTCCTCCCGACGACTGCACGTTATCCTTGAATGAGTATAAAAAAACAATTTTTAGAGAATTGGCAGGGGAAGATGTTTACACACTTTAATTTCTCTCCCAACCCCAAGTAGTTGGGGAAACGTTCATTGGTCACGATAGGGTGGATGCTTAGTAATCCTTACATCGGTGTATGTTGTTAACTCATGCATCATTGCTGTAGTGCAGGTTGGCAAGCATTTTTATTTTCAAACAACACGTCTTTCTGGTGTTTTACTCTTGTTATAGTTGCGAACGTGGCAAGAAGTCTGATGTCTAAAAATTACATAGTTTATCGGATTCAAAACCGGCTCCTTCAGTAGAGACTCGCGTTTGTCTAAAACAAATCCTGTTGAGCTATGTTTCTTCAAGGTCTGTTAATTTATAAACATTGTGAAATACTGTTATTATGGGACTATAGCTACAGTCTTTAAGATTTTCTGGGACGGCTGGTACAGAACTAGGACCATTCTGGAGGAACGGGGACGTATCGGACATTCTATTTTTGTACAATGGGCGGAGGTAATCCGAACGATGAGGGTGGTGTTACCAAAGTACTTAAGAAAAAGCCACTGACATATAGTTCCCTTTTTAAGGGTCAGATTAGGGGACATCAGTCGTCTCACCTGTCCTTTCTTTCTCGGCCAATTAAGTTTCATCATTTTACAGAAAGGAGAGGCAGTACTATGGCAAAAAATACGATCGTTTTGTTTCTGTCAATTTGTTCAAACACTGTTGTGTCTAAGAGCCAATTATTCCCGTACCGGCGAGGTACAGTGTCGTCATTTATTCAAAAGGGAGCGAGGGAGCCCTCAGAGGGAGAGAGCGTCGTGCGTACCAAATAGGCTATTAGTACACGTACAACATAAAAAGAGGGAGAGAGACGTGTACAATAATAGGCTATTCAGTGCACACACATATAGATCAGTACGGGTCAGTTTCACGTAAAAAAACACAAGCTGAGGGAAAACATAAATTCATAGTGTACGTAAACACAAATACCAGATAGGGTGCGACAGTACATACATCAAGTACGAAAACTTAAGATAAAACAGAGGGCTATTTTTGGCGAAAGAGCCTTTTTATGCGTGCTGCATAGTTTCAGTACTCCATTTAATTCATTCGGGGGTCGAGCTCTTCGTTCTCCTTCCTTCCTAATAGCAGACAATTTCTGTTGGTAACCTCGCTTCAATAAATACTTACTCCTTTTAATTGGTCGGACACTGGTCCAGTCGTGCTTATACTCACGGTGGGGCCTTCCAACATCTAACAAATGTCGATCCGAGTTGAGGTAAAGGAGGGGTGTCTGTCGGATGTGCGATGGTGCGATTCTGACTTTTCTAGGAGGATGGAAGAAGAGGGGGTGAATCTAAAACATGACGATATCCCTAATTTCTGGGCTGAGGGGGGGATTTTAGATGAATCCCAACCCGGGGTATCCTTAACTTTTCTCATCTAGTCTGCACATTAAGTTGACTCACTGGTGTGCGTCATTTAGGGCGTTCATTTGGGATATCGGTTGGGGTCCGAGGTACTACAATAACCCTTCAAGCTTCTGGCGTAGGCCACTCTCCCATTCACTAGCTCCAGAGAGGGAGAGAGAGTCGTTCCTAGGTAGGGTAAGTGCTATATTCTTTCTCGTCCTTCACATGCAGGTACCATGTTCGGGCTTGGTTTTCTTATTCCATTAACCGCTCGATCCATACCTCAGTCATACAAAAAAAAATCGTCCGTCAACCCAGACGTGCGCCACACATGAGAATTCATACAACACAAATCGGGGCCCACGCGTGCATTCATACCATACAATTCTTCTTCTTTCTGCGTGTAACACTGTGCATTCTGGGTCTTCTCCATACTCCAGCTGATATTAACCTGCAGAGGAAGAGAATGGGGGGGTGACAGCGTACAAAGCACATCAGCGCGCAAAAACACGAAAAAGTTTTTACCTACCACGTGCCTAACTTATCTTCTGTGGGAAGCAGTACCTTGCATCTCGGCATTGCAGCCCAGAGGAACTGGTCTATCGTCCTATTCATAGATATATCTAAATATCCGAGTCTTTAAACCTATTGCTTATGCTGCAGGAATGCAAAAATACGACAGATCTTGACTATTCTTTTCGCATTGTTCATATGTACCATGCCTTTCTAATTTTTCATAACCAAAATTGCTTCATTTTATTTGTAAAAACTCAAACGAGACAAATGGTTGCAGGATCAATGAAGGTTGATTTTATAATTGAAAGTAAAACAAGATTAGTTACAACAAAATCGTTTATACGCATACCATGGGCGAGCATCATGAGAAGCATTACTTCGAAAATACAATAATCAATAGTGGATAAGAACCAATATCAGCAGGGTTGTCCGCATGCCCAGTCAGTACCCTTCCCCGCCCGCCACGTGTTCAAGGACCGTATACATATCCCATAATATCAAGGCTACGCAGCTAAAACGTCATAAGGAGTTGCAAGTCTCGCCCATGCTGGCGCCATTTTGGGGTGTGGCCGGGTAGGCCCAGAGTATAGTTCAAATGCCTCCGACAACTAGCGGCCGGACCAAGTCCAAAAAGTTCGTTAGCACCAACAGAGAGGACAAGCGGCGTGGACTGCGGCTTAAAGGCGAGGAAGGCAAAATCTTCCCTACCGGGTCCCGCTGAGGTCCCACCGGAGCTGATCGAGTTTGGCAGTACAAAGGCCGGTGTCAGCACGAGAGCCCCACCATCTTGTGACAATGTTGTGGCCACTCCGGAGAGCGGGACAGCAGGTGTATTCCTCCACCGACACGTTGAATCAGTCTTTCCTACGATACCAGATGTGGATAAGGTGGCGGTCGCCCGGGGCAGTGGCATATCCATGGGGGATAGTCGAGCAACAGTGGCGGTGGCCCCCACCGGAAGCCTGCGGGAGCTGAGGGCCAGTGACTTTCGAACAATTTTTTAAAACTGAGAGGACGTCTTCAAGAGTGGGGCTCATGCCCGAGCAGGCAAGCATCCGAGTTCCAAGGCCGCCCAGCGCCACTCCAATGGACCAGGCCCAAATCCGGGGTGTCAGCCGCCATTTTGTGAGTTCCGTGGCAGCCGCCTGTCGCTGCACCGCGAGAGCGGGTGCAATTCAGTTGGATGGTGGATGAGACACTGTTCCGCCAGAGCGGGCGCAACTCAGCTGGCCGAGCGAGGCACTGTTCCGCAACAGCGGGCGCAACTCAGTTGGTCGCGCGAAGCGCTGTGCCGCAACAGCGGGCGCAACTCAGTTGGCCGAGTGGAGCGCTGGGGTGTAGCTGAGGCACCTCCACCTGGGGAGGTGGGGGAGGTTCGTTCGCGCCGCCTCTCCCTCCCAGCGCACCCCACGCCGTCCGGATGCCACCTCAGGGCGGACAAATGGGAAGGCCAGTACAACGACATCGTGGCCGTGGTGCTTCCGGGTCATCCACCCGACGGCCTCTTTGGCCGATGGCTGCCAGCAAGGCCTTGGCGCGTTGGGTAGCCTCCGGCCTATTCGCTCAACGGGCTGCTACCGACGCTGCCTCGCCGGCTGATGGCTTTTGTAGACTTTTTATAGCCCAAAGCCTACTAAAAAGTAGCTCAAAGTAGCCCAACATTGAAGGCGGGACAGGAACAGCGTTAAGCAGACGGCGAATTCGTTGGGTTTGTAGTTGCAGCTGGCTGCCATGTAAATAGTTGTTTAATAAAAAGTTTTAAATAGTTGTTTAATAAAGAGTTTTCGGGTGTTACTTTGCTGGAGTGTTGTATATATTTATAATGCTTGCATAGGGTTTGTCGTTATTTGGGCGGGGTGGGCGGTGGAGCCGAGCTGTCTTGCAGCCATCATGGCGCCAAGCTCGATTCTTCTCATTAGTTTCATATCTCTCATGAGGGGTTGTTCTTAGTGTTTCTATTTTAGCGAGGTCAGAAAAGAGATCCCATCAGTGGCCTACTGATTTTACTAGATTCCTTTTGGTTTTCCTAACGATTTTTATGTTTTTGTTTGCTAGCACGATACAGCGGCTAACCCGCAATTTTTTTTATATATATTTATGTCCTTTTTATTAGGGGCGTCCTCCGGCGGAGCCGGATGATCTACCTCTAATAAACGGTCCGGGCTGAACCACCTACCAAAAAAACAGGGCAAAGATAGGCATGACGGGTTACAAAGGGGACAAAAGTCTGCACTACCTATCCTTCACTATCCGCAAAGACTAAACAGAGTATTGTGACCCTGTGCTTATTTGTGAATAGAGAATAACCCAAAGAGAACCAATTCCGAACGATCAATGTTCGGTCAAACAATCAATCAAATGAGGGATAAAAATAGGCACGATGGATTACAACGGGGGCAAAAGCCTGCGTTACCTATCCTTCACTATTCACAAGGACTAAACAGAGTATTGCGACTCTGTGCTTTTTTGTAAATAGAGAATGATCCAAAGAGAACCAATTCCAAAACAGTAAATGCTTGGATAACAATCAATCAAATGGAGAGGGAAGTAGGCACGACGGGTTACAACGGGGGCAAAGGCCTGCGTTACCTACCCTTCACTATCTGCAAAGACTAAACAGAGTATGGCGACTCCGTGCTTGTTTGCAAATAGGGAATCTCTCAGAAGCAATCAAATGAGTAATACTAGTATTTTCAAACAATCAAACAATCAATTCGCAATTCGTCGTGTTTACACGACCTTACCTGGACCGCATGGACAGTTTCTCGTCTTCCGCTTCCAGCGCCTGATCGTCCTCTATTATCTGTAATTGCTGTGGCACTCCTGATGGTTCCCAGTCAGGACCGTAGATCACTCGAGAGAGGTCTGCTCGGAACCAGTGAAGTTCGGATGATCGGCTGCCAGACGAGGGTCTATCGGGCAGGTGCACTTCCCGATCGTTGCAGTCGTTCACTCTGTCGTTGGGACCTCTCTCACTGGATCCACGCATCACTGATGGGCCCCACGTGGGGCGCCAATTGTGGAAAAAGGGTCAGGCAGATCAGGTCGATTACCCCTTTTCAAGGTTTGCCCGGCGTTACCCGCCTCTCACCCAACTCACGGTTACCAAATAAAGAGGCAGGCGCTGAAGACTGGAAGGCAGGAAACAGGAGTTTATTCCGACGGAGCAGAACACGTCAAATCAGACAGCAGGGTATCTTCTCGAGGTGCTCTAACCGCATCTCTGAGGCCTGGCCTCTTATACACAGGTTTATGGCTTTATTACATTTGTGACATCCGTGGTATTGCTTTGAAGTACGGAAAAGGCATCTTTGGAATCCCCGGTTCAGGCCCGTTCCCACATATATCTACAGTAGGAGTCCCCACCCAACCTCAGCATGATGGCTATCGCGCAGCTGGGCATTCCGCTGGGAACAGAAATGCGGGCGATCGGTCGGATCTAGGGGTGTGAAGGCATTGATTAATCCCCGCTCCTTTGATGTGAGGCGAGGTCCTACTGTAAGGGGCAATAAACTGCATCTGTTGGGCTAGGTGATGGCCTGGGATCAGGCCGGACAATCGGGCAAGGAGGAAGAGGTTATCAGAGGGCCTGTTTTATGAATGAGATGAAAGAGTGTGGGGGTTCAGCACGGGATGTGGCTCGGAGGCAGGGTTGCGCTTGGAGGTGCGTTTATGGCTCAAGCAGGAGAGACCGGGGGCTGTCAGGGCGCGGGGGATGCTTGCGAGGCCGGGGAGTGAGGGGGAGAGACGCGCTGGCTATCGGCAGTGGGCAGAGAGGCCATGGCACAAAAATGGCTGCCACCTACTTTTCGCGATGGGGTCTAAAAGGGACAAGATGGTGTGGCCAATGTCTCACTTTACGTTCAACAGTGGCTATGGTGAACATAAATGAACGCCGCTTATGTATACCGATTTTAGTCATTTTCCACAGTTGTCCTTGCAACTTGAAGATCATACGTTTCTTTTGATGACGTCAAGGGCACAGTCATCTGTAGAAGAACAGACTTCATTCTGCTTAAAGTATCAATTCGAATAGAAGAGATATTCAAAATGGGCCAAATTCTTCCCTCCTTGTCTGGAGTGTTGTTCGGATACAATACTTGCATACAGCAAGTGACCATGGAAGAGACGCTTACTAGATAAGCTTTTCCTGGCACCAAGCCACAACATCTGTGGTCCACTATTAGAATGTAGCGCCCGTTAGAAAGCCGTCTATAGAATGGCTCTATTCGAGTTGCAGGTGTGCCATGCTGGTGGCATGAAAGGTTATTTGAAGTCCCCTCACAGGCCCCATGTAGATTTATACCCTGACACAGAAGTATACCACTTAGTGACCTCTTACAATTATCACCACTAAGAAATACATTCTGTCCTTTTTCACTATAACATGTGTGTGTGTAAGGTAATTTCCATGATGACTTAATGTATCCTTTACCCAACCTTTCATACTGGCCTGCTCGTATATACTCTTGGCAGTATTTAAATTGGAAAGTTGTTATCGGAATAGTTATGATTCCGTGTATTATCCATTCAATGACAGGTCGTTCTGACATTGTCAATGGTAATCTCTCAAGTTTTTCAATGCTCAGAATTGTATATTCCGCTCCTTTTTGTGCCAAGCTGATTTGTGTATCAGTAAGGTTAAAGATAGAGAATAATGACGTTGTGTTGATTAAACGCCAGGGCACGTAGCCTGAACGCAGATTTTGTAACGTCCAGCCAAGCTGTACAATAGAACGTAATTGGGACTGACCGTGTTGTAACATTAGTAAGTCCTGTTCTATTATATCAATTGCAGATGATACAATACTGTCCAGTGAATATATTCTGGAAGACAGAGTCATTAACCCATTGTCCACAACAGAAAGTGATTTTTCCAAATTAATACAGTCAATTTCTCGTATTTTTTCTGCTGTTTCAATTTGTGTTTCTTTCCAAGCTTCGTTGTATGCCGCATATATACTGGCCGCTATGAAACGTTTTTGACGCTGTTTGCGTGGTCCCATTATGAAATCACGCAAGTCAGCACCTTTTTTAAGTAAAGTCAAGTGTTGCTTAATTTCTGCCAGTGTGGATGCCTGTAGCCATTCGAGGCAGAGTTTTCCTACACTGTATGTTGTAACTATCCCTGGATGTTGTCTCTGGGAGTATCTAGGGTCTGGCCTCGTCAATTTGAACCCCTGTATTTTGTTCAGGAATCTATCTTGACAGTTATTTGTGTCTGTGGGCCAGATCAACCATTTTTTCTAATCAGGATGTGTTCTGTTTTGGTTAAAAATATGGGATACGTCTATCTCAACATCTGTAGAGCTATTACTGTCAGGTGTTGGCTTTGGAATAGACTTTGTTTAAGTCTTTAATTTTGGCTAGGCCAAGACAGGTTGTCTGTTGATTGTGTCATTCAAGAATATAATTTGTTCTGGGATCATGCAGGGTCTAAATAATGATTCTATACCTTGGACCTGCCAATCTCTGGTACCCCAGATGGTTTTTGTTTCAATGTTATTTTTCCAAAAATCAAAACCAAATGTATTCATTTTTTCAAAAAATGTTTCTGAATAGATTAATTTAGTGTTTGTCAGCATGGTTTTCATTCCTGTCCTATTTAACAGTTTGAAATAAAATGCTTCTGCATCACTTGTGTTAAACCCTGAGAAGTATGGGAATTTATCATAAAATGTTTTTGAACTGCCTTATGGTGGAGTTGCACAATGTTCCCTTTGATTATAATTAAAAACATTTCTAGGTTGAGCAGATTTATGCAAATAATGGTTAGCATAGTGATTGTAGCAGTACATCTGTTCATAATTTGATGAACCCTGTAAATAATCATGTTCTGTAAATTTTGCCGACATAACCAAATCTGACATCATATCATTAATACTTTCAAAGTCCCAATCATCAGAGAATGTGCTCGGTTTTACAAAGTCAATTAATGAAACCTTGAATTGATGTGGATACTTCAAGAGCTGGACCGGCCCATAAATTTCGTAATCTGTTTTGTCACAAGCTACCCCACCGGGTATTGGATTGGCTGTGAAATTTACTGATGATAGTTCTCGTTTCTCGATGTGCGATGACTTGTGTGGCTTTAGGACCAAGTTGATGTTCTGACTTGCTGTGTCCATTGTACTATATTTTCCCTCATTGAAATGTCCCAAGCACAGTACCATGATGAGCCAAAGCAGGAGGAAAAGTACACCTAGCACAAACCAAAATTCAATCCATGGAGAAATCAGATAGGTTTCTTTGAGTTCATGAAAGAGTTCTTTTGCTTTGTCTTTAAAAGTCTTTATAGTTGGCTGTTCTTCAGGTTCGCTAGGATCCTCAGAAAAGTCATCGAAATTGATGAAGTAGCCTGATGCAGTTCTGTCAATTGTTGGAATTGCTTCCGGATTTTCATTTGCTTTTGCAATTTTCTTTGTTTCATTAGCATAGTCTGTGGCTACATCGTTGTAGACAGGTGTTTCTTGACGAGCTGTTGTAATTTGGGTTTTAAGAGGCATAAGTTCCATGGCTTTGTTGCATAGTCCTTTTTAATTCACTGTAGGTTTATCAAATGTGATTAGTCTCTCAGTTTGAACCTCTTGTATTGTAGCAAACTTCGGCGTTCTGCTTTTTCTTGGGAGTCCACTTGGCCTACTACTTATTATTGGCCACATGATTGTGGTTTAACCAGGTCGATGGATACAACTCGGTTCTCCTTTTTACCAGCAAGGTGCGGTAGTACAACTGATCTTGTTCCGTTGACAGCTAAGACAGGTACTGCTTTTCTGTAAGAAGGCCCAAATTCCTTCTTCACCGCGATTTTCTCTCTGACCAGATCCCCAATCTTTGGAATCCAGACAGGCCTTGCTGGGACAGGTGGTTTCTCTTCAGTGGCTGTTGGCTGCTGTCTCAACTTTATGTTGCTCAGGTCTTTTCTCGTTTCATTTAAGTCCTGTAAAATAGCCAAACGATCTTTGATATCAAAGCATTTTTCTTCTACCACTGAAGTTTGACTATCAAGGTCCTGGATATGCATTCTAGTCCCGAACAATAGTTCGTACGGACTGAAACCTTTTAGAGAATTTCTTGACAGTGGTCCAGGTAAACACACGCTAATGGTTTATCTGAGATTAGAAGGGGCGTCTGTGCTGGTTGTTTCACTGTTGAAACTTTCATCCTTTGACATATTGCGCATTCTAGAACATAGTTCCTAGTTTGTTTTCTCATGCGCGGCCACCAGTATCTTTGTTTTAATAACGATACTGTTGCAGAAACACCAGCATGTGCAGAAGCTAGCCCTTCGTGTGCCGCTGTAATTAGTCCTAACCTATGTTCCATGTTTGGAATTGCCCTATCCCCCACTCCAGGGATTCGAGCAAATGGAATGTTATTCGCATCAGTTATGTATGAGTACTTTACTGGAAAGCCTTTCGGGAGTGATTTTATCTCATTTTTCAATGTAGCACTGACAGCTTGCAGTATTTTGCTGTCTATTTTTGTTTTTGACCGGGTGATAGCAGCTACGGAAGCCGTTTGCACAGCTGCCTTCGCGGCTTCATCAGCCAATGAATTCCCCGCAACGTGAACGCCATCACGCTGATTACTCAGTGTATGTATCACGTGAGTCTTTTGTAGTTCTTTCTGTAAAAGAACTACTTGTTCCCAAAGCATTTTATGCTTGATTGTGCCACCTTTTGCATCTTTGAAACCGTTTAGAACCCAGTTCTGCAAGTATTCATTATAAGACTGTACGCAGTAATATGAATCGCACACTATGAGTGTGGGGCATTCGCGATCGGTATTTTCAAGCGCCATCTTAAATGCTAGTAGTGCAGCTCGCTGAGCTGTACAATCTCCTAGAGATTGCGTTTTAGTGACCAGTGGTCTAAATTTCCCTTCGTGCTAACGACCTTTAACAATCGCGCACGCAGCACTGTAAGCTTGTTTACCCCCAACTGCGGGTTGTGCTGATCCGTCTGTATATATTATACAGCCGTAATGTTCTAGAGGTAGGATTTCGGTTGGCAGAGGACATTCATATTCATATTGTAGAAATTCTTGTGTTTTCAAATTAGGATCAAATTCGTATACCACGTCTGTTGCAGCAAGAGAATTAACCCATTGGATCCATCTCGGATGTAGTGCTTTAGCGTTCGGAATGCTTGCCTTAGTTACTGCTTCTAGAGCTGGTACTGGTGTAACGATTATTATTCGTTTACCTTGTGCTAGGGCTCTCTCTTTTGCTACAGCAGTCTGAACCGCGGTTAGAATTTTTTCCGTTGAACTAAATTTCATTTCAGCTTTTGTGTACAAATGTGATTTGTAAGCTATTGGTACCGTTTCTCCCTCATTAGAGGTTAGGTACGTGAATCTGCATCTTCCTGGGAGGACTCGGATTACAAGGTTGCGTGTATTATCGCAAGTTTGCAATTTTGTTTTTGTTAACATGTCTGTTTGCAATGATATCAAAATTTCTGTGTGTTTCTGAGTCCAATTGATTGGTTTAAAATCTGGTTTTATTAGTTCATAGAGAGGTTGAACCCTCTCTGCATAATTTAGAATGTAAGTTCTTCCGAAATTCAGGAAACCTAGAATGGATTGTAAGTTTTTCAGCGTTTTTGGTGCTTGGATTACAGCGCATTTTTCTAAGAAATTGTCTGCCAGGCTTTTGCCTTCACTTGAAAATTCATATCCTAAAAACAGTACAGTCAGATGGGCAATTCGTGATTTTTTAAAGTTGAATTTGTAACCCTCTGCTGCGAACCCAAGTATTATGGTGTTCACTCTTTTCAAGTGAGTATCCAAGTCATCATCTGTTAGATAGATGTCATCGACATAAGATAATGCCTCATCATCATACATTTGTAGTAACTCTGTTACTCTTGCTGAGGATAATCCTGGGCTGTTCTTGAACCCCTGTGGGAGTCGACAGAATTTTTTCTGCGAGCCCATTATTGAGAAAGCGGTCAAATACCTGCTTTCAGGTGCAATGTTTTGACAAAAGAATCCATTAGAGATGTCTAATGTTGTTTTGTATTTTTTGGGCACAATGTTATTCATTAGTGCTGCACTGTGTGAGTTTTGTACTGCAAACGTTTTGCAACATGAGTTTAGGTGTCTGTAGTCCAAAACTAGTCGATATGAATCGTCTGGCTTGGAGACCGGAAACAAAGGATTGTTCATTTGTGAGGTGCAAGTTTCAATCACCCCCTGGTATTCAAGTTGATCTAAGATCTCCCTGACCTGTTGTTTAGCTTCTTGCTTAATTGGGTACTGCCTTTGTGCAGTTGGTTGACATTTTAACTGGATTTTGTGAGGAGGAGAGTCCTCATCCCATCCAACATGATTTTTATGTAATGCAGGAGCTTGGGCTACTGCGCACTTTCTTGCAAGTGTACATTTTCTATGAATTGGAATGTGATTTGAGAAGGCAGGCATAATCATTTCTTTGCCATGATGGCACTCCCTGACAAACTCTGGTGGCCAGTCCTTTTCAGCTAAAAGGATGTCATAGCCTTTGGAAAGGTTATCCCAAAATAGACCCCTTATTTTCCTAGTCTTATCTCCCTCTATACGTAATGTTATTTCGTATATCTTATGAGGTTTGCTAACTCTGGTATCTGCAGTTTCCACCTGAATGTATTCATTCGTGTCCACTGTCTCCAGATAATTCATCAGGATCTTGCGAGCTATGCTCACTTCTGCTGCACTGTCTAGCATTATCAGAGCCCACTCTCTGTTTTTCAGTTGTGTCCTCAGGATCCTCGGCATGTTTGATTACTTTAATACTGGCTACCTTCTTTTTTGGAAATTGTACGTTTTTACTTTGATGAGCAGGTTCCTTGTCTTTGGACTCGACGTGCTCTTCCCTGTGTTCTGACCGTCCTCTTCTTTCCGATTTCTGCGAGGAAGTCTGAAAAGATCGAGAGGGACGTGTGTCAATATCTTGATATCTATCAGGTTTCTTCAAATTATCCCTATTTCTAAGGTTATATCTTTTCTCAGAGGGCTCCCTCTGGGGAGACTTGTGTCCTTGGTCCGGAGATCTTTCTCTCCGCCTAGGAGACCTTCCTCTGGACTGGAATCTTTTTTCTTTGGGAGTGGATTGTTTATTTCCATCCCAGCTCTTTTTTGGAGTGTTTAGATTATTTTTAATAAATATCTTTTCAGGATTTTCAGTTAGTTGGGGTTTTACTGATTTCCCACCCAAACTATCTCTTCCTAGTTCTTCATAGGATTTTTCTATGATTCTGGCAAGTTCAAATGGTTGTTCTGCTATATCTGTTTCTTTCAATTTCTGGCAGATCGCCACAGATGCTGCTTCTCCTTTTATGTTGGATATAATAAAGCTGAGACCTGCTTGAAGTCTTTCAGTAATTTCATACCCAGAGTTAAAGCAGGTTCTGGACCGTATTCATTTTGAATCTGTTTTAGCACATCTGGTATTATCGCCATAGACGGAACACCATGTGTTTTTGTGTAAATGGAAGCAAAGACTGTGCCACAAGTGTCACAGTCCTCCACATGTGGTGCAATCCCCATTGGAAGACAGATAGTCAGAATTCTGTGTTTCTCAGTAGGGGTAGTATCCGGAAATACTGCCTCTATTTGAGTAATTTTTTGTGCTAACCAGAATGGAATTTGTTCCCGTTTTATGGGTACTTTACCCAGACATGACTGTATGTTCTGTGGTGTGATTTTATTTGTGTTCCCCTGATGAGGGGTCAGCTGTGGAATGTTAATAGCTGGTTGGACTGTTGAAGTCCGCATTACATATTGGACTAATTGTCTATGTATTTTAATCAGTTGTTTTAGCTGTGCTAAAAGTTCTCGGTCTGACATTTTTTCTATGTCGGGGTGTGGTATGTAGCTGGCTAGAACCGGCCACGTTGCTCCTGGTCTACCTAGTGGACCGAGCCTGGTGATGTGGTTATTATGTTTTAGGGCGCCTTTAAACCAGAGCAGGTGCTCTTGGTATTTTAAGGGGATTTCCACCTCCTCGAAAGGAGTGTACTCATCCGGAGGTTCCTCTATTTTGTAATAGTGGAATTCATGTGTGACAGCGTTTGCTGCTGGAAAGTTTATCCATGAATAGAATACCTCTGTCTGCCAATATTCATGTGCCTCAATTACGAATATGACTGTATCACCTCTCGATGTTAGTCCATTTTCTATAAGTTTAAGAGTTATAGTTTTTCTTATGTTGACCGGAATGAGTATAGCATTCGGGTCGTTCTGTAGGAGACTTGTGTCATCCTCTAGGAGTCGAGCTGCTATTCTAGCTGCCTCCCTTTCTTCTTCACCGTCTGACATTTTTACTGACAGAAGGGTTTTTGTTGCAGATCAAGTTTCAAGGAAACAAAGATTAGGTGCACAATATTTTGGAACACTGTATCCTTCAACGTTGAATAAACCAAAAACCATACATAGGAATCTCTTCCTACTAAGTTCCGGCGGATTTTAACCTTTGACCCACTCCAGACGTCTTTGGAGTATTTACGGGAGAAAGGGTCTGTGTGAAAAAGCACGACTGAGTTACTCTAACGTCTTGAGTTAGATTTATCGCCTTACCAAACGTTGGGCGCCATGTAGTGTAGTTCCTATAGTCCCATTAGGCTCTGCCCATTGGAATAATATATTCAGCAGTGTAGACGTAGGACTGAGGTTAACTAGGTCTCTACTGACTATATTAGACTTAAGTTTTTGCCAGCTAGCTCAGAGGTCACTAGAAACTTTCTCGGATAAGCGAGGAGGAGTTTAACCTCCCTGGATAGACAAGAAGGGATTTAGTTTCTGACAACCATAAAACATGACAACATTGCTCTCCCTGATTAAGAGTAAATCTCTAGAGTTGTGTGAAAACAAAAGACAGCTATTTCACTCAGTCAAAGGTGCGTACTTAGTTTCACCAGATTGCAGAGAAAAGAGAGACGGGCGTTTTCAATAAAAGGTATTATTTATTGAGCAGTCTCCTTCCTCATACAAGAGAAATGAATTGCTACAATTGCAATACTTATAGTAAAGTAAAGTGCGTACAGTAAAAGCAGGATTATAAAATAATACTTTAAAAGCATTGATATTGCTTCTTAGCCATATGATACTTTAAAATAGATAAAATATATACATACAACTATACATTGACTAATCGTACTCAACTGGTGCTTCTGAATACGCCTACCCCGGTGTACCTGACCTAAGCCTAATACGTGGGAAGGAGTAAGTAAGTAGCAGTTTAAGTTAAGTTTGTTTTGCCAAGAATCTGACTGAAGAATTCTCTTTAAGGGTTTAGTCAGTTCAGTACCTGGGTCATAGAAAGCAGGAGGGCTGGTATCTCTCTCTCAGGACTCGATATCCCAGTCACCCGCAAGAGTAGGCTGGAAACGCCGGAGCTGGATTTTCTCGGCAGGAGAAAAAGACAGCGTCTTTCTCAGCGCGTCAAAAGGGAGGGGCAGCGTCCGTGGGCTCTCGCATCAGCTGGGCTCTCGGGCAAGTAGATAGCTGCTCCAGAATCACCACCGTGTGTTTGCTTAAGGCAGCGTTGGTATATTTATACCTGAAAGGTGCCGGGTTTGACGTAAGGCTGGACATAAGACGTCAATAAAGATGTCACTAAGAACTGGTCGTTCTTACAGTGCTTTACAGGAGTTCTCGGACTAAATTAAAACAAAGGCAATGGGGAATTCCCAGGTTGCTGAAGGCTTGGTTTGTTTAGAGAACTCGGTGTGCTTTCTAGGGGGCTGGAGGAGTAGGCTTGCTTAATGTGACAGCATGTGCTACGACTGAATTATGAATAGGGTTTTTATGCCGTTGTAGGGATATTATTGATTTATAACCGGACAAGGGTATAAAATAGAAATATCGAATCAGGTCCCTAGATAAACACACTACACCAGCAAGGTCAGAGCGGGTGCTCCTTTCCAGGGGAGCGAGGGCCAGTCTGGAGCAACCAGACTAGCTGTGTAAATTCTTAGGTTTGTCTGTACTGGGGCCACTAGCCAACGGGCAAGCGACCGGACCAACGCGTCAAGCAGGAAAATGCAAAAGGGTCCCACGCAGCACTCGTTGAGTGTGGAGGGGTGAGCTTCAGTGCAAAAGCTGCTCGGGGCTGGAGCTTCTAAGACTCCAATGCACAGCGTTGAGGGAGCCTCGGGAGCTGCACGGTCAGCGCTTCGTAGTTTCTCCAAGATGGCCTCTCCCACGCGTCAGGTCACCTCCACGGGTCTCAGCTCTGCATAGACTGTGGATCGGGCTGTTGGAAGGCAGGAAAGCTGGGTCTTGTTGATCTCTGTTGCTCGAGTTCTGGCAGGAACTGCAACAAAGCAAACGTCGAGGTGCTGGATGGTGCCTGTTTGCACAGGGTGGTCACTCCTTGACCACAAGGGAGATTCTTCAGTCTTCCACGTCGAGTGGGATGTCAAAGGGTCCAGAGTTTCGTTTCATAAGTTTCAGTCAGGATAATCTGATGTGCATCTGCACAGCTCCTACCTTTATTCCAAATCAAGGGGCTGGATTACCTGCTAGGTCCCTCCTATGGGTGGGACCCAGGAAGGGGGTGGTTACACCCCTTTTCTTTTGTCCAGTTTCACGCCAGAGCTGGGGCTGGAGTTCCCCAGAACCGGTTTGACTGGCTTTTGCCTGGGGACACCTTGTGCGCCCCAGGCAGTGTCTAGTTTTTTTTAACCCTCCCTGCTACAATCCACTATCTCCTGTCTGGGGTGGTGTAACACCTCCCTGTGACAGGAAACCCTTTGTACACGCCTCCCCTGCCAAGTTTCGGTCAGCAGCAGGAGGTCAGACATGTGTCTATGGCAGCAGCATCCATTTTGTGATGCTGGGGCTCTGGTTTATGATTAACCGCGTTTTCAGTAAAGTAACATGTCTTCTCCCTCTAGAAGGGTGGAATGCTACCCCCGTCGCCAGAACTGGCGAGGGGGTAGTATTCCAAAGTGTATGACACCAAACACGACATGTTTTGATAAAGCCAAACCAAAGTTAGCAATAACCGCGAGGAATATAATGCACTTAAGAGTATATGGTATGGCAGTATCACTTGAACAGCTATAAGGAAATGGTTGCGAAAGCTGCAGACAGGCTCAGCTCATGCTAGAGCACCATCTCACATAAAACCAAGCACTCTGCCTCCAGGATTGTTAAGGCCTGCCATAGGAGTGACTTATAGGTATATATGTGTCCAGATATAGGTTTAGATATAGGTATACTATATGTAAGCAAGGGGTGATTACACCACCTTGCCCCAGCTGAGTGATCAGCCAGTTGTGTCGATTTAAGTACCAGCCAGGGGTGGCAAAAGATATGCTGCAGCCCTTGGTAGGCCTTGTATGCACCTATGCCCTGGGTACCAATAGTGCACTGTACAGGGTCTGATAAGGTGTCCAGTACTAAATTGGTGATGTACCTAGGGTACATGGACTCCATTTAAAGAGAGAGCAGATAGCCTGGGACCCTGATTAGCATGATCCCAGGCCAACTAAGTCGAAAACCAGCTAAACACTAGGTAAAAAATCTGGGGTAACCATAGTCAGGTATCCACCCTCCTACAGTAAGGGTGTGAACAATGACCCCCAGTCTCTGGGCCGGGTTCCATTCTGGGCTGGACAAGGAAGTAACTAATGTGTGTGTCTCCGTTCTAGTGTCGGCGCCACCCGGACCGCATTCGGCAATGTGTCACCCTGTGATGCAAGTTCCGCAACATAAGCAACATGGATGTAAGGGGGAACCATTGACCCTACATTCATCCATACCTCCACACTTGCAAGATCATAGACATGACAAGGAAGTAACTAATGTGTGTGTCTCTGTTCTAGTGTCGGCGCCACCTGGACCGCAATCGGCAATGTGTCACCCAGCGATCCAAGTCCCACAACATGAGCAACATGGATGTAAGGGGGAACCATTGACCCTACATTCATCCATACCTCCACACTTGCAAGATCATAGACATGACACATCTGTGTGAAAAGGAATGTTTATTGCACATTCAGTGGAGTGTTGCAGCTGGAGCAGTACAGGGCCATGCAAACCCCACCTTGCATTGTTGGCCCGTGGAGGGTCAGCCAGAGTCCTTCAGGAAAAGACAAGTACATCAGAAGAGGAGGAGTTCAGTCTGCAGTCTGATAGCTGTGTCATTGGTGACCAAACAGAATATGGCAGTCCATGTCGAGGTGCAAGGTGAGTGTTGCAGAGTGAATCGGAGGACAGTGGAAGGTGATAATGCAGAGGGCAAAACCAAGCAGGAACACGTCAAATGGTGGAGATGAATGCTACCGCTTCCTTCTTACCACCAAGGCAGATTCATCCGCATCTTCGTCCTCTGCTGGTTCATGTGCCTCACATGTGGGTGGTGGTGTTCTGTCCCAAGCACTGTGTGGTAGTGACACCTCAGGGGCCGGAGGTGGAATGTCTGCCGCACTGTGTGGCACTGACACATCAGGGGCCGGAGATGTGGATGGGGTGGTAGCAACAGCACGCATCAGCGCCAGGCCTTGTGGCAGCAATGCCATGAGGACGGTCTTTATGGCATTGAAGGACCCAGCTACCTCTCGCTGGTGTGCAGCTGTGGCAGCCACTCTATCTGCCCACGTCCATTCCATGTTCTGTATGATCTTCCGCACGTGTCCCAACTCCTGGGCGAGATCGCTGGAGGCACTCTGACGAGACAGTCGTTCTTATCGCAGAGTCAATACTCTAGCGATGTCAGCCATGGTTCGTTGGAAAGCATGGAGCGGACTGTGGGTGTCCTTTAGGGACTGTGAGTGGTCCCTGATGGGACTTAGACACCCACCTATTGGCATCTAGTTTGGCTGCCATGCGGTTGAACCCTACCTGCACCTGTTCACCCAGCTTCTTGTGGCACCCCACACAGTGTTGGAAGGCCATGTGTTTGTCGTGGGGGTCCTGGGAGGCAGCCGTGGTGGTGGGTGCTGCCTGCTGTGTGTTTTCTGCAGGGGTGGGTTCTCCTCGTAGCAGCTGGGCTGCCCTGCTCCTAGAAGTGGGATAAGGAGGCTCTCCACAAGCTGTTGGAGGGTGTCGGAGTCGAAGGTGTGGTGGTCCTCTTCGTCATCAGAGAAGAGAGGTTCGGACTGCTCTGCAGGAGGTGTTGAATTTCCACCTGTAATGCGAAGGGGAGATGCAGTGTAACATTGTGTTCACATGTATGTTGATGCATTGTTCATGTTTACATTCAGACTACATGACAGTATATATTGTGACTGTTTGGGGGGAGCTTGCTATTTGATGCTGTACAGTGGACATTCCGACT
The DNA here is from genome assembly GCF_964261635.1 of Lissotriton helveticus. Classification (NCBI taxonomy): domain Eukaryota; kingdom Metazoa; phylum Chordata; class Amphibia; order Caudata; family Salamandridae; genus Lissotriton; species Lissotriton helveticus. The sequence goes on along the minus strand of NC_136063.1, from coordinate 1,079,350,036 downwards.
ACAGCACGGATGTGTGTTTGTACGTATACATTGTCATCTCACATTTCCCTGCAATGCCAAATGTGATTGGCCAGTTTCTACGCACATGCAGCACCAGTTGTGTCCTCTCGTCTGTTGTGGACGTGTTGCAGTTTGTACCACATCGTTGTCAATGTTGATGTGCTACGCATGTAACGTGTGTGTGCCGCATTTTGGGGGAGTCGCCCCCGCAGCTCTGATTTGGCTGCCCCATAGCCCTTACATGATGTGTGCCTCTGGCTTCTGTGCTTATGCAGTGCTGGGATGTTGCATAATTGGGTGCATTGGCCTCTTGGTGGGATTTGGGGGTTTTGGGCATGGCTTGTCCGCAGATGTGCTATGCTTAATTGTGCATGTGTGCCATTGTGCCCATCTCCCCACGTCCCCCCAGTCCCTGGTCGTTACTCACCCTGTTGATGTTGTGTCCGGCATGTTGAGCAGTGGCCGGTCCCCCAACTCCTGCCACCGTCTCCCCACTGATGACTGTGGACACTATTTCCTCCATCTTGTCCAGCTCCTCCTATGACGCTGGGCTCCCACCTCCCGTCTGCATTGCTGCCTTCCAGTTGTTTGCGAGATTCTTCTTGGTTTTGCGCTTGACATCATTCCAGCGCCTCTTGACCTCTTCCATTGTCCTCTTCAGCACTCGGACTGCATTCAACTTGTCCACGATGGTCTATCATATTCAATTTTTAGTTGCCAGTGACACAGTGGAGGTGATGAGCAGTAGTTGATGGTGTTCTAACACCTTTGTTATCAGGATCCTGTTTTCCTGCAGACTGAACGTTTTCTTCCTATTCTTCTTGTCCATGCCCTTCCCTGACCACGAGGTCCCAGGCTGGTCAACCGGGAGGCTTGTGGGGTTCTGGTTGTCCTCTGCACTTACTCCGGCTACCTCCATTGTGCTTTGCTGTTGTTTGGCTTTTGTATGTATTTTTTTTCAACTTTTATAGTGCATTTTCCCCCATGACGCATGGGGATTGTAGGCTTGTGGCTAGTTTTCCCAAATTTTGTATCGTAATTGAATCAAACGCTGCTTTTTTCACGTTCATGCCTTGCAGTTTTGCGGCATCGCATTGATTTTAATGCGTTCATTTGACACGTTATCGTGGGTCTATCGCATGGTGCCTCCGGCTTGAGAATACGACGTTAACATGGAGTTATTTTCCCGTGATAGACTGAGATGTGGATAGTTGCGTTAAGCTAATTTTGCGATGGTTAACACACGTTCTTGAGAATATCCCCCTATGTCTTTTCCTTCTTGCCCACAGAAGACAAGGACAGTGTTCACCTCTCCTGCTCTGCCGCTGGCAGCTGCCCCCTCTCTTTCTTTCTTCCTCTTCCACCTAATCCCTCTTTCTATCTCGGTCTCGCTCCTCCTCACTTGCTGAAAACCGTGACTTCAAGAAACGGCACTTAACAGTCCTTTCCGTCATTTGTTCAGTTGTGAAATGGATAGAAAAAAAGAAGAAACTCTTCTGTTGGAAATGTCGTCTTTTTCTGACATTTTTCTATTTCAAAGTGCAGTCTTGGGACGGAGAGAAAAAAAAGGTTCAAAATACGAAAAATACATAATTAACTAAATAAAGCAAGACAGAGTGCTTGCAAAGTGGTCAGATTCATTTTATGCACTCCCAAACACATTAGTGCCACTTTTCAGAGTTGACTCTCCCGAAATCTTCCCCCATACATTCCTTGCATAATGAACTAGGTATGGGGTACGTTACCGATCTTCTAAAAATGTCCCCAGTACTTTGCTGGATCAAAACCTGGACCAATGAAGAAATCGGTTTGAATCACTCCATCCTTAAGGATTGTACATCTCTAGATAAAGCTCTTACCATTCCATGGCTAGCATATGTTAGAGCGGCATGTGCTAGCCTAGGGCGTCCTGAAATGTACTCTCTTCCGCAACATCTTAAAAAAGAGGATGCAAAGTGGGTGAAGCAACATTTCCGATCTCTGCTGGAAGGCGAAAGAGAATCGGCCGAAATCAGTAAACCCACAGTCAGATTACTTTTTCAACTTTCCACTACTACAGAGATGGAACCCTATTTAAAATATGTCACAAAGCCCTACCATCGATTTCTGCTCATTAGGTTTAGATTTAATTTGATCCATTTTATCCTTGGTACGTATACAGATTGGGGTACTCCAGAAAATTCTCCTCCTTGCACATGCGACTGTTTTTCAACACAGGACACTTTGCATCTGGTTATGCTGTGTGAGCACTATTTGGTCCTGCGAAAAAAATTTCTTGTGCCCATTTTAAAACCTTTAAACTTCGTTCAGGTACGGCCAGCATTACTATATTTACAGATGTTGAACTCAGTGCCAGTCGCTTATGGCGTAGCCTGTTTTTTAGTAGCTGCCGCCAGACAGAAAAGAGTAAGAACTGCTGTACTATCAACCCATGGAAACTGATCGCTAATATATACTCTGGTGAAATTCATATACTGTTATCCTTAGGTGTTTCCTGTATCTATCAAATCGTTTTTTATTAATGTTCCCTATCCTTTGTTTTTAAGTAGGAATGCAATCAACCCTTACTACTGATTTAATTGTTTTTTATATAAAAAATAATCATTTTTCGTATTATGTACTGCTTTTATGGTTTTAATTAACCGAATAAAGTTTTTTTGACTGACTGACTGACAGAGTTTGCCAATGAAGCGTGACTTTAGTTTTCTCATCTTTCTTTGAACAGCATTGTTTTCCCCGGGTGGGGAAGTGCACTATTCCTGGAGGTACTTCAACACCTGGTTGATACGTGGAGTGGAAAACGTTTATTGTGATCCTTATCAGCGGTTTTCCTTCTTATATTTTATAAAATGTGGACCACGACTCTGAGTTCAGGGATGTGGTCATTCTAAACCATTCTGCTAAAGTTTTGTAAGATTATAAGCAATGGACATTGAAACGGGTCCCTTCCAGGCCCTATAGTCATGTCCTTAACTTTTCATGCAAAAACACTCATTAGTTTCTGAATAATGAGTGTGAAAGCATTAAGGTAACCATGTTGTTCCTGCTTATATTTCACATGCTTTCCTTAATCTTGCATTACCTATGAGTGTTTGCTTTTTCCAGGATGTTGTTTTTTTTCTAGGCGGCCAATGACTCTTGTCTAGTGCATAATTTGAATCGAGTCACAGCTAGGTGTTTTTAGCGGGGCACAATTGGGTTGTAGCTGAAGGTTTCTCTCAGTGGGGCAGAATGGTGTTCAATGGCTAAGAGGATGTGGCACTATGGCCAGAGCTGCCACATTTTGAACTGGGGAACCAGGTTCAGTCTTGATGACCAGGCCACTCTCTTGAGTGAGCACATACCCATGCTAGACCTTAGAAGGTCCTGTTAAACCTTAGAAGCCTTAGTGTCTTAGAATCAGAAGGTGGACCCTAGCGATGGTAAGTGCGAGTTAACCTTGAAGGCCTGTCTACCACAATCCATGCTGAAGTTCACCTCCAGTCTTGCGGGTAGGCCCCACGAAGCAACACACCCTAGAGCAACAGTGTCTCTGTCACTGAGGTCACAGGACCCTTGAGACCAGTCCCATTGCTACCTCCATTGGCCTTGTTTCAGCAGTAGTAGTGCAACTCACCAGGGAACGGCAATGCAGGATTTGCATGCACACCAAACTAAGTTTGCTAACTTCACGGTCTCTCTGCTTCATGCTCAAGCACTTTTAAAATGTGCTGCCTGCTTTGGGGGCACTGGAATTATGCAGCAATGGAGGACAAAATGATGCCGCAGTGTTGACTAAATTATGCAACAAATAAAAAGCGGCAGCGTAACTGAGTACATTTTCTGATACTTTATTATTTTTAAACATACTAACAGTCTCTGCAAAGATTGTGCCTCATTAGAACCAGTGTAATCTACAAATGCAGCAGAGAGAAAGGTGACCAGTCAACCTTTGAAAAGACCCCTACACTTTGCAGCAACATAAGTCACATTTTTTGTAACTTTTGATCAGTGTGAGCTACAAACAATTTTTAAGTTAAAATCTGCAGATTATGCAGCAGATGATTTATTATGTGGAAAATATGGCAGAGGCATAATTATGTGGAAAACACCTGAAAACTAGGATATGTTGCCATTCATGTTTGAACTGCTCTTGTGGAAAAAGGCAGAAATGCTGATGACAGAAATTGCTTAGCTCAGAGACAAATGGCTTGTGATTCCACTATTTAGCGCTTTTCTGACATTCTGTGATTGGAAACGTATCCTACTTTGTAAATAGATTTTAATGTCAATAACATATTAAACCTTAACTAAATATATATACATTGGATGAATTAAATAATGTAATAAGCTGTAACTGGACAGTGGAAAGCAAAACAAATACAAAAAATTGGGACGTTTTGCTCTTTCTGACCACACCTCTGACTCCGGCCACGGACCCAATCCTCGGGTTATTCCGCTCTCTGATTCTCTGCCCAAATGTCCCCTACCTTTTCCCCCACTTCGACCACTGCCACCAGGCTATTGCATTTCGCAATTCAGCAAGTGCATTAGAGAATGAGAGGGTCACACCAAACCAACATTGGTAATTTGGAATGTTGCGGCATTATACATAAATTGACCGAACCCAAGTTGTGCGCATTTGTTAGTAAGCATTTTATTTGTACGTTCAGGAAATATATGCAGTCAATCCAGGACGCATTTTATTTGTACATTTTAGGAAATATTTACATTTAATCCAGTACATATGGCTGGTACATGTCTTTTAACATTCAGCAATAAAGGGCACTGGAGTAAACCTCGTGGTGCTTTAACAACGTCGGCCCCTCACTAATGTAAACTGCGAGATAAAATACATTTATAATGTTCATACAGATGTCCAGCAGTTGTTATTTACTTACAGAACAGGCAAGCATTGATACTTTTTAATGTTAACCAAAGCCTCCTGCTTGAAGGTAATAAAGAACAGCCATAGAAATCCTAAGATTATACTGTAGTGTGTATAAAACCCTTTTAGCCATCAAAAGGAGAGAGTGGTGAAAATGCTAGGTGCCGTGGCAAGATGTAACTAGGGAAGCTAGGTCAAGGAATAAAAGACATGTGGGCATCTGGTGGCCAAAATAATTAAAACAACAATAAGTCTGAAATAAACATTGCACAGGAAGTTTGGTTAACACATTATTCGTTATTGTATTGTGAGATAGCATTCCATTCGGGTATTGGGATGCCCTGCCTATTGGGCCTTCTCGATTACTTAACTTTAGAACCATTTACTTTAAATGACGTTCTCACAGCCATTGGTAGACAAAGGAGGAATAAAGTACCGGATCTTGATTTAATTCCAACAGGCCTGCATAAATCTGAGCCTATCCTAATGGTCAAGTATAATGTGCAAAGCCAATAAATCTGGCCTTGTTGACTTATTGATTTTGTCATTGCTTTTTGCTAATACTATGCAGTATCGTGAAACAAACAAAATGCAAATGTTTCTAAGCACTCACCCACACTCTGGCAATGCCCAGGATCTAAAGCAGTCCCTCTATGTTTTTTTTCATTTCAAAAGATTTATTTAATTTTGAGGAGAACATAAGGAAATAGGGTACAAACAATAGTGATACCAGTGAAATCAAAGAACTACAATCAACATATGAGAATCTGAAAAACAATAAGCTGAAACCATAAATCAATAAACTAGGTCTACTAAAAACAGATAAAAAAATCAATGAAAGGATAAAAGAATTAAAATGCAGCAGACATATTCAATAATGGTACCACCATCAGATTATATTTGTAGGGGAAAATGGGGGGGAAAAGAGAAGACAGAGAAGAAAGAAAGAAGAGAAAGAAAGAAAAAGATGGAGAAGAAAAGGAAGGAAAAAAGAGGAACAGAAAAAGGAAGAAAGAGAGGAGAGCGAGAGAAAATGGACTTCCGTGGAGCCTACCTAAAAAAGAAAAAACACAAATTAATCAGACATATCAAAGGGAAATTGCGCAACCAACCCTTGCGATGCGGAATCCATGTAGGAATCTAAAGCACACCAAACACCCGCCGATATGGAAGGAGTAAGATGAGCATGATCGACAGAAGTGTGTGCACTTCGTAGAAAGGAAACCCAAGCCCACCAAGTATGATAAGAAATTGAAGAAAAAGACTTCCATTCCATTAGAATAACTTTCACCGCAATAGTCAACAACAGGTCCATCAATTGTAAATCCATGGACTCTAAAGGCAGAGGAACCGGGGAAGCTAATGGACCTAAGAGAATTAATGGAAAAGAAAGTTGGAACTGAATACCAAAAATAAGCATAAGGTGTTTGTGGATGAGGTCCCAAAAGGGTTGAAGAAGGGAACACCCAAAGAACATATGTTGGAAATCACCAGGTAACAACCCACAACTCCAACATAGGTCATCTTCTTTAAGATTTAGCGAATTCAATCGAATAGGAGTCCAATGAAGGAGATTTATAGAGAAGAATTTAGATTGCATTAGTGAAGGTGCAATTTTATTACGGAGAGAGAGCCTACCAATAAGCTGCCAAGGATCATCAGAGATATGATCAGTGAGAGTATGATCAAAATGATGCAACCATTTACGTTGAGCGACAGTTGAGGTAGGCAGTATAGAAGATGACAAGAATTTATAAATTTTGGAGGCGACATGACCATTCCGAACCCACACTTGGAAGAGGGTAACCGTGGGGGAGGAAGGATGGAGGCGCAGCTTAGAAAGAGCCACCTTAATCTTAAGGAAGGTATAAAAGTCCAAGTTAGATAACGAAAAGTGGTTCGCTAAGGAGGAAAAAGGAAGAGGTTGATCTTGATCATCATAAAGATGTTTAACAAGCGATATACCTTTACCAGCCCAATAAGTCATCATAGAAGGATCAATATTGATCTTGATTCTAGAATTCCGCCAAATAGACGACCATCTAGATTTATGAAGTGGAACCGCCACCTTCTTATCAATCTTCCGGACCGCCGCGATCGTATCTAGAATAATGGATCGGGAAAAATGAATAGAAAGGGTATTCGTAGTCATAAATGAGGCAGTCGGCAAAGGAGAGGCTAGAGATTGTTCTATTAACAGCCAAGGAGGAGAGAACCATAAGGCGCCCTGAGATGCCAAAAAGGCAAGTTGGTATTTTTCCCAATTAGGAAGGTTACAACCTCCCATGTCACAGGATTGACGTAAAAATTTATAAGCAATTCGAGCCCTCTTACCATTCCATAAGAATTTAGACGTAAGAACATCAATTTCATGAAAGAAGGATGCAGAAATAGTAACCGGGAGCATAGAGGAGACAAAATTAATGATAGGGGTAATCACCATTTTAAGCGTTTGCAGACGTCCCCACCAAGAAATGTGTTTCGGAGACCAGGTTTCTAGAAGTTGCCGCACTTTAAGAATGGTTTGAGCTTCATTGTAAGAGGTGGTAGCAGAAAGGGAAGAACAGAAATAAATACCTAAATACTTTAACCGTGTAGATTGCCACTTGAAGCCCGCAGACCCATATGGTGAGAGAAACAGTACGCATTCAAAGGGAACATCTCAGTTTTATCTCTATTGAGGGTGTATCCAGAGACCTTGGAAAAGAGAAAAATCGTGTCAGAAATTGCAGGAATGGCCAATGTAATATCGTCAGAAAAAATAAGAACGTGATCCGCGTAGGCAGCTGTTTTGATACAATGAGGACCAAAAGAAAAACCTTTAATATCAGGATGGAGGTCAATCATCCTGAGAAGAGGATCAATGGATAGCAAGAATAAAAGGGGGGATAGAGGACAACCCTGTCTAGTACCTTGGCGAAGATTAAAAAAGGATGAAGTAGCCCCATTAACTCGTATATTAGCTCTAGGTGAAGAGTAAAGAGACATAACCATCTGAATGAAGGAGTCTCCGAGATTATGAGCACCTAAAACGGCACGCAAGAAAGGCCAAGAGACCTTATCAAAGGCCTTTTCAGCATCAAGTGCCAAGGCTGCGGCCGGAAGCTGAGAACGTTTAGCAGAACCAAGAATATGGCAGAACGTTCGAATATTATCACGCGCCAGACGCCCTTTTACAAAACCTGTTTGCGAGGGATGAATCAGTTGAGGAATAAAGGATTCTAGACGCTTAGCTAAGATCTTCGCAAAGATCTTAGCTTCCATATTGAGCAGAGAGATAGGTCGGAAATTTTTGGGGTCAGAATGGTCTTTTCCCTCTTTTGGAATTACTACGATTGTGGCATCAGCGGAAGAACCAGAGACAGAACCATCCTTGATGAAAGCATCAAAAACAGATTTTAATTTGGGAACAAGTACCGGAAGAAATGTTTTATAAAACAGAATAGGGTATCCATCAGGACCTGGTGCTTTCCCAGAGCGAATATCCTTAATAGCAGCGGTAATTTCGTCAGAGGTAATCGGACCATTCAAAGAGGAACTGTCTTCTACAGATACTGATTTTATGGGAATTGTTCGTAGAAATTCTTGACATTGCTCAAAAGAGGCCTGATTAGATGGAGTGTATAAGTTAGTATAAAAGTCACGAAATACTTCAAGAATCTCCGAAGTCTGGAATTTCTTAGAACCCGAGTGATCATTAATAGAGGAAATCCGGGAAGATATACGAGAAGATTCTTGAAATTTTAATGTGGCCGCAACGACCTTGCCAGCTCTATTTTTTAATAGTAGCGCCTTAGATTTTTGAGCTTGAAGGCCAATATGAGCTCTTTTGGTGACAATAGAATTGTATTTATATTTCAATTGTTTAATGGACTGTAGACAGGATTTATCCTTGGAATGACGAAAAAGAGATTCTTGTGTTTTAATCTCACTAGCTAAATCTGTTAGTTCTGACCTAATAGCAGCATTCCTTCTTGACATACATTTAATGACGTGACCACGGAACGTACATTTAAAGGAATCCCAGAGCACCACCGGGGAATCTACTGAACCTTCATTTTCGAGAAAAAAAGACTGAATTTCTTCAGAAAACTCAGAGACCTGAGAATCATCATACAGGATTTCTGTATTTAGTCTCCATGATCGAGATGTCGTCATGGGAGCAAAGGACAACAGAGTGAAAGAAATCGCGGCATGGTCGGAAACCAAAATGGGATGAATAAGAGGAGAGGAGGAGGAATGAAGAAGAGAGGGATGAACCAAGAGATAGTCAATACGCGAGAAAGTAGAATGAGGGGAGGAGAAAAAGGAAAAGTCACTACTAGTGGGATTAAAGAGGCGCCAAACATCCTGAAGATGAAGGAGGGAACACATGTTAGTCATTTGTTTATGCGCTTTCGGGGGGCGAAAATGAAAAGCTGAATTTCTATCGAGAAGTGGATCCATTGGTAAATTAAAATCTCCACCAACAATAAGATTACCAGAATGGGGAGTGTCATGCAATTTTTTAGTTACTAATTTCCAAAACAGTGGATCATCTTTATAAGGGGCATAAATATTCATGACAAAGAGATCAACGTTACCATCAGAGAGCTTAGACAATAACCAGCGACCCTCTGTGTCCTGCTCAGAAGAAATAATAGACAAGCCAGATTTTTTAGAAACCAGCGTAATGACCCCATTCCTTTTACCACATGCATCTGAACAGGCAACATCCGAGACCCACTCCTTCTTCAGAAATAGGGCCTCCCTACCCGAAACCTTTGTTTCCTGTAATAGTACAAGATCTGAAGCGAGAGATTTGCAGTAGTTTAACATTTTTGACCTCTTAACTGGGTGATTCAAGCCCTTAACATTAAGGGACAATACATTTAAACCAGGCATGATCCAAGTAGGGGAACAAAAGAAAGAGACAAAGATGATACTATATAAACAAACATAGTAATGACAAACCTCCAAACACCGCACAAATACATTGAAAAGAGAAAGGCCATTGAGGAAATCCAAGGAGGCAGAAAAGTGAAAAAATAGCGAGAAAAAGAGAGAAGAAAGGGGAGAAGAACAAAGAAGGGAGGTCTGAAAAAGACCCAATTCATACTCGGGGGAACGTGAAAAGGGGTATCAAGGGAGCCGTTATGAGGAGAATAAAATGTAATAACATCAGCCCCAATAAGAAGCATTTTTTTAAACAGATATTAAAGAGAAAAAACAATTGGAATAATCATTAATAATAGAAACATCATATAAAAGCATAAACTTGTGAAAGTGAAAAAGAGAATAAATAGAAATAAAGTAGACAACTGTTGTAGAAAAATCCTGTAAGAAGAGCACTAATTACAACAATATGAAAACGTAAGTAATAAGCGAAACGCTAAACAGGAATACAGTAAATATGCACAGAAAAAGACGCATAAGAAACCATATAACACCATGCCTTCGAATACATGAGGATGGTTAGCATCAAATAGAAAATCAGAGAACACATCAAAAAGCAGAGAATGAAAGTAAACATAACCAAATGAAAGAAGGCATCCTGTAAATCTAGTACCTAATAACAATGGATAGGGTTATCCATCAAGGAAACAATAAAGTGCTATATAGGTAAATAGCGTGACCCAATCAACAGACACAGTTAAGAACTATGAAACAGGGTAATCCATAAAGGTATGGAACAACTAGAAAAGGGAATGAATCAATTCAAAAATAGATACACTCTGAAGAGAAGCATCTTAAATATAGCCTAAAAACCATCTTAGGAATACTTTTATATAAATGCATTCAGTGTAAAAGAGAAGAAACACTTTACAAATAAGGCAAAATCTTGGAAATGAAAGGTAGATACTTGAACATGGTAGAGAGTAAACAAGCAATGAAATATTACCAGTGAATTATAAACAACAATGAAACACTAATAACCGAAAGGAAGAAGAAACAGAAACCAAAAATGTATAAGAAATTGGAGACAAAGATAGAAGAAGAAACAGGCCACGTACAAAGAAAGATGAAGTGCAAGGGAAGACCCGCAGAAAAAAGAAGGAAATAAAAAACGAAGAACACAGGAGCAGAAAAACCTATACCAGGACCAGAGATACAAACCCACTAACAACACAGGAAAAGAGGAGCAGGAATAGAGACGACATAAGAGTTATGTGAAGAGAAATAAAACACTACGTAGGAATAAACAAAACAATAAACACCTATTCCTCAAAAAGAGAAGGGAAGAACACCAGACAAAAAGAGTGATAGATAAGAAAGAACAAAAAACTCCATTGGTAGAGTCAAAAATAAACAACACCAATATACCAACAACCAAGGAAAATAGAACCACCACAGCAAAAAAAAATATATAAGAGAAAAAATTAGGTCAATCTATCCGAAAAAGAAGAGAGAACAGAGGGGACATAAGTCTACACTTCAGGTGCCCGAAGCACCAGGATCCATCGAAGTCGCCCGTTGAATCTCCATCTGTATTTCCATCTGATTATCCAAGAAGGAAGCGAGATCTGCTGGTTCGTCAAAAATCCTGGAACGACCCTTGAAGGTAATGCGAAATTTCGAAGGACCAGAGAAGGAACAGGGAATGTTCATCTCAGAAAGACGTTTCCGAAGATTGAGGAAGCCCTTCCTTCGTATGACTGTGTCTCTGGCGAAGTCCTGAGAAATTGAAATTCGATGACCCTCCCAGGAGATAGATTTAACTTTCCGCATGTGAGCAAGAATTTGCTCCGTATGTTGATGACGCAGTGGCTTAAAAATAATCGCTCTTGGCTGTGTTGCAGATTTAGAGCGAAAAGTGGGGACACGATGTGCCCTTTCAATTTCAAAGTCCCTTTGAAATGAGATTTGTAGAGTAGAAGGAATCCATTGATATAAAAAATCAATCATAGAAGAAGATGATTTCTCTGTATCTTCCGGCAAACCAAAAATGCGCAGATTAGATCTACGATTTCGGTCCTCCTGCTCAGTGAGATCCTTTCGCAATGCCGCCATTGAGCGCTCTAAGTGAATGAGAGACCTGGATTGTTTCTGCATGTTATCCTCTGCACCACTGATACGTGTCTCTGTGGCTGAAACACGAATAGAAAGGGCCTTGAAGTCATTTCTAATAGCAGACACCTCCACTTGCAATAAATCCGTGTTAGTCTTTGTTGACTGCGCAATATCATGAACCTCATTAAGGCGCGTTAATATTGTGTCAAGAGTGGAATTGGTGTCTGACTGAGAGGCTCAGGTGTAGGAGACAATGACTTAAGTCTTTTAAGAGATGCACCAGTATCTTTCGGGTCTTTATTTGTGGAGGAACGACCCATATTTGCAGCCATGAAGCAAGAACCACAAAGAACAAGCATTGGAAATGCAATAGGTCTCGCACCATTAGAGTTAGTGCTTTTAGAATTGTTTATGGGTTTTTTTTGTAAATGTTTAGCATTTTTGTTTCCTGTAGCCAATGCTAAAGTATTACAAATAAAAAAAGCCATAAACATTTCTAAAAGCTCTAACTGAAATGGTCTGAGAACTATTGCACTGTGTGAGGGTGAGGGTGAGTGAGGGTGAGGGTGAGTGAGGGTGAGTGAGGGTGAGGGAGTGAGGGTGAGTGAGGGTGAGTGAGGGTGAGTGAGGGGTTGAGGGTGAGGTGTTGAGGGTGAGGGTGAGTGAGGGTGAGGGTGAGTGAGGGTGAGGGTGAGGGTGAGTGAGGTGTTGAGGGTGAGTGAGGGTGAGTGAGGGTGAGGGGTTTTGGGTGAGTGAGGGTGAGGGGGAGTAGTTGAGGCTGAGTGAGGGTGAGTGAGAGTGAGGGTGAGTGAGGGGTTGAGGGTGAGGGGTTGAGGGTGAGTGAGTGAGGGTGAGGGGTTGAGGGTGAGTGAGGGGTTGAGGGTGAGTGAGGGGTTGAGGGTGAGTGAGGGTTTGAGGGTGAGGGGTTGAGGGTGAGGGAGGGTGAGTGAGGGTTTGAGGGGGAGGGGTTGAGGGTGAGTGAGTGAGGGTGAGGGGTTGAGGGTGAGTGAGGGTGAGGGGTTGAGGGTGGGTGAGTGAGGGTAGTATGTAGTGAGGGTAGTGAGGGTGCAGTATGCTTTGGGCAGATGAGCAACCTCTAAAGCCAATGCCTACAGTGAGCGGAAGTATAAGTATAAGAAATCATGCCTCATTTGCAAATAATACAACCAAAATGCTGCAGTTGCTACACAAAGAGATAGAATAAACGAAAAGGCTAAATAAATGTAATTTATTTTGCGACTGGAATGGAGGGAACGTATGAAACGTGGACCCCTAGTTACCAGTAAGTAGCCCAACATATGAAATCGATCGTAATAAATACAAACGATAACCGAGAACACCCTCAGAACTTCTCGAAAATCCTTGCTAATAATAAATCAACTACAACTAAACTACAGTCAAAACAAGGGACTAAGCAGTGTGAAAGTATAAAATGATGAATCGGTATATGTGTTTGTGCCAAACGCATCACATCACATCACTCAACATTCAAAGTGTTCATATTAAAAGGTAGTTCACCTGCAAATGTAGCGCAAGAGAAGCATTTCGTTAAAATGGCTTTACAATTATTCGAAGTCCCGGAAAACGCTAACACTTTTAATACTGGCAAAACGCCTATTAAACATCTTTTTTAAAATTAGTTGTCTAAAATCGTTTATAGGTAAAACACTGAGATTTCAAAATGGACTGCGGTCTGAATTGATCATAAAAGAAACGTTTGCAAAATCTAGTTGGTATTTTGAATGGCAGATTTCACGGCAACGACTGGTTTACAAATACACTAACATAGCAAACCGGCATTAAATAAAACCAAAACTCGTAGTCCCCGTCTTTTGCAAACCACACTATAAGCACCATAACGAAGTACACAATAAAATGGAATTTATTTTCTGCGTGGGGGGTGAGAAACGTACGAACTCCCAAAGCAATCAAATGGCTTTTGCATTTAACCCTCATTAACAACAGGATGCAAGTCATTAAGTATTCAGTCGACTTTTTATAGCGAGCCCGGAAGCACTTGAGACACTTATGTCTGTAAATTTACTCCTTGAATTCTAAACTTAATTTCCGCAGGATTCCTTGACAAGGTTGTTTTTTTTCAATTGTCTGTCATCTACCTGCTAAATGTAGAGTGAGCAAAAAATGTAGCGCAATCTTCCGTTCTTGGTAAACCTTCGTATGGTTTCAGGACGAATTCTGTTTTGGGGAGAAAAGAGAGGGGGCGAGGCAGCGAGTGCGAGCTTTAGTTCTGCGCCTGTACACAATTTATGCGCAGACTTCCTGAGCTTCTGACCAAATAGTCACTCGACCATAGTCTGGTCTTCCAGACCGCTATCCCTATATAGTTACCGCATGAGCACCCTTTTTTGTTCAGAATCAATTTTTAAATTTGCACAAAAAGGACGATTTTTTTATAAATGAACTGAACGGACAAAACAAGCATCAGGCAGACCATTCAAGTAAAACTGGTTTGGTCAATGCCCGGAAGCTAATGAGCAGCTGCTTCGAATTTCAACACCTAGGCGGTATATTGTCAGCTGGAATGTTTTTTGTGTGTAAAAGAACCCCTAGCAATGCAATGTACAATATTAGAAAACAAGTTATGTCCGCGCAGCATCACTCAGCTGTTCTAAAGCATCTCGAACAGCCCTAATGCAGCACATTCGGCTTAGCTGTTCTACAGCTAGAGAAGAGTTATGCACGGCGGGCAGGGGAGGGGGCGGAGCGGGGAGAGCGAGAGCGGCATGTGGGTGTGAAGAAGCCGGGACTTTGAAGTGAAGCTAAGCTTCACTTCAAAGGTGTCGGAGGAATGCGGGCGGCTGTGCACGCGCTTTTAAGCTCAATGCACATGCGCATTGAGCTTAAAAGTCACGGGCACTGCAAGGAATCGCCACGATTCCTTGCAGTGTGGATAAAGAGTGGATAAGTCCCAATACTCTCGCTTGCTCGATGCGCATGCGCATCGACAGGCGAGACCTAAAAATAGCCAACCACTTGAGGAAGAAAAGAGGCCAAAAAAAAAATCAAGGAATAAGGCGCCTTAACCACAGCCAAAGCCAAATAGACTAAAGAGGCGGACTTATATGCACTGTATTCGCAGGAAGGACATAAAAGAACCTTGTAAATATCAAAAAGGCCAAAGTAGAGACACTCCACGTAAGTAAAATACAGTGCTAGCTTCAAAGAGCTGCACTGAGGTAGCCAAAGCGTCAGCAACAAAATAACCAGCCAAGCAGCACAACGTGAAGAAAAAAAAGAAGAAGAAAAAGCAAAAAGTTACCAAATGTAGACACTGGAGGTTAATTGGCCCAGATATCCTGCTGAACCGGCAAGAGTGTATCCAGTTCGTCGATTCTGAGGAGAAAATGCCAATCTCCGTCACAAGCGGGTAAAATGGCGGCCGCCCGTCAAGAAAACGACCGTCCCTTCAGCCTGTCAGGAATGCGCTCAGTTGCAGCCGAAATCCGCCGAAACCGGAATCAAATGGCTCTCTGCATGTTCCGCCGTTCAGGAGAGCTGTCCCGTTGAAGAGGGGCACCCGGAAAGTGGTAAAAAACTCCTAACGGACCTTAATCGCCCTGGAGCTCAAGCGCGACACGCCATGATGCAGCGGCGCGCAAGCCACGCCCCCCGCAGTCCCTCTATGTTTTTGATATTTTATTGCTTGCTCTGAGCCGTTATGATTATTCCGAGATGACCTGCCACAAAGTGCAGTTTTCTGAAAGCACACACATACATACATACATACAAACACACGTGCGCGCACAAGCTTGTAAGCCATCATGCACATACAAGTACATGCAGACAAAAGTTGTAAGCACACATGCACACAGAGACAATGCACGTGATCTGTAGCAGTCTGTCTGCGTTCCATATATTATAGCTCACTTTGAGCCTCTGTATGATAATTCGGAGGTGAGCAGCTGAGACCTGCAGTTTTCTGAAACGCACACAAGTAGAGATAGGAGTATTGGGAAGAGTACATTGTGTCCAACCTAAACCAAAAAAATAAGCCGGGACTGCATCGACTCAATATCCTGTGATTGTGTGCAAATCACTTATACTCCACATGCCAAAAAAATAGAAAGTGATCTTATGTAATGTAAATGGTGATTAATTAAAGCGCTCCAATACCTTCGGGTCAGATAGAGTTTGCGCTATATAAAAGTAAAAAAAAAAAAAAGAAGAAATAGTACCTCAATTACAGCGTAAGCAGCGGACAAACACTAATTAAGATAAATCAATCTATACTTGGTCTAAGCACCACAGAAAGAAAAGGAAGTTACGCAGGAAGTGACACCTCGCACTCCCCGCTGAATTTAAAAGCAGCAAAGAAGAGTGATGCTAATGATGGTAAATAAAAGCCCCCTTGTCTTCTTTTTTTAGACTCCATTGGCCAAGCAACAACGAATGCGGCCACCTGCAGGCTCAACCTAACAAGCATTTGCAATGCAATACGTCTCGAATTGATGTGTTTCGAAAATGCGACACCTATTGCATTACAAATGCTAGTTAGTAAATATGCCCATGCAGTACTTTAACACCTTCGCTGCGGCGGCTATTCCGTCGCAGCGCTAAGGGGGCGGGGGGCTGCGTGGCGCGCCCATGCTGGTGACGGAACCGCTCCGTCACCAGCCTCGGTTGAGCTGTGCTCATGACAGAGCGGTTCCGTCATGGCTCCGCCCGCTCAATAGAACGTGTCGCGCTGGCGTGAAATCAGCGCCACGCAGGCGCGTCGGTCGGATCATGACGGAACCGCTCCGTCATCAGCACAGCGTTGCCGCGGCTGATGACGGAGCGGTTCCGTCATCAGCGCGGAAAGAGTTAAAATTTTAATAATGGCCGGGCCTCTTTCTGTAGATGAGCTGTATCTAAAGAATGGGGCGTGGCTGCCATTAATGTGAAAGTGTGGTATGGGCACTTTTACCAAAAAAAAGCATTTGTTTGTCAAGTCTTACAAGGCATCTATAAAGGTAAGTAGGCGAAACCTAAACATCTTTATGAAGCACTTGAATGATTCCTAAACAATAGCTGTGCAACATATGGTTTCACACCCTTTTTTTTCACGTCCATCCTGGTGAAAAATCTTTTTGTGAAATGTACTAAATCAAATTTGTTTTTCCTCTTTACATGTTGCATCGTCACAAGCAGTGAAAAAATGGTGGAAACTGTTGCCTGCATGCGTGCAAAGTTCTGTGCTATCACATTGAGTCCGGCGAGAAGTCTCTGTGGGATGCATCTCAAACTTTTGAACCTAGAGTTTATCATGTGCTGTGAGCTGCACGAGATATATTAAAAAGCGAAAAAATATTTGCAATGCAATAGGTCTTGCATTTAAAAGCGAGACCTATGGCATTAAAAAAAAGTTGCTGCAATTGTCCTCGCTGCTTGAAAAGAGAAAACACATGGTGCACTGAATGTAAGCAAAGCACATCATGACTGCAGTAGGAGAAACTCAAAGAAAATAGTGCTTACAGACTAAACAAGACGTACTGTGTAACAACTGAAGTAAAAGGGGCAGTCGCCGTGGGAGGTTACAAATGAAGACAAGGCAGTACTAAGGAGGGACTAACAAGCCTATTAATGAATCAGAAGCCAGCATTTACGACGGACAATGACACAAGCTAAGGGCAAATACGGGCAGAAAATACGCAGGGCTTCTACTCCAGTCCATACTCCACTACAGCAAGTCTCGCAGCACGGGGCATGCATGCTGACTTTAGGCCTGACCTAAAAAGGGGACAGGGGAAGGAAAGACTTTAAATCCAAAATTGCTTTTCCATGAAAAGAGACTCCACATAAGCAGGGTTAGGAAAAACAGTAGTGTGCCAGGCACGTGCAGAAATAGAATATATTCACAATTGCGAAGCTCATATGGCCTATTTCAGAAGGCTATTTGTGCACGTAATTTTGACTTAACATGCTCAAATAGCTTCCTGTATGATTACAAAATGTCAATTGCAATTAATGAAAATCACTTTTGTACAATAATCAATTCACAGGGAGTGATGTTCCGGGTGGGAATGCTCTGGCGATCTGAGGACTCCCAACAGCTGACACATTTATGGGTGTTCACAAACTCACTCTACCAACCACTCCTATTCTGGAATCAGTTGAAGATTTACTCCTGAAAAGGGCAAGAGTAATTCCCTTCATAGTCTAGGGAGTTAAGGAAAATACCCCACACATTGGTGGGAGTAAAGCCCTCCTCCTTTTGTTCATTCCAATGTTTGACTAACATGCACCCTCAAAAAGTGTTCTTTACTGCATTTGCTATGTCTTTCTGCAAAGCCAGTATATATGCCACACTTCTTCCAGCAGTCTCCTCACACATCGCTACAGGGATCCACTCATCAGGCTCTCACATTGAACCTCGCTCCCATCATCTTTCACAGGGATCTCTGGTCTTGGCAAGCAGGTAGTCAGTGGTGCTCCAGGGACACGTGGTCTTGGATGTCACTGGGTGATGTCCCCTCACACAACAGGCAGAGTGGCAAGGCTTAGCCTCCACCCTGGACAAAAGCAGAAGTCATACAGAGCTTCCCCTTCTCACACAGCACATCTGGCTCCTGACAGTTGACAATTTTAGGAGCCTCGAACACCTCTTCTTATAGTCCATCTCCAGACACCAAAATGTGATTTGGGGTTTGAACCTTTGAAACTTGTGTTGTGGTCTGCTTCATTTTGAAGTGTTCTGCTCTCTGACCTGACCACAGCTTCACACCTGGATGTCTGCCACAGTGATTTGTGTATGAAAAGGTTAACAAAGGGCCACCGCCCTACTCTTTATAGTTCTTCAATCAGCCTCATCTCCTTTCTGAGATGTGCCTAGGCCCCTTTTCAGTGGCCTCTCTCCGAATCAAAGAGCACCCATGGATGTGTGCTGGAGAGCCTGGTTCTCCGTCCTCCAGTGTGTGCCCCACCCAGCTCATAGCAATGCAGCAATCCACAAATCTGTCTGGGGGGGGGGTTATTTCTCTATCACCCAGCTCCCAAGGTTAGTTACTTATGTCTAACTCTCTCCATAGAATAACTATGCCCACAGCGATCGATTGTGTTTGTATTAATGTACCCTAAGGCGCATATGTTGTAGTTGGTACCATTTTCTGTTTTTCTTTGCTCCTATGACTGGGCATTAAGTTGATTAAAAATATTCTACAAAAGACAACTTCAAGTATGGAAATTGAACAGAGGAATACAAGGATTGTGTGGTGTAGGCCCATACCATAAAGTGGCAACTTGGGACCAAAGTTTGTCAACCCCAAATGGACCACTAAGAGCTCACATGGCCAGAACCTCAGTCTCAGGGAAAAAGGCCCACTGAAACCCCATCAAAGAACAGTCCCTGAGATCAGATGACAGGAGCAAGGGTTAAAAAAAAGCTGTTGACCAATTCCAACCTAAGCAAGTTGGAAGACATGACCCACTTGAGGTTTAGATGTAGGCTGAAACCCAGAAGAGACCTTGAACTAGAGTTCCGTATTCCCAATGAAGACAGGAAAAAATATAGAAGGGCAGTGCTGGGAATGCCATCCCTTTTATCATTCCCAGCTATGAAGGGTGGGGCTGGCATACGCAGCATTTAAAGTATAATAAATAAATAAATAAATAAGATCTGGGATAAAGAAGAGGGACATAAAGATAAAATATTTTTCTTGACACATTTTAGTGACCACATTTAATTGAAGAATGAAGAACAGGTCGCATTTAAATTGAAACCACCACAATCTTACTTCCAAGCCATGAAAAGGGCATAATACTTTCAGCCATTCAAAAGGAAGCAGTATTGCATCAACTTGGCCCATGAGCAGGTTTTTTTGTCATTGACCCCATTATACATAAACATTTGTGGTAACACTATTTTGTCTGTGTTCCAGACAGGCTGTTGCTTGGTACCTGCCGCCAGCTCCATCCGGTGGGTTGATCTGTAGTTGAAATACCATGGAAAATGTCCTCTTTCAAACGTTCAAATATTGGGAGGTCTGACACTAGTACGACAGAGCAAATGATTTTAAAAAAAGTATGTCATGTCCTTGTCAAAGCTTTAAAATACAAAGAAATTAGGAAATCATATGAAAGAGAAATAGAATACAATTAAGTGCATAGAAAGCCCTTTAAATAATTACTTATCTCAGTAGGGTTTTTAGGTACTTCACTGTAGTGTGTCAGCAGATTGATGGTGCATTAGGGTGTACATGTATAGAAGGGTAGTTTGAATGTATAACCTGTACTTAACTGCAATAGAATGATCATAGATCTCCTGCTTTCGGGGCATTCCTCTGGAACCTTTACCAGAAACCCTAAGGAGGAAAATAAACAATTGAAAATTCTGCAAACGAATGAAACCCCATGTCATTATTTTCGCTTATTGACCTGCACTACTCTCTCCTGTTTTTCATCACTCTTGTCCTCGAAATCAACCTCCAGGTGACATGCTCTCACTATACCATCCCCCAAATTAATAAATGTACAAATATGTTTAGAACATTTTCCATGTTGCATATTGAATGGAGCTGTTTTGTCATTGCAGGGGCGTTTATGATCCCTTTCCTTATCTTGCTGGTGGTTGAGGGTATCCCATTGCTTCACCTTGAATTTGCCATTGGACAACGGCTTAGGAAGGGAAGTGTGGGTGTTTGGAGCACTATCCATCCGTATCTAAAGGGAGTTGGTAAGTTATACTAATGGCCATAGTTTGTAGGATTACTTTAAGAATAAAATAACTTTATTGAATTTCTATAGTACTCATTGGCTACCAATGTAGCCAGTAGATTTTTTAGTATTAGAACAAAGAGCTCTAAAATGCCAGGTTTGATTTATTTAAAATTGCTTTACACATGCCATTCAAATGAATCTTAATTCAACTCGCCCTGCTGAAATGCCACATAATCAAATGCACATTAAAGCTTTAAAACCTTATTTTAATTTAGGATTTCTGGACCATGTCGATATTATTTTAATGTCACAAGATAGTGATCATAAAGGTACCTTGAATTTGTAGTTTTCATTTGACTGATTTAAAAAAAAAACATTACACATATTTGTCATATTTTTTAAAATGTTTCCAGCAACGGTTGCATACTATGAAAACTTTACATTTCTAAATGTAATACAATCTCATCACTTCACACTAATATAAAAAGACGATATTTTATACTCTTATATTATTCTGTTTCTAACAATATTATGGGCAAACAGATAGTAAAAAACATATAGCAATCTGAAATCCTAGTAAGAATTTAAGTATCACTTGTTTATAGGGCTTATATTTCCTTTACCCATAATTATCACCAAATGAAAAGAAACTTGATTAAAAGATTTTGAAATGTCTACACCAACAGCTTTATCCGATCATTATGTTGTCTATGAAAGCAACATATCGGCACATTTAAACACGTTTTTTAGTCATGGATGATCTGAGTGTACATAACGGACAAGTTGCAGAAAGTAGTACTGGTAGTGGTTCAGGTGTGTGTCACCTGAACCTGTGGTAACTGAGGTGAAAGATACCTCGGTGGGCAGGTGTAAAACAAGGAAATGGGGATGTTCTGTCATCCTATGTCAACAGTGTCATTGACAAAGCTGATCCATGGGGTCTGATCAGTCTAGTGTCTAACTCCATGGGATGTCTTCATTTACGCCCTTGGTATGAGTGGCCAGATGAAAGACCCAGTGTTTTTCCCTCCGAAACAGAGTTTGTTTGTCCCAATAATTATGTGCTTCCAGGATGGTCCACTGGAGGTCAACAGGGGTATGACTGTTGATCACGAAATGCGTACTCATCTCAGTGGTACTTCGATTGCACCGTAAATTACTGCGGTGTTCAGTGATCCTAGTCTTTGCCAGTCTTGTCTTCATGCCAACGTATTTTAGGGAACAAGGGTAGTTGATAAAATATAAGCAGTTCTTGGAGTTGCAATTGGTGTTGCCCCTCTGTGTCCACGTATGCAAAGGATCTAACTTGATTTCATTTTGTTGCTTTTGTGAGATGGTATACACCACATGAGCCACACAGGTAGTTTCCTGTGACTGTGGGAAGGTTCCAAAGGGGAATGCAAAATTGGCCAATGTGTCCGTATAATTCTTTCTATGTGGCTGAAGTTTGGATTGGAAGTGGTGACACAAGTGTTATTGCCTTTGTGAGAAGTTAGCCTGGCATATGATGTCCACGAGTTCTAGTGGGTACCTTGCACCAGTCTAATCGACATTTATTGATGGTGGTTGTAAAGTCAACTTTATAGAAAGCTATCCTTGTGGTAGCATGAATCAGCAGTCCTCAGGCTAAGACTTCAGTAGGCGAATTAAGCAAGTTGTTTTACCAATTATAATCCCTTGAGTACCAAATGAAAGGACACCACACAAGGTATATATCAAATATATATGTATTTAATCTAAACACAACCCCTCTGCACTCTTTATGAGATTAGAGGTCAAAATATAATACAAGTCACACAGTTAATATACGATAAATTGCACAGTATACGTTATGCCCTAGGGGCCTCACAAACCATATACTAAGAAAGTGGTATAAGTACCACAAGAGAGTTAGAAAGTAGGCCTAGGGCCTGTGGAATCGCTGGGGCTACACTAATCTACCAAAGGTTAGGAAGTAGGAGGCCCACGGGAGCCGCGTACTGTGTCTAAACACAGGTGCAGGTTAGCATTGACTCTCTATGGAGTTCGTAAAAGTCACAAATATGCAATTTAAGGACACTTCCGGATGGACTACGTGTCTTTTCGTGTCGGGTTTCGTCGTCGTTTTCTATGGAGAGCTGCAAAGAAGTGCTGCAGGCGACCAGAGGAAAAGTGTCCGGGTGGATCCAAGGGTGGATCGAAGAACTGAAGAACCTGAAAGCAGAAGGGACAGAGTCTGGGTCACTAGCCAGTAACCAGGAAGGAACCAGGAAGGAACCAGGCGATGTCGAGTGATTTCAGGTGAAGTAGTCGAACTTGTCTCTTTAGCCACGAGGTCCAGGAGGCATCAACGATGACCAAGCACTGGATTCAAGCTGCCCACAATGGATCTAGATGATTGTAGTGTCGGTATCCGGATTGGACCCAACAAGCCTTGGCAACCGCAACCCACGCAGGATGTTGAGATTTGCTCTGTGGCAGACCAGCAAGGTCTGTGGCGCGTCTCCTTTTCAGAGAAGCTGGAGAGAAGCCTGGAGCAACCAGGAAAGCAAGTTAAGTTTAAAGAAAAGGTCTTCGGGGGCTCACTAGCCAATGGGCAAGGAACTGGGAAGAGACATCGAGCTCAAAAGCAAAGGTGGGGCCCACAGGACACTCGCAGAGTGTGGGGGCCTGGGCTTTGGTGCAAATGGTGCTCGGGGCTTCTTGTACCCTAATGCACAACTTACTGAGGCTTCAGGAAAGGAGTGCAGGTAGCAAAATGCAGGATGTCCAGGGTGTCCGGTCCCACGTCTCTCGTGTCTGCCACGGGTCTCAGCTTTGCTGTGGATGTGGGTCAGAGTCAGAGAAGTCTGGAATTCCAGTTTCTATGTTGCAGATTATTTGGAATCCGGCGGGAGCCTTGAAAATGCAGACCGGCAAAGTTGCTGTTGGTGCCTGTACGAACAGGGTGGTCACTCCTTGACCACAAGGGAGATATCTTCCATCTTCCAGTCAGAATGGAACGTCGAAGGTTCAGGATATGTCTTTCAAAGATTCGTCCAGGGTAATCTAAAGTCCTAGGGACACAGCTCCTATACTTATACTAAGGATGGGGGCTGGACTACCTGGCTAGGTTCTTCCTCTTGGTGGACCTGGGCAGGGGGTGGTTACACCCCCTTCCCTTTGTCCAGTTTTTGCGCCAGAGCTGGGGCTGAGTGCCCCAGCAACTGGTTTGAACAGGGCTATGCATGGAGCACCTTCTATGCCCCAGGCAGTGTCTGGAAAAGCATCTGCTGATGCAGCCCTCCCTGCCCCAATACACAAAACCCTGTCTGGGGAGGTGCTGGCACCTCCCTGGGCAGGAAACCTATTGTCCAGGCCTCCCCTGCTGGAGTTTCATCCAGCAGCAGGAGGTCAGACTCGTGTCTGTGGCAGCAGCATCCATTTTGTGATGCTGAGGCTCTGTTTAACTTTAACCGGGTATAGCAGTAACTACATGTCTTCTCCCTCTAAAAGGGTGGAATGCTACCCCCGCCGCCAGGACAGGCGGGGGGTGGGGGGTGGGAGGGTAGTATTCCAAAGTGTTTGACACCTTACACAACATGTTTTGATAAAGCCAAACCAAAGTTAGCATTAACCACGAGGATTATAATGCACTTAAGAGTATATGGTATGGCTATATCATAGAACAGCTATAAGGAGATGGTTCCGAAAGCTGCAGAGGGGCTCAGTTCATGCTAGGGCACCCTCTCACATAAAACAAAGCACTCTGCCTCCAGTATTGTCAAGGGCGGCCATAGAAGTGACTTATAGCTGTATATGTGTCTATATGTATATATAGATATAGGTATACTATATCTAAGTAAGGAGTGATTACACCACCTTACCCAGGCTGTGTGAACAGACCTGTGGTGTCAGTGTGGATGTTCAGCCAGGGGTGGCATAATACATGCTGCAGCCCCTGGTAGGCCTTGGGTGCACCTATGCCCTGGGTACCTGTGGTACACTATACAGGGGCTCACAGAGGTGACCCAATACCCAATCTGGTATGTACCAAAAGTACATGGAGTCCATTTTATAGAGAAAGCAGATAGACTGGGGCCCTGATTAGCAGGGTCCCAGTCCAACTAAGTCGAAAACCAGCAAAACACCAGGAAAAAAGTGGACTAAAACAAGGTTGTGTTGTAGCTCCACGCCTTTTTTTTAACGTTTTAGGAAAGATTGTTTTTTTAAAAACTTTTATTTATAAATGTTATGAAGAACAAACAGCGACATTTTGCCTCAGAACAAGGTGAGGGCAGAAACACAGTTAAGAATTTACATTTGCATGCCTGACTGCACAGAGACAATTATCATTTCAGGGCAAAAAAAAGAAGAGTCCAGCTGGTTATGCAATGTCCTCGGAGCCAAATATACCAAGGCCAGGCCTTGTATCCACCCAGAGGACACCAGTCGCCTGCTAACAATAGGGGAGTAACTAGGAATGAAGGAGGAGGAAGGGAAGGTGGGGGAAGAGGGGGAAAGACCTCTTTGGCTGAGCTTAAAAGGGTGGTGTGCAGGTGAATGGGGCAGCTCCCCCCGGTGCTGTGGACTTCTTCGTTCTCGCCTACCCATCTACTGCAGGGGCCTGCGCTTGGTTAACCTGATGCGAGCGTAGAAAGCTTTGCAGTAGTTCCAATATTTTCTGAGGGCATGCTTGTTCAGGCATTAGTTCCCAGAACTCAGAAAGCTGGATGTGGCAGAGAGCTGCATCTCTGAGCCATTCATCCCTTATGCGGCTTGCGCCTGAGGCCCCAGCAGATCGCCACATGTCTCCTCGCCATTAACATCATGGCCGCAAGTCTTCTATTGTCTTTAGGGAGGTTTTTGACATAGACTAGTAGAGCTGTCAACGGGGTGCGCTCTATCCTCCATTCCAGCATTTCATCCAGTGCATCAAACACACATCCCCAGTATCTTGCCACATCCCAGCATTTCCATGGCAAGTACATGAAGGAGGCCTCAGGCGTTCCAAATCAGACACAGCGTGCATCTGTACTCAGCTCTGCCCTGCACATCCACACAGGAGTTCTGTATATTCTATGGAGGAATTTAAAATGAAAAAGCCTATAGTTGGGCTACATATCAAGAGGGGTTATAAGTTGGCGGGCTGAAGGATTGGATAAAAATTCTCCAGAAAGATTTAGTATTTGAATAACAACATGATACTTAAGCACTGAAGCAAACACTGTCTCCCAGGTGGTGCAGGTAGCTAAAGGGGGAATCAGACCACTCTGCATACTCATTGTAAGGATTCTGTGTTTTTTGAAGGGAGATATATGTGGAAAAACACCCTCAAGCTGCTCAAACTTTTGTGCGAGCCAACATGGCAAGTCATCACGATCTTGAGGATCGTTTGCTTATCACTGAGTTAATAATGATAGGACTAATCACAAGCCATTCGCAGTGACCTGGTGCTGGTAGCGCAAAATAGGGACAAGATTCCTATTAAACTCCTAGCTTGAAAGCCTATAGAAATAGGGATACCCGACAAATATAGGAGGTTAAGCCCCCTCACCACGGACTTCTCCAAGTACCAGACCATACGTTGGCAGCACCATGTTACAGGGATTCTGCCCAAAAACAGAACTATGTGTAGGATTATGTGACCTCAGTGCATAGGGACTGAGTCATCCTACCACCTTAGCACCCATGAGCCCAGAACTGACTAGCTGTAGTGTCTCAATTGCTCTCCTACTCACTCACAGAGAAACATATGATTAGACACCACAGAATACAACACTCCTGAATCTCTCAGGAATCGCGGTTGCAGGACATACTCTTTCGCTCGCAGTCTTGTACTTGTCTACAGTAAAATCTGACAAAGACACAAGCCAGTTTTAAATGTTTATTTTAACTACCATGCTCTAATAGGCAGTATATGTGCAACAACAAGCAGAAAAATGCATAATACAAATATGGCCAGCATAGCAATTATGAGGAGATGTCATTATGAAAAGACATACAAGTAGTATTATTATATATTAGAAGATCTCTGGGCCTTGTCTGATAGACCCCATACTTTAGTCTATAGATGGTAAATCTACATCATTGGTGCTATCTCACTCTTCTCTCTGGAAAGGTTCCTCTTCAAGTGTCTCCTACCTATACGTGTATTCCAATAAGACCAAAGTACTTTGTTCCAAACAACACCTGCATCCACAAGTTTTGTCTAGGTGCTTAAGGCCTGGCCAGAACAAAATAACAAGGGGCATTGTTGTTCAACCTTGCTCACAATGTTCAGAGAAAATCCCAGGAACCTGTAGAGTATGAACAGAGCGAAGGGTTAAAATGTGAAAATGGCAATAGAGGCAGTTGGAAAAATAAAATCGTATAGTAATGTGTGCAAAGCAGCTAACAATCTGCAACGTGCTCATGCTAACTTAGAGAAGACGACAATGTCCCCATTGACCATGTGACAATCTGAGAATTTTGCAGTAGTATGTTGTAATACAACACACTGCTTTTGCTTTTTTGAAGTTTTTTAGAAACACATTACTGAATGGCACATAGAACGCATTTTGCCATATTTAATGTCTGACTCACAAAACGGGGTTGTCATACCAAAAAGATATTTTGCAGCTGCAAATCCTGTTATTTTGCAATTTGCGGTAAGCCTACTGGACGTTGGGACAAGGTCTTTGCACCAAGGAAAATAGTATAATTTCTATTGGACAAGGTGACTTTAAGGAAGGCCATTCATCAATGTACCGTTGTTTCAGTCTACGGGCAATGTCAGGGAATAACTCTTGCACCATCACCGGAGCGAAGAAAAGAAGACACCTGGTCCTCACGAATATACTAAATATATTTGTAGGTACCAATGCTTGGGAGAAGAGAAGACATACACATAACCTGTGCATGTGGAACAGGCTCCTTCTTCCCCAAGTGACCAGTGTAAGTGCCTTATACACAATGCTACACAAAGAAGGCACAGTGCCAAATATGAGAAAACATATAGAAATGCAGCACAAGCATAAAACTCTTTTGTTGTTATGTCGACTTCCAGGTAGCATTTCACCAGGTGAACAGAGAGATACTTTGGAATACTTTAAAAGAGCTAGAAAGCCCACGTCGCTTGCTAAGTATATTTAAGGAACTCATAGGAGAATTGGGTGGGAGTAGAGTAGAACTGGATCACAATTGCAGCTTATCCGAGAAAATTGCAATAGGAAATGGACTGCAACAAGGATGTGTGCTGGCACCAACACTATTAACACTTTACTTAACCCCTTCACTGCGGCGGCTATTCCGCCGCAGTGCTACGGGGGCGGGGCGGCCACGCGGCGGGCGCATGCTGGTGACGGAACCGCTCCGTCACCAGCCGCGGTTGCGCTGTGCTCATGACGCAGCGGTTCCGTCACGGCCAACCCGCTCAATGGAACGCTCAGCGCAGGCGCGGAATCCGCGCCGCGCAGGCGTACCGAGCGGGCCGTGAAGGAACCGCTCTGTCATCAGCACAGCGTGACCGCAGCTGATGACGGAGTGGTTCCGTCACCTGCAGGGGAGGGGCTAAAGGATTTGCCTTCAATGCTATCTAGTACTGCTTCTTTCTCTCCTAAGATGGGAGGCCATGTGCCATGCCTCCTCCATGTAGGCAACTTGGTGATAATGAATATCACACAAGTAGGCCTGCAGTGAAAACTTTTACAGGTATTGCGAATTGAAAATCTTGATAGTCAATATGTAAAAAACAAAAATAATGGTATTTGGGTGAAAGGAGAATGTGTTTAAATGGCTCATTATTGCCGAAAAGGGGGATGAAGTAAAATTCTATAGATATATACTAATGCATTTTTGTGCAAACTTAAAGCTTGATTTAGATTTCGGCAGATGAGTTACTCCGTCACAACGATGATGGATATCCTGTCTGCTGAAATATAAATCAAATAATATCCTTTGGGTTTTATAGGTAGGCAGATGGGATATCCGTCACAGTTGTAATGGCGCACAAATTTAGAAAGGGTTATGGGGAATCCGATCTAGTTCCGATACTAAACGGATTTAAAGCAATGGTACAAGAAAAATTGCTAAATGGGACAGAAACCTTATTTTTCAGTAGGATGCAAAATTGGGAAGTTATTGAGGGTCAGTGTTTGAAAACTGTGTTGAATTTGGCCAAATCTTCAATGTTATAGGTGATACGGATGGAGACAAGTTGGACATCTTCGTATCAAATTTCCATGATGTCAGGATTATGATTCTGCAACAAGCTATAAACTGCAGGAGAAAATAAAATTGCGTATTACTGTAGGGAAGAAGTCCAAGGAAATGAGTTAAAATGGGCTGAAAGGTTTAGCGATCATTTGGATTAAATTGTAGAACAACTCAGTCTAAACTCTCCCATTTTAACATCTCTAGTAAAACGTTCTAAATCAAAACTACGAATAAATACTGGAGTAGTTTCCAGAGATAAGTATTTTAGTGATTTGTTATTGTAGCAGTTCATTTTTTTTCATAATACTATTATAGGGTTCAAAGATGAGTGAAACAGTCTTTCTCTATATTTCAGTTTTACTGTATTCTGAAATGAGGCACGCAATTTTTAAATTTCGCATTGATTTAACTAAGCATGGGCGTATTTTGCGGATTCGCAATCCGCGAATTTGCGGATTTGCGTATTCGCGGATTGCGAAAATACGCGAAATCCGCGAATTCTCGCGGATTTGCGTATTTTTTGGGGGTGTGTGTGTTCGCACGGGTTTCTGCAAGTTCGCGAGGGTTTTGTACAATTTCGCAAATTGCGAACTTACTTGTCGGGTCGCCAGTTTTGCGAACTTGTTGTTTCTACGTGCCCAGCCTGTTTGCTAAGATTTCTTCATCACTGCCACCCTCTGTCACCACTGGCACTCTCTTTGGTCACCCATGCCACCCTCTGGCTCACCCATGTCACCCTCTGTGTCATCACATCACCCTCTAGTTCACCAGTGTACATTATTGGGGCAAAACAAAGCACTGCCATCCTCTGTCAACACTGGCACTCTGGTTCACCCATGCCACCCTCTGGCTGGCACACCCATGCCACCCTCAGTGTCATCACAACACCCTCTGATTGACCACTGAGTGAACAAACACCTGCTAAGTGTTTTAAGTTTTGCAAACAACAACACCTGCCCTGCCCCAACTGACATTAATGAAGGTTGGCACCTGCTTGTCTGCTCCCTTTCCTTTTTGTTGCAAATGCAATGTAAATAATTTTTTTTAACAGGATGCAATGGCATACTTGTAACTATTCTGTGACTGTCAGAGCAGGGTCACACAATAGTTGCAAGTAGGCAACCGGATTCTGGAGGGCCCCTTCAGGAAGCACTACAGCCTGGTAAATGGTTACAAATGATGAGCTCGAACTTTTGCACCTGCTCGTTCGTTTTGCTTTTGCAAAACTCGTTTTTCGGTAATTTCGCCCTATTCGCGGGGCGCGTCGTAGTGCGAACTGGCCCGTGGAGGCCGCGAACTCGTGCGAGTTACCTCAAGGTTGAGTATGGGTGCCGCCATTTTGTTTGCGTGACGTATTTCCGTTTCCGCCCGCTATGTGTAATCTCGCGCGACTCGCGCCTTGCGAATACAAGTTCGCACGAGTTCGCGAGAGAAATCGCGTGCGAACTTACTTACGCGCACGTGATCGGGCCGCCATCTTGTTTTTCATTCATTCCTATGTGTCTGGGTATGGTGTTTCTATCCTTTGTATATCTCTGCCATCCTTTGCTTGTTTTAATATTTTGTTGATCTATTTAACTTATTTTCTATCCCTCTATTTTTCTAGATCTATATTTTTGTGTTTTAGGCTACTTTTGTTTACTTTTGAACTACTTTTTTAAACTTTTATTTCCTTCTTCCCTACTCTTATTCTTTTTCATTTTTTCTCTTCTTTACTGCTAACACCTGCCCAGAACATGGTCAAGACAGCTGTCAAGCTGCCCAAGACGGGCACCGCAGCCCGTGCCCGGCTCCCGTGTGGTCGCTTGAGGGCGGAAATGGTGGTGCCCCGGGAGATCTTCAGCCCTGAGGAGGTGGGCGCACTTGTTTTTTATGTGCAGCGCCGTCTCCCCAGGACCATCGCGGCAGGCGGCAGGATCGCTGCTGGTTACACCAACAGCCAGGAGCGACGGAAGCGGTGGGGGCAGGTGTGCCGGGCCCTTTTTAAGATCACGGGGGTCCAGCGCACCTACAATCAGGTGACCCACCGCTGGACCGACATCCTGGACCGAGAGCGTGACCTGCTAGACGTGCTGGGAGTGGAGGTCCCCGGGCTTGGTGAGTAGTAGTAGCAATTTTTTCATTACTCACTACTCTGTTTTTTCTCCTGCTCTATGTGGCTGTGTTATATTGCAAATGTTTGCTTTAACTTTTTTACAAAGAGCAATAATGCTGCTGGTGATTACATTGATAGGAGAGGTAAATTACTATTTCAAAATCTTCTGTGCATTTCAGGTGCACTGTTCTCCTTCTCTGTGCCGGTGCCACTGCTTATTTGTTTTCTATTTTGGGTTCATTTAATTGGGCTGAGTAATGTATGAGTGTATTTTACAGAACTGCGTAATGCTAGACACAAAGGGGCAGATTTACAAGCCCCTTGTTCCACGTTTACACTGCCTTACCTGACGCACAGCGACGTAAACGTGGCGCATCCCTGCGAGTCATGTACAACGTGATGCATCTAAGGAGATGCGCCACGTGAAGGCCTGGGCCTGCGCCACAATGGGTGCGTTCCCACGCAGGGGGGGGGGGTGGGGGGTGGGGGGTGCCGGTCAGGCAGATATGTGCCTCGCAAAAGTGCCTGCGTGAAATCTACAAGATTTAACGCAGGCACTTCCGCGACGCTGCTATGTCAATTCTTTATGCCTGCTTGCTTGAAGCAGGCGTAAGGACTGATGCGGTATGTTGAGTATTATTGGGCAGCCCTGAGCACTGCTATAGTTGCATCGCGCCCGCGACGCGACTCTAGAGATGCGCCCCTATTTCGTCACGAGATGCGTCACGCATCTGCCTACCCTTGCGCCAGGGTTTGCCGCATTGTAATAGCGGCGCATCTGCCGTGACGCAAGGTTAGTTTTGCGTTACGCATTTGTTCTGGTGCACATCTGGAGGTGTCCAGCTCAGAACTCGTAAGTATGCCCATAAGTGTCAGATTAGCAATTACCTGCGCATCCCTGCAAAGTGTGCGGCACGCCAGCACCACCCATGGTGCGCCGTATTTACAATGCGGCACACCATGGTCCCAAAACGTCACCGAAGCGTTACGCATCGGTGCCGTAAAGGCGGCTCATTGATGGAGTTGCGTTGCAACGATGGCGCAGCTCCAGCAATGCTGCGTCAAGCCGTTAGTCTGCTTCATGCAGGCGCAGGGTTTCAGTGACGCATCATTGTCCTAAATGACTGATTGAAATTTTATATATTCCCCATAACCACTTTTAGCATGCGTTCCTGCGCAGGAACGCCCTCCCTTGCGATGGAATGCTCCCTAATGGCGCAGGGTTTTAGAATGGGATGCATCTCCCATATGCGTCACGTTGTTAATATACGCCACACCATGGCGCCTCTCTTGTTGTGGCGCTGCGTCACAAAATTGACGCAAGAATGGAGCAAAAGAGCTGCAAGGGGCTTGTTGTAAATCTGCCCCTAGAGTAGAGGCTCAGGTGCAGTCCTTCCTTTGTAGCCCTCTTTTTGGATGAAATAGTAGGTTCTTGTTCTTTCTAAATGTTTGATTTGGTTGACAAGGACATCAGCAAGCAGCAATCATCAATGTTTTCTGTTATTTCTTTCATGTTGTACATCAGGTCCGCCCAGGGGCAAGCGGACCGAAAAATCTGATGCAGCAGTGGCTCCAAAGGAGGAGGATGCAGGCCAGGGCGGCGAGTGCTCCTTTGCTGGCCCCAGTAAGTTTTCATTTAAATATAGAGGACCTATTGTTGTCCAAGCATTCCTAATTTAATTGTTTCGAAATAGTGTTTAGATAGGAGCAAAATCAATAATCCTACTGTTGCAGGGACAATTCTCCACAAACCGAACTATGGACACCAAAGACCAGAGCAATAATATTTCAGAGTGGCGTGTTTGGCACACTGTATAAATAAAGTAAACCTGGTAGTGTCAGCAGCACAGATTCCTCCTTGCAAAAATTGCAAAACTTTTCGCTCAGTCACTCTAGTCTGGACTCTCTGGAGGACTAAAAACCACAGAGTCAATTCAAGTTTAAAAGCTTTATTAAAAGTTTAAGTAAACACATATATTAAAATAAAGTTAGTTGGAAATGGAAAAGTGCTTGGTGCTGAGTTGATGAGTACTGGATTGGTACACATTTCTTGTGGTCGAGCCGAGCTTTCACCTGGTTTCAAGTTGATGTTCCTCTTGTCCTTAGAAGTCCAGTTTCTGTCTGTTCAGAGAAAAATAGTGTGTGTTAAAATTAAGCAAGCATTCAACAATTGTGACAAAAAAATGAAGCAAGACAACAGCTTTCCCTGGAAGGAGGGACATTTTTACTTTAGACTAGAGTAGACAGTCAATTAATTTTTCTGTTGTTTTCACATTTTTTCATTCATAGACCAAATACTAGTGGAGTGGTGTAATCTAACATTCTTAAATCTACTTTGTAGGTGGAACATCTGGTGGCGGGGCCAGCTCGGATGTGGTGGTCATCATTGACTCGGAGTCCGAGGGTCAATCTGGGGAGGAGGCGGCGCTAGAGGAGTCGGACCAAGAGCAAGAAGTACAGACTGTGAGGAAGGAGACGGTGGCGGTGGCGAGTACAGGTAAGCTGGATCATGGAGGTACTATCTGACTCTTAGATAGGATATGATGTGTATTCAGTGGTGGCCCAGTGACAAATTACAATATGGTAATTACAGCAGGCTGGGACCGACAGACAGATAGAGGCAGAGACAGAGAGAGAGGAAGACAGAAGGAGAGAGAGAGAGGGAGGGAGCCAGAGGGAGGGTGAGGGAGGGAGACAGAGAGAGAGAGACAGCGAGGTAGAGGGAGACAAAGGGAGACAGAAAGAGGGAGACAGAGAGAGAGAGAGAGAGAGAGAGAGAGGGAGGGAAACAGACATATCGCCTGGGCATGGTGCAGATGATACGGTTGCTGGTGTGGTTAACGGCTCAGAGGAAAAATCACTCACTTCTGCCAGATCTCTTTCATATGAAAGAGCACCAAACCAAGGATACAAGTGAGTTGTGGGAAGGGAAATGGTGATTCAAGCGCCCCTCCCTGCGGACGCCCATGATACTGGCCTGAATAGTTTTGTACTGCCCTGGCTAGTTGCTAGTTGTACTGTGACACAACTTCCTGCTGAATCATTTTGTGTTAATCATATTCTTAAAGAGCATTGGTTACAGATTATGTCTTTCTTTCTTCATATAGTTGGCAATACTAAAACCTCCAAACCAACGAGGAGTATGCTGGCTGTACTGGCCCGGCAACGGAGGCTGGAAGCAACTGTTGCCGAATATCGGCGACTGGTGGAACTGGAGGGGGATGACACGCACTCCAGTGCATCAAACCTAACATCATCTACATCCTCCTCTGTTACCCCACGTTCTGCCGGTAAGCACAGTGCTCCAGCGAACCGGAGCCGTGCCGGAAGACGCCACCGCCGAGCAGCAAAAGCTGCACCTCGCAGCACTGTTAAAGGTCGCTTGCGCCGTGCACTCCGCAGAGTGTCCGACCTAGAGGCGGAGGTCCAGAAATGGCACAAATATCAGAATGTGGTGGAGGGCCTCCGCCTAGATCAAGCCATCCTCCAAGAAAAGTATGATGCCCTGGCCCTAAAGCATGATGCCCTGGAGGCCAAACTTAACAGCTTGCATCCCTAGAGTGTCCCTTGCCCCTTTTTTTGAGACTTTTGGGGGGTGGGAATTGGGAGTTGGGTTTTTTGGGGACTTTTGAGGACTATTTATTTGTTGGGGTTAGGGAGGGTCTTGCGGGAGATTATTTTGTTAGGGATATAAATATACTTTTTCAAACTTTATCTGAGCATACCTGTTTTTTTACTACTTTTGAGCTGGGTGGGTGGTGGTTTTGCAGTAATTTCATTTAACTGAACACTGTCATCGTGTTGGTTCACGTGCAATAGGCCAAATGTTTTCCTAAGTAAATGCCTGTCACAGAGTTTGATAATTCTTGAGCCCTAGGACTTTGCTGCTAGTACCACTGTCACTCTCTCGCCTCTCCGAATACTCCATTATACTACCTCCCATCCAAACGCTTATCTTACCTGTAATTTGTGTTTGAGGGCTGGCTCCACCTGGAATTCACAGAGTCCCACTCCTAAAGCGTTCTGCAGCAGGGCCACAACTGGAGTTTCCCGGCGTGGATTTTCTGCAAATCAAAAGCAATCAACATTAGAAATGTGGCAGCGGTGCTCACACAACCCTAAAACCTAGAAGCCCCACAGACAGCACCCCTGAGACAGGCAAGCGAGCAATAATAACGCCTACACGTTCACGTGCAATAGGCCAAATGTTTTCCTAAGTAAATGCCTGTCACAGAGTTTGTTAATTCAAGAGCCCTAGGACTTTGCTGCCAGTACCACTGTCACTCTCTCGCCTCTCCGAACACTCCATTATACTACCTCCCATCCAAACGCTTATCTTACCTGTAATTTGTGTTTGAGGGCTGGCTCCACCTGGAATTCACAGAGTCCTAAAGCGTTCTGCAGCAGGGCCACAACTGGAGTTTCCCGGCGTGGATTTTCTGCAAAACAAAAGCAATCAACATTAGAAATGTGGCAGCGGTGCTCACACAGCACAAAAACCTAGAAGCCCCACAGACAGCACCCCTAAGACAGGCAAGCGAGCAATGATAACCCCTAAACGTTCACTTGCAATAGGCCAAATGTTTTCCAAAGTAAATGCCTGTCACAGAGTTTGTTAATTCAAGAACCCTAGGACTTTACTACCAGTACCACTGTCACTCTCTCGCCTCTCCGAACACTCCATTATACTACCTCCCATCCAAACGCTTATCTTACCTGTAATTTGTGTTTGAGGGCTGGCTCCACCTGGAATTCACAGAGTCCTAAAGCGTTCTGCAGCAGGGCCACAACTGGAGTTTCCCGGCGTGGATTTTCTGCAAAACAAAAGCAATCAACATTAGAAATGTGGCAGCGGTGCTCACACACCACAAAAACCTAGAAGCCCCACAGACAGCACCCCTAAGACAGGCAAGCGAGCAATGATAACGCCTAAACGTTCACTTGCAATAGGCCAAATGTTTTCCAAAGTAAATGCCTGTCACAGAGTTTGTTAATTCAAGAACCCTAGGACTTTACTACCAGTACCACTGTCACTCTCTCGCCTCTCCGAACACTCCATTATACTACCTCCCATCCAAACGCTTATCTTACCTGTAATTTGTGTTTGAGGGCTGGCTCCACCTGGAATTCACAGTGTCCTAAGGCGTTAGGGGACTCGTCAACGTAAGTTTCTTCATTGTGCAGAATCCAGGCATCAGCATTATGGGTAATGGATAGGGTGAGTCTGGAGGAGGAGGACTCAGGATAGACGACCAGGACTGAGTTCTTGTCAACTAACTGTTGTGAACCTGAGGAATGCTGCGGCATCAAAATCAAGACAGTTCTGTTGATGGGCTTGTTGTTTTATTGGTTGATTACAGTTTTGTTGGGAATGTGATGAAGCACTTGCTAAAGAAAGACAGACACACAGGAATAAAAGTGAATAAGGAGGACTATTTACAATTAATGAATGATTGAGTCATTTTCAGAACTCGCTGTCAGGGAAGCAGAACTCGTCCTCATACTCTGCTAAATCATCAGTCGGGGTTACTTCTGGTAACTGAGGAGAACTTTCCTCAGGTAGGGCGGTGTCCTCTTCTTCCTGCGTGCATTCTCGTACTCTGTAATCTGGTGGTATGAAGTGCTGGTTCATCTTTATCAAGGTGAGCCGCTCCACATTTGCGGGCAAGAGGCGGGACCTTTTGGAAGTCACAATGCCACCAGCAGAACTAAAAACACGTTCTGAGGACACGCTTGCGAGTGGGCAAGACAAGTAATTGATAGCCAGGTTGGTGAGCACTCGCCATATTTTTCTTTTCCCATGCCAATACGCCAATGGGTCCTCAGTAATATTGACCTCTGTTGAGTCATCCAGATAGGCCTGCACCATTGAAAGAATGTCCTCCCGGATTCCTGTACTTTGCACTTCTGTGTCTTTTCTAGGACCAGGAAACCCTAGCTGAGTTAGCCAACTCGCTTCTGACATATCGCATGCGCCTGGTGCAGATGATACGGTTGCTGGTGTGGTTAACGGCTCAGAGGGAAAGTCACTCACTTCTGCCACAGGCACAGATGCAGAAGGGCTTTTTTGGGACGCCTGATGGCCTGCTGATTCACTAGTAGTACTGTCTTCTCCTACAGTTTCCTTCCGCTCTCTTTCAAAACGAATGGCTGACTGAGCTAGCCAACCTTTGTACTCTGTAACATCCGATGTTTCAAAAGGAATTATTACTTTGCCAAACAATGGCTTTTTGTAACGTGGATCCAGAATAGTAGCACAAATGTAGTGCTGTTGTTTCTTGATATTTACAAGCCGTTCATTGCTAACTAGGCGTTGTAATAATCTCTGCGCCAACTCATGTGCTTCGTTCTTTCCAACGTCCTCTAATTGTGAAGACACCACCTTGACTTGGTGCTCGAGCTTCAGCAACAGTGGGATAGCTTTGCTCAAAGAACAGTCCTCCCTGCTGACGTCACGCGTGAAGACCTCAAAAGGCCGAAGCATGTCTGTCAGGCTTTTAACTAGCTGCCATTGCTCCACCGCTAGCATCATTTCTGTCGTATCACCACCCAGGTTGTAGAAATACTCATTGACTACTGGAAACAGCTCATGCAGACGCTCAAGCATGTAGAAGGTTGAGTTCCAACGTGTTGCCACCTCCTGGATAAGTGCTTTCACTGGCATTCTACGTTCATTTTGCTTGCGCCTCAGCTCCTTCCGGGCCTTAAAAGAATGGTTGAAATGTGTGCATATTCTTCTGCAGATGGTCAGTGTTTTGTCGACTGCAAGTTCTTTTTTCAAAAAAGTTTGCACAACAAGGTTGATACAGTGCGCCAAACACGGCACTCTGAAATAGAAACCGTCCGCCATGGCCTTAACTACATTACTGCCATTATCTGTAGAAACATAACCAACCTTGCAATGTCTTGGGCGCAGCCATTGCAAGACCTTTTTGTTAAAGTCAGCCAAAATGTTGACTGCAGTATGACTTTTCTCCATGCCAAACATGGCTAATGTTGCATGTTTACGAGCACCCTTAAAAATCTCGATCAAGTCACCACCTGCATTTATCTGTTTTATAACCCCTGAAAAAGAGACCCAGTGTGCAGTGATGCACATGTAATCAAGGGCTTGGCAACTGGTCCACATGTCTGTTGTCAGGTGTATAGTGTGAACAGCACTCTTCTGCAAAGCTGCCCCCACCAACTCAAGCACCTCTTTGTGTAGTGCTGGAACAGCAACCCTGGCAAAATAGTACCGGCTAGGAACCTTCCATTTAGGGGCCAATGTTGCCACGAGTTCAAGGAAACCCACACCTTCTACAAACGAAAAAGGGAGAAGGTCCACCGCTAGCATTTTTGCCAGCTTAGTGTTATAGAGGCGTACAGTTGGGTGGTTGCGTTGAAATTGCGCATCTGAGGAGAACATGGCTGAAATGGTGCGCTGGACAAATTTACGGGATGATGCTGATGCCTTCTTCGACCCACTTCTGATCAGTGTTGACATTTTCCGCATTGGTGTGTCTCCCAGACTCTCAGTGTGCCTGCTATGTGTTACGGAGGGTGTGGTGCTGCCAGGGGTACTGGGTGCAACCGGACACATGTCTGACGCTTCTTCTACCTCCCCATCATCTTCAGATGAAACACCTACTATGGGTATATTTTGGCCACTTGAAATGAAATGAAATGAAAATTAGGCTTATAGAGCGCTGCAGTTGCCCTGAGGCATCCAGGCGCTGGAGCTAAACCAAACAAACCTGACCACTGAGGTCAGGTTTGCCCTTTGGGATCGCTTTCCCTTGACGTTTGCTAGGTGCGGAAACCATTTGACAGCGTGCTTTCTTTCAAGATGACCTATCTGGCCTCCGGTTCCATAGTTGGTACCAGTCTTACCACGGCTAACGCTAGTCTTACAAATGCAACAAACGGCTATGTTATCATATTTTTCATGGACACTAAAAAAGTTCCAAACTGGGGACTGGAAACTTCTGGTTTTGCCGCACGAGGTGATACTGCTGCCAATGCCAGATGAAGCAGTGGTGGATGAGCCTTGCAGACATCTACTGGGTTGTGCAATTATTGCAGCAACCTTACTTGAGGGAGTCGAGCTGGATGGAGTCCCCCTCTGGGGAGAAAATATGGGAGCTGTAGGTTTTGTTGAACTTGTGGTACTACTTGACTGCGTTGGTGGTGCTACCAGTGGCACGTCGCCAGGGTCACGCTCAGCATGACGTCGGGATAGGGTGTAAATGTCTGTCTGCTGCATGGCCGGTGTGGCTGGACTGACATGTGTGATGAATAGATCATTGCTGTCATCCTCTTCAACAACATCAGAATGCACCACTTCATCAAGTCGGACGTTCGGATCCATAAGTATGAGCTTTCCGGGGCCCTTCCTTTTAACATGTGATACCTTTCGCAGCTCATGGTGTGCCTCCCTCTCAGACGTCAGAGATGGTTGCCAATCTAGATCCAGATCATCATCTGATGGAGCGGGGCTTGAAGAGGAACTTCTACACACCCTCCTTGATCTTTTCCTTGCTGGGGAGCTGGGAGAAAATGAATCATCAGGAGGAGTGGCTTCGTCTTCCTGACATGATACCCCGGCTCCAAAGTCAATTTCCTCCTGTGCCCCTACTTCTGGAAGAACAACCATTGTGGGCACTTGCACCGCTCCATGCGCCGCTACATGGGCATCTTCTCTGACCTCTACTTGCAAGTCTCCATGGACCTCTCCTTCTCGGCCTTCTCCTTCTCGGCCTTCTCCTTCTCGGCCTTCTCCTTCTCGGCCTTCTCCTTCTCGGCCTTCTCCTTCTCGGCCAGCTCCTTCTCGGCCAGCTCCTTCTCGGCCTTCTCCTTCTCGGCCTTCTCCTTCTCGGCCAGCTCCTTCTCGGACAGCTCCTTCTCGGACAGCTCCTTCTCGGACAGCTCCTTCTCGGACAGCTCCTTCTCGGACAGCTCCTTCTTGGACAGCTCCTTGCGCATGTACTTCTGCTTGTACTAGTAGCCCATGCAGTTGTTGTTGCGGCTTTGGTTGTTGAATAGTACTTGTGAGATGAGTTACAACCTGTGTTGATGGTGTGCTGCTACTTTCTTGCGAGGAACCAACATCACTGGTCGTTGGTGATTCAACAACTAAACAGGCTACCTGTGCAACACTCATGGTGGGCCTTTCTTTTTTTTGTTGTTGTTGCCCAAAAAATGTATTGGTTGAGCCACCAGTCTCCTTGGTAAGTGGTGCCACTTGCTTCTTCTTCTCCTTAGTAGAGACATCTTTATTGCAAGAGGACCTACGGGCACCTCTTTTTGGAGCCATCTTCTTCAGATGTCGGAACAACAGGCCGCAGCA
This sequence comes from Lissotriton helveticus, assembly GCF_964261635.1. Classification (NCBI taxonomy): domain Eukaryota; kingdom Metazoa; phylum Chordata; class Amphibia; order Caudata; family Salamandridae; genus Lissotriton; species Lissotriton helveticus. Next base: position 1,079,309,947 of record NC_136063.1, on the reverse strand, counting down.
GCACTTCTTCCTGGCACTGATGCTCAACGATGATGCGGAGTTTTGTGCACCTAAACGCAAACGAAGACAGAGGAACATCAGTAAATATAAATGTTGCATATGTAGCGCTTGAATAAACAGTTTGCAAGTAGGCATTTATGAATACACACGTGCACACTGCACACCACCACACAATATGGAAATTTCAAAATTAGGATTTGCTAATTTTTTGGGAAACAGGAATTTAACATTGATCCAAGAGAGCAAACAAACAGAGGGTTGTACTTTCATGTACCCCTGACTCCGCCTGGGCACAATGGGTGAAAGCAAGGCACAATGGGTGCAGGCCTATGTCTCAAAGCTCACTGCCTGCCTTCAAAATGGCCGCTTGACCCCCCCATCCACATGGCCAGGACCATGCCTCAAAATGGCCACCACCAACATAGCCAGCACCCAACCCCTACTCCAAAAAGTCAAAAAACACAACACAAATCAAATCACCACAATCCAATGCCATCCATCCATTTTCAGAAGGCTTATGCTGCCTGCTGGTGGTTTTCCGGTGCAAAATTGCAATTTTTACAATTTCGCGAGTGCGAGATTGTTGCTTCACGGTGCGAACGTGGCAAAAACCCGCAAAAACCGCGAACAGACCGATTCTGGGCCCCCCTGGGCATAATGGATGACATCAGAGCACAGTGGGTGCAGGCCTATGGCACAAAGCACACAAACTGGCTTACAAATGGCCCCTAGACCCCCACCCACACGGGACCAGACAATAAAATGGCCCCCACCCACATAGCAAGCCCCCAACATCACCCCAAAAAGTCCTAAAACACTCAAAAATCAGCACAATCCAATGCCATCCATGCCCTGGCCAGAATCATGTTAAAAAAAAAATCAACAAAACAGTTGTATCATGCATGCACCCATAAATAAGCCTGGTGGTTTTCTATTCATGTGCAGCAGAATTGTAATTTTTACAATTTCGCGAGTGCGAGATTGTTGCTGCGCGGGACACGAGCAGTGCGAACACAAGCAAAAACATCCTCAGCTCGCGAACTTGCAGATTTTCCCCCCAAAAAGTCGAAAAAAAAGCAACACACACAAAAATCACCACAAACAAACAACATCAACTTACTTCTTTGTGAAATCAAATTTCGAATCCAAAAGTAATCCAAAAGGCCTCAAATCCAAATATCCAGCAGCAACCACAAAAAGTAATCCTTCCCAGTCAAGATCGAAATCAAAGTGGCCAGGAAATGGAGGAGCTTACTGGACAGGAACAGGAAGTTGGAGACTAGGGCACTTCCTTCACCCCACCCCTATGGGAGGAGCTTGCTGGACAGGAACAGGAAGTTGGAGACTGGGCCACTTCCTTTACTAATTTTTGTACTTTCGCTAGTGCGAGATTGTTCCTGCCCGCGCCGCGGACCGCGAGCAGCGCGAGCAGTGCGAACACAAACAAAAAATCCGCTTCGCACGGATTTTGCGTATTCTCGCCGCATCCGCGAGAGTTCGCGGATTGCGGATTCTCCGAAAATACGAAAAATCCGCGAGCGTAACGGATTTTACGCCCATGCTTAGATTTAACCCTATTCTATTTCCGACATAAAATTGCAAGGTGACTAAAATGAAAGTATGTGGGGGGTGCTTGTATATGTGTAATTAGAATGACATGCAGTAATACCCATATTATATTTGAAGGCCATCTGTAGGAGAGTAGGGTCTGCTTTCCTATGGTCACACCAATTTTTGCTTTTTGCTTCACTGGTTTTTGACTTAATGTGGCTGTGGGCCTGCTAATCAGACCCACAGCCTGCTGTTCTCTCTCTAAATTCACAGACATGTACTATAGGTACATTACCAATTTGGTACTGGACACCTTATCAGCCCCTGTACAGTGTACTATAGGTACCCAGGGCATAGGTGCATCCAAGGCCTACCAGGGGCTGCAGCATATCTTTTGCCACCCCTGGCTGGCCACTTAAATCGACACAACTGGCTGATCCCTCAGCTGGGGCAAGGTGGTGTAATCACCCCTTGCTTAGATATAGTATACCTCTCACTGGGGTAGTGAATGCACTAAGAAAAATCCAGTCCCTACCACTGCAGCCCCTAAGGCACCTGCACCCCCTAGTACAGTCAGCAGTGGTGGTACACAACCCAAGGCTATAGTGGGGTTAACCCTGGGTACTGAGATGGAGTCTGGCTTAGTCAGAATCCCTACTCAGGCAGTTCAGCTATATGATATGGACATGTCTGTGTCCACTCCTATGAGTCCCAATACTTTGGGCAAATATAGGCAGACACCGTTAATCAATGAGAAACTGGCTCAGGCCTACAGGAACACATGTGCCAGTTTCACTATGGGGACACCTAACTTTGTGGACCCTGGACAAATAATACTAGGTGAGAACTACCTAGTGACCAATGCTAGCAATGCCACTACTACACATAGTGTGTCTGTTGTTAAATGTTCCTGGGGAGGGGTAACTGGCCTCAAGAAAGTTGTTGTGAGTGCAGACCTCCCAGTTGACTGTCTTTTGGGCAATGATCTTGAGGAATCCTTATGGTCAGAAGGGGAGTATAGGACTCATGCAGAAATGCTAGGGATTTCAGCACATGTCCTTGCTGTAACCAGGTCCCAGGCCAAGAAGTGCCTACCTGAACCTGTGGTGGATCCTGAAACAATAGACCAACCACAACCCAAGAGGAAGAGCAAGAGGGTTAAGGCAGTGCCTTCCCATTTGCCCCAGGTTGAGGATCAGCCCTCTCAGGAGGATGATTCTGTGATCCAAGAGGAGACGGTCCTGGAAGAGCTTGAACCTGATCAGGTTGAGTTTCTGGGGACAGGGGGACCCTCAAGGGCAGATCTGGGGCAGGCTCAGTTAACTTGCCCTCCTCTTGAACCCCTCAGAGAGCAAGCTGCTGCTGAGGCTGCTGGGAATGCTCAAGGTACCCATGGAGTGTATTGGGATGATGGGCTCCTTTATTCAGAGGCTACAGCCCCCAAGCCTGGTGCTACCAGGAGGTTGGTTATACCTCTGCAATATAGGGGCTTCCTTCTCACCTTGGCCCATGATATTCCCCTTGCAGGACACTTAGGCCAGAACAAGACTTGGGAAAGACTTGTCCCTCACTTTCACTGGCCTCACATGTCAGAGAATACCAAGGAATGTTGTCGCTCCTGTGAAACCTGACAAGCCAGTGGCAAAGCAGGTGGAACAACAAAGGCCCCCCTTATACCTCTACCTGTGGTGGGGGTGTCATTTGAGAGAGTTGGGATTGACATTGTTGGACCAATGGATCCCCAAACAGCATCTGGGCACAGATTTATCCTGGTGGTAGTGGATCATGCCACCAGGTACCCAGAGGCAATTCCCCTGAGGACCACAACAGCTCCTGTTGTGGCATGTTGTGGCAAGGGCCCTACTTGGAGTTTTCTCCAGAGTGGGCTTTCCAAAGAAGGTCATTTCAGACAGAGGTACCAACTTCATGTCTGGATACTTAAAGGCAATGTGGAAAGAGTGTGGAGTAAACTATAAGTTTACCACACCCTACCATCCACAGAAAGGTTCAACAAGACCCTAAAGGGAATGATAAAAGGGTTACCTGAAAAGCTTAGGCGAAGATGGGACATCCTTTTACCCTGCTTGCTCTTTGCTTACAGAGAGGTCCCACAGAAGGGGGTTGCCTACAGCCCTTTTGAACTTTTGTTTGGCCACCCTGTGAGGGGTCCATTGTGTCTTGTGATGGAAGGATGGGAGTTACCTCTCAAAAAGCCTAAGCTTGATATTGTGGACTATGTACTTGGTCTCCGCTCCAGGATGGCTGAGTACATGGAGAGAGCATCCAAAAACCTGGAGGCCAGCCAAGAATTACAGAAAGCTTGGCATGACCAAAAGGCTGTTCTGACTGAGTACCAGACAGGGCAGAAGGTGTGGGTGTTGGAGCCAGTGGCCCCAGCAGCTTTCCAAGACAAATGGTCTGGGCCCCACATCATACTTGAGAAAAAGGAAGAGGTCACCTACTTGGAGGACCTTGGTACCCCTAGGAGCCCCCACAGGGTGCTCCATGTAAACAGATTGAAACCATATGTGGACAGGGCAGACATGAGTTTACTCATGGCTACAGATGGAGAACAGGAGGAAGAGAGTGACCCTCTCCCAGACCTGTTGTCCCAACACCCTGATGATGGCTCAGTGGAAGGTGTAGCCTTGGCAGGCAGCCTCACTGACCAGCAGCAATGGGACTGCAGACAAGTGTTGCAGGCTCATAGACATATGTTTTCTCTTACACCCAGTCAAACTAACTGGTGCACCCAAGAGGTGGACACTGGTGACAGTCTGCCTGTGAAGAATAAAATCTACAGGCAACCTGACCATGTCAGGGATTGTATAAAGGCTGAGGTGCAGAAAATGCTTGAACTTGGAGTGATTGAGCCATCAGAGAGCCCCTGGGCCAGCTCAGTAGTCCTTGTGCCAAAACCTCATACCAAAGATGGAAAGAGAGAAATGAGATTTTGTGTGGACTATAGAGGTCTCAATGCTGTCACTAGGACAGATGCTCATCTGATTCCAAGGGCAGATGAGCTCATAGATAAATTGGCTTCTGCCAAATTTCTGAGCACATTTGATCTGACAGCTGGCTATTGGCAAATCAGGTTAGCTGAAGAGTCTAAAGCCAAAACAGCATTCTCTACCCCACATACCACGTGATAACTGTGGTTCCGCGCTGTCTTGTTCAGAGAATAAGCACAATTTAGTTGGGAAAAACTTGGAGTGTGTGGTCCTGATGAGAACTCCGACATAGGAAGAGTTCGAAACGCGTAGACCTTGACCTTGAGTCTTAAAAGCCATAAGAAACCAAACAAAAATTTGAGTTTGAAGGATTTTTGACAAATGTGTACAGCGTAATCTATGGCTATTTAAAAATGTTTGTTTTTGGAGAAACATGTTAATTTTGTAAATAAGAATGGTTTGATTGTGAGTTTGTTTGGGAAAGCGTGGTAGTGATTTTTGGTATGACAATGAGTATGAATGCTGTTTGAAGGGTGAAGTTTTTGTACAGAATATTGTGTATATATATTGTGTGTCAGAATTGTTTTGTAATGTAAAAAATTCATGTGAATTAAAAAGTGAATAATTTCCAATGAAGTGAATTAAAATAAAACAAAAAGATTAATTCAAGAAACTAAGGTCCCCTCACTCCATGTTTGATTCTAAGGTGAGATGAGAAACTGATAGTAATTTGAGATAGGCAGCATTGGCATCTCTTTTGTTTATACTATATGAGGCTGTGGCTTGGCCTTGCTGCTTGGGAGCCCGTACCCAGTGGTGTTTATTACTAAACCCAAATTAGGCAGAGACGAATCCATCAGGGCTATTCGGCTGGGTGTCGTTGATGATGGAGTTCCACCATGCTAGAATGCTGATTGATACTGCAGTATCCAGCACAAGGGACCGCACCTCGCGCAGCGGTATGATGCCGAGGACGGAGGGAGACACCGGCAACCCAGGAGGTTGATCCAGGGTCAGCACCTCAGACCTCAGCCTACTGGCAGCCTGGGGGGCGGGGATCAGGCCCGGACTGGCTATAGCGGGCACCGGACAATCCCCCGGTGCGCCGCACGGGTGGGGGCAGGTTTTGGGCCCCTGTGGGCCGACTTTGGTACAGGGCCGATTTAGCTGCAAAATCGTCCCTGTACCAAAATCGGCCGAAAACCGGCCCCAGCAAAGAGCTCGGCGGCACCTCCAACCCCCCCCCCCCCCCCGAGTGGGGAGGGAGGCCAGCCGAGCACTTTGCCAGGGCCGGTTGTGGTTACCAGTCCGGTCCTGGCGGCGATGCCCTAGATCCCGACTTGATCTGCAATTAAGCCGGGACCAATGAGATGCTCGATGGGCACAGCCTACTGGAAATATGTCTCCATGAGTCTGCCCCACAGGACCGGAGCCATTCGGCAGTCACCTATGGAAAATGGACTCTTCTGCTGCGGCGGGTGGGGTGAAACTCTTGAGATCCCCAGGGTAATGCCATGAACCAAGCGGGCTTGGGCGCGACGCTAGGTAAGAGGGAGACTCACCGAGCAAAACCTGCTGTGGGACTCTGCGACCTCACCACCAAGCCACGGGAGGCTTCGAAAACTTCTTGGGACTAAGGTCGTTTTCGTCAGAGCAAGTCTTTAGGTAAGGATTCTGGGCGAAATCTTTCCTTTCCGCGGATATGACCGGGATCGTTGCGGAGCCGCTACTCTTCTTTCTTTATTTTAGGCAAGTACAAGGGTGGATGGGGGGCATAACCAGGGATATTCACCAAAGAGTAATGCCAAGCCCCGGAGCTATGGCGAGCTCCAGCATGGCGGCCATCCCCGGACGTGACAAAGTGAAGTATTGAATCTTTTAATATTATATTTATAAGGGAGATGTGACTCAGGAACTTCATAGACTACCAACATTAAATAAAATAGTTCAGTCATTCAAAGAGGGGGTTAGTCCAAAAACTATAGAAGTCTCTCCTCCAGGTCTGAGACGTAGCAGTGAGGGTCTGCTGAATCTGGTCTTTCCTTTTCTTGGCTCTTGTAATCGGTGGGCATGGAAGGAGAGAAAACAAAATATGGTGGGGTCAAATCCTATCCTTGTTCCGTTTTGTATTTTGCGTGCTACCATCACCAAGGGATGGGAAAATATGGGGTAGGGTGTGTGCCGGAATAATTGCTTTAACACCTGTGTGCCCTACCTCCCTAAACCTCCCCACCACCCCCACCAGAACGATCCCCAGAGGGGTACTCGCCTGAGACCACGACCCCACTCCAGGGCCGTGGCGTCGGAACCCGTGGCGTCTTCTCCCTCCTCTGGCCCACCGGGTATGCGCGTTGTATACGGTGCTCTACTGGGTTCCTGCTGCGCTGGTTCCTTCACGCCTCCTCTGTCTCTCTTCTCGCTCCACCCCGCTCTCGTCTCCCGCTCTACTGTTACCTCATTCTGCTCCTCACTCGTCTCCCGCTCTCCTGCTCCTTCGATGCTGCCGCACACCGTCTTCTCCTCTGGCGTTCTACTTGGGCCGCTCGATCCCGCATACGTCACTGGCCCCTCCTTCTTTACTCATTCAACCACTAGACTGCTGTCCGTTTCTGGTGGGGACGGGTCTGGCACATTCTCCTTCTCCCACTTCCGGTTTGCCTCGTACACGTCCTCATTACACATCTCCCCCCTTAGGAATGGACGGTGGGGCCATTCAGTGGAGGGATTTCTGGACAAGTAGTCAGCATAGATTTGTCGGGTTCCTGGGACATGCAGGGTCTGAAACAAAAAAGGTTGCGATGCGAGGAACCATCTTAGTACACATGGATTCGAGTCTTTGTTTTTCACAAGCCAGATGATCTGGGCATGATCAGTGAGCACCGTAAAAGGGCGCCCTAGCAAGTAATATTGAAGGGCCTTTATTGCCCATTTGATGGCCAAACACTCTTTCTCAATAGTTGAGTATGACATTTCTCGGGGAAAAAGTTTCCTTCTAATGGACAAAAGGGGTTTTAGATCAACATGTGAGTCAGGCTGATATAAAACGGCACCCAGACCCAGTCCGAGGCATCCGTTTGTAAAATGAATGGCTTGTTGAAATCAGGGCAGTGTAATATGGTGCTGTGCAAATGGCGTTTTTTAACTCCTGAAAGCTGTTTTCGTGGGAGGTACTCCAGGTCGTTATTTGGGATGCATGGGTTTTAGTCAGAAGGTTGGTCAGGGGACTGGCCAAAGAAGAGAAATTGGGGATAAACCGTCTATAGTAGCCGATAAACCCTAAGATGGAGCGTATGTCACGTTTTGTTTAGGGAGTAGGAAGTTTTCAACTTTGCTCATTTGTGGTTTGATGAGACCTCCCTGGATTGTGTACCCGAGGTATTGGATAGTCAGTGGCTAGTAGGGAATTTTTTGGGTTTATTCTAAGACCAGCGGCTTGGATGGCTGAGAATACAGCAGTCAGGTGTTCGAGATGTTCTCTCCAGCTAGGGCTAAACCCGACTATGTCGTCCAGATAGGCGTCAGCATATTCTCTATGGGGTTTCAATAAGCGGTCCATTAACCGCTGGAAGGTTGCCGGCGCTCCATGGAGGCCGAAAGGGAGTACTTTGAACTGATAAAGTCCGGGGGTGGCAAAAGCGGTCTTTTCCCTAGCCCGTTGTGTCAGGGGTATTTGCCAATAACCTTTGGTGAGGTCTAAGGTTGACACATACTTGGCATTCCCCAATCGTTCAATCAATTCACCGATTTGTGGCATTGAATAAGAATCGAATTTTGTGATACTATTCACCCGTCGGAAGTTGATACAAAAGCGAAGACTTCCTTCTGGCTTTGGTACTAATACGATTGTGGAGCACCAATTGCTTGTAAATGGTTCTATGATATGTGAGTGTAGCATGGCTGTTACTTCCCTCTCTACAGCTTCCCTACGTGCCGCAGGAATCTGGTATGGTTTCCGCTTCATGATGGTTGGAGTTAAAGCTATGATAGCATGCTGAATCATCGAGGTTAACCCCGGTAAGGAAGAAAAGAGGCTAGGAAACTGTTCCAGTATCTCTTGCAGTTGGGACTGTTGCTCTGGGGATAATATGTCTCCTATGGGGCGTTTCTCGTTTGGGGTTTCCAGAGTGTCTAGGGTACAGATTTCAAAGGGTTTTTTGGTGCTTATGGATAGCACCGACCCTCCGGCTTTATCAGGCCCTACAGGGTCATTCCATTTCTTTAACACATTTACGTGATTAATTTGTTATGTTATGTTATGTTAGGGTTTTTTTTGTAAAGCGCACGTACGCCCGTGGGCTTCATGGCGCTGTTGAAGTAGGAACCTAACACAACAACTTACTGAAAATAAGCCTGTCTGAACAGCCAAGTTTTATTAGAACGTCTAAAAGTTAGAAAGTCTGGGCTGAGCCGAAGGGAAAGTGGTAGGGAGTTCCATAGGACAGCAGCTAAGTAATGGAAACAGCTGCCGCCCTGACGCTTTCTCCTGTAAGAGGGAACAACCAGCAAGTCTTTATTGATGGATCTAAGATTGCGAGTGGGCTTGTATTTGGAGACCAACTGATTGATGAACTGAGGCCCTATGTTTTGTAGACTCTTGTATATGATACAGCCGGACTTAAACATGATTCTTTGAGATACAGGCAGCCAGTGTAATTGTTCTAGGCCAGGCCTGATGGAACACCGCCTAGGTTGTTTAAGAACAAGTCTGGCTGCCTGGTTCTGCACTAGTTGGAGTCTTTTTAAAAGGCCAGATGGAAGGCCCAGGTATAGACTATTAGAAAAGTCCAGCCTGGAGAGTACCAGTGCGATGGTGACCTGGATAAGGGCTGAGTATGTCAGAAATTGTGCAATCTTTTTTATTTTCCTAATCTGGTAAAACATAGCAGAAACAACTGCTCCGACTTGAGCTTTTAATGAAAGATCCGATGCAAGTGTAACACCCAAGCTCTTCACTGAAGAAGCAGGGACTGGGGCAGGACCAAGGCTCAAAGGCCAAAAATGAGGGCCCCAGCTGATACTGCTGTCCCCGGGAAGAATTAACTCGGTTTTACCCGGGTTGAGCTTGAGGTGGTTTAAGCTCATCCAGCGTTGTATCATAAGCATAGTTTGGTGAAAGTGGGCGACTCAATCAGGAGTATTCAGAGGGAAAATTAGCTGTAAATCGTCAGCATACCCCCAGGACGATGCGGCAGCAAGACACTATAGGTAACAGGAGTCACCTTTTTTTCAATGATATAGGGACCTTGCCATTTTGTTAACAACTTGGTTTCTGAGGATGGGAGTAGAAGGAGTACCTTCTCCCCTGGTGTAAACTCTCAGCTGGCTGTTCCTATCATAATACTGTTTTTGGGTTTTTTGAGTGTGAAATAAAAATTGCCTTGGATCAATCTGACTCACAGTCACCTATCGTACAATCCATTCAATATCTCATCCCCACTGGTATCACATTCAAGGATCCCCACGGTTATGACGATAAACACACTCCAGTAGGAACTTACAAATTTATAAAAAGATATGCAAGTTTATTTGTTAATAAGAAAAAGTTAAAAAAGTGATCATGAAAATGACATTCATAATCTGTGGTCTTTATAAAAACAAATTACAAACAAAGAGACAAAATCAGGTGAATCATATTGAAAACATCCAAATTATTAATTTGTTGGGATCTATTCACAAAGTCAGGCAGATATCAAAGATACTCAGCACATAAGACCCTCAAATTTAATTAAAAACACTGGCGTCAACGCGTTTCGGTGTGCTGCCTGATGTGCACCACCTTTTTCAAGACAAAAGACGTTTGGTTGTCTCTTAGTTTCAGTCGCAACATTAAAAAGACCAGAATTGTCTAAAGAGAATGAAAGAAAGATATAATAAAAATACAAGTACATATAAGTATGCTGTCTTCACACAACATCCTAAAAGACATAGCAATAACATACACTGAATTATCAGCACGACATATATTAAAAAAAACATTACAATTGACTTCATAATAAATAAAAACTGATATTGTTCCCCACTATTCATATTGGGAAAATTGTGCCCGACACAGAATCACAATAGCCTCACCGTGTCAACCACAATGTCTCACCATGTTTATCTCCATAACTGTATCATAAGAGGTCCCCTTGGGAGCTCTCCACCACACATGTCTTTCAAAAGGTTAAGTCAACTCTCAAACTACATACAGCAGAAACTCTGCCGGTCAACTTTGAGATACGACTAAACCCCAATTGGAACCCATCAGATTCCAATCAACTGATCAGTCATAACATTTTATATCAGGGATTTATCTCTACATACCTCCTGGGTAATCGCCGTTGGGGACAAATATATTTATGTGATCCTTCTAACTGGTTATACCCTCTCTTTCTGGAATACAGATAGATACAGTAATGTTTTAATATTAAGCTGTGGAATCATCTCTTAGAAGAAGCTTTAATTAGATCTTTGCTAGATTCATTTCTTAGTTTTACAAATCTAAAAACACCGGGATGGTTACCTGGTCGTGGTTATATTCTTGCACTTAAAGGTAATGCTTCAAGGCGTTGCAAATTTTCAACAGATGAGGAGATATCCTACAACTGTATGCGCCCCTTTTCCCCACCACTCTGATGGCCTATTGGTCACAGGATACTATTGTGATCTGGAAGACATAGAGATTCGCTATAAAACTGCTAAGAAATGTATCATGTGCAGACAATAGTACAACTATTTGGCTACCCTCGAGAAAGTCATGAATTACCTGTATAAATATAAATATAAGAGGAGCCCGGATATATCAACAGATGGGGAGATATCCTCCTTTCCCTCGCCACTCTGATGGCCAATTGGTCACAGGATACTGTTGTGATCTGGGGAGACATAGGGATTCACTATAAAACTGCTAGGAAATTATCATATACAGACACTATAGTACAACTGTTTTGCTCCCCTCAAAAAAGTCGTAAATTACCTGTATAAATGTAAAAAGTGCCCGGATATGTCACTCTGGGATAGTGTGGTAATGAGAGAGCTGTAAACTCGGGCCCCTAATAACTCTTTATCAGGAACGGTACCTCACCGCTGTGGTTTGCATATTGCAAACTTTTGATGTGGGACAAAACATAAAAAAATTATTTCAATGGAGACATCAAGACGTATGTCCTGAAATATAAAAAACATCATATGCGCAAACATAGTGCTAACATACGACGCGCCTGTTCATTACAGGAGCCACCCTCTTCTTATGCTGCGGGGTTTGGGCATACCACGTACCTTCGTATTGACGAGAATACGGGTCTAATGCAGTCCTGGGGCGCCACAAAATCAAATGCGTCCATGAAATCAGGCTTCAAATAGTCACAGTGAGGAAACTAATCACATTCACCTGCCCGTAAAGGACTCTCTTCCGTCTATCAAGGGTCGCTTTGAAGTGACGGAAGCAAATTGAGCCGCGGGATAAAGTACCGTAAAACCTTTTGTGAAGGCTCATGTAAAAAAAAAAAATGGAGCAGCGGAAAGAAGAACCATAAAATCTATAGCAAAGGCGCATGTCAAAGTGTCATCAGTCATGCTAATACACTCGGGAAGAGTTACCATCTTTTAATGAAGTGCTGATGTAAATGTTATTATTGTTTTCTTGTCCGAATTACATGCGAAATATTTCTGGGTTAAAATATTCGTTAGAGTGATCCACTCTATATGTGGACCAGTCTCGCATAGTGTTCTAAATTTTGATGGCTAACCATATCCAACTTGGGTGTTTTAAGCCTTTTCCATATTTTCATGCACTAGACCCCAAATCCTAGTGATTGCTGACTTCAAATTGGCTGCATACTTAGTGAGAGGTTGTCCCTCCTCATCCTCATTCTCCCATTGTTCTGCTTCCATATCTAACAAAGTTCGTGGTTTTCTCCCAAACAATATCTCGAATATCCTATTGTTCTTTGCTCATGCGTTCTTATAGCAAAGAGGATAAGGGGTAACTTCTGGTCCCAGTCCCTCCCAGTTTCAGAGATGACCTTGCGTAGCATGTGCTTGATGGTTTTATTATAGCGCTCCACAAGGCCATCGGTTTGGGGATGGTAGACAGAAGTACGAAGCTGACGAATACCCAAGATTTCACAGACTTGGGTCATGATACGGGACATAAAAGGAGTGCCTTGATTGGTAAGGATTTCTGATGGAAATCCTACCCTTGAGAATAGGGATACCATGGCCCTGGCTATGGCATAGGTGGTCATTGTAGACAAAGGGAAGGCCTCAGGATATCTACTCGCATAGTCCACAATGACCAGTATGTATTTGTGTCCTCTGGCCGAGGGTGGAAGGGGACCCACCAAATCCATGCCGATTCTTTTGAAGGGGATATCTATTATGGGCAAGGGACATAAGGGAGCCTTCTTTATACCTTCGGGGTTTGTATACTGACACCTCACACAGGCTGCACAATGCTTCGCTACATCCCTATATACTCCTGGCCAATAGAACTTATCCAGGGGATATTGTAGTGTATTCTCTTTCCCATAATGTCCACCCCCCCTGTTTGGTTATGGGCCATGTGTAGTACGTGTTTTCAGAAGGGAAGAGGCACTAGTAACTGTGTTTTGAACTGTGTGTCCCCTTTCACCGATCTATACAACAATCCCCGGTTTACAAAGAAGTAGGGTCCTACCATATCGGGCTCTGGTTCTTGTACTTGCTCCCAAGCATGAACAAGCGTGTTGTCATTTCTCTGTGCTGACCGGAAGCTAACTGGGGCTGGTTCGATGGGACCTGTGTTGGAAAGAGGAAAAGCATGGTAGGACGTCTGCAGGTATTGTTTTTTTTCTTTTCTCCTCTTATTCTTACACTTTCTATCCTTTCCTACTGTCCCATCCAAGTCACTGTCATGGAAAGGAGCCTCATGCAACCAAGTCCTGTCTTTTCTTTTCGTCTCGTCTAAATATTGATCGAACCTGGGGTAGTCAGTGCCTATGATTACTGCTTCAGGTAGGGAGGGTATAACCCTTACTCTTCATACTTGCAGGGCGGCTTGCTCCCTCAACGCGCCTTGTAGTGCTTCCCTGTCTTGTTTAGCGGTTTGGGCCTGCTGCTCCAGTACCAGCTGCAAGTGCCATTGTCCTTCTGCGAGCTGGGTAATAATGCTTTCAAGGGGCACAGGCTGTCTCATGATTCAACAGTTTTATGTGGAAAAATCCCACTCTGACACCACTTTGTGGCCGTGCGGGTGGTCGTAGGGATATGAAATTATCGCCCGGACATGACAAAGTGAAGTATTGAATCTTTTATTATTATATTTATAAGGGAGATGTGACTCAGGAACTTATAGACTACCAAAATTAAATTAAATAGTTCAGTCATTCAAAGGGGAGGGTTAGGCCAAAAACAATAGAAGTCTCTCCTCCAGGTCTGAGACGCAGCAGTTAGGGTCTTCTGAATCGGGTCTTTCCTTGTCTTGGCTCTTGTAATCGGTGGGCATGGAAGGAGAGAAAACAAAATATGGTGGGGTCAAATCCTATCCTTGTTCCGTTTTGTATTTTGCGTGCTACCATCACCAAGGGATGGGAAAATATGGGGTAGGGTGTGTGCCGGAATAATTGCTTTAACACCTGTGTGCCCTACCTCCCTAAACCTCCCCACCACCCCCACCAGAACGATCCCCAGAGGGGTACTCGCCTGAGACCACGACCCCACTCCAGGGCCGTGGTGTCGGGACCCGGGGAATCTTCTGCCTCCTCCGGCCCGCCGGGTATGCGCGTTGCATACGGTGCTCTTCTGGGGTCCTGCTGTGCTGGTTCTTTCACGCCTCCTCCGTCTCTCTTCTCGCTCCGCCCGCTCTCGTCTCCCGTGCTCCTGTCACCTCGTTCAGCTCCTCACTCGTCTCCCGCTCTCCTGCTCCTTCGATACTGCCACACACCGTCTTCTCTGGCTTTCTACTTGGGCGCTCGATCCCGCATACGTCACTGGTCCCTCCTTCTTGACTCGTTCCACCACTAGACTGCTGTTCATTTCCAGTGGGGACGGTTCTGGCACATTCTCCTTCTCCCACTTCCGGTTCACCTCATACACATCCTCATTACACCACCCTTCTAGAGGGAGAGAAATTACCACACTGGTACACCTGGTACCAGCCTAACAGAACTCTGGCATCAAAATGGATGCCACAGACACGAGTCTGGCCTCCTGTTGCTAGATGAAACTCTGGCAGGGGAGGCCTGGACAATAGGTTTCCTGTCACAGGGAGACAGGGAGGTGTAACCACCTCGCAGACAGGCTTTCGTGAATTAGGGCTGGGTGGGTGCACTCCAAGTGTGCTTTGAAGTCTGCAGTGGGGGCACATTTCCTGTCCCTGTGCATAGCCCAGTTCAAACCAGTTGCAGGGGCTACCAGCCCCTGCTCTTGCACAAAGCTGGACAAAGGAAATGGGTGTAGCTACTCCTGTTTCCAAACCCTCCCATAGGTGGGTCCCTAGAGTTTGTCCCACCCCTTCCTTGGGTGTAAGATAGGAACCCCTGGCAACAGGACTTTAGATTTACCTGGAAACTCTGATACTGAATCCTGGAACTTTGACGATTTGCACGACGCTGGATGACTGAAGAATCTCCCTTAGTAAAGGAGTTCTTCCCCTGCGTGGCAGGCACCAAAGACGCATCTGAATGGTTTGCATCTCCAAAGCCCCCACCAGACTCTGAAGAATTTTAAACACAGGAGGTGGGTTTCTAGACTTCCCAGAGGCCGACCTGAGTCCCCAGCAAAGCTGAGACCGGTAGCCTTCGTGGATACCGTGGAACCGGAACCCCTGGACAACATGCACATTTGCAAGTGCATCTGCTTCTCAACAATCCTTGAGGCTGTGCATTGGGTTACTTGTAGCCCAAACCCCAAGCAGCATTTCCATTGAAGATTGCTGGCCGACACTCTACAAGTGTTCCGTGAGCTGGCCCTTTGTGTTTTCTCTTGAGGTACCTTCGCGATCCCTGTTCCTTCGACTGGTGGGTCCCTGAGAAGTCAACATTAACTTTCCTTGGGCTTCCCTGATTGCTCCAGACTTGCCTGACTCTCCATTGCTTGGGGAGTCCCCTGGACCTTGCTGGTTCACACCAAAGCATCTTTCCTCTTTATTATTATTATTATTAAGGGCATTTTGTAAAGCGCTTGGTTACGCTAGAAGCGTGTCCCCGCGCTAACTGAAGCACTCATAAGACATAAAAGGGGAAGGGCCTACTGTTTTGAAAAGAGGTGTGTTTTCAATTTCCTCCGGAAACTTGATTCAGAGGGGTCCAGACGTAAATTGAGAGGTAGAGCATTCCAGCTCTTAGCCCCCAGGTATCGGAAGGATCTTCCTCCCATGCGAGCTCTCTTTACCCTCGGGACCTTAAGTAGCCCTCTTCCTGCATCGGTCGCTGTTGCCAAGGCTTGTTGTGTTCAATCCGAACACCGATGCCATAGCAGTCAACATCCTTTGTGGGACAGCTCGAATGCAGCTCCTGGTCATCGTCAATGCCACCTGGTCCTCGTGGCTGCAGTTAAGCTTCACCTCTTCGCACCTGAAGCACTCAACATCGATGGTCATTCGTCTATCGTCTATCGTGCCCCTGGTCACTGGTAAGTGACCCAGACTCTGTCCCCTCTGCTTTCAGGTTCCACACACCTTCGATTCAGGCTTGGATCACACCGGACACTTTTATTCTCCACGGCAGCAGCACTTTGCAGCAGGTCTCCATTGAAAACGATGACGATTCCCGACACCAATTGACACCTACGCACCCTGCTTCATGGGTGAGGTAATTCCAGTACTCTGGTGCTCCCATGGGTGTTGGCTCTAGAACCCCTTAAGTCTAAAGGGGTTTGCTCAAAGTCCTCTCCTAAGTGTCCTTAAACTTTAAAATTCCAACCGCGACTTTCCCTATAGAAGTTAACGGAGCTCGCGGCTGTGTTCTCACACTGTACACGTCCCCCGTGGGTGCCCTGTGTCAATCCCTTGCGTGGTTCCTTGGGGTCCCAGCGATTCTACAGAATCTATGCCTTGTGTCTAGTCAAGTTGTGGTTCTTATACCACTTTCTTAATATATGGTTTGGTCCCCTCCCCCCCCCCCCCGGGGCCCAGTGTATATTGTGCTATTTACTGAAGTTATATTTTGTTTAAAGTGTGTACCTTGTTCTGTCATCTCATAAAGAGATTACTATAGAGTGTTTAGTAATAAATACATATATTTTATATATACCTTGTGTGGTTCTCCTTTCATTTGGTCATTCAAGAGGTTATAATCTGGTTAACCAATCTGCTTTACACTCCTTCAAGACTTAGTCTGAAGGCTGCTCTCCATAGCTACCACTAGGATAGTTTTCAATAAAGGTTGTCCTAAACCTATCATCAATAAGGGTTGTTTGGACTGGTGAAAGGTGCCCACTAGAACGAGTGGACAGCATATGACAGGCCAACTTCTCACAGTCCTATCCCTCAAAACAAGGGGCATGCCACTGAGAGACTTGAAAGTAGGCACTTCCATTTTAAGCCCTGAAGTATCCAGGGCAGACTGTTCATCAGTTTCGCATCGTCACAGAGTGGGGGGAGGTAAGCAGCCTCACTGACCCTAACCCACACTGCAACGAGTAAGAGACTGCCACCTCTTCTCATTGACTGTCCTCCTGGAACCTCAGAGGTTTCCCTTCCACCACCACCGCTCACCCCTGCAGCCAATAAGTTTTAGTTTTTTTTAATGTTTGATGCGTTTTTGTGTATATGTATGAATGTTTTTGTATTAGTGAGTGAGTGCTGTGAATAGGGGTATGCGTATGTATGTGCCTGTAAATGTATGTGCGCGGGATTTTGAATGTATGGGTGTGAGTCAGTGTTCATGTAGATGGGTGAGAATGTATATGTGAGCTTGGCAGATCGGCTGGACTGTTCCCATGGGAAGCCAAGTCAAGACAGATTTACATATGGCTGGGTCAAAACTGGGGTGACGTGGCGAGCAAAATAGCAATGGATTAAATCCAGTTCTGGGACTGGGGGTGTTTTAAAGTTTCCACACTGTCCATCAATTTACTTTGTGATATTACTACGTGCATCCTAGGTGGCTAAGGGTATGTCCAGATGTGGGACCCTTGCTTGCTGCACTATTGGATTCAAGCTAGCCTGGCTGATAAGGGGTGATACTCCATAACCGGACCCAGGATGCTAGTTTCCATTTCAGAGAGGACCTGGCTTGGCAGTTCCGGGATGACTGTTCCCAATGGGAGCAGCATCAAGATATGGCTGGGCCAAAACTGGGGCAACGTGGTGAGTAAAGTGAGATGATTGAGCCCACATCTGTGATTGTGGGTGAGTGTTTGAAAGTTTCAACACTCCGTCCATCATTTTATCTTGTGATATTGCTTTGTGCGCCCTAAGTGGTTATGGGTATGCCCAGGCAAGGGTGTCTTGATCACTGCACCAATGGATTCAAGCTAAACTAGCTGAGGACAGGTGATACCCCAAAACGGGTCCCAGGATACTTGTTTCTGGTCCAGGGAGGACCTGGTTTGGCATTTCAGGCTAGATTGTTCCCTTGGGGAGCAGGGTCAAGAATAATTTGCATATGGCTGGGTCCAGACTTGGGTGACGTTTTTGAGCAAAATTACACTGAATTCAATCCATATCTGTGACTGGGGGTGACTGTTTGAATGTTTCAATACTCCGTCCATTATTTTAACATTTTAATTTTGTGATATTGCTATGTGCGCCCTCATTGACTAAGTGTATGTCCAGGCATTGGTCCCTTGCTCTGTGCGCCACTGGATTCAAGCTATTCTATTCTATTCTATTCTGGGTTTGATAAAGCGCAACAGCTACCCCAGCAATGGGGCGTCCCGGCGCTAAGAGACAGCACGCACCCTACCCAGAGGGGGAAAAAAAGGGGGGGGTCGGGGGTCGGGAGCAACACTAGAGGGCAGGAAATAAGAGGGTCTTAATTGCCTTACGGAAGGTCGAGAGGCAGTCTATGGAGCGAATATGAAGAGGTAGAGCGTTCCACATCTTGGGTCCCAGGACCTTAAAGGAACGGCCTCCAGTGCGACACAATTTTATTCGGGGAACTTTCAGAAGAAGTTGGTTGGAGGAGCGCAGCTCGCAGCTAGGAACATAGGGGCATGTCAGGTTTTGTAGTAGAGGGGGGTTTCCCTGTTTGACAATTTTAAAGATCGTAATGAGAGCTTTAAATTTAACTCTGTTTTCCACAGGCAGCCAGTGGAGTTTGCGGATGGTGGCTCTGGCTGAACATCTACGGGGCAGACCGACCAACATTCTGGCCGCCGCATTTTGGACTCGTTGAAACCTAGCCGTTTCTGCTTTATTTGCACCTAGGAGGAGGACGTTAGCGTAGTCCAGGCGAGATAGGATGGTTGCCTGGACAATCAGCTGGCGAACCTTCGAGTCGAAAAAGCCAAGTATGGGCCTGAGATTTCTCAGAAGGCCCATACATGTGGCTGCCATCTTTTTGGTGTGTGTCTGGAAGCTGAAATTGGCATCCATCCAGACTCCCAGATTTTTGACGCTAGTTTTAGGGAGTGGGGTGGTGCCAAGGGATGGTGGCCACCAGTGCTCGTTCCATTGGCTGGTGTTTCTGCCGAGAAGGAGCACCTCGGTTTTCCCGGCATTCAGTTGGAGGTAATTGTCCGTCATCCATTGAGACACTGCTGCCAGGCCATTTCTGAACCTGGACGCTGCACTGGAAGGGCTTTCAGTGAGGGTGACGACCAACTGGGTGTCGTCAGCGTAGGACACCAGCGTGAGCCCCACTCTCTGGCCACTTCCGTGAGAGGCCGAACGTATAGATTGAAGAGAGAGGGGCTCAGCGCTGAGCCCTGGGAACTCCCTGTGCTATCGGATAAGGTTTTGAAAGGAAAGGGGGGGCCGATACCCGGAAGGATCTGTCCTTAAGAAAGGAACGGAACCAGGTTAGGGCGAGGCCAGACACACCTGCCATCTCCAGACGCTTCAGAAGAATGTTATGGGATACCGTGTCAAAGGCTGCGCTGAGATCGAGAAGAATCAGCGCAGCACTTTGACCGGAGTCAAGAATCGTCCGGAGATATTCGGTGGTGGCCAATAAGGCAGATTCGGTGCTGTGGCCCGGTCTGAAACCATTTTGGGATGGGTCCCGAATCCCATTTAGGTCCATATGTTTGGAGAGAACGCCGTTAACATGGGCTTCTGCTATTTTAGATATCCAGGGGAGAAGGGATATGGGTCGGAAGTTATCTGGTTTAGAGGGGTCCAGGGTAGGTTTTTTGATTATGGGTGATACCCAAGCTTGCTTCCAGGCTATAGGTACAGTGGCAGAAGTAAAAGAAAGATTAAGAATATCGATCATGGGGGGTAGGAAGAAGTCAAGCGAGTTCAAAAAATGAGAAGGGCTCATGGGATCTCCAGGGGAGCCAGATTTCACTTTATTGCAGAGTTTGATCAGGTCAGTAGCCGTGATAGCAGGGATTTGGGTAAGAGGGGTAATGGTGGCAGTTGGGTCATTGGATTCCCCAGGGTGTGGAGCATTTTGCAAGAAGGTTTTATGGATATTCTGGACTTTCTCTACAAAGTATGTAGCCAGCTGTTCTCATTGTTCGTTAGATGCAATTTTGGGAAGGGGTGATCTGGGACTTTGAAGTTCTTTGACAAGTTTGAAAATCATTTTAGATGGGTTCGGGTTGGAGCTGATTTTGTCAGCATAGAAAGTTGCGCGGGCAGTGCTGATGGTTTTGTGATATGTTTTAAGTTTGGATAGATAGTTAGCTTTCTCCTGACAGTCAAAGTTTTTTCTCCATTGACGCTCGGCTCTTTTACAGTCCTTGCGCAAGGCTTTAAGAGTGTCATTGTACCAAGGATTAGAAGGTGTGGATCGACCTTTGGTTAATTTGGCTGGAATGAGAGTGTCAAGTCTACCAGTGATCCAGTTATTAAAGGAGGTGTAGGTCGTGTCAATATCTTGATTGGTTTTCCAATGAAATACTCCCAGGGTTTCATGAAAAATAGGGGTGGAGAGTTTGTGCCATGGTCTTTTGAGGCGACGGTTGGATTCAGTTTTATACTGACGTCCTGGAACTGGGACGGTTAATTTGATGAGGTAGTGGTCCGTCCATCCCATGGGTGTGGGGACTTCTGTGACTGCCTCTTGAATGTTGGTAAAGACTGGGTCCAGAGTATGGCCGGCTAAGTGGGTGGGAGCCTGAATGAGAGAGTTAAGCTGCAAAGCCGAGAGATCGGCGAGAAGATTGGTAATGGTATGATCGTTAGTAAGATCAAATTGCAGATTGAGGTCGCCCAAAATAGTAAAGTTGGCGGATTTGGTTATGAGCGCGGTAGAGGTTTCGAGGAGGGCCTCAATGAACCTGGAGGTAGGGCCGGGTGGGCGGTAGATATACAGGCCTGATATTGTGAATTGAGGACTTGCTAGCGCGTGGTGAATTAAAAAGCACAAGTAAATCAAGTGACACAAACAATTTTAGCAGTTTAAAAGCTCCCGGCTTTCCGCCTCAGGAGTGCGCGTGAGTCAGACTTAGGCGCTTGTATTCAGCGCTTTAAGTACAGCGACAGGGGGGCGTGGCCTTCAGGGGGCGTGGCCTCAGTCCTCGCCGAGTTGGCGTTTTGTCAAGGGAATTGTTTGTCAACGAGTCAGCGCTAAATCCGCTCCTCGCTGTGCTTTGAAGAAGGTGAGTGCCCTGGCGCCTTGCTAGCGCGTGGTGAATTAAAAAGCACAAGTAAATCAAGTGACACAAACAATTTTAGCAGTTTAAAAGGTCCCGGCTTTCCGCCTCAGGAGTGCGCGTGAGCCTTGCTGATGAGCGGTAATACCCTGAAATTGGTCCCAGGATGCTTGTTTCTGTTCCAGGCAGCACCTGGCTTGGCAGTTCAGGCTAGATATTCCTATTGGGAACAGGGTCAAGAATGATTTGCATATGGCAGGGTCCAAACAGGGGTGACGTGGTCAGCAAAATAATGATGGATTAAACCCAGATCTGTAACTGGGAATGAGTGTTTGAATGTTTCAACACTCTTTTATCATTTTATTTTGTGATATTGCTATGTGCGCACTAAGTGGCTAAGGGTATGCCCAGCAATGGGTCACTCGCTCGCTACAACACGAAAAGAAGATGGTCAGAATGTTGAACATTGTCAAACATTGGCTGCCAGTCACAGAATTGGGTTTAATCCATTGTTATTTTGCTCTCCACTTCTGCTCCCTCTTCACTGTGACTGCCACCATATATCAGTCTGCTGCATCTCAGGGGACTATGCGGTAGATTGGAGGCTCTGATTCGGCAGCTGCTGGTTGGACCAAAATGGTGGGTCTGGCCTAAATGGTGAGCGCATTGGTCTCTGTGGAGTATGGACTGCCTGGTGCCCCGGCTGCGACTGTGGTGATTGGGCTTGCAGCAGGTGCGACCTGTGCCCCGTGAGTACCCTCGACTAGCTGAAGACCGCTCGTGGGGGGCTCCGCTGTGGGCCTTGGCGGCGTACCCCCTAGGAGGAACCCGGGGCAAAGATGGGCCCCACCACTGCCTGGACTGAATGGGTGCAGAGAGATCTGCTGGGGTTCTGCCCGGCGAGAAGAGCCTGCGGCGACTGGGTGGCAGAAAACATACGTGCATGGCCCACTCCTGGCCCGGCCCGGCTGGGCCTGCTTTACTACACTGACTGGTGAGTGTGCAGCCGCGACTTGCTGTGGAGCCGTGGGAGCCTGGTGAGCAGTGTCATTGCTGTGGTACGAGATTTAGAGACCTTGCTTTGCCTGCGTCTTGGGCTGCTGGTCCAGTGGGATAACACTGACCGGGGCTAGCAGGGCCTAGAGCTCTTCACTACCGAAGCCCTGCTATCCGCCAACCCGCCTGCCTTGGTAGCTTCTCTCATTTTTTGTGGCTGCCCCCTGGGTCCCCAGCTAGATACCGACCCCCCTGAATCTTTGTTTTGCTGTGCATGCGACTGGAGTACTTGGGTAGTGACACCCCAAGGCCCGAGCGCTGTGCCTGACGAGACCCGCCTGCCATAGGGGTCCTTCGGACTCACCACGTGGGCGCATGGTAAAAGGTGGGCGGCGGTGCTGCTCTGTGGAATCTGCTGTGAGAAGTTGGCCTGGTATATGATGTCCACTATTCTAGTGGGCACCTTGCACCAGTCCAAATGACCCTTATTGATGGTGGTTGTAAAGTCAACCTTATAGAAAGCTATCCTAGTGGTGGCTGTGGAGAGCAGCCTTCAGGCTAAGACTTTAGAAGCGAATTAAGCAAGTTATTTTACCATTTATAATCTCTTGAGTACCAAATGAAAGCACACCACACAAGGTATATATCAAATATATATGTATATATTCTAAACACAACCCCTCTGGACTCTTTATGAGGTCAGAGGTAAAAGTACAATACAAGGCACTTAATTGGCATACGATATGTTGCACAGTATACGTTATGCCCTATGGGCCTCACAAACCATATACTAAAATAGTGGTATAAGAACCATGTGAGAAATAGAAAGCAGGCCTAGGGCCTGTGGAATCGCTGGGGCTGCCTAGAACCACCAAAGGTTAGGATGTAGGAAGCCCACGGGAGACACGTGCAGTGTCTAAACACAGCCGCGGGTTACCGTTGACTTTCTATGGAGAACGAACAAGTTACAATTTGAAAGATTAAGGGAACAAGGAGGTGAACTGCGATGGAACCCTTTTAGACTAGAACACTTGGAGAGTCAATACCCATGGGAACACCAGAGTACTCGTGTTACCTCACCCAGGGAAGACGGGTGCATAAGTGTCTTTTCGTGTCGGGTTTCGTCGTCGATTCCAATGGAGAGCTGCGAAGAAGTGCTGCAGGCGACCAGAGGAAAAGTGTCCGGATGGATCCAAGGGTGGATCGGAGATCTGAAGAACCTGAAAGCAGAAGGGACAGAGTCTGGGTCCCTAGCCAGTGACCAAGATGGCGATGGTAAGATGCCAGCCAATGTTGGGTGATTTCTGGTGAAAAGGTGAAGTTTGTCTCTTCAGCCACGAGGTCCAGGAGGTGTCGATGACAACCAGGAGCTGGATTCCAGCTATCCCACAAAGTATCTAGTTGACTGCAGTGTTGGTATCCGGATTGGACCCAACAAGCCTTGGCAAACACAATCTACGCAAGATGGCAAGATTAGCTTCGGTGCAGACCAGCAAGGCCTGAGGAACTTCTCCTTTGGAGAGAAGTTGTAGCAAGCCTGGGGCAACCAGGAAAGCAAAGTACATCAAAGATTGGTCGTCTTGGGGGCTCACTGGCCAACCAAGTAGGAACTGCAAAGATGCGTCAAGCTGAAATGCACAAAGCGGGCCCACAGGACACTTGTGGAGTGTGGGCCTCTGAGCTTCGGTGCAAAAGGTGCTCGGGGCTGAGGCTGCAAGCACCCCAATGCAAAACTTCGGGATACCTCAGGAAGTAGGTGCAGCTTGCAAAAAGCAGGATGTCCAGGAGTTCCAGTCCCACGTCTCTCATGTCCGTCACAGGTCTCAGCTTTGTTGGGAGCGCAGGTCAGCGTCAGAGATGTCTGGAAGTTTATGTCCTGAGTTGCATATTCTTCGGGATCCGGTGGGAGCCTCGAAAATGCAGACTGGCAAAGATGCAGTTGCTGCCTGTTTAAACAGGGTGGTCACTCCTTGACCACAAGGGAGATTTCTTCCGTCTTCCAGTCGATATGGAACATCGAAGGTCCAAGATATATGTTGCAGAGTTTCGTCCAGGGTAATCTAAAGTCCTAGGAACTGGGGTTCTATACTTATAGTAAGTTTAGGGGTTGGACTAACTCTAAGGTCCCTCCTATGGGTGGCCCTTGGGAGGGGGTGGTTACACCCCTTCCCCTTTTTCCAGTTTCACGCCAGAGCTGGGGCTGAGTGCCCCCGCAACCGGTGTGAACTGGGAAATGCATAGAGCACCTTGTGTGCCCCAGGCAGTGTCTGAAAAGCATTCACTGAATGCAACCCACCCTGCCCCAATACACTAAAGCCTGTCTGGGGAGGTGCTAGCACCTCCCTGGACAGGAAACCTATTGTCCAGGCCACCCTTGCCTTGCCGGAGTTTCGTCCAGCAGCAGGAGGGCAGACTTGTGTCTGTGGCAGCAGCATCCATTATGTGATGCTGAGGCTCTGTTTAACTTTAACCGGGTTTACTAGTAACTACATGTCTTCTCCCTCTAGAGGGGTAGAATGCTACCTGCGCCACCAGGACTGGCGGGGGTGGTAGTATTCCAAAGTGTTTGACACCTTACACGACATGTTTTGATAAAGCCAAACCAAAGTTAGCATTAGCCGCGAGGATTATAATGCACTTAAGAGTATATGGTATGGCTATATCTTTTTTTCATCAACTTTTATTCGATTATAAAATTTTGTATAATCATAAAAAGTACAATTTTAAGAAACACAGTGAAAATACATATTCAATAGCATATTAGCACAAAATGTTAAAAAGCGATTTTACGACGTATTGATATTACTATTTTTAAAAAGATCGCTATCAACTTCGCTTCATACGGGGATTTCGGCAATTGAAGGCAAACTAGTGCTGGATACGATTGTCTGAGTCCACTTGAACGGAGGAGGGGCAGGATCCATTTTTTCCTTGCTGAACTGTAATACTTGCAGAACAGGATGACATGTATCGTTGATTGTTTAGAAGCTCCATCGCAGGGGCATCGCATCAAGTTTCTGGACCAGTTCTTCATTTCAGGAAAAGAGACTATACGGAAGAAAAGATCAAACCGTAGTCTCGTCAATAAGAACTTTTCATAGTTTGAGAGAAAATACGTCAAGTAGGGCTGAATAAATTTCTGAATTTGCAAAGTGCAAATTTTTTCATTTTGCGTTTTTACTATCTCGACTTGGTTGCGAATCTCTCTTAGGTGGCCCATGCATAGTTCCTTCAACTGTTTCTTTGAAATGTCTTCAATTGAAGGAGGTTCTAGGAAGTATTGCTCGCGATCTAGGTCTTGGAAGAAATTATGGATATAGTTAAGCCACGGTATTTTCCTCCAGTGCGCTAAGCCAAGACATTCGGTAATGAGGGAGCGTGTTATGTGACTTTCGGGGTTACACCATATGCGGTGCCAGAGTATGAGAGGCTGGCATCTTATGGTGTCGGTCATGTATTCCACACCCAGCTCCCGATGTGTGGCCAAAATCGGGGAGCTTTGAGGGAGAGCTAGGATGTATTTAAAAAACGCCTTCTCCGTGATCTGGAGTTGATCAACACAGCCGTAGCCCCAGATACCTGCTCCATATGTCGCCACGCTGTGGCATTTCGCGTAGTATATGGTTAGCAGTTCCGCTGGGGCTGGTTTGCCTAGTTTCCTAGAGAAAGCGCTTAGTGATGATACTGCTCTGCGGAAGTTGAGGTTTCTGGCTTCAATTGCCTTGTTCCAGGTCATTGTGTCTTCCATTAGTATGCCCAAATATGGGTATACCGATGTTCTTTCCAACCTGGTGTTACTTATGAAGATGGACTTTGAGGCTCCACGTTTTGGTCCAATAGACATTGTAAAGGTTTTTTTAATGTTTACTTTTAGACCCAGGGAGTCCATGAATGACACATATTTATTCAACTGCCGCTGAAGTTGGTTGGGAGTCCGAGCCAGAATAACCGAGTCGTCGGCGTACAGGAGGATGGGTATCGGGCGCTGCGCTATCTGTGGGAGATCCTGGCTCCCTTCCAGCATAGCCTGTTCAAGGCCGTTGGTATATAGATTAAACAGGAAGGGAGCCAGTACACAGCCTTGCCTTACTCCCCGTGATATTTTAAAGGGACGAGATAGTTCGCCGCCAGTTCCATAGCGAACTCGTCCTTCCGCATTGGTATAAAGCTCCCTCAGGAAGGCTAATAGGGGTGGGTCCACTCCAAGGTTTGTCATAATCTGCCACAGCTTCTCATGCTGTACGCAGTCGAATGCCGCACTCAAGTCTACATATACCATGTAGATGCTACCTTCTTTCGCGCGTGTATACTTTCCAGCAAGGAGGGTCAGGTTTAAGGCCTGTTCCACCGTTCCGAGCCCCTTCTGGAAACCATATTGCAGGTCTGTGATGGTATTGTTCTCACGGGCCCAAGATTGTAGTCGGTCCAAGAGTATTCGACCTGCAATCTTGCCCGTGGAGTCCAGAAGGGAAATCGGTCGGTAGCACGCGGGGTCGTTGCGATCCCCTTTCTTGAATATTGGCAAGAGCGTAGATGTTGACCATGATGGAAGAAGTCCAGTTTCAGTGACTGCAGCCATTACCCGGAAGATTATTAGTGACCAATAATCAATATTATGCAAGAACAGGTCCATTGGTACCCCATCTGGGCCGGGGGCCTTGCCAGGTTTTGAGGTTTTAATTGCCTTCCTGACCTCATTAAGGGTGAAACGCAGGTTAATGGGATATATATTATCCTTTGGTTGTTCCTGGTCTTTTGTTTGGGGAAGGTCAATTGGTGTACCAAGGATTTTTGTGAAGTGAAGGATCCATTCGTTCTCGGTTATTGCCACGTCCAGGTGGTGTGGGTCAGCAATATTGTTCAGGAAGGGTGATCGTATGGTCTGCCAAAATGCAGTACTGTCTTTCCTTACTGCGCTGTCATGTAGCTGGTGCCATAGGTCTTTTTTGATTTGCTGCTTGCGATTTTTCCGGGCATTGTTGTATACTTTCCTCCGTTGTGAGATTATTTCAACATCTCTTGGCTTCTGTCGAAGAGCTTCTTTAAGACTTGTAAGGGCTTTTCGACAATCAGTATCGAACCATCTCGTCATGGGGAGTCTTGGTTTATTTGCTGTGTTTTTAAAAAGCTCTTCCCTTATTGCTCTTTGAATGTTGTTAAAAGAGGTGATAATTGATTCGGGGGATGTCTCTGCCGTTAGACAGTCCATTAGCCATCGATTTGTTTTTTCGAGCACCCTTTGCGTTGTCTCTTCAGGGTCGATTTTTGACCATTTAATTGCATAGCCATTTTTCTTCTTTAGGGCCAGCGAGTGTTGATCGAGGGAACTAGCTATGGTAGATGGTGGACCTGGTTGGTCTATTAGGAGTACCACACTAAGAGAGAAATGGTCGCTAATTGGGCTAGACCCTACTTTGTAGTTTTTTAGTTGTCCTTTGCAGATGTTTGAGACTAGAATATAGTCAATGGTTGACAAGCAGCCTCTCCCGTGAAAGGTGGGAAGAAATTCCTGGACGGGATCGACTAGTTCATTGATGAAGTCTAGATCCAAAGTGAAAAGGATTTCATTCAACTTGTTGCCAGCCGGGGTATGTGCAAAGTGGGGAACAGGGGTTCCAAGTTCATTATATAGTCCACAGACCCCGTTTATATGTTTTAGACATAGTGACTGGTTGAAGTCACCTCCCCAAATATATTTTAAAGATGCATTTTGGGTTATTGTTTGGAGTGAGGATGCATATGCCATCATCTCATCTAGGTGCGCACAGCGATCCAAGGTACCACTGTTATTGTAATAGTTTATGAGTATGTATACGTTTCTCTTTTTTGATGTCTCATGCGTGATTTGAATAATTTGATAGAAGCATGATTCCTTTAGTAGTTTCGCAGTCAATGGAACGGTGTTGGAGAGATAGATCGTAAGACCACCTTTTGGTCTTCCCATTGGACTAGGTGTTGCTGCGGTAAAGAAAGTTTTGTATCCCACTAGATGGACAGGGGTTATGCGCCAGGTCTCTTGCAGACACAAGATTTGCTTACTCTTTGCTACACTCAGCCATAAGGGGCATGTTATTTTTGTGGTAAGGCCTGCTACGTTCCAATAGGCGATGTCTACACTCAAGGACTGGGTTTCTTTCATATTAGCAGATTCTTTCCTGTTGTTAATGTTGTCTGCATTGATTTCGTCTAGCTGGATGTTTTGTCCCAAGTTGGAACCTACTGTTGATGGAAGAATACTAGTCGAGAGATTATTTAGGTGTACTACTGGTGTCTCGGTGACATAGAACGACTCTGAATGTGCTGAATGCTTTTTATCAGGTTCACAATAGTTAATGTTTTCAGGTTTGTGGTGGCTGAATTTATCCAAGAATGGTCAGTCGACCATTTCGAGGCAGTCAAAACGATTTTGGGTTGGGAAACCCTGCCAACCTACGTATGCTTGATAGGCTCTGTCCTGCCGGTAAGGCATAGCCCGTTCTGAGTACCCATCTGGCTATATCATAGAACAGCTATAAGGAGATGGTTCCGAAAGCTGCAGAGGGGCTCAGCTCATGCTAGGGCACCCTTGCACATAAAACCAAACACTCTGCCTCAAGGATTGTCAAGGCTTTCCATAGGAGTTACTTATAGGTTAATATGTGTCTATATATATATGAATCACAACAACCAGCTCCCACAGAGGCATCCACGGAAGAAGGCACGGACTCGAGGCAGTCAGTCAGCAGTCAGGATACAGCATCAGTTTTATTAGATCAGGTCATCCTCAATCTCAAGATAACAGAGAGACGCATTTCGGCTTACTAGAAGCCTTTATCAATCTATATATATATATAGATATAGGTATACTATATCTAAGTAAGGGGGGATTACACCACCGTACCCAGGCTGCAAGTGCAGATCTGTGATGTCAGTTTGGAAGGCTAACCAGGGGTGGCACAATAAATGCTGCAGCCCCTGGTAGACCTAAGGTGCGCCTATGCCCTTGGTACCTAAGGTACCATATACAGGGACTCACCAGGGTGACCCAGTAACCAATCTGCTATGTACCTAAAGTACATGGTATCAATTTAGAGAGAGAACAGCTGGGCTGTGGGTCTGATTAGCAGGCCCACAGCTACATTAAAGTAAAAAAAAACAGAGAATCACATTAAAAAGTGGGGGTGAACATAGGAAGCAGACCCTACTCTCCTACACTGCCTATGTATATTATTAACCACCAATCATACCAATCAAATCCCGGTTTCTCTAGTTGTAAAGTAGCAACCTGTGTAGTCAGATTTTTCTAGGTACACTTTGCACAAATGGTTTCAAATATGACATTCTTCCTCTTCATGGCTGTCATTTGCATCTCCCCTTTCATTAATCTATGCTTTTCCCTCAGTTTGATTATTTAACTGAGGATTGTCCAAACCAGCAAATGTTTCATGTTATGCATGTTACACATTTCCATATGTTATTGGATCTTATGATACATTAACTGAACACCATTGTGCTTCACCATTTGACTGGGATACATTTCCTAGGACACATTACCAAAGCCACCTGTAACATATTGTCTGCGGTGTATCGTCATTCCCATGAAACGATGGCAATTGTTTTTATTTGCAAATTCTATTTATTGAATATATAGCAGACAACAAAGATCAGACAAACTGAGGACCCATGTCCCTGTAGGAAGAACAACAAATTAAGGCCATTATCCACATTACATAGTTTGACAGTGTGACAAGAGCATACATGGTAGAATCAATCCCATCCAATACATTCCTGAATCAGTTTCCTAGAGCTAAGCTAGGGTAGAAAGGAAAAGATTGTAGTATCCCCCTATCACAAATTATCTTGAGAGGCGTCACATTCCAGTGAGAGACTAAAAACACTGAGAGGATGCCCACAATATCTTAAGCGATCTATGGTGATCTACTGTTGGTAAGTTGATGGAAACTTTAGTGTTTAGCCATGTGGGAAAGAAAGAAGATAAAAAAGAACTCTCTTAGGGAGGAAGGGAGAAAGGAGAGGATGAGCTGAGGGGGTATAATCTCCATGAGAAGAATGTCAATATCGTCGGAAGGGAAGAGAGGAAGTCCTCTGACCTAAGTGGGCCTTTCCGGGGACTCCGGCTTATGGCCCCTGGAGTATGGTTTGAGCGAGTCATCAAACAGTTATAGAACGCATAGTCAGGGTGGAACCAGCCGGCAGTGTCTGGTCATTGTGAAATAGTGTAGGAGGGGCTGCCAGGTCAGAGTGAATCTGGCATCTGTCTGTTTAATGCGAGCAGTAAGTAATTCAAGGTCTAAAAAGTCCATAAACCGGTAAAGCAAGTGGCTAGGGCGGGGTAAAGTAAAGTAAGGCGATTGACTGCCAAGCCGCCCCTAACAAATGTAAAATCAAGCGCCAGTCCGTGTTTGTCATCGCAGTTAGTGTTAAAGGCTTAATGCCCAGTAGGGTAACTATAGGTGTAGAAGGAATAGGAAACCCCACTATCTCCTTGATGTGACTCCAGAACATTGTGAGGTTCGGGCATCGCCACTGATGGAAGATGGAATCTGACTATATGGTTACCCCCACTTTTTGCCTGGTGTTTTGCTGGTTTTCGACTTAGTTGGACTGGGACCCTGCTATTCAGGGCACTATTCTATCTGCTTTCTCTATACAATGGATTCCAAGTACTTTAGGTACATACCAGATTGGCTACTGGGTAACCTTTGTGAGTCCCTGTATATTGTACCTTATGTACCCAGGGTATAGGTATCCCAGAGGCCTACCAGGGACTGAAGCATGTATTATGCCACCCCTGGGATGCCTTCCAAAATGAATCCACAGGCCTGCACTTGCAGACTGGGTAAGGTGGTGTAAGCACCCCTTACTTAGATATAGTATACTTATATCTACCTTTACATATATACACATATTAACCTATAAGTCACTCCTATGGCAGGCCTTGACAATCCTGAAGGCAGAGTGCTTGGTTTTGTGGACGAGGGTGCCCTTAGCATGAGCTGAGCCCCTCTGCAGCTTTCGGAACCATCTCCTTATAGCTGTTCTATGATATAGCCATGCCGTATACTCTTAAGTGCATTATAATCCTCGCGGTTACTGCTAACTTTGGTTTGACTTTATCAAAACATGTTGTGTTTGGTGTCAAACACTTTGGAATACTACCCCCGCCAGCTCTGGCATGCGGGGGTAGCATTCCACCCTTCTAGAGGGAGAAGTCATGTACACACTGGTATACCCGGTTAAAGTTAAACTGAGCTCCAGCATCACAAAATGGATGCTGCTGCCATAGACACAAGTCTGACCTCCTGCACCTGGACGAAACTCCAGCAGGGAAGGCCTGTACAATAGGTTTCCTGTCCAGGGAGGTCCCAGCACCTCCCCAGACAGGCTTTAGTGTATTGGGGCAGGGTGGGTTGCAATCCGGGAATGCTTTGCAGACACTTCCTGGGGCACACAAGGTGCTCCATGCATTTCCCAGTTCAAACCAGTTGCTGGGGCACTCAGCCCCAGCTCTGGCATGAAACTGGACAAAGGGGAAGGGGTGTAACCAACCCCTCCCCAGGTCCTCCCATATGTGGAACCCTAGAGTTAGTCCATCCCCTAAACTTACTATAAGAATAGGAACCCAGTCCCTAGGACTTTAGATCACCCTGGACGAAACTCTGCAACATATATCCTGGACCTTCGACATTCCATATCGACTGGAAGATGGAAGAATCTCCCTTGGGGTCAAGAAGTGACCCCCCTGTTCAAACATGCGCCAAGAAGCATCTTTGCTGGTCTGCATTTTCGAGGGTCCCGCCGGATCCTGAAGAATCTGCGACACATGACATGGACTTCCTGACATCTCTGAAGCTGGCACGAGTTCCCAGCAGAGCTGAGACCTGTAGCTGAAACGAGAGACGTGGGACCGGAACTCCTCGACATCCTGCATTTTTGCAACTGCACCTACTTCTCGAGGTATCCCAAAGTTGTGCATTGGGGTATGTGAAGCCCCTGCCCCGAGCACCTTTTGCACCGAAGTACAGAGGCCAGCACTCCACGAGTGACCCGTGAGTCCCCTTTCTTCACCGCAGCTCAAGGCTCCTTTGCGGTTCCTAGTCTGTAGTCTAGTGAGCCCCGACAAAGGCAAATCGTTTTTTTCTTGAGTTTTTATGGTTGCTCCAGACATACTCTGACTCCCCTCCAAAGGAGGAGTCCCCCAGACCTTGCTGGTCTGAACCGAAGCCAATCTTGTCATCTTGCATGGGTTGCTGTTGCCAAGGCTTGTTGGGTACAATCCTGATTCGGATGCTGCAGCGCTCGACATCCTTTGTGGGACAGCTCAAATCCAGCTCCTGGTTGTCATCAACGCCTCCTGGTCCTCGTGGCTGAAGAGTCAAACTTCACCCCTTTCACCTGAAAACACCCAACATCGGCTGGCTTCTTCCTGTCGCCATCCTGGTCACTGGGTAGTGACCCAGACTCTGTCCCCTCTGCTTTCAGGTTCTTCACATCTCCGATCCACCCTTGGATCCACCCGGATACTTTTCCTTTGGTCGCCTGCAGCATTTCTTCGCAGCTCTCCATTGGAATCGACGACGAAACCCGACACCAAAGGACACCTATGCACCCGGCATCCGTGGGTGAGGTAACACGAGTACTCCGGTGCGCCCGTGGGTCTTGACTCTCGAAGTGTTCTAGTCTAAAAGGGTTCCATCGTAGTTCACCTCTAAGTGTCCTTAATCTTTAAAATTGTAACTTGTTCGTTCTCCATAGAAAGTCAAGGGTGATTCGCGCCTGTGTTTAGACACTGCACGCGTCCCCTGTGGGTCTCCTGCGTCCCTACCTTGGGTGGTTCCTGGTTGCCCAAGCGGTTCTACAGGTCCTAGGCCTGCTTTCTAACCCTCACCTGGTTCTTATACCACTATTTTAGTATATGGTTTGTGAGGCCCCTACGGCATAACATATACTGTGCAACTTATTGTATGCTAATTAAGATCCTTGTATTGTACTTTTACCTCTGACCTCATAAAGAGTCCAGAGAGGTTGTGTTTAAGAATAAATACATATATATTTGATATATACCTGGTGTGGTGTGCATTTCATTTGATCATTCAAGAGATTATAGACTGGTAAAACAACTTGCTTAACTCGCCTCTAAGTCTTAGCCTGAAGGCTGCTTTCCACAGCCACCATTAGGATAGCTTTCTATAAGGTTGACTTTAAACCTACCATCAATAAGGGTCGTTTGGACTGGTGCAAGGTGCCCACTAGAATAGTGGACATCATATGCCAGGCCAACTTGTCACATTGGTGTGCAGAGTGTGGGATTACAGATATGCTGCAGCCCCTGGTAAGCCTAGGGTGTACCTATGCCCTGGGTACCTAGGGTACACTATACAGGGGCTCACAAGGGTGACCCAGTAACCAACCAATCTGGTATGTACCTAAAGTACATGGTATCAATTTAGAGAGAGAACAGCTAGGCTGTGGGCCTGATTAGCAGGGCCACAGCTATACTAAAGTCGAAAAACCAGTGAATCACAGCACAAAGTGCGGGTAACCATAGGAAGCAGACCCTACTCTCCTACATCTGCTATCCGGCATAGTCTACTACAACGCCCTGGAGATGGGCCCCAGTAAGGCCCTTGCATTGAGGGACCTTTTTTGCTGCCTGACTGTTCTCTCTGCATCCACAACCACTTCTGGTCCCAGAACCAAATACCCTCAATGTTGCATGCTTTGACGCATGAACTTGCCTCTCTGTTCAGTCCGCTGCTGAGATAGCTTCGTACTGCCTAATCTGCGAAAAGGTGACTAATGCAGTAGAATGGACTGTCACTGAGGGTAAACACTTTGCAGCATGAGCTCCCACTTTCAGCAACCAACTTAGAGGTTTTTAAGAACATTTTCAAGCCACGATTGTCATGCACTCCTCATGAGGACACGTTGAGCTACACCAAGGGCATTGAAGTTAAGCATGGTGGGCTAGACATACCGGCCGCATGACTTGTCTGCACTAAGCGCCCCGCTGTGCTCACCCTGGGATCCAATGGATTTGCACAGGAGTCAGTCATCTCTGGTGGCTTGACCAGCCAGTTTGCCATAAGTAAGACGGACACAAAGCAACCCAACATTTTGTTTGAGCAGCGTAAAACCCCGAGGGGGACCACCTCATCGGCCGAGGACCCAAACGCAGTGACCATGGATGCCACTTCTTCCCCAGAGCCCAACATTCGCAAAATGTTTGCTGATCTGAAACATTCTCTATCCGCCATTGACTTGAAGAGTGACTCGATGTTGGATCGCCTGGACCGGCTCAGGGACACGGTGATGAACCATGATTAGCGCCTCACAGAAGTTGAGCAGAGGACATCTGCCCAGGAGGATGAGGGAGTGACGACCCGGGAGAAGCTACTCTGTATGGAGAAAGTGCTGGAGGTCATCAGAAACAAAAATGAATACCTCGAAGAGAGGTCCCGGTGCAACAATCTGTGCATTCTTGGAATCGAGGAAACAACTGCGATGACCCACGTAGAGGATTTTGTTGAGGAAATGTTGCGATCCCACTTTGGCAAGACTCTATCAGCGATGTCCATTGTGTGGAGCGTGCCCACAGGCCCCTCTGTCTTCAACCCCCCCTCGGGCCCCGGCTCGCCCAATCATTGCGAGACTTTTAAACTATAGGGACCACAACACTGTGCTGCAAAAGGCCTGGGATCACCATGACCTCAGATATCAGGGCCACTCATTCTCCTTCTTCCCCAATTTCACCTTGTCTGTTCAGGCTGCCCACCGAGAATTTGTACCGGTCAAAAGACTGCTTCAGCATCTGGACATCAAGTATTCCTTGCTCTACCCAGTGAAGCTTTGCATCTTCCACTTCAGCAAGACATCTTTATTCACAAATCCTGAGCTTGCTGCCAAGTTTACACGCAGCCTCAAATGTTCAAGACTGGAGGGCCCCGTGAATTGGGACCAGGTGGCTGAAGACCCCCTCAATGAAAATGCCTGAGCCAGTCTGGTAGTGCTCTGTTCCACACACTCATCTGGAGAGACTCTTGCATCCGGCTGAACTGGCGCACATCCGGACTTACTGTACTCCGTGTCCCTATGAGCATTTGAGGGAGTCGGCATTTGACTGGACTACCTGACTGCTTGATTGTGTTGCCCTCTTGGGTGCCCTTTTTCCAGCCACCTGACTCTTTGGTGCTGAGCCTCCTGGCGCCACCCCTTGGGATGAGTCTCATGTTTCATATTGTTGATGGCCTTGTTCGGCCTTGTATGTGCAGGGTAGATGCACTCTAGTCATGTTGGGTGGCTGTAGTGGGTGGGGGTGGGCTGTTTGGGTGGCAGGTGAGCTACCTGGGATAGGTTGTTTTGCTTCTTCTTTGCCTCTTTTCTCTTCTTCCTCACTCTGGTCCGGGTTGTACAATTGCTGACCCCTGCTCTCCGAGTGGCGTGCATGTATGCATGGAAATGGAAGGATGACTCTAACTACTGATGGGGCACCCTCCCTCAAAGCAGTAATCTAGAATGTGAGGGGTCTGAATGACGGTAGAAAGTTGCGATTGATGGTTGCGCTCCTTCATCATTATGGAGTGGACATTTGTTTTTTACAGGAGCTACATCTTATGGGGACCAACTGTTCACGCCAGTGGGTGGGGTGGATGGGTGAAAAGTTTATAGGCGGTTACTCCATTTATGCCGGAGGCACAGCCATTATCGTTAGGAAGGGTCTCCATTGGCATACGCGCACAGTGATATGTGATCCCCAGGGGCGTTATGTTTTGGTGGCGGGGGTCCTCCCTGGTTGCCCAGTTAGATTCACATCAGTTTACGCCCCTAATACTGACGATCCCCAATTCTTCACTGAGATGTGGCAGTTGGCAGACTCCCTAGGCCCCATGGTGGTACTTTGTGGGGGCGACTTCAACGTAATACTCAACTCCGATATTGACAGAACCAGCGGCGCTCACAGGCCTCACATTCGAGCTGCGGCACAGCTTTGGACCCTTAAGGAAGATCATGATTTGTTCGATGTTTGGCGTCGCCAACACCAACATGACCGGGAGTAAACCTGTACCTCCTCAGCACACCCCAGTTGGTCTAAAATTGACTATTGGCTTATATCTTGTAATGCGGACACCTGGACTAGATGTTGGACTTATCTTCCCCGAATGCTCTCGGACCATGCCCCAGTATTACTAGAATTTTTTTTACCGGACTTGCCGAATTGACCTTTCAGCTGTAGACTCCCAGCTGCCACTATTCGAGACTAGGTGTTCCAAGCGGATATTGGGTCCGCCATACAGGACTACTTTGCTACTAACGTGGGCTCAGTAGAGTCCTTGTCCATGCTATGGGAAGCGTTCAAGGCTTTGATCAGGGTGTCCTGCGCTCGTTAAGAAACAATCTGCGGTGGCTTGAAAAGGA
Source organism: Lissotriton helveticus (assembly GCF_964261635.1). Taxonomy (NCBI): domain Eukaryota; kingdom Metazoa; phylum Chordata; class Amphibia; order Caudata; family Salamandridae; genus Lissotriton; species Lissotriton helveticus. Next base: position 1,079,273,369 of record NC_136063.1, on the reverse strand, counting down.
GATTCACTTGCTCGAACTGAAATTTTTTGAGTCTGGTCAGCTCACAGTCCTTGGGCAGATTAAGGCCCAGATAGTGGAGTTTGAGGAGGCCGCGCACAGAGGAACGCACTACTTGGACCGGGAGGCGCGCGCCTGCCACTATGGTGAGGGCAACCGGGCTGGCAAAACTCTGGCGAGCCTACTTGAGGAGCCATAGGCAACTGATTATATCAGCAAGCTGCGCACAGATGAGGGGGCAGTTGCGGTGAGACAGGCATCAGTTCAAGCTGAAATGACCAACTATTATTTTTCCCTGTATGCCGCACGACAGTTGGAGACACTTCCTGACCTACTCCCCTTCTTTGACTCCATAGAGTTAGTGTGGCTCAGTGACGCACACCGAAAGTATCTAGATGATCCTTACACGGAGGAGGAGGGATTAGGGTAATGTGGGCCATGCCCAGGGACAAGGCCCTGGGCCTGGATGGTTTGACCCCTGCTTTCTACAAGGAGTTTGCACCACTACTTGCACCCCACCATGTATGAAGACTCGCTTAAGCTGGCGCTCTTTCCCCATCTCTCCGAGAGGCACTGATAGTGACCATAATTAAGCCGGATAAAGATCCGCTACTCTGACTCCTACAGGCCAATCTCAATGATTAATGTGGATAATAAAATCCTCACTAAGTTATTAGCTACGTGGCTACTTCCGCTGCTTCGGCCCGACCAATGTGGATTTGTTCCTGGCAGGAGAATCGCCCATAGCCTCCGTACACTCTTTGCGGTGATGCAGGAGGTGGATCCCTCCCTGCCGCTGCTGTAGTTCTGGACGCAACCAAAGGCGTTCGATACGCTGGAATGGCCTTATCTGTTTTCACTCCTGACCCGTATTGGTGTGAACCCTGCCTTCATCTAAAAGCTTGCATTATTGTACACCCCTCCGACTGCCAGGTTGCGGATTAACGGTGTGCTATCCCCTCAATTACTGTAGCCTGAGGTATGAGACAGGGGTGTACACTCTCACCCCTCCTCTTTGCCATAGCAATGGAGCCTCTGGCAGCCACATTGTGACAGCATCATGCTCAGATGGGGCTTGATGTCATGCCTAGGATAATCTTGGAGTCAATGTACCCGGATGATGTGACTCTTTACATCAATCACCTAGAGACAAATCTCGACACCCTTATTTGCAAAATCACAAGATTCGGTGGACTTTCAGGCATCAATGTTAACTGGGGGAAGTCTATGATTTTTCCACTCACAGCTGCAACGGTCTTATTTCAGTCCGAATTCCCTCCCAAGTGGGTGACTTCCCCAGTGAAGTATCTAGGCATCTGGATCAGTAAGACAATAAGGAATTGTGGAGATGCAATTATGACAGGCTCATGGAGTGGTTTGAGAGTAGGCATCCCCGTTGGAGAAAGCTCCATCTCTCCCTGGCTGGCCGGATCGCCCATTGCTAAGATGGTGGCCTACCAAAATTCCTTTATGTGTTTGTGAATTTCCCACAATTCAAGAGGAGGCTGCGCTCAAACCTGATTTCCCTCGCTTGATCAGGTGGGTAGCCTCGTGCGACCTGGGAGCTAATTACGCTCTCATTTGTGCAAGGAGATTGGGAGCAACTGACATGGAATTATATCACAGCTGCGCACAGGGCCACTTTGGGTTTCATTGGATCTACCTGACACTCTTTATGGCACATACCGTCCCTGAAAGCGATCAAGCGGAACCGGTTCCGCTACACATGGCACTGTTTCACCCACAAAACAGAACAAGATAGCTAGTCAGGTTTTGTTTTTTAGTTATTTGGGACCCACCCAGCCTGTCTGTGCTGCGTGAACCACGAGTCTGCTTACACAGAAATTTTAGATTATTCTATTTTATTCAAATATCGTTAGTTCGTCTGTATGTCTTAAAGGAACACCTTTGTCAAAACAATCAGGTTAACATTCAGACAAAAATGTGCGCAATATATACAAGAGTGAAAATAGTTCACAATACATACTCAAATTTACATGCACCAAAAAGAATATACTATGTACAAATAAATTGAAACATGAAGACATTTAGCAAAATACCAGTCCTATGAATAATAAACCAATAGACAGGCGGACACATAAATTGAATACAACTGCCTGCCTGTCTAAATACACCTGTGATTAAGTCTTTTTATATGATTGAACAGTGAGGGAGAGTGGCAATGATATTAATAATTCCCTAGCTGCACCCTTTTTCCCTATCACAGGCTGGGGGTCAACGCGTTTCGAACCACTGGTAAGTTGAGGGTTCTCCTCAGGATGTGGACTGGGTGAATCCTTATCTGTAAAAAGTGGGATTCAGTGTAAATATTGTGTTGCGGTGACATGATGGTACTCTCTCTGGCTCACTGGGAATTTAAACAAAATGATAGTACCTGCAGAAATCGCGCAGGAACTGCAGGGGTGTAAGATGGCTTCACACAGATTGGAATTCCTGCAACAAATATAATAATGATGGAGGCGGTGAGGGCTACTGGACCTGGCTTAATAAATCAACAAACACCAGACACGTGGATTAAGTGCAACTGGTCCTACCTGGACTTGAAAAAAGTCAACAAAAGTCGAAGACATATTTGTTGGACGCTCACGGGTAAATCGGAAGATCATGGGAGGGGGGCTGCTGACCTTTGAGTCGAAACTGCGTGAGACAAAATAAATGGAGGGTTGTTTTTTGCAAGCGTTCAAAGCCGGAGACTGGCGTAGAACGAGCACCTCTGGTTTGCAAAAAAATGAAAACGGATACTTACTCAAGCCCGCACAGGATTCAGTCTGTTCAGCGGTCTCCGGCGTGTGGCGGCGCTTGGGACCGGATGGAGTGTGTATTTTAAACGGAACGGGCTGGGTTTCCCGGAGTAGTTGAAAGGGACAACGGACCAGTCGGGGGAGTAAGCGCCGATACTGGTACTTGTAGTCCGGTGACGGCGTGACCGAGGGTTAGGTCTTACATGCCGGGATGGCAAAGAGTGCAGTCTTTTAGTTTCACAGACTAGCAACATGTGGCTTAGTATGTAACATCTAGATGAGCCCTATGCTGAACATTAGGTACGTTTAGAAAGTACAGACATGGCTGGGCGAGGGCACGCAGCACACCGCTAATTTATGCATAAATGAGGGGGAGCTTTGGGACATCTAAAACTAGAAAAGTGAAGGTGGGCCAGATGCCAGAACCGATATTATTGACCCAGAATATACCGTTAAAGAGAACCCTGTACTGAGCCTCATGTACATTAAAAAATCCAGGGGTGGCGGGTGGTGGCCAACAAGGAGTTTTTTTTTAAAAACTGCAGGTCCAGATCGCCTCAACAGCATCGCCCGCGGCCTGGGATGGATACAGTCGAATGCACTGTCTGGGCATGGAAGCAGCTATGCCACAGAGCACGTCTGTACACTATGTGCGCTCCATCGGTGCTGCTAACTAGTCACCCTGCACTGCCTTTCATGCCTGAGACTGGGGTCTGCCAGCATTTACACAAGCTCCAGTTACATACACTAGGGCATGCTTTCCCCGGAAGGCGTTTTTGTTCACCTGGATACAGTATTGGGAGAGGACCATACTGGGCTCCTTGACAGGATGACTTACTTCCAGCTATGGGCAGCGCTTCAAGCCTAATATCCTTTGTTCCTGATCACACCCCCAACTTTCCAAGTCCTGGAAGCATTTTTAACCAATCCCTCCCCCTGAGAACTTATTTCACGCATGTTCTCTGGCATGCAGCACGAATATCCAGTATGCGCACCCTAGCCCAATGAGAATGGGAGGCGAGCTTGGGAACCCCTTTTTCACATTCAGGGATATGTCACCCAATTCTAGACTGTGACTTATCCATTTTAAATTCCTTCATTGTCATGACCCTGTTCCCCATGTGAACAGTCTAGCCCGAACTGCCAAGCCAGGTCTTCCCTAAACCAGGAACAAGCATGCTGGGACCAGTTTCGGGGTAACAACCCTCATCAGGCAGGCTACCTTGAATCCAGTGGCATAGTGAGCAAGGGGCCCACATCTGAGCATATCCTGCCAAATTAGGGCGAGAAAAGAAAGCACAAAGAAATGATGGATGGAGCGCTGAAACTCACCCCCAGTCACAGATCTGGGTGGAATCCATCATCGTTCTTTAGCTCACTTCACCAACCCAACCATTTGCAAATCAGTCATGACCCTGTTCCTCATGAGAACAGTCCAGCCCAAACTACCAAGCAAGGAATTCCAGGTCCTCCTTGGACCGGAAACAAGCATCCTGGGAATGGTTTCGGAATATCACACCGCCATCAGCCAGGCTAGCTTGAATCCAGTGACGTAGCGAGCAAGAGAAAACACAAGGAGATGATGGACGCAAAGCTGAAACTTTTCAGACACTCACCCCCAGTCACAGACCTGGGTTGAATCCATCATCGTTCTTTAGCTCACTTCGCCACCCCAGTTCAGACCCAGCCATATGCAAATCAGTCATAACCCTGTTCCTCATGAGAACAGTCCAGCCAAACTGCCAAGCCAGGCCTTCCCTGGACCGAAACAAGCATCCTGGGACTGGTTTCGGGTTAACACCCTTCATCAGCCAGGCTAACTTGAATCCATTGGAAAAGTGAGCAAGGGACCCACGTCTGGGCATACTCTGCCAACTTAGGGCGAACAAAGCAAACACAAGGAGATGATGGGCGGGGATCTGAAACTTTTCAGACACAAACCCCCAGTCACAGATCTGGGTTGAATCCATCATCTTTTTTTAGCTCACTTCGCCACCCCAGTTCAGAACCAGCCATACGCAAATCCATCATCTTTTTGTTTTGCAATTTCACCCTAAGTGAGAAGGGTATGCCCAGATGTGGGCACCGTGTTTGCTATTTCAACGGATTCAAGCTAGCCTGTCTGATGAAAGGTGATGCCCTGAAACCGATCCCAGGATGCTTGTTTTCCTGGCCTGGTAGTTCGGGCTGGGCTGTTCCCATGGGGAGCAGTGTCAAGACTGATTTTCATATGATTGGGTCTAAACTCAGTTGACGTCGCAAGAAAAATAACAATGGATTAAACCCAGATCTGTGTATGGGTTGAGTGTTAGAAAGTTTCAACATTCCGTCCATCATTTAATTTTGTGATATTGCTGTGTGTGCATATGGCCCGCCCACTCTCCACCTGCTCAAATTACCGGCCTCCGCTGTTTATTGGATTTTCTATTTTATATATGGAAAGGTGGACATTTTTAAAAACTAACATAATGAATTGTGGAGTGATTAACAAATTGAAAGCAATTATGTTTTTTATTTCCATGCAGTTTTTAGATGTTGTTTGAGTCACAGGACGTTTTTCATTAGTGAGTAGGAATGTTGTTTTTGAATAGAATATTTTATTTAGAGATAAAATTGTAATTAGTGATGTGATGATATTTATTGTTTTATGTTAATGGACTACAGTCTCTTATGTTTGAACGTCATAATTTGCATACTTTGTGACTACAGAATTATTTTGTACATGAGGCCTTAAGTTCTCGAGTAAGCGTTATACAAGCAACATAATCATAAAGATGCATGACTAACCTCCTGACAGAATCTTTAAGCGTCTACTTGGAATCTACTCTGTTTAACAGCTTGATTCCTTAATAAACTGTATGTTAAGTGTTGTTTAAGTATAGTGTTCATTGACGGCCTTTATAAGCTTATTCAAAATTATCTTGTGCATGTTTCCAATTTGCAAATGACAGTTTGATGAATGAAATAGTAAGGCAAATATCAAACAATTATCCAATTCCTTTTCTCAGGTATTGCCTCAATGTTAGTATCATTCCTCGTGGGTTTGTACTACAATACGATAATTGCATGGGTGATGTGGTATTTCTTCAACTCCTTCCAAGAACCACTTCCATGGAGTGACTGTCCACTGAATTTTAACAAAACAGGTACCAAATTTAACATCCGATATCCTAGTTTGTAAAGACACATTTTAGAGCCTACAATTGAAAATGTCATTAATTTGTACTAACCTTTGCAGCTATTTCCAACATGATTTATGTCCAATGGTGTCAACTGAAGCATGCAATACTTATTCCTTTGATTAGTTACCACTAAAATTATAAATAATGTAGTACTTGTATTGTACATTCCGGACAAGATTCAGAAGTACTACATAAGCATGTGCTTTACATACAGTATAAATGCACAGTAATTCTACCTATCAGTGGCGTTACGAAACCTGATGGGGCCCCCCAGCAAAGTACATGGAGGGGGTCACCTGACTCACCGCCCACCACTTTTCCCACCGCCAAAAGATCTAGTACATTTTGAATTGAAATCTCGAAAATGTAATGAAACACCTCTTTATTTGCGTACTCAAAATTCAAACACGAAAGTAAGAACCACTCTTACCATATAAGCTAGACCATTTGTAACATTGTTTGTCAAGAGCAGATTATTTAACTGAGACAGGAATCAGAGCAATGCCAAGGAGCAGTTGTATTGTTTGAGGAACTGCCTACCGCCGAAGAACAAGAAACAACTACATAGGGTCTGAATTAGAATTGACATTGATGGAAAATAACTTGAAACTTTGAAAGACAAACCCAAATCTGCAACTTAACAGACTCGACTGACAATATACATGAGCAGTACACAAGCTATAACCCAGTATCCTGCCAGCACCAAGAGAAATAAACTGGTGTGAATTATCTGCATGCAAAACCAACAGTTGATGGACAGAATGCAGAACAATGTCATACATTCACCCCAGTACAGAGATCTGGGCCTAAATCCATCGTTTTTTTGCACTCCACACCACCCCAGTTCAGACATGGTCATATGCAAATCAGCCTTGACCCTGTGCCTCATGGGAACAGTCCGGCCCGAACTGCCAAGCCATGTCTTTACTGGACCCGAATCAAGCATCCTAGGACCGGTTTCTGGCTATCAGCCGTCTTCAGCCAGGATAGCTTGACTCCAGTGTTGTGGAGAGCATGGGACTCACGTCTGAGCATACCCATCCCACTTGGGGTGACAAATGCAAAACCAACAGTTGATGGACAGAATGCAGAACAATGTCATACATTCACCCCAGTACAGAGATCTGGGCCTAAATCCATCGTCTTTTTGCACTCCACACCACCCCAGTTCAGACATGGCCATATGCAAATCAGCCTTGACCCTGTGCCTCAGGGGAACAGTCCAGCCCGAACTGCCAAGCCATGTCTTTCCTGGACCGGAATCAAGCATCCTAGGACCGGTTTCTGGCTATCAGCCGTCTTCAGCCAGGATAGCTTGACTCCAGTGGTGTGAAGAGCATGGGACTCACATCTGAGCATACCCATCCCACTCGGGGTGACAAATGCAAAACCAACAGTTGATGGACAGAATGCAGAACAATGTCATACATTCACCCCAGTACAGAGATCTGGGCCTAAATCCATCGTCTTTTTGCACTCCACACCACCCCAGTTCAGACATGGCCATATGCAAATCAGCCTTGACCCTGTGCCTCAGGGGAACAGTCCAGCCCGAACTGCCAAGCCATGTCTTTCCTGGACCGGAATCAAGCATCCTAGGACCGGTTTCTGGCTATCAGCTGTCTTCAGCCAGGATAGCTTGACTCCAGTGGTGTGAAGAGCATGGGACTCACATCTGAGCATACCCATCCCACTCGGGGTGACAAATGCAAAACCAACAGTTGATGGACAGAATGCAGAACAATGTCATACATTCACCCCATTACAGAGATCTGGGCCTAAATCCATCGGTTTTTTGCACTCCACACCACCCCAGTTCAGACATGGCCCTATGCAAATCAGCCTTGACCCTGTGCCTCATGGGAACAGTCCAGCCCAAACTGCCAAGCCATGTCTTTCCTGGACCGGAATCAAGCAGCCTAGGACCGGTTTCTGGCTATCAGCCGTCTTCAGCCGGGATAGCTTGACTCCAGTGGTGTGGAGAGCATGGGACTCACGTCTGAGCATACCCATCCCACTCGGGGTGACAAATGCAAAACCAACAGTTGATGGACAGAATGCAGAGTAATGTCATACATTCACCCCAGTACAGAGATCTGGGCCTAAATCCATCGTCTTTTTGCACTCCACACCACCCCAGTTCAGACATGGCCATATGCAAATCAGCCTTGACCCTGTGCCTCAGGGGAACAGTCCAGCCCGAACTGCCAAGCCATATCTTTCCTGGACCGGAATCAAGCAGCCTAGGACCGGTTTCAGGCTATCAGACGTCTTCAGCCAGGATAGCTTGACTCCAGTGGTGTGGAGAGCATGGGACTCACATCTGAGCATACCCATCCCACTCGGGGTGACAAATGCAAAACCAACAGTTGATGGACAGAATGCAGAACAATGTCATACATTCACCCCAGTACAGAGATCTGGGCCTAAATGCATCGCTTTTTTGCACTCCACACCACCCCAGTTCAGACATGGCCATATGCAAATCAGCCTTGACCCTGTGCCTCATGGGAACAGTCCAGCCCGAACTGCCAAGCCATGTCTTTCCTGGACCAGAATCAAGCATCCTTGGACCGGTTTCTGGCTATCAGACCTCTTCAGCCGTGATAGCTTGACTCCAGTGGTGTGGAGAGCATGGGACTCACGTCTGAGCATACCCATCCCACTCGGGGTGACAAATGCAAAACCAACAGTTGATGGACAGAATGCAGAGCAATGTCATACATTCACCCCAGTACAGAGATCTGGGCCTAAATCCATCGTCTTTTTGCACTCCACACCACCCCAGTTCAGATATGGCCATATGCAAATCAGCCTTGACCCTGTGCCTCAGGGGAACAGTCCAGCCCGAACTGCCAAGCCATGTCTTTCCTGGACCGGAATCAAGCATCCTAGGACCAATTTCTGGCTATCAGCCGTCTTCAGCCAGGATAGCTAGACTCCAGTGGTGTGGAGAGCATGGGACTCACATCTGAGCATACCCATCCCACTCGGGGTGACAAATGCAAAACCAACAGTTGATGGACAGAATGCAGAACAATGTCATACATTCACCCCAGTACAGAGATCTGGGCCTAAATCCATCGTTTTTTTGCACTCCACACCACCTCAGTTCAGACATGGCCATATGCAAATCAGCCGTGACCCTGTGCCTCATGGGAACAGTCCGGCCCGAACTGCCAAGCCATGTCTTTCCTGGACCCGAATCAAGCATCCTAGGACCGGTTTCTGGCTATCAGCCATCTTCAGCCAGGATAGCTTGACTCCAGTGTTGTGGAGAGCATGGGACTCACGTCTGAGCATACCCATCCCACTCGGGGTGACAAATGCAAAACCAACAGTTGATGGACAGAATGCAGAACAATGTCATACATTCACCCCAGTACAGAGATCTGGGCCTAAATCCATCGTCTTTTTGCACTCCACACCACCCCAGTTCAGACATGGCCATGTGCAAATCAGCCTTGACCCTGTGCCTCAGGGGAACAGTCCAGCCTGAACTGCCAAGCCATGTCTTTCCTGGACCGGAATCAAGCATCCTAGGACTGGTTTCTGGCTATCAGCCGTCTTCAGCCAGGATAGCTTGACTCCAGTGGTGTGAAGAGCATGGGACTCACATCTGAGCATACCCATCCCACTCGGGGTGACAAATGCAAAACCAACAGTTGATGGACAGAATGTAGAACAATGTCATACATTCACCCCAGTACAGAGATCTGGGCCTAAATCCATCGTCTTTTTGCACTCCACACCACCCCAGTTCAGACATGGCCATATGCAAATCAGCCTTGACCCTGTGCCTCAGGGGAACAGTCCAGCCCGAACTGCCAAGCCATGTCTTTCCTGGACCGGAATCAAGCATCCTAGGACCGGTTTCTGGCTATCAGCCATCTTCAGCCAGGATAGCTTGACTCCAGTGGTGTGAAGAGCATGGGACTCACATCTGAGCATACCCATCCCACTCGGGGTGACAAATGCAAAACCAACAGTTGATGGACAGAATGCAGAACAATGTCATACATTCACCCCAGTACAGAGATCTGGGCCTAAATCCATTGTTTTTTTGCACTCCACACCACCCCAGTTCAGACATGGCCATATGCAAATCAGCCTTGACCCTGTGCCTCATGGGAACAGTCCAGCCCGAACTGCCAAGCCATGTCTTTCCTGCACCGGAATCAAGCATCCTAGGACCGGTTTCTGGCTATCAGCCGTCTTCAGCCAGGATAGCTTGACTCCAGTGGTGTGGAGAGCATGGGACTCACATCTGAGCATACCCATCCCACTCGGGGTGACAAATGCAAAACCAACAGTTGATGGACAGAATGCAGAACAATGTCATACATTCACCCCAGTACAGAGATCTGGGCCTAAATCCATCGTTTTTTTGCACTCCACACCACCCCAGTTCAGACATGGCCATATGCAAAAAAGCCTTGACCCCGTGCCTCATGGGAGCAGTCCGGCCCGAACTGCCAAGCCATGTCTTTCCTGGACCGGAATCAAGCATCCTAGGACCGGTTTCTGGCTATCAGCCGTCTTCAGCCAGGATAGCTTGACTCCAGTGGTGTGGAAAGCATGGGACTCACGTCTGAGCATACCCATCCCACTTGGGGTGACAAATGCAAAACCAACAGTTGATGGACAGAATGCAGAACAATGTCATACATTCACCCCAGTACAGAGATCTGGGCCTAAATGCATCGTTTGTTTGCACTCCACATCACCCCAGTTCAGACATGGCCATATGCAAATCAGCCTTGACCCTGTGCCTCATGGGAACAGTCCAGCCCGAACTGCCAAGCCATGTCTTTCCTGGACTGGAATCAAGCATCCTAGGACCGGTTTCTGGCTATCAGCCGTCTTCAGCCGGGATAGCTTGACTCCAGTGGTGTGGAGAGCATGGGACTCACGTCTAAGCATACCCATCCCACTCGGGGTGACAAATGCAAAACCAACAGTTGATGGACAGAATGCAGAGCAATGTCATACATTCACCCCAGTACAGAGATCTGGGCCTAAATCCATCGTCTTTTTGCACTCCACACCACCCCAGTTCAGACATGGCCATATGCAAATCAGCCTTGACCCTCTGCCTCATGGGAGCAGTCCAGCCCGAACTGCCAAGCCATGTCTTTCCTGGACCAGAATCAAGCATCCTAGGACCGGTTTCTGGCTATCAGCCGTCTTCAGCCAGGATAGCTTGACTCCAGTGGTGTGGAAAGCATGGGACTCACGTCTGAGCATACCCATCCCACTTGGGGTGACAAATGCAAAACCAACAGTTGATGGACAGAATGCAGAACAATGTCATACATTCACCCCAGTACAGAGATCTGGGCCTAAATGCATCGTTTGTTTGCACTCCACATCACCCCAGTTCAGACATGGCCATATGCAAATCAGCCTTGACCCTGTGCCTCATGGGAACAGTCCAGCCCGAACTGCCAAGCCATGTCTTTCCTGGACTGGAATCAAGCATCCTAGGACCGGTTTCTGGCTATCAGCCGTCTTCAGCCGGGATAGCTTGACTCCAGTGGTGTGGAGAGCATGGGACTCAAGTCTAAGCATACCCATCCCACTCGGGGTGACAAATGCAAAACCAACAGTTGATGGACAGAATGCAGAGCAATGTCATACATTCACCCCAGTACAGAGATCTGGGCCTAAATCCATCGTCTTTTTGCACTCCACACCACCCCAGTTCAGACATGGCCATATGCAAATCAGCCTTGACCCTCTGCCTCATGGGAGCAGTCCAGCCCGAACTGCCAAGCCATGTCTTTCCTGGACCGGAATCAAGCATCCTAGGACCGGTTTCTGGCTATCAGCCGTCTTCAGCCAGGATAGCTTGACTCCAGTGGTGTGGAAAGCATGGGACTCACGTCTGAGCATACCCATCCCACTTGGGGTGACAAATGCAAAACCAACAGTTGATGGACAGATTGCAGAACAATGTCATACATTCACCCCAGTACAGAGATCTGGGCCTAAATGCATCGTTTTTTTGCACTCCACACCACCCCAGTTCAGACATGGCCATATGCAAATCAGCCTTGACCCTATGCCTCATGGGAACAGTCCAGCCCAAACTGCCAAGCCATGTCTTTCCTGGACCGGAATCAAGCATCCTAGGACCGGTATCTGGCTATCAGCCGTCTTCAGCCGGGATAGCTTGACTCCAGTGGTGTGGAGAGCATGGGACTCACGTCTAAGCATACCCATCCCACTCGGGGTGACAAATGCAAAACCAACAGTTGATGGACAGAATGCAGAGCAATGTCATACATTCACCCCAGTACAGAGATCTGGGCCTAAATCCATCGTCTTTTTGCACTCCACACCACCCCAGTTCAGACATGGCCATATGCAAATCAGCCTTGATCCTCTGCCTCAGGGGAACAGTCCAGCCCGAACTGCCAAGCCATGTCTTTCCTGGACCGGAATCAAGCATCCTAGGACCAATTTCTGGCTATCAGCCGTCTTCAGCCAGGATAGCTAGACTCCAGTGGTGTGGAGAGCATGGGACTCACATCTGAGCATACCCATCCCACTCGGGGTGACAAATGCAAAACCAACAGTTTATTTATTTATTTATTTATTTATAGTGTTTTGTATAGCGCGGACAAGACCCGTGGGTATCAGAGCGCTTAACAAGGGAGGAATTACAAATAAAGATAATAAAAACAATAAAAAACAACAAGAGGGTAGTGAGGTAGAAGGCAATATACTGAATGGACGAGATTAAATATAAATATATTCATAATGGCTGCACAATTAGCATTATGTGGCGAGCAAGGCTTGGCTAGTGTCCTGGTAACAAACCATGCTCGTTGAGGTAGGGTTAGAAGGCGATCGAGTGCATATCAAGGATAATAAGTATAGATAAATCAAGTGAGGTAGAAGTTATATATAATGACTGTGACATATAGTTACGGTACCACATATAGGGATAAATAAATCCAGTGAGGTAGAAGTTATAAAGTGTGACTGTGAAATATAGTTAAAAAGTTCACACATATAAGAGGTAGTAGTGATGTGTCAAGCCTTGGCTTGGGCACGGCATCAGATCATTGTTCGATAGTGATTTTCCCATTTTCATGGAGAGGGGGGCCCTCAGATAGCGTACTTGATCATCCCAGTGATCCTTGGGTTTCTCTAAGTAGGGTATTTACTCATCAAGTGGCTCTTCAGTTCTCGTTTGAATGTTACTGTATTTTGAATCTTCCTGATGTTTGGAGGGAGTGAGTTCCATATTCTGGGGGCAGCTCCAGAGAATGCTCGGTTGTAGGTCTTTTTCTTGTGGAAAAAGGCTGGACGTAATAGCAAGTCTTTTGCGCTTCTAGTTGTTCTGTTGCCTCCTGAGATCTTCAGTTTCTTAGCTAAGTATCTAGGTGTGTTGTAGTGAACCGCTTTGTGCGTAATACAGGCCATCTTCATTTGAATTCTGGCCTCGTATGGTAGCCAGTTTAGTGCTTTCAGGTGAGGAGATATGTGATCGAATTTCTTCGTTCCCGTAATGAGTCTCGCCGCTGCGTTGAGGCAGGCTTTCAGAGGTGCTGTGGAAGTTTTTGGTAGGCCCGCTAATGTGGTGCAGCCGTATTCGATCCTCGAGATGACTAGTGATTGGATAGCCAGTTTTAGATCTGCCTCAGTGATAAAGGGTTTCAATTTTCTTAAATAGTTCAGGTGGAAACGGGCGCTCTTGGCCATTGAGTTAATATGGTTTTTCATGTCGAGGTTCTTGTCTAGTGTAATTCCTAGTGATTTGGCTGAGTCAACTAGGGTCGGGGTGCAGTTTAGTGCTGTCACCAATTTAGTCCACTCTTTAACATCAGATTGGTTTCTAGTCGTTGAGATTAGCAGGAATTCAGTTTTCTGGGCGTTTAGTTTCAGGTGGTTCATTGTTAACCATCGCAAAGTACTCTTCAGTGTCTTATTCATTAGGTCAATGTCCTCAAGGGAGGCGATCTTTATGTATAATTGCGTGTCGTCCGCATACATATGATAAGATACCTGTGATTTTTGAAGGATCTCCGTGAGAGGTTCTACATATAAGTTGAATAGATCTGGGGACAGCGAAGAGCCTTGTGGGACCCCTATTGTGTTGGGGCTCGGGGAAGAGATTGCTTGGTTAACCAGGAATCGCTGAGTCCTGTTCTGTAGGAAAGAATTGAACCATTTCAGCACGTTTCCAGACAAACCCATCCTGTCTTGTAGTCTGGTCAAAAGCACTTCGTGCTTTACCGTATCAAATGCTGATGATAGGTCAAGGAGGATCAGTAGGCAAGATTGATTTCGGTCTAGTGCTTGAAGGGCGTCATCAACAATGTGTAAGATCGCAGTTTCGGTACTGTGCCCTGTTCTGAAACCTGATTGGCAATCGTCCAGTAGCGAGAATTTAGCGATGTGTTGACTTAGTTGGCCCTGCACACATTTCTCAATGAGTTTAGCCAGTAGCGGGATGTTGGTCACTGGTCGATAGTTGTTTGGATCTGTAGCAACAGCTGTCGGTTTTTTGAGGATGGGCATCACCTGCCCAGTTTTTAGACAGTCAGGGAGGGTTCCTTGTCCAAGTGAGGCGTTTATTATCTCGGTCCAGATCGGAACTAGAGTGTGGCTGATGTCTCTTACACACTTTCCTGGTAATGGGTCTTGAAAGTGGTTGTTCGGTCTAAGTTCTGCCAGCGTTCTGGCTATCTTTTCCTGGTCATACAGTTCAAATGTGACCCATTTTGCTTTATTTTTAGTTTGGAGGCTCTCTGGTAAGAAATTGGACTCGTAAATGGATGGAGGCAGTGCCTTAAGGTTAGTTGCTGCAATTGTGAGGTCATCTTCAAGCAATTTGGATTTTTTCGTGAAGAATGAGGAGAATTCCTCGCAGCTTATGGGAGTTTTAGTATTCTCTAAAACCGTTTTGGCAAGTTTATTTGACTGTTGTTTTAAAATCTCAAAGAGTTTTCGTGGTCTGTTCTTGGCACTGTCCAACTCTTCTCTGATAAATTCTTTTTTTGAGTTGATTATTTTTTTGTTGTATTCTTTTCTTGTTTTTCTGAGTGCTTTCAGCTCAGGGGAGGAGGGATGTTGTCTCCATCTCCTTTCGGCCATTCTCAGTTTGCGCCGATCCTCGTTCAATGATTCATTAAACCAAGGATTTTTTGGTTTCTCTGATACCTTTTTCATTTTTTGGGGCATGGTGTCCTCGACGATATTACCGATTGAGGTTATGTAGTGATCCGTCAGCTCATTGACATTTTGCTTATTGATGGGTGGCTTCAGGTCTCTCTCACACCTTTTAACCAGTATTTCAGTGTTAGCCTCCTTTGTGTCTCGGATCAGTTTCTTGAGCTTGCGTGGTTGCACGGTCCTGCCCTTTGTCATTGTAGGGATCGTGAATGTTATGATGTGATGGTCGGACCAGTCACATGGGTCAATGGCCAGGATGGATGTCTCATCCTTTCTTGAGATAATCCAGTCTAATGTCGCTCCTTGTGAGTGAGTGGGTTGGTTGCAAGTTTGTACAAGTTTTAGCTCACTGAGGAAGTCTTTAAGCGAGTTTACCAGTTTATCACTGTCGTCATTCCAATGGAGGTTAAAGTCGCCTAGGAATATATTATTGGCGTCCGAGTTAGAGTTGGTCGTTATGATCTCCATCAATTGTTCTGTGAACTTTGCGTTCTCTCCTGGTGGATGGTAGAATGCATGCAGTTTGCAGCTTTGATTCTTTGGTGTTCTCACATTAATACCAAGGTATTCACAGGATTCCAAGGGGTCAGATTGGAAATGGCAGACCTCGATCTCCGACCGATGAATGCAAGCAATGCCTCCTCCCACATTCCTAGGTCTGTCTAGCCTGATGATGTTATATTGTGGCGGTACTAAGAGATCCATGGTAGGAGATGATGATTCATTGAGCCATGTCTCTGTGAGGATAGCCAGGTCAATTTCCTTATTGATGATGAGGGCAGCTATGTCTGCTGCGTGTTTCGTTGCCGAACGACAATTAAGTAGAAGGCAGTTCAGGGGTTTCTGTGATTTAACAAGTTTTCTGTTCCCTGATTCGGATGCAATAAGCTGAATATGTTGTAGGTTTTGGTGAATTGCTTTCCTGTCATTCTTTCTGGTCGTTCTATTAGAGTCAATCGTTACTGTTTTGATATTCTCCACCTTACTACAGTCAGGTTGTTCATAGGACCTGAGTAAGGCCCGAGTTTCTTCATTCGACAAGGGCTTTGTCCTGGTGGGTCTGTTGTGTCTAAGTACCAGATTCTGGATATGTGAGACTTTGGTGTGCGTGCTTATCGTCATCTCCCATATTTTTCGAATTGTCTGCGAGACTTTCATCGAGTTTTGCGCCAGGTTACCTACGAGTTTTTGGAGCTCCTTGATTTCCTTCTGTGTTCGGGATGAGTACTTGTGTGAGGTAAACCTGGCTGGATGAGCATTGAAGTTTGCTCTTCTCTGCAGCTGATCTAGTCTCAATCCCATAAACCTTTTCTTGGAAAGGGGTGTTTTTGTGGATAAGGATCTGTAGAATTCCAGTCTCGTATTCGAGGGAGGAGAGGGTAGGTCGATGTCATCTACTCTGCTCGTTTCATTAGCCTCATAGGGGGATTCGCTTGGAGCTAGGGTACAGTCTTCCAGCGCAGTGGAGTTGGGCATTAGCGGCACCGGCTCTTTCCTTGGGACCAGATTCTTCACTTTGTTTCCAAGGTTGGTGGCCATCGCTATCCTTTCTCTCTCAGCCTCTGGTGTTACCAACGTATTTACTGTTAAGTCTTCAGTGTTGACGGTTTGGTTGTTCTGGCCGTCTGATCGATTGGTGTCTCTAGTATTGGAATCGACGTTTTCACGTGTGATATCTGGTAGTGTCACGTATTGTGGAAGGTTTGGTCCTCCTAGGTAATCCTTAGAGTTTTGGACAGTCCCATCATTAGAGATTAGCGTCGGCTCCTCCCTAGGGAGTAGGTCTTGTTCGTTGTTCTCGAGACTAGTCGACGTTCTTGTCTCTTCAGCCTCCTCATTCGGTACTGTCAGGTCTGTTTCGTTTCTGTACCTCGTGTTAATCGCCAGACCTTGTGCCTGGTGGTCTCCATTCTGATGGGTGTCTCTGGAGGTAGAGATGGTGTTTCCGGGGCCGACTTCATGAGTGCTCAGATGTGGTTGATGTCTTGGTCTTTCAAGCCGCTCTTTTATGGAAGGGAACAACTTGTCGAATTTATCCAGTTCGCTGTTAGCTGCTTGAATCAGCACTATCCCTGTTTTGTATATGGTAATATATAGTTCTGCTCCATCTCTAATTGTAGGCGAGGTCGTTATTTTAGTGCCATACGGGATGTTCTTTATAGCCTTTATGTTGAGCGTATTTGTGAGGGCATCCCGCCATTTAGCCGTTTTATATGAGAAGAAAATTAGGTCGTTCACTATAATTCCTTTGTCTATGTTAAAGTATGGGTCCAAGAACAGTGTGTCAGGGTGTTTCTTCAGGGTATCATGTTTGAACTTTTTCGTTGCGTTTTTGGATAGGTTGGATGGATATTTTAAGTTCAAGGCGTTCATGCCAGAAGCCACAGGGAGTCTTACATCCATGTTGCGCCAAGTTGTGGGATATATGTTGGGTCACCAGTGTTGGGATGTATTCTCTTTGTGTATTTTAAATTCTTTCTGTATTGACTTACTAGGATAGTTAATTAATGTAGACCTCTCTTTATTTCTTAAGTAGACCTCTCTTTATTTCTTATGAGGTCTCAGCGTTCTTCTATTGGAGCTAGGCTTCTGTTGTAGATACGACAAATGTTTCGCTATTCCCTATGTTATTTCCTTGTGCTCTGAAGCTTTTAAAAACTGTGTATTACAAAGATGTCCGCCGTTTTGGTGCTTACTATCGGCATGGGCTTTTTCTCTTTTCACTGTTTCTTTCATTTAGTCCATTTTCCCTTTCTTGTCTCAGATTGGCCTCAGTTATAGGCTCCTTCTTCTCTGTTTAGACCCTAGTTGTCCTTTTTCCCTTTCTTGCCTCTAGGTTGTTTACTTTCTGCAGAGCGAGGAAGGACTACTTGTGTCTCAAGCGGCCGCCATTTTAAAGTCAGGCGCGCCGCTTCCAATGTTGCCACGATGGTTTTCTTTCTGTTTTATTCCTCGTTTACGTCCTCCCAGCTATGCCTCTTACCCTCGGGTTCCTACCATCTCATGTAGGTCTCGCCGTCGCTCAACCTCCTCCACTCCCGCTCACCGCCTCGGCCACCTCCGCGATTGGCCGTGTTCTCTCCTCACTCCTCAGCCGGCCTCGGTCTCCGGTCATTAGCGGTGGGCTGCAGACACCATCGGCGCCAGGGAACTCTCGGCGATCGGCACGCCTGTCGGGATCTCCAGTTTGTCCAGTTTGTCGCCGCCTTCCCTCTTATGCCCCACGACCGAAAGCACCGCAGTCGTTCTCCTGGGCAGTCCTGGTGGTCCGGTCCTATGGGCAGCAATCGAGCTGGACTTTCGTTTCCCGCTTCCAGGTACCATTCATTTCGTTCCTTGTGTCAGTGAAGGAGAGGGGGGGACGGGCGAAGCCGCGTTAATCTGGGTTTAACAGGGATTTAAACTAAATATTAGTTATCCCTAACCCCGGAGCTCTTCTGGTGGGCTCCTATGTGTTCCCAGGTCTGCATGGCAGACAGTTGATGGACAGAATGCAGAACAATGTCATACATTCACCCCAGTACAGAGATCTGGGCCTAAATCCATCGTTTTTTTGCACTTCACACCACCCCAGTTCAGACATGGCCATATGCAAATCAGCCTTGACCCTGTGCCTCATGGGAGCAGTCCAGCCCGAACTGCCAAACCATGTCTTTCCTGGACCGGAATCAAGTATCCTAGGACCGGTTTCTGGCTATCAGCCGTCTTCAGCCAGGATAGCTTGACTCCAGTGGTGTGGAAAGCATGGGACTCATGTCTGAGCATACCCATCCCACTCGGGGTGACAAATGCAAAACCAACAGTTAATGGACAGAATGCAGAACAATGTCATACATTCACCCCAGTACAGAGATCTGGGCCTAAATCCATCGTTTTTTTGCACTCCACACCACCCCAGTTCAGACATGGCCATATGCAATCAGCCTTGACCCTGTGCCTCATGGGAACAGTCCAGCCCGAACTGCCAAGCCATGTCTTTCCTGGACCGGAATCAAGCATCCTAGGACCACTTTCTGGCTATCAGCCGTCTTCAGTCAAGATAGCTTGACTCCTTTGGTGTGGAGAGCATGGGACTCATGTCTGAGCATACCCATCCCACTCGGGGTGACAAATGCAAAACCAACAGTTGATGGACAGAATGCCAAACAATGTCATACATTCACCCCAGTACAGAGATTTGGGCCTAAATCCATCGTTTTTTTGCACTCCACACCACCCCAGTTCAGACATGGCCATATGCAAATCAGCCTTTACCCTGTGCCTCATGGGAACAGTCCAGCCCGAACTGCCAAGCCATATCTTTCCTGGACCGGAATCAAGCATACTAGGACCGGTTTCTGGCTATCAGCCGTCGTATCCTGCCAGCACCAAGAGAAATAAACTGGTTTGAATTATCTGCATTCTACAGACTTGCGTTTGTCAGGGATTTTGTTCAATATTAACCATTCTACAGTATTTAAAATGAACTGAGGATGCAGTTTCAATATCTACCATCAGAGCATTATCAGTAAGCAGGGCAAAACAGGCAGGCACACAAGGCTGAGGATTAAAACTACTTGGATGCTTCAGAACATTGATGCAGATGTGATTCTGTATTTAACATTTCTGCATTGTAAACAAAGCTATTTCCACGATTTCATGTGCACATATTATAGCCAAGTGCAAACAACACCATCCTTTAGGATAAAAACAAACCATATTTGCAAGGACCTGATGACAGAATCTATACTAACTGTAGCTGGTGAAGCAAAGGAATAAGGGCCAATACTTTCAAAGTGCCTAATAAAATAATCAGCAATCCAGCAATTTACAAAACTCAAGAGTGTTTTGTGAAGCAATCCCCCTTTCTTCTTGCATCAATGTGAAAACACTTTCAAAGTGTGTGATAAAAACAAGTGACTGGTCAAACAATAACATGCACAACAGCATACGAAATTCAAATCTAACCAGTTTAATCACACTATGGCCCTTTGGTTTGTGAATGAAGGCAAAAATATTTCACAATCACTTTTTAAACAATAACAAGTACAGCAGGCAGCAGCATACAAAAATCAAACCAGTTTAATCAACCAATGCCCCTTTGGTTTGTGCATGAAGGTGCAGATATTTCAAAGTCACTGTTAAAACAATAATAAGTACAGCATTCAGCAGCATATAAAAATCTCTTTACTGTACCCATTCCAGGCACACAATCAATCAATCAGGGTTTTTTTAAAGCGCGACTACTCACCCGTAAGGGTCTCAAGGCGCTAGGGGTGGGGGGGGGTGCAGGTTCCATTCCATCAAGGAGGGGGTCTGTCGAAGAGCCAGGTTTTGAGGTTTCTTGCGAAGATGGGGAGCGATGTTGTCTGTCTGAGGTGGAGCGGAAGGGCGTTCCATGCTTTGGCAGCGAGGAAGGAGAAGGAGCGGCCTCCCGATCTGGTCTTTCTGGTGCAGGGGACCACGGCGTAGGAGAGCTGTGCTGATCGTAGGGTCCTTTGGGGTGCGTGGAATTTGAGTCGGCTGTTCAGGTATGCTGGTCCGGTGCCGTGGAGGGCCTTGTGTGCGTGGGTGAGCATCTTAAAGGTGATTCTCGTCTCGACGGGGAGCCAGTGGAGTGTGCGCAGGTGCTGGGAGATGTGGCAGTGTTTTGGCAGGTTGAGGACCAGTCTTGCGGCGGCGTTCTGGATGTTCTGTAGCTTGCGGATGAGGTTTTTGTTTATTCCGGCGTAGAGTGCGTTGCCGTAGTCGAGTCTGCTGGTGACCAGGGCGTGAGTGACTGTCTTTCGGTGTTCGAGGGGGATCCATTTGAAGGTCTTACGAAGGAGGCGGAGGGTGTGGAAGCAGGAAGATGAGACAGAGTTGATCTGGCGGTCCATTTTGAGCTCGGAGTCCAGGATGATTCCCAGGTTGCGTGCGTGGTCTGTGGGGGTTGGCGGGTTTCCGAGGGCGGTGGGCCACCAGGTGTCGCTCCAGGCGTCGGGGTTTGGGCCCATGATGAGTACTTCTGTTTTGTTGGTGTTTAGTTGTAGGCAGCTGTTTTTCATCCATTTGGCGACGGCTTCCATGCCTTCTCGAAAGTTGCGTCTGGCGGTGTTGGACTCGTTGGATAGGGAGAGGATGAGCTGGGTGTCGTCTGCGTATGACATGATGTTGAGTCCGTAGGTTCTGACGATGGGGGCAAGTGGAGCCATGTAGACATTGAAGAGCGTCGGGCTGAGGGAGGAGCCCTGGGGGACTCCGCAGGTGGTAGGTGTGGGGTCCGAGAGGAAAGGGGGGAGTCTGACCCTCTGCGTCCTGCCGGAGAGGAAGGAGCAGATCCAGTCGAGGGCCTTGTCCTGGATTCCTGCGTCATAGAGTCTGCGTATTAGGGTGCGGTGGGAGACTGTGTCGAACGCCGCTGATAGGTCGAGGAGGATGAGGGCTACTGTTTCTCCTTTGTCCAGTAGGGTGCGGATGTCGTCTGTTGCGGCGAGGAGGGCGGTTTCCGTACTGTGTTTTTTTCTGAAGCCGGATTGAGAGGAGTCGAGGATGTTGTGTTCTTCAATGAATGTGGCGAGTTGGCTGTTGATGGCTTTCTCGATGACTTTCGCTGGGAACGGGAGCAGGGAGATGGGTCTGTAGTTTTTGAGGTCGGTGGGGTCCGCTGAGGGTTTCTTTAGGAGGGGGGTCACCTCGGCGTGTTTCCAGTCGTCGGGGAACGAGGCAGTCGCCAGGGAGCGGTTGATGGTGTGGCGGAGCATGGGTGCGATGGTGTCGGCGGCTCTGTTGAAGATGTGGTGGGGGCAGGGGTCCGTGGGGGCCCCTGAGTGGATTGACTTCATTGTCTTCAGTGTGTCTTCGGTGGTGAGGGCTGTCCAGTCATCAATCGCTGGTTTCCGGGTGTCGGGGGTGGTTGGTGAGGGTTCAGTGTGTTGGTTGTCTTCGTCGAAGTTGTCGTAGATGCTCTTGATTTTGTGGTGGAAAAAGGTGCTGAGTTTGTCGCAGAGGTCTTGTGAGGGAGGGATGTCGGTAGACTCGCTGGTGGGTTGGGCGAACTCCTTGATGATGCTGAAGAGTTCCTTGCTGTTGTGTGCGTGGGTGGAGATTCTGTCTTCAATCGCTTTTTTCCTCGTTTCTCTGATGAGTTGATGGTGGGCGTTGGTGGCGGCTCTGAAGTTGTTGTGGGCTTCTGTGGATTTGGTGTTTCTCCAGGCCTTTTCGAGGCGGCGGCATGTGCGCCTGGATTCTCGAAGTTCGGTGGTAAACCATCTGGCTTTCTTGGCACGGGTATTGTTGTTTTTCTTGAGGGGGGCTATGGTGTTGGTGATGTCCGAGATCCATCTATGCAGGGTTCGGGCTGCGGTGTTGGGGTCGTCGTTTTCCGCGATGGTTGCGGTGGAGTTGTTGAGTGAGGAGGTGAGCTGGTCGTCGGTGATTTTGGTCCAGTTTCTTTGTGGAAGCAGGTGCTGGTGTCTGTGGATGGTGGGTGTTCTGAAGGTGAAGTGAACGCAA
This sequence comes from Lissotriton helveticus, assembly GCF_964261635.1. NCBI lineage: Eukaryota > Metazoa > Chordata > Amphibia > Caudata > Salamandridae > Lissotriton > Lissotriton helveticus. Next base: position 1,079,250,769 of record NC_136063.1, on the reverse strand, counting down.
CGATGGTCGGTCCATGGGAGTTCGGTGGTGTGGCTGAAGGTGATGGAGTTTCCTGTAGTGAAGAGGGGGTCGAGGGTGTGTCCTGCTGAGTGTGTGGGCTCGGTCACGATCTGGCGGAGTCCAATGTTGTGGAAGTTGTCCAGGAGGTATGTGGTGTTGGGGTCCAGTTGATTGTCGAGGTGGAAGTTGAGGTCTCCCAGCAGGGTGTAGTTGGTGGATGCGATGGCCTGCGGGGATATAATGTCCGTGATGGAGTTGGCGAAGGGTCCGCGGGGTCCAGGGGGTCGGTAGATGAGGGTTCCTTGGAGAGCGAAGGTGGGGCTGGCCAGTATCTTGAAGTGAAGGTGTTCCATCAGTTCTGTGGACTCGTCAGGGAGTGTGCTCAGGCGGAGGCTGGATTTGTGGACGATGGCAATTCCTCCTCCTGCGTGGGTGGGGCGGTCCTTCCTGGAGATCTTGTATCCTTGGGGGATGGCGATGGCGATGTCCGGTCCCGAGGTGGTGTTGGTCCAGGTTTCGGTGAAGAATGCTACGTCCGGGGTGGTGCTGTCAAGTAGGTCCCAGATTTCTGTGGCGTGTTTGTGGAGGGATCGGACGTTGAGGAGGATGCATTGCAGGGTCTTCGGTTCGGTTGTGTTCTTGTGGGCGGGTTGTGCTGGATCCGTGTTCTTTGTGGTGCTGCTGGTGAGCCGGCAGCGGTGACAGCTGAAGGGTCCATGGGTGTCGGCTGGTGATGCTAGCTTGCAGTTGTTGTTGCAGCCTGGGTTGAGTGCGTGGAGTGCTGCTGGGTCGTAGCGTTAGCGGGGCGGAGGTCCAGGGTTCCTGGTGCTGGTCGCAGATGGGTCGCAGACGGGCGCAGACGGGCGCAGACGGGCGCAGACGTGCTTGCCTTTGACGCGCCTTCGGTGCACCAGCGGCGCGCCCGCAGCCAGCGGCCGCGCAGCGGCCGCGCAGTGGCCGCCATTAAGTAGGGGTCGGGGAGGGCTGGACAGCTGGGAGGCGGGAGCGGGGAGGGGAGCTGGATTGGGCCGGTCGCGCTGGGGGGGAGGGGCCGCGGGGCAGCAGCGGCGGGGAAAGGTAAAGGGAGGAAAGAAGGGATGATGAAAAAGGGAAAATAAGCAGAAATAAGGCACAAAAGAGCAGAGATGCAGAAAAGAGCAGAAAGGTGAAAGATAGAAAGGGTAGAAAAACGAGTGAAGGAGCAGAGGGAGAGAAAGGGAAAATGGGCAGAAATAAGGCACAAAAGAGCAGAGGTGCAGAAAGGTGAAAGATAGAAAGGGTAGAAAAACGAGAGAAACGAGTGAAGGAGCAGAGGGAGAGAAAGGGAAAATGGGCAGAAATAAGGCACAAAAGAGCAGAGATGCAGAAAGGTGCAGAAAGGTGAAAGATAGAAAGAGTAGAAAATCGAGTGAAGGAGCAGAGTGAGAGAAAGGAGACAGAGGACCACTGGACCACCAGGGATGAGGCGCAGGGAAACCTGCGGGTGGAGGAGGGCCTCGATCACCAACACTCAAGAGTGCAGGGGCAGGGGCACCTCACTTAATGGTGGAGCTGCGAGGGTGGGAGAGTAATTTCACTGACAATGAGTCAGAGGTCTTGCTCGCCTGTCCCCGCAGTGGCTGCCATTAAGTAGGGGTCGGGGAGGGCTGGACAGCTGGGAGGCGGGAGCGGGGAGGGGAGCTGGATTGGGCCGGTCGCGCTGGGGGGGAGGGGCCGCGGGGGCAGCAGCAGCGGGGAAAGGTAAAGGGAGGAAAGAAGGGATAAAGAAAAAGGGAAAATAAGCAGAAATAAGGCACAAAAGAGCAGAGATGCAGAAAAGAGCAGAAAGGTGAAAGATAGAAAGGGTAGAAAAACGAGTGAAGGAGCAGAGGGAGAGAAATGGAAAATGGACAGAAATAAGGCACAAAAGAGCAGAGGTGCAGAAAGGTGAAAGATAGAAAGGGTAGAAAAACGAGAGAAAACGAGTGAAGGAGCAGAGGGACAGAAAGGGAAAATGGGCAGAAATAAGGCACAAAAGAGCAGAGATGCAGAAAGGTGCAGAAAGGTGAAAGATAGAAAGAGTAGAAAATCGAGTGAAGGAGCAGAGTGAGAGAAAGGAGACAGAGGTCCACTGGACCACCAGGGATGAGGCGCAGGGACACCTGCGGGTGGAGGAGGGCCTCGATCACCAACACTCGAGTGCAGGGGCAGGGACACCTCACTTAATGGTGGAGCTGCGAGGGTGGGAGAGCAATTTCACTGACAATGAGTTAGAGGTCTTGCTCGCCTGTCCCCGCAGTGGCTGCCATTAAGTAGGGGTCGGGGAGGGCTGGACAGCTGGTAGGCGGGAGCGGGGAGGGGAGCTGGATTGGGCCGGTCGCGCTGGGGGGGAGGGGCCGCGGGGCAGCAGCGGCGGGGAAAGGTAAAGGGAGGAAAGAAGGGATGATGAAAAAGGGAAAATAAGCAGAAATAAGGCACAAAAGAGCAGAGATGCAGAAAAGAGCAGAAAGGTGAAAGATAGAAAGGGTAGAAAAACGAGTGAAGGAGCAGAGGGAGAGAAAGGGAAAATGGGCAGAAATAAGGCACAAAAGAGCAGAGGTGCAGAAAGGTGAAAGATAGAAAGGGTAGAAAAACGAGAGAAACGAGTGAAGGAGCAGAGGGAGAGAAAGGGAAAATGGGCAGAAATAAGGCACAAAAGAGCAGAGATGCAGAAAGGTGCAGAAAGGTGAAAGATAGAAAGAGTAGAAAATCGAGTGAAGGAGCAGAGTGAGAGAAAGGAGACAGAGGACCACTGGACCAGCAGGGATGAGGCGCAGGGAAACCTGCGGGTGGAGGAGGGCCTCGATCACCAACACTCAAGAGTGCAGGGGCAGGGGCACCTCACTTAATGGTGGAGCTGCGAGGGTGGGAGAGCAATTTCACTGACAATGAGTCAGAGGTCTTGCTCGCCTGTCCCCGCAGTGGCTGCCATTAAGTAGGGGTCGGGGAGGGCTGGACAGCTGGGAGGCGGGAGCGGGGAGGGGAGCTGGATTGGGCCGGTCGCGCTGGGGGGGAGGGGCCGCGGGGGCAGCAGCAGCGGGGAAAGGTAAAGGGAGGAAAGAAGGGATAAAGAAAAAGGGAAAATAAGCAGAAATAAGGCACAAAAGAGCAGAGATGCAGAAAAAAACAGAAAGGTGAAAGATAGAAAGGGTAGAAAAACGAGTGAAGGAGCAGAGGGAGAGAAAGGGAAAATGGACAGAAATAAGGCACAAAAGAGCAGAGGTGCAGAAAGGTGAAAGATAGAAAGGGTAGAAAAACGAGAGAAAACGAGTGATGGAGCAGAGGGACAGAAAGGGAAAATGGGCAGAAATAAGGCACAAAAGAGCAGAGATGCAGAAAGGTGCAGAAAGGTGAAAGATAGAAAGAGAAGAAAATCGAGTGAAGGAGCAGAGTGTGAGAAAGGAGACAGAGGTCCACTGGACCACCAGGGATGAGGCGCAGGGACACCTGCGGGTGGAGGAGGGCCTCGATCACCAACACTCGAGTGCAGGGGCAGGGACACCTCACTTAATGGTGGAGCTGCGAGGGTGGGAGAGCAATTTCACTGACAATGAGTCAGTTGTCTTGCTCGCCTGTCCCCGCAGTGGCCGCCATTAAGTAGGGGTCGGGGAGGGCTGGACAGCTGGGAGGCGGGAGCGGGGAGGGGAGCTGGATTAGGCCGGTCGCGCTGGGGTGGAGGGGCCGCGGGGGCAGCAGCGGCGGGGAAAGGTAAAGGGAGGAAAGAAGGGATAAAGAAAAAGGGAAAATAAGCAGAAATAAGGCACAAAAGAGCAGAGATGCAGAAAAGAGCAGAAAGGTGAAAGATAGAAAGGGTAGAAAAACGAGTGAAGGAGCAGAGGAAGAGAAAGGGAAAATGGGCAGAAATAAGGCACAAAAGAGCAGAGGTGCAGAAAGGTGAAAGATATAAAGGGTAGAAAAACGAGAGAAAACGAGTGAAGGAGCAGAGGGAGAGAAAGGGAAAATGGGCAGAAATAAGGCACAAAAGAGCAGAGATGCAGAAAGGTGCAAAAGGTGAGAGATAGAAAGAGTAGAAAATCGAGTGAAGGAGCAGAGTGAGAGAAAGGAGACAGAGGTCCACTGGACCACCAGGGATGAGGCGCAGGGAAACCTGCGGGTGGAGGAGGGCCTTTGATCACCAACACTCAAGAGTCCAGGGGCAGGGGCACCTCACTTAATGGTGGAGCTGCGAGGGTGGGAGAGCAATTTCACTGACAATGAGTCAGTGGTCTTGCTCGCCTGTCCCCGCAGTGGCCGCCATTAAGTAGGGGTCGGGGAGGGCTGGACAGCTGGGAGGCGGGAGCAGGGAGGGGAGCTGGATTGGGCCGGTCGCGCTGGGGGGGAGGGGCCACGGGGGCAGCAGCGGCGGGGAAAGGTAAAGGGAGGAAAGAAGGGATAAAGAAAATGGGAAAATAAGCAGAAATAAGGCACAAAAGAGCAGAGATGCAGAAAAGAGCAGAAAGGTGAAAGATAGAAAGGGTAGAAAAACGAGTGAAGGAGCAGAGGGAGAGAAAGGGAAAATGGGCAGAAATAAGGCACAAAAGAGCAGAGGTGCAAAAAGGTGAAAGATAGAAAGGGAAGAAAAACGAGAGAAAACGAGTGAAGGAGCAGACGGACAGAAAGGGAAAATGGGCAGAAATAAGGCACAAAAGAGCAGAGATGCAGAAAGGTGCAGAAAGGTGAAAGATAGAAAGAGTAGAAAATCGAGAAAAGGAGCAGAGTGAGAGAAAGGAGACAGAGGTCCACTGGACCACCAGGGATGAGGCGCAGGGAAACCTGCGGGTGGAGGAGGGCCTCGATCACCAACACTCAAGAGTGCAGGGGCAGGGGCCCCTCACTTAATGGTGGACCTGCGAGGGTGGGAGAGCAATTTCACTGACAATGAGTCAGTGGTCTTGCTCGCCTGTCCCCGCAGTGGCCGCCATTAAGTAGGAGTCGGGGAGGGCTGGACAGCTGGGAGGCGGGAGCGGCGAGGGGAGCTGGATTGGGCCGGTCGCGCGGGGGGGAGGGGCCGCGGGGGCAGCAGCGGCGGGGAAAGGTAAAGGGAGGAATGAAGGGATAAAGAAAAAGGGAAAATAAGCAGAAATAAGGCACAAAAAAGCAGAGATGCAGAAAAGAGCAGAAAGGTGAAAGATAGAAAGGGTAGAAAAACGAGTGAAGGAGCAGAGGGAGAGAAAGGGAAAATGGGCAGAAATAAGGCACAAAAGAGCAGAGGTGCAGAAAGGTGAAAGATAGAAAGGGTAGAAAAACGAGAGAAAACGAGTGAAGGAGCAGAGGGAGAGAAAGGGAAAATGGGCAGAAATAAGGCACAAAAGAGCAGAGATGCAGAAAGGTGCAGAAAGGTGAAAGATAGAAAGAGTAGAAAATCGAGTGAAGGAGCAGAGTGAGAGAAAGGAGACAGAGGTCCACTGGACCACCAGGGATGAGGCGCAGGGAAACCTGCGGGTGGAGGAGGGCCTCGATCACCAACACTCATGAGTGCAGGGGCAGGGGCACCTCACTTAATGGTGGAGCTGCGAGGGTGGGAGAGCAATTTCACTGACAATGAGTCAGTGGTCTTGCTCGCCTGTCCCCGCAGTGGCCGCCATTAAGTAGGGGTTGGGGAGGGCTGGACAGCTGGGAGGCGGGAGCCGGGAGGGGAGCTGGATTGTGCCGGTCACGGGGGGGGGGGCCACGGGGGCAGCAGCGGCGGGGAAAGGTAAAGGGAGAAAAGAAGGGATAAAGAAAAAGGGAAAATAAGCAGAAATAAGGCACAAAAGAGCAGAGATGCAGAAAAGAGCAGAAAGGTGAAAGATAGAAAGGGTAGAAAAACGAGTGAAGGAGCAGAGGGAGAGAAAGGGAAAATGGGCAGAAATAAGGCACAAAAGAGCAGAGGTGCAGAAAGGTGAAAGATAGAAAGGGTAGAAAAACGAGAGAAAACGAGTGAAGGAGCAGAGGGACAGAAAGGGAAAATGGGCAGAAATAAGGCACAAAAGAGCAGAGATGCAGAAAGGTGCAGAAAGGTGAAAGATAGAAAGAGTAGAAAATCGAGTGAAGGAGCAGAGTGAGAGAAAGGAGACAGAGGTCCACTGGACCACCAGGGATGAGGTGCAGGGAAACCTGCGGGTGGAGGAGGGCATCGATCACCAACACTCATGAGTGCAGGGGCAGGGGCACCTCACTTAATGGTGGAGCTGCGAGGGTGGGAGAGCAATTTCACTGACAATGAGTCAGTGGTCTTGCTCGCCTGTCCCCGCATTGGCCGCCATTAAGTAGGTGTCGGGGAGGGCTGGACAGCTGGGAGGCGGGAGCGGGGAGGGGAGCTGGATTGGGCCGGTTGCGCTGGGGGGGAGGGGCAGCGGGGGCAGCAGCGGCGGGGAAAGGTAAAGGGAGGAAAGAAGGGATAAAGAAAAAGGGAAAACAAGCAGAAATAAGGCACAAAAGAGCAGAGATGCAGAAAAGAGCAGAAAGGTGAAAGATAGAAAGGGTAGAAAAACGAGTGAAGGAGCAGAGGGAGAGAAAGGGGAAATGGGCAGAAATAAGGCACAAAAGAGCAGAGGTGCAGAAAGGTGAAAGATAGAAAGGGTAGAAAAACTAGAGAAAACGAGTTAAGGAGCAGAGGGACAGAAAGGGAAAATGGGCAGAAATAAGGCACAAAAGAGCAGAGATGCAGAAAGGTGCAGAAAGGTGAAAGATAGAAAGAGTAGAAAATCGAGTGAAGGAGCAGAGTGAGAGAAAGGAGACAGAGGTCCACTGGACCACCAGGGATGAGGCACAGGGAAACCTGCGGGTGGAGGAGGGCCTCGATCACCAACACTCAAGAGTGCAGGGGCAGGGGCACCTCACTTAATGGTGGAGCGGCGAGGGTGGGAGAGCAATTTCACTGACAATGAGTCAGTGGTCTTGCTCGCATGTCCCCGCAGTGGTCGCCATTAAGTGGGGGTCGGGGAGGGTTGGACAGCTGGGAGGCGGGAGCGGGGAGGGGAGCTGGATTGGGCCGGTCGAGCTGGGGGGGAGGGGCCGCGGGGGCAGCAGCGGCGGGGAAAGGTAAAGGGAGGAAAGAGGGATGAAGAAAAGGGGAAAATAAGCAGAAATAAGGCACAAAAGAGCAGAGATGCAGAAAAGAGCAGAAAGGTGAAAGATAGAAAGGGTAGAAAAACGAGTGAAGGAGCAGAGGGAGAGAAAGGGAAAATGGGCAGAAATAACGCACAAAAGAGCAGAGATGCAGAAAGGTGCAGAAAGGTGAAAGATAGAAAGAGTAGAAAATCGAGTGAAGGAGCTGAGTGAGAGAAAGGAGACAGAGGTCCACTGGACCACCAGGGATGAGGCGCAGGGAAACCTGCGGGTGGAGGAGGGCCTTGATCACCAACACTCAAGAGTGTAGGGGCAGGGGCACCTCACTTAATGGTGGAGCTGCGAGGGTGGGAGAGCAATTTCACTGACAATGAGTCAGTGGTCTGGTCTTGCTCGCCTGTCCCCGCAGTGGCCGCCATTAAGTAGGGGTCGGGAGGGCTGGACAGCTGGGAGGCGGGAGCGGGGAGGGGAGCTGGATTGGGCCGGTCGCGCTGGGGGGGAGGGGCCGCGGGGGCAGCAGCGGCGGGTAAAGGTAAAGGGAGGAAAGAAGGGACAAAGAAAAAGGGAAAATAAACAGAAATAAGGCACAAAAGAGCAGAGATGCAGAAAAGAGCAGAAAGGTGAAAGATAGAAAGGGTAGAAAAACGAGTGAAGGAGCAGAGGGAGAGAAAGGGAAAATGGGCAGAAATAACGCACAAAAGAGCAGAGATGCAGAAAGGTGCAGAAAGGTGAAAGATAGAAAGAGTAGAAAATCGAGTGAAGGAGCAGAGTGAGAGAAAGGAGACAGAGGTCCACTGGATCACCAGGGATGAGGCGCAGGGAAACCTGCGGGTGGAGGAGGGCCTCGATCGCCAACACTCAAGAGTGCAGGGGCAGGGGCACCTCACTTAATGGTGGAGCTGCGAGGGTGGGAGAGCAATTTCACTGACAATGAGTCAGTGGTCTGGTCTTGCTCGCCTGTCCCCGCAGTGGCCGCCATTAAGTAGGGTCGGGGAGGGCTGGACAGCTGGGAGGCGGGAGCGGGGAGGGGAGCTGGATTGGGCCGGTCGCGCTGGGGGGGAGGGGCCACGGGGGCAGCAGCGGCGGGTAAAGGTAAAGGGAGGAAAGAAGGGATAAAGAAAAAGGGAAAATAAACAGAAATAAGGCACAAAAGAGCAGAGATGCAGAAAAGAGCAGAAAGGTGAAAGATAGAAAGGGTAGAAAAACGAGTGAAGGAGCAGAGGGAGAGAAAGGGAAAATGGGCAGAAATAAGGCACAAAAGAGCAGAGATGCAGAAAGGTGCAGAAAGGTGAAAGATAGAAAGAGTAGAAAATCGAGTGAAGGAGCAGAGTGAGAGAAAGGAGACAGAGGTCCACTGGACCACCAGGGATGAGGCGCCGGGAAACCTGCGGGTGGAGGAGGGCCTCGATCACCAACACTCAAGAGTGCAGGGGCAGGGCATCTCACTTAATGGTGGAGCTGCGAGGGTGGGAGAGCAATTTCACTGACAATGAGTCAGTGGTCTTGCTCGCCTGTCCCCGCAGTGGCCACCATTAAGTAGGGGTCGGGGAGGGCTGGACAGCTGGGAGGCGGGAGCGGGGAGGGGAGATGGATTGGGCCGGTCGCGCTGGGGGGGGAGGGGCCGCGGGGGCAGCAGCGGCGGGGAAAGGTAAAGGGAGGAAAGAAGGGATAAAGAAAAAGGGAAAATAAGCAGAAATAAGGCACAAAAGAGCAGAGATGCAGAAAAGAGCAGAAAGGTGAAAGATAGAAAGGGTAGAAAAACGAGTGAAGGAGCAGAGGGAGAGAAAGGGAAAATGGGCAGAAATAAGGCACAAAAGAGCAGAGGTGCAGAAAGGTGAAAGATAGAAAGGGTAGAAAAACGAGAGAAAACGAGTGAAGGAGCAGAGGGACAGAAAGGGAAAATGGGCAGAAATAAGGCACAAAAGAGCAGAGATGCAGAAAGGTGCAGAAAGGTGAAAGATAGAAAGAGTAGAAAATCGAGTGAAGGAGCAGAGTGAGAGAAAGGAGACAGAGGTCCACTGGACCACCAGGGATGAGGCGCAGGGAAACCAGCGGTTGGAGGAGGGCCTCGATCACCAACACTCAAGAGTGCAGGGGCAGGGGCACCTCACTTAATGGTGGAGCTGTGAGGGTGGGAGAGCAATTTCACTGACAATGAGTCAGTGGTCTTGCTCGCCTGTCCCCGCAGTGGCCGCCATTAAGTAGGGGTCGGGGAGGGCTGGACAGGAGGCGGGAGCGGGGAGGGGGGCTGGATTGGGCCGGTCGCGCTGGGGGGGAGGGGCGGCGGGGGCAGCAGCGCCGGGGAAAGGTAAAGGGAGGAAATCGAGTGAAGGAGCAGAGTGAGAGAAAGGAGACAGATGACATCTGGACCACCAGGGATGAGGCGCAGGGAAACCTGCGGGTGGAGGAGGGCCTCGATCACCAACACTCAAGAGTGCAGGGGCAGGGGCACCTCACTTAATGGTGGAGCTGTGAGGGTGGGAGAGCAATTTCACTGACAATGAGTCAGTGGTCTTGCTCGCCTGTCCCCGCAGTGGCCGCCATTAAGTAGGGGTCGTGGAGGGCTGGACAGCTGGGAGGCGGGAGCGGGGAGGGGGGCTGGATTGGGCCGGTCGCGCTGGGGGGGAGGGGCGGCGGGGGCAGCAGCGCCGGGGAAAGGTAAAGGGAGGAAAGAAGGGATAAATAAAAAGGGAAAATAAGCAGAAATAAGGCACAAAAGAGCAGAGATGCAGAAAAGAGCAGAAAGGTGAAAGATAGAAAGGGTAGAAAAACGAGTGAAGGAGCAGAGGGAGAGAAAGGGAAAATGGGCAGAAATAAAGCACAAAAGAGCAGAGGTGCAGAAAGGTGAAAGATAGAAAGGGTAGAAAAACGAGAGAAAACGAGTGAAGGAGCAGAGGGAGAGAAAGGGAAAATGGGCAGAAATAAGGCAAAAAAGAGCAGAGATGCAGAAAGTTGCAGAAAGGTGAAAGATAGAAAGAGTAGAAAATCAAGTGAAGGAGCAGAGTGAGAGAAATGAGACAGAGGTCCACTGGACCACCAGGGATGAGGCGCAGGGAAACCTGCGGGTGGAGGAGGGCCTCGATCACCAACACTCAAGAGTGCAGGGGCAGGGGCACCTCACTTAATGGTGGAGCTGTGAGGGTGGGAGAGCAATTTCACTGACAATGAGTCAGTGGTCTTGCTCGCCTGTCCCCGCAGTGGCCGCCATTAAGTAGGGGTCGGGGAGGGCTGGACAGCTGGGAGGCGGGAGCGGGGAGGGGAGCTGGATTGGGCCGGTCGCGCTGGGGGGGAGGGGCCACGGGGGCAGCAGCGGCGGGGAAAGGTAAAGGGAGGAAAGAAGGGATAAAGAAAAAGGGAAAATAAGCAGAAATAAGGCACAAAAGAGCAGAGATGCAGAAAAGAGCAGAAAGGTGAAAGATAGAAAGGGTAGAAAAACGAGTGAAGGAGCAGAGGGAGAGAAAGGGAAAATGGGCAGAAATAAGGCACAAAAGACCAGAGATGCAGAAAGGTGCAGAAAGGTGAAAGATAGAAAGAGTAGAAAATCGAGTGAAGGAGCAGAGTGAGAGAAAGGAGACAGAGGTCCACTGGACCACCAGGGATGAGGCGCAGGGAAACCTGCGGGTGGAGGAGGTCCTCGATCACCAACACTCAAGAGTGCAGGGGCAGGGGCACATCACATAATGGTGGAGCTGCGAGGGTGGGAGAGCAATTTCACTGACAATGAGTCAGTGGTCTTGCTCGCCTGTCCCCGCAGTGGCCGCCATTAAGTAGGGGTCGGGGAGGGCTGGACAGCTGGGAGGCGGGAGCGGGGAGGGGAGCTGGATTGGGCCGGTCGCGCTGGGGGGAGGGGCCGCGGGGGCAGCAGCGGCGGGTAAAGGTAAAGGGAGGAAAGAAGGGATAAAGAAAAAGGGAAAATAAACAGAAATAAGGCACAAAAGAGCAGAGATGCAGAAAAGAACAGAAAGGTGAAAGATAGAAAGGGTAGAAAAACGAGTGAAGGAGCAGAGGGAGAGAAAGGGAAAATGGGCAGAAATAAGGCACAAAAGAGCAGAGGTGCAGAAAGGTGAAAGATAGAAAGGGTAGAAAAACGAGAGAAAACGAGTGAAGGAGCAGAGGGAGAGAAAGGGAAAATGGGCAGAAATAAGGCACAAAAGAGCAGAGATGCAGAAAGGTGCAGAAATGTGAAAGATAGAAAGAGTAGAAAATCGAGTGAAGGAGCAGAGTGAGAGAAAGGAGACAGAGGTCCACTGGACCACCAGGGATGAGGCGCAGGGAAACCTGCGGGTGGAGGAGGGCCTCGATCACCAACACTCAAGAGTGCAGGGGCAGGGGCACCTCACTTAATGGTGGAGCTGTGAGGGTGGGAGAGCAATTTCACTGACAATGAGTCAGTGGTCTTGCTCGCCTGTCCCCGCAGTGGCCGCCATTAAGTAGGGGTCGGGGAGGGCTGGACAGGTGGGAGGCGGGAGCAGGGAGGGGGGCTGGATTGGGCCGGTCGCGCTGGGGGGGAGGGGCCGCGGGGGCAGCAGCGCCGGGGAAAGGTAAAGGGAGGAAAGAAGGGATAAAGAAAAAGGGAAAATAAGCAGAAATAAGGCACAAAAGAGCAGAGATGCAGAAAAGAGCAGAAAGGTGAAAGATAGAAAGGGTAGAAAAACGAGTGAAGGAGCAGAGGGAGAGAAAGGGAAAATGGGCAGAAATAAAGCACAAAAGAGCAGAGGTGCAGAAAGGTGAAAGATAGAAAGGGTAGAAAAATGAGAGAAAACGAGTGAAGGAGCAGAGGGAGAGAAAGGGAAAATGGGCAGAAATAAGGCAAAGAAGAGCAGAGATGCAGAAAGGTGCAGAAAGGTGAAAGATAGAAAGAGTAGAAAATCGAGTGAAGGAGCAGAGTGAGAGAAAGGAGACAGAGGTCCACTGGACCACCAGGGATGAGGCGCAGGGAAACCTGCGGGTGGAGGAGGGCCTCGATCACCAACACTCAAGAGTGCAGGGGCAGGGGCACCTCACTTAATGGTGGAGCTGTGAGGGTGGGAGAGCAATTTCACTGACAATGAGTCAGTGGTCTTGCTCGCCTGTCCCCGCAGTGGCCGCCATTAAGTAGGGGTCGGGGAGGGCTGGACAGCTGGGAGGCGGGAGCGGGGAGGGGAGCTGGATTGGGCCGGTCGCGCTGGGGGGGAGGGGCCGCGGGGGCAGCAGCGGCGGGTAAAGGTAAAGGGAGGAAAGAAGGGATAAAGAAAAAGGGAAAATAAACAGAAATAAGGCACAAAAGAGCAGAGATGCAGAAAAGAGCAGAAAGGTGAAAGATAGAAAGGGTAGAAAAACGAGTGAAGGAGCAGAGGGAGAGAAAGGGAAAATGGGCAGAAATAAGGCACAAAAGACCAGAGATGCAGAAAGGTGCAGAAAGGTGAAAGATAGAAAGAGTAGAAACTCGAGTGAAGGAGCAGAGTGAGAGAAAGGAGACAGAGGTCCACTGGACCACCAGGGATGAGGCGCAGGGAAACCTGCGGGTGGAGGAGGGCCTCGATCACCAACACTCAAGAGTGCAGGGGCAGGGGCATCTCACTTAATGGTGGAGCTGCGAGGGTGGGAGAGCAATTTCACTGACAATGAGTCAGTGGTCTTGCTCGCCTGTCCCCGCAGTGGCCGCCATTAAGTAGGGGTCGGGGAGGGCTGGACAGCTGGGAGGCGGGAGCGGGGAGGGGAGCTGGATTGGGCCGGTCGCGCTGGGGGGGAGGGGCCACGGGGGCAGCAGCGGCGGGGAAAGGTAAAGGGAGGAAAGAAGGGATAAAGAAAAAGGGAAAATAAGCAGAAATAAGGCACAAAAGAGCAGAGATGCAGAAAAGAGCAGAAAGGGGTGAAAGATAGAAAGGGTAGAAAAACGAGTGAAGGAGCAGAGGGAGAGAAAGGGAAAATGGGCAGAAATAAGGCACAAAAGAGCAGAGGTGCAGAAAGGTGAAAGATAGAAAGGGTAGAAAAACGAGAGAAAACGAGTGAAGGAGCAGAGGGACAGAAAGGGAAAATGGGCAGAAATAAGGCACAAAAGAGCAGAGATGCAGAAAGGTGCAGAAAGGTGAAAGATAGAAAGAGTAGAAAATCGAGTGAAGGAGCAGAGTGAGAGAAAGGAGACAGAGGTCCACTGGACCACCAGGGATGAGGCGCAGGGAAACCAGCGGGTGGAGGAGGGCCTCGATCACCAACACTCAAGAGTGCAGGGGCAGGGGCACCTCACTTAATGGTGGAGCTGTGAGGGTGGGAGAGCAATTTCACTGACAATGAGTCAGTGGTCTTGCTCGCCTGTCCCCGCAGTGGCCGCCATTAAGTAGGGGTCGGGGAGGGCTGGACAGCTGGGAGGCGGGAGCGGGGAGGGGGGCTGGATTGGGCCGGTCGCGCTGGGGGGGAGGGGCGGCGGGGGCAGCAGCGCCGGGGAAAGGTAAAGGGAGGAAATCGAGTGAAGGAGCAGAGTGAGAGAAAGGAGACAGAGGACCACTGGACCACCAGGGATGAGGCGCAGGGAAACCTGCGGGTGGAGGAGGGCCTCGATCACCAACACTCAAGAGTGCAGGGGCAGGGGCACCTCACTTAATGGTGGAGCTGTGAGGGTGGGAGAGCAATTTCACTGACAATGAGTCAGTGGTCTTGCTCGCCTGTCCCCGCAGTGGCCGCCATTAAGTAGGGGTCGTGGAGGGCTGGACAGCTGGGAGGCGAGAGCGGGGAGGGGGGCTGGATTGGGCCGGTTGCGCTGGGGGGGAGGGGCGGCGGGGGCAGCAGCGCCGGGGAAAGGTAAAGGGAGGAAAGAAGGGATAAAGAAAAAGGGAAAATAAGCAGAAATAAGGCACAAAAGAGCAGAGATGCAGAAAAGAGCAGAAAGGTGAAAGATAGAAAGGGTAGAAAAACGAGTGAAGGAGCAGAGGGAGAGAAAGGGAAAATGGGCAGAAATAAAGCACAAAAGAGCAGAGGTGCAGAAAGGTGAAAGATAGAAACGGTAGAAAAACGAGAGAAAATGAGTGAAGGAGCAGAGGGAGAGAAAGGGAAAATGGGCAGAAATAAGGCAAAAAAGAGCAGAGATGCAGAAAGGTGCAGAAAGGTGAAAGATAGAAAGAGTAGAAAATCGAGTGAAGGAGCAGAGTGAGAGAAAGGAGACAGAGGTCCACTGGACCACCAGAGATGAGGCGCAGGGAAACCTGCGGGTGGAGGAGGGCCTCGATCACCAACACTCAAGAGTGCAGGGGCAGGGGCACCTCACTTAATGGTGGAGCTGCGAGGGTGGGAGAGCAATTTCACTGACAATGACTTAGTGGTCTTGCTCGCCTGTCCCCGCAGTGGCCGCCATTAAGTAGGGGTCGGGGAGGGATGGACAGCTGGGAGGCGGGAGCGGGGAGGGGAGCTGGATTGGGCCGGTCGTGCTGGGGGGGAGGGGCCGCGGGGGCAGCAGCGGCGGGGAAAGGTAAAGGGAGGAAAGAAGGGATAAAGAAAAAGGGAAAATAAGCAGAAATAAGCACAAAAGAGCAGAGATGCAGAAAAGAGCAGAAAGGTGAAAGATAGAAAGGGTAGAAAAACGAGTGAAGGAGCAGAGGGAGAGAAAGGGAAAATGGGCAGAAATAAGGCACAAAAGAGCAGAGGTGCAGAAAGGTGAAAGATAGAAAGGGTAGAAAAACGAGAGAAAACGAGTGAAGGAGCAGAGGGAGAGAAAGGGAAAATGGGCAGAAATAAGGCACAAAAGAGCAGAGATGCAGAAAGGTGCAGAAAGGTGAAAGATAGAAAGTGTAGAAAATCGAGTGAAGGAGCAGAGTGAGAGAAAGGAGACAGAGGTCCACTGGACCACCAGGGATGAGGCGCAGGGAAACCTGCGGGTGGAGGAGGGCCTCGATCACCAACACTCATGAGTGCAGGGGCAGGGGCACCTCACTTAATGGTGGAGCTGCGAGGGTGGGAGAGCAATTTCACTGACAATGAGTCAGTGGTCTTGCTTGCCTGTCCCCGCAGTGGCCGCCATTAAGTAGGGGTCGGGGAGGGCTGGACAGCTGGGAGGCGGGAGCGGGGAGAGGAGCTGGATTGTGCCGGTCGCGGGGGGGGGGGCCGCGGGGGCAGCAGCGGCGGGGAAAGGTAAAGGGAGGAAAGAAGGGATAAAGAAAAAGGGAAAATAAGCAGAAATAAGGCACAAAAGAGCAGAGATGCAGAAAAGAGCAGAAAGGTGAAAGATAGAAAGGGTAGAAAAACGAGTGAAGGAGCAGAGGGAGAGAAAGGGAAAATGGGCAGAAATAAGGCACAAAAGAGCAGAGGTGCAGAAAGGTGAAAGATAGAAAGGGTAGAAAAACGAGAGAAAACGAGTGAAGGAGCAGAGGGACGGAAAGGGAAAATGGGCAGAAATAAGGCACAAAAGAGCAGAGATGCAGAAAGGTGCAGAAAGGTGAAAGATAGAAAGAGTAGAAAATCGAGTGAAGGAGCAGAGTGAGAGAAAGGAGACAGAGGTCCACTGGACCACCAGAGATGAGGCGCAGGGAAACCTGCGGGTGGAGGAGGTCCTGGATCACCAACACTCAAGAGTGCAGGGGCAGGGGCACCTCACTTAATGGTGGAGCTGCGAGGGTGGGAGAGCAATTTCACTGACAATGAGTCAGTGGTCTTGCTCGCCTGTCCCCGCAGTGGCCGCCATTAAGTAGGGGTCGGGGAGGGATGGACAGCTGGGAGACGGGAGCGGGGAGGGGAGCTGGATTGGGCCGGTCGCGCTGGGGGGGAGGGGCCGCGGGGGCAGCAGCGGCGGGGAAAGGTAAAGGGAGGAAAGAAGGGATAAAGAAAAAGGGAAAATAAGCAGAAATAAGCACAAAAGAGCAGAGATGCAGAAAAGAGCAGAAAGGTGAAAGATAGAAAGGGTAGAAAAACGAGTGAAGGAGCAGAGGGAGAGAAAGGGAAAATTGGTCAGAAATAAGGCACAAAAGAGCAGAGGTGCAGAAAGGTGAAAGATAGAAAGGGTAGAAAAACGAGAGAAAACGAGTGAAGGAGCAGAGGGAGAGAAAGGGAAAATGGGCAGAAATAAGGCACAAAAGAGCAGAGATGCAGAAAGGTGCAGAAAGGTTAAAGATAGAAAGTGTAGAAAATCGAGTGAAGGAGCAGAGTGAGAGAAAGGAGACAGAGGTCCACTGGACCACCAGAGATGAGGCGCAGGGAAACCTGCGGGTGGAGGAGGGCCTCGATCACCAACACTCAAGAGTGCAGGGGCAGGGGCACCTCACTTAATGGTGGAGCTGTGAGGGTGGGAGAGCAATTTCACTGACAATGAGTCAGTGGTCTTGCTCGCCTGTCCCCGCAGTGGCCGCCATTAAGTAGGGGTCGGGGAGGGCTGGACAGCTGGGAGGCGGGAGCGGGGAGGGGAGCTGGATTGGGCCGGTCGCGCTGGGGGGGAGGGGCCGCGGGGGCAGCAGCGGCGGGTAAAGGTAAAGGGAGGAAAGAAGGGATAAAGAAAAAGGGAAAATAAACAGAAATAAGGCACAAAAGAGCAGAGATGCAGAAAAGAGCAGAAAGGTGAAAGATAGAAAGGGTAGAAAAACGAGTGAAGGAGCAGAGGGAGAGAAAGGGAAAATGGGCAGAAATAAGGCACAAAAGAGCAGAGATGCAGAAAGGTGCAGAAAGGTGAAAGATAGAAAGAGTAGAAAATCGAGTGAAGGAGCAGAGTGAGAGAAAGGAGACAGAGGTCCACTGGACCACCAGGGATGAGGCGCCGGGAAACCTGCGGGTGGAGGAGGGCCTCGATCACCAACACTCAAGAGTGCAGGGGCAGGGCATCTCACTTAATGGTGGAGCTGCGAGGGTGGGAGAGCAATTTCACTGACAATGAGTCAGTGGTCTTGCTCGCCTGTCCCCGCAGTGGCCACCATTAAGTAGGGGTCGGGGAGGGCTGGACAGCTGGGAGGCGGGAGCGGGGAGGGGAGATGGATTGGGCCGGTCGCGCTGGGGGGGGAGGGGCCGCGGGGGCAGCAGCGGCGGGGAAAGGTAAAGGGAGGAAAGAAGGGATAAAGAAAAAGGGAAAATAAGCAGAAATAAGGCACACAAGAGCAGAGATGCAGAAAAGAGCAGAAAGGTGAAAGATAGAAAGGGTAGAAAAACGAGTGAAGGAGCAGAGGGAGAGAAAGGGAAAATGGGCAGAAATAAGGCACAAAAGAGCAGAGGTGCAGAAAGGTGAAAGATAGAAAGGGTAGAAAAACGAGAGAAAACGAGTGAAGGAGCAGAGGGACAGAAAGGGAAAATGGGCAGAAATAAGGCACAAAAGAGCAGAGATGCAGAAAGGTGCAGAAAGGTGAAAGATAGAAAGAGTAGAAAATCGAGTGAAGGAGCAGAGTGAGAGAAAGGAGACAGAGGTCCACTGGACCACCAGGGATGAGGCGCAGGGAAACCAGCGGTTGGAGGAGGGCCTCGATCACCAACACTCAAGAGTGCAGGGGCAGGGGCACCTCACTTAATGGTGGAGCTGTGAGGGTGGGAGAGCAATTTCACTGACAATGAGTCAGTGGTCTTGCTCGCCTGTCCCCGCAGTGGCCGCCATTAAGTAGGGGTCGGGGAGGGCTGGACAGCTGGGAGGCGGGAGCGGGGAGGGGGGCTGGATTGGGCCGGTCGCGCTGGGGGGGAGGGGCGGCGGGGGCAGCAGCGCCGGGGAAAGGTAAAGGGAGGAAATCGAGTGAAGGAGCAGAGTGAGAGAAAGGAGACAGATGACATCTGGACCACCAGGGATGAGGCGCAGGGAAACCTGCGGGTGGAGGAGGGCCTCGATCACCAACACTCAAGAGTGCAGGGGCAGGGGCACCTCACTTAATGGTGGAGCTGTGAGGGTGGGAGAGCAATTTCACTGACAATGAGTCAGTGGTCTTGCTCGCCTGTCCCCGCAGTGGCCGCCATTAAGTAGGGGTCGTGGAGGGCTGGACAGCTGGGAGGCGGGAGCGGGGAGGGGGGCTGGATTGGGCCGGTCGCGCTGGGGGGGAGGGGCGGCGGGGGCAGCAGCGCCGGGGAAAGGTAAAGGGAGGAAAGAAGGGATAAATAAAAAGGGAAAATAAGCAGAAATAAGGCACAAAAGAGCAGAGATGCAGAAAAGAGCAGAAAGGTGAAAGATAGAAAGGGTAGAAAAACGAGTGAAGGAGCAGAGGGAGAGAAAGGGAAAATGGGCAGAAATAAAGCACAAAAGAGCAGAGGTGCAGAAAGGTGAAAGATAGAAAGGGTAGAAAAACGAGAGAAAACGAGTGAAGGAGCAGAGGGAGAGAAAGGGAAAATGGGCAGAAATAAGGCAAAAAAGAGCAGAGATGCAGAAAGTTGCAGAAAGGTGAAAGATAGAAAGAGTAGAAAATCAAGTGAAGGAGCAGAGTGAGAGAAAGGAGACAGAGGTCCACTGGACCACCAGGGATGAGGCGCAGGGAAACCTGCGGGTGGAGGAGGGCCTCGATCACCAACACTCAAGAGTGCAGGGGCAGGGGCACCTCACTTAATGGTGGAGCTGTGAGGGTGGGAGAGCAATTTCACTGACAATGAGTCAGTGGTCTTGCTCGCCTGTCCCCGCAGTGGCCGCCATTAAGTAGGGGTCGGGGAGGGCTGGACAGCTGGGAGGCGGGAGCGGGGAGGGGAGCTGGATTGGGCCGGTCGCGCTGGGGGGGAGGGGCCACGGGGGCAGCAGCGGCGGGGAAAGGTAAAGGGAGGAAAGAAGGGATAAAGAAAAAGGGAAAATAAGCAGAAATAAGGCACAAAAGAGCAGAGATGCAGAAAAGAGCAGAAAGGTGAAAGATAGAAAGGGTAGAAAAACGAGTGAAGGAGCAGAGGGAGAGAAAGGGAAAATGGGCAGAAATAAGGCACAAAAGACCAGAGATGCAGAAAGGTGCAGAAAGGTGAAAGATAGAAAGAGTAGAAAATCGAGTGAAGGAGCAGAGTGAGAGAAAGGAGACAGAGGTCCACTGGACCACCAGGGATGAGGCGCAGGGAAACCTGCGGGTGGAGGAGGTCCTCGATCACCAACACTCAAGAGTGCAGGGGCAGGGGCACCTCACATAATGGTGGAGCTGCGAGGGTGGGAGAGCAATTTCACTGACAATGAGTCAGTGGTCTTGCTCGCCTGTCCCCGCAGTGGCCGCCATTAAGTAGGGGTCGGGGAGGGCTGGACAGCTGGGAGGCGGGAGCGGGGAGGGGAGCTGGATTGGGCCGGTCGCGCTGGGGGGAGGGGCCGCGGGGGCAGCAGCGGCGGGTAAAGGTAAAGGGAGGAAAGAAGGGATAAAGAAAAAGGGAAAATAAACAGAAATAAGGCACAAAAGAGCAGAGATGCAGAAAAGAACAGAAAGGTGAAAGATAGAAAGGGTAGAAAAACGAGTGAAGGAGCAGAGGGAGAGAAAGGGAAAATGGGCAGAAATAAGGCACAAAAGAGCAGAGGTGCAGAAAGGTGAAAGATAGAAAGGGTAGAAAAACGAGAGAAAACGAGTGAAGGAGCAGAGGGAGAGAAAGGGAAAATGGGCAGAAATAAGGCACAAAAGAGCAGAGATGCAGAAAGGTGCAGAAATGTGAAAGATAGAAAGAGTAGAAAATCGAGTGAAGGAGCAGAGTGAGAGAAAGGAGACAGAGGTCCACTGGACCACCAGGGATGAGGCGCAGGGAAACCTGCGGGTGGAGGAGGGCCTCGATCACCAACACTCAAGAGTGCAGGGGCAGGGGCACCTCACTTAATGGTGGAGCTGTGAGGGTGGGAGAGCAATTTCACTGACAATGAGTCAGTGGTCTTGCTCGCCTGTCCCCGCAGTGGCCGCCATTAAGTAGGGGTCGGGGAGGGCTGGACAGGTGGGAGGCGGGAGCAGGGAGGGGGGCTGGATTGGGCCGGTCGCGCTGGGGGGGAGGGGCCGCGGGGGCAGCAGCGCCGGGGAAAGGTAAAGGGAGGAAAGAAGGGATAAAGAAAAAGGGAAAATAAGCAGAAATAAGGCACAAAAGAGCAGAGATGCAGAAAAGAGCAGAAAGGTGAAAGATAGAAAGGGTAGAAAAACGAGTGAAGGAGCAGAGGGAGAGAAAGGGAAAATGGGCAGAAATAAAGCACAAAAGAGCAGAGGTGCAGAAAGGTGAAAGATAGAAAGGGTAGAAAAATGAGAGAAAACGAGTGAAGGAGCAGAGGGAGAGAAAGGGAAAATGGGCAGAAATAAGGCAAAGAAGAGCAGAGATGCAGAAAGGTGCAGAAAGGTGAAAGATAGAAAGAGTAGAAAATCGAGTGAAGGAGCAGAGTGAGAGAAAGGAGACAGAGGTCCACTGGACCACCAGGGATGAGGCGCAGGGAAACCTGCGGGTGGAGGAGGGCCTCGATCACCAACACTCAAGAGTGCAGGGGCAGGGGCACCTCACTTAATGGTGGAGCTGTGAGGGTGGGAGAGCAATTTCACTGACAATGAGTCAGTGGTCTTGCTCGCCTGTCCCCGCAGTGGCCGCCATTAAGTAGGGGTCGGGGAGGGCTGGACAGCTGGGAGGCGGGAGCGGGGAGGGGAGCTGGATTGGGCCGGTCGCGCTGGGGGGGAGGGGCCGCGGGGGCAGCAGCGGCGGGTAAAGGTAAAGGGAGGAAAGAAGGGATAAAGAAAAAGGGAAAATAAACAGAAATAAGGCACAAAAGAGCAGAGATGCAGAAAAGAGCAGAAAGGTGAAAGATAGAAAGGGTAGAAAAACGAGTGAAGGAGCAGAGGGAGAGAAAGGGAAAATGGGCAGAAATAAGGCACAAAAGACCAGAGATGCAGAAAGGTGCAGAAAGGTGAAAGATAGAAAGAGTAGAAACTCGAGTGAAGGAGCAGAGTGAGAGAAAGGAGACAGAGGTCCACTGGACCACCAGGGATGAGGCGCAGGGAAACCTGCGGGTGGAGGAGGGCCTCGATCACCAACACTCAAGAGTGCAGGGGCAGGGGCATCTCACTTAATGGTGGAGCTGCGAGGGTGGGAGAGCAATTTCACTGACAATGAGTCAGTGGTCTTGCTCGCCTGTCCCCGCAGTGGCCGCCATTAAGTAGGGGTCGGGGAGGGCTGGACAGCTGGGAGGCGGGAGCGGGGAGGGGAGCTGGATTGGGCCGGTCGCGCTGGGGGGGAGGGGCCACGGGGGCAGCAGCGGCGGGGAAAGGTAAAGGGAGGAAAGAAGGGATAAAGAAAAAGGGAAAATAAGCAGAAATAAGGCACAAAAGAGCAGAGATGCAGAAAAGAGCAGAAAGGTGAAAGATAGAAAGGGTAGAAAAACGAGTGAAGGAGCAGAGGGAGAGAAAGGGAAAATGGGCAGAAATAAGGCACAAAAGAGCAGAGGTGCAGAAAGGTGAAAGATAGAAAGGGTAGAAAAACGAGAGAAAACGAGTGAAGGAGCAGAGGGACAGAAAGGGAAAATGGGCAGAAATAAGGCACAAAAGAGCAGAGATGCAGAAAGGTGCAGAAAGGTGAAAGATAGAAAGAGTAGAAAATCGAGTGAAGGAGCAGAGTGAGAGAAAGGAGACAGAGGTCCACTGGACCACCAGGGATGAGGCGCAGGGAAACCAGCGGGTGGAGGAGGGCCTCGATCACCAACACTCAAGAGTGCAGGGGCAGGGGCACCTCACTTAATGGTGGAGCTGTGAGGGTGGGAGAGCAATTTCACTGACAATGAGTCAGTGGTCTTGCTCGCCTGTCCCCGCAGTGGCCGCCATTAAGTAGGGGTCGGGGAGGGCTGGACAGCTGGGAGGCGGGAGCGGGGAGGGGGGCTGGATTGGGCCGGTCGCGCTGGGGGGGAGGGGCGGCGGGGGCAGCAGCGCCGGGGAAAGGTAAAGGGAGGAAATCGAGTGAAGGAGCAGAGTGAGAGAAAGGAGACAGAGGACCACTGGACCACCAGGGATGAGGCGCAGGGAAACCTGCGGGTGGAGGAGGGCCTCGATCACCAACACTCAAGAGTGCAGGGGCAGGGGCACCTCACTTAATGGTGGAGCTGTGAGGGTGGGAGAGCAATTTCACTGACAATGAGTCAGTGGTCTTGCTCGCCTGTCCCCGCAGTGGCCGCCATTAAGTATGGGTCGTGGAGGGCTGGACAGCTGGGAGGCGGGAGCGGGGAGGGGGGCTGGATTGGGCCGGTTGCGCTGGGGGGGAGGGGCCGCGGGGGCAGCAGCGGCGGGGAAAGGTAAAGGGAGGAAAGAAGGGATAAAGAAAAAGGGAAAATAAGCAGAAATAAGCACAAAAGAGCAGAGATGCAGAAAAGAGCAGAAAGGTGAAAGATAGAAAGGGTAGAAAAACGAGTGAAGGAGCAGAGGGAGAGAAAGGGAAAATGGGCAGAAATAAGGCACAAAAGAGCAGAGGTGCAGAAAGGTGAAAGATGGAAAGGGTAGAAAAACGAGAGAAAACGAGTGAAGGAGCAGAGGGAGAGAAAGGGAAAATGGGCAGAAATAAGGCACAAAAGAGCAGAGATGCAGAAAGGTGCAGAAAGGTGAAAGATAGAAAGTGTAGAAAATCGAGTGAAGGAGCAGAGTGAGAGAAAGGAGACAGAGGTCCACTGGACCACCAGGGATGAGGCGCAGGGAAACCTGCGGGTGGAGGAGGGCCTCGATCACCAACACTCATGAGTGCAGGGGCAGGGGCACCTCACTTAATGGTGGAGCTGCGAGGGTGGGAGAGCAATTTCACTGACAATGAGTCAGTGGTCTTGCTTGCCTGTCCCCGCAGTGGCCGCCATTAAGTAGGGGTCGGGGAGGGCTGGACAGCTGGGAGGCGGGAGCGGGGAGAGGAGCTGGATTGTGCCGGTCGCGGGGGGGGGGCCGCGGGGGCAGCAGCGGCGGGGAAAGGTAAAGGGAGGAAAGAAGGGATAAAGAAAAAGGGAAAATAAGCAGAAATAAGGCACAAAAGAGCAGAGATGCAGAAAAGAGCAGAAAGGTGAAAGATAGAAAGGGTAGAAAAACGAGTGAAGGAGCAGAGGGAGAGAAAGGGAAAATGGGCAGAAATAAGGCACAAAAGAGCAGAGGTGCAGAAAGGTGAAAGATAGAAAGGGTAGAAAAACGAGAGAAAACGAGTGAAGGAGCAGAGGGACGGAAAGGGAAAATGGGCAGAAATAAGGCACAAAAGAGCAGAGATGCAGAAAGGTGCAGAAAGGTGAAAGATAGAAAGAGTAGAAAATCGAGTGAAGGAGCAGAGTGAGAGAAAGGAGACAGAGGTCCACTGGACCACCAGAGATGAGGCGCAGGGAAACCTGCGGGTGGAGGAGGTCCTGGATCACCAACACTCAAGAGTGCAGGGGCAGGGGCACCTCACTTAATAGTGGAGCTGCGAGGGTGGGAGAGCAATTTCACTGACAATGAGTCAGTGGTCTTGCTCGCCTGTCCCCGCAGTGGCCGCCATTAAGTAGGGGTCGGGGAGGGATGGACAGCTGGGAGACGGGAGCGGGGAGGGGAGCTGGATTGGGCCGGTCGCGCTGGGGGGAGGGGCCGCGGGGGCATAAGCGGCGGGGAAAGGTAAAGGGAGGAAAGAAGGGATAAAGAAAAAGGGAAAATAAGCAGAAATAAGCACAAAAGAGCAGAGATGCAGAAAAGAGCAGAAAGGTGAAAGATAGAAAGGGTAGAAAAACGAGTGAAGGAGCAGAGGGAGAGAAAGGGAAAATGGGCAGAAATAAGGCACAAAAGAGCAGAGGTGCAGAAAGGTGAAAGATAGAAAGGGTAGAAAAACGAGAGAAAACGAGTGAAGGAGCAGAGGGAGAGAAAGGGAAAATGGGCAGAAATAAGGCACAAAAGAGCAGAGATGCAGAAAGGTGCAGAAAGGTTAAAGATAGAAAGTGTAGAAAATCGAGTGAAGGAGCAGAGTGAGAGAAAGGAGACAGAGGTCCACTGGACCACCAGAGATGAGGCGCAGGGAAACCTGCGGGTGGAGGAGGGCCTCGATCACCAACACTCAAGAGTGCAGGGGCAGGGGCACCTCACTTAATGGTGGAGCTGCGAGGGTGGGAGAGCAATTTCACTGACAATGAGTCAGTGGTCTTGCTCGCCTGTCCCCGCAGTGGCCGCCATTAAGTAGGGGTCGGGGAGGGATGGACAGCTGGGAGGCGGGAGCGGGGAGGGGAGCTGGATTGGGTCGGTCGCGCTGGGGGGGAGGGGCCGCGGGGGCAGCAGCGGCGGGGAAAGGTAAAGGGAGGAAAGAAGGGATAAAGAAAAAGGGAAAATAAGCAGAAATAAGCACAAAAGAGCAGAGATGCAGAAAAGAGCAGAAAGGTGAAAGATAGAAAGGGTAGAAAAACGAGTGAAGGAGCAGAGGGAGAGAAAGGGAAAATGGGCAGAAATAAGGCACAAAAGAGCAGAGGTGCAGAAAGGTGAAAGATAGAAAGGGTAGAAAAACGAGAGAAAACGAGTGAAGGAGCAGAGGGAGAGAAAGGGAAAATGGGCAGAAATAAGGCACAAAAGAGCAGAGATGCAGAAAGGTGCAGAAAGGTGAAAGATAGAAAGTGTAGAAAATCGAGTGAAGGAGCAGAGTGAGAGAAAGGAGACAGAGGTCCACTGGACCACCAGGGATGAGGCGCAGGGAAACCTGCGGGTGGAGGAGGGCCTCGATCACCAACACTCATGAGTGCAGGGGCAGGGGCACCTCACTTAATGGTGGAGCTGCGAGGGTGGGAGAGCAATTTCACTGACAATGAGTCAGTGGTCTTGCTCGCCTGTCCCCGCAGTGGCCGCCATTAAGTAGGGGTCGGGGAGGGCTGGACAGCTGGGAGGCGGGAGCGGGGAGAGGAGCTGGATTGTGCCGGTCGCGGGGGGGCCCGCGGGGGCAGCAGCGGCGGGGAAAGGTAAAGGGAGGAAAGAAGGGATAAATAAAAAGGGAAAATAAGCAGAAATAAGGCACAAAAGAGCAGAGATGCAGAAAAGAGAAGAAAGGTGAAAGATAGAAAGGGTAGAAAAACGAGTGAAGGAGCAGAGGGAGAGAAAGGGAAAATGGGCAGAAATAAGGCACAAAAGAGCAGAGGTGCAGAAAGGTGAAAGATAGAAAGGGTAGAAAAACGAGAGAAAACGAGTGAAGGAGCAGAGGGACAGCAAGGGAAAATGGGCAGAAATAAGGCACAAAAGAGCAGAGATGCAGAAAGGTGCAGAAAGGTGAAAGATAGAAAGAGTAGAAAATCGAGTGAAGAAGCAGAGTGAGAGAAAGGAGACAGAGGTCCACTGGACCACCAGAGATGAGGCACGGGGAAACCTGCGGGTGGAGGAGGTCCTCGATCACCAACACTCAAGAGTGCAGGGGCAGGGGCACCTCACTTAATGGTGGAGCTGCGAGGGTGGGAGAGCAATTTCACTGACAATGAGTCAGTGGTCTTGCTCGCCTGTCCCCGCAGTGGCCGCCATTAAGTAGGGGTCGGGGAGGGATGGACAGCTGGGAGGCGGGAGCAGGGAGGGGAGCTGGATTGGGCCGGTCGCGCTGGGGGGGAGGGGCCGCGGGGGCAGCAGCGGCGGGGAAAGGTAAAGGGAGGAAAGAAGGGATAAAGAAAAAGGGAAAATAAGCAGAAATAAGCACAAAAGAGCAGAGATGCAGAAAAGAGCAGAAAGGTGAAAGATAGAAAGGGTAGAAAAACGAGTGAAGGAGCAGAGGGAGAGAAAGGGACAATGGGCAGAAATAAGGCACAAAAGAGCAGAGGTGCAGAAAGGTGAAAGATAGAAAGGGTAGAAAAACGAGAGAAAACGAGTGAAGGAGCAGATGGAGAAAAAGGGAAAATGGGCAGAAATAAGGCACAAAAGAGCAGAGATGCAGAAAGGTGCAGAAAGGTGAAAGATAGAAAGTGTAGAAAATCGAGTGAAGGAGCAGAGTGAGAGAAAGGAGACAGAGGTCCACTGGACCACCAGAGATGAGGCGCAGGGAAACCTGCGGGTGGAGGAGGGCCTCGATCACCAACACTCAAGAGTGCAGGGGCAGGGGCACCTCACTTAATGGTGGAGCTGCGAGGGTGGGAGAGCAATTTCACTGACAATGAGTCAGTGGTCTTGCTCGCCTGTCCCCGCAGTGGCCGCCAGTAAGTAGGGGTCGGGGAGGGATGGACAGCTGGGAGGCGGGAGCGGGGAGGGGAGCTGGATTGGGCCGGTCGCGCTGGGGGGGAGGGGCCGCGGGGGCAGCAGCGGCGGGGAAAGGTAAAGGGAGGAAAGAAGGGATAAAGAAAAAGGGAAAATAAGCAGAAATAAGCACAAAAGAGCAGAGATGCAGAAAAGAGCAGAAAGGTGAAAGATAGAAAGGGTAGAAAAACGAGTGAAGGAGCAGAGGGAGAGAAAGGGAAAATGGGCAGAAATAAGGCACAAAAGAGCAGAGGTGCAGAAAGGTGAAAGATAGAAAGGGTAGAAAAACGAGAGAAAACGAGTGAAGGAGCAGAGGGAGAGAAAGGGAAAATGGGCAGAAATAAGGCACAAAAGAGCAGAGATGCAGAAAGGTGCAGAAAGGTGAAAGATAGAAAGTGTAGAAAATCGAGGGAAGGAGCAGAGTGAGAGAAAGGAGACAGAGGTCCACTGGACCACCAGGGATGAGGCGCAGGGAAACCTGCGGGTGGAGGAGGGCCTCGATCACCAACACTCATGAGTGCAGGGGCAGGGGCACCTCACTTAATGGTGGAGCTGCGAGAGTGGGAGAGCAATTTCACTGACAATGAGTCAGTGGTCTTGCTCGCCTGTCCCCGCAGTGGCCGCCATTAAGTAGGGGTCGGGGAGGGCTGGACAGCTGGGAGGCGGGAGCGGGGAGAGGAGCTGGATTGTGCCGGTCGCGGGGGGGGCCCGCGGGGGCAGCAGCGGCGGGGAAAGGTAAATGGAGGAAAGAAGGGATAAAGAAAAAGGGAAAATAAGCAGAAATAAGGCACAAAAGAGCAGAGATGCAGAAAAGAGAAGAAAGGTGAAAGATAGAAAGGGTAGAAAAACGAGTGAAGGAGCAGAGGGAGAGAAAGGGAAAATGGGCAGAAATAAGGCACAAAAGAGCAGAGGTGCAGAAAGGTGAAAGATAGAAAGGGTACAAAAACGAGAGAAAACGAGTGAAGGAGCAGAGGGACAGCAAGGGAAAATGGGCAGAAATAAGGCACAAAAGAGCAGAGATGCAGAAAGGTGCAGAAAGGTGAAAGATAGAAAGAGTAGAAAATCGAGTGAAGGAGCAGAGTGAGAGAAAGGAGACAGAGGTCCACTGGACCACCAGGGATGAGGCGCAGGGAAACCTGCGGGTGGAGGAGGGCCTCGATCACCAACACTCATGAGTGCAGGGGCAGGGGCACCTCACTTAATGGTGGAGCTGCGAGGGTGGGAGAGCAATTTCACTGACAATGAGTAAGTGGTCTTGCTCGCCTGTCCCCGCAGTGGCCGCCATTAAGTAGGTGTCGGGGAGGGCTGGACAGCTGGGAGGCGGGGAGGGGAGCTGGATTGGGCCGGTTGCGCTGGGGGGGGAGGGGCCGCGGGGGCAGCAGTGGCGGGGAAAGGTAAAGGGAGGAAAGAAGGGATAAAGAAAAAGGGAAAACAAGCAGAAATAAGGCACAAAAGAGCAGAGATGCAGAAAAGAGCAGAAAGTTGAAAGATAGAAAGGGTAGAAAAACGAGTGAAGGAGCAGAGGGAGAGAAAGGGAAAATGGGCAGAAATAAGGCACAAAAGAGCAGAGGTGCAGAAAGGTGAAAGATAGAAAGGGTAGAAAAACGAGAGTAAACGAGTGAAGGAGCAGAGGGAGAGAAAGGGAAAATGGGCAGAAATAAGGCACAAAAGAGCAGAGATGCAGAAAGGTGCAGAAAGGTGAAAGATAGAAAGAGTAGAAAATCGAGTGAAGGAGCAGAGTGAGAGAAAGGAGACAGAGGTCCACTGGACCACCAGGGATGAGGCACAGGGAAACCTGCGGGTGGAGGAGGGCCTCGATCACCAACACTCAAGAGTGCAGGGGCACCTCACTTAGTGGTGGAGCGGCGAGGGTGGGAGAGCAATTTCACTGACAATGAGTCAGTGGTCTTGCTCGCATGTCCCCGCAGTGGTCGCCATTAAGTAGGGGTCGGGGAGGGTTGGACAGCTGGGAGGCGGGAGCGGGGAGGGGAGCTGGATTGGGCCAGTCGCGCTGGGGGGGAGGGGCCGTGGGGGCAGCAGCGGCGGGGAAAGGTAAAGGGAGGAAAGAAGGGATAAAGAAAAAGGGAAAATAAGCAGAAATAAGGCACAAAAGAGCAGAGATGCAGAAAAGAGCAGAAAGTTGAAAGATAGAAAGGGTAGAAAAACGAGTGAAGGAGCAGAGGGAGAGAAAGGGAAAATGGGCAGAAATAAGGCACAAAAGAGCAGAGGTGCAGAAAGGTGAAAGATAGAAAGGGTAGAAAAATGAGAGAAAACGAGTGAAGGAGCAGAGGGACAGCAAGGGAAAATGGGCAGAAATAAGGCACAAAAGAGCAGAGATGCAGAAAGGTGCAGAAAGGTGAAAGATAGAAAGAGTAGAAAATCGAGTGAAGGAGCAGAGTGAGAGAAAGGAGACAGAGGTCCACTGGACCACCAGGGATGTGGCACAGGGAAACCTGCGGGTGGAGGAGGGCCTCGATCACCAACACTCAAGAGTGCAGGGGTACCTCACTTAATGGTGGAGCGGCGAGGGTAGGAGAGCAATTTCACTGACAATGAGTCAGTGGTCTTGCTCGCATGTCCCCGCAGTGGTCGCCATTAAGTAGGGGTCGGGGAGGGTTGGACAGCTGGGAGGCGGGAGCGGGGAGGGGAGCTGGATTGGGCCGGTCGCGCTGGGGGGGGGCCGCGGGGGCAGCAGCGGCGGGGAAAGGTAAAGGGAGGAAAGAAGGGATAAAGAAAAAGGGAAAATAAGCAGAAATAAGGCACAAAAGAGCAGAGATGCAGAAAAGAGCAGAAAGGTGAAAGATAGAAAGGGTAGAAAAACGAGTGAAGGAGCAGAGGGAGAGAAAGGGAAAATGGGCAGAAATAAAGCACAAAAGAGCAGAGGTGCAGAAAGGTGAAAGATAGAAAGGGTAGAAAAGCGAGAGAAAACGAGTGAAGGAGCAAAGGGAGAGAAAAGGGAAATGGGCAGAAATAAGGCAAAAAAGAGCAGAGATGCAGAAAGGTGCAGAAAGGTGAAAGATAGAAAGAGTAGAAAATCGAGTGAAGGAGCAGAGTGAGAGAAAGGAGACAGAGGTCCACTGGACCACCAGGGATGAGGCACAGGGAAACCTGCGGGTGGAGGAGGGCCTCGATCACCAACACTCATGAGTGCAGGGGCAGGGGCACCTCACTTAATGGTGGAGCTGCGAGGGTGGGAGAGCAATTTCACTGACAATGAGTAAGTGGTCTTGCTCGCCTGTCCCCGCAGTGGCCGCCATTAAGTAGGTGTCGGGGAGGGCTGGACAGCTGGGAGGCGGGGAGGGGAGCTGGATTGGGCCGGTTGCGCTGGGGGGGAGGGGCCGTGGGGGCAGCAGCGGCGGGGAAAGCTAAAGGGAGGAAAGAAGGGATAAAGAAAAAGGGAAAACAAGCAGAAATAAGGCACAAAAGAGCAGAGATGCAGAAAAGAGCAGAACGTTGAAAGATAGAAAGGGTAGAAAAACGAGTGAAGGAGCAGAGGGAGAGAAAGGGAAAATGGGCAGAAATAAGGCACAAAAGAGCAGAGGTGCAGAAAGGTGAAAGATAGAAAGGGTAGAAAAACGAGAGTAAACGAGTGAAGGAGCAGAGGGAGAGAAAGGGAAAATGGGCAGAAATAAGGCACAAAAGAGCAGAGATGCAGAAAGGTGCAGAAAGGTGAAAGATAGAAAGAGTAGAAAATCGAGTGAAGGAGCAGAGTGAGAGAAAGGAGACAGAGGTCCACTGGACCACCAGGGATGAGGCACAGGGAAACCTGCGGGTGGAGGAGGGCCTCGATCACCAACACTCAAGAGTGCAGGGGCACCTCACTTAATGGTGGAGCGGCGAGGGTAGGAGAGCAATTTCACTGACAATGAGTCAGTGGTCTTGCTCGCATGTCCCCGCAGTGGTCGCCATTAAGTAGGGGTCGGGGAGGGTTGGACAGCTGGGAGGCGGGAGCGGGGAGGGGAGCTGGATTGGGCCGGTCGCGCTGGGGGGGGGCCGCGGGGGCAGCAGCGGCGGGGAAAGGTAAAGGGAGGAAAGAAGGGATAAAGAAAAAGGGAAAATAAGCAGAAATAAGGCACAAAAGAGCAGAGATGCAGAAAAGAGCAGAAAGTTGAAAGATAGAAAGGGTAGAAAAACGAGTGAAGGAGCAGAGGGAGAGAAAGGGAAAATGGGCAGAAATAAGGCACAAAAGAGCAGAGGTGCAGAAAGGTGAAAGATAGAAAGGGTAGAAAAACGAGAGTAAACGAGTGAAGGAGCAGAGGGAGAGAAAGGGAAAATGGGCAGAAATAAGGCACAAAAGAGCAGAGATGCAGAAAGGTGCAGAAAGGTGAAAGATAGAAAGAGTAGAAAATCGAGTGAAGGAGCTGAGTGAGAGAAAGGAGACAGAGGTCCACTGGACCACCAGGGATGAGGCACAGGGAAACCTGCGGGTGGAGGAGGGCCTCGATCACCAACACTCAAGAGTGTAGGGGCAGGGGCACCTCACTTAATGGTGGAGCTGCGAGGGTGGGAGAGCAATTTCACTGACAATGAGTCAGTGGTCTGGTCTTGCTCGCCTGTCCCCGCAGTGGCCGCCATTAAGTAGGGGTCGGGGAGGGCTGGACAGCTGGGAGGCGGGAGTGGGGAGGGGAGCTGGATTGGGCCGGTCGCGCTGGGGGGGAGGGGCCGCGGGGGCAGCAGCGGCGGGTAAAGGTAAAGGGAGGAAAGAAGGGACAAAGAAAAAGGGAAAATAAACAGAAATAAGGCACAAAAGAGCAGAGATGCAGAAAAGAGCAGAAAGGTGAAAGATAGAAAGGGTAGAAAAACGAGTGAAGGAGCAGAGGGAGAGAAAGGGAAAATGGGCAGAAATAACGCACAAAAGAGCAGAGATGCATTAAGGTGCAGAAAGGTGAAAGATAGAAAGAGTAGAAAATCGAGTGAAGGAGCAGAGTGAGAGAAAGGAGACAGAGGTCCGCTGGACCACCAGGGATGAGGCGCAGGGAAACCTGCGGGTGGAGGAGGGCCTCGATCGCCAACACTCAAGAGTACAGGGGCAGGGGCACCTCACTTAATGGTGGAGCTGCGAGGGTGGGAGAGCAATTTCACTGACAATGAGTCAGTGGTCTGGTCTTGCTCGCCTGTCCCCGCAGTGGCCGCAATTAAGTAGGGTCGGGGAGGGCTGGACAGCTGGGAGGCGGGAGCGGGGAGGGGAGCTGGATTGGGCCGGTCGCGCTGGGGGGGAGGGGCCGCGGGAGCAGCAGCGGCGGGTAAAGGTAAAGGGAGGAAAGAAGGGATAAAGAAAAAGGGAAAATAAACAGAAATAAGGCACAAAAGAGCAGAGATGCAGAAAAGAGCAGAAAGGTGAAAGATAGAAAGGGTAGAAAAACGAGTGAAGGAGCAGAGGGAGAGAAAGGGAAAATGGGCAGAAATAAGGCACAAAAGAGCAGAGGTGCAGAAAGGTGAAAGATAGAAAGGGTAGAAAAACGAGAGAAAGCGAGTGAAGGAGCAGAGGGAGAGAAAGGGAAAATGGGCAGAAATAAGGCACAAAAGAGCAGAGATGCAGAAAGGTGCAGAAATGTGAAAGATAGAAAGAGTAGAAAATCGAGTGAAGGAGCAGAGTGAGAGAAAGGAGACAGAGGTCCACTGGACCACCAGGGATGAGGCGCAGGGAAACCTGCGGGTGGAGGAGGGCCTCGATCACCAACACTCAAGAGTGCAGGGGCAGGGGCACCTCACTTAATGGTGGAGCTGTGAGGGTGGGAGAGCAATTTCACTGACAAGGAGTCAGTGGTCTTGCTCGCCTGTCCCCGCAGTGGCCGCCATTAAGTAGGGGTCGGGGAGGGCTGGACAGGTGGGAGGCGGGAGCAGGGAGGGGGGCTGGATTGAGCCGGTCGCGCTGGGGGGGAGGGGCCGCGGGGGCAGCAGCGCCGGGGAAAGGTAAAGGGAGGAAAGAAGGGATAAAGAAAAAGGAAAAATAAGCAGAAATAAGGCACAAAAGAGCAGAGATGCAGAAAAGAGCAGAAAGGTGAAAGATAGAAAGGGTAGAAAAACGAGTGAAGGAGCAGAGGGAGAGAAAGGGAAAATGGGCAGAAATAAAGCACAAAAGAGCAGAGGTGCAGAAAGGGGAAAGATAGAAAGGGTAGAAAAGCGAGAGAAAACGAGTGAAGGAGCAAAGGGAGAGAAAAGGGAAATGGGCAGAAATAAGGCAAAAAAGAGCAGAGATGCAGAAAGGTGCAGAAAGGTGAAAGATAGAAAGAGTAGAAAATCGAGTGAAGGAGCAGAGTGAGAGAAAGGAGACAGAGGTCCACTGGACCACCAGAGATGAGGCGCAGGGAAACCTGCGGGTGGAGGAGGGCCTCGATCACCAACACTCAAGAGTGCAGGGGCAGGAGCACCTCACTTAATGGTGGAGCTGCGAGGGTGGGAGAGCAATTTCACTGACAATGAGTCAGTGGTCTTGCTCGCCTGTCCCCGCAGTGGCCGCCATTAAGTAGGGGTCGGGGAGGGATGGACAGCTGGGAGGCGGGAGCGGGGAGGGGAGCTGGATTGGGCCGGTCGCGCTGGGGGGGAGTGGCCGCGGGGGCAGCAGCGGCGGGGAAAGGTAAAGGGAGGAAAGAAGGGATAAAGAAAAAGGGAAAATAAGCAGAAATAAGGCACAAAAGAGCGGAGATGCAGAAAAGAGCAGAAAGGTGAAAGATAGAAAGGGTAGAAAAATGAGTGAAGGAGCAGAGGGAGAGAAAGGGAAAATGGGCAGAAATAAGGCACAAAAGAGCAGAGGTGCAGAAAGGTGAAAGATAGAAAGGGTAGAAAAACGAGAGAAAACGAGTGAAGGAGCAGAGGGACAGCAAGGGAAAATGGGCAGAAATAAGGCACAAAGAGCAGAGATGCAGAAAGGTGAAAGATAGAAAGAGTAGAAAATCGAGTGAAGGAGCAGAGTGAGAGAAAGGAGACAGAGGTCCACTGGACCACCAGGGATGAGGCGCAGGGAAACCTGCGGGTGGAAGAGGGCCTCGATCACCAACACTCATGAGTGCAGGGGCAGGGGCACCTCACTTAATGGTGGAGCTGCGAGGGTGGGAGAGCAATTTCACTGACAATGAGTCAGTGGTCTTGCTCGCCTGTCCCCGCAGTGTTCGCCATTAAGTAGGTGTCGGGGAGGGCTGGACAGCTGGGAGGCGGGGAGGGGAGCTGGATTGGGCCAGTTGCACTGGGGGGGAGGGGCCACGGGGGCAGCAGCGGCGGGGAAAGGTAAAGGGAGGAAAGAAGGGATAAAGAAAAAGGGAAAACAAGCAGAAATAAGCACAAAAGAGCAGAGATGCAGAAAAGAGCAGAAAGGTGAAAGATAGAAAGGGTAGAAAAACGAGTGAAGGAGCAGAGGGAGAGAAAGGGAAAATGGGCAGAAATAAGGCACAAAAGAGCAGAGGTGCAGAAAGGTGAAAGATAGAAAGGGTAGAAAAACGAGAGTAAACGAGTGAAGGAGCAGAGGGAGAGAAAGGGAAAATGGGCAGAAATAAGGCACAAAAGAGCAGAGATGCAGAAAGGTGCAGAAAGGTGAAAGATAGAAAGAGTAGAAAATCGAGTGAAGGAGCAGAGTGAGAGAAAGGAGACAGAGGTCCACTGGACCACCAGGGATGAGGCACAGGGAAACCTGCGGGTGGAGGAGGGCCTCGATCACCAACACTCAAGAGTGCAGGGGCACCTCACTTAATGGTGGAGCGGCGAGGGTGGGAGAGCAATTTCACTGACAATGAGTCAGTGGTCTTGCTCGCATGTCCCCGCAGTGGTAGCCATTAAGTAGGGGTCGGGGAGGGTTGGACAGCTGGGAGGCGGGAGCGGGGAGGGGAGCTGGATTGGGCCGGTCGCGCTGGGGGGGAGGGGCCGCGGGGGCAGCAGCGGCGGGGAAAGGTAAAGGGAGGAAAGAAGGGATAAAGAAAACGGGAAAATAAGCAGAAATAAGGCACAAAAGAGCAGAGATGCAGAAAAGAGCAGAAAGTTGAAAGATAGAAAGGGTAGAAAAACGAGTAAAGGAGCAGAGGGAGAGAAAGGGGAAATGGGCAGAAATAAGGCACAAAAGAGCAGAGGTGCAGAAAGGTGAAAGATAGAAAGGGTAGAAAAACGAGAGAAAACGAGTGAAGGAGCAGAGGGAGAGAAAGGGAAAATGGGCAGAAATAAGGCACAAAAGAGCAGAGATGCAGAAAGGTGCAGAAAGGTGAAAGATAGAAAGAGTAGAAAATCGAGTGAAGGAGCAGAGTGAGAGAAAGGAGACAGAGGTCCACTGGACCACCAGGGATGAGGCGCAGGGAATCCTGCGGGTGGAGGAGGGCCTCGATCACCAACACTCAAGAGTGCAGGGGCAGGGGCACCTCACTTAATGGTGGAGCTGCGAGGGTGGGAGAGCAATTTCACTGACAATGAGTCAGTGGTCTTGCTCGCCTGTCCCCGCAGTGGCCGCCATTAAGTAGGGGTCGGGGAGGGCTGGACAGCTGGGAGGCGGGAGCGGGGAGGGGAGCTGGATTTGGCCGGTCGCGCTGGGGGGGGAGGGGCCGCGGGGGCAGCAGCGGCAGAGAAAGGTAAAGGGAGGAAAGAAGGGATAAAGAAAAAGGGAAAATAAGCAGAAATAAGGCACAAAAGAGCAGAGATGCAGAAAAGAGCAGAAAGGTGAAAGATAGAAAGGGTAGAAAAACGAGTGAAGGAGCAGAGGGGGAGAAAGGGAAAATGGGCAGAAATAAAGCACAAAAGAGCAGAGGTGCAGAAAGGTGAAAGATAGAAAGGGTAGAAAAACGAGAGAAAACGAGTGAAGGAGCAGAGGGAGAGAAAGGGAAAATGGGCAGAAATAAGGCAAAAAAGAGCAGAGATGCAGAAAGGTGCAGAAAGGTGAAAGATAGAAAGAGTAGAAAATCGAGTGAAGGAGCAGAGTGAGAGAAAGGAGACAGAGGTCCACTGGACCACCAGGGATGAGGCGCAGGGAAACCTGCGGGTGGAGGAGGGCCTCGATCACCAACACTCAAGAGTGCAGGGGCAGGGGCACCTCACTTAATGGTGGAGCTGTGAGGGTGGGAGAGCAATTTCACTGACAAGGAGTCAGTGGTCTTGCTCGCCTGTCCCCGCAGTGGCCGCCATTAAGTAGGGGTCGGGGAGGGCTGGACAGGTGGGAGGCGGGAGCAGGGAGGGGGGCTGGATTGAGCCGGTCGCGCTGGGGGGGAGGGGCCGCGGGGGCAGCAGCGCCGGGGAAAGGTAAAGGGAGGAAAGAAGGGATAAAGAAAAAGGAAAAATAAGCAGAAATAAGGCACAAAAGAGCAGAGATGCAGAAAAGAGCAGAAAGGTGAAAGATAGAAAGGGTAGAAAAACGAGTGAAGGAGCAGAGGGAGAGAAAGGGAAAATGGGCAGAAATAAAGCACAAAAGAGCAGAGGTGCAGAAAGGGGAAAGATAGAAAGGGTAGAAAAGCGAGAGAAAACGAGTGAAGGAGCAAAGGGAGAGAAAAGGGAAATGGGCAGAAATAAGGCAAAAAAGAGCAGAGATGCAGAAAGGTGCAGAAAGGTGAAAGATAGAAAGAGTAGAAAATCGAGTGAAGGAGCAGAGTGAGAGAAAGGAGACAGAGGTCCACTGGACCACCAGGGATGAGGCGCAGGGAAACCTGCGGGTGGAGGAGGGCCTCGATCACCAACATTCAAGAGTGCAAGGGCAGGGGCACCTCACTTAATGGTGGAGCTGTGAGGGTGGGAGAGCAATTTCACTGACAATGAGTCAGTGGTCTTGCTCGCCTGTCCCCGCAGTGGCCGCCATTAAGTAGGGGTCGGGGAGGGCTGGACAGCTGGGAGGCGGGAGCGGGGAGGGGAGCTGGATTGGGCCCGTCGCGCTGGGGGGAGGGGCCGCGGGGGCAGCAGTGGCGGGGAAAGGTAAAGGGAGGAAAGAAGGGATAAAGAAAAAGGGAAAATAAGCAAAAATAAGGCACAAAAGAGCAGAGATGCAGAAAAGAGCAGAAAGGTGAAAGATAGAAAGGGTAGAAAAACGAGTGAATGAGCAGAGGGAGAGAAAGGGAAAATGGGCAGAAATAAGGCACAAAAGAGCAGAGGTGCAGAAAGGTGAAAGATAGAAAGGGTAGAAAAACGAGAGAAAACGAGTGAAGGAGCAGAGGGACGGAAAGGGAAAATGGGCAGAAATAAGGCACAAAAGAGCAGAGATGCAGAAAGGTGCAGAAAGGTGAAAGATAGAAAGAGTAGAAAATCGAGTGAAGGAGCAGAGTGAGAGAAAGGAGACAGAGGTCCACTGGACCACCAGAGATGAGGCGCAGGGAAACCTGCGGGTGGAGGAGGGCCTCGATCACCAACACTCAAGAGTGCAGGGGCAGGGGCACCTCACTTAATGGTGGAGCTGCGAGGGTGGGAGAGCAATTTCACTGACAACGAGTCAGTGGTCTTGCTCGCCTGTCCCCGCAGTGGCCGCCATTAAGTAGGGGTCGGGGAGGGATGGACAGCTGGGAGGCGGGAGCGGGGAGGGGAGCTGGATTGGGCCGGTCGCGCTGGGGGGGAGTGGCCGCGGGGGCAGCAGCGGCGGGGAAAGGTAAAGGGAGGAAAGAAGGGATAAAGAAAAAGGGAAAATAAGCAGAAATAAGGCACAAAAGAGCGGAGATGCAGAAAAGAGCAGAAAGGTGAAAGATAGAAAGGGTAGAAAAATGAGTGAAGGAGCAGAGGGAGAGAAAGGGAAAATGGGCAGAAATAAGGCACAAAAGAGCAGAGGTGCAGAAAGGTGAAAGATAGAAAGGGTAGAAAAACGAGAGAAAACGAGTGAAGGAGCAGAGGGACAGCAAGGGAAAATGGGCAGAAATAAGGCACAAAGAGCAGAGATGCAGAAAGGTGCAGAAAGGTGAAAGATAGAAAGAGTAGAAAATCGAGTGAAGGAGCTGAGTGAGAGAAAGGAAACAGAGGTCCACTGGACCACCAGGGATGAGGCGCAGGGAAACCTGCGGGTGGAGGAGGGCCTCGATCACCAACACTCAAGAGTGTAGGGGCAGGGGGACCTCACTTAATGGTGGAGCTGCGAGGGTGGGAGAGCAATTTCACTGACAATGAGTCAGTGGTCTGGTCTTGCTCGCCTGTCCCCGCAGTGGCCGCCATTAAGTAGGGGTCGGGGAGGGCTGGACAGCTGGGAGGCGGGGAGGGGAGCTGGATTGGGCCGGTCGCGCTGGGGGGAGGGGCCGCGGGGGCAGCAGCGGCGGGTAAAGGTAAAGGGAGGAAAGAAGGGACAAAGAAAAAGGGAAAATAAACAGAAATAAGGCACAAAAGAGCAGAGATGCAGAAAAGAGCAGAAAGATGAAAGATAGAAAGGGTAGAAAAACGAGTGAAGTAGCAGAGGGAGAGAAAGGGAAAATGGGCAGAAATAAGGCACAAAAGACCAGAGATGCAGAAAGGTGCAGAAAGGTGAAAGATAGAAAGAGTAGAAAATCGAGTGAAGGAGCAGAGTGAGAGA
The DNA here is from genome assembly GCF_964261635.1 of Lissotriton helveticus. Lineage (NCBI taxonomy): Eukaryota > Metazoa > Chordata > Amphibia > Caudata > Salamandridae > Lissotriton > Lissotriton helveticus. Next base: position 1,079,213,254 of record NC_136063.1, on the reverse strand, counting down.
AAGGAGACAGAGGTCCACTGGACCACCAGGGATGAGGCGCAGGGAAACCTGCGGGTGGAAGAGGGCCTCGATCACCAACACTCATGAGTGCAGGGGCAGGGGCACCTCACTTAATGGTGGAGCTGCGAGGGTGGGAGAGCAATTTCACTGACAATGAGTCAGTGGTCTTGCTCGCCTGTCCCCGCAGTGGCCGCCATTAAGTAGGTGTCGGGGAGGGCTGGACAGCTGGGAGGCGGGGAGGGGAGCTGGATTGGGCCAGTTGCACTGGGGGGGGAGGGGCCACGGGGGCAGCAGCGGCGGGGAAAGGTAAAGGGAGGAAAGAAGGGATAAAGAAAAAGGGAAAATAAGCAGAAATAAGGCACAAAAGAGCGGAGATGCAGAAAAGAGCAGAAAGGTGAAAGATAGAAAGGGTAGAAAAATGAGTGAAGGATCAGAGGGAGAGAAAGGGAAAATGGGCAGAAATAAGGCACAAAAGAGCAGAGGTGCAGAAAGGTGAAAGATAGAAAGGGTAGAAAAACGAGAATAAACGAGTGAAGGAGCAGAGGGAGAGAAAGGGAAAATGGGCAGAAATAAGGCACAAAAGAGCAGAGATGCAGAAAGGTGCAGAAAGGTGAAAGATAGAAAGAGTAGAAAATCGAGTGAAGGAGCTGAGTGAGAGAAAGGAAACAGAGGTCCACTGGACCACCAGGGATGAGGCGCAGGGAAACCTGCGGGTGGAGGAGGGCCTCGATCACCAACACTCAAGAGTGTAGGGGCAGGGGGACCTCACTTAATGGTGGAGCTGCGAGGGTGGGAGAGCAATTTCACTGACAATGAGTCAGTGGTCTGGTCTTGCTCGCCTGTCCCCGCAGTGGCCGCCATTAAGTAGGGGTCGGGGAGGGCTGGACAGCTGGGAGGCGGGGAGGGGAGCTGGATTGGGCCGGTCGCGCTGGGGGGGAGGGGCCGCGGGGGCAGCAGCGGCGGGTAAAGGTAAAGGGAGGAAAGAAGGGACAAAGAAAAAGGGAAAATAAACAGAAATAAGGCACAAAAGAGCAGAGATGCAGAAAAGAGCAGAAAGATGAAAGATAGAAAGGGTAGAAAAACGAGTGAAGTAGCAGAGGGAGAGAAAGGGAAAATGGGCAGAAATAAGGCACAAAAGACCAGAGATGCAGAAAGGTGCAGAAAGGTGAAAGATAGAAAGAGTAGAAAATCGAGTGAAGGAGCAGAGTGAGAGAAAGGAGACAGAGGTCCACTGGACCACCAGGGATGAGGCGCAGGGAAACCTGTGGGTGGAGGAGGGCCTCGATCACCAACACTCAAGAGTGCAGGGGCAGGGGCACCTCACATAATGGTGGAGCTGCGAGGGTGGGAGAGCAATTTCACTGACAATGAGTCAGTGGTCTTGCTCGCCTGTCCCCGCAGTGGCCGCCATTAAGTAGGGGTAGGGGAGGGCTGGACAGCTGGGAGGCGGGAGCGGGGAGGGGAGCTGGATTGGGCCGGTCGCGCTGGGGAGGAGGGGCCACGGGGGCAGCAGCGGCGGGTAAAGGTAAAGGGAGGAAAGAAGGGATAAAGAAAAAGGGAAAATAAACAGAAATAAGGCACAAAAGTGCAGAAATGCAGAAAAGAGCAGAAAGGTGAAAGATAGAAAGGGTAGAAAAACGAGTGAAGGAGCAGAGGGAGAGAAAGGGAAAATGGGCAGAAATAAGGCACAAAAGAGCAGAGATGCAGAAAGGTGCAGAAATGTGAAAGATAGAAAGAGTAGAAAAACGAGTGAAGGAGCAGAGGGAGAGAAAGGGAAAATGGGCAGAAATAAGGCACAAAAGAGCAGAGGTGCAGAAAGGTGAAAGATAGAAAGGGTAGAAAAACGAGAGAAAACGAGTGAAGGAGCAGAGGGACAGAAAGGGAAAATGGGCAGAAATAAGGCACAAAAGAGCAGAGATGCAGAAAGGTGCAGAAAGGTGAAAGATAGAAAGAGTAGAAAATCGAGTGAAGGAGCAGAGTGAGAGAAAGGAGACAGAGGTCCACTGGACCACCAGGGATGAGGCGCAGGGAAACCAGCGGGTGGAGGAGGGCCTCGATCACCAACACTCAAGAGTGCAGGGGCAGGGGCACCTCACTTAATGGTGGAGCTGCGAGGGTGGGAGAGCAATTTCACTGACAATGAGTCAGTGGTCTTGCTCGCCTGTCCCCGCAGTGGCCGCCATTAAGTAGGGGTCGGGGAGGGCTGGACAGCTGGGAGGCGGGAGCGGGAAGGGAAGCTGGATTGGGCCGGTCGCGCTGGGGGGGAGGGGCTGCGGGGGCAGCAGCGGCGGCGAAAGGTAAAGGGAGGAAAGAAGGGATAAAGAAAAAGGGAAAATAAGCAGAAATAAGGCACAAAAGAGCAGAAATGCAGAAAAGAGCAGAAAGGTGAAAGATAGAAAGGGTAGAAAAACGAGTGAAGGAGCAGAGGGAGAGAAAGGGAAAATGGGCAGAAATAAGGCACAAAAGAGCAGAGGTGCAGAAAGGTGAAAGATAGAAAGGGTAGAAAAACGAGAGAAAACGAGTGATGGAGCAGAGGGAGAGATAGGGAAAATGGGCAGAAATAAGGCACAAAAGAGCAGAGATGCAGAAAGGTGCAGAAAGGTGAAAGATAGAAAGAGTAGAACATCGAGTGAAGGAGCATTGTGAGAGAAAGGAGACAGAGGTCCACTGGACCACCAGGGATGAGGCGCAGGGAAACATGCGTGTGGAGGAGGGCCTCGATCACCAACACTCAAGAGTGCAGGGGCAGGGGCACCTCACTTAATGGTGGAGCTGCGAGGGTGGGAGAGCAATTTCACTGACAATGAGTCAGTGGTCTTGCTCGCCTGTCCCCGCAGTGGCCGCCATTAAGTAGGGGTCGGGGAGGGCTGGACAGCTGGGAGGCGGGAGCGGGGAGGAGAGCTGGATTGGGCCGGTCGCACTGGGGGGGGAGGGGCCGCGGGGGCAGCAGCGGCGGAGAAAGGTAAAGGGAGGAAAGAAGGGATAAAGAAAAAGGGAAAATAAGCAGAAATAAGGCACAAAAGAGCAGAGATGCAGAAAAGAGCAGAAAGGTGAAAGATAGAAAGGGTAGAAAAACGAGTGAAGGAGCAGAGGGAGAGAAAGGGAAAATGGGCAGAAATAAAGCACAAAAGAGCAGAGGTGCAGAAAGGTGAAAGATAGAAAGGGTAGAAAAACGAGAGAAAACGAGTGAAGGAGCAGAGGGAGAGAAAGGGAAAATGGGCAGAAATAAGGCAAAAAAGAGCAGAGATGCAGAAAGGTGCAGAAAGGTGAAAGATAGAAAGAGTAGAAAATCGAGTGAAGGAGCAGAGTGAGAGAAAGGAGACAGAGGTCCACTGGACCACCAGGGATGAGGCGCAGGGAAACCTGCGGGTGGAGGAGGGCCTCGATCACCAACACTCAAGAGTGCAGGGGCAGGGGCACCTCACTTAATGGTGGAGCTGTGAGGGTGGGAGAGCAATTTCACTGACAATGAGTCAGTGGTCTTGCTCGCCTGTCCCCGCAGTGGCCGCCATTAAGTAGGGGTCGGGGAGGGCTGGACAGCTGGGAGGCGGGAGCGGGGAGGGGAGCTGGATTGGGCTGGTCGCGCTGGGGGGGAGCGGCCGCGGGGGCAGCAGTGCCGGGGAAAGGTAAAGGGAGGAAAGAAGGGATAAAGAAAAAGGGAAAATAAGCAGAAATAAGGAACAAAAGAGCAGAGATGCAGAAAAGAGCAGAAAGGTGAAAGATAGAAAGGGTAGAAAAACGAGTGAAGGAGCAGAGGGAGAGAAAGGGAAAATGTGCAGAAATAAAACACAAAAGAGCAGAGGTGCAGAAAGGTGAAAGATAGAAAGTGTAGAAAAACGAGAGAAAACGAGTGAAGGAGCAGAGGGAGAGAAAGGGAAAATGGGCAGAAATAAGGCAAAAAAGAGCAGATATGCAGAAAGGTGCAGAAAGGTGAAAGATAGAAAGGGTAGAAAAACGAGTGAAGGAGCAGAGGGAGAGAAAGGGAAAATGGGCAGAAATAAAGCACAAAAGAGCAGAGGTGCAGAAAGGTGAAAGATAGAAAGGGTAGAAAAACGAGAGAAAACGAGTGAAGGAGCAGAGGGAGAGAAAGGGAAAATGGGCAGAAATAAGGCAAAGAAGAGCAAAGATGCAGAAAGGTGCAGAAAGGTGAAAGATAGAAAGAGTAGAAAATCGAGTGAAGGAGCAGAGTGAGAGAAAGGAGACAGAGGTCCACTGGACCAGCAGGGATGAGGCGCAGGGAAACCTGCGGGTGGAGGAGGGCCTCGATCACCAACACTCAAGAGTGCAGGGGCAGGGGCACCTCACTTAATGGTGGAGCTGTGAGGGTGGGAGAGCAATTTCACTGACAATGAGTCAGTGGTCTTGCTCGCCTGTCCCCGCAGTGGCCGCCATTAAGTAGGGGTTGGGGAGGGCTGGACAGCTGGGAGGCGGGAGCGGGGAGGGGAGCTGGATTGGGCCGGTCGCGCTGGGGTGGAGGGGCCGCGGGGGCAGCAGCGTCGGGGAAAGGTAAAGGGAGGAAAGAAGGGATAAAGAAAAAGGGAAAATAAGCAGAAATAAGGCACAAAAGAGCAGAGATGCAGAAAAGAGCAGAAAGGTGAAAGATAGAAAGGGAAGAAAAACGAGTGAAGGAGCAGAGGGAGAGAAAGGGAAAATGGGCAGAAATAAGGCACAAAAGAGCAGAGGTGCAGAAAGGTGAAAGATAGAAAGGGTAGAAAAACGAGAGAAAACGAGTGAAGGAGCAGAGGGACGGAAAGGGAAAATGGGCAGAAATAAGGCACAAAAGAGCAGAGATGCAGAAAGGTGCAGAAAGGTGAAAGATAGAAAGAGTAGAAAATCGAGTGAAGGAGCAGAGTGAGAGAAAGGAGACAGAGGTCCACTGGACCACCAGAGATGAGGCGCAGGGAAACCTGCGGGTGGAGGAGGGCCTCGATCACCAACACTCAACAGTGCAGGGGCAGGGGCACCTCACTTAATGGTGGAGCTGCGAGGGTGGGAGAGCAATTTCACTGACAATGAGTCAGTGGTCTTGCTCGCCTGTCCACGCAGTGGCCGCCATTAAGTAGGGGTCGGGGAGGGATGGACAGCTGGGAGGCGGGAGCGGGGAGGGGAGCTGGATTGGGCCGGTTGCGCTGGGGGGAGGGGCCGCGGGGGCAGCAGCGGCGGGGAAAGGTAAAGGGAGGAAAGAAGGGATAAAGAAAAAGGGAAAATAAGCAGAAATAGGCACAAAAGAGCAGAGATGCAGAAAAGAGCAGAAAGGTGAAAGATAGAAAGGGTTGAAAAACGAGTGAAGGAGCAGAGGGAGAGAAAGGGAAAATGGGCAGAAATAAAGCACAAAAGAGCAGAGGTGTAGAAAGGTGAAAGATAGAAAGGGTAGAAAAACAAGAGAAAACGAGTGAAGGAGCAGAGGGAGAGAAAGGGAAAATGGGCAGAAATAAGGCACAAAAGAGCAGAGATGCAGAAAGGTGCAGAAAGGTGAAAGATAGAAAGAGTAGAAAATCGAGTGAAGGAGCAGAGTGAGAGAAAGGAGACAGAGGTCCACTGGACCACCAGAGATGAGGCGCAGGGAAACCTGCGGGTGGAGGAGGGCCTCGATCACCAACACTCAAGAGTGCAGGGGCAGGGGCACCTCACTTAATGGTGGAGCTGCGAGGGTGGGAGAGCAATTTCACTGACAATGAGTCAGTGGTCTTGCTCGCCTGTCCCCGCAGTGGCCGCCATTAAGTAGGGGTCGGGGAGGGATGGACAGCTGGGAGGCGGGAGCGGGGAGGGGAGCTGGATTGGGCCGGTCGCGCTGGGGGGGAGGGGCCGCGGGGGCAGCAGCGGCGGGGAAAGGTAAAGGGAGGAAAGAAGGGATAAAGAAAAAGGGAAAATAAGCAGAAATAAGCACAAAAGAGCAGAGATGCAGAAAAGAGCAGAAAGGTGAAAGATAGAAAGGGTAGAAAAACGAGTGAAGGAGAAGAGGGAGAGAAAGGGAAAATGGGCAGATATAAGGCACAAAAGAGCAGAGGTGCAGAAAGGTGAAAGATAGAAAGGGTAGAAAAACGAGAGAAAACGAGTGAAGGAGCAGAGGGAGAGAAAGGGAAAATGGGCAGAAATAAGGCACAAAAGAGCAGAGATGCAGAAAGGTGCAGAAAGGTGAAAGATAGAAAGTGTAGAAAATCGAGTGAAGGAGCAGAGTGAGAGAAAGGAGACAGAGGTCCACTGGACCACCAGGGATGAGGCGCAGGTAAACCTGCGGGTGGAGGAGGGCCTCGATCACCAACACTCATGAGTGCAGGGGCAGGGGCACCTCACTTAATGGTGGAGCTGCGAGGGTGGGAGAGCAATTTCACTGACAATGAGTCAGTGGTCTTGCTCGCCTGTCCCCGCAGTGGCCGCCATTAAGTAGGGGTCGGGGAGGGCTGGACAGCTGGGAGGCGGGAGCGGGGAGGGGAGCTGGATTGTGCCGGTCGCGGGGGGGGGGGGGTCCGCGGGGGCAGCAGCGGCGGGGAAAGGTAAAGGGAGGAAAGAAGGGATAAAGAAAAAGGGAAAATAAGCAGAAATAAGGCACAAAAGAGCAGAGATGCAGAAAAGAACAGAAAGGTGAAAGATAAAAGGGTAGAAAAACGAGTGAAGGAGCAGAGGGAGAGAAAGGGAAAATGGGCAGAAATAAAGCACAAAAGAGCAGAGGTGCAGAAAGGTGAAAGATAGAAAGGGTAGAAAAACGAGAGAAAACGAGTGAAGGAGCAGAGGGACAGCAAGGGAAAATGGGCAGAAATAAGGCACAAAAGAGCAGAGATGCAGAAAGGTGCAGAAAGGTGAAAGATAGAAAGAGTAGAAAATCGAGTGAAGGAGCAGAGTGAGAGAAAGGAGACAGAGGTCCACTGGACCACCAGGGATGAGGCGCAGGGAAACCTGCGGGTGGAGGAGGGCCTCGATCACCAACACTCATGAGTGCAGGGGCAGGGGCACCTCACTTAATGGTGGAGCTGCGAGGGTGGGAGAGCAATTTCACTGACAATGAGTCAGTGGTCTTGCTCGCCTGTCCCCGCAGTGGCCGCCATTAAGTAGGTGTCGGGGAGGGCTGGACAGCTGGGAGGCGGGGAGGGGAGCTGGATTGGGCCGGTTGCGCTGGGGGGGAGGGGCCGCGGGGGCAGCAGCAGCGGGGAAAGGTAAAGGGAGGAAAGAAGGGATAAAGAAAAAGGGAAAACAAGCAGAAATAAGGCACAAAAGAGCAGAGATGCAGAAAAGAGCAGAAAGGTGAAAGATAGAAAGGGTAGAAAAACGAGTGAAGGAGCAGAGGGAGAGAAAGGGGAAATGGGCAGAAATAAGGCACAAAAGAGCAGAGGTGCAGAAAGGTGAAAGATAGAAAGGGTAGAAAAACAAGAGAAAACGAGTTAAGGAGCAGAGGGACAGAAAGGGAAAATGGGCAGAAATAAGGCACAAAAGAGCAGAGATGCAGAAAGGTGCAGAAAGGTGAAAGATAGAAAGAGTAGAAAATCGAGTGAAGGAGCAGAGTGAGAGAAAGGAGACAGAGGTCCACTGGACCACCAGGGATGAGGCACAGGGAAACCTGCGGGTGTAGGAGGGCCTCGATCACCAACACTCAAGAGTGCAGGGGCACCTCACTTAATGGTGGAGCGGCGAGGGTGGGAGAGCAATTTCACTGACAATGAGTCAGTGGTCTTGCTCGCATGTCCCCGCAGTGGTCGCCATTAAGTAGGGGTCGGGGAGGGTTGGACAGCTGGGAGGCGGGAGCGGGGAGGGGAGCTGGATTTGGCCGGTCGCGCTGGGGGGGGAGGGGCCGCGGGGGCAGCAGCGGCGGGGAAAGGTAAAGGGAGGAAAGAAGGGATAAAGAAAAAGGGAAAATAAGCAGAAATAAGGCACAAAAGAGCAGAGATGCAGAAAAGAGCAGAAAGTTGAAAGATAGAAAGGGTAGAAAAACGAGTGAAGGAGCAGAGGGAGAGAAAGGGAAAATGGGCAGGAATAAGGCACAAAAGAGCAGAGGTGCAGAAAGGTGAAAGATAGAAAGGGTAGAAAAACGAGAGTAAACGAGTGAAGGAGCAGAGGGAGAGAAAGGGAAAAATGGGCAGAAATAAGGCACAAAAGAGCAGAGATGCAGAAAGGTGCAGAAAGGTGAAAGATAGAAAGAGTAGAAAATCGAGTGAAGGAGCTGAGTGAGAGAAAGGAGACAGAGGTCCACGGGACCACCAGGGATGAGGCGCAGGGAAACCTGCGGGTGGAGGAGGGCCTCGATCACCAACACTCAAGAGTGTAGGGGCAGGGGCACCTCACTTAATGGTGGAGCTGCGAGGGTGGGAGAGCAATTTCACTGACAATGAGTCAGTGGTCTGGTCTTGCTCGCCTGTCCCCGCAGTTGCCGCCATTAAGTAGGGTCGGGGAGGGCTGGACAGCTGGGAGGCGGGAGCGGGGAGGGGAGCTGGATTGGGCCGGTCGCGCTGGGGGGGAGGGGCCGCGGGGGCAGCAGCGGCGGGTAAAGGTAAAGGGAGGAAAGAAGGGATAAAGAAAAAGGGAAAATAAACAGAAATAAGGCACAAAAGAGCAGAGATGCAGAAAAGAGCAGAAAGGTGAAAGATAGAAAGGGTAGAAAAACGAGTGAAGGAGCAGAGGGAGAGAAAGGGAAAATGGGCAGAAATAAGGCACAAAAGACCAGAGATGCAGAAAGGTGCAGAAAGGTGAAAGATAGAAAGAGTAGAAAATCGAGTGAAGGAGCAGAGTGAGAGAAAGGAGACAGAGGTCCACTGGACCACCAGGGATGAGGCGCAGGGAAACCTGTGGGTGGAGGAGGGCCTCGATCACCAACACTCAAGAGTGCAGGGGCAAGGGCACCTCACATAATGGTGGAGCTGCGAGGGTGGGAGAGCAATTTCACTGACAATGAGTCAGTGGTCTTGCTCGCCTGTCCCCGCAGTGGCCGCCATTAAGTAGGGGTCAGGGAGGGCTGGACAGCTGGGAGGCGGGAGCGGGGAGGGGAGCTGGATTGGGCCGGTCGCGCTGGGGGGGAGGGGCCGCGGGGGCAGCAGCGGCGGGTAAAGGTAAAGGGAGTAAAGAAGGGATAAAGAAAAAGGGAAAATAAACAGAAATAAGGCACAAAAGAGCAGAGATGCAGAAAAGAGCAGAAAGGTGAAAGATAGAAAGGGTAGAAAAACGAGTGAAGGAGCAGAGGGAGAGAAAGGGAAAATGGGCAGAAATAAGGCACAAAAGAGCAGAGATGCAGAAAGGTGCAGAAAGGTGAAAGATAGAAAGAGTAGAAAAACGAGTGAAGGAGCAGAGGGAGAGAAAGGGAAAATGGGCAGAAATAAGGCACAAAAGAGCAGAGGTGCAGAAAGGTGAAAGATAGAAAGGGTAGAAAAACGAGAGAAAACGAGTGAAGGAGCAGAGGGACAGAAAGGGAAAATGGGCAGAAATAAGGCACAAAAGAGCAGAGATGCAGAAAGGTGCAGAAAGGTGAAAGATAGAAAGAGTAGAAAATCGAGTGAAGGAGCAGAGTGAGAGAAAGGAGACAGAGGTCCACTGGACCACCAGGGATGAGGCGCAGGGAAACCAGCGGGTGGAGGAGGACCTCGATCACCAACACTCAAGAGTGCAGGGGCAGGGGCACCTCACTTAATGGTGGAGCTGCGAGGGTGGGAGAGCAATTTCACTGACAATGAGTCAGTGGTCTTGCTCGCCTGTCCCCGCAGTGGCCGCCATTAAGTAGGGGTCGGGGAGGGCTGGACAGCTGGGAGGCGGGAGCGGGGAGGGGAGCTGGATTGGGCCGGTCGCGCTGGGGGGAGGGGCCACGGGGGCAGCAGCGGCGGGGAAAGGTAAAGGGAGGAAAGAAGGGATAAAGAAAAAGGGAAAATAAGCAGAAATAAGGCACAAAAGAGCAGGAATGCAGAAAAGAGCAGAAAGGTGAAAGATAGAAAGGGTAGAAAAACGAGTGAAGGAGCAGAGGGAGAGAAAGGGAAAATGGGCAGAAATAAGGCACAAAAGAGCAGAGGTGCAGAAAGGTGAAAGATAGAAAGGGTAGAAAAACGAGAGAAAACGAGTGAAGGAGCAGAGGGAGAGATAGGGAAAATGGGCAGAAATAAGGCACAAAAGAGCAGAGATGCAGAAAGGTGCAGAAAGGTGAAAGATAGAAAGAGTAGAACATCGAGTGAAGGAGCATTGTGAGAGAAAGGAGACAGAGGTCCACTGGACCACCAGGGATGAGGCGCAGGGAAACCTGCGTGTGGAGGAGGGCCTCGATCACCAACACTCAAGAGTGCAGGGGCAGGGGCACCTCACTTAATGGTGGAGCTGCGAGGGTGGGAGAGCAATTTCACTGACAATGAGTATGTGGTCTTGCTCGCCTGTCCCCGCAGTGGCCGCCATTAAGTAAGGGTCGGGGAGGGCTGGACAGCTGGGAGGCGGGAGCGGGGAGGGGAGATGGATTGAGCCGGTCGCGCTGGGGGGGAGGGGCCGCGGGGGCAGCAGCGGCGGAGAAAGGTAAAGGGAGGAAAGAAGGGATAAAGAAAAAGGGAAAATAAGCAGAAATAAGGCACAAAAGAGCAGAGATGCAGAAAAGAGCAGAAAGGTGAAAGATAGAAAGGGTAGAAAAACGAGTGAAGGAGCAGAGGGAGAGAAAGGGAAAATGGGCAGAAATAAAGCACAAAAGAGCAGAGGTGCAGAAAGGTGAAAGATAGAAATGGTAGAAAAACGAGAGAAAACGAGTGAAGGAGCAGAGGGAGAGAAAGGGAAAATGGGCAGAAATAAGGCAAAAAAGAGCAGAGATGCAGAAAGGTGCAGAAAGGTGAAAGATAGAAAGAGTAGAAAATCGAGTGAAGGAGCAGAGTGAGAGAAAGGAGACAGAGGTCCACTGGACCACCAGAGATGAGGCGCAGGGAAACCTGCGGGTGGAGGAGGGCCTCGATCACCAACACTCAAGAGTGCAGGGGCAGGGGCACCTCACTTAATGGTGGAGCTGTGAGGGTGGGAGAGCAATTTCACTGACAATGAGTCAGTGGTCTTGCTCGCCTGTCCTCGCAGTGGCCGCCATTAAGTAGGGGTCGGGGAGGGCTGGACAGCTGGGAGGCGGGAGCGGGGAGGGGAGCTGGATTGGGCCGGTCGCGCTGGGGGGGAGGGGCCGCGGGGGCAGCAGCGCCGGGGAAAGGTAAAGGGAGGAAAGAAGGGATAAAGAAAAAGGGAAAATAAGCAGTAATAAGGCACAAAAGAGCAGAGATGCAGAAAAGAGCAGAAAGGTGAAAGATAGAAAGGGTAGAAAAACGAGTGAAGGAGCAGAGGGAGAGAAAGGGAAAATGGGCAGAAATAAAGCACAAAAGAGCAGAGGTGCAGAAAGGTGAAAGATAGAAAGGATAGAAAAACGAGAGAAAACGAGTGAAGGAGCAGAGGGAGAGAAAGGGAAAATGGGCAGAAATAAGGCAAAAAAGAGCAGAGATGCAGAAAGGTGCAGAAAGGTGAAAGATAGAAAGAGTAGAAAATCGAGTGAAGGAGCAGAGTGAGAGAAAGGAGACAGAGGTCCACTGGACCACCAGAGATGAGGCGCAGGGAAACCTGCGGGTGGAGGAGGGCCTCGATCACCAACACTCAAGAGTGCAGGGGCAGGGGCACCTCACTTAATGGTGGAGCTGCGAGGGTGGGAGAGCAATTTCACTGACAATGAGTCAGTGGTCTTGCTCGCCTGTCCCCGCAGTGGCCGCCATTAAGTAGGGGTCGAGGAGGGTTGGACAGCTGGGAGGCGGGAGCGGGGAGGGGAGCTGGATTGGGACGGTCGCGCTAGGGGAAGGGGCCGTGAGGGCAGCAGCGGCGGGGAAAGGTAAAGGGAGGAAATAAGGGATAAAGAAAAAGGGAAAATAAGCAGAAATAAGGCACAAAAGAGCAGAGATGCAGAAAAGAGCAGAAAGGTGAAAGATAGAAAGGGTAGAAAAACGAGTGAAGGAGCAGAGGGAGAGAAAGGGAAAATGGGCAGAAATAAGGCACAAAAGAGCAGAGGTGCAGAAAGGTGAAAGATAGAAAGGGTAGAAAAACGAGAGAAAACGAGTGAAGGAGCAGAGGGAGAGAAAGGGAAAATGGGCAGAAATAAGGCACAAAAGAGCAGAGATGCAGAAAGGTGCAGAAAGGTGAAAGATAGAAAGAGTAGAAAATCGAGTGAAGGAGCAGAGTGAGAGAAAGGAGACAGAGGTCCACTGGACCACCAGGGATAAGGCGCAGGGAAACCTGCGGGTGGAGGAGGGCCTCGATCACCAACACTCAAGAGTGCAGGGGCAGGGGCACCTCACTTAATGGTGGAGCTGCGAGGGTGGGAGAGCAATTTTACTGACAATGAGTCAGTGGTCTTGCTCGCCTGTCTCCGCAGTGGCCGCCATTAAGTAGGGGTCGGGGAGGGCTGGACAGCTGGGAGGCGGGAGCGGGGATGGGAGCTGGATTGGGCCGGTCGCACTGGGGGGAGGGGCCATGGGGGCAGCAGCGGCGGGGAAAGGTAAAGGGAGGAAAGAAGGGATAAAGAAAAAGGGAAAAGAAGCAGAAATAAGGCACAAAAGAGCAGAGATGCAGAAAAGAGCAGAAAGGTGAAAGATAAAAAGGGTTGAAAAACGAGTGAAGGAGCAGAGGGAGAGAAAGGGAAAATGGGCAGAAATAAAGCACAAAAGAGCAGAGGTGCAGAAAGGTGAAAGATAGAAAGGGTAGAAAAACAAGAGAAAACGAGTGAAGGAGCAGAGGGAGAAAAAGGGAAAATGGGCAGAAATAAGGCACAAAAGAGCAGAGATGCAGAAAGGTGCAGAAAGGTGAAAGATAGAAAGAGTAGAAAATCGAGTGAAGGAGCAGAGTGAGAGAAAGCAGACATAGGTACACTGGACCACCAGGGATGAGGCGCAGGGAAACCTGGGGGTGGAGGAGGGCCTCAATCACCAACACTCAAGAGTGTAGGGGCAGGGGCACCTCACTTAATGGTGGAGCTGCGAGTGTGGGAGAGCAATTTCACTGACAATGAGTCAGTGGTCTTGCTCGCCTGTCCCCGCAGTGGCCGCCATTAAGTAGGGGTCGGGGAGGGCTGGACAGCTGGGAGGCGGGAGCGGGGAGGGGAGCTGGATTGGGCTGGTCGCGCTGGGGGGGGAGGGGCCGCGGGGGCAGCAGCGGCGGGGAAAGGTAAAGGGAGGGAAGAAGGGATAAAGAAAAAGGGAAAATAAGCAGAAATAAGGCACAAAAGAGCAGAGATGCAGAAAAGAGCAGAAAGGTGAGAGATAGAAAGGGTAGAAAAACGAGTGAAGGAGCAGAGGGAGAGAAAGGGAAAATGGGCAGAAATAAGGCACAAAAGAGCAGAGGTGCAGAAAGGTAAAAGATAGAAAGGGTAGAAAAACGAGAGAAAACGAGTGAAGGAGCAGAGGGAGAGAAAGGGAAAATGGGCAGAAATAAGGCACAAAAGAGCAGAGATGCAGAAAGGTGAAAGATAGAAAGAGTAGAAAATCGAGTGAAGGAGCAGAGTGAGAGAAAGGAGACAGAGGTCCACTGGACCACCAGGGATGAGGCGCAGGGAAACCTGCGGGTGGAGGAGGGCCTCGATCACCAACACTCAAGAGTGCAGGGGCAGGGGCACCTCACTTAATGGTGGAGCTGCGAGGGTGGGAGAGCAATTTCACTGACAATGAGTCAGTGGTCTTGCTCGCCTGTCCCCGCAGTGGCCGCCATTAAGTAGGGGTCGGGGAGGGCTGGACAGCTGGGAGGCGGGAGCGGGGAGGGGAGCTGGATTGGGCCGGTCGCGCTGGGGGGGGAGGGGCCGCGGGGGCAGCAGCGGCGGGGAAATGTAAAGGGAGGAAAGAAGGGATAAAGAAAAAGGGAAAATAAGCAGAAATAAGGCACAAAAGAGCAGAGATGCAGAAAAGAGCAGAAAGGTGAAAGATAGAAAGGGTAGAAAAATGAGTGAAGGAGCAGAGGGAGAGAAAGGGAAAATGGGCAGAAATAAGGCACAAAAGAGCAGAGGTGCAGAAAGGTGAAAGATAGAAAGGGTAGAAAAACGAGAGAAAACGAGTGAAGGAGCAGAGGGAGAGAAAGGGAAAATGGGCAGAAATAAGGCACAAAAGAGTAGAGATGCAGAAAGGTGCAGAAAGGTGAAAGATAGAAAGAGTAGAAAATCGAGTGAAGGAGCCGAGTGAGTTAAAGGAGACAGAGGTCCACTGGACCACCAGGAATGAGGCACAGGGAAACCTGCGGGTGGAGGAGGGCCTCGATCACCAACACTCAAGAGTGCAGGGGCAAGGGCACCTCACTTAATGGTGGAGCTGCGAGGATGGGAGAGCAATTTCACTGACAATGAGTCAGTGGTCTTGCTCGCCTGTCCCCGCAGTGGCTGCCATTAGGTAGGGGTCGGGAGGGCTGGACAGCTGGGAGGCGGGAGCGGGGAGGGGAGCTGGATTGGGCCGGTCACGCTGGGGGGGATGGGCCGTGGGGGCAGCAGCGGCGTGGAAAGTTAAAGGGAGGAAAGAAGGGATACAGAAAAAGGGAAAATATCAGAAATAAGGCACAAAAGAGCAGAGATGCAGAAAAGAGCAGAAAGGTGAAAGATAGAAAGGGTAGAAAAATGAGTGAAGGAGCAGAGAGAGAGAAAGGGAAAATGGGCAGAAATAAGGCACAAAAGAGCAGAGGTGCAGAAGGGGTGAAAGATAGAAAGGGTAGAAAAACGAGAGAAAACAAGTGAAGGAGCAGAGGGAGAGAAAGGGAAAATGGGCAGAAATGAGGCACAAAAGAGCAGAGATGCAGAAAGGTGCAGAAAGGTGAAAGATAGAAAGAGTAGAAAATCGAGTGAAGGAGCAGAGTGAGAGAAAGGAGACAGAGGTCCACTGGACCACCAGGGATGAGGCGCAGGGAAACCTGCAGGTGGAGGAGGGCCTCGATCACCAACACTCAAGAGTGCAGGGGCAGGGGCACCTCACTTAATGGTGGAGCTGCGAGGGTGGGAGAGCAATTTCACTGACAATGAGTCAGTGGTCTTGCTCGCCTGTCCCCGCAGTGGCCACCATTAGGTAGAGGTCGGGGAGGGCTGGACAGCTGGGAGGCGGGAGCGGGGAGGGGAGCTGGATTGGGCCGGTCGCGCTGGGGGGAGGGGCCGCCGGGGCAGCAGCGGCAGGGAAAGGTAAAGGGAGGAAAGAAGGGATAAAGAAAAAGGGAAAATAAGCAGAAATAAGGCACAAAAGAGCAGAGATGCAGAAAAGAGCAGAAAGGTGAAAGATAGAAAGGGTAGAAAAACGAGTGAAGGAGCAGAGGGAGAGAAAGGGAAAATGGGCAGAAATAAGGCACAAAAGAGCAGAGGTGCAGAAAGGTGAAAGATAGAAAGGGTAGAAAAACGAGAGAAAACGAGTGAAGGAGCAGAGGGAGAGAAAGGGAAAATGGGCAGAAATAAGGCACAAAAGAGCAGAGATGCAGAAAGGTGAAGAAAGGTGAAAGATAGAAACAGTAGAAAATCGAGTGAAGGAGCAGAGTGAGAGAAAGGAGACAGAGGTCCACTGGACCACCAGGGATGAGGTGCAGGGAAACCTGCGCGTGGAGGAGGGCCTCGATCACCAACACTCAAGAGTGCAGGGGCAGGGGCACCTCACTTAATGGTGGAGCTGCGAGGGTGGGACAGCAATTTCACTGACAATGAGTCAGTGGTCTTGCTCGCCTGTCCCCGCAGTGGCCGCCATTAAGTAGGGGTTGGGGAGGGCTGGACAGCTGGGAGGCGGGAGCAGGGAGGGGAGCTGGATTGGGCCGGTCGCGCTGGGGGGGAGGGGCCGCGGGGGCAGCAGCGGCGGGGAAAGGTAAAGGGAGGAAAGAAGGGATAAAGAAAAAGGGAAAATAAGCAGAAATAAGGCACAAAAGAGCAGAGATGCAGAAAAGAGCAGAAAGGTGAAAGATAGAAAGGGTAGAAAAACGAGTGAAGGAGCAGAGGGAGAGAAAGGGAAAATGGGCAGAAATAAGGCACAAAAGAGCAGAGGTGCAGAAAGGTGAAAGATAGAAAGGGTAGAAAAACGAGAGAAAACGAGTGAAGGAGCAGAGGGAGAGAATGGGAAAATGGGCAGAAATAAGGCACAAAAGAGCAGAGATGCAGAAAGGTGCAGAAAGGTGAAAGATAGAAAGAGTAGAAAATCGAGTGAAGGAGCAGATTGAGAGAAAGGAGACAGAGGTCCACTGGACCACCAGGAATGAGGCGCGGGGAAACCTGAGGGTGGAGGAGGGCCTCGATCACCAACCCTCAAGAGTGCAGGGGCAGGGGCACCTCACTTAATGGTGGAGCTGCGAGGGTGGGAGAGCAATTTCACTGACAATGAGTCAGTGGTCTTGGTCGCCTGTCCCCGCAGTGGCCGCCATTAAGTAGGGGTTGGGGAGGGCTGGACAGCTGGGAGGCGGGAGCAGGGAGGGGAGCTGGATTGGGCCGGTCGCGCTGGGGGGGAGGGGCCGCGGGGGCAGCAGCGGCAGGGAAAGGTAAAGGGAGGAAAGAAGGGATAAAGAAAAAGGGAAAATAAGCAGAAATAATTCACAAAAGAGCAGAGATGCAGAAAAGAGCAGAAAGGTGAAAGATAGAAAGGGTAGAAAAACGAGTGAAGGAGCAGAGGGAGAGAAAGGGAAAATGGGCAGAAATAAGGCACAAAAGAGCAGAGGTGCAGAAAGGTGAAAGATAGAAAGGGTAGAAAAACTAGAGAAAACGAGTGAAGGAGCAGAGGGAGAGAATGGGAAAATGGGCAGAAATAAGGCACAAAAGAGCAGAGATGCAGAAAGGTGCAGAAAGGTGAAAGATAGAAAGAGTAGAAAATCGAGTGAAGGAGCAGAGTGTGAGAAAGGAGACAGAGGTCCACTGGACCAACAGGGATGAGGCGCAGGGAAACCTGCGGGTGGAGGAGGGCCTCGATCACCAACACTCAAGAGTGCAGGGGCAGGGGCACCTCACTTAATGGTGGAGCTGCGAGGGTGGGAGAGCAATTTCACTGACAATGAGTCAGTGGTCTTGGTCGCCTGTCCCCGCAGTGGCCGCCATTAAGTAGGGGTTGGGGAGGGCTGGACAGCTGGGAGGCGGGAGCAGGGAGGGGAGCTGGATTGGGCCGGTCGCGCTGGGGGGGAGGGGCCGCGGGGGCAGCAGCGGCGGGGAAAGGTAAAGGGAGGAAAGAAGGGATAAAGAAAAAGGGAAAATAAGCAGAAATAAGGCACAAAAGAGCAGAGATGCAGAAAAGAGCAGAAAGGTGAAAGATAGAAAGGGTAGAAAAACGAGTGAAGGAGCAGAGGGAGAGAAAGGGAAAATGGGCAGAAATAAGGCACAAAAGAGCAGAGGTGCAGAAAGGTGAAAGATAGAAAGGGTAGAAAAACTAGAGAAAACGAGTGAAGGAGCAGAGGGAGAGAATGGGAAAATGGGCAGAAATAAGGCACAAAAGAGCAGAGATGCAGAAAGGTGCAGAAAGGTGAAAGATAGAAAGAGTAGAAAATCGAGTGAAGGAGCAGAGTGAGAGAAAGGAGACAGAGGTCCACTGGACCACCAGGAATGAGGCGCAGGGAAACCTGCGGGTGGAGGAGGGCCTCGATCACCAACACTCAAGAGTGCAGGGGCAGGGGCACCTCACTTAATGGTGGAGCTGCGAGGGTGGGAGAGCAATTTCACTGACAATGAGTCAGTGGTCTTGCTCGCCTGTCCCCGCAGTGGCCGCCATTAAGTAGGGGTCGGGGAGGGCTGGACAGCTGGGAGGCGGGAGCGGGGAGGGGAGCTGGATTGGGCCGGTCGCGCTGGGGGGGACGGGCCGCGGGGGCAACAGCGGCGGGGAAAGGTAAAGGGAGGAAAGAAGGGATAAAGAAAAAGGGAAAATAAGCAGAAATAAGGCACAAAAGAGCAGAGATGCAGAAAAGAGCAGAAAGGTGAAAGATAGAAAGGGTAGAAAAACGAGTGAAGGAGCAGAGGGAGAGAAAGGGAAAATGGGCAGAAATAAGGCACAAAAGAGCAGAGGTGCAGAAAGGTGAAAGATAGAAAGGGTAGAAAAACGAGAGAAAACGAGTGAAGGAGCAGAGGGAGAGAATGGGAAAATGGGCAGAAATAAGGCACAAAAGAGCAGAGATGCAGAAAGGTGCAGAAAGGTGAAAGATAGAAAGAGTAGAAAATCGAGTGAAGGAGCAGATTGAGAGAAAGGAGACAGAGGTCCACTGGACCACCAGGAATGAGGCGCAGGGAAACCTGCGGGTGGAGGAGGGCCTCAATCACCAACACTCAAGAGTGCAGGGGCAGGGGCACCTCACTTAATGGTGGAGCTGCGAGGGTGGGAGAGCAATTTCCCTGACAATGAGTCAGTGGTCTTGGTCGCCTGTCCCCGCAGTGGCCGCCATTAAGTAGGGGTTGGGGAGGGCTGGACAGCTGGGAGGCGGGAGCAGGGAGGGGAGCTGGATTGGGCCGGTCGCGCTGGGGGGGAGGGGCCGCGGGGGCAGCAGCGGCAGGGAAAGGTAAAGGGAGGAAAGAAGGGATATAGAAAAAGGGAAAATAAGCAGAAATAAGGCACAAAAGAGCAGAGATGCAGAAAAGAGCAGAAAGGTGAAAGATAGAAAGGGTAGAAAAACGAGTGAAGGAGCAGAGGGAGAGAAAGGGAAAATGGGCAGAAATAAGGCTCAAAAGAGCAGAGGTGCAGAAAGGTGAAAGATAGAAAGGGTAGAAAAACTAGAGAAAACGAGTGAAGGAGCAGAGGGAGAGAATGGGAAAATGGACAGAAATAAGGCACAAAAGAGCAGAGATGCAGAAAGGTGCAGAAAGGTGAAAGATAGAAAGAGTAGAAAATCGAGTGAAGGAGCAGAGTGAGAGAAAGGAGACAGAGGCCCACTGGACCACCAGGAATGAGGCGCAGGGAAACCTGCGGGTGGAGGAGGGCCTCGATCACCAACACTCAAGAGTGCAGGGGCAGGGGCACCTCACTTAATGGTGGAGCTGCGAGGGTGGGAGAGCAATTTCACTGACAATGAGTCAGTGGTCTTGCTCGCCTGTCCCCGCAGTGGCCGCCATTAAGTAGGGGTCGGGGAGGGCTGGACAGCTGGGAGGCGGGAGCGGGGAGGGGAGCTGGATTGGGCCGGTCGCGCTGGGGGGGAGGGGCCGCGGGGGCAGCAGCGGCGGGGAAAGGTAAAGGGAGGAAAGAAGGGATAAAGAAAAAGGGAAAATAAGCAGAAATAAGGCACAAAAGAGCAGAGATGCAGAAAAGAGCAGAAAGGTGAAAGATAGAAAGGGTAGAAAAACGAGTGAAGGAGCAGAGGGAGAGAAAGGGAAAATGGGCAGAAATAAGGCACAAAAGAGCAGAGGTGCAGAAAGGTGAAAGATAGAAAGGATAGAAAAACGAGAGAAAACGAGTGAAGGAGCAGAGGGAGAGAATGGGAAAATGGGCAGAAATAAGGCACAAAAGAGCAGAGATGCAGAAAGGTGCAGAAAGGTGAAAGATAGAAAGAGTAGAAAATCGAGTGAAGGAGCAGAGTGAGAGAAAGGAGACAGAGGTCCACTGGACCACCAGGGATGAGGCGCAGGGAAACCTGCGGGTGGAGGAGGGCCTTGATCACCAACACTCAAGAGTGCAGGGGCAGGGGCACCTCACTTAATGGTGGAGCTGCGAGGGTGGGAGAGCAATTTCACTGACAATGAGTCAGTGGTCTTGGTCGCCTGTCCCCGCAGTGGCCGCCATTAAGTAGGGGTTGGGGAGGGCTGGACAGCTGGGAGGCGGGAGCAGGGAGGGGAGCTGGATTGGGCCGGTCGCGCTGGTGGGGAGGGGCCGCGGGGGCAGCAGCGGCGGGGAAAGGTAAAGGGAGGAAAGAATGGATAAAGAAAAAGGGAAAATAAGCAGAAATAAGGCACAAAAGAGCAGAGATGCAGAAAAGAGCAGAAAGGTGAAAGATAGAAAGGGTAGAAAAACGAGTGAAGGAGCAGAGGGAGAGAAAGGGAAAATGGGCAGAAATAAGGCACAAAAGAGCAGAGATGCAGAAAGGTGCAGAAAGGTGAAAGATAGAAAGAGTAGAAAATCGAGTGAAGGAGCAGAGTGAGAGAAAGGAGACAGAGGTCCACTGGACCACCAGGAATGAGGCGCAGGGAAACCTGCGGGTGGAGGAGGGCCTCGATCACCAACACTCAAGAGTGCAGGGGCAAGGGCACCTCACTTAATGGTGGAGCTGCGAGGGTGGGAGAGCAATTTCACTGACAATGAGTCAGTGGTCTTGCTCGCCTGTCCCCGCAGTGGCCGCCATTAAGTAGGGGTCGGGGAGGGCTGGACAGCTGGGAGGCGGGAGCGGGGAGGGGAGCTGGATTGGGCCGGTCGCGCTGGGGGGGAGGGGCCGCGGGGGCAGCAGCGGCGGGGAAAGGTAAAGGGAGGAAAGAAGGGATAAAGAAAAAGGGAAAATAAGCAGAAATAAGGCACAAAAGAGCAGAGATGCAGAAAAGAGCAGAAAGGTGAAAGATAGAAAGGGTAGAAAAACGAGTGAAGGAGCAGAGGGAGAGAAAGGGAAAATGGGCAGAAATAAGGCACAAAAGAGCAGAGGTGCAGAAAGGTGAAAGATAGAAAGGATAGAAAAACGAGAGAAAACGAGTGAAGGAGCAGAGGGAGAGAATGGGAAAATGGGCAGAAATAAGGCACAAAAGAGCAGAGATGCAGAAAGGTGCAGAAAGGTGAAAGATAGAAAGAGTAGAAAATCGAGTGAAGGAGCAGAGTGAGAGAAAGGAGACAGAGGTCCACTGGACCACCAGGGATGAGGCGCAGGGAAACCTGCAGGTGGAGGAGGGCCTCGATCACCAACACTCAAGAGTGCAGGGGCAGGGGCACCTCACTTAATGGTGGAGCTGCGAGGGTGGGAGAGCAATTTCACTGACAATGAGTCACTGGTCTTGCTCGCCTGTCCCCGCAGTGGCCGCCATTAAGTAGGGGTCGGGGAGGGCTGGACAGCTGGAAGGCGGGAGCGGGGAGGGGAGCTGGATTGGGCCGGTCGCGCTGGGGGGGGGGGCCGCGGGGGCAGCAGCGGCGGGGAAAGGTAAAGGGAGGAAAGAAGGGATAAAGAAAAAGGGAAAATAAGCAGAAATAAGGCACAAAAGAGCAGAGATGCAGAAAAGAGCAGAAAGGTGAAAGATAGAAAGGGTAGAAAAACGAGTGAAGGAGCAGAGGGAGAGAAAGGGAAAATGGGCAGAAATAAGGCACAAAAGAGCAGAGGTGCAGAAAGGTGAAAGATAGAAAGGATAGAAAAACGAGAGAAATCGAGTGAAAGAGCAGAGGGAGAGAAAGGGAAAATGGGCAGAAATAAGGCACAAAAGAGCAGAGATGCAGAAAGGTGCAGAAAGGTGAAAGATAAAAAGAGTAGAAAATCGAGTGAAGGAGCAGAGTGAGAGAAAGGAGACAGAGGTCCACTGGACCACCAGGGATGAGGCGCAGGGAAACCTGCGGGTGGAGGAGGGCCTCGATCACCAACACTCAAGAGTGCAGGGGCAGGGGCACCTCACTTAATGGTGGAGCTGCGAGGGTGGGAGAGCAATTTCACTCACAATGAGTCAGTGGTCTTGCTCGCCTGTCCCCGCAGTGGCCGCCATTAAGTAGGGGTCGGGGAGGGCTGGACAGCTGGGAGGCGGGAGTGGGGAGGAGAGCTGGATTGGGCCGGTCGCGCTGGGGGGGGGGCGCGGGGGCAGCAGCGGCGGGGAAAGGTAAAGGGAGGAAAGAAGGGATAAAGAAAAAGGGAAAATAAGCAGAAATAAGGCACAAAAGAGCAGAGATGCAGAAAAGAGCAGAAAGGTGAAAGATAGAAAGGGTAGAAAAACGAGTGAAGGAGCAGAGGGAGAGAAAGGGAAAATGGGCAGAAATAAGGCACAAAAGAGCAGAGGTGCAGAAAGGTGAAAGATAGAAAGGGTAGAAAAACAAGAGAAAATGAGTGAAGGAGCAGAGGGAGAGAAAGGGAAAATGGCCAGAAATAAGGCACAAAAGAGCAGAGATGCAGAAAGGTGCAGAAAGGTGAAAGATAGAAAGAGTAGAAAATCGAGTGAAGGAGCAGAGTGAGAGAAAGCAGACAGAGGTCCACTGGACCACCAGGGATGAGGCGCAGGGAAACCTGCGGGTGGAGGAGGGCCTCGATCACCAACACTCAAGAGTGTAGGGGCAGGGGCACCTCACTTAATGGTGGAGCTGCGAGGGTGGGAGAGCAATTTCACTGACAATGAGTCAGTGGTCTTGCTCGCCTGTCCCCGCAGTGGCCGACATTAAGTAGGGATCGGGGAGGGCTGGACAGCTGGGAGGCGGTAGGGGAGCTGGATTGGGCCGGTCGCGCTGGTGGGGGAGGGGCCGCGGGGGCAGCAGCGGCGGGGAAAGGTAAAGGGAGGGAAGAAGGGATAAAGAAAAAGGGAAAATAAGCAGAAATAAGGCACAAAAGAGCAGAGATGCAGAAAAGAGCAGAAAGGTGAAAGATAGAAAGGGTAGAAAAACAAGTGAAGGAGCAGAGGGAGAGAAAGGGAGAATGGGCAGAAATAAGGCACAAAAGAGCAGAGGTGCAGAAAGGTGAAAGATAGAAAGGGTAGAAAAACAAGAGAAAACGAGTGAAGGAGCAGAGGGAGAGAAAGGGAAAATGGGCAGAAATAAGGCACAAAAGAGCAGAGATGCAGAAAGGTACAGAAAGGTGAAAGATAGAAAGAGTAGAAAATCGAGTGAAGGAGCACAGTGAGAGAAAGGAGACAGAGGTCCACTGGAGCACCAGGGATGAGGCGCATGGAAACCTACGGGTGGAGGAGGGCCTCGATCACCAACACTCAAGAGTGCAGGGGCAGGGGCACCTCACTTAATGGTGGAGCTGCGAGTGTTGGAGAGCAATTTCACTTTCAATGAGTCAGAGGCCTTGCTCGCCTGTCCTCGCAGTGGCCGCCATTAAGTAGGGGTCGGGGAGGGCTGGACAGCTGGGAGGCGGGAGCGGGGAGGGGAGCTGGATTGGGCCGGTCGCGCTGGGGGGGGGGAGGGGCCGCAGGTGCAGCAGCGGCAGGGAAA
Organism: Lissotriton helveticus; assembly: GCF_964261635.1. Taxonomy (NCBI): domain Eukaryota; kingdom Metazoa; phylum Chordata; class Amphibia; order Caudata; family Salamandridae; genus Lissotriton; species Lissotriton helveticus. The sequence continues at coordinate 1,079,190,296 of NC_136063.1, read as the reverse complement.
GGTAAAGGGAGGAAAGAAGGGAAAAAGAAAAAGGGAAAATAAGCAGAAATAAGGCACGAAAGAGCAGAGATGCAGAAAAGAGCAGAAAGGTGAAAGATAGAAAGGGTAGAAAAACGAGTGAAGGAGCAGAGGGAGAGAAAGGGAAAATGGGCAGAAATAAGGCACAAAAGAGCAGGGGTGCAGAAAGGTGAAAGATAGAAAGGATAGAAAAACGAGAGAAAACGAGTGAAGGAGCAGAGGGAGAGAATGGGAAAATGGGCAGAAATAAGGCACAAAAGAGCAGAGATGCAGAAAGGTGCAGAAAGGTGAAAGATAAAAAGAGTAGAAAATCGAGTGAAGGAGCAGAGTGAGAGAAAGGAGACAGAGGTCCACTGGACCACCAGGGATGAGGCGCAGGGAAACCTGCGGGTGGAGGAGGGCCTCGATCACCAACACTCAAGAGTGCAGGGGCAGGGGCACCTCACTTAATGGTGGAGCTGCGAGGGTGGGAGAGCAATTTCACTGACAATGAGTCAGTGGTCTTGCTCGCCTGTCCCCGCAGTGGCCGGCATTAAGTAGGGGTCGGGAAGGGCTGGACAGCTGGGAGGCGGGAGTGGGGAGGGGAGCTGGATTGGGCCGGTCGCGCTGGGGGGGGGCCGCGGGGGCAGCAGCGGCGGGGAAAGGTAAAGGGAGGAAAGAAGGGATAAAGAAAAAGGGAAAATAAGCAGAAATAAGGCACAAAAGAGCAGAGATGCAGAAAAGAGCAGAAAGGTGAAAGATAGAAAGGGTAGAAAAATGAGTGAAGGAGCAGAGGGAGAGAAAGGGAAAATGGGCAGAAATAAGGCATAAAAGAGCAGAGGTGCAGAAAGGTGAAAGATAGAAAGGGTAGAAAAACAAGAGAAAACGAGTGAAGGAGCAGAGGGAGAGAAAGGGAAAATGGGCAGAAATAAGGCACAAAAGAGCAGAGATGCAGAAAGGTGCAGAAAGGTGAAAGATAGAAAGAGTAGAAAATCGAGTGAAGGAGCAGAGTGAGAGAAAGGAGACAGAGGTCCACTGGACCACCAAGGATGAGGCGCAGGGAAACCTGCGGGTGGAGGAGGGCCTCGATCACCAACACTCAAGAGTGCAGGGGCAGGGGCACCTCACTTAATGGTGGAGCTGCGAGGGTGGGAGAGCAATTTCACTGACAATGAGTCAGTGGTCTTGCTCGCCTGTCCCCGCAGTGGCCGCCATTAAGTAGCGGTCGGGAAGGGGGCGTGGCCAAGATGGCGGTGTGAGCGGACGTGTCTCACTGAGCTCCCGCCGCCGAACGCCGTTACATAGCCTCTAAAGCATACCTCTGGGCACCGAGGGACCGTGCTGGGTCTCTGGTGCAGTTTCCGACTTGCAGCGGGCATTGCTGAAGCGAGCCGAGACTTTGGAGTGCGAGATTTAGGCCGGCGCGGGGTCTGTACGGTGCGGCCAGTGAGGCCCTGCGGCACACGGAGAAGCGGGAGTGAGGCCGAGGGGGGCGGAGCCACCAGGCCGCCGCGGAGACCTCCCTGACGGGCTAAGCACAGCCTGACCAGCGGGACTGGGGGTGAAGCTGCCTGCGGCTCTCTGGAGGAGGCGTCTGCGGACCTGCCGAGTGAACGCACCGACTCAACGGAGGTCCCCGATCGGCGGAGTGGGACAGGAGAGGACAGCGGAAACGATCGAGGCTGCGACGGCGGGGCCTGGGACGTGGCCGGAGGTGAGGAGGAGGGGGAGGCTGTGAGGAGCCCTAGCGGCCACGGGCTGCGGCCCCGGTGGGCAACGAGTGCTGACCGCTGCGCTCCCCCCCCCCCCCTGCAACGAGCAGCCGCCTCTGCGGTCCCCCCTGGAGCTGGGGGTGCTCCACTGGCAGAGCGCCGCCATTTTGAGACAGTGAGGTCGGGCGTAGAGATCTGCACCAGCGGGGAGCACCCTTCGCGGCGCCGGACCTCAGACTGCTCGCCTCCGCCAGCAACACACAACTGCCCCCTCTGCACAGTGGAGGGCCCGAGTGGGAATCCCCAAATACTGCTGCTCTTGCCACTGACGGGGAGTAGAGGTCCCACCCCACGCTGCGCAGCAGAGCCAGGACCGCGACAGGGTGTGGGGTCCTCAATGTGACGCTCTTATTTAAGTGGCCCCTGGTGTGAGCAGCGGCGACCGAGCCCAGGAGTGGTGACTGCGGTGTGGTGCCCTGAGAACTGGCATATCGTGATTCGACCCGACCCAGCAATTGCTTCCCCGCGCGGCCTACATCGCCTGGGGTAGCGCCCAACGCACTCTCTGGGAGGGACGCACAGACGATCAGATCCAGCCAGCGAGAGTACTTGGCGCCGCGGAATTCGGCGGCGGAGCGAGGAAGGGGGCCGTTTATGCTGGACGGTCTGGTCCTGGACTACAGGTGCTGAGGCGAGCTTCGGGACTAGAGCATACCGGGAGCTGCAGACTGTCTGGGGCAGTATGGCGAATGGAAGGGTGAGGAAGAACAGGACCATAAAGGACTTACTTTCGCCCGTCTCCACGGGAGGGGGGAAAAAAACGGACCCTCGCGGCGCTGACAACACTGCGGCGTCTGCCAAGTCAGCGGGCGGCACTCCGGGCCCCGGCTCCCGAAGCAATGACGAGCCGGTCACAAGATCGTTCTTGGAATCGCTATTTGGAGGTCTGCGGGAGGATCTCCAGCTTCTTAGGACTGAACTGAAGGGGGAGATTCGGGAGCTGAGACGAGACACGGACGCCATTGGGGAGCGAGTTGCGGATCTGGAGTCGAAGACTGACGCCCGGGATGTCGAGATGGAAGCGCTCCAGCAGGAAATTATCCGCATTCATGACCAGCAAGTTGATCTACAATCCCACGTGGAAGACTTGGAGAACAGGTCCCGAAGGCATAACATTCGAATCAGAGGAGTGAAACCCACCCCGGACACAGCGGATCTCTTCAAGTTTACGCAGGGCCTTTTCAACCACGTCTTGGGACGCTCTGCTGACTCCATTATCGCCCTGGATAGAGCACATCGGGCTGGGCCGCCTAGAGCCTCGGGCGCCCTGCCGGCGGACATTCTGGTCTGCGTACAGGACTATCGCACAAAGGAGGAGATTCTCACCAAGGCGCGACAGATGGGCTCCGTCACCTATGGCGATCATTCGCCGGCACTTTATCAGGACCTGGCAGCCATCACCCTGGAAAAGCGCAGGTCGTTCCGACCGGTTACTGCGGAACTGCGACGCCTCGGAATCACATACAGCTGGGGTCACCCGTTCAGGATTGTCTTCAAAATGAACAATAAAGTACACCAGATTCGATCTCTTGCTGACGCCTGCCGGCTGTTAGACATTGAGGAACCTGAACCCCCGGGGGACACCCGAACGGAGAACGACTCAGAGATAGGCGCCGCGGGGCAATGGCGTCAGCAGAAACGGCGGCGTAGACCGCGTCGCCCTCCCCAAGAGGAGATACAGGAAGGCCAGGATGCTGCGGTCGAGGCAGCGACAAAGGAACTAGCGGAATCGGCTGCTGAGTGACTGCTGTGCTGCCCTTAATTGGCTTTGGCGGTCGGCGGCGGGGGGCGGCTTGAAGAAACTGGACACGTACCCCTCTCTTCTTCACGACCCTACTACTTTTGAGCGTTGTGCACATGGGAAACTTCTACTGGTTGCTGGGGGGGGTTGGGTGGGATGGGATTCTGCATGACCAAGTTGGGGTGGGTCTGCTGTGGGAGGTGGGGGGACTGTTGGGGTTTGTTCTTAAAGGGCAGTTGATTTTGGGTTTAACTACCGAGTGGTTGCTCTCTGGAAATTGGGGTGGGGCCATATGGGCTGAACTAGGCCAGTGTTTATTGTGTCGCCGGACGGTCAGTGCCCCTGGGGTCCGACTGTCACCGCTACGGGGCAGCCTTGTCGCGCATACTATTCACAATGGCGGGACCTGAGAAACACACATTACGAGCAGAAGAGGCGAGAGCCCCGCTGCGCGCTTTGACATGGAACGTCAGGGGCCTTAATGACTATAGGAAGCTGAGAAAGGTCCTTAGCTACTTGCGCAGGCATAATATAGACCTCGCTCTCCTCCAGGAGACTCACTTGCCTCTTGCTAGCAGAATGTTACAACATAAGGGATTGATTGGGAATAGTATAGCTGCGGGCTTCACCACACACTCGAGAGGGACGCTGATATGGGTGAACCCTCGCTCCAAACTCACATTACAATCACTGGAGTCGGACCCGGTGGGGAGGTATGTAATTTGCAGGTGCAAGGGGCGAGGACACGACATGCTGCTTGTGAATCTCTACGGGCCCAATTACGATTCGCCTGAGTTTTACACTGACTTGGCCAGGAGATGCAAAATGTATGACTGTGAGAGTGTGCTCTGGGGTGGGGACTTTAACCTGGTTTTCAATCCAGACCTGGACAGGTCTGATGGACCGAGCAGGAGTCCGTCGGCGGCTGCCACGGCGCTCCGCACTGAGATGGTGCATCTAGATCTCTTGGATGTGTGGCGTAGTAGGCATCACTCCGAAGGGGGGTACACACACTATTCAGCATATCACGCACTGCACACTAGAATTGATTACTGGCTTGTCTCACAGCGGCTATCCAATAACATTAGGGACTGTCTCATACTGCCACGCACCCTGTCTGATCACTCTCCCCTCCTCCTGCTCCTGGAATCCCCGGTACGCGGAATCCCCCCCTTTACGTGGCGTTTCCCCCCGTACTCGTTACTGGACGAGGTGTTCCGTGGGGAGCTGGCGGAGGAAATTGAAAACTTTTTTGTGGCAAATACGGGCTCCGTGGACAGTTTTCAGACGCTGTGGGAAGCCTTTAAGGTCTTCATACGCGGGGTAGCCATGGCCAAACACTCCAGTGTATTGAAATCTATTAGGCAGCGGCTCACACTTTTGGAAGGTCAGCTGAAGGACCTTGAAGAGAGACACCAGGCGGAGCCGGAGGGTGACGCACTGGACCAGATAAAACAATTGTTGAAGGAGTATCACTCGGAGGCGGATCGGGAGGTACAGCATATGGGTAAATATGCCACAGCCCGTGTGTATGGCGAGGGTGACCGCCCAGGCTCACTCCTGGCGAAAATGATCAAACATGAGCGCCGGCCCCTGCTGATTGGTGAGTTGGTGTCGAGCGCGGGAGAGACTCTCACTGATGAGGAACAGATAGTGGGGGAATTCAAGCGGTACTACTCCGCTTTGTATGCATCCAAATCGACGGGGTTGGACGGTGCGATAGACGATTACCTGAGTTATATTCAAATGCCACATCTGTCTGACGCACAGAGAGAATTCCTGATGATGCCCATCCAGAGGGAGGAAATAGTTGAGGCATTAGATAATATGAAGGCGGGCAGCGCGCCGGGCGCAGACGGACTCACAGTCGGTTTTTACAAATCATTTAAAGACCTGCTGGTCCCCTACCTCTCAGCATTATACGATGACATATGTGTAGAAGGGTCCATGCCCCCGACGATGCGCGAGGCACTCATCGTGACGATACTCAAGCCGGAGAAACCCCCCACGGAATGCGGATCGTATAGGCCCCTCTCTTTGATTAATGTGGACGCTAAGCTGTATGCGAAGGTGCTAGCTACGCGTCTTGCTCTCCTTGCCCCTGCACTGGTGGCCCCGGAACAGGCAGGTTTTATTCCATCTAGGAACCTCACATACAACATTCGCACAGTCCTGGGGACGATGCAGCACGTGAAGCCGGAGAACAAGGCATTGGCTATATTCCTGGACATGGAGAAAGCCTTCGATTCAGTGGAGTGGCCTTTCATGTCCAGGGTACTCAGGAAACTGGGACTAGGCGAGCCTTTTTTACAAATGATAGGCGCTCTGTACTACAAGCCGAGGGCCAGACTACGGATTGGTGATATAGTCACTGAGGCGTTTGGGATTGGCAGGGGCACGAGACAAGGCTGCCCGCTCTCCCCATTGTTATACGCTCTAGTGGCGGAGCCCCTAGCGTGCGCACTCCGGGAGTACCACAGTCATGAAGGTATTAACTTTCCCACGTACAGGATATGCATATCCACGTACGCCGACGACACGCTTTTGTATATTAGGGACCCGGAGATTAACCTCGCGCCGGTGCTACGGGAGGTAGTGCAATTTGGAGCACTATCTGGACTCAGGGTCAACTGGTCGAAGTCGGTGGCGTTCCCGCTGACACCGGTGACAAAGGAGTTCGTCATGGACTATCCACTGCAGTGGTCAGACGACCCGGTCAGGTATTTAGGCATCAGACTACACCCGGACCCGGAGGTATTGATCAGAGAAAATTATGGAGTGGCGTACATGAAACTAGTTGACGACGTGGACAGGTGGTGCAGGCTACCGCTGTCCCTGGCGGGTCGCATTGCACTAATGAAAATGCTGGTGCTTCCGCGGTTACTGTTTCTCTTTTGCAACCTCCCGGTGGTGCTCTCAAAGGCGTTCTTTACTACGCTGATCCAGACCCTCACGAGGCTGGCATGGGGCGGGAAGCAGCCGAGGGTTAAGTGGCAGATCCTGACCCTCCCATATGATCAGGGCGGCCTAGGGGCCCCAGACGTAGAACATTACTACAGGGTCGCACAAGCAATGCACCTGCACACTTGGATTCATGGCGATGGTAACATCCCACATGTGAAACTGGAGACGCTCTTCACGAGTCCCCTCCACCCAGCGTCTACGGTGTTCGAACCTGCTGCGCGACGGACTGGCTCCCTGGACTCTATAGCAAGTACGAATCACGCATGGCACTCTCTGGTGAGACGCAGTGGCTGTGCGCTCCTGTATTCACCCTTGGTCCCGATTGAGTGGGCCTTGTGGCTCCCACCCCTGAGAGAACGAGGGGTTGCGCGCGCCCTCAATCAGCTAGGTATAATCAAGCTGGGGGACATGTTCAGAGACGGGAAGGTGGCCACCTGGGAGCAGGTGGATTCACCCCAGATCACTACGACACTGCTCCATCGTTTCAGCCTACATAGAGTCCGGGCAGCGCTGCAGGTGCAGCTAGGGCCGGCTATGGAGGAGCCCGCAGAATTGCCAGAACTGACGTATGTCATCAAAACACAGTCAAGTGGCAAGATGATATCACGCCTGTACAGAACTGGGCAGTGTCACAGGAAGCAGGAACCCTCGAAGGCCCGCCAGGCGTGGCAGCGTGACTTACAGGTAGATATCAGCGACGAAATGTGGCAATACTGCTGTCAGAATACGAAACGAGTGTCGCTGAATGCACGACATAGGCTCGTCCAGTTTAAATTTTTACAAAGAGTGTATTACACCCCGGAACGCTTGCACAGGTATGGGCTCCGGCAGTCGCCGGAATGTGAGCGCTGCGGGACGCCAGTGGCTGACTTCGTGCACTTGGCCTGGAACTGCCCTGGGATAAATGCCTTCTGGGAGGACGTCTTCCTGGAGTTGGGGCGGATACTAGAGGTGGAGCTCCCGGTAGATCCAGCAATAGCTCTGCTGGGGCACACCAGACCTTTGCCCCCAGCTACGCGTCGTCTGGCGGGCATGGGGCTACTTCTGGCAAGACGAACGATAGCGATGCATTGGATGCGCGGCCCACTTCCGACCAAACAAGAATGGGAAAGGGCTCTGTTGTATAGTTGTACGCAATCCCAACTGTATTGCGAGTTGCTGCCGCCGATGAGCAGGCCGCGGAACTTCTGGGACCAGTACCTGACGTACGTTTCATATAGGAACGCCACAAGGGACGATTTGGAGGAGATGGAGGAGCAGCAGGATCGGGGGGGAGACTCCGGAGACTAGGCTAACTCGGGTCTGTGGGGGGCTTAGTGAGGATGGAACGCAAGGGGAACACAGATTTCAGAGCACTGGGACACATAGGACCATACATTTGGGATCCATCGGGTCGAGAGCATCGAGTGACTGATTGAGTGATGGTGTGAGGCGGAGGTGTGAGGACTAGGCTGAGGTGAGAGACACGTACACTTGGAAAGGTGGTAACGCATGGGGAGTGGCACATAGGTAGTTGGGTGGGGGGGGAGGGACGTTCTGGACAAGTTGGGTTAGGGAAGTTTGACACTGACCAAGTTGCTGGGAGCATGCACTGAAAGAATATACCAAGGCAGCATTATAGACAATGTACGCTGTACCACTACAGTACTGGAGGGTGTTGTTATGGGACTCTAGCTTCACAGCACTAACCTGCCGACCTGATCTGCACCCCGGGTGCCTGGAATGGGCGACGCCGGCACCAATATTAGCGTAATTTTTGGAACACTGGTGTAGAACATGATATAGATGTGTTGCTGGATTGCTGCCGGCCCCAGGGTTGTAGGCGAAAGCTGTGTGCATGTATGGAAAGTGAATAAAGTTTTTAAAAATTTAAAAAAAAAAAAAAAAAAAAGTAGCGGTCGGGAAGGGCTAGACAGCTGGGAGGCGGGAGCGGGGAGGGGAGCTGGATTGGGCCGGTCGCGCTGGGGGGGGGAGGGGCCGCGGGGGCAGCAGCGGCGGGGAAAGGTAAACGGAGGAAAGAAGGGATAAAGAAAAAGGGAAAATGAGCAGAAATAAGGCACAAAAGAGCAGAGATGCAGAAAAGAGCAGAAAGGATGCAAGATAGAAAGAGTAGAAAAACGAGTGAAGGAGCAGAGGGAGAGAAAGGGGAAATGGGCAGAAATAAGGCACAAAAGAGCAGAGGTGCAGAAAGGTGAAAGATAGAAAGGGTAGAAAAACGAGAGAAAACGAGTGAAGAAGCAGAGGGAGAGAAAGGGAAAATGGGCAGAAATAAGGCACAAAAGAGCAGAGATGCAGAAAGGTGCAGAAAGGTGAAAGATAGAAAGAGTAGAAAATCGAGTGAAGGAGCAGAGTGAGAGAAAGGAGACAGAGGTCCACTGGACCACCAGGGATGAGGCGCAGGGAATCCTGCGGGTGGAGGAGGGCCTCGATCACCAACACTCAAGAGTGCAGGGGCAGGGGCACCTCACTTAATGGTGGAGCTGCGAGGGTGGGAGAGCAATTTCACTGACAATGAGTCAGTGGTCTTGCTCGCCTGTCCCCGCAGTGGCCACCATTAAGTAGGGGTCGGGGAGGGCTGGACAGCTTGGAGGCGGGAGCGGGGAGGGGAGCTGGATTGGGCCGGTCGCGCTGGGTGGGGAGGGGCCGCGGGGGGAGCAGCGGCGGGGAAAGGTAAAGGGAGGAAAGAAGGGATAAAGAAAAAGGGAAAATAAGCAGAAATAAGGCACAATAAAGCAGAGATGCAGAAAAGAGCAGAAAGGTGAAAGATAGAAAGGGTAGAAAAACGAGTGAAGGAGCAGAGGGAGAGAAAGGGAAAATGGGCAGAAATAAGGCACAAAAGAGCAGAGGTGCAGAAAGGTGAAAGATAGAAAGGGTAGAAAAATGAGAGAAAACGAGTGAAGGAGCAGAGGAAGAGAAAGGGAAAATGGGCAGAAATAAGGCACAAAAGAGCAGAGATGCAGAAAGGTGCAGAAAGGTGAAAGATAGAAAGAGTAGAAAATCGAGTGAAGGAGCTGAGTGAGAGAAAGGAGACAGAGGTCCACTGGACCACCAGGGATGAGGCGCAGGGAAACCTGCGGGTGGAGGAGGGCCTCGATCACCAACACTCAAGAGTGCAGGGGCAGGGGCACCTCACTTAATGGTGGAGCTGCGAGGGTGGGAGAGCAATTTCACTGACACATCTAGTGCAGAGTCACTGCTCCGGCGCAGCACTGAACATCTACCTGAAGTAGGTCATGGGTGAGTCAAGCAAAAAGCAGCTGAACTTTTAAAAAAGTGAGCCTGTAGGCTTCACTCCAGTGACAGGGTAAAAAGGACCTGTTCACTACTACTGAGCACTACACAGTATGCTGCCACCAACGCCCTTGTGCTGCTTAACACCTACGAAGGCTGTAGCCTTCCACCACTATAAGGATAGCACTTTGGGTGCCACTCCTGGTCCAACAAGACCGCATACTGTGAGACAGACCTGTGTCATGGCGCACCCCCATGATACGTGCTCACCTATGAGAAAAAAATCAGCATTAGGGTCCAATGCTTTAAATGGGCCGGTATTTACTGGTACTGAGTACCGGCACTTCGTCAGTTTTCTCCCCCTGAGTACTGGAACTTGTTTTTGGGCAAGGAATGTCCCGGTAGTCCCAGAAGCAGTAGGGCTCAAGCCCTGAAGTACGGGTATGTGCAATGCAAAAACTACTGAAAATAACCCTTTCAGATGGAGTGTGTTTATGTGCCGCTCTGTCAGGCAACGGGCAGTGTATTCCTGCGCTGGGGTGCTCCTGCAGTGTTAGGTTCCAATTGGTATCACAATGAGAATGAGGATGTGGCCAGAGCTGCCGACAGTGGAACGGGAAAACCAGGTTCGAATCCCTACGTCGGCTCATCATCCTGTGATTCTGGATAACTCCCTTAACCAGTGGTGCTTAAAAAAAAGTAAGCTTTAATGGAAATGTTCTGACTGTCATGTAAAGCACTTAAATGTCCGTGGCCCAAAGTTGTGCAATATCAAACTGCCAAAAATTAGGCCCTGCACCTATGACATTGGAGCTGATGCTTTCCATGTCTCCTATGTAAGGAGGCAGTTTGATATTGTGCAAATTTGGCCCATGGGCGTTCAAGTTATTTACATGACAATCAGAACCTTTGCATTAAAGCTTACTTATGTGGCTATTTTAAAATTCCTAGCTCATAGCCACGCCCCTAACGGCCCACCCAGTCTAATTTTCCATTTAAAGCACTGACTCCAATTGATTGCCTTCCTCTTCTCCTCTTGGGGTGATAGTGGTTCTGTTTATTCCAAGTAGAATGCTGCATTTGTAACCCAGATGTGCCTTAATATAGAAGATATATATCTGCACGCAGAGTTCGGCCAGGGACTACGCTTAATCATTTGATTAATCATTCGAGGAAGAGGTAGCCTCGTGTAGAATCTCAGCTTAAGTATTCCAAATTTCTAGAGTATAAAGAAGGATATTTGGTTTGAGTAACTTGGGGAAAAGAGGAATCTACAACTAAGGATTTGAGGTGCTGAATCTGAAACACCAATACTCTATATAGCACGTCCCAATATAATGTCGTTATTATACTCATACATATATACAGTGCTTTAAATGGGCCGGCATTCACCGTTACTAAGTACTGGCACTTCTACATTTTCTGCTCTTGAGTACCGGAACTTCTCTGTGTCCAAAGAGAGTACAGATACTCATGGGGTAGTAGGCCAAGCTCAGTGCAATTTGGCATCTACAAAAAGAAGTATGACAGACCTGACTAGTCAGTCCGTTTTCATGAAGCACTCTGATAATCGAGTGCTAATCTGCCCTCCGTGTGCTAACTGCGGGCAGCCCGTATGTATTTATTTAGAGCTGGCAGAAAGTTTGGGAGGGGCCCGCGTCACACTGTGATATTTGACACTCAGGGTCTTTGGCGTCAATAGCACTGTAGGTGTGCAAGCAGGCCCTGCTAGTAGGCATATTGTCACTGTGGGAAATCTAAGAAAGGATTCCTGCTGGTATAGCAGAATACAGATGCACTTGTTTGAAGTCAGATTGAGGAGGAAGATGTTGTTCTCAGCAGAGAATTAAATCAAATAAACTAAAAACTTGAGGAGGAAGGTGCTGGTAGTAAAATTGTAGCACAGTCGCTGGGAATCAAGGCTAGTAATGTGGGCAGGGATAGATTGGCAAAGCGCATGGGCTGGTTTCATGGAGGACAATGAACCACAATATCCTACTGGCCACCCAGCCCCCACTATGGCCACCTGACTAGGCCACAATGCAGGGCTGGCTTTAGCGCCGGTGGCGCCCTGTGCGACAATGTCTGTTGCCCCCACCCATGACCACCTCTGCCACGGATTCCCTCACTAGCACCCTTTAACAATGTCATTTAGTTTTATAGCACCACTCATGCCAGTGTAAGGTGTCGGAGCACTTTAAACCACACACATTGCACAGAGACAATCATATGTGTAAATCAGTGTATAGGAAATGTTACATCACATAGGACTACAAGGTGTAGTGTAGGAGTGACATGGCATCGATACTGGAAGGCAGTATAATTTGAGTCCTTATTCTGGAAAAGCACAAATTCAGAATTTAAAACGTAACATCACTGTTAGGGGTTCTCTTTCATTATAAGAGTTGTTTTCTTTCCAAATGAACCCTTTTCGCAAGATTAGGATGATGAACGACTGGGCAAAAAACCTATAGCTCTAATATATACCTTGCAGTTTGCATGCAGCTGTAGGATGACAGTTAATAGCTCAATGTTCTATATTAGGATTTTGCCTTAGAAACGACAAGTAACAAAAGGAGCTCTCTTACAGAAGCAGTTACCCACTGACCTATTTACATTATATGCACTTTGTTATCTGCATAGTACACCTTCTTAGCAGCAGGCATCTTAACCCTCTGCACTTCCTTAGGATGAGTCAAAACTTCCACTAGACAAACCCCCTATCTCTTTCCAAGAAGATGATAAATCACCAGAGTTACATTGATGTTTTAATTGATGTCTGAAAATTGCTGGAGCCCAGGAACACGGCAATAGGTACTTTTAAAATAATAGTATACATTTTTTTTAAATGATGCCCCCACCCCAAGTCTACGTCTGGTGCAGTTGCACCGATCGCACCGCCCGCCCTGCCACTATGGAATGCGTAGGTTGGTCGCTGCACAAAAGGCTGTGTTTAGAGGTGGGGAGCCGAAACAAGTGAGAGGTCAGTTTTGTGGCTGTAGTTTTGGGTCTTATTCACCTTGGCCCAGACCCCACAAGCTGTGCTATTCCACAATCCTTCCTGCCAGTCGTCACACTGTACCTTAATAGATGTGGTTGGGGCGGGGCAGGTGTTCCTCTGGTCATTAGGCCATTCACAACTCGGCCACTGCGGCACAAGGGCTCGGTAGGTGGAACAGCTAAAAACAAAAGCAGTGTCTTTGCAGTACTCCTCTGCCAAGCACTCTTTGCACTGAGGCAAAGGCAGGCGGGGGAGAAGTGTTGTGTGGCGTTTTAGGCTCCGAGTGAATTTTCCCGATTCATGCCCTTATATAGGTACAATTCACATTGCCCTTATATAGGCATAGAAATCAAGCCCTTATTTAAACATAGCCCATGCAGACCAAATACAGGCATGGCTACTTCCACCTGTACCACACGTCACAACGATTTCTTGGAAAATCGGCTTAAGTAGTTAGGGAACTTCCCCTTGCTTGAATATTGATTTGTCCAAGAACTCATGTACTTTGCAAAGAACAACTATTGCCTAGGGGTTCTTTCCTGACGTAATTATGCCCGACTTTAGGTCAAACTATGGCATTCCTAGACACCTTCAAGGTATAAATATACCTTCATTTGCTCTAGCAAGACACAGTGGTTCGGAGCAGTTCGACTATCCACTTGCCCGACGCAGCTCGCTACAGCAAGTGCAGAGGGAAGCCGACCCTCCAGCTGACGCACTGATCAGGAAGTTGTCTCTTCTCCTGCCGAGACTCCAGCTCCAGTGTTTCCAAGCTCCCTTGCGGGGTGTTGGGAAATCGAGTCCTGAGACAGAGACACCAGACCTCCTTCATTCTAACTAAGGTATGGATGCTAATGAAATCTTGGCTAGCTCCAATCCCGCCAAGACAATTTTCTCCCTGCTCAAAAGTATGAAGAGTGTGGGCACGACTAGTGCCTCCCCTATAGCCTCTAACCATCAATGCGAGGCATTAACACACCACTTCATGAATAAAGTAGAGCTGATTTATCAGGGCCTTTCTAATGAGACTATTCCTGCTGAGAATGATGTGTCTGGAGTGGTGGACATTATGGAGGGCAACTGTCTTCCATTCTTCCCTTTGCTGACGCCCCAGGAATTTGAGGCCTTGTGCCTTAAAATTACGTCTGACTCCCCAGCTGGCCCGATGTCATCTGCCCACCTCCTCCAGTTCCACTCATTTATTGCCCCGTGGGTCTAGAATTAGCCAATTTGTCTCTGAAATTAGCCTCTGTCCCCAGTGCATGGAAGCACGCTAAAGTCATTCCGTTGATAAAAAGTCATCCTTGATCCGGAAGACCCTGGCAACTATCGCCCCATATCCCAGCTGCCCTTCCTGGCTAGGCTGGTGGAATCGCATGTAAACTCCATCCTGTCCAACTTTATCGATGAGTTTACCATCTTCGATTCTTCTCAACATGGGTTTTGCCCTCGCCATAGCACCGAGTCCACGCACCTAGCTGTGATGGAATACATTCGGAGTAGGCTGGATGTGGGAGACTCTGCGGCCTTGGTGCTATTGGACCTAAGCACAGCTTTTGATACGGTGTCTCATGCGATCCTTCTTGAACGTCTCCGTGCAGTTGGAATCAGGGGTGGTGCCCTGGATTGGATCCGGTCCTTCCTGGTAGGGCGGTCCTTCCAGGTTTCAGTGCCACCTTTCCACTCCCAGGATTATGCCCTGCACCAGGGGGTACCATCCTCAGGGCTCTATTTTGAGCCCGTTGGTGTTTAACTTTTATGTGAGACCCTTGGCGGAAGTAGCTAGAGGCAGGCGGCTGTCCTTGGTGTCGTACGCCGACGACACCCAGCTGGTGATTGTCTTTTCTAAAAACTGCTGTGCCAACTTGGAGAAGTTTAAGTAGGATTTTTCGGTCATCTCAGATTGGATGAGTGCTGTCTTCAATTAAATGCCAGCAAATCCGAGATCTTACTGTTTGGGAAGGACCAGGAACTCTGGTCCGAACAGTGGTGGCCTGACCATCTTAAACCCGCCCCGTCACCCAAGGAGGCTGTTAAGAACCTGGGTGTCTGGTTCATTAATGGATTGACATTTGAGAAACAGACAAAAGCTGTTGCGCTGTCTGCTTTGGGCTCTTGAGAGGATTGAGACCCTTGCTTGTTTATTTTCCTCCCAGAGTTCGCCAGAATATTGTGCAAGCTTCCATTCTTACTAGGCTTGACTATGGAAATTCTCTATATCTAGGTGCCAACAAAGCTAGCATCAAACGCCTTCAGAACGCGGCGGCGCATCTGTTAGTGGCTCTACCCAGATCCTGTTCGGTGGCACATGTGCTCCCTAAGAAGTACTCAACTGGTGCTTCTAAAATACGCCTACCCCAAAGTACCTAACCTAAGTCTAGTACGCGGGAGGAAGTAAGTGTGGTGTAGCTTAGGTTTAGTATTCTTTTCCAAGAATCTATCCAAGATTTCTATTAGGGTTTAATCAGCTCCATACCTTAGTTAGATTGAAGGAGGTCTGGTATCTCTTGTCTCGGACTCGATTTCCCAACACCCCGCAAGGGGAGCTTGGAAACACTGGAGCTGGATTCTCAGCGAGAGAAAGGACAGCTTCTCGATCAGTTCATCAGCTGGAGGGTCGGCTTCCTTTGGCACTTGCTGTAGCGAGCTGTGTCGGGCAAGTAGATAGTCTAACTGCTCCAAACCACTGTGTGTTTGCTAGAGCAAGTGAAGGCATATTTATACCTTGAAGGTGCCTAGTTTGACGTAAAGTTGGGCATAATAACGTCAGAAAAGAACCCCAAGCGAATGGCTGTTCTTTGAAAACTCCATGAGTTCGTGGACAAATCAATATTCAAGCAAGGGGATGTCCCTGACTGCTTAAGCCGATTTTCCAAGAAATTGTTGTGACTTTTTAGTACGGGTGGAAGTAGCCATGCCTGTATTTGGACTGCATGGGCTATGTCTAAATATGGGTATGATTTCTATGCCTATATTAGGGCAATGTGAATTGTACCTTTATAAGGGCATGAATCGGGAAAATTTCTCTCGGGTCCTAAAACGCTGCACAACACCCACACCACTTTATTATGTTCGACTTTACTAAATACTAAGTATTCAAAACATATCTAAGCATGATGTGTTAATAACCCCACCCGAAAATACATAACAATGCATTCGAAATGGTTGTACACGAAAATGAGCAATTGTGCTGTACGCATTTTAAAAGCAATGTTTTCATTCAAAGCATATAATATGACATTGGAAATGCTATACAAATGAATCACGAAATTACGTTTATGAAATGGCTCTTAAATACAGACAAAAAGGTCGAGACCATTCCATAACAGAATATATATATATAAATTGTTTTGGTTGTGGACAAGGTCAAATATTGTCACTTGGAAGTTTTTCACAGAATTCATGTTCTCTATGACTAGTTCTACTTTAAGCAGATTACTTTGTGCCCCAAAAAAAAAAAGTTCAATTTTTGGAAAAAGGTAAAATTGTAGAAAAATAGAGTTCCAAATTTTGAAGTTTTGTTTTGAAAAGTGAAGGTCGAATACAGAGTCCATAGAATGCTGTGTGCTAATTTCAAAAGTCAGTCTCATTGTTTGGAGAAAACATCAAATCTTCTAAGCTGGTAAAGAATTTGTCTACCACAGTAGGTGAAAGTTGGACTACTTCGTTAAGTAGACCGATTGCACAAAAATGTGAAGCATCGTCGTCAGCGTCAGCCGCATTAGCAATGTTCGCAGGAGATGGAGATGGTACCTGTGTGCCTGTCGTTCCATTTATCTCACAATCAGCAGTTTGCATCTGTGAGACCTCAATGAATGCCATCATCAGGATAGGTAGCTGCTGAGGACAACACAATGCATGGGCCGTTACCGAACCAAGCAAGGTGTCAACATCCGTTGGCAGGACTGATGGGAGTGTCAGACAGATGTCCAGCACGCATTCTTCTCCACATAGCAGGCATTGTAGAACAGGTAAGATGCAATCTTGCCAGATTGGTCGGAATAATAGAAAACACGGGGTATTCAGATCTCTTAAACGAGCCAAGCCCAGAATCTGTATCAAGCGTTCACAACACTTCATTGCCAGGAGAGTGTTCTCCAAGGTGATCTGAGCGTCGTTGGTGAGTTGACTTGCCATATTGAAGCAGAAGGAACAAAAAGAGTATTCCTGCTACGAGTCTCAAAATGAGAGGCAGGCAGCCAAATATAGAGTGCACGATGTTTGGAAATATGTCGAGGACTGCTTCAAAAGGTCTTAACAGTCCCGAAAAAACTGTCTTAAATACATGTACAATAGCACTGGTATTCAGACATGTTTAAGATACGACCCAACATTTCCACGAAATGTGTAGGGCAGTTTGTGGATAAAAGGGCATGTATCTCTGTAGAAGACCTTGCAACTTGTAGTTCATACGTCTCTTTGGACGTGGTCAGTGGCACGGTTTTTTGTAAAAGAATGGCTTTCATTCTGCGTAAAGTATCAATTCGTATAGAAGAGATGTTCAGTGAAGGCCATAATGGCGACTCCCCGTCTGTCTTAGTTTTAGGAAACAATACTTGCATACAAGTTACCCTGGCTGACACAGTTACAAGATAGGCTATTCCTGGCAACATGCCACAGCAGCTGTGATCATTCAACATAATATAGCTTCCATTCGAAAGCTGACTAAAAATTGGATCTATCACTGCAGCTGGAGAACCTTGCAGGTGGCAGGATAAGTTGGTCGAAGAACCGTCACAGGCTCTGTGTAAGTGAATACCCTGACATAAAAGTGTACCGCTTAGTGCGCTTTTGCAGTTTGTACCACTAAGAAATACTTATTTTTCCACACTCCAACATCTGTGTGTATAGGGTAATTCCCAGGTTGACTTGATGCCTTCTTTACCCAACCTTTCATATACTCCTGCTGGTATATGTTTCAAACAATATTGAAAATGGAAAATTGTTCCATGTATTAGTCATTCTGTTGCTGGCTTCTCAGAAACAGTTAATGGTAATCTTGCCAGTTTTTCAATGCTCAGCACCGTATTGTCTGCTCCTATTTGTGCCAAAGTGATTTGTTTATCTGTAAGGTTAAATGCAGAAAACAATGACGTGGTGTTGATTAGACGCCATGGCACATATCCAGACCGAAGATTTTGTAACGTCCAGCCTAAAAACATTATAGAACACAATTATGACTGTCCATCTTTTAACATGAGCAAGTCCTGTTCCATTATGTCTATGGCAGAGGATACTATGCTGTCCAAAGAATGAATTCTGGATTACAGAGCCGTAAACCCATTGTCAACTACAGAGAGAGATTTCTCTAAATGAATACGATCAATTTCTCGTATTCGTTCTGCAGTCTCTGCTTGTGTCGCTTTCCAAGCTTCATTATAAATGGCATATATACCAGCATATATAAAACGTTTATGACGCGGTTTTGCAGGTCCTTGTAAGAAGTCCCTTATATCAACACCATCTTTAGGTAAAGATAAGTGTTGTTTTACCTCTGTTAGTGTGGACTTTTGTAGCCACTCAAGGCACAGTTTTCCTACACTGTATGATGGTACTATCTCTGGATGTTGTCTTTGAACATATCTTGGATCTGGCCTAGTGAATGTAAACCCTTGTGTCTTGTTCAGGAATGGAATCTATCTTGACAGTTGTTTGTGTCTGTGGACCAGCTTAACCATTTTTTCCAATCAGGATCAGTTCTGTTTTAAAGTAAAATCATTTATACGTCGACCATCCCCTCTGAAGTGTTCTTACTTTCAGGTGTAGGTATTGACGGTTTGTTTAAATCTTTTATCTTAGCTAAGCCAAGACAAGATGTTTGTTGAACAGTCATTTAAAAACATTATTTGTTCAGGGATGATGCAGGCTCTAAATAAAGCTTCTAATCCCTGCACCTGCCAGTCTTTTGTGCCCCAGACAGTTTTCATCTCAATGTTGTCATTCCAAAAGTCAAAGCCTAAAGTAGACAATAGAGCATAAAAGGCCACATAATACATTTGCTTAGCATTGGTCAACATACTTTTCATTCCTGTCTCATTAACATTTTTAAACTAAAAGTTTTCTGGATTTGAGATGTTAAAACCTGGGAAGTATGGACATTTTTCATAGAATGTTTTTGAGCTACCCTTTGGTGGCGTTGGACAGTGTTCCCATTGATTATAAAGTATAAACCTTTCTAGGGTTTGCAGATCTATGCAAGAAATGATGACCATAGTGATTATAACAATACATTTGTTCATAATCTAATAAACCTTCTAAGTATTCATGTTTTGTAAATTTTGCAGACATCTCCAAGTCTAACATCATATTATTAACAGTTTGAAAGTCCCAATCATCAGAAAATGTGCTGGGTGAAACAAAGTCACTCAAGGAAACCTTGAATTGATGTAGAATCTTCAACAGCTCTGCAGAACCGAAGATGTCATAATCAGTTCTGTCCCAGGCTATACCACCAGGTATAGGAACGGCTGTGATGTTCACTGATGACAAGTCTCTTTGTTCACAATGAGATGATTTGTGTGGCTTCAGGAGCAAGTTGATGTTCTTACTTGCTGTGTCCATTTTACTATATCTTCCATTTATCAGCATTCCCAAAGTTAATACAAGAGTCAACCAAAGTAGGAGACAAAATACGCCTAGCACAATCCAAAGTTCAACCCATGGTGAAACCAGATACGTTTTTTCAAGTTGATGAAAAAGTTCTGTTACTTATTCTTTAAAAGTTTTATTTGCTGGTGTCGTTTCAGGCTCACTGGGTTCCTCGGAAAACGTATCAAAGTTAATGAAATAGCCAGATGCTGTTCAGGATTAGTTGAAATCACTAGAGCTACCGGATCTTTTGTCATATTTGTATAGTCAGATGCTATATCATTGTAGACCGGCGTTTCTTGACAAACTGTTATTTGGGTTTCAAGAGGTACAAGTTCTATGGCTTTGTTGCATAGTCCTTCTTTTTGCACTGCAGATTCTTCAAAGGTGATGAGTCTCTCAGTTTGAACCTCTTGGATAGTAGCCAAATTTGGTCGTCCGCTACATCTTTGGAGTCCACTTGGCCTACTACTTATGATCGGCCACATGATGTAGTTTTACCAGGTCGATGGACACAAACCTGTTCTCCTTTCTTCTAGCAAGGGGCGTGGATTGCTAGCACAGGTACGGTTGTCTGTAAGAAGGCCCAAATTCCTTCTTGTCTGCGATCTTTTCTCTAACTAGATCCCCAATCTGTGGAATCCAGGCAGGCCTTGCTGGGACAGGTGGTTTTTCTTCAGTGGTTGTTGGCTTCTGCAATGTGTTGCTTTGACTTCTTCGTGTTTCATTTAAGTCCTGCAAAACTGCCCAACGGTCTTTGATATCAAAGGGTTTTTGTTCTACCACTGAAGTGTGATGATCAAGGTCTTCAACAATCATTCTAGTTCCAAAAAAGGATTTCATATGGAGTGATTCCTCCAAGACAACTTCTTGGCAGTTTGTTTAGACTACGTTGGACACTTAATAGATGTTTGACCCACCCGTCACTCGAGCCTAATACCCTAGATTGCTTTATGTCCCGTTTTTCTCTTTCCAATACAGAATTTCCCTCAGGATGGGATGGAATAGAATACCGCAATGCAACGCCCAGATGGCCATGGCCTCCTTGTAAGCTCGAGAGCTAAATGCAGGACCCTGGTCAGAATGCAGTGTGCCAACTGCGTATGTGCCCGATAAAGACTCACAAATCTTTTATAACATTTCGGGCATCAGCCGAGCGCTGAGGCCACATCCAAATAAATCTTGAGCATGAATCCACTGCGACCATGATATATTTATAGTTGCCATCACTCTGTAAGGGACCACAGTGGTCCAGGTAAACGCAGGCTAATGGTTTATCCAAAATTAAAAGGGGCGTATGCGCAGGACGTTTCACTGTTGAAACCTTCATCTTTTGGCAGATTTCACATTCCAAAACATAATTTCTGGTCTGTTTCTTCATTCGCATTCACCAGTATCTCTGTTTTAATACGACACTGTGGCGGACTGACCTGCGTGTGCAGAGGCAAGCCCTTCATGTGCTGCTAAAATTAGTCCTAATCTATGTTCCATGTTTGGTATCACCCTATCTCCCACTCCAGGGATTCGAGCAAAAGGAACATTATTCGCATCAGTTATATACGAGTATTTCAGTGGAAAGCCTTTTGGTAATGTTTTACCGCTATCTTAGTTGGAAGTGGTGACAGCCTGCATTATTTCGCCGTCTATTTTCGTTTTTGAATGAGTGATTGCAGCTACGGAAGCCGTTTGCACAGCTGCCTTTGCGGCTTCATCAGCCAATGAATTCCCGGCAACGTGAATGCCATCACGTTGATGACTCAGTGTATGGATCACATGAGTTTTTTGTAGTTCTTTCTGTAATTGAACTGCTTGTTCCCAAAGCAATTTATGCTTGATTGTGCCACCTTTTGCGTCTTTGAAACTGTTAGGAATCCAGTTCTGCAGGTAATCATTGTAAGATTGAACGCAGTAATAAGAATCGCACACTATGAGTGTGGGGAATTCGCGATCGGTATTTTCAAG
Source organism: Lissotriton helveticus (assembly GCF_964261635.1). Lineage (NCBI taxonomy): Eukaryota > Metazoa > Chordata > Amphibia > Caudata > Salamandridae > Lissotriton > Lissotriton helveticus. The sequence continues at coordinate 1,079,169,040 of NC_136063.1, read as the reverse complement.
CGCCATCTTGAATGCCTGTAGTTCAGCTCGCTGAGCTGTATAATCTCCGAGAGATTGCCTTTTTTTGACCATAGGTCAGAATTTACCATCGCGCCAGCGTCCTTTAACAATCGCACACGCAGCACTATAAGCCTGTTTACCCCCAATTGCGGGCTGTGCTGATCCGTCTTCATAAATTATACATTCGTACTGTTCTAGAGGCAGAATTTCAGAAGGCAGAGAACATTCTTGTTCGTATTGTAGAAATTCTTGTCTTTTCAAGTATGGGTCAAAAACGTATTCAACGTCTGTTGCAGCAAGAGAATTAACCCATTGTATCCATCTTGGATGTAAAGCCTTTGCATTCGAAATGCTTGCTTTCGTCACTGCCTCTAAGGCAGGTACAGGTGTAACAACCATTATGCGTTTTCCCTGTGCGTGGGCACTCTCTTTTGCTACTGCAGTTTGAACCTCTGTCAGAATTTTTTCTGTAGAAGTGAATTTCATTTCAGCTTGTGTGTACAAGTATGATTTAAAAGCTATTGGTACTTTTTCTCCTTCATTGAAGGTTAAGTACGTGAATCCGCATCTTCCTGGAATGATTTGGATTACAAGGTTGCGCGGGTTTGCAAAAGTGCTGTTGTTAGCATGTCTGTTTGTACTGAACGCAACATTTCTGTGTGTTTTTGAGTCCAATTAACTGTTTTGAAATCAGGTTTGATTAAGTTGTCGAGAGGTTTAACCCTTTCTGCATAATTTAGAATGTAAGTTCTTCCAAAATTTAGGAAACCTAGTATCAACTGCAAGTTTTTCATCGTTTTCGGAGGTTGGAGTAGCGCACACTTCTCTAAAAAGTTCGCTGCCAGGCTTTTGCCTTCACTTGATAACTCATTTCCCAGAAAAAGGAAATTGAGGTGGGCAATTGTCGATTTCTTAAAATTGAATTTATCCCCATCAGAGGCTAAGCCAAGTATTATGGCTCTGTTCAAGTGCCTGTCCAAGTCATCGTCTGTTAGATAGATGTCATCGACATAAGATAATGCCTCATCATCATAAGTTTATAGTAACTCTGTTACTCTGGCTGAAAATAACCCCGGACTATTCTTGAATCCCTGGGGGAGACGACAGAAGTGACGCTCTGTCCCCATATTTGAGAAAGCGGTCAAATACCTGCTTTCAGGTGCAATATTTTGACAAAAAAACCGTTAGAAATATCTAATGTTGTTTTATATTTTTTACGCACAATGTTATTCGTTAGTGCTGCACTGTGTGTATTTTGTACTGCAAAAGTTTTGCAAAAAGAGTTTAAGGGCCATATGTAGGTAAATCCCAAATACCGTTTCTTAAATACTGAATTTTAACGAATTTTACCGAATCGGTATTAAGAAATCGGTTTTTGGGATGTAGGTAATAATTCGGTAAAATTTACCGAATCGGTACAAGTCGGTAAATAAATACCGAATCCCCAACACCGATCGGTAAATACAGAATCGGAAAGTACCGAATCGGTAAATTCCGAATCAGTAAATACCGAATCGGCTATTTAAAATCAGAAAATACCCAGGATTCAGCCAATCAGGTGCAACCACCCCTCCTCCCGACCAGGAAGTGGCCACACCCAGGCAGGTGCAAGCAATCAGAAGCTGCTAGAGAGGCTGTGAGAGCAGAGCCTGTGAGCCACTTGAAAACTTTACTACTAGGAAAGTGAAAAAATGGCAAGCAAAGACACAGAGAGTGAAGTTGCAGAGAGGAAGAGGAAGATCAAATTCAGCACCATGGAGCTGCAGGTCCTGGTGGAGGAGGTTGTGAAGGAGCACAATAAATTGTTTGGGAAGCAGTCCCTGCTGGTGGAAGAATCTGCCAAAAGGAAGAATTGGCTGGCAATACAGTCCAAAGTTAATGCCATTGGAGTAACCACACGGGAGATTGACGACCTGAAGAAGAGGTGGAATGACCTCGGGAGCTTGACAAAGCGCAAGATGGCTGAGCTCCACAAACAGGCAAACCTGGCTTGAAGAGGGAAGAACAGGGCACCTGCCCTGACTGAGCTGGAGGAGCTGGTGGAGTCTACCATCGAACCAGACAGCGTCTGTGGACTGGGAGATGCAGACAGCTCAGCCCGAGCTTCCACCAGAAAAGGTAAGAAGCATGCACAGCAATCACCCTCACCCCATCCCCTTCCCTCTCCCCTTCCCCTAAGTGGTAGTGTTAACCCCACTCCAGTACAGGTAGGAACATACACCAGCAATGCATTATGGGAGATGTAGTCAATGAAATATCTACCATGTCAGACAGCACACCAAACAACAAGGCATGCAACACACATCAGTGATAATCAAGCTGAGGCAATAGCAACAGTGTTTCAGAGATATGAATTTAATTGTATAAGCAGGGCTGCAGGACCACAGAGCTAATGTACGGATTTCTGTCCACAGGCGAGACATCTCGCAGGCGTACCAAGGAGAAGGAAGGCAGTGCACCACAGAGGAAAGACTCACAGGAGGCGAGTACAAGTGCAGGGAATACCACCCAGGAAACTGCAGTACCACCAGCACAGCCAGCCTCCCAAGATCTTCCAGCGTCACTGCAGCTGCAGGCCTCCCCAGAGCATTTTGGCTCCCCTCTACTCCTGTCCTCACCTGAACTGCTTGCGTCACCTTCTGTCACAATATCTGCAGTTCAAAAAAGCAAGAGGCATGTAGTTGCCACACTAATAGAAATGGAGTCATCAGCAGGAGGCACGGTGGGGAGTGAAATATCAACCGTGGCCGGTGAGGACAGCACTGTCACTCAGCAGTCCAGCGCCGAGGGGGCCCGCACAGGTGTCAGACGCCGCCGGGCCAGAGACAGCAGTGAATTGCCACATGGTGAGGGTCCCAGTGTCTTCTGTGGCTTGGAGAGTAGCATGGTGAAAGTACAGCACATGCAGGGGAAGGCCATCCAGTTGGTGCAACGCCAGATGAGGCACCTGAATGAGAACATGACAAATATAGAAAAGGGTATCAGCTCAATGGCGGAGGGGAGTAGAGAGAAGGCTGTGGGCATGCGAGAGATGGCTGCGGGAATACAGGACATGTCCCAGTCTGTACTGCTCTTGTGCAGCAAGCTTGACCAGGACAGGGCAGCAAGGTGGAAGGAAAGGCAGTGGGCAGAACGACATACAAGGGCAGTCAACCGCCTGGCCACTGCCACTTCCCTGCTTTGCAGGCGATGTGTAAACATGCATGAGGGACTGGCACACAGCAGCAGTGAAGTCTCCAGAGGCCTTGTGAGGGTGACAAGTGCTGTTGAGGTGCTGCTGACTGTGCAGTCGGCACATACTGTTGCTCTGGATGTGGGTGAGAGTGAGGAGAGCACCAGTAGAAGCAGCATGACAACCCCCCTATTCCTGACACACGGAGGAGCAGCAGGCTCCATGGGGCTGCCACTGCCCACGCGCCCAGGGAGGACAGCCAGCCAATGTCATCCGACACTGGTAGATGTGGCCACAAAAACTGATGCTGCCCACACTTCCTGACATGGAATGGGTGAAGTAACCCAGGACTTCCAGAATGGATGCCATACAATTGGTCTGCACATATGTGAGAAGTTGGCCTGATGTATGATGTTCACTATTCTACTGAGCACCTTGTATCAGTCCAAGCAACCCTTATGGTGAGTGGTTGTAAGTCAACCTTATAGACAAGCTATCCTAGGGGTAGCATAGGCCTAAGCAGTCTTAGGCTTAACTCAAGAGGGCATGTGAAGCCAGCTGTTTTACCATATGCAATCCTGTAATACCAAATGAAAGGACACCACACAAGTTATATATTATTAAAATATATGTATTTATTACTAGAATAATCCTCTGTACTCTTTATGAGGGCAGAGGCACAAGCGTTTAAACAAAAGCACAGTTAAAGATACAAAAGTTGCACAATTATGGATAGGCCCGGTGGCCACTCAAACCATATATTAAAATAGTGGTATAAGAACCACTTTACGAACAATGGTAAGGCCTAGGGCCTTGGGAATCGCTGGGACTACACTGGATTAACTGTGGTTAGGACGGGGGTAGCCCGCGGGATTCGGGTGCAGGGCTAAACGCACACGCATGCACCAATGCAAAGTCAATGGTGCGTAAAAATTACAAAGGGATGTATGACGTTACAACGCATACTTTTACAACGCCTACCTTTACATCGCAAGTTTTACAACGCATAAAATTACAACGCGTAATGCTTTTGGGCACTGGATAGTGAATAGTTTAATTTACTATTCCAACTCCAGTCCCCGTGGATAGTAAGGAAGGTGTTGGATAGTAAATTAAACCTATTCCCTATCCTAGAGCGCCCCCCAGCGCTATGCGTTGTAATAGTTTGCGTTGTAAAAGTTGCGTTGTAATGGTAGTTCGTTGTAAAAGTTTCGTTGTAAAGGTTGTATACCGTTACAAAGTTACTGCTTTGGAAGTCTTCCGACTGGACTAGAACTTAGCCACTTTAAACTGGGACACTAGTGGTCTAAACCACTACAGGAGCACCGGTGTTTGATCGTTAACTCACCCACAGCAAGCAGGTGCATAGGTGCCAAAGTGTGTCGGGTTTCATCGTGGAGTTCTATGGAGCCTGGAGATGAAGATGCTGCAGGCGGCCAGGAGAGAAGAGTCCGGTTGGATACAAGGGTGGATCGAAGATGTAGAGTACCTGAAAGCAGAGGGGACAGAGTCTGGGTCACTAGCCAGTGACCAGGATGGAACCAGGAAGGAACCAGGCGATGTCGGACGCAATCAGGTGGTTGTCGAGAAGCTTGTCTCCGCTGCCACGTGGACTTGGGGGCATCGAGGATGACCAGGAGTGGATCACGAGCTGTCCCACAAAGACTCTCGCTGTCAGCGGTGTCGGCTTCCAGATCGGAGTCAACAGGCCTTGGTAAATGCAACCCACGCAGGATTTGAAGATTGCTTCTTACTCGGACCAGCAAGGTCAGAGATGCTGCTCCTTTTCAGGGGAGCGAGGGCCAGTCTGGAGCAACCAGACTAGTAGAGTAGTTTCAAAGATTCATCATCGTGTAGGCCACTAGCTAATGGGCAAGTGACCGGACAGATGCGTTGAGCAGAAAAATGCAAAAAGGCCCCACGCAGCACTCAATAAGTGTGGAGGGGTGATCTTCGGTGCACGAGTTGCTCGGGGATGAGGCTTCCCAAACCTCAATGCACAGCTTCGAGGATGCCTTGAGAGCTGCACGGTCAGCACTTTGCAGTCTTTTCAAGATGGCCGGTCCCACATCTCATGTCGCCTCCACGGGTCTCAGCTTTGCTGTGGCTGTGTATCGGGCTGTTGGATGTCTGGGAATCTGGTTCTTGTTGATCTCTGTTGCTCTAGCTCCGGCGGAGCTGCAACAAAGCAAACTGTTGGGCGCTGGATGGTGCCTGTTTGCACAGGGTGGTCACTCCTTGACCACAAGGGAGATTCTTCAGTCTTCCACGTCGAGTGGGATGTCGAAGGGTCCAGAGTTTCATTTCAAAGTTTCAGTCAGGATTATCTAAAGTCTATGGGCACAGCTCCTACCTTTATTCCAAATCAAGGGGATGGATAACCTTCTAGGTCCCTCCTATGGGTGGGACCCAGGAAGGGGGTGGTTACACCCCTTTCCCTTTGTCCAGTTTCACACCAGAGCTGGGGCTGGAGTGCCCCAGCACTGGTTTGAACTGGGCTATGCATGAGGAGCCTTGTGCCCCCCAGGCAGTGTCTAGTTTCACTCGCCCTGCCTGCCTCAATCCACTATCTCCTGTCTGGGGTGGTGTAACACCTCCCTGTGACAGGAAACCTTTTGTCCAGGCCTCCCCTGCCGGAGTTTCGGTCAGCAGCAGGAGGCCAGACTCGTGTCTGTGGCAGCAGCATCCATTTTGTGATGCTGAGGCTCTGGTTAGATTTAACTGTGTTTAAGTGAAGTAACATGTCGTCTCCCTCTAGAAGGGTGGACTGCTACCCCCGTCGCCAGAACTGGCGAGGGGCTAGTATTCCAAAGTGTATGACACCTTACACGACATGTTTTTTGATAAAGCCAAACCAAAGGTAGCAATAACAGCGAGGATTATAATGCACTTAAGAGTATATGGTATGGCAACACCCTGCAACAGCTATAAGGACATGGTTCCGAAAGCTGCAGACAGGCTCAGCTCATGCTAGAGCACCATCTCACATAAAACCAAGCACTCTGCCTCCAGGATTGTTAAGGCCTGCCATAGGAGTGACTTATAGGTGCATATGTGTCCAGATATAGGTTTAGACATAGGTATACTATATCTAAGCAAGGGGTGATTACACAACCTTGCCCCAGCTGAGTGATCAGCCAGTTGTGTCAGTTTGGATGGCCAGCCAGGGGTGGCAAAAGATATGCTGCAGCCCCTGGTAGGCCTTGGGTGCACCTATGCTCTGGGTACCTATAGTACACTGTACAGGGGCTGATAAGGTGACCCAATCCCAATTGTTTATGCACCTAGGGTACATGGAGTCCATTTTAAAGAGAGAGCAGATAGCCTGGGACCCTGATTAGCAGGATTCCAGGCCAACTAAGTCGAAAACCAGCTAAACACAAGGCAAAAAATCTGGGGTAACCATAGTCAGGTATCCACCCTCCTACAACATAGGTTCCTTTGTGTACTGGCGTAGTGGCAAAAAGTTAAACTACGTTGTGTACATACTGCACCTGGCCGTGTCTCCTTACTTACTTAGAAGTAGTTGCGTGTGATCTCTGCCCGTCTCTGTCTCCCATCTGTTGCTGGCGCCACTCCTGCTGTGTTGGGCTCAGGCTGTGCACATTCATTATCGTGGTCCTCATAATCACTTAATTCCACTTCTGTTCCTTTCTTAGTAGCAAGGTTATGCAACATTGCGCACGTTGCGATGATCTTACAGCAGATGAGGGGTGAGTAATGACGTGCACCTCCACTTTTGTGGAGGCAGCGGAACCTGCTCTTGAACAGTCCAAATGTGCGCTCCACAACGTTGCGAGTAGATTTGTGTGCCACTTTGTATCGTCTCTCACTCGGGGTTGATGGGTTCAGGTAGGGTGTCAGGATGAACGAGCGGACGGCATATGCGCTATCACCTATGGGGAAATGAGAGAGCCATTAATCACATTTGCAACAAAACCTACATCTGCAATATCTATCAGGGTGTGTCACAGTGTTTTACCTAGCAGGTATCCTTCTCCGAATTCCCCCGCTGTCAGGCGTGTGTAGATCCCACTGTTCTGAAAGATGTAGGAGCCGTGGGTGCTTCCTGGGAATTTGGCCATGATGTCTGTGATTATGTTGTTGGCATCACAGATTACCTGCACATTTATTGAGTGGGTGGACTTTTTGTCCCTGTAAATGTATTCCTGTGGCTGCAGGTGGGCAGATTGGGATGTGTGTGCCATCAATGCAGCCAATCACATGTGGGAAGTTTGCCATTTGGTAGAAGTCAGTTTTGGTCTTTAACAGTTCTGCATGTGTGTCAGGGAAGCTGATGTAATCATGCATTCTCTGCATCATGGCCTCCAGGAACTTCCTGAATAAATGGGACAGGCAACTCTGGGACACCCCACCTATCACAGCTATCACCACCTGGTAACTGCCAGATGCAAGGAGATGTAGGCTACAGAGCACCTGCACATGTGGTGGTATGGCATGTGCCCTTGGTGTTGGGTGCTCCAGGAGTGGATGCAGGTCCCTTATCAAGTCCAGGATGGTGTTGGGTGTAGCCTATACCTTTCATGGATCTCTGCCTCAGTAAGTTGAAAGAGTGTGATCCGCTGTCTGTAGACTTGCTCCTCCCGTCTCCAGATTCTCTCTCCTGCTGCCTTGCTATCACATAGAATGCCGCCATTCTGGTCACACTGTTGCATTTTGGGGCCTATTTTATGGCCTGCACCTGGTTACCACCTGCTTTCAATCCATGGTAATTACCGACTCTTAATTACCGAATTTCCTGCAATTCGGTATTTTAGAAGTTACCTACATCTCAAATCTCATCTTTACCGTTTCTTATTTACCGATTCAGTAAATAAGAATTCGGTAATTTCTGGTTCGGTAAATATGAATCGGTATTTACCGATTCATATTTACAGAATCCTTAATTTTGGCATCCTACATCTCGAAGGCCTAAATACCGGTTGGTAATGGCTAATTTACCGAATTTCGGCCATTACTGACCGGTATTTAGCTACCTTCATACGGCACTAAATGTCTGTAGTCCAAAACTAGACAATATGTATTGTCTGGTTTGGAGACAGGAAACAAAGGATTTGTCATGGACGAGGTGCATGTTTCAATCACCCCTTGGTATTCAAGTTGATCTAATATCTCCCTGACATGTTTTTTAGCTTCTTGCTTAACTGGATACTGCCTCTGTGCAGTTGGTTGAGTTTTTAACTGGATTTTATGGTGAGGAGAATCCTACATGATTTTTATACAATGCTGGAGCTTGGGCTACAGCCCATTTTCTGGCATATGTGTATTTTAAGTGAATTGGAATATGATTCAAGAATGCTGGCATAATGGTGTCTTCGCCATGTGGGCCCTCCCTGACAAATTTTGGTGGCCAGTCTTTTTCAGCTAGAAGAATGTTATAACCCTTAGAGTGCTTCTCCCAAAAGAGTGCTCTTATTTCCCTAGTTATGTCCCCCTCCATCTGGAGCGTTATTTCATATAACCTATGATCTACCTCATTTATGTTTTGTGTATATGGCTTATGATATAAGTCAAGCCGCAACTTACCTCTTAACGCAAACTGCACATGTGTTATGAATGTATACCATCTACCTCATATCTGTTGTTCTTATAAGTGTTAGCATATTTGTTAATCTGTAACTTACTTTTTATGTTAAGATCTCTGATACCCACGGGTCTTGTTCGCGCTATACAAAACTTTATAATAAATAATAAATAAATAAATAAACCTATGAGGTACACTAACCCTGGTATCGGCAGTTTCAACTTGGATGTACTCATTCAAGTCCACTGTCTCCAGATGATCCTCTAGGATCCTGCGAGCTATGGTGACTTCTGCAGTGCTGTCTAGCATTGTCTGGGCCCACTCCCCGTTCTTGAGTTTTGTCCTCAAGATCCTCGGCATGTCTGATTTTTAGACCCGCTACCTTCTTCTTGGTGAATTGGGTTTTCTTTTTTTTGTGGAACGTGTTGATCGTCTTTGGACTTCACGCGTTCTTCCTTGTGTTCTGACCGTCCTCTTCTTTCCGATTTCTGTGAGGAAGTCTGAAAGGTACGTGAGGAACGTGTATCAGTATTTTGATATCTATCAGGTTTTCTCAAAGTATCCCTGATCCTGAGGTTATACCTCTTTTCGGAGGGCTCCTTTTAGAGAGACCTTCCTTGGGACTGAAGTTTGTTAGAAGTTTGTTTAGTATTCTCCCACTTCTTTTTAGGAGTAGTGAGAGTGTTTTTAATAAAAACCTTTTCAGAACTTTCAGTTAGTTGGGGCTTAACTGGTTTCCTACCCAAACTATCTCTACCTAGTTCTTCATAGGATTTTTCAATTATTCTGGCCAGTTCATATGGCTGCTCAGTTATATCAAATTCTCTTATTTTTTGGCGGATCGCCACGGATGCTGCTTCACCTTTAATATTAGCTAATATTATAGCTGAGACCAGTTTGATATCTTTTAGTAATTTCATACCCAGATTTAAAGCAGGCTCTGCGCCGTATTCATTTTGAATCTGTTGCAGGACGTCTGGTATTTCTACCATAGATGGAACACCATGAATTTTTGTGTAGATTGCAGCAAAGACTGTACCCCAAGTGTCGCAGTCTTCCAGGTGTGGTGCAATCCCCATTGGTAAACAGATTGTTAGAATTCTGTGTTTCTCATGAGGTGTACTATCAGGAAACACTGCCTTGATTTGAGTAATTGTTTGAGCTATCCAGAATGGAATTTGTTCCCTTTTTTCAGACCATTTACCAATGACTGAATATATAGTCTGTGGTGTAATTTTGTTTGTGTTCCCCTGGTGAGGGGTGTGTTGTGGAATCCTTATAGGAGGTTGGACTGTTAGAGTGTGCATGACATATTGAACCAATTGTCTATGTATTTTGATTAGTTGTTTTAGTTGAACTGATAGTTCTGCACCTGACATTTCTTCAATGGCAGGATGTGGTGTATAGCTGGCTAGTACCGGCCATGTTTCTCCTGGTCTAGCTAGTGGACCGAGCCTGGTAATGTGATTTTGATGTTGTAGGGCGTCTTTAAACGAGAGCGCATGCTCTTTGTAGGTTAATGGAATTTCAACATCCTTGAAAGGAGTGTATTCCGTTGGATGTTCCTATACTTTGTAAAAGTGGAACACATGTGTTACTGGATTTGCTTCAGTGAAGACAATCCATGAATAGAATACCTCTGTCTGCCGATAATCATGTGCCTCTATGACAAAAATTACCCTACCACCTCTTGATGATAGGCCATTTGTTATAAGCTTTATAGTGATGGGTTTCCTTAAGTTTTCCGGGATGACTATAGCATCCGCGTCGTCTTCATTAAAACCTGTAACGTCTAAGCCAGGTTGGGCTGCAGCTGCTGCTGCTCCACCGGTTGCATTGTTATCGCCGTTAAGCGACATTGTTTAAATGAAAGTTTTGCTGAGCAAGTTTCAAAGAAACAAAGATAAGGTGCCCAATATTTTGGAACACTGTTTCTTTCAACATTGAACAAACCAAAAACTAATACATACATTTTCGTCCTACTCAGTTATGGCGGATATTATCCTTTTACCCACTTGGAGTGTTTTATGGGAAGAAGGGGTCTCTGTGAAAAGCACGACTGAGTTACTCTAGTATCTAGCGTTAAATTTGTGCCTTACCAAACATTGGGCGCCATGTAGTGTAGTTCCTATATTCCCAATAGGCTCTGTGCATTGGAATAATACATCCTATAGATTAGACGTAGGACTGAGGTCAACTAGGTTTCAATCGAATATATTAAACTTAATAGTGAGTGCCAGCTAGCTCAGAGGTCACTAGAAACTTTCTCGAATGCACAAGGAGGGATTCATTTCTGACAACGGCATAAACATGACAACTTTGTTTCCCAAGAATAAACGTATCTTCAGAGTCGTGGAAACAATATTTAGATATTTTACTCAGTCAATCGTGCATGCTTCGTTTCACCAGAGGTGCAGAGAAATAGAGAGACCGGATTTTTCAATAAAAGGATTTATTGAACAGCGTTCTTTCTCATGCAAGTAAAGTGAACTGCTACAATCGTAATACAGGCTGCAAAGTATAATGCGTACAGCGAGAAGAGTATTATAAAGTATGGTTTCTAAGCCATAAGAATACATACATAGATAACAATGGCTAAAAATACTCAACTGGTGCTTCTAAAATACGCCTAACCCAATGTACCTAACCTAAGTCTAGTACCTGGGAAGAAGTAAGCGGGGTGTAGTATAGGTTTAGTATTCTTTGCCAAGAGTCTATAGAAGATTTCTCTTAGGGTCTAATCAGCTCCATACCTTAGTTAGAATGAAGGAGGTCTGGTATCTCTTGTCTCGGACTCGATTTCCCAACACCCTCCAAGGAGAGCTTGGAAACACTGGAGCTGGATTCTCAGCAAGAGAAAGGACAGCTTCTTGATGAGTGCGTCAGCTGAAGGGTCGGCTTCCTTCGGTACTTGCTGTAGCGAGCTGCGCCGGGCAAGTAGATAGTCGAACTGCTCAAAACCACCGTGTGTTTGCTAGAGCAAGTGAAGGCATACTTATACGTTGAAGGTGCCTAGTTTGATGTAAAGTCGGGCATAATAACGTCAGAAAAGAACCCCAAGGGAATGGCAGTTCTTTGAAAACTCAATGAGTTCTTGGACAAATCAACATTCAAGCAAGGGGATGTCCCTGAATGCTTACGTCGATTTTCCAAGAAATCGTTGTGACTTTTTAGTACGGGTGGAAGTAGCCATGTCTGTATTTGGACTGCATGGGCTATGTCTAAATATGGGTATGATTTATATGCCTATATTAGGGCAATGTGAATTGTACTTTTATAAGGGCATGAATCGGGAAAATTTAACTTGGGTCCTAAACCGCTGCACAACAGCAGAGATCTCTAACATTTCTGCATGGGTCCTTAACTCCACTTCAGCCCAGGCTGAAGTCTCTAAATCATTGCCAAGCAAGCATTCAATAGGGAGGTCTGCACTTACCACAACTTTCTTGAGGTCAGTTACCCCTCCCCAGGAGAAATCAACAACTGCCAGGGCATGGTTGGTCCTGCCATTGCTAGCATTGGTAACTTGGTAAAGTTCACTAAGTATGATCTGTCCAGGGTCCACAAGGTCTTGTGTCACCATTATGACACTTGCCCCTGTATCCCTCTACGCCATAGCCTCTTTTTCATTTATCAAAGGCTGCTGTCTGTATTCGCCCAAGTTACTGGGACTCACAAAGGAGGACATATCCATGCCTCCATCACAGATCAGTACAGCCTGAGTTGGAACTCTGACTAGACCAGCATCCATCTCAGAATCCAGGGTTAACCCGACTACACCCTTCTGTTGAGTACCACCTTTGTGAGCTGAACTAGGGGGAACAGTTGCCTTAGCGGCAATGGTGGCTGGAGTTGAGTCTTTAGCTCTAATGCAATTACTATTCCAATGGGTATTCTGTTTACAGATTTTACACCATGGTTTCGTTTGGCCTTTCTTTTTGGATGATTAGGAATCCCCACCATTAGAAGATTTTAGGGGCCTTGTGAAGACTTCTGTTCTTTACCCTTCTCCCCACCCTTATTAGGATCTTGCTTCTTCTGGTCACCACCTTGGTTCTGTACCTTCTGCTTCACCCTGGTTCTGACCCATTTGTCTGCCTGCTTTACCAATTCTTGGGTAGAGGTCAGATCAGGGTCTCCCAACTGCTGATGCAACAGCTGATTCTGACAGTTATTAAGGATCTGCTCCCTCATAATCTAGTTGTATAATCCTGTATAATCACACAGTTTACTGCCCAGTAACCAGCCCTCCAGAGCCTTTAGTAGCACAATCAACAAAGTCAACTGAGTCCTGAGTCTGAGCCTTTTGGGTATCCCTGAACTGTATTCTATACTGCTCAGTGGTTAGGCCAATCCCATCAATAAGAGCACTCTTCAGGACTGTATAATCATCAGCATCCTCTTCTTTTACAGTGAGGAGCTTGTCTCTACCTTTGTCTGCAAAGGAGAGCCACAAGATAGTTGTCCACTGCTTCTGGGGAACTTTTGAACTTTGCAGGCCCTTTCCAGTGCAGTTATCCATTTGTGGATGTCGTCCCCACTCTGGGTCGGAGGGACAATCGTGTTTAAGTGTCTATTGTCATAAGACCTTTCCCTACCACTAGGAAAGTTGCTGCCACCATGGGACTCTAGTTCCGTCTTTTTTCTAGCTTTTTCAAGCTCTAGGAACTCCCTTTCTAAGGCTACATTTGGTCTCCTTACTCTCAGCTGAGCTTCTTCAAGTCTCATCTGTCTTTCTCTCTTCTCCTGGGAGGTGTCCCTCCTATGAGAAGAGACAGAGGTCCCTACTGATGTGTTAGAATGGTTAGATTCCTGTGAAGGAGATCTTTGCCTTCTAAGCACACTCCCAACTCTTCCTGGTGGGACAAAGACAGGGCCACCTTGGCCTTTCTCATCTCAAGTAGGAGCTGGATTGTCCAGGTCTAGGACATTGTCACCTGCCTTGTCAGCATCAGAGTCTAAGTCCTGGTGGTTTAAACCTATGGCCTCTCCTTCCTCTGTTGTTCCCCCCCCACTGCCTACCCTTTCAAGCTATGATGCCTGTCTAAAGTCATCTAGCAGTAACACCTCTATGAGACGTTGGGTGTTGGGATTTTGGCCTGTCTTCATTTTCCTCATAGTACACAGAGACCTTAAATCTTGAAAAGGGAATGTGTCATACTTGGATGCTTCTACTTGGACTGACATCTGGCAGGGACCCACTGGCTCCTGGCCTTGAAGACATAACTAGTGAGGTGTGGTGTATGCACTACCTACTCTAGTTGTTTACCTACTAAACTCTCTTGAGTTATAGAAAGGGTGTGCTTAAGCCCCTAACACACAACTCTAAGTTCAGTAGAACTCACTGTATTTAAGCTTGTATTATATGTATACCTCTAGTACCTTTAGTGGTTTTGAAATGATCAATCACTTGAGATTATCTGGTAAAACAATGGCAAGCTGGAATCCCAAACGCTGCACACCAATGTGAGAAGTTGGCCTGGCATATGCTGTCCACTATTCTAGTGGGCACCTTGCACCAGTCCAAACGACTCTTATTGATGGTAGGTTTAAAGTCAACCTTCATATAAAGCTATCCTAGTGGTAGCTGTGGAGAGCAGCCTTTAGGCTAAGTCTTGAAGGAATGTAAAGCAGCTTGTTTTACCAGTCTATAATTTCGTGAGTGACCAAATGAAAGGAGCACCACACTAGGTATATATATAAAATATACGTATTTATTCTAAATACATCCCTCTAGTCTCTTTATGAGGCTAGAGACAAAAGTACATTCAGTAAACTTAATTAGCACACAGTAAATTAGCACAATATACGTTGAGCCCTAGGGGCGTATAAAACCATATATTAAGAAAGTGGTATAAGAACCACAACTGACATAGAGACAAGGCCTAGAGCCTTTAGAACCACTGGGGCCACCAGGAACCACTCAAGGTAGTGACACAGGGGCGCCACGGGGCACACGTGCAGTGTCTGAACACAGCCGCGAATCACCATTATTCTATGGGGAAAGTCGCGGTTGGAATTTTAAAGATTAAGGACACTTAGAAGAGGACCTGGAGCAAACCCCTTTATAACTAAGAGGTTCTAGAGTCAATACCCATGGGAGCACCGGAGTACTTGAGTTACCTCACCCAGGGAAGCCGGGTGCATAGGTGTCTTTTGGTGTTGGGTTTCGTCGTTGTTTTCAATGGCAATCTGCTGCAAAGTGCTGCTGACGTCCAAGTGGAAAGTGTCCCGAGTGATCCAAGGCTGGATCTGAGATGAGAAGAACCTGAAAGCAGAGGGGGCAGCGTCTGGACCACTTGCCAGTGACCAGGAAGGCGATGAGCGGATGCCCACCGATGTTGGGTGCTTGCAGGTGAAGAAGGTGAAGCTTGATTCTTCAGCCACGAGGACCAGAAGATGTCGACGATGACCAGGTTCTGGAATTAAGCTGTCCCACAAAGGATGTTGAGTGCTGCAGTGTCGGTTTCCGGATTGGACCCAACAAGCCTTGGCAACAGCAACCCACACAGAAAGCAAAGGTTGGCATCGGTTCCGACCAGCAAGGTCTGAAGGACTCACCCCTATGGTGGGGAGTCAGGGCATGTCTGAAGCAACCAGGGAAGCCTAAAGAAAAGTAGAGTTACCTTCGAGGGGACCCACCAGTCGACAGAGCAGGGATCGCGAAGGAGCCTCGAGCAGAAATGCTAGAAGCAGGCTCATGGAACACTCGTGGAGTGTAGGCCCACAATCTGCGGTGCAGATGGTGCTCTGGGCTTGGACTACAAGTAGCCCAATGCACAACTTCGGGAAAGCTTGGAAAATTGATGCACTAGCAAATGTGCCCGGTGTCCAGGAGTTCCGGTCCCACGTCACTCGTGAGGGCTGCGGGTCTCAGCTTTGTTGGGATCTCGTGTCAGCCTCTGAGAAGTCTGGAAGTCCATGTCCTGTGTAACACATACTTCAGAGCCCGGCAGGAGCTTTGGCAATGCAGAAGGTCAAGATGCTTCTTTGATGCCTGTTTGAACAGGGGAATCACTCCTTAACCCCAAGGGAGATTCTTCAGTCCTCTAGTTGTTAGTAGTGTGTCGAAGCTCCAGGATACAGCTTTAGAGTTTTGTCCAGGTATAATCTAAAGTCCTGTTGCCAGGGGTGATGGGTCCTTTACTTATACTAAGAAAGGGGGCTGGACATAATCTATAGAGGTGGACCTCAGCAAGGCCTACCAGTGCTAGGGGTTCGCCCTTCTCTGCACAAAAGTCTTCAGACCAGAAAATCGAAGTTGGCACAGAAGCTATAATAATAAAAAGATATTTTATTAACCTCATGAGGTGGGACTACATTCACATAACACCCTTCGGTAGTGTATTAAGTAGCACAAGGAGTAGAA
The DNA here is from genome assembly GCF_964261635.1 of Lissotriton helveticus. Taxonomy (NCBI): domain Eukaryota; kingdom Metazoa; phylum Chordata; class Amphibia; order Caudata; family Salamandridae; genus Lissotriton; species Lissotriton helveticus. The sequence continues at coordinate 1,079,152,954 of NC_136063.1, read as the reverse complement.
AACCCATGGGTCTTTTATACCCACACATGAGCTCAAAAGAAGGCGGTACAAGCACACATAGGAGAGTTACATACATAAATGGTCATGCAAAGAATGCACAGTCAACAGTAAAGGAGGAGCCAACAGTTGCTGACTTTGGTAAAAACAACCTGACAGTTACAGACTAGAGTACGCTGCTACAGACTCTTCTGCGCATGTGCAGAGTAGCTGAGGCTAAGCACAGCCAGTTCTTTGAGCAAAGCACAAGGGCAAGCAGCAGTGAAGAAGGAAAAAGCACATGGCGAGCACATGGTTGACAAAATGGCTGCCGGAAACAAGATGGCTTCAGCTAAATGCTAACAGCAATCTCTGCCAAATTCCACAGATGACCCTTTTAGCGTTAGCTGAAGATATCTATAATCTAGAAGAGTCTAGGTATACATCATGTATGTCGATTCTCATCATTTCATCAATCTCTTTATCTAGTACACACTGGGCATTCATTTGCTGAACATCATGTCTGGTAGGTGTACAAGCAGTGATACAGATGGAGCAAAGCATTGGACCACATTGTATACATAGGCAACATGTCAGTAGAATTGCAAGTAATTTGCACAGCACTGTTAATAGTTTCCAGCCCCACGTAGAGACCAATGTCCAAAACCAACTGGCCAAAGTCCATGTGCCAGTATCAGGGTGAATCTCAGCAGCTATTGTGTGTAGCTTGGATATTGCATCAAAAACTGAAGGGGCATTATCTGGAATGTACACGCAACAACTACTTCCAATGATGCGACATGCACCACCTCGATCAGTCAGAACCATGTCCAGGACCATACGGTTTTGGAGCACCACAATCCTCGCAATCTACAGTTCCTTTGTGATGTTGCCAAGTGCCATAGCTGTCTGGTTGGTCACAGTTTCCACGACACAAGTCAATCGTCTGATTTTCCTGCTGTTCAAGGCAGCACCAACAACAAAGAACAGCCACATATTAAAGTCAACATATTGCTGCAGTGCGGTGTCAGTCTGATCCACCTCATCATTACTTATTGTTCTTTTGTATCTGTTCTTAGAAATGTCATTAAACAGTCGATAGTCCTTGTGATATGATGCAGGTGTCAAAAACACAGGAGGTAGCAAAAAGGACACGTAACAGACTCCAGACCATCCAACAGGTAGATGATAGTATCCCTTGTTTGCACAAATAAAGTATGTATTATGTGAAGACGTAAAGCTGCTGTTATTGGTGCCAGCAATGTTCAAAACCAAGGTACATTCGCTTCTTCGCACTGGATTTTCCCAACACTACTAACACACAAATTTGCTCTGGCTCTAGTGACAGCTATAACAAATGGTCCATTACTCTTAGCAGTTTGAGTACTTGGTTAAACATAATGTGCAGAAGCATTTCCTTGTCGGTACTCCTCCATCTCCCATTTAGTCCCTTTAGCTTGTGGATCACCTTCTTCATCAAGATAACATGCTTTATTAAGATAGTAATTTAATCTCCCTACACCCATATCAGTAATATTAGCCACTTGAGAAGCCAATAGAAGTGCAAATCAGGCTTGACAAGAGCCATTGTAGGAAAAAGGAAGAGGAATGAAAGGGGGAATCAAACAAATCTGCTTTGCTGCCGTCGCCTACCCTTTGGCTCCTGTCTGTTCCGAGAGCTGGGAAGATTCCAACCGGCACCAAACAACACTTCCCGAGACCACTGATACCGCTACCGGTCCTTCCCCGCCGCTGCAGCCTTCCATTCAGAGCACGGCCGCTGTGGGGGGGGACCGAGGGGAGCTGGGAACTACATCAACCAAGCTCCCTTGCGGCCCTGCTGAGGGACAATACGCACCAGGAGGCGCTTTAAATCGCACGTCACCCCCAGTGGAGCGGGGGAATCAATCAAATCTGCTTTGCTGCCGTCGCCTACCCTTTGGCTCCGGTCTGTTCCGAGAGCTGGGAAGATTCCAACCGGCACCAAACAACACTTCCCGAGACCACTGATACCGCTACCGGTCCTGGGCCACCCCCCTAACTTTTTGCCAATGGACTGTTGGGAGGACAACATACTTATGGCAAGGTATTACTGATAATATCATAAAACTCCGTTCCCCTAAAAGTTTTCGGTGATATTGCTGGCTTTTTAAGCCAGAAAGATACACTCTCTAGTTGGTGAGTAAATCCCTTAAATCAGACAAGCACTGATTATCAAATAATGAGAAAGGTGACCAAAATTGCTAAGATGCCTACACTACGTTCTAACACCAGACAGAAGACCGCCATACCACAGCCCCTACCTACACTCACAGCAATAGATAAGATGTTGCAACAAACTATAGGGGCAGTAGCTACGGCAATTGTCAACACTGAAAGAAGGCTCTCACTACCACCGACTATAACTATTCAAGATTTAGGAAAGAATCTTTCAGCTGCTGCAACAGATATCCCGGACATATGTTTCTGCTTTACGTCTTCTTATGCGGATCTCCCCTGCGCACAGGCACCCACAGGGACTCCTAGAGTTGCTGAGGACATTCTTACAGATTCAAATCCCCCGCCCGCTATAGAAAAGCCGAGATCAAACAATACAGGCCAGAGAAGGTTTAAAGAAACCTCAGTAAATAACAAAAAAAGGGGAAAAATCATGCTGTAAATCATAACCTGGTGACACCAATACCTAATACCACACCAGGTATACCCTGTTGGGTGGCAAATATGGTAGCTGACTTAAAGGCAGGATTGGAAGAAACTATCATTACTCACATCAAACCCCTGATGTCAAATATTGACAGACTCTCCTCTATAATAAATAATAGGGGGTAGGAATGTCAAAGCCAGCGGTTCCAGCTGGAACTCCAGTTTCGGCCGAGCAGGAAAGGGTTACACCAAATAACACACATAAGGATAAGGTAGCACCAGTTGTAAATCCCTCTACAAAAAATACTAAGATGGGTACACAAATTACTACTGCAAAAAACACCAGAGCTCCCTTATCCTCTGGCCCCACCATTACTACCCCTCAGGCTCACATTAACCAGGGAGCGGGAAAACCTACAGCTGTAAATGGCAAAATAGGTCCTAACCTGAAGGAGAGTAATAATGCGACCAAAAATATCCTGCCTAAAAATTTATCAGAGAAAACAGGCCCAGCCCGCTTCCATACTATAAATCTCCCCCCGGAAGCCCTGCCCTTCGTTGTAGTACTAACGGGGGTTCCTCCCCTAAAGGAAGGGAAAAGAGAAAACCATTTTGAGTTAAAAAATAAGTGTGGGGGGCGTGGCCAAGATGGCGACGGAGTAAGACGTCTTTGAGAGTCTCTCCGGCGCCGACCTCCGCTTAGCCTTGCCCAGCACCTGGAGCGCCGTTCGAGCGGCACCCCTACTGCCTGCTGGACAGCCCGAAGAGGCGGAGAGCGGTCCAGTGAAGAGCGCTTGGCCGGCGGGAGCTCAGAAGCGGCAAACGGCCACCCGGCGACCTGAGGCCCTGTAATCCCCGGCCCCGGGTGGTGAGACGGGCCGGCCCCACTGCATCGATTCAGGGGTGAGCAGCGGCGGAAGCCGGCCGCGCGCAAACGATTCCCCGGAGCCCCCGGTTTTGCGGATCCCCCCGACTAAGAGCACTGCCTTCGACCCTGTGGGGGCGGCGTTACCCGGGACCTCTGCTGCAGGCGGGAGACGAGTGCTGTCTGCCGAGGGCGGCAACAACGGTGGCGCGCCGTTCTCCCCCCCATCTCCGCTCCTAGCCTACCCTGGTGTGGGGGCTAACCTGCTGATGATCTTGGCGGAGAGACGGCTCGAGCGTGGAGAGCGCCCGGTGAGGCCTGCCTGCTTGTGCTTCGCCTGAGCGGCCGAGCGCGGCGGCAGACGCCACCATTTGCGAACCCGACCTGCAGGCCTGATTGACGCAGGGGCGGTGGAGAGGGACCTCGGCTGGAATCTCTCAACGGAGGGGGTCGGGCGGCTCCACTGAGTACCGGCCTGGACTGTTTTTGCTGCTGGTGGCCTGGTGACTGGGAGGCCCTACGGAATCAGCCACGAAATCGAGGCAGGTGGGGCGGAAGACGGAGTTGGCTCCCGGCCTGCTAGCGAGGGGGAGCGGACCCGGCGCCACGTGGGCCGCCATTCCGCGGCCGCGGGAGACCGGCCTCGTCACCTACGAGGCCTTAAGAAGTGGCAGCACTCAACGCTAACACAACCGGAGAGTGGTAGTACCGGGGGTAATTTCTGGATCTGGCCGTCTGTCCTCCTGTCTCTGGCGCTATTTGCAAGGTGACCTGCACCACACCTTGCATTGCTCCGGGACCACCGCTGTCTCGAGGGATTGGGCAGCTCACTGAGGCCATAATGTCTACGTCCCTACGCAAGGGGAAGCCCGGCAAGGAGGCGCCGCAGAGAGGGGCTCAACAGCCAGCGTCCCCTGGGACCAGTGCGTCCTCCGGACAATCCGACGATGAGGCTCCCGCCACCAAGGCCTTTATGAAAGAACTCTTTGCCACCATCAAGGACGACATCTCAGAACTTCGTGCGCAACTAGCCTCTGACCTCCGCGAGGTGCGACGGGATGTCACAGCATTGGGGAGAGGGTGGCCACCCTGGAAGATCATGACCTCGGCTAATGACCTGCACCAACTGCAGCAGGAGGTTCTCCGACTCACGGAACAAAACCTGGATCTCCAGGCCCACACCGAGGACTTAGAGAACCGCTCCCGCCGGAATAACATCCGCATCCGGGCGGTGCCATGGGACGGAGAGGCGGGGGACCTGCGAGGTTACGTGGAGGCGCTCTTCCTACAGGTTCTTGATGAGGCGGACGTTACCGCCATCAGAATGGACAGAGTCCACAGGGTAGGCCTACCCAAACGAGGAGGGGGGCCGCCCCCGACATTCTAGTGTGCGTCCACGACTTTCAGCTGAAGGAACGCATCCCCTGGAAAGCTCGGGACATCCCTTCTATACTGTTCCGTGATCATCGACCCCAGTTGTTTCAGGATTTGGCGGCATCCACTCTCCAGAAGCGGCGGGAATTTCGGCCTGTCACCTCTCGCCTCCGGGAACAATCTATATCCTACTCCTGGGGCCATCCCTTCCGTCTCATCTTTCGATGGTAGAACAGACTGGTACAGGTGCGGTCACTTCAGGCTGCCAAGGACATCTTGGGCATTGACGACGCGACTCCGGAACCCATGGACGAAGACGCACCATCGAGGCGGAGACGCCGATCATCATCTTGGCAGAGAGTGGGGCATGATAGGAACCTGTGTCGGCCTGATCGTCCGACCAGCTTGCAGGAACGGGGGGCGGCGGTTGCCTCCGTTACATCTGTAACGATGTCTTCAACGCAAGGTAGCTCTGGGGCGGCTTGAGCCTTGAACTTCAGCTGTTGGCGCCGGAGGGGCCCTCCACCTTCAGGTACTGTGGGTAACTTGTACTTTTTGGGAAGACACCACAGACCGGCCTTAAGAGGACTCATCCCTTGGGCCCTCCCCCCACGAGAGAGACAACTACGTTTACCCTGCGTGGAATCTAGATGGTTTATTTGTCCACTTGTGAGGTTTTTTGGGGTTGGGGGGAGTTGAATGCGGAAGGGGTTGTTGAGGGGGAGGTGGGGTTGGGAGTTGGGATGTTCGGGTGGGTTGTTCGGGGGGGTGGTGATGACAGGAATGCTTGGATTGTTGTGCGTGCTGAATCTGCTGGGGAGCTCTTTCCTTGTCCCGAGAGGTTGGGGTACTGCGGAGGTTATAGACCTGTGGGATTTGACCTATGTGCAGCCTGCAAATCTTGTGCTCCTAGAACAGCTTTCTTTTTCATTTTTGTAGCTGCAGATGCAGTTTACACTTATTTAGCAGGAACCAGGTGCAACATAGGTTGGGCGAACCTTCACAGGAGTACAATTGGGCACTTGCAATGGCACCATGACACGCATACTGAGCCTCCAGAGTACACGTACAAGGCCTTCATAACATACAATGGCTGCATAGGTCACATGCAGCATCTCCATAGGGCACATACAGTTGCTCATGAATACATACACTGGAGCTCCGTGACACACACAACTGAGGTTGGGCAGAAGATCGGCATGGCATTTTAAATAATAGTATCACCAGCATTATTTTTCCACTGAAAAGGCAGGCTCCACAGAGCTCGTTAAAGAAATCATAAACCTTATTATCACGATTTCTTTATTTTAACGAGCTCCGTGGAGCACGCCTTTTTAATGTAAAAATAATGCTGGTGATACTGATTACGACAGACCAAACTCAATGTTCCATTTCCTCAGAGTGGGTCTCAGTACCAAAAGCTACTGAAAGCAGCAGCTGGCATAAATAAGGGTTTGGAACCAGGCACACAGTTTGCATCACTGGAGCATGTGTATGCTCTCTGTTGCATCTGCTGCCTTTTCATTGACTTACGTGTGCTCCACTGCACTTTTGCAGTGGTGTGTGTGCTCCACAGCATGTGCTGAATTGGTGTGGGTGTTGTTAGATTTGCTGCGATGGTGTGTATGTGTGTGCAGGGCTGTATTTTCAGCATTTGAAACTATTGTTGTGTGGTTAAAAAAAGCTGCATGAAAACATATTTGTCTATTAATCTTGTATCGTTTCTCACTTTACGAGTTTTTATTAAACAACTGTTATCTTTTTATTTTGTTACAAATATAATTATAATACCTTCATTGCATCCCAATTAATTTAAGGAAGGCAACAGGAAGTACTCCCGAGGTCGGGCTTACATCCCCCCACCCGCCCACTGGTAAAAAAAATGGTGGGGAGCCACGGCCAACTGCCAATTAGGTCAAGGGAGCCACGGGTCAAAAAAGTTTGGGAACCACTGCTTTAAGTAAAAATAAAAAGAAGCAATATAACTTGTTTCCTTTCAGTTTCCTCAGACACTTAGTCTTTCCTTTTCCATATATTTTAGTTATTAATACCTGATGTTCTTCTACCCTCCCCACATACCTTTACCATTTCATCCTCACACTTATCGAGTACGCTATTCCTTGTCTACTAGAGAGCAAGTGGAGACAGGCACTGCCTTCAGGAGCCAATGCAGATCACAGAAGATATCTGTTTTCTGTAGAGGATGAAGGCAGAGAAGTGGATGGGTGGAATTGGCATAGTCATCATCTATTCAACCACTGCTTGAATGTAGAGATGAGCGAGGCAGAGAAGGAAAAAGTAAGATTTTGGATCACCATCCACCATTCCAACCCCTTGTCTGGATCTCAGATAGTTTGGTGGAGGCGGAAGAGCAGCACCAACCCTTCCACCCCGTATCCATCCCATCTCTAAAGAGCCAGAACAGGTGGGGGAAAGGAGACCAAGCAGATCCTTCCCAATGTCTCCTCTCCATGATGTTTCAGAAGTGAATAATAGGGATATGATTAACTTTTTCAAGCTGATGGTATCCTAAAGAAGTAGTGCACAACAATTAGAAGGGGAACTTTCTTTTCCCTGAAGTAGTTTAATAAGCTTGCTACATCACTGTGCATTGTGCCTATGTTAGGATTGATGAAAAATGAAGTAACTATTTATAACTGGGAGCTTCGTCGTGAAATGTGTATTCTTATTTTTACAGGTTTTGTGCCAGAATGTGCTGATAGTAGTCCAGTTGATTACTTTTGGTACAGAGAAACGTTAAATATTTCCACATCGATTGATGATTCTGGTTCTCTTCAATGGTGGCTTGTACTATGCCTAGCATGTGCCTGGGCGGTTCTGTACGTGTGCACAATCAGAGGCATTGAAACGACTGGCAAGGTATGTTTTTTCTTTTCTTTTGCATGCGTGTAGATTTTTTTAGATTTTTGTGTGACATGCAGCACATAAATTGAATTGCTTCTAGTCACTTGCAAGGTCGATTCTTAGAAGAGGCATGGCAGAGTCAATGATGATATAGAATAGGTGGGTTTTCAGTTGTTTCCTCAATTTATGATGATGTGGGATTTGCATATAGGTCATAAAATATTATTTCAAGTGCAATGGTCAGACACTGAGAAACGTCTTTGTCCTGTGGTCTTCAGTTGGTTTTAGGAATACTTAGGAAGTTGGGATCATTAGAGCAAAGAGGTTAACAGGGATTTGTTTCCAAAGATATAATGGGGCAGATCTTTCTAAGCATCCGAAGGTGAGTACTTTTGCACTGCCTCTCTGTCACCGGTAGTATGTAGAGATTGTTGTGGTGGAGAGTAATTCTGTTGTTTTCCTAACCAATACATCTGCCAAAATACAGCATTTTGAATTCTGTTGACCTGCTAAGTTGACAAGTCATTGTAGAGAGAGATTATGTTGTCAAAGTGGACTTCAGAAGTGGTCGTTGTGTTCAGTAGGTAGGAAAGTTTGAGTTTTTTGCAGTTGTAGTTGTTGGTGGGAGGCTCTGACCACTTCTCTAATTTGTGAGTTTAGCCTGGGGATAACAAGAGTGCCCAAATTCGTGACCTTGGACTTGATTTGAGTCACTTTTTTGTAGGAGATGGGGTGGGCACAGAACCAGGCTGTCTGTCTCATAGCTGTTAAATGATGGACTGCTTTGCTTCATCAATGTTTTGATATGTTATATGCCATTTGAGACATTACAGAATTGATCCCCTTCTCCTGTGGCTCACAAGTATATTTGTGTGTCTGGAAGGTGGAGCTTGCCTGGAGTCAAGATGGCCCCGATCTAGGAGAGCTCTCCTGATCGCCACCAAATATTCAATATTATACTCTGAATAATCCCCCATAAACTGTCTCTGTGTAGGGGAATATTGAAGCGGAGGAGTTGCGCTATCCGGGGGACTGAGTGCTGATCGACTTTCCGCAGTCAATCTGGAGTTGCGGGCTGTGACGCATTATGAGTGACTGAGTGAGGGAGGTCCCCCAGCTGCGTTGCAGCTCACGGCGGCCTCATCGGATGAGTGTTGGTTGCCAGAGCGGAACAGCATGGAGCAATTTTGGAGGCCGGAGGTGCTGTGACTGTTGCCACTAGAGCCTGCACACTAGACTGGTAGAGGCTGCGACCATGTTGTCTCAGAGCAGCTAACGCATGAGGACCTGGGCCGTGGACTGCCGCTGAAGCAAATGAAGCCGTGGTAAGCACTACCGAGGGGAGGTGAGGTGTTCTTGTTGCCAGGCAGCCAACTACCGACCACAGCAGGGCTACAGAGGGCGAGCTCCTGGGCAGTAACCAGTGTGACGCTGATCACGGCATGGACTGTTGAGCTGGAAGCTACTTCGGGCCTATTACCGCCACAGAGCAGAGATGATGTGAGATGTGAGGGGGCCTCACTAAGTGTGCACTCTGGGGCCAGAAATCCTTAATATTCTGGCCTGCTCAGGGCACATTCTAGTAGCGAATGATTGTGGGAGAGTTACATAAGCATCAGTGATTAGGTAGGCTAACCAGCCTAAACGGAGTGCGAGGCGCTTGGAGTGCTAGCAACAGCGGAAAGTTGGGCCACACTTACCTCCACTTAGGATCACATTCCTACATTCCTACAAAATAATGTGTACAAGTGCCCAGGTGATCATCCTCACTATTCATTTTGCGCCTGAATTGCAGGAGGTGCTAGGCCTTGGATTGGATTGGATTGGAGTGGTTTTTATAAAGCGCGATAGTTACCCGCAGGCATCCTAGCGCTGGTAGATTTGCGTGAGTATATAGAAGAAGGAACCTGCTTTTATCTACTAAATAAGAAAGTCTTCAGTTTTTTCCGAAATGAGAGAAGGTTGGACTCAGAGCGGAGGGAAAGGGGAAGAGAGTTCCAAAGTCTGGCCGAGTTTACAGAGAAAGTCCTTCCTCCACACCTCGCTCTTTGGAACCTGGGAATGTTTACTCGGAAAGCATGGATCGATCTGAGTTGTCTGGTGGGATTATATGGGGTGATCAGGGAGTGATTTAGGACTGCTCCTTTCCTCCAGAAGGCGCGGTGAGCAATGCACAAGCTTTTAAAATCGATTCTTGCCTTAATAGGTAGCCAATGGAGGTTTGTTTTTAGTTCTGCTTCCACCGACTGGCGGCGAGGAATTTCCAAAAGGGTACGAGCAGCACAGTTCTGGATTACCTGAAGTTTACTAATGGTTGATTTCGGTGCTCCCAAATAAAGGGCGTTTCCGAAGTCTAGACGGGACAGAATTAGCCCTTGAATCATGATTTGTTTTGCTTTGGAAGAGAGGAGTGGGAGGATCTTGCGAATGAGCCTAAGGATGGCTAGGCAGGTAGCAGAGAGTTTGACTGCTTGTTGACTAAATGTGAGTGATTTGTCCATCCAGATACCCAAGCTCTTGATGGTGTCCTTGGGTTCGGGGGCAGGACCCAAGGAGGATGGCCAGATGGAGTCTATGGATTTTGTCGGAGAGTTGCCCAATATCATCAGCTCCGTTTTGTCTCCGTTTAATTTTAAATATGACTGGGACATCCAGGTGCCAATTGCTTCCATGCAACCCCTTAGATTACTTGGCTGAGTTGACGGATGATTCAGTGATACCACCAGCTGGGTGTCGTCAGCGTATGATACGATTTGGACACCGAAAGGGCGGACGATCTCGGCAAGGGGGCGCATGTAAATATTAAACAGTGTGGGGCTCAGGGAGGAGCCCTGAGGAACCCCACAACTGAGTGCTTTGCTGGGCGATGTAACACTTCCCTCACAGACTCGAAAAGATCGGTCTGATAGAAAGGAGTGAATCCAAGCCTTTACCCCTGAACCGATTCCGAGTTCTGAGATCCTCTGAAGAAGGATGTCATGATTTACGGTATCGAAGGCGGCACTGAGGTCCAGCAAAATGATAGCTGCAGTGCCGCCTACGTCCGCAATCATTCTAGCTCCTTCTGTCACGGCCAAAAGCGCTGTTTCGGTCCCATGCATGGGTCGAAACCCGGTTTGCGATATGTCCAATAAGTTATTGCTTTCTAGAAATTCTGTAAGAATGGAATTTACATATTTCTCTGCAAGCTTACTGATCCATGGCAGCAAAGAGATTGGACGGTAGTTTCCAGGGTTTGACTGGTCCAAGTTAGCTTTTTTTAAAAGAGCTCTTACCGTTGCTTGTTTCCACCTTGGTGGAACAATGCCTGATGATAAAGAGGCATTAATTAAATTAGAGATTATAGGCAGAATGGAGGGTGTAACGAGCCTCAAAGATTGTGCGGGGGCTGGGTTGTCAGGGGATCCAGATCTCACCTGGAGCATAATAGATTCAAGCAGCGTATGTTCTAAGGGTGGAAAGGCCTCCAGGGCAGCCGAAAGGGGTGGAACTGTGTCCAGTGGACCCGTTTGAATAGGAGGGATGAGAGGGAAGGATGCATAAATTGTGGCTATTTTAACTATGAAAATATTCTGCCTGTTCGTTGCAACGGATTTGAGCAGTGAGAGGGTCAGGTAGTTTATCCGGAATTTTTAGAAGGGATTTAGCTATTCGATAAATTTCTTTTGGTTGTGATGTCGCCGCATTTATTTTGTTATCGTAATAGATGGACTGAGCAGTTTTTATGTTGGTTTTATAAAGTTTTATAGCCAATCGATAAGCATCTTTGTTTAATGATGAATAATCAAGGCGCCATTTCCTTTCGAGTTTCCTGCATTCTTTCTTCATATCATGGAGATCTTGAGTATACCAGGTTGCATTTCTTGATTTGTGTTTCAATTTAAGATTTGTGAATGAGAGAATACGGTCCAAAGAGTGAGAGATCCACTTATTAAAATTATCATTACTGACTGTAGGGTCAGCATTGCATGCTGGAGTGGAGGTTTCTAGGATATTGGCCCATTGTGTGTGATTGAGCCTTGACCATTTACGGTCTCTATAGGGTATCAGGGGGTAAGCAGTATGAGAAATTTGCGGAGACCATGTAAATGGGATCAGAAAATGGTCGGACCAGGGGAGAGGGATGGGGGAGTTAACTTTAAGCTGTAAGCAATTACTGAATATGGGGTCTAAAAGATGTCCCCTAGAGTGAGTGGCTTCTTCAACACGCTGGGAGAGTCCTATTGCTTCTAGGCAGTTTAATAGTTCCATGGCGGCAGGGTCCGAGAGATCGTCCAGATGAACGTTTAAATCCCCCAGCAGAGTGTAATTTGGGAGGCTGCAGACTTCATTAGCTATGGAAGAGGGGAGACTATTAATAAAGTTACCGGAGCTGCCAGGTGGTCGGTATATAAGAGTCCCTGAAAAGGAGCATGTAGGGGACAAGTCTAGTGAGAAGGATAGGTTTTCACAACTAGGTAGACAGTTAGGATTACTACGCCATTTGTAGCGATCTTTATGTATAATTGCAATACCTCCACCTTTCCCAATCGGGCGGTCCACTCGATGTATTTGGTACCCTGTGGGGAGTGTTTGTATAATATCGGGGTCCGAGTCTGAGTGGAGCCATGTTTCCGTAAGGAACAGCGCATCAGGTTCCCTCTCAGATAGAAGTAGACAAATCTCCGTAGAGTGCTTAGGAAGGGACCTGCAATTTGCCAGGAGCATATGGTACTTAGGTGCAGGGACGAGGGATGGGGGTCGGAAGGCACAGTGCTGACATGAGAAGTGTTTTATTGTGGGGTTCCAAGAATTAAGACAAGGAGGGGCGACTTGGGCTCGGAGTTGATGTAGTAACGTGGACTCATAGACATAAGTGGGATTTTGACCAGGGGTTGGGGCCCCTGGTCCCGGCCTGTCGCGGACGGGCGCTGACGGGCTTGCCTTTGGCGCGCCGCCGGCGCGCCCGCTGCGCCCGTCCGCTGTGCGGACGGAAAGGTGTCATCCTTTTATCCAGTGGGAGCAGGCGAGAAGCGTCCAACAACTGGACCGCTACCCTCTTCCTTCCTTCCTCCCCAAGATGGCGACCTTTCTAACCTGCCGGCGCCAGCCCCAAAATCGGCTGCATCGGTCAGGCAATGTCCTCGAGGGACCTCGGAGCAACGTTAGTCTTGCAGCGAGGAATTAGTTATTGTATGCAGGTAAAATAGAACAATTTAAAATATATTACAAGTATTTTAAAAAAGTACTGCAAACAATTCGATTCAATTCAGTAAATGTGAGGATGCAAGGGATAGTAAAGAGAGCCCCTGGCTTTCCGCCTCAGGGGTGAGTAAGCACAAATCTGGGCTTTGGCGGGAAAGCGGGACTAAATACCTTTTCGTCCGGGGAGCGTCCAACAACTGGACCGCTACCCTCTTCCTTCCTTCCTCCCCAAGATGGCGACCTTTCTAACCTGCCGGCGTCAGCCCCAAAATCGGCTGCACCGGTCAGGCAATGTCCTCGAGGGACCTTGGAGCAACGTTAGTCTTGCAGCGAGGAATTAGTTATTGTATGCAGGTAAAATAGAACAATTTAAAATATATTACAAGTATTTTAAAAAAGTTCTGCAAACAATTCGATTCAATTCAGTAAATGTGAGGATGCAAGGGATAGTAAAGAGAGCCCCCGGCTTTCCGCCTCAGGGGTGAGTAAGAACAAATCTGGGCTTTGGCGGGAAAGCGGGACTAAATACCTTTTCGTCCGGGGAGCGTCCAACAACTGGACCGCTACCCTCTTCCTTCCTTCCTCCCCAAGATGGCGACCTTTCTAACCTGCCGGCGTCAGCCCCAAAATCGGCTGCACCGGTCAGGCAATGTCCTCGAGGGACCTCGGAGCAACGTTAGTCTTGCAGCGAGGAATTAGTTATTGTATGCAGGTAAAATAGAACAATTTAAAATATATTACAAGTATTTTAAAAAAGTACTGCAAATAATTCGATTCAATTCAGTAAATGTGAGGATGCAAGGGATAGTAAAGAGAGCCCCCGGCTTTCCGCCTCAGGGGTGAGTAAGAACAAATCTGGGCTTTGGCGGGAAAGCGGGACTAAATACCTTTTCGTCCGGGGAGCGTCCAACAACTGGACCGCTACCCTCTTCCTTCCTTCCTCCCCAAGATGGCGACCTTTCTAACCTGCCGGCGTCAGCCCCAAAATCGGCTGCACCGGTCAGGCAATGTCCTCGAGGGACCTCGGAGCAACGTTAGTCTTGCAGCGAGGAATTAGTTATTGTATGCAGGTAAAATAGAACAATTTAAAATATATTACAAGTATTTTAAAAAAGTACTGCAAACAATTCGATTCAATTCAGTAAATGTGAGGATGCAAGGGATAGTAAAGAGAGCCCCCGGCTTTCCGCCTCCGGGGTGAGTAAGAACAAATCTGGGCTTTGGCGGGAAAGCGGGACTAAATACCTTTTCGTCCGGGGAGCGTCCAACAACTGGACCGCTACCCTCTTCCTTCCTTCCTCCCCAAGATGGCGACCTTTCTAACCTGCCGGTGTCAGCCCCAAAATCGGCTGCACCGGTCAGGCAATGTCCTCGAGGGACCTCGGAGCAACGTTAGTCTTGCAGCGAGGAATTAGTTATTGTATGCAGGTAAAATAGAACAATTTAAAATATATTACAAGTATTTTAAAAAAGTACTGCAAACAATTCGATTCAATTCAGTAAATGTGAGGATGCAAGGGATAGTAAAGAGAGCCCCCGGCTTTCCGCCTCAGGGGTGAGTAAGAACAAATCTGGGCTTTGGCGGGAAAGCGGGACTAAATACCTTTTCGTCCGGGGAGCGTCCAACAACTGGACCGCTACCCTCTTCCTTCCTTCCTCCCCAAGATGGCGACCTTTCTAACCTGCCGGCGTCAGCCCCAAAATCGGCTGCACCGGTCAGGCAATGTCCTCGAGGGACCTTGGAGCAACGTTAGTCTTGCAGCGAGGAATTAGTTATTGTATGCAGGTAAAATAGAACAATTTAAAATATATTACAAGTATTTTAAAAAAGTACTGCAAACAATTCGATTCAATTCAGTAAATGTGAGGATGCAAGGGATAGTAAAGAGAGCCCCCGGCTTTCCGCCTCAGGGGTGAGTAAGAACAAAAGCCTTTGTACGTGCTTCAGTCTAGTCCCGCGCCACGCCCTGGTAGATATTGCTGCAACATACCTGTACCACCATCAAGGGCAAAACGGATAAACTGCAACCAAAGTTACAGTCTGACCTTCGCAAAACCCCATGAAATAAAGAGTCCATGCCTGCCGAACAAGAACCTGTCTCGGATGACCCAGAAGTAGATGCAGACGTTGACATGAAGCAGGCTTCTGTACCATCCAACAAAGTTTATCCAAGATCGACAGCAAAATAGACGCACTCTCATTCCGTATGGATAGAATGTCAGAGAGACTGGATAAACAGATTGGCAGACTAGATGCTGCGGAACTACACATATCTGACATGAAAGATGTCATACGGGCAGATGCAGAAACCAACAAAGAGAGGGACAAAATCTTAAGGCCTCCGGATCGTGTGCAGCGGCCCACGTTGGCAGGGGTCCGCTGTTGGCCAAACGATCCTGGTGGTCGGGGGCCCCCGCAAGCTGCAGCTGTCACTGGGGGACGGGTGGACCCTCGGCCCTGACAAGGAAAGAGGGCAGCGGAGTGCTCGGCGTTGGGGCGCCCTCCTTATGTGATCCCGGACCCCTGATTTTGAGGTGAACCCTCCCCGGACGGAGCGGGCCGATCGCAGATGGGGCCCCCGTCGCCTTGGTGTCCCGGGGGCTGGACAGAGACGATGCTGGGGAGTGCGGCCTGCGCGCCGGCTGAAGCCGGGGACCTCGATTTTCGAGAGGCCCGGCGGTGGAACCACGACGGCGCTGGGGGCTTGGCCCTGCTGCAACATCTGAGGGCCCCAGAGTTGGCGAGGATTCCCGGGGAGACCGGCGGGCCCCCAGGCCCCGGCGAGAGGAGGGAGCAGGGCAGCCTGGTCTGGACAGTGAGGGAGAGCCTGAGCTTGGAGAGCCCTGGTGTAGCATCCGACTGCAGACTTGGAGGTGGACCTTCCCAGATGGCATCGGCTGGACGGCCCAGACAGTAAGAAGGTGTGCGGCGCCCCCCAGGCATGGAGACGTGGGACGGCCCTGGATGCAGTAATCCTGATAGGGGCCTGGGATCAGTCGAGCAGAGGGCCGTGGAGTGCATTGTGACTGTGTGGGGGGCTCTGGTGCCATTAGCGACAGCGGAGGCGTTCCCGGATCGGCAGTTTGGCGGCCGGGCTGGGCCGCGGTGGGTCCCTGAGTGGAGTTGCTGGCTACCCATCCAAGGGATTTGGCAGTAGGACTTTGTGCAGCACTGCCTGGGTGGCCATGACACGCGGCGCAGGTGGTGGGGGCCCCCCAAGCATGGCCCGATTGACAAGTTTACGGGGCCCAGTGGAGGCGCGGGTCATCACTCAGTCCCGGGATGCGCTGGAAGCGAAGATTGGGGCAGTGGGTTCTGAACGCGGTCTCCCGCATTACGGAGGCCGAGACACGCATCTCTGGGGCGGAGGATGATATTGCGACCTCAAGCGCAAGGTGGCCAGCATGAAGTCCTACGTTATCTCGATGCTTTGTAATTGAGCGGGCACATCGGGCCCTTGTGCAGAAACCGTCGGTGGGGTCACGGCCGCGGCCTGTGATCGCTAGGTTATTGAATTACCACGATAGGGACACGATCTTTAAACAGGCCAGGGCGAAGGAACCATTGTTGTTTGAAAATCAATGTGTTCTGATCTTCCCAGACTATACCCGTATGGTGCAACAACAACGGCAGTCTTTCACAGCAGCCAAGGCTCGGCTGAGCGACCTGAAAATACCATATGCCCTACTGTATCCAGCCCGCCTTCGGGTCGTGTTTCAGTCCTGCACCCATTTCTTGGAATCCTCGGAGGAGGTGTTTACTTGGACAGACGAAACGGTGCAGGTGCGAGCGCATACACCTCCGGGTCTGGACTCCGACTCCTCTCGTGGTGGGTATAGGTACATCGATGTGCATCCTCTGTCACCCATATTCCTAGTGCATAAAGGGATATATAGATTTACTATTCTTAACTCCACATCTACATACCTTGAAGATACTTATATTGCGTAGGTATATATGTTGAGTAAGGTATAGAAAAACAATACTTACTTATCAATATTTTGTATTCGCTATTCTGTCCTCAATATTCTGCACTATCGATATTCTTGTTTTGATATTCAGGTGCACACCATGTGATCTTATTTAGAGGAATATGTGGAGTGTTTAGGGTACATATTAAAGCTCACTCAATCAACTTTTCACAATCCAACTTTAAATCTTATCAATTTGGTGTGTTTTAAAGTTGAAGGGCGTGAAGTTTTAAAATAGTCTGACACAACTTTATGCATTTTCTAAACTGTTCATGTTTTGTGCATTGCAAAGCTTATCAAGTTCTTAAAAAATATAAATATATGTATATATATAAACATATGTATATATATAAACATATGTATATATATAAACATATGTATATATAAATATATGCGTATATATATATATATATATTCACTGAAAAAACCATAGGTTATAGACCATATATAGTTAGGAATTAGCATTTACAAAACCTTGAAAATTCACTGAAAAAACCATAGGTTATAGACCATATATAGTTAGGAATTAGCATTTACAAAACCTTGAAAATTCACTGAAAAAACCATAGGTTATAGACCATATATCGTTAGGAATTAGCATTTAAAAAACCTTATTTTACCCACACAAAACCATTGAAATTCCATATATAGTTAGTTGCACTAACTATATATCGCGCACCCGCAATCCACTGCTGATGATGTCACATATTACATCATTCATGACATGGTCAGTGACATCACTGATGACATCACTGATGACATCTCAAATGACATCACTGATGACATCACTGATGACATCTCATTTGACATCAATGACCACATCACTGATGATATCATTCATGTGACAATACAATGCATCTCCTCACACTTTAATATATGGCTGCAATACAGCTCGGCTCCGCCACCCACCCCGCCCAAAATAACGATAAAGAGCGGCTGCCATGATTGCTCGCGGAATGGCCACGACGGAGCTACGAAATGGTGGTGCTCTCATGCTAACCCCAGCTTCAGTCTGAAACATCCAGAAACACTGTAGACTACCAATTCGATCAGTTCCGGTAGCGCCCCAATGTAACCCGGTAGAGAGGAACTAGCCCTTCCCTCTTTGACTGATGGTTCTTGTTGCCTGTCCCTTCTGTTGTCATTTAACAGAACTATTTAGCCTGCTGAAAGGGGTTGTGTTCCGACCGCTGGTTGGTGGAGACATTTTGACTATATTCTGGACCTGCGTTGTCGCGTAATGCGTCATATGACGCGCTGCGTTAGCGCATCCGGAAGTCATCCGGGGCGCGACGCGCAGCGCGTAACGTAAGCATAACAGGTCATGTGACTTGTTAATAAAACTTTTCATTGGTTCATTTTACTTTTCTTATTCTAATGATGAAAGGCTTGGTCATATGACCTAAAAATTACGCTTTTTATTACTTCCGAACATTATTTTTTCTTAAATATATGTGATAATGTTCCAGGCTAATGTACTTTCCCGGAAAATTTACAACTGGCCAACGGGGCGCCCCACGCCGACTTTCAGCATTGTAGGATGGCCACACCAGTGCTGCAACTTGCTGGACACCACCTCGGTGCCATCCGGATCTTGGCGCGTTGTGTTGCCTTCGGCCTATTCGCACATCGGTCCGCTACTGACGCCGCCTCACGTGCCAACGTATTTTCTCCGCATTTTATACCCTATACCGCATAACAGGTCATGTGACTTGTTTATAAAACTTTTCATTGGTTCATTTTACTTTTGGTTTCCTAATGATGGAAGGCTTGATCATATGACCTAAAAATAACACTTTTCATTGGATGAAAACTTTTTTTTTTCCCAAACGATGAAAGCCCCACCTTGTTTCTGGATGTTTCAGACTGAAGCTGGCGTCACCATGAAAGCAACACCATCTCGTGGCTCCGTCGTGGTCATTCCGCGAGCAATCATGGCAGCCGCTCCCCACCAGAAGCCTGCAGGAGTCGGGGGCCCCCAAAACTTTTGTTGAATCCTCAAGGCGGAGGGGACGCTTTCGAGAATGGGGTCCAAGACCTAGCAGACAAGCGTCCGATTTCCAAGGTGTCCCAGGGCCATTTCAGTGGACCAGGCCCAAAAAGGAAAGAGCCTGCCGCCATTTTGAGAGTCCTGTGACAGCCGCCTATCGCTGCACCGCAAGAGTGGGCGCAACTCAGCTGAATTGCGGCTTTTGACACAGTGGACCAAAAGCGGACGGAATGGCAACTGAAACGGTAAAGGGGCGCCCCACTACAACAGACGAGACTCCACCTGGAGAGGCCCGTTCACGCCGCCTCCCCCCCCCCCGGGGCGCCCCACGCCGTTATTCGGAGCAGCATTGTAGGATACCAAAACCAGTGCGCCAACTTACTGGACATCACCTTGGTGCCATCGTTCTGCTGCCTTGGAACTATTCGCACAACAGTTTGCTACTGATGACCCACCCCCCGCGACGCCCCACGCCAGATGCCGAAATCAGTGCGGCACCCAGGCAACATCACCTGGGTGCCGTCCAGAAATCTGGACGTTGTGCTGCGTTGGGACTATTCGCACAGCCGACCGCTACTTCGTTGTTTTTCCCTAAAAATGTTTAAATGTTTTTACTGTTTTTGTTTTGTTGTATATATTTATAAGTTATTAAAGTTTTATAATCTTACTACTTTGTTGGAGTGCTATATATTTTTAATGTGACACATAATTGTAAAAACTTTGATGTACAAAGAGTCATCCCTGGAATCTTCCGCTTCAGGCTCGGTCCCCTCCCCAATCACAATACAGGATGGTTTTCAGATAGTAGGAACGCGTGTGCTGTGACGGATCTCATCGAGTGTGGGCCTTGATCTACTATAACTCCTTTGAAGAGGGGTGATTCTTTACAGCTGGGGCCATAAACTACATCTGCAGGGCTAGCTGATAGCCTAGGACCGGCCTGGACAATCGGACACAGAGGAAAAGGAGTGTCAGAGGGTGCGGTAGTGAATAGGGCGAAAGGGAGGTGTCGGGCGGGCACAGGGTGTGATTCTCAGGGAAGAGCAGCGCAGATGGGGGGAGGTTTATTACCCATGCATAAGACAGAGAACGGGGGTGACCAGTGCCTGGGGGAGATGCTTGCGAGGGTGGGGAGCCATGCTAAGGATCGACAGCGTGCAGAGAGTGGGTCTGGTCAAGGCATCTAAAATGACTGCCGTGCACGACAAAAGTGTGGCATTTGAAAAAAGGCAAGATGGCGCAGACAATGTTTTTCAACACTTCCTGATTTCCTTCGAATCGAACGTTAACAGACGTTGGGGCATATTACCAAAGTTAAGCGATATTTATCCCTAACGATGCTTAGCAACACATTTTTTACCGCTAAGCATCGTCAGAAATTATCGCAGATAAACCTTGCTATTATCAAGGTTTATCGCAAATGCGATAAAAAACGACCGCAATGCATTAATATCGCTGAAAACTCAGCGATATTCATGCATTACCGAGCTAATGCTCTTAGCCATGTTATCCACCTCCCATTGGATAACATGGCTAAGAACTGCTCAGGGCAGGTGGTAGCTTTTGGAGATATTCGCGCTTAGCGCGAATATCTCCAAAAGTTGGTAATAGCAGATAGCGATGTTAGCGACTGTTTCCAGTCGCTAACATCTTGGCATGCCCACTTTGCATGTCATTAGTGATAAATATCACTGACATGCAAAGTGGGGCCCAAGATGGTCGCTATCTCCTACTAGCGGTCGCTAACTGGTGTTAGCAACAGCTAGGTAATACAGAGATAATTTTATCTCCGCGAAGCGGAGCGCTGTTACAGATATATATCTTTTTTTGAACGTTAATTTCTCAAAATCCACTGAAGCACATATATTGAGACCTAGCAAAGGCACATCGAGCTACCAGTCCCTACAATTTTGCCAAGTTTCGTGCAAATCCATTCAGCCGTTCGATTATTATTAATATTATTTTTTTTGCCCCGCGGGGCCCTTTTAAAACCTCCACATCAAACCTAGGGGGTCAGGGAGGATCTACTATGCCCCCTTATGGTCATTTGCCCCTTCGCTTTGGCCTCCTCTTGTCTCTCGATCCTACCGAGAGACAAGATGGCGGCCGCTACGGACTGTTTGGAATGTTTACAGATGCCGGAGAACCAATCAGCTTCGCAAAGCTCCGTTACGCGAAAAGTACGCGAAGCGGAGCGCTGTTACAGATATATATCTTTTTTTGAACGATAATTTCTCAAAATCCACTGGAGCACATATATTGAGACCTAGCAAAGGCACATCGGGCTACCAGTCCCTACAATTTTGCCAAGTTTCGTGCAAATCCATTCAGCCGTTCGATTATTATTATTATTTTTTTTTTGCCCCGCGGGGCCCTTTTAAAACCTCCACATCAAACCTAGAGGGTCAGGGAGGATCTACTATGCCCCCGTATGGTCATTTGCCCCTTCGCTTTGGCCTCCTCTTGTCTCTCGATCCTACCGAGAGACAAGATGGCGGCCGCTACGGACTGTTTGGAATGTTTACAGACGCCGGAGAACCAATCAGCTTCGCTTCACAAAGCTCCGTAACGCGTAAAGTCCGCGAACCGGAGCGCTGCCTGGTCCGCTGTTACAGATATATATCTTTTTTTGAACGTTAATTTCTCAAAATCCACTGGAGCACATATATTGAGACCTAGCAAAGGCACATCGGGCTACCAGTCCCTACAATTTTGCCAAGTTTCGTGCAAATCCATTCAGCCGTTCGGGCTAAAAGTGAGGCCAACCGCCCTATGGAAAACTCAATGTTAAAAACACGTTTTGGGACCCCCCTTTTTTCTCGGCCCCCCCTTGACGAACCCCCCCCAAATTTTCAGGGGCTGCTCAGAAACAAAATGTTCCATTTTCCTGAAAATTTCAGCCAATTCCGTCCACAAACGCCAAAGTTATTAGACATAGAATTTTCAAAAATCCCATAGAGAAAAAATCCTAACTATATATACCTACTGGCGACCGCCAGTAGGTAATATATATATATATATATATATATATATATATATATATATATATATATATATATATATATATATCAGCAGCACAGGTCACTCCTAGATCACCAATGTCTCGGCAATTTCACGAGGAAAAGACCAACGAATCCCAAAGGTGCTGGCAAAAGGTACTTTATTTCATGAAGGTTACAGCAGCGTTAGCAGATGACGCGTTTCGGGCGGTTGCCCTTGCTCACATCAAAAATATTTCCCATCATGCTCTCTTTTTAACCACATTTGTATACACCATGTGACACAAAAATAATAAACATAAAGAAAGTACACATAGGTCTATGTCACTTTGCAATTCACCATAGGTTTGACATAAATTTGGAGTGGCATATTCTGTTCGAAGTTGGAATAATATATATATTATTTTATGGTATTACCTACTGGCGGTCGCCAGTAGGTATATATAGTTAGGATTTTTTCTCTATGGGTTTTTTGAAAATTCTATGTCTAATAACTTTGGCGTTTGTGGACGGAATTGGCTGAAATTTTCAGGAAAATGGCACATTTTGTTTCTGAGCAGCCCCTGAAAATTGGGGGGGGGGGTTCGTCCAGGGGGGGGTCGAGAAAAAAGGGGGGTCCCAAAACGTGTTTTTAACATTGAGTTTTCCATAGGGCGGTTGGCCTCACTTTTAGCCCGAACGGCTGAATGGATTTGCACGAAACTTGGCAAAATTGTAGGGACTGGTAGCCCGATGTGCCTTTTGTAGGTCTCAATATATGTGCTACAGTGGATTTTGAGAAATTAACGTTTAAAAAAAGATATATATCTGTAACAGCGGACCGGGCAGCGCTCCAGGACGCGTACTTTTCGCGCAACGGAGCTTTGTGAAGCGAAGCTGATTGGTTCTCCGGCGTCTGTCAACATTCCAAACAGTCCGTAGCGGCCGCCATCTTGTCTCTCGGTAGGATCGAGAGACAAGAGGAGGCCAAAGCGAAGGGGCAAATGACCATAAGGGGGAATAGTAGATCCTCGCTGACCCCCTAGGTTTGATGTGGAGGTTTTAAAAGGGCCCCGCGGGGCAAAAAAAAAAAATAATAATAATAATCGAACGGCTGAATGGATTTGCACGAAACTTGGCAAAATTGTAGGGACTGGTAGCCCGATGTGCCTTTGCTAGGTCTCAATATATGTGCTTCAGTGGATTTTGAGAAATTAACGTTCAAAAAAAGATATATATCTGTAACAGCGCACCGCTTCGCGTACTTTTCGCGTTACTGAGCTTTGCGAAGCGAAGCTGATTGGCTCTCCGGTGTCTGTAAACATTCCAAACAGTACGTAGCGGCCGCCATCTTGTCTCTCGGTAGGATCGAGAGACAAGAGGAGGCCAAAGTGAAGGGGCAAATGACCATAAGGGGGCATAGTAGATCCTCGCTGACCCCCTAGGTTTGATGTGGAGGTTTTAAAAGGGCCCCGCGGGGCAAAAAAAAATAATAATAATAATAATCGAACGGCTGAATGGATTTGCACGAAACGTGGTAAAATATTAGGGACTGGTAGCCCGATGTGCCTTTGCTAGGTCTCAATATATGTGCTTCAGTGCATTTTGAGAAATTAACGTTCAAAAACAAGATATATATCTGTAACAGCGCTCCGCTTCGCGGAGATAAAATTATATCTGTATTACCTAGCTGTTGCTAACACCAGTTAGCGACGGCTAGTAGGAGATAGCGACCATCTTGGGCCCCACTTTGCATGTGAGTGATATTTATCACTAATGACATGCAAAGTGGGCATGCCAAGATGTTAGCGACTGGAAACAGTCGCTAACATCGCTATCTCCTATTATCAACTTTTGGAAATATTCGAGATAAGCGCGAATATCTCCAAAAAGTAACAGCTGCCCTGAGCAGTTCTTAGCCATGTTATCCAATGGGAGGTGGATAACATGGCTAAGAGCATTAGCTCGGTAATGCATGAATATCGCTGAGTTTTCAGCGATATTAATGCATTGCGGTCGTTTTTTATCGTATTTGCGATAAACCTTGATAATAGCAAGGTTTATCTGCGATAATTTCTGACGGTAAAAAAATCTTTGCAATGCATCGTTAGGGATAAATATCGCTTAACTTTGGTAATATGCCCCAACGTCTGTTAACGTTCGATTCGAAGGAAATCAGGAAGTGTTGAAAAACATTGTCTGCGCCATCTTGTCTTTTTTCAAATGCCACACTTTTGTCGTGCACGGCAGCCATTTTAGATGCCTTGACCAGACCCACTCTGTGCACGCTGTCGATCCTTAGCATGGCTCCCCACCCTCGCAAGCATCTCACCCAGGCAGTGGTCACCCCCGCTCTCTGTCTTATGCATGGGTAATAAACCTCCCCCCATCTGCGCTGCTCTTCCCTGAGAATCACACCCTGTGCCCGCCCGACACCTCCCTTTCGCCCTATTCACTACCGCACCCTCTGACACTTCTTTTCCTCTGTGTCCGATTGTCCAGGCCGGTCCTAGGCTATCAGCTAGCCCTGCAGATGTAGTTTATGGCCACAGCTGTAAAGAATCACCCCTCTTCAAAGGAGTTATAGTAGATCAAGGCCCACACTCGATGAGATCCGTCACAGCAGAAGCGTTGCTATTATCTGAAAACCATCCTGTATTGTGATTGGGGAGGGGACCGAGCGTGAAGCGGAAGATTCCAGGGATGACTCTTTGTACATGAAAGTTTTTACAATTATGTGTCACATTAAAAATATATAGCACTCCGACAAAGTAGTAAGATTATAAAACTTTAATAATTTATAAATATATACAAGAAAACAAAAATAGTAATAACATATAAACATTTTTAGGGAAAAACAACGAAGTAGCGGTCGGCTGTGCGAATAGTCCCAACGCAGCACAACGTCCAGATTTCCGGCGTGGGGCGTCGCGGGGGGTGGGTCATCAGTAGCAAACTGTTGTGCGAATAGTTCCAAGGCAGCAGAACGCGCCGAAATCTAGATGACACGAAAGTGATGTCTAGTAAGTTGCCACCCAGCAAATAACGGCGTGGGGCGTCGCGGGGGGTGGGTCATCAGTAGCAAACTGTTGTGCGAATAGTTCCAAGGCAGCAGAACGATGGCACCAAGGTGATGTCCAGTAAGTTGCCGCACTGGTTTTGGTATCCTACAATGCTGCTCCGAATAACGGCGTGGGGCGCCCCGGGGGAGGCGGCGTGAACGGGCCTCTCCAGGTGGAGTGTCATCTGTTGTAGTGGGGCGCCCCTTTACCGTTTCAGTTGCCATTCCGTCCGTTTTTGGTCCACTGTGTCAAAAGCCGCAATTCAGCTGAGTTGCGCCCACTCTTGAGGTGCAGCGATAGGCGGCTGTCACAGGGCTCTCAAAATGGCGGCAGGCTCTTTCCTTTTTGGGCCTGGTCCACTGAAATGGCCCTGGGACACCTTGGAAATCGGACGCTTGTCTGCTAGGTCTTGGACCCCATTCTCGAAAGCGTCCCCTCCGCCTTGAGAATTCATCAAAAGTTTTGGGGGCCCCGACTCCTGCAGGCTTCTGGTGGGGAGCGGCTGCCATGATTGCTCGCGGAATGACCACGACGGAGCTACGAGATGGTGGTGCTCTCATGCTGACGCCAGTTTAGTCTGAAACATCCAGAAACAAGGTGGGGCTTTCATCGTTTGGGAAAAAAAAAAAAGTTTTCATCCAATGAAAAGTGTTGTTTTTAGGTCATATGATCAAGCCTTCCATCATTAGGAAACCAAAAGTAAAATGAACCAATGAAAAGTTTTATAAACAAGTCACATGACCTGTTATGCGGCATAGGGTATAAAATGCGTAGAAAATACGTTGGCACGTGAGGCGGCGTCAGTAGCGGACCGATGTGCGAATAGGCCGAAGGCAATACAACGCGCCAAGATCCAGATGGCACCGAGGTGGTGTCCAGCAAGTTGCAGCACTGGTGTGGCCATCCTACAATGCTGAAAGTCGGCGTGGGGCGCCCCGTTGGCCTGTGAGTTTGCGTCAGTAGCGGACCGATGTGCGAATAGGCCGAAGGCAGCACAACGCGCCAAGATCCGGATGGCACCGAGGTGGTGTCTAGTAAGTTGCCGCACTGGTGTGGCCATCCAACAATGCTGAAAGTCGGCGTGGGGCGCCCCGTTGGCCTGTGAGATGGCGTCAGTAGCGGACCGATGTGCGAATAGGCCGAAGGCAGCACAACGCGCCAAGATCCGGATGGCACCGAGGTGGTGTCTAGTAAGTTGTCGCACTTCTGTGGCCATCCTACAATGTTGAAAGTCGGCGTGGGGCGCCCCGTTGGCCTGTGAGATGGCGTCAGTAGCGGACCGATGTGCGAATGGGGCCAAAGGCAGCGCAACAATATTTTCTGACTGACACCACAAGGCGCTGAGATGCCAAGATCCGGATGGCACCGAGGTGATGTCTAAGTTGCGGACTGATGTGCGAATGGGGCCAAAGGCAGCGTAACAATATTTTTTGTATGGAAGATACCACTAGGCGTTGAGATGCCAAGATTCGGATGGCACCGAGGTGATGTCTAGCAAGTTGCTGTACTGGTGTGGTCATCCTACAATGCTGAAACTCGGCGTGGGTCGCCCCATTAGCCTGTGAGATGGCGTCAGTAGCGGACCGATGTGCGAATAGGCCGAAGGCAGCACAACGCGCCAAGATCCGGATGTCACCGTGGTGGTTTCATAGTTGAGAGGCACTTCATCTGCAGTGGGGCGCCGAGATCCGGATGGCACCGAGGTGATGTCTAGCAAGTTGCTGTACTGGTGTGGTCATTCTTCAATGCTGAAAGTCGGCGTGGGGCGCCCCATTAGCCTGTGAGATGGCGTCAGTAGCGGACTGATGTGCGAATGGGGCCAAAGGCAGCGCAACAATATTTTCTGAAGAGAAGACACCAAAAGGTGCTGACATTCCAAGATCCGGATGGCACCGAGGTGGTGTCTAGCAAGCTATGCAGTTGAGTTGTGTGCGCACTTGCGGCGAATAGGTCGAAGGCAGCATAACAATGTTTTTTTAATAGAAGACACCACAAGGCGTTGAGATTCGGTTACCACCGAGGTGATGTCTAGCAAGTTGCCGCACTGGTGTGGCCATCCTACAATACTGCTCCGAATAACGGCGTGGGGTGCCCGAAGGGGGGGGGAGCCGGCGTGAATGGGCCTTCCTAGGTGGAGGCTCGTCTGCTGTAGTGGGGCGCCCCTTTACCGTTTCAGTTGCCATTCAGCTGAGTTTCGGCTGCTCTTGATGCTACAGCGACAGGCGGCTGCAAGAGGACTCTCAAAATGGCGGCCTGTTCTTTGGATTTGGGCCTGGTCCACTAAAATGGCCCTGGGACACCTTAGAACTCGGACGCTCGATTTTTTTTTCCTTTCCTGTACATGCAAAAAAAGGTAAATGCCCGGTACGTTACACGCTTCATCTGCCACGATGAACTCTCCAGAGGAACCGAAAAAAAATATAGTTGTGGTAACTATACCATGCATCGTCATATGGAGAGGTGGCACCAATTAATTATAGTGCTGCATAAAAGAGAGATTTGGAGGAGAACCCCTGACCTGCTAGTACATTCATCAAAGAAGTGGCACTGAGAGCTTCAGAGGCAAGGGAAACGGTCCCAAATATTTAGAAGAACTTTGGAAAGATTAAAATGACATGTTTAGATTGTGGCAAATTAATTTCATGTGGACAGATGAGTGTTACTCTAATAAATACAGCATATGAACATCATCATAGTCGATGGTTGGTAGAGACATTTTGACTATATCCTGGACCTGCCCGTCCTCGCCCAAAATGGCGCCGGAATAAATGGGACTCGTAACTCCTTGTTGTGTACTGGTTGCAGAACCTTGAAATCACAAGATACGTATGCAGTTTTGAAGCACATGGCGGGCGGGGACGAGAATTGATTGACTATTTCGACATCCCTATTGATATTAAGTTCTGATGTGTTATTGATTACTGTACTGTTGAAAGTTCGAATTAACGTCACCCATGGTACTTGCCCGCAAATGTATATCTAGATAATTTTATTGTAACTGGCCCTGTCGTATTTTAATTATAAAATGTACGTCCACCGATTCCGTAACTGTTAGACACCTTAGTTCTTGCAACCTAATGGCCCGCCCGTTACGTTCCTCTACAGTGTAAATGTCTATTCATCATATACGATTACAGTTTGCTCTGTGGCAGGCCCACGTGGTTATAGGCTCGTATTTGTATAATGACATTTTCACAATAAAGGTTTTTAAAAGAAAACATGGTAGTAGTATATACATTGGTAAAGTTTTTAATAATAGTGACTGTTTTAGAATCATTAAAAGGCAAGTGAAATAAAGCAGACCAATTACATGAAGGGTAAAAGGTATAATACGAAGGAACGCAGTAAAGATAAATGGTCAAGGGCTGTTGTGTTTTCTATTCCTGCAACATAAAGTGATCGATAAGAATCTCATATTCAGGCGTATCGGCGACTAAGACAGCAGGTCGACCCTCTTTTGCTCAACGGCTCCGTCATGGGACGAAGAAACGCTCTTTTTCTCGAAAAAAGAATATATTTTACTTGCAGGACAGTTGTAAAATTTCCGGGAAAGTACATTAGCCTGGAACATTATAACATATATTTAAGAAAAAATAATGTTCGGAAGTAATGAAAAGCGTAATTTTTAGGTCATATGACCAAGCCTTTCATCATTACAATAAGAAAAGTAAAATGAACCAATGAAAAGTTTTATTAACAAGTCACATGACTTGTTATGCTTACGTTACGCGCTGCGCGCCCCGGATGACTTCCGGATGCGCTAACGCGGCGCGTCATATGACGCATTACGCGACAACGCAGGTACAGAATATAGTCAAAATGTCTCCACCAACCAGCGGTCGGAACACAACCCCTTTCAGCAGGCTAAATAGTTCTGTTAAATGGCAACAGAAGGGACAGGCAACAAGAACCATCAGTCAAAGAGGGGAGGGCTAGTTCTTCTCTACCGGGTTACATTGGGGCGCTACCGGAACTGATCGAATTGGTAGTCTACAGTGTTTCTGGATGTTTCAGACTGAAGCTGGGGTTAGCATGAGAGCAGCACCATTTCGTAGCTCCGTCGTGGTCATTCCGCAACCAATCATGGCAGCCGTTCTTTATCGTTATTTTGGGCGGGGTGGGTGGCAGAGCCGAGCTGTTTTGCAGCCATCATTGTGTGGAGTTCAGTTCATCTCACTAGTTTTGTATTTGTCATGAGGGGTTGTTCCTAATGTTTCTATTTTAGCGAGGTCAAAAAGAGATCCCATTAGTGGCCTACAGATTTTGCTCGATTCCTTTTCTTTTTTTTTACACGATTTTTCGTTATCTGCAAAGACTAAACAGAGTATTGCGACTCTGTGTTTGTTTGTAAATAGAGAATGAACCAAAGAGAACTAATTCTAAAACAGTAAATACTTGGATAACAATCAATCAAATGGAGAGAGAAGCAGGCACGACGGATTACAACGGGGGCAAACGCCTGCGTTAACTACCTTTCACTATCTGCAAAGAGAGAGTACTCCTAATAGAAATGAGGGGGGGGGCACCATTCAAAGCAGATCAGTGTGCATAAACACGAAAATGTTTTCACTTACCACGTACTTGACATTCGACAGCTTATGATATTTGCTATTAAAAAACCATTGAAATTCACTGAAAAAACCATAGGTTATAGACCATATATAGTTAGGAATTAGCATTTACAAAACCTTGAAAATTCACTGAAAAAACCATAGGTTATAGACCATATATAGTTAGGAATTAGCATTTAAAAAACCTTATTTTACTCACACAAAACCATTGAAATTCCATATATAGTTAGTTGCACTAACTATATATCGCGCACCCGCAATCCACTGCTGATCATGTCACATATTACATCATTCATGACATGGTCAGTGACATCACTGATGACATCACTGATGACATCTCAAATGACATCACTGATGACATCACTGATGACATCTCATTTGACATCATTCTTGTGCTAATACGATAAACCTCTTCAGACTCTAATATAACCTTAGATACACTCAGTGTATACAGACACTCACACACTGCCACTCATCCATGGAGTTACTCACACACCCAGTCAGTCATGCAAAGAAACAATCTCACCTCCATTTCTTCAACTATACAGTTAAACACACCTTACTTATTGAAACATATACTAACACATATTTACTCTCTTATACAATCCCTGATACAAGTTCACAATGATCGATACAACCACTCACTCATTCAGTGGCTCTCATGCACAGTTATTTATATATGCCAACTCTCACATGTACTGTGTTTTACATATGTACTTACTATGACATGTAGCATTGAGATATCCATTCACTCATCAATACACTCATGCACACAGTCAACTGCCCATGTAGCTGTTTCCACATGCACTCTTGAACTCATACACCTAGTGAATAAACTGCTCACACATCTATGCATAGAGTCACACACCTTCCAGCCACCCCCACACAAACTCAATCTCCCATAGAAATACTTGGGCAACCAATTAATAACACATATAGCCTCTCGTATAGCTAATGATCAACACATGCAGCAGTTTACAGAACAACAGACATAATGATGCACAAATTAAGACAGTTTAGTCACTAACCCATGCATTCAGTGAGACACATTTAATCACTCACTCATACAGTCAGTCACGCACCACTAAATCCTTCATCCAGACACTTATACATCCACTCATTCTTCAATATGTAAGACATATTTTAACTTTACAGAAACATACAGTCACTGGATGTTGTCATCAGTGATGTCATCAGTGATGTCATTTGAGATGTCATCAGTGATGTCATCAGTGATGTCACTGACCATGTCATGAATGATGTAATATGTGACATGATCAGCAGTGGATTGCGGGTGCGCGATATATAGTTAGTGCAACTAACTATATATGGAATTTCAATGGTTTTGTGTGAGTAAAATAAGGTTTTTTAAATGCTAATTCCTAACTATATATGGTCTATAACCTATGGTTTTTTCAGTGAATATATATATACACACACACATACATATTACCTACTGGCGGTAAAAGTATTTTTTGATTTGCTAGTAACTTTGGGGTCGTTTGACGAATCTTAGCAAAATTTTCTATAAAAAGGTCTATCCAGGTTAGCTCCTATCCTGAAAGTTTGGGGGTGATTCGTCAAGCGGGAGCTGAGAAAAAAGGGGGGTCCCAAAAAGTGTTTTCTCTATGTTAATTCCTATAGGAAATTTTATTACAGGCTACAGCCCGAACTGCTGAACGGAATTACTCCAAATTTGGCAAAAAGTTAGAGCTTGGTTCAGAAAGCGACCTTTTTTAAATGGTGTAAATCTGTTCAGTAGTTGCTAAGAAATTTTAAAAATAAAAGTGAAAAAAAACATTTTCCTAAAGGAAACTTGAGGCAAGGCTACAGCTCGAACTGCTGGAAGGAATGACACCAAACTTGGCATAAAGGTGGTGTTTGATTCAGAAAGCGTCTTTTTTTTAAATGGTGTAAATCCGTTCAGTAGTTGCTGAAAAATTTAAAAAATAAAAGTTTTGATATCTGGGGCAGCGGTGGGTTTGCACACCCTCCCAAACACGCGCTTGACTGTGATTGGCTGTCACGACCACAAGCTTCACTGTGATTGGCTGCCAACATTCTAAACCAGGAAGTGTTGGCATCCTGACGCCCTAGTCCTGCTCACGGGGGTCCCACAAGGATCAGCAGGCCTAAAAAGTGTTTTTTTTTTTTTTTTTTAAAGTCAGACTGCGCGCGCGACTCCGGATGGTAAAACTGAAAAAAATGGAGCGTAATTCTTTGGGGGCTTCAAGGCCATCCCAAGTCTGGGGTATCGCCACCCTCCGGGGCTTTAATTAAATATGCGGTGTGGGTCTCGCAGGCCCCCAAAGCCTTGGTGACCACCTTCTCCCAGGGGCTGTGAAAATAAAGGGAGGGTGGCCGTGCAGTCCCGCCCCTGTTGCGCTTGATGGCCCTAGGGACCGCCAGCCCCCAGGGCCGGCTCATGCAATGTGCTGGGGTGTGCATCCCTGGGACATTTCCGTTTGCTATGACAGGGCGGGAGCATGGCTTCCACTCTGTGATAGCAATCCCTGGTTTGCTTTGTTGAAGCGAGAGGAGGAATACCTCGTCTCGCTTCAATAAAGCAAATATGGATTGTAAAAAAGAAAGAAAAAATGAAGCCGTGTCTCATCCCTTCATTTAAATGAGCTCCTGGGTGGGCCAGGTTCCGGGGGCAATCCTATAATTATATTTTGGTGATTTGCCTGGCCTCCGCAGCAGTGGGGACCGCCACCACCCATGTAAATAAGGTGTGTTGAGGTCACACAGACCTTCCGCAGTCCAGGGGATGGCAACCTCTCCGGGGAATGTTTTGTAATTGTTCGAGGGGCTTCGAGGCCACCCCAAGTCACGGGGATCGGCACCCTCCGGGGTTTTAATTAAATATGCAGGGTGGGCCTCGCGGGCCCCCGAAGCCTCGGGGACCACCTCCTCCCCGGGGCTTTGAAAATAGAGGGAGGGGACCATGTGATCCCCCTGCTTCAGCGCTTAATGGCCCTAGGGACTGCCACCCCCCAGGGCCCGCTCCTGCAATGTCCCGGGGTGTGCATCCCCGGGACATTTCAGTTTGCTATGACAGGGCAGGAGTATGGCTTCCACCCTGTGATAGCAAACCCTGGTTTGCTTCGTTGAAGCAAGAGGAGGAAAACCTTGTCTAGCTTCAATAAAGGAATGAGAATTTCTTTCGGCCAAGGGAAGCTGCATGTTAGCAGCTCCCGTTGCCCAAAAGCAATGCCAGTTTCCGTAGGAGTCGGGGAGAAGGGGAGACGGCGGAACTGTGGGGACATTGGGGATGCCCCCATGGTCCTTAACAGAGAGGTCAGGCACTGAGGGATGTGGTCCTGTGGCCAGAAGTGGCCTGGGAGGGGGGCAACGATGCCCTCTTCCCCTTTTTAAAAATAAATTAATGAAAATGAACGTTTAAAAAAAAAAGTTTGATTGGTGACCCCCACCACCCTCCACCCCCCACAAATAAATGTGATAACAAGCTTTCAAAATGTGTAAGGTAGCAAATCGGCTGATGTCGTACAATTTGAAAATTCAAGATGAATGTGAGGTTGGACAAATGAGAATCATAGTCATCTATGGTTTTACATATAAAACACTTTATTTACACAAAAAAACAAAATAAAAGAAGGTGTAGCTATGGCGTGTCATCATCCCGTGCCAATCTGTAAATCACAACCTGCAAGACAAAAAGTAAGATAAGATTGTGTTTTTTATGTGCCCATCAAAAGAGAGAGAGCGAATGAGTGAGAGAGAGAGAGAGAGAGGAAGAGAGAGAGAAAGAGTGAGCAAGAGGAAGAGGGAGAGAAAGAGTGTGGGAGAGGAACAGAGAGAGAAAGAGAGAAAGAGTGAGAGAGAGAGGAAGAGACAAAACCCTCACAGCTCACCTTTCTGCCACCGGTGTGTCTTCAACCACGTGTCGGGACATACTGTCGCCCTTCAGCTCACTCATCTGAAACATGGAATAGAATCAGTAATGGCAGAGTACATACGACTGCACATGCTTTCTATTGGTGTCCCGCCCCTGCGCACCCAGGCTGCAGCATACCATCCACTCCCACCGCCCAGAGGTGACGGCCCACCCCTGCGCACCCAGGCCTCACTGCTCACCTTTCGCCACTGCCGTGTGTCGAAGAGAGTCCACCACATGCAGAAGCAACCTCCTCAGCTATGGCATACATGCGGTCTAGCCGAGCTTACAATTCAGAATGGGTCTTGATTGCTAGGATGGTGTATCGAGGCCACACATCATTGCAGCCTGCACACCCACTGAGTTCTGGTGGCACTCTGTGACCAGCGAGGCCACGACATGTGGCGGTAGGCTCCTGTTGTTTGATGGATTAAGCCTACACTGCCGTCCAGCAGAGCTCACAAAAATTGACCTGTCCGGACCGCCACCACGGGGCATCATCGAAGGCTGCTCAGCACTTACGGTGCCCCTACCTCAGTGGAGCGAAAGTCACCGTCCCGTGGCGGTGTGCCTCTGCTGGCCACAGTGCATCCGGTGCCAGCAAGTCTGAAATGGCTTAGAGCATGTGCGCCCGGGCTTTTTTATTGGCAGGGTCACGTGTCCTGTGATGCCTGTGCTGGATGGGTGTGGGGTGGGTGTATACCAGCTGTGAGGGGGTGGCTGTGGTGTACTGAAAACTAGGCCTGTTACCAGCAGATCACTGCAACGAAAATGTGGGCCATGTAGCATTGTCGCCCCTCCCTGTAAGCGTGAGCGGAGTGGGCTGGCCTGGCTTCTGCCAGTGCTGCGTGAGGCTGTGAAGAATGACTCCGGAGCTATGGGCGTGGTTTCGTCCTAGGTTGTATGAGGAATCAACTGATGTGGGTGTCCCTGTTGCAGTCTTGCTGTCACCCGGGTTGCAAGTGCCAATGTGTCACTCTGTGACCCAAGTCCCACAATGTGGCCACCATGGAAGGTACGGGGAATCAATGACCCTACATTCATCCATACTTCCACACATGAAAGATGGTCGACATGACAAATCTGTTTGGATATGAATGTTTATTGCACATTCAATGGGGTGTTGCAGCTGTAGCAATACAGGGTCATGCAAAGTTGTTGTTTCAGTTTTTGGCACATGGAGGGCATGCAATTAGAGCCAAGCTCGTGCTCCGGGGTTAGGCTGCATCAACATATGTATTTATACAATTACCCCGCCAATCCGCAAGCATATGCATATGTAGGGGGTACCATAGGTACCCCCCATGTGCAGCACCCCACCCCCCCGGGCCAACAACGGGCCCCCAAAGGCATTCAGCGCCTGTCTTTTTGGGGCGGAATCTCCACCTAAAAAGACAGGAATGCAAATGCACACGGCGGTGCCTGCACGGCACCGCCACCATTGCCCCATAGTACCTTGTCCCGCAAGGCGAGCGGAAAAGGACCACCTTGCGGGACCACGGCGGATGGCCTATCCGTCTGCCACGGTACCTTTCCCATTCCCACAGCCATCCTAATTTGGTGGTGGGAATATTCAGGGAGATGGCGGACTTTCTCGCCATCGTAATCGGCCCCAATGTCTTTGGTCTAATAAATTCTGCCTTAATAAGGCTACTTGGCGATGACTTGTGGTGCACTGAGTTAGTGGTACCTTACGCACTCAGCATGTGCGCTACCTGCAATGATGCGTGGTCCGGGTGGGCCGCACTGATAGCAATGCCTTTTGTCTAATGAATTCTGCCTTAATAAGGCCATGTGGCATTGGCTTGCGGTGCACTGAGTTAGTGGTACCTCTGGCGCTCAGTGTGTATGCAGCCTGCAATGATGCGTGGTCCAGGGGGATCACACTGGGAGCAATGTGTTTTGCCTACTGGACTGCGTCATCTGCAATCGCAACTCAATCTGAATTGTGAGCCCTGCTGTCCGCACTGTACATCGAAGGCAGCAGTCTGTACAGACACGGTGGCGGCATCATGGCGGGGTGAGGGCCGACGCTCAGGCAGACTCTTTGTCCTTCACAGAAGTGAACCACACCCAGAGCCCTGGCCTATTTATTCACACTACTGCACTGGAGTGGCGTACGTTGGACCAGCCCACTGCACTTCCGCTTACAGGGGACAACGACACAGGTACATGACCGAGATCTTCACCACTGCCTGAGGTAACATGGTTGAGTCCACTGTCCACAGCACTACAAGCACCAGCAGTATATGTCCACATGGAGAGGTCTGTGCTCTGCATAGTGAGTGTAGGAAGGTGGAATATGACTATATGGTTACCCTCATGTTTTGCCTGGTGTTCTGCTGGTTTTTGACTTAGTTGGACTGGGACCCTGCTATTCAGGGCCCCAGTCTATCTGCTTTCTTAATAAAATGGACTCCATGTACTTTAGGTACATACCAGATTGGTTACTGGATCACCTTTGTGAGCCCCTGTATATGGTACCTGAGGTACCCAGGGCATAGGTGCACCAGAGGCCTACCAGGGGATGCAGCATGTATTGTGCCACCCCTGGTT
Source organism: Lissotriton helveticus (assembly GCF_964261635.1). NCBI lineage: Eukaryota > Metazoa > Chordata > Amphibia > Caudata > Salamandridae > Lissotriton > Lissotriton helveticus. The sequence continues at coordinate 1,079,117,020 of NC_136063.1, read as the reverse complement.
ATCCTTCCAAACTGACACCACAGGTCTGCAATTGAAGCCTGGGTAAGGTGGTGTAACCACCCATTACTTAGATATAGTATACCTATCTCTATCTCTCTCTCTCTCTCTCTCTCTCTCTCTCTCTCTCTCTCTCTCTCTCTATATATATATATATATATATATATATATATATATATATATATATATATATATCCAAAATCCGCAGCTCCCAAATGCAGAAAAGAACCAGTGGAGACCCTTTGGATGGCAGCGGATAACTTTATTGAGCAGCAGCCTGCTCGCCGAGGCTCCAGGGACGAGGAAACAAATGCACCATCTGTAAAGCCAGACGCGTTTCGAGTAATGGAAACTCTTCCTCAGTGGCTTGTGGAATGGCCAAGGCAAAGCGTCTCAAAGCACTGACTATATTCATTATCATCCCGCCCAAAGTGGGTGTGGCCCTAGGGCATCCTGGGTGATGTAGTCCATGCGTGCGCTTCACCCTCGTCAAAATGTCCAAAATCTTGGGGTTCCTTACACCAAGTCTCTGCCCGCTTTGTGGATGCTGCTCCCACTGTGCAGCAAACGCCTTTGCTGCATAAGGTGAGTGCTCACTCTCCCACCGCTCGTGCAGTGCGAGTGACACTGCAGCGGTCCCGCACAAAAGCAGTCGGTTCTTCCTACGACCTAGGCAGGCCGTTATAACATCCAAAATCCGCAGCTCCCAAATGCAGAAAAGAACCAGTGGAGACCCTTTGGATGGCAGCGGATAACTTTATTGAGCAGCAGCCTGCTCGCCAAGGCTCCAGGGACAAGGAAACAAATGCACCATCTGTAAAGCCAGACGCGTTTCGAGTAATGGAAACTCTTCCTCAGTGGCTTGTGGAATGGCCAAGGCAAAGCGTCTCAAAGCACTGACTATATTCATTATCATCCCGTCCAAAGTGGGTGTGGCCCTAGGGCATCCTGGGTGATGTAGTCCATGCGTGCGCTTCACCCTCGTCAAAATGTCCAAAATCTTGGGGTTCCTTACACCAAGTCTCTGCCCGCTTTGTGGATGCTGCTCCCACTGTGCAGCAAACGCCTTTGCTGCATAAGGTGAGTGCTTAGTCTCCCACCGCTCGTGCAGTGCGAGTGACACTGCAGCGGTCCCGCACAAAAGCAGCCGGTTCTTCCTACGACCTAGGCAGGCCGTTATAACATCCAAAATCCGCAGCTCCCAAATGCAGAAAAGAACCAGTGGAGACCCTTTGGATGGCAGCGGATAACTTTATTGAGCAGCAGCCTGCTCGCCGAGGCTCCAGGGACAAGGAAACAAATGCACCATCTGTAAAGCCAGACGCGTTTCGAGTAATGGAAACTCTTCCTCAGTGGCTTGTGGAATGGCCAAGGCAAAGCGTCTCAAAGCACTGACTATATTCATTATCATCCCGCCCAAAGTGGGTGTGGCCCTAGGGCATCCTGGGTGATGTAGTCCATGCGTGCGCTTCACCCTCGTCAAAATGTCCAAAATCTTGGGGTTCCTTACACCAAGTCTCTGCCCGCTTTGTGGATGCTGCTCCCACTGTGCAGCAAACGCCTTTGCTGCATAAGGTGAGTGCTCAGTCTCCCACCGCTCGTGCAGTGTGAGTGACACTGCAGCGGTCCCGCACAAAAGCAGTCGGTTCTTCCTACGACCTAGGCAGGCCGTTATAACATCCAAAATCCGCAGCTCCCAAATGCAGAAAAGAACCAGTGGAGACCCTTTGGATGGCAGCGGATAACTTTATTGAGCAGCAGCCTTATACATATAAGATCCAAACTCCTGTCAATCGGATCTGGATTCCGACTTCAAACCAGGTACAGACCACACAACAGCGCTTCAGATGAATGAAAAGGTGGTTTATTGACCCCCTGTCTCCAGCATGACGCGTTTCGGCTACCGCTGTAGCCTTGATCACATGACAATGGGAACCAATGATTGTGATTAAATACTGTGCATGATCAATGAATGGGTGTTAACAGCTTAATAGACATAAAAGACACATTCTTAAAATACACATTCTTAAAATTACACTCCGATGCAAATTCATGTAAATAAGATGTGGCACATCAAAACACCAAAAGATCACATTACTTGAATCAATTAAGGACATATCATATTTTTAAATAAGTCCTACCACATCTACCAAACAAGGGAGGTATATTGGTTATAAGGTGTATAATTTAAAAAAAGAGAGATTCGTCTATATACAAAGCGTTAACATTAGATGAATAGAAAACCCATATATATTAGAAAAAAGTGCTAGTGCATAAAAGTTGTAATAAAGTGCAAATTCGTGCAAAGGGCAGAGTATCTAATAACTTGGAAATATAATTGGATTTTTCACCTCATACTACCAAGTTTAAGTTTGTATCAATATTGTTGGGAAACATTGGGAAAAAAAACACGTTCAGAACCATAGTAATGATGATCCACATGTTATAATTAATAGGGAATACCTACACAAGATGCGGATAAATGCGATTTAACCATCACATGACAGCATAATTGATTAGAACATTATGGCATAGTGCCCTTTTCTCAATACAGAATGCTGCCAATAGAAGCAGAAAATCCATCATAGTTGCCACTATTAATGCATATTAATAATGGAGTCGCTGAGATCCGCAACTAGGTGATGGGAAATCATGAAAAAGGTAGTTACTTAACAGAGATAAGAGAAACATAGTCAGAATGGAACAATCAAAATAGATACCTGGGGCAAGTTAATGATAACCTACAGGGGTAATGTTAATATAAGTGAACTATCACCCGAACCCTCTACACAAGTTCAATCAGAAAACATGAAGCCTATCCAGCTGGTACTGTTTCCTTATAAAAAACAGTGCAAGTCCTCCCCTGTATTCATCCCATTCGGGATCCTGGTATCTAAGAGTAATATATATGTACTCCCTAATTGTCTTAAAGTTCTCTCTCTGTTGCCACCCCTGATGTTTTTAGGCACTGCATCAATGATAAAGTACTTAAGATCGTTCAAATTCTTTTTGTGGACCAATTCAAAGTGGCGCGCCACTGGGTAACTTTCATCAGAATTGACAATCGCTCTAAGGTGTTGGAGGATACGATTGAAGGCCTGCAGTTTAGTGCTCCCAATGTACTTGAGCCCACAAGTGCACTGGAGCACATAAACCACAAAGTCAGGGCGGCAAGTAAAATGTCCCTTAATCTGGATGGGTTTAGGATCAAATGCAGAGTGATATTCCTTGGTGTTAATTCCGAACTTGCATGCTCTGCATGAGATGCACTTAAAAAATCCAAATTTATCTGACAACCAGTTCTTCTTTATTACCACCTCAGGGCTCGCTTTGACTAGAGAATCCCTCATAGAGGGTGCTCTTCTGAAAATAATTGAGGGTTTGTCTGGTAGTAGTGGAGCCAAACTGACATCAGTTTTGAGTAACGGCCAGTGTTTTTTAAGTATCCCCCTCACCTTTCTTTCCTCCCCACTGAAGGTGGTGATGAGGCTAATCTTATCATGAGCTTCCTCTATTCTATTTACCGTTTTGTGGGTGAGTAAGTGCTTTCAGCAGTGAAATATTCCTCTCTACTGAATCTGTTAGCCTTTTCTTTAGCCTCCTGTAACAACGAGGCACTGTAGCCTCGTGCAAGGAATCTATTAAATGCTTCATTCTGGCACCTCTCCAAATCTGAATCAGAGCTACAGATCCTCCGCATCCTCAGAAATCCCCATAGGGGATACTTCTGACAAGATGACCCGGATGCGAGCTACTGGTGTGCAGAATCGCATTGCCCGCCGTAGTTTTTCTATGCAGCCGGGTTTGCAATTTACCCTCACAGATGTATAACTCTACATCTAAAAATTGGATCTGATTAGTGCTGATATGGGAGGTAAACCGCAAATTGAGCTGATTGTCATTGATCTTCTCGACAAACTCAGTGGCAGATTCTACTGTACCCCTCCAAACCATACAGATGTCATCAATGAACCGCCAAAAATAAGCTATATTATTGGAGAATAAGCTGGCCAGTGAGCCCCTGAGGACATGCTCCTCCCACCACCGACATGTAAACATGCATAGGTGGGGGAGAAGCATGCCCCCATAGCCACTCCCCTCAGCTGCTGGTATATCTCTCTGTTAAACAAAAAATTATTATTGTTCAAACACAGCTCTATCATCCTAAGCAACATGATACTATGCTGACTATGCATGATGCTGCGTTTCCCCCAAAAATATTTTACGGCGTTCAATCCATCCACATGTGAAATACTAGTATAGAGAGATCAGATGTCCAAAGCTATAAGCACATAATCACTCTTCCACTCTATACCATTGATCTTAGAGAGGAAATGTCCAGTGTCTTTGATGAAAGAGTTAGGGCTTCCACATGATCATGTAGAAAATTATCCACATATCTAGATACGGATTCCAATAAGCTGCCCTCGGCTGAGATGATCGGTCGCCCAGGTACTGGTGAAATTTGCTTATGGATTTTTGGGATCAAATAAAAGAAGGGTGTGACCGGATAGTCATTTTTCAAAAATGTATGTTCCTGCCTACTTAACAACCCTTCACACTTCCACTGATTAAGTTCTTTATGTATGTTGTCTTTAAGGCACTTGATATCATTGAAACTGCCTTTCTTATAACAAACTGTGTCACTTAAATGTCTTTCCGCTTCCTCCATGTATAAGGTCCGGGGCCAGATGACTGTGTTACCCCCCTTATCCGCGTTATTGATTATCAGGTTAGAGTTACTTCTAAGTTTTTTCATCAGATGGCTGTATTGTTTTTCCATGTACCTGACTCTTTTTGCTTTTCGCGATGTTGCAAATTTTAGTCCTTTCAAATCCTCCACTACAATATCGCAGAATGCGTCTATATTATCCTTAGGCATCATAGGATAAAAAGTTGAAGGTGGTTTGAATTTTGTAGCACACGGATGATTCAGTGTGATGCCAGTATTTGAAAGATTTTCTTGAGTGGTACCTATTTCAAACTCTTCATCAAGAGCCAATTCCTGAGCCACTCTTAAAGCTTTTACATCTGATACCTAAAACACACTGGATGGTTGAGAATTCCCAATAATCTCAGACGCCCGAACCTGATCATCAGTTAATTTGAAATGTTTCTTAAGTTTGAGCTTGCGGATACATTTAAAAACGTCGACACGAGTTTGAACAAAATTGAAAGAATTTCTGGGACAATATGAAAGACCTAAGGAGAGCAGCTGCAACTCGGCCTTCCTGAGGGTAGCATCCGACAGATTTATCACAGTGTTACTTTCAGATTCACTTGGTGAATGAACTTCAACATTAACAACATCATTTACAATTTCCAGAGCGAGGGATGGAGCTATTACCATTTCTTTCCCCTGCCTCTCTTTGCTGAGCCTCTGCCTCCTGAGTTTCCTCCTAGCACTGCGCCTTTTGTTATTTGCTCTTCGTTTAGTTTCCGTTGCTGTCGAGTTTGCGGTCGCAGTGTCTTGAATCTGTCCTCTACGAGAAAACCCAGCTCCTCTGAGGGGGTATAATTTGTGGGTATTTTACCTTGAATCGACATACCCGCTGCTCTGTCATCCGAGTCACAGCTGCTTGCCACAGACCTTAACTCCATTTCAGATAATTCTGCACTTTGATTTCCTTTAGATGTTTGTTCATTGTTTTTAGGTGCCAGGGCTTGTCGTTTCGCATTATCAAATTTACGCGCAAACGTGAATATTCTTCCCGTTTCATAGTCATTTTTATCGCGTGCAAACTTATACTGCTTCCTGGTGCTGATTGTTTCTTGATGTTTTACCAGCGTTACATCTATTTCATCTCTATACTTCTTTATAAAGTCCTTGTTATCATCCTCATCTAATTCTTTATTCAACTGCTCAATTTCCTTTAGAATATCATTACGGTCAATATCCGCATATTTTATCAGTAGACTAACCATATTCATGGAGGCATCCAGGTTCCCAGAGGCCCATTCTTTAAGCATGAGGGGATTGGGGTTCTCAAAAGATGGCGCTTTAAGAACCCTCAACCCCCTCGGCACACGTCCCACTTCTTTGTACTTTTCCAGTGAGCGTTTTTCCCACCACTTAGTAGTTTCGGTTCTCAGCAATTTCTCCAATTTCTTAAGTTTACTTTTCAAGTCAGTAGCAACATCACCGGGCTTCGTGGTATCATTTCTCGTCTTAAGCGCCGGTAAATTAACAAACATGGCGTCCGCCAATGCTTCCCAATTCCTCAAAGTCTCTGCTGGTGTCGACATTATCTATGGGGGCAATTAACCAATTCCTTAGCCTCGAACTACTATGATGAGATTCCTTGGCTCATTAAACTTAAATGCGCTTATCAATCCTTTCTCCCGCTCAAATGGTATAGTGCAAAACTGACGGCAAACAAACTTTCACCGGCTTACCCCAGCGGTTTCGGGGTGGTTATTCCTCGGCGTCGTCCGACTCCTACGAAGTCCCAACACCTATACCTCCGAGCTCTCCGGTAGAAAGATTAGTGTTTCACCACTGCGGGGGGCTGTCAGCTCAGTTACTCCTTTTGTGTCAATTGTCTTTCGCTTCCGCGTCCGACCGCATAGCTCGGCAGCCCAAAATGAAAGGAGGGTTTGTAAAGGCGGCAATGGCCGTACACCGCCCAATTGAAATACGATCCAAACTCCTGTCAATCGGATCTGGATTCCGACTTCAAACCAGGTACAGACCACACAACAGCGCTTCAGATGAATGAAAAGGTGGTTTATTGACCCCCTGTCTCCAGCATGACGCGTTTCGGCTACCGCTGTAGCCTTGATCACATGACAATGGAAACCAATGATTGTGAATAAATACTGTGCATGATCAATGAATGGGCGTTAACAGCTTAATAGACATAAAAGACACATTCTTAAAATACACATTCTTAAAATTACACTCCGATGCAAATTCATGTAAATAAGATGTGGCACATCAAAACATCGAAAGATCACATTACTTGAATCAGTTAAGGACATATCATTTTTTTAAATAAGTCCTACCACATCTACCAAAAAAGGGAGGTATATTGGTTATAAGGTGTATTATTTAAAAAAAGAGAGATTCGTCTATATACTAACCCTGGGCGTAGTTCGCGGAGCCGTACTCCGCGGAGCTACGCGAAGACGCACTTGCACTCCGCGACCTACGCGTAGCTCCGCGGACATGCGTAGTTGCTTGCTAGACCCGTTCGCACGCCGTTTTTCATCTTCGGGAGCGCGGTGCGCGTGTTCGGGGCGCTGCCTGCATGCTCGGGATGGCTAGCGCGCTAAGTTACCCAAGAGGTTTGTCCCGCCCACTTGCGTTCCCTTATTTCCTGTTCCGGGTCACAAGTAACGTGTTCGGGTTGTGCAAGACATGTTCGGGAACTCATCTTCTCGTTCGCACTACAAAAGTGCGTGATCACGCTAAATATCGCGCGAAGCACTGGGAGGAGCCTGGTGGACAGGGACAGGAAGTTGTAAACTCAAGGGCCCTTCCTCCTTACTCTTCAAAAAAAGAGTAGAAACAAAAAGAGGACTCCTTCCCCCCAAAAAATACAGCCAAGGTACAACTTTAAAGGGTTTTTCACTTTTTTGCTAACCAAAATGGTAATTTATTATGGTTTTAACATGCTCGCGAGTTATTCTGTGCAAGATTGCAGTTTCTGCGTGTTCGGCAACTCGATCTTACCAACAAGCATCCTCGCGCGTCCTTATGACGCTAACGCGCATCCAAATGACGTTATCGCGTTCGCACAGTCGCACGGGATTGTGCGGGAAGGTTTACAAACATGGTGGCACACGCGACCGGGAAAAAGCGAACGCAGAACCAAGGTAAGCCATTGCCGCGCACGCAATAATGTTATTCAGCGCGCGAGAACTATGCTACGCACTGGATCGCGGAGTAATCGACAGCTACGCGTTCTCCGCGGAACGCGGAGTTGCCGAAACTCCGCAAGCTCTGCGAACGGAGCGTAGGTCTTCGCCCAGGGTTACTTTATACAAAGCGTTAACATTAGATGAATAGAAAACCCATATATATTAGAAAAAAAGTGCTAGTGCATAAAAGTTGTAATAAAGTGCAAATTCGTGCAAAGTGCAGAGTATCTAATAACTTGGAAATATAATTGGATTTTTCACCTCATACTACCAAGTTTAAATTTGTATCAATATTGTTGGGAAACATTGGGAAAAAAACACGTTCAGAACCATAGTAATGATGATCCACATGTTATAATTAATAGGGAATACCTACACAAGATGCGGATAAATGCGATTTAACCATCACATGACAGCATAATTGATTAGAACATATATATATATACAGACACATATTAACCTATAAGTCACTCCTATGGCAGGCCTTCACGATCCTGGAGGCAGAGTGCTTTGTTTTGTGTGAGAGGGTACCCTAGCATGAGCTGAGCCCCTCTGCAGCTTTCGGAATCATCTCCTTATAGCTGTTCTATGATATAGCCATACCATATACTCTTAAGTGCATTATAAATCCTCGCGGTTAATGCAAATTTTGGTTTGGCTTTATCAAAGCATGTCATGTACGGTGTCAAACACTTTGGAATACTACCCCCCCACCCCACCAGTTCTGGTGGCAGGGGTAGCATTCCATCCTTCTAGAGTGAGAAGACATGTAGTTACTGGTAGACCCGGTTAAAGTTAAATAGAGCCCCAGCAAAATGGATGCTGCTGCCACAGACACGATTCTGCCCTCCTGCTGCTGGACGAAACTCCGGCAGCACCTCCCCAGACAGGTTTTAGTGTATTGGGGCAGGGTGGGTTGCATTCAGTGAATGCTTTATAGACACTGCCTGGGGAACACAATGTGCCCCATGCATTTCCCAGTTCAAACCGGTTGCTGGGGCACTCAGCCCCAGGTCTGGTGTGAAAATGGACAAAGGGGAAGGGGTGTAACTACCCCCACCCCAGGTCCTCCCATAGGTGGGACCCTAGAGTTAGTCTAACCCCTAAGCTTGCTATAAGAATAGGATCCCAGTCCCTAGGACTTTAGATTACCCTGGACGAAACTCATATATCTTGGACCTTCGACATTCCACATCGACTGCAAGATGGAAGAAATCTCCCTTGTGGTCAAGGAGTGACCACCCTGTTCAAACAGGCAACAAACGCATCTTGGCTGGCCTGCATTTTCTAGGCTACTGCCAGATCCCGAAGAATCTGTGACACAGGACATGGACTTCCAGATATATCTGATGCTGACCTGTGCTCCCAGCAAAGCTGAGACCTGTAGTGGACACGAGAGACGTGGGACCAGAACTCCTGAACATCCTACATTTTTGCAACTGCACGTACTTCCCGAGGTATCCCAAAGTTGTGCATTGGGGTATTTGAAGCCCCTGCGCCGAGCACCTTTTGCATCGAAGCTCAGAGGTCTACACTCCAGGAGTGACCCGTGCTGCTTTGTGCATTTCCACTCAAGGTCCCTTTGCAGTTCCTAGTCTGTTGGCTAGCGAGCCCCCACAAAGGGCCATGTAGGAGGGTGGATACCTGACTATGGATACCCCAGATTTTTTGCCTAGTGTTTAGCTGGTTTTCGACTTAGTTGGCCTGGGATCCTGCTAATTAGGGTCCCAGGCTATCTGCTCTCTCTTTAAATGGACTCCATGTACCCTAGGTACATCACCAATTTGATACTGGACACCTTATCAGACCCTGTACAGTGCACTATAGGTGCCCAGGGCATAGGTGCATCCAAGGCCTACCAGGGGCTGCAGCATATCTTTTGCCACCCCTGGCTGGTCCTTAAATCGACACAACTGTCTGATCCCTCAGCTGGGGCAAGGTGGTGTAATCACCCCTTGCTTAGATATAGTATACCTATATCTAAACCTATTTCTGGACACATATATACCTATAAGTCACTCCTATGGCAGGCCCTAACAATCCTGGAGGCAGAGTGCTTTATGTGAGATGGTGCTCTAGCATGAGCTGAGCCTGTCTGCAGCTTTCGGAACAATTTCCTTATAGCTGTTCTAGTGATACTGCCATACCATATACTCTTAAGTGCATTATAATCCTCGCGGTTAATGCTAACTTTGGTTTGGCTTTATCAAAACATGTCGTGTTTGGTGTCATACACTTTGGAATACTACCCCCTCGCCAGTTTGGGCGACGGGGGTAGCATTCTACCCTTCTAGAGGGAGAAGGCATGTTACTTTACTGAAAACGCAGTTAATCCTAACCAGAGCCCCAGCTTCACAAAATGGATGCTGCTGCCACAGACACGAGTCTGGCCTCCTGCTGCTGACCGAAACTTGGCAGAGGATGCTTGATCAAAGGATCTCCTGTCACAGGGAGGTGTCACACCACCCCAGACAGGAGATAGTGGATTGTAGCAGGGAGGGTTGAAAGAAAGTAGACACTGCCTGGGGCGCACAAGGTGTCCCCGGGCAAATGCCAGCCAAACCGGTTCTGGGACTCTCCAGCCCTAGTCCTGGTGGGAAGCTGGACAAAGGGAAAGGGGTGTAACCACCCCCTTCCTGGGTCCCACCCATAGGAGGGACCTAGCAGGTAATCCAGCCCCCAGATTTGGAATATAGGTGGGAGCAGTGCCAATGCACATCAGATTATCCTGACTGAAACTTATGAAACGAAATTCTGGACCCTTCGACATCCCACTCGATGTGGAAGACTGAAGAATCTCCCTTGTGGTCAAGGAGTGACCACCCTGTGCAAACAGGCACCATCCAGCACCTCAATGTTTGTTTTGTTGCAGTTCCCGCCAGAACTCGAGCAACAGAGTTCAACAAGATCCAGCGTGCCTGCCTTCTAACAGCCCGATCCACAGTCTATGCAGAGATGAGACCCGTGGAGGCGACCTGAAGCGTGGGAGCGGCCATCTTGGAAAAACCACGAAGCGCTGACCGTGTTGCACCCGAGGATCCCTTGAAGCTGTGCATTGGAGTTTAAGAAGCTCAAGCCCCGAGCAGCTTTTGCACCGAAGCTCACCCCTCCACACTTGATGAGTGCTGCGTGGGGCCCTTTTGCAATTTCCTGCTCGACGCGTTGGTCCGGTTGCTTACCCGTTGGCTAGTGGCCACAGAACCAACAAACCTTTGAATTTACACAGCTGGTCTGGTTGCTCCAGACTCTCCCTTGCTCCCCTGAAAAGGAGCACCCGCTCTGACCTTGCTGGTCCGAGTGTTAAGCGATCTTTGAATCCTGCGTGGGTTGCCTTTGCCAAGGTTTGTTGACTCCGATCCGGAAGCCAACACCGCCGGCAGCGAGAGCCTTTGTGAGACAGCTCGTGATCCACTCCAGGACATCCTCGGTGCCCCAGAGTCCACGTGGCAGCGGAGACAAGCTTCACAGCATCAACCTGATTGCGCCCGACATTGCCTGGTTCCTTCCTGGTTCCTTCCTGGTCATTGGCTAGTGACCAGGACTCTGTCCCCTCTGCTTTCAGCTACTCTTCAACTTCGATCCACCCTTGGATCGCACCGGACACTTCTCTTCTGGACGCCTGCAGCATCTTCATCTCCAGGCACCATAGAACTGCGTGACGAAACCCGACACATCTTTGCACCTGTGCACCCGCTTCCTGTGGGTGAGGTAACTCTTGAACGCCGGTGCTCCTGTAGTGGTTTACACCTCTAGTGTCTAAGTCTAAAGTTTTGTCCTTCTAGTCCAGTCGGAAGACTCTTAAAACTGTAACTCGATAACTTTTACGCACCATTGACTTTGCATTGGTGCATGCGTGTGCTTTAGGCACTGCACCCGAATCCCGCTGGCTACTCCCGTCCTAACTACTGTTAGTCCATTGTAGTCCAAGCGATTCCCAAGGCCCTAGGCCTTACCACTGATCGAATAGTGATTGTTATACCACATCCATAATTGTGCAACTTTCATATGTTAAATTGTGCTTTTGTTTAAACGCTGGTGCTTCATTGCTCATAAAGAGTAGTGGGGATTATTCTGAGAATAAATACATATATTTTTATAATATATAACTTGTGTGGTGTCCTTTCATTTGGTATTACAGGATTGCATATGGTAAAACAGCTGGCTTCACATGCCCTTCACATGCCTCCTTGAGTTAAGCCTTTAAGGCTGCTTAGTCCATGCTACCCCTAGGATAGCTTGTCTATAAGGTTGACTTACAACCATCACCATAAGGGATTGTTTGGACTGATACAAGGTGCCTACAGAACTGTGGACATCATACATCAGGCCAACTTCTCACAGGCCATTTTTGATATCTTGATCTTTCCTGGTTGCTCCAGACTTGCTCTCACTGCTCTCTAAAGGAGGAGTCCCTCAGACCTTGCTGGTCTGAACCAAAGCCAATCTTGACATCTTGCATGGGTTGCTGTTGCCAAGGCTTATTGGATCCAATCCGGATTCTGACGCTGCAGCACTCGAAATCCTTTGTGGGACAACTCGAATCCAGCTCCTGGTCATCGTTGAAGCCTCCTGGTCCTCGTGGCTGAAGAGTCAAGCTTCACCTCTTTCACATGAAATCACCTGACATCGACTGGCATCTTCTCCTCGCTATCTTGGTCACTGGCTAGCGACCCAGACTCTGTCCCTTCTGCTTTCAGGTTTTTCATATCTCCGATCCACCCTTGGATCCACCCGGACACTTTTCCTCTGGTCACCTGCAGCATTTCTTCGCAGCTCTTTATTGGAATTGACGACGAAACTCGACATCAAAAGACACCTATGCACCCGGTTTCCATGGGTGAGGTAACTCGAGTACTCTGGTGCTCCTGTGTGTATTGACTCTCGAAGTGTCTAAGTCTAAAACGGTTCCATCGTAGTTCACCTCTAGGTGCCCTTAATCTTTAAAACTGTAACTTGTTCGTTCTTCATAGAAAATCAATGGTCATCCGCGGCTCTGTTTAGACACTGCACCCGTCCCCCGTGGGCCTCCTCCATCCTAACCTTTGGTGGTTCTATGTAGCCCCAGCGGTTCCACAGGCCCTAGGCCTGCTTTCTAACTCTCACGTGGTTCTTATACCACTATTTTAGTATATGGTGTGTGAGGCCCCTAGGGCATAACGTATACTGTGCAACTTATCGTATGCTAATTAAGTTCCTTGTATTGTACTTTTACCTCTGACCTCATAAAGAGACCAGAGGGGTTGTGTTTAGATTAAATACATATATATTTGATATATACCTTGTGTGGTGTGCTTTCATTTGGTCATTCCAGAGATTATAATTGGTAAAACAACTTGCTTAACTCGCCTCTAAGTCTTAGCCTGAAAGCTGCTCTCCACAGCTTGGTAGCTGCTCGGTAGTCTGCTCGACAGAGTCTTGATCACGGGAGGCAGTCTCTCTGATTTTTTTATTGCCCACGTGATTTCCTTTTAAAGTGTGGGCCGTATTCCTTTGCAGAGTGCGCAAGGGAAAAATATCCGACTTTAAATGAAGAAAAGCGCAATTTCATTAATGTCCTTTAATCACTATTCTGCGCTCAAAACCTTCTTCTCCTTATATGTCATTCCCTTTGCACAAAAATAAATAAAGTGTGCCTCACTGCACAGTCCGTTTTTTACGTTTCCCCTTACTTATTTACGAGCAACACCAGCCCGCAACTTTGGAATTCCTTCCTTCTGCTCCCAAACTCGCTGCACTCCAAGAACACTTTCTCAGGGGGCAAGCAGGTCAGGTTCAAATAAATATCTCTGTCTCCATTGCCACGCAAGGATCCCACAACCTTCCCAGGGTGGACAGTGCTATTGGTGCAAGGCTTCCAGATATAAATAACACCAATTCCTCCTTTCCCATCAAAGAGGTGCACCGACTCTGGTTGTGTCACAATTACAATTTGTTTATTCATGGAACAATCCAGGGGCAAGAGGCTCACTGCTCCCAACATTTCTGCTCAACAGAGCCTTGATCACGTGTAGTGGACTGACAGCTGTCACTCAATCAAAATATTCGGATATAAGTCAATAAGAACACTCAATGAGGAGCAATACACCAATAGTGTGCACAAATTAGCTTTAATGAAATAGTAAAGTAAATATATGGGTTAGCACAAAAGCAAGGTGATTTGATACATTTTTGGTAATAACAATCAAAAGGTCAGATTCACTACAAGAAACTATGATCGTATACACAGGTATGAAGTTCACTAGAATAACATTCTGGAACCTCAGCTGCTCAGTGTCAAATACCTAATTGAAAACCATGTAACAGTTGAAATACCATTCCCTTGTTCTTGACTTGCAAAACAGCATTAATCAACTGGCTATGAAATGCACAATGGTTACTGCATTACATTGGAATACTCAAAACAATCGCATGGACATGAGACTCAAATTAGAGCATATTACATTCATTTACAAATATAACACAGATTTTTTAATTAATAGAATAAAGCAGTGAAATAAAGGCCCATCATCCCTAGGTGGAACTTTACTCATCCCCAGTGCTGGGAAGCCCCTTTCCTTCCTCTCGAGTCTCTCTCACTCTCGAGCGTCACAGCCAAGGAACAGCACAGCCAGGGAGGCAGCTATGGGCGATGGCAGTTAGCACAGCCCCATCCGCGAGCTTCAGCTCCCTTGCATGTGTCCCTTTCTTTAAATACCCTGAAGCTTGGCTAATGTTATATTATGTTCCTTTCTCGCAATTTCTAGCTTTGTTATCAGAATGTATCCTTTGGCTGCCTTGATGCTTCTGCCTTTTTCCTGAACTCTTTCTCAGGGTCAACATAACCTTCGGCTGCCTCTCTCCCACACTTCCCACTTCCTGTACCTTCTTATCACACCAGCTGCAGACAGTCACGTCTGGAGAATGCTGAAAAACAAGCTTAGATGCGACAGCGTGACCCCTCTGTACTGCTCAAGTTTTTCTGCATGTATTATCGCTCATCCACCCTGTTCATACTAATTAACCCTTCGCGTCACAATGTCTTCCGCAACTATCCCTATACTACACACTCCACCCCTGAGCGCTAATACATGCAAAAAATGTACATCTATTTTACCGCTCCTCCAGTTAAGTTGCTACGAATTCCAGTAAGCATTACATTGAGTGCCTGTACTTTAGTGTTAAACTGCTTGGTGCATGCATATAGCTTATATAGCATAACCATAAATAATACAAGAAATGAATAGCCAAAGTAAGGAGTGTAGCACCAAATGAAGAGTTTGTGTAGCTCCTGGTGCCCAACCAAAGTAAATGTCATACAAGTAGTGCTCAGTTGTTTGTTGAATACATGAAGCAGTACGCATAAGTTGTTTAGCATCAATAGTCATTTGTATGGCTGTATCCTTGGTGTATTTAGCTGCTGTATCTAATTTAGCAAATGTAACCTGTGCATACGGGAACATTTTGGCCTACAAAGTTGCTGAGGACAGAGCTAACTCTATTATTACAAGCATACGGGGGGCTGGCAATAACATTTTTACTCAACCTCAGATATTTTAGAACAATTCGCCGACTTCTATAGAAATTTATATACCCCAGAAGTGGACTATAACTTAGACGACATATATAAATATGTGGAGGAGCACACCGGGAACACGCAGAATTGCCCAGAGATAGACTCACTGTCTGAGGACATAACAATGGCTGAATTGCATCTAGCGATAGCTTTATTACCCGCAGGAAAAGCGGCGGGCGAGGACACCATACCCCTAGAAATATATAAATTCTGCCTAGAAGAGCTTGAACAACTACTGTTGAAAGTCATACAATTTGTAGGCCTAGAAGGAAAGACACCTAGGTCATGGAATAGGGCAAAAATAATATTTTTTTTGAAAAAAGATAAACCGAAGGAAGAGAGAGGGTCATATCGCCCCATTTCTTTAATAAATACAGACGCAAAAATCTTTGCTAAAATTTTAGCTTTAAGACTGGCTCCTATTATGCCCCAAATCATTAACCCACAACAGCATGGTTTCATAACTGTTAGGGACACTACTATACATGCTAATATGGCAATAACTGCATTAGATGTAGCAGAGACAGAATCCACCCCACTTGGCATAATTCTATTAGATGCTGAAAAAGCTTTTGACCGAGTGGGGTGGGACTTTCTCTGGTGCATACTGTTTAGGATAGGGTTTAAAGGACAATTTCTGCGGAGCATTCAAGCATTGTACGATAAACCATCAGCATATACCAGCTATGGGGGACTGACATCTTCAGACTTTTCTACCTTACGAGGTACCCGTCAGGGATGCCCCCTATCTCCTCTTTTATTTGCCCTCTCATTGGAGCCTTTTTTGTCCGCACTTCAACTTCAAAATCAGATTGTACCCTTTAGATCAGGAACACAAGAACTAAAAATAACTGCATATGCAGATGACATCGCGATCTACACTGAAGATGTCGTAGAAGCATTAAAGGGAATAGTATTAGAAGCCGAAAAATATGGTAAGGTGGCGGGTTATAAACTAAATCTACTAAAAACGCAAGTAATAGCTAATTATACACCAGCAGTGGCTGTGCCTGAGATCTGCCACACCGCCACATATCTCGGGGTTAAAATCACGGCTAAACTACAAGAAATCAATAATCTAAACTACAACGAATTAATTAAATCAACCAGCCTATTGCTAAAAAAATGGCACAGATTACCTCTGAACCTAACTGGCAGAATTAACCTAATCAAGATGAAAGTTTTGCCCAAATTTGTATACTTATTTCGGTCTATACGACTAGCATTAAATATTCAATTCTTTAAAAAGCTTGACGGAATACTTAGCAGTTTTATTTGGGGGTATAAAAAGGCAAGAAGATCACTGGCTCTTATGAAAAATAATACGAACCATGGCGGACTCAATTTTCCTGATTTTAAATTATACTTTTGGTCTGCTTTTGTTATTCGTCTCCGCTCCTTATTAAATGAAAGAAGGACTTTGTTTTTTCACTCTTTTACGCTAAAATCCGACTCGAACATGTTTTTGTTCCGAACTAACGACCCCAACTACTACAAAAGGGTTAGATTTAAAACTATAAGAGACTTAATAAAGATTTGGGGTAACATACTTTCTTTTTGCAACACCAGCTTTTTTCACCCCAAGCTCCTGTGGTTCTGAAAAATCTGGATTCATATTATAGTATTGGACTCGAGAATAAAAACTTCGTCGAAATAGGACGAATTTGGTATCAAAAGACCGAGAATGACGAGTACATCAAGTACATGTATTTTCGGCATATTCGAGTGACGATTTCACCTCGAAATCGTCATTTACCTTCTAAACCCTTAGCTGCATGTTGCCCTCTACATAGGCCTTAATCCAGTCGAATTTGATTCCACAAGGACACATACTCCTTAATCGACTTCTCCCTGACCCCAGTACAAGTTAGAACCATTGCCCCAGGCCGAACCCGTTAGGTCAGTTCCCTCCCAGTGGCCGAGCAAGATAGCATCTAGGCCCAACCGGCCATAAAGCCATTTCAGCGCGCACACCTGCCATATCTCGCTCACATCTTTCTCCACTCCTTTTCCTCACTTATTTTATGATGGGGAGGTGACCATTTTTATTAGGGGTCCAGCGATATCTGATGAAATGTTGGGCCTTGCCGGATGATTTGTTATGAGCAGCACGACGTGAAATATGTACATGTCATCATGACTCTGCTTTTCTTCTGTAATCAGTAACCATAAATGAAATACCGCGAATCCAAGGAATGTTTTGCCCAAGGGTGAAAATTGTGTATAAGAAGAGAAACCTAACTTTGTGAAAGTGTGCAGTCTCCTGAATATACTGGTATTGTACTTCTAGGACCCTGTCACCTTGGTTGCAGCCAATAAACGAATCTTTGACTTCACCTGGAAGACTCTGAAGTTTCTGTAGGTCTGACTCAGGAGAACCCGAGGTCTCTGGGTGTTGATCCCCTGGCACCGCTGGGTTACCGGTTCTGTAGGTTCGGTACCGGTTCTTAAAAACCCAGTACCTCATTTGGCGCCCAGCGTTTGGGGCGATTCCAGTGGTACCAATCAGCCTGAAGATCGTGAGGAGCTTCGTGTGAAAATTCCGGAGGAGGGCCCACCACCTCATCGACCCCTGCATGTCGACGTGGTCCGAAGGTCTTTACTACGAGGTTCCCCGCTTCCCGACGGCTACAAGGACTGCTGCCCTGGCTATTGCCCTGATGTTGGACCCTTGAAATTTTCGGTAGAGCGAAACGCTGAGACGAGTCTTCTGGTGAAGCCATCGATATTTTTCAGTTAAGTATAAGTGGAGCGTCTCCTAGTCCTTAGTTGGACTTACTTTGTGGTATCTTGGAGATACATAAAGGTTTTATTGGTACTTGCAAGCACCATAACCGAAGGACTCGTGTATTCACGAGAAATATCGTAATCGATAAATCCTTTGAAGTTTTGGAACTAGACTAGAGAGCGAGGATGCCTAGTCTTAGACTCGGGAATTGGTTTTGTCTTGGTAGTAATAATAGGGACTCCCGATTGGAGGACTCATGTCCGGTTCCTCCAGTTGGAACTCCGACTTACGAGCTGTACGTTAAACATGGGGTAGGCCCCATCGTTTACAACGAGTTATGGATTAAATACACTAGGAAAGATGGTGTTTTAAAATGGCCCCAATATGGTAGCTTTGATTCTGAAACCTTAGACAACCTTGAAGTTAAACTCTTCAAAAAGAAAGCCCGGCCGGCGATGTTTGACTCTTTCCGCCTATGGCGAAAAGAAGCCAAACAAAAAGAAATTAAATTAGCTAAGAAAAATAAGAGAGAAGGGGGACCTTCAGTAATGAAAGCTGCCGTGCAGTTTAAAGATAATGAGGAAGAGCAGATAAATGAGCAGTTGCACAGGCAACGTAAAATGGCAATAGATAAGTGTTATCCAGTTTTGCCGTCTCTTCAGCAAGGGACAGCAAAAGAGTGTGAAAAAGACCAATTAATGTCGCAATTATTAACTTCACCACCCCCCTATGCGCAGAATGCCACAGCACCCCCGCAACCTTTAGTTGCACAAGCTGCGCCTCCGGCTCTTCCACAGCACCCACCAGCTGTTCTTCAGCTGGCTCCTACTTCTTCGGTGCAGCCTCCTTCAGGCCCACCGACAACTTCTGTTTCTCCTGTGTTTTCTACAATTTTGCCTAGTACCACATCTATTATTACTGATCCCTCTTCAGCCATCTCTACCACAGCCTTATCTCACCCCGTTTTTTCATCTGTTTGTCCTTCAGTTTCACCTTCCCTTCGGCAGAAAATGGCCAGCACTGTTACTAATCTTCTTTTACCCCTTTTTGGGTCGCCTGCTGCGACCCCTAACATAAGTAGAAGACAGTTGCGAAGTCAACTGCCTGATTATCAAGAGAGAGATTCCCTGAATGGTTTAGCTCGGAAATGGGTCATGGACACTGCAAAATATGATTTACAGTCTGTCATGGAAGTTTTCCATCAATGGGAAACAGCGACACAGAGATATGTGTTCGAACAAATGTGTGTCTTTCTTGGCGAGGATTTAGAAGACAATGATCAAGAATGCATCCCACAAGAGATGTGTCGTGTACGATTTAAGTTTGGAGAGGGTATGATTGTAGGTCCCGATGTAGAAAAAGCAGTTGAAATGCTATTATCATATCGAAGTAAGTGAAGCAGTTCTGGGTCACCATCGGAATTAAGTGCATCTAGTAGGAAAAAGGCACGACAATACCCTATGAGAGAAGTTCCCCCACAGTGGAGAGAGGGTGACGCGACAGCTGTCCCACCTGTCCTGCCGCACTTTCACCGCATATGGGTACATGTTCCATGGAAGCGAGCTGAAGTTTTAGCACTCAAACAAACACTACCAGATCCGCGTAAAAATCCTGCAGGGTACTATAAAGAATTGTCACACACTGCTGGGTCATGTATAATGAATTTGGCCGATATCGATATGTTATTCGGGAACGTTGTTCCACAGCCTTTATGGGGAAAAATTCGTCATGTAGATCATGACCAGGAATTAGGTGACACGTGGGCTAATATTACTGCTGCAGATGCACGACAAGTTGGTGGTGCCAAGCCTGAGCCTCTAATAGCGGAACTACCTGGTAGGATAGTAGATTACATCAAAACAATAATGCCTGCAATACGCGTAAATTGGGATAAGTTATCTGCATGCAAGCAAAAGAAAGAAGAAACTGTTTCAGATTTCTTCACCAGATTTGAAGAAACATTCATTGACCACAGCGGTCAAGATATGACCACAGAAGGTGGTCAGAGATTGTTTGTCGATATATTTGTGCACAATCTGCTTCCAGATTTGTGTAGGAAATTAAAAGATTCGGAAAGTTCTTGGGCAGTCTCATCTTCAGCCCAGATATTAGCTACCGCACAGTACTACGAGAATAGAGACAAGGATGAGAAAGATAAAGTAGAGAAGAAAGCTAGAGAACTCAAAACAAAGGTTTTGCTACAGCAAGCCTATCCGCCACGTGGTGGTGGTAACAGAAATAATAATGGTCCGAATCAGTACCAGAACACTTTTCAGCAGCCTCAGAGAAACTTGCAGAGATTCGATTACAATCAAAACCGCGTAGGTCCCAACCAGTGTTTATACTGCAAACAAGAGGGTCATTACAAATATGACTGTCCTGCCCTGCCACAACGGGCAAATGGATTTTCTGGCGTAAGAGGTCGTGGTAGTCAGCAAGCGCCTAGAGGTAGAGGGCGTGGAAACGCCCCTCAGGACGCACGTCCCCTTCCACCACAAAACTCTATGAACAGGTTTGACCAGCAAAATAACGTATCTGACAGGACAGCTCAATACTACGTCGATGAGTATTACACAGAAAATGAGCAGTGGGAGAGTAATGATTGCTAGGACAGCCTTAGACAAGGAGAGGGAGTTGTTTCAGTTCCAGTAGATCAGAGTGGACCTTACGTTGAGGTGATTACATCGGGTGTGTCAGAACCTTTTCTGTTGGATACTGGTGCTACAAAGAGTTCGATTATGCACTCCAAACTCCCTGGCGCACCTTTGTCTGGCGAAATGAACGTTTCCGTAGGTTTTTCTGGCGCCCCGGTTAGAAATCCGATTTCTGACCCTTTATCTCTTTCTGTTGGTCCTTGTGAATTCGAAGCACCCCTTATTTTGACAACAGGTTGTGGTGAAAATTTGCTAGGATTAGATTTGCTAAAAAGATTGTATGCGACTCTGTACTGTTCTCCCTCAGGAGTACAACTTACTTTAGGTAAGAAAGTGGTTTCTCCCATGTATTTGTCGAGAAATGCACTTCCAGCAGAATTGGCATTTCTTCCAGATATTCTTTGGGCTACTGGTCCGAATGATGTAGGTCTTTTAGAAATTCCATCGTATATTGTAACATTGAAACCGAATGTCAAAATGCCACGAATTCCCCAATACAGAATATCCAATGAAGGCGAAAAAGCTTTGCTAGCGATTGTTTACGAGTTAATCGAGAAAGACGTAATTGAAGAAACACGAGGCAATGTTTGCAATAGTCCTGTTCTGCCTGTTTTAAAACGAACTGACCCTTCTCAGCCACCTGTGTATAGATTTGTGATCGACTCTGAAATGTCAGCTTGACACAATGATTTTGCCCAAAGGTTCCACTCTCGTACAGTACGTGGACGATTTGCTCATAGCTGCGGACACTGAGAAAATATGTAAAATGGCCACGTTGGAATTACTGCGTCATCTATGTGATCTACATCACAAGGTGTCACTTTCCAAGCTTCAATATTGCCGACAAGAAGTGACCTACTTAGGTCATCTCTTATCGAAGGAGGGAAGGAAACTGACCCCAGAAAGAATTCAGGCAATAGCTAAATTGAATGTGCCAAGAACGCAGAGAGAAGTACGCGCTTTCTTGGGCATTACATCGTACTGTAGACAGTGGATTCCAAATTTTTCGTTATTAGCCAAACCCTTATTGGCACTAACGTGTACAAATACACCCAATCCCATTCCTTGGTCCGATGAGTGTCAGAAAAGTTTTCTCGAATTACGCACAGCATTACGTTCGGCCCCTGTGTTAGGTAACCCCAACTACAGTAAGCCTTTCACATTATATGTCCACGAGAAGGAGGGCTGTGCATTGTCCGTGCTGACTCAGTTATACGGAGATAGACAGCGGCCATGCGCCTATTTTTCGTCAACTTTGGATCCGGTAGCACGAGCATTGCCAAGTTGTTTAAGGGCCACAGCAGCAGCAGCTGTTTCTATTCGACAGTCTGCAGGTCTAGTAATGAATAATACACTAATCGTGATGGTCCCACATGCAGTAGACACATTGTTAAATAGGACCAAGACACAGCATTTAACTAGTGCTCGACTGTCCAGTTATGAATTGACGCTACTAGCGAGCCATGTGCACATCAAAAGATGCAGTACCTTGAACATAGCCACATTGTTACCAATTACTGAGGAATCGGATGCTTCAGAACAGCACGATTGTTTCCTCAGAACAGAGGAAGAGACAAAAGGGAGAGTTGATTTATTCGACACTCCTCTTGCTGAATGTGATGGTACATTATGGGTGGATGGTTCCTGCTTTAAACTCCCAAATGGTAACGTGACTACAGCGTATGCTGTCACAACTTTGCACACAATCGTTGAAACTGCGCGAATACCACATGGTTCAGCTCAAGCCGCTGAACTCGTGGCACTAACGAGAGCATGTGTGTTATCCAAAGGAATGAAAGTGACTATCTATACCGACAGTCAGTATGCTTTTGGAGTGGCTCACAGTTTTGGACGATTGTGGAGAGAACGTGGGTTCCTGACTTCGCATGGAGCTAAGATTCAGCATGGTCAGTTGGTGAATGAGCTTCTTGAATCACTGACGTTGCCCCTGAAAGTAGCGATCGTGAAGTGTAGTGCACACAAGAAAGTGATTGATGATGTTGGTCGTGGAAATGCATTCGCTGATGAAACTGCTAAGGAAACGGCAAAGAATATGATGAGCCGAATGTATGTCGCGAGCCCAGAAAGATGGACTGGTGATGTTGGAATATGTGAAGACACGATAGAAAGTGTGAAGTCCATCCAAGCTGAGGCCACGAAGAAAGAGTTAAGCATGTGGAGAGAAAGTACAGGGAGAATGGATGCAAATGGTTGTTGGATTGAATCGACAGAGCAACAGAGATGGTTGTTACCCGATGCATATGTGCCTGCAGTGGTTACAATGGCTCATGGGATGGCCCATATCAGCGCGAAAGGGATTTGCGAGTCGTTGGCCCCAGTGTGGAAGAATTCAGGGATTCCCAAGTGTGCAGAGAATGTTGTCAAGAATTGCATGGTATGTCTGAAGCACAATCCTGGTAGGGGAACCCCAACTCCAGCTGGTCATTTTGCACCTCCTACGTATCCGTTCGAGGTTTTGCAGCTAGATTTCATACACATGGAGAGGTGCAACAACTTAAAATATGTGCTCGTGGTTGTTTGTGCCTTCTCAAGATGGGTAGAAGCTTATCCCCTAAGGGACAATACTGCCTTGTCCACAGCGAAAGCCCTTGTGAAAGAGTTCTTCCCCAGGTTCGGAATGCCTAGAATGGTCTGGTCGGACAACGGAAGTGAATTTGTGGGTTGTGTGATGAAAAGAGTGTGTGAAGGGCTAGGCATTAGGCAGAAGTTCCACGCTGCAAATCACCCCCAATCAGCTGGATTAGTGGAATGTTACAATGGCACGCTTAAACTTAAATTGGCCAAAATCCAAGCGAGCACGGGTCTTAAATGGCCCGACGCTCTACCCTTAGCACTCCTATCCACCAGAATGACTGTGCATTCGCGAATGAAGCTCAGCCCCTATGAGATAATCTTTGGTCGGCCAGCCAACATATGGGGAGTGCCTAGGCCCATGAAGTTTAGCGAGCTGCAACACCCCATTTTGCTTGACTATTTGTATGAATTGATGGCTAAATTGCGTGTTTTATATCAACAGGTCCACAACACCTTGCCTCCGGTCTCTGAGACACCGGGTCACTCCATTGACCCCGGCTCCTGGGTATTGGTCCGCAATTTCCAGAGGACAAGAAACGACCAGCCCAGATGGACCGGGCCTCACCTCGTCCTCCTGTCCACAAGGTCGACTGTTAAAGTGGAGGGGAAGGCCAATTGGGTCCACGGGATCCATTGTAAGAAGATACCCTTCCCTCTGCCACATGACCAAGGGGTCCGAAAAGGAGGCACTGACTCAGAGCGCACAACTGATGAACGTGTAAAAGAAGCTAAACGTGATTGTAAGAGTGGGAACATTTTTCAAGAAACTACGCCGCCATCAGAACAATTGAACTCTGTGGAACCTGAGCTACTATTTCTGGACCAGACAGTACCCGGGAAAAGACGCTACAATTTGCGACCAAGAAAAACAGACTAAAAGTAAAAGTGATTTATTTTATGATCCGAGAGAAAAACCTGTGGACTAATAAAATACGTTTTTTCCCCAAATCCTATTTTTGAAAGTGCAGATTCTCCCATCTAGGTAACTTGCTTATTTTTGTTTTTCTTGAACCGCCATCCGGGTTCCGCTGCTAGGGTCGCGGTTGATTAAAGACTTTTGGGTGCAGCTGACGACAATAGGTCGCTGGTTCCAGTTGGTCCAAGGGAGTCACCCTAGACTGACGGAAGCATCCTTTAGCAGAAACAACCTACCGCCGCGGGCAGCACCTTAGAGAGGATGGAGTTTCCTGATGTGGAGAGAACTGCCAAACAAATGAACTTTAAGCAGAGACTTTTGAAAACAATGAAAAAGAAAATTTTTATAATAATGTGTATTTTTATGCTACTTAGCGTAATGGTCTTTTTGATAAGCTATGTTTTATTTTATTTTCATGTGACATTTGCGCCCACTACATCACCCATACCTCCTCCTACTGTTCCCTCTCATTCTTTCCTCCCTTTGCCTGACCACGAATCAAATAGGAGATTAGAGTTCATTAATAACTCCTTCGTTCAGCTATTACACCAACACCAACTTGTAATGAACACAACCAACTGTTGGGTGTGTGGTCTCATGCCCCACACCACGGATAGAGGTATCCCCTATTTGGTCCTGCCATTTAGTCACAATGGGTCAGTATGGGCACATAGGACAATGTTCATATATGCACGAGAAATCCAACCCCTACGTTCT
Organism: Lissotriton helveticus; assembly: GCF_964261635.1. Lineage (NCBI taxonomy): Eukaryota > Metazoa > Chordata > Amphibia > Caudata > Salamandridae > Lissotriton > Lissotriton helveticus. The sequence continues at coordinate 1,079,091,998 of NC_136063.1, read as the reverse complement.
GTAAAAGACAACCTCAAGACTAGCGCCCTAGTCAAGGGTATAGTTGACATGATCAAGGAAGTAACTTCTTACGAAGATACCCCGGATGATGAGATACTTGCATATGTAGGTTGGAATGTGACCGGATATGGCACTACATTAAGTGAGAAACAGCAAGCCAAGAGATCGTCCCCTATCTGGATCGTACCCCATCAAGGTCACCTGTGTCTGCAAGGTATTGGTAAGAATCCCAGAGCTCAGCTAGGGAAGAGTGTCTGCACAGAAACGTATGTTTTTGGATCTCAGACTTCCCCTGCCTTTTTAGCCGCTAAGGGTACTTATTTCATCTGTCATGATAGAGCCTATACATGGTTGCCCCCTGACTTCTCGGGTTCATGTTTTGTTTCATTCCTGTTACCTCCCACCTACACAGCAGCGGCGGATTACCATCGGACAAGGGTAGTTAGAGGTGTTTTGAGTAAAGAAGACACTGCAGGTCAAGAATTTGGTGACTTTGCAATGGGTGTTCTGACGTTCTGGGGAGCCATGGTTAACAGCAGAAACATAAGGCAATTAACAAGGGTAGTTGAATCCACCGTGATTGAAACTGCTGGTGCCCTTAGTAACCTGACTGCTGAGCTCCAGTCGGATCGACTGATGACCCTTCAGAACCGGGTCGCTTTGGATGTAATACTTGCGGACCGAGGTGGAGTATGCAAATTGATCCAGTCCAGTTGTTGCATTTTTATTCCAGATAATGCTCCAACAGTGTACGGGGCCATCTCCAAACTACATAAGATTTCCGAATCTATTCATGTGGATAAAGGAGATTGGTCATTAATGGGATGGTTCTGGGGACTGATATCTGCCTGGGGATGGAAAATTCTGATGGTCATTGGGATGGTCTTAGCCATTCTTCTTCTGTTCTGTCTATGCATACAGTGTGCTCCTGCAATATGTGGCCTCTGTGTTACATCATGTGTAAGGAAGCCTGTGTCAAGACATGAGCTCAGCACTAGAATGATGTTGCAGCAACATCTCAATGACTTTAGGAATATAGATCTGGACTCAGATTGACATGAGGATAGATTAATTGCCTATGTAAGGGCAAAAGGAGGGTCTGTGGTTCTGAAAAATCTGGATTCATATTATAGTATTGGACACGAGAATAAAAACTTCGTCGAAATAGGACGAATTTGGTATCAAAAGACCGAGAATGACGAGTACATCAAGTACATGTATTTTCGGCATATTCGAGTGACGATTTCACCTCGAAATCGTCATTTACCTTCTAAACCCTTAGCTGCATGTTGCCCTCTACATAGGCCTTAATCCAATCGAATTTGATTCCACAAGGACACATACTCCTTAATCGACTTCTCCCTGACCCCAGTACAAGTTAGAACCATTGCCCCAGGCCGAACTCGTTAGGTCAGTTCCCTCCCAGTGGCCGAGCAAGATAGCATCTAGGCCCAACCGGCCATAAAGCCATTTCAGCGCGCACACCTGCCATATTTCGCTCACATCTTTCTCCACTCCTTTTCCTCACTTATTTTATGATGGGGAGGTGACCATTTTTATTAGGGGTCCAGCGATATCTGATGAAATGTTGGGCCTTGCCGGATGATTTGTTATGAGCAGCACGACGTGAAATATGTACATGTCATCATGACTCTGCTTTTCTTCTGTAATCAGTAACCATAAATGAAATACCGCGAATCCAAGGAATGTTTTGCCCAAGGGTGAAAATTGTGTATAAGAAGAGAAACCTAACTTTGTGAAAGTGTGCAGTCTCCTGAATATACTGGTATTGTACTTCTAGGACCCTGTCACCTTGGTTGCAGCCAATAAACGAATCTTTGACTTCACCTGGAAGACTCTGAAGTTTCTGTAGGTCTGACTCAGGAGAACCCGAGGTCTCTGGGTGTTGATCCCCTGGCACCGCTGGGTTACCGGTTCTGTAGGTTCGGTACCGGTTCTTAAAAACCCAGTACCTCACTCCCGCTTTGGGGCAATCCGGGCCTACCAAATATTTTTTCCGACATTAATACTCGCTGCTGGCTAAGATCGGGTATCACGGTTCTAGGGGATTTTTTACGGAACACAAGGTTTTTTAGATTTCAATACCCTTAAATTATTATATAATCTATCTGAAAATATGAGATATAAACATCTACAGATACACAACTACTTGATTAATAAAAAAAAAATATTGGAGGTCACTGAATGTGATATCTGGACATGTCTATACTCATCCAAAAATAAATCCACAATAAGCGAAGCATACAGGCTTTTCGTTGGATTTAAATCAAATGACTGTATTAAATTGGCTGACAAATGGAGCAGAATGCTGGGGTCAAATATAACACCGAAACAGATAGAGAGTTCTTTAATAAATATCAATAAACGAGTACGATCATCAAGTCTCAGTTTACAACAATTTAGAACAACCTGTATGCTGTACTACACCCCGGAAAGAATCTCAAAATGGCCATCTAATAACATCCACAGCGATCGTACAAAATGCCCTAAATGCTCTGCCGAAGCAGCTGATCTAGTACATATCTTATTTTCTTGCCCGAATCTTAAAACTTTCTGGCATGACGTTGAAAAACTTCTTAAACTGAAACATATTCAGCTGCCTACATTTACGGCTACTTCTGTTTTGTTAGACACTTACTCGGTATCTTTTCCACAAGCCGCTTTGGCCACGATATTAATGTCCTGTGCTAAGCTAACTTTGGCCAGAGCTTGGATTAGTCCAGAAACACCTAAGGTCTGGGACTGGTGGGCCCTGGTAATCGAGATATACTCAATGGAATTAGCTTTAGCTAAGATCAGGGGCTTACAGACATTGAAAAAGCATGAAAAAATTTGGGGTACTTTTATAGATTGATGATGCTTCACTTTATTTATTTATTTATTTATTTATTTATTTATTTTTCTTTGCGATATAGGGGAGGGGTGTAGAAAATAGGTCGAACTATACAATTTGCATCAGCGTTGAAAAGAAATTGATATTATCTTCTTGTTCATCTATCCTCCAAATAACATTTCATGATTTAGTTGTATTTGTTTATGCTTTATATGGAAATAATTTATGTATGTTAAAATTAATCATGTATGCCTTAATGTACTTATTCCTTGTACGCCTGCAAACAATAAAAACATTTAAAAAAAAAAAAAGCAAATGTAACCTGTGCATACTGTCTGATGGCTTCTAGTCTGGTTAATTCAATGGTAAGTGGGACCTTCCATTCTAATTGCTCTTGCACTTGCATCTTTAATGTGGTGGTGGTGAATTCAGTTGGTCGATACAGTATATGGGTAGTTATATCAATAATACTAGTTACATTAGACACACGCATTACTTGTTCTCCTGTAGTTTGCATGAATCCATTAATAAGTAGAGTGTGGTTTGTAACATAGCAGATACTTTCTGCCCCTACTTGATATAGGTCTGTGCCATTTATAGAATAGGGTAACCATTCACATTCTCCTGGTACTATATGTAGGCATGGGTCTAATACCCTTCCTGTGTGGGTGCATATTCACCCATTTGACCAGTCTGCACATCTTGTGGGTTCTACTCTATGTTTAGTTCGATCTATCCACCTTTTGTCGGTATGCGGTATCCACCACTCTTTCCCTAGGACTATGGGGAGCAACACAGAAGGACACCATATCTGAGGAACAGAATCCCTTCTTGCTATGTCAAAATGAGCATAGTACATTTCTTCTTCGCAATGAAACTGTATAGACTTTACCCATATTTCTTCAGGCAAATGTAATTGTTGTCTCCAATATTCTCCCTGAAGTTGTCCCCACTCTGTTTTAAATTCTATATACTGTTGGTTTACAACATTTTGCCATAAGATACATTGAATCCCTTTGGACAATACTTGTGTGTCTTGAAAGCCTTTGCCAAATTGCTCATAAGTACAATTATGCCATTGCCAATCACGATATAATCCTCGTAAAACTTCCCATACTTCTCATGAATGAGTTGAGCCCCACTGAGATATAACTTTTATTGCCTCTCCTGTGCTATATCCTGTGGATGACAATTTATTTCTAAAAGCCTCAATATCAAAGGAATTTAAAACTCCTACCCCTATTCCAGTTGCCCCAGCTATTAAAGATCCCAAATCTCTTCTAAAATTTTACTTTGGTAAAGGCCATATCTGCTATGTCCATGGGGCACATAGTGGGTCATAATGTGAGATGTTTCCTTTAGTAATATTTTTTTGTAGTATAACATGGTTAACCTGTTAATAGCGGCGTAAATTTTGCCGCGGTGCGGGTGATTCCTTGCGCGGGCGGGGCCGCGTCGGCCAACGGACGTGGGCAGCACTACGGAGGTACTGCTCATTGTGGCCATTTGCCGACGGCAGCAGCAAACGGGTTAATTATACGTGCATGCAAAGCTTGTTTACATCCTATTCTATATCGAACTATGGAAATGTTCCCCAAGTCGCTAACTATGCGTCTTTTAGCCACATAAAACATAAATGCTGGTGGTTTGGAATATCGAGCTCCTTTGGTTCTATTATTCATTGTAACAATAACCATATGCCCAGGCAAAATACTCTGTTTATCAGAACAATCATATTGTTTACATGGATATTTTTATGCTGGTGTAAATGGCACAATTGTATCACAGTATCTGCATATCATATTTAAGGTGTAATGTAATGCCTGTACTCTTGCAGGTGTTCCTTGTAATTAATTCAGTCCGTTAGCGTGTCTAATGTGTTGTCCGAATACTTTCCAAGTTTTTTTATGTTGTATTGTTTTGTTTATTGATTCCAGTCACCATCAAAAAGCAGAGCATCATTTACAGATTAGTACAAACTGTTTTGTTGTATTATTACATTACATGGGTTAACAACATAAAAGCTAACAGTATTTGTATCTCATTTCTGTGGCGAAGTACTTCATCAACACCTTCACTGTCATTCGCCTCCCCCTGTCCCAGGCAGTGCACAGGCCATCTAAGCAGTTCAATTTGTACAATTCCTATATATGTCTCTTATACATTTTCAAAAATGTTACATCTAGCCCGCTCTCCCCTACAGGCCACAGGATATACGTCATAGTCTCAACCTCTACCTTGTAAGCATGACAGTTGCTCCTCTGTCTGTGTGGTTTGCAGGTAGTGCATCAGAGGTTCCCAATAATCCCTGGCTCTGGATGTATGTGGTAATTCTTCTGCATATGTCTCTAAGGTGTCTCTACAGTAGGACATATCTTTGACCCAGTCCTTGAGTCTAGAGGGGGCGTTTACTGCCGCACTTCATGGAGACCCGGCGCTTTGCAAGTAGTAGTGCAACCGCCAGAAACTTGCTCCGTTTTGCAGGTGCTATCTTATATATACCCAATAGGCATGTCAGTGGTACATTCGCTATCCTTTCGGATAACATAGTTGTTAGTGCCCCCATAACCTCCTGCCAATATTCATTTATTTGTGGGCAGGCCCATGCCGTGTGTAAGAAGTCCACATTCAGTGCTTCGCACTTATAGCACTTGTCGGTCGGGCGAAGGCCGTATTTGTGTAGTTGAGTTGGTGTATAGTCAAATTGATGCAGAAATTTAAAGTGTACTATACGTAAATTACAATTCGGTGTCATGAGTTGCAACTGCATACAACTATAGTCCCAGTCTTGTACACTAATGGTACTCCCTAGTGTCTGTTCCCACTTGTTAAATGATCTATTCACTATTTCCCTCTGCTCTAGTTGCGATGTGTTATATAAGCGGTTGATCAGTTTCTGACGGTCTGGCGCAGTCAATAGAGCCTGTTGGGCTCACAATGTAGGGGGTTCATCCGGGTATGTGGCGAATAGTTCTTTTATCGCTGTTGTAATCGCATGTGGGCAAACCATTTCATTGGCGCTTGGTGTATACTCAACGATGGGTCCTCCCTCCCGATAAAGCTGCCATGTGGGAATATAGCCGCCATGGTGACTAATTTCATTTACTGCAAAAGCTGAAGCATGCCCTTCTCCTGTGTGACGGACAGTTTCGGATGGTGCACGAGTGGGAGGGCTGGTGCATAGACAGGGAGTTTCTCAGCTCTGCGCGCCAGCATGTGCAATGCTCTCGATGTGCATTTGACTGGCGTAATCTTATCAGAGTGGGTGAAGGAGCTAGGATCTGATATAAAGGCTGTCAGTGGTGTTGGGTCAATGGTATCCCTCTGTCACCTTGGTGGGGGATAAAGGTGTGTGGCTGTAGCCAACAGTGAGCGTGTTGTGCCTGAGCGCAATAATAGTATAATTGTAAACCGGGTGCCCAAATCCCGCCTTTGTGTTACGGTTTCGTCAGTATATCCCAGCATATTCTAGCCTGTTTTCCAGCCGATGTTACTTTCTGCATTGCTGTCCTTAACTTTGAAAACAGTGTATGTGTTAGCCAAATTGGGATACTGCTAAATAGATACAGCAATTTCGGTAGGACAATCATTTTTTGCAAAGCTATACGATCTGCAAGTGATAGAGGCAGCCGTATCCATCTATCTATTAGCTCATCCAGTTTAGACATCGTTCTTCCATAATTTTCTCGTACCACCAGTTCCGGGTCTCTATGTATCCATATGCCTAGGTATTTTACCGGGTCTGCACTCCAAGTCAGAGGATAATCCAGATTCGGACGCGCAGTGGTCGGCGTAAGCAGCATCACCACCGACTTATCCCAATTGATCCGCAATCCTGAATATTGCTCAAATCTAACATATTCTCTTATCAATGTATTCAAGTGTGTGTCTGGGTGGCAGGGGGAATAGTACCATGTCGTCTGCATAAAGGGAAATGTGGAGGGGCTAAAGATGGAATTGCAGAGCCGCCTCCGAATGCAATTGTCTAATCTTGCAGGCCAAAGGTTCTAATATCAGCGTGAATAAGATAGGGGAGAGCGGGCAACCCTGACGTGTTCCTCTCCTTATGCGTATTGGATCGGATGTTTGTCCATTAATTCTGACTCTAGCGCTGGGGTTGGAGTATAATATTTCAATCCACTTCAGAAAGATCTCTGGGAATCCCATACGGTACAGCACTGTGAGCATATAAACCCACTCGACAGAATCAAAGGCTTTCGCCACGTCTAATAGGGCCGCCGCTGCAGGTACATTGGGGTCTAATTGATGGTACAGTGCAAAAATGGTGCGGAGGTTATGAATAGTGGATGTATTGGACACACACTCCACCTGCTCCGGCAATACCAGCCGTTCCTGTAGAAGTTGTATTCTGGTTGCAACTATTTTTGCTAAAATCTTTGCATCTATGTTTATCAAAGATAGAGACCTATATGAGTCGCATTTGGTATGGTCTTTATTTGGTTTGGGGAGCGCTATTAAGAGAGCTTCTCTTAGTGAAGCGGATAGTCGGCCCTCCTCGTATGCCTCTTCATACATTTCAGCTAGGTATGGTATGTGTATTTTGCTATATGCCTTATAAAACTCTCCAGGAAGTCCATCCAAACCAGGAGCTTTATTATTTGGAAGGGAGTTTATGGCGTCCACTATTTCGTCCTTAGTAGATCAGATCAAATAACCTTTATTCGGATATTGCATTGTCCATAAAAGTACACACATAATTACGTACATGGTCAAGATAAAATCATATTAAAATACGGTAACAATACTGCATTTTCATTGATAAAAACAGTGACAGAAAAAGTGCAAGGTATCATTAATGTCCGAGTCCACAAATTCATGTCTATTTCTATGGCTTTGTCAAATAAAATGTACATGTACAGGAATCACCATTAAATTAGCAGCAATATATACATAGAACGTATGTTTAGCAGCATTATTTTAGGCACACATTTTGTAAAGTGCATAGAGCATAAATCCTAGTTAATAGGCTATCTAGGTAAAGTGCAGAATGCAATGTCAGCCAAAGATCAAAAGTAGGCTGTTATCTATGCCTCTGTATTTACAAATGGGAATGCGGGGGAAAAAAAGTGCAACTGTGCCAAGTGCTGATATATAAGATCTCTAAAAACGTGTAAGCCAGATATGCATTTTCAGGTTATTGTGATTCACATATTTACAAATAGCAGCATGTGTTAAAGTGTAACTGTGCAAAGTGCAAAGGGGCCTCCTCCCAGTCTGTAAAGATCACATTAGTCCATGTAAATAGGTATTAATTCATAGAAGTACGAGATCGAATGGCCATTTTTAAAAAAGTACACACACAGTATATTAATCCATCATCTTTAAACTGCAAAACAGACTTAAATGCCACATTAAAATCCTTTATGCCTTTAGCTCTAAAGAATGGTATCAGGAGGGACTTGCTGTGTTTTTGATAATAGGAGCAGAAGAAAAAAAGTGCATTAGTGTTTGTTTTCCTGGATTCTGACATGGGCAAACCAGATTCTCGATGTTGGAGTGGTAGCCCATGGGGAAACACAATAGGTACTTTATGGATCCTGCTCAAGCGAAACAGAAGAATACGCTCCCAGCATGTAATCTCTTTAAGGAGGTAACGGGCTGGTGTAAGCGAAGTAGATACAATATCGCCTTCTATTTGAATATAGCGTTTCACAGATGATTTGGCTAGTTCTACATTGTGTCTGATCTCCCCGTAGTGCCTGTAGAGGATGTTGCGGATTATCTTCCCGTTAATCCCCTCTAGTCCATTTGGATTATCAAACATATGTTCAAGATTGACTGCTGCCAGGCTTGCCTGAACTTGAGCCAGCCATGGGATTTTAATACCCTGATCACATTTTAGGCAGTCAGCCACGATTTCTCTTTTCAATGAGGCTTCGGGGTTTTTCCAAACCTTAATCCAGAACAACACAGGACGTGCCTTAATGTAGTCCTCCGAATAAAACAGTTTCAGTTCAGTGTGGCTTATGAAAGTGGATGATGAAATTGGTAGACCCAAAAGCCTTCTGCAGAATCTGTTCTCCTCAGCCTGGGCCTGGGCTTTTTTTAAGTTTGAGTGTCCCCAAATTTCGGCCCCATACGTCATAACAGGAACACATTGTGTCCTATAGATTTTTAATAAAGACTGGACCACCTCAAATCTCTTAGGCTTGGGAAGGGTCAGTACAGAGTTTATGGCTTTAATAAACTTAGACCGACCATAGGCCAAGTGTGGGGTCCATGAACCGTTATCGGAGAATTGTAAGCCCAGGTAGGGAAAAGTGCGAGTGCATAACAGTGATCCCTGGTCTAGGACGATCCTATTGATGTGGCGTTTTTTGGGGCCACAACATATTAAAAAGATTTTTTAAAATTAGTGCAAAGATCAAGACTATACATAAAATCCATCGTCCTTAGTAATATGATGGCTCAGGAATTTGCGGTGTGTGTCCGATAGCCAAGCTATGGCAATATCCTGTATATACTGATTTATTTCTGGTGACGTGTTCGCTGTTTTCGTGCCATAAAGTTCACTAGAAAATGGTCTAATATAGATGCAGTGTCATACAAAGTGTGGTTATCTATTTTACCGGACAGGGCGCGGCCAGGCCTCCCCCCCTCGCTGTACCTACGTGCTGCAAATCTACGCAAATTATATTTCACTTCATCTGCAGTGTATTTCTGATAGTCGTTCATTTTTTCCCTAATTTTTGCTAGCAGTGTCGGGCTTTGCGTCACAATATGTTCCTCCTCTAGTAGTGCAATGTCTCTTTCAATCATGGCCAGTTGTTGTTGGATATCCTTCAAAATGCCAGCATGTTTATTGATGCAGTGCCCCCGTATTGTGACCTTGAATGCCTCCCACAGTGAACCCGCATTGTCTACTGACCCCAAATTAAAGTCAAAATAGTCTGTTATTGCTTGTTGGAGCTCGCTGCGGAATACTGGGTCTAGAAGAACACTGCTCTGTAGTCTCCATGTGAACTGTCTAGGTATGTGTGTAGGGACATCTAGCGTGAGGTGGACTGGTGAATGGTCTGATAGTATCTTAGGTAAGTGTACAACTTCCTTTGTCCATGTGCACGCGTCCTGGCTGAGAAGCTAATAGTCAATCCTAGACCATGTATTATGTGTTGTGGATGTGCAGGTGCCCTCCTTGCGGTCAACGTGTCTCGTTCGCCATATGTCTTTCATACCCCAGGCGTCCATACCATCTCTCAGGGCTTTAGCAGCTTGTTTACCATATCTCTCCTTGCCTGTGGATCTGTATAGGGCCGGATCCAGATACGTGTTGAAATCGCCTCAAGTCGAGTCAAGTCAAGTTTAGATTTGTATAGCGCACTACTCACCCGGAGGGTCTCAAGGCGCTTGAGGGAGGGGGGGAACTTACTTATCGAATATCCACGTTTTTAGTTGTTTTCTGAAGGAGAGGTGGTTTTGTGTAAGGCGGAGGTGGGTGGGGAGAGAATTCCAGGTCTTGGCCGCTAAGTAGGAGAAGGATCTTCCCCCCATGGTGGATCTTTGGATGCGTGGAATTGCGGCGAGGGCTTGATTGGACGATCGTAGTTGGCGGGTGGGGGTGTAAAAGGACAGGCGCGTGTTGAGGTATTCGGGTCCTAGGTCGTAGAGGGCTTTGTGTGCGTGGGTGAGGAGACGGAACGTTATTCTCTTGTTGATGGGGAGCCAGTGGAGGTCTTTCAGGTGACCGGAGATGTGAGCTTGGTAGGGGATGTCTAGGATGAATCTGGCTGAGGCGTTTTGGATGCGTTGGAGTTTTTTCTGTAGTTTGGCTGTGGTTCCGGCGTAAAGGGTGTTTCCGTAGTCCAGTCGGCTTGTGACCAGAGCATGGGTGACTGTCTTTCTTTTTTCGGTGGGGATCCAATGGAAGATTTTTTTGAGCAAGCGTAGTATGTTGAAGCATGATGATGAGACGGCGTTGACTTGTCTGGTCATCGAGAGGGAGGAGTCCAGGATGAAGCCCAGGTTACGTGCGTGGTTCGTTGGTATGGGTGCGGTTCCCAGGGCCGGTGGCCACCATGAGTCATCCCAGGCAGAGGGGGATGATCCTAAGATGAGGACTTCTGTTTTGTCCGAGTTCAGTTTTAAACCACTGTTCTTCATCCACTCGGCTACTTCTTTCATCCCTTCGTGTAGATTGGTTTTAGCAGTGTTTGGGTCTTTGGTGAGGGAGAGGATTAGCTGGGTGTCGTCTGCGTAGGAGATGATGTTGAGGTTGTGTTGGCGCGCGGTGGATGCGAGGGGACTCATGTATACTTTGAAGAGGGTGGGACTTGGTGAGGATCCTTGTTGTACGCCGCAGATGACTTCGGTGGTCTCTGATTTAAAAGGGGGGAGGCGGACTCTCTGGGTTCTTCCGGCGAGGAACGAGATGATCCAGTCCAATGCTTTTCCTTGTATTCCGACGTTGCTGAGGCGTTGTATAAGGGTGCTATGACAGACTGTGTCGAAGGCTGCGGAGAGGTCAAGTAGGATGAGGGCAACTGTTTCTCCGTTGTCCAGTAGAGTTCGAATGTCGTCTGTTGCTGCGATGAGGGCGGTCTCGGTGCTGTGTTTGGCTCTGAAGCCGGACTGTGAAGGGTCAAGGGATTTGTTGGATTCGAGGAAGGCAGCGATTTGACTGTTGACGGCTTTCTCAATGACTTTGGCAGGGAATGGGAGGAGCGAAATGGGGCAGTAGTTCTTGAGTTCAGTGGGGTCTGCTGTGGGTTTCTTCAAGAGTGCGCTGAGTTCGGCATGTTTCCAGCTTTCCGGGAAGGTAGCGGAGTTGAGGGAGCAGTTGATGACGTCTGGGAGATGGGGTGTGATAATGGAGTCTGCTTTGTTGAAAATGTGGTGAGGACATGGGTCGGTTGGTGATCCTGAGTGGATGGTGTTCATCAGGCGGATGGTGTCTTCAGTGGTAATTGGGTTCCAGGCGCAAAGGTTGTTGGAGGGGGGTTTTAGTTCGGAGGTGGGTGGGGTGGGCTGGTCTCCAAAGCTGTTATGTATGTCAGCGATTTTGTTGTAGAAGAACGAGGCTAGAGAGTCGCAGAGGTCTTGGGAGGGAGTGATGTCGTTGGTGCCGGCGGTGGGGTTGGTAAACTCTTTGACGATGATGAATAATTCCTTGCTGTTGTGGGCGTTGTTGTCGAATCGATCCTTGAATGCTGATTTCTTGGTGGATCGGATCAGTTGGTGGTGTTTGCGGGTGGTGTTCTTGAAGGTGGCCAAGTTGTCAGTGGTTGGGTTTTTTTGCCAAGCTTTCTCGAGGGTGTGATCTTCTTGGATTTCTTAAGGTCATCATTAAACCAGGGGGCTTTTTTGCTTCCTAGCTTGATTTGAAGTTTTTTCAAGGGAGCTAATTCGTCAGCGCTGTGGGTGATCCATTGTGTGAGGTTGGTGGCTGCTAGGTTTGGGTCCGATGATTTTGCAGGAGGGTTTTGGTGAAGCGATGTGAAGAGCTGGTCGGTTGTAATTTTGTTCCAGTTTCTCCGGGGAATTGGTTGTGGGTGGTTGTGGGTCGTAGTCTTTTTGTAGTTGAAGTGAACGCAACTGTGGTCAGTCCTATGGAGAGCTGTGGTGTGATTAAAGGAGATGTGCTTGCTGGAGGTGAAGATTGGGTCGAGCATGTGGCTGGCATAGTGGGTGGGGTTGTTAACAAGTTGTCTGAGTCCGAGATTGGCGAGGTTGTCCAGAAGGGTGGTGGTGTTGCTGTCGTTGTTCTTTTCCAGGTGGAAGTTGAGGTCTCCCAGTAGAATGTAGTCCTCGGAGGGGAGGGCGTGTGGGCTGATGAAGTCAGTGATGTATTCGCTGAATTGTGTGCGGGATCCGGGTGGTCTATAGATGAGGGTGCCTCTGAGTGTGGTATTAGGGTCGGTGTGAATCTGGAAGTGAAGGTGTTCGGCGGTTGTGAGGTCGTCATCGGAACTGGTCGTGACGCGGATGGTGTTCTTATGGACGATGGCGATGCCTCCTCCTGTTTGGTTGATGCGGTCCTTTCGGATGATCTTGTAGCCGTCCGGGATGGCTATGGCGATGTCGGGCGTTGATGAGGCGTTCATCCAGGTTTCTGTAAGAAAGGCGACGACCGGCGATGTGGTGTCGAGTAGGTTCCAAAGTTCAATGGCGTGTCTGTGGACCGAGCGGGTGTTGAGCATGATGCACTTCAGGTGGTTAGTATCGGAGTTCTGTTTGGCGTTTGTGGATTTGGTGTGGGTCCTGATGCAGTTGAACTTGCAGGAGTGGCAGGTGAAGGGTCCATGGGTGTGTCCTGGGGCGGCTTCGTAGCAGTTTGTGAGTAGGCCGGGGTTAAGTGCTGAGAGGGTTGCGGCGTCATACGTTATGCGGGTGGAGTGGATTTTGCGGGGGCCAGGGGGTCTGGCTCTGGGCGCGGTCCAGGCGCGGACGGGCGTAGACGGGCTTACCTTTGGCGTGCCTTCGGCGCGCATAGGGCGCGTCCGCTGTGCGCAAATGCCTTCGACATAAGTGGATAGTGGAGGGGGGCGGGGCGAGGGAGGAGCAGCTGGGAGGCGGGAGCGGGGTGGAGAGACGGGCTATGAGGCACAACAACAACAAAATGGCAGCAAAAGAGAAATCGAAACAGGGCGAGACTGGGGCACAATCTGTGGTGTCTTAGGATATGGGCAGAGGCACAATCGGGCACAATTCAATTTAAAAGCAATGCGAGCAGTGCAATAAAATCTAGGTTCACGCTACCAGGCAGCTTCAGATGACAATGCAGGCAATGAGAGCAATATAAAGGCGCTATAGTGCTACGAGATCGCAAACAATAACAAACAAAAAGCGCAAATGGTAATGTCAGCAAAGCGAGCGAAGCGCAGACCAATTATCAGCAGTGGTGATGAGCTAGAAAGCGCTACGATACCAGGAGCCTTGGGAGCGTGGGGAGCGACCGCTTCTGAGCAAGTCAGGAGGGTCACAGCGTAGGGACAGACCGGACGGTCTACAGACTATCTGTGGGAGGGAGGAGCAGCTGGGAGGCGGGAGCGGGGTGGAGAGACGGGCTATGAGGCACAACAACAACAAAATGGCAGCAAAAGAGAAATCGAAACAGGGCGAGACTGGGGCACAATCTGTGGTGTCTCAGGATATGGGCAGAGGCACAATCGGGCACAATTCAATTTAAAAGCAATGCGAGCAGTGCAATAAAATCTAGGTTCACGCTACCAGGCAGCTTCAGATGACAATGCAGGCAATGAGAGCAATGTAAAGGCGCTGTAGTGCTACGAGATCGCAAACAATAACAAACAAAAAGCGCAAATGGTAATGTCAGCAAAGCGAGCGAAGCGCAGACCAATTATCAGCAGTGGTGATGAGCTAGAAAGCGCTACGATACCAGGAGCCTTGGGAGCGTGGGGAGCGACCGCTTCTGAGCGAGTCAGGAGGCCTCCCCAGACCACTGTCGCGTCGGGCAGTTCACTAAGTTTGGACCATATGTTTGCATAAAAACTGGGGTCATCGGTTTTATGGCCATAAGACGTCACAACTGACAGTGTCGTGCCTCCAAAATTACTATGCACAATGACGAATCAACCCTGGTCATCTGTAATGGTAGCCAGAGGTTGGAAGGGGGTATCCCACCTCACTAGGAACAGCACCCCTCTAGCATACGTAGAGAATGAGTAAGCTACACGATATGTCGCCCATCTCGTGCCCACTCTGGTTTCCGTGTGTGTGGTGAGGTGCGTCTCTTGTATGCAGGTGACATCCACCCTATGTCTGTCTAAATATGCCAGTACCCTGCGTATCTTCTGTGGGTTCTGAAGGCCACGGACATTCCACTTCCACGTCATGAGTGTCAATGTGCGGGTATTGGGGTTTCTGTCAGCCATTTTGATACCCTTCCCAGTATGGATTCCCCATCTCATGAGGTGTTATGTATCGGTGTAGATCAGTTGTAAAACGCTCAAGTAATGCTGACTGGACTTTTTTTTATTTTGGATCCACCCCACCACCCACTCCGCCCTTCCCCTCACAGCGGAGACATCCCCAGATCATTGCCCCTTCATGTCCCCCACACCCCCCCACCCCCTTAGAACAAAAGCATACAAAACAAACATCAAAGAACTGTGTGGTTCACACTGTGGGGTCAGAGCTGGCGCACCGTTTCTTGTGGAGCTGGTCCCAGATAGGTAAACGCCCATTCCACTTATATATCAGACGCTTAGCCTACTAGCATCACATTCCCAACCAGTCTAATTGGGAGGGTCCCCCAGCCGAGGATGAGCCTAAGAGCAGGAGATCAACAGCCCAAAGTTTTACCACAAATTTGCTCTTAGTAAACTTAATATCTCAAATGTATAACAAACAGAATGTCACTCGTAAACTTATCTGGTCCTGAGCTCCAGTGCAGTTCCAGTGCTCGAACGGTCTGCCACAAGCACAACCCCTGGTCTGCCATCCACCAGAGTGCGTCCTGGTGCCCCAGGTGGTCACCTCAGTGTTTGCATCCATTATTATCGTGACTCAAGAGTCCGCCATGACTACGTGGCTGCCGTGGCAAGCTGACATCGAGTTTCATAATCGGACATGTCAGTCCATCCAGCGTGGAGACAGTCTTATGTACTCGTATCTTTTGATCATTCCATATCCGATGTGGTGGGTTGTTCTCCCTGTTCCCATCTTGGCGATCTCCTCCTCGCACTTGTTTGCCCTTTTTGTTGTAGGAATTTCAACACCTCCTGCGGATCATTGTAGAATTGTTCCATTACCATCAACCGTGATTCGGAGCCTAGCCAGATACAGCATGGCGTATGGTATGTTTGAGTCTTTCAGCTTTTGTTTCACCGCCCGAACCTCTTCCTTGCTTCCTGCACAGGTGCCGTAAAGTCCGGGTAGAGAGAGATATCCATTCCGTTGTGGTTCAGCTTGCCCAATTCCCTGCCCTTTCTAAGCGCTGCGTCCCTGTCCCTGTAATTTAATATTCTCGCTAATATTGGGCACGGTCTTGAGTCAGTCGGCGGTTTCGGCGCTAGGGATCTATGTGCCCTTTTGACTATAAATATGTCAGAGAACGTTTCACGTCCCAGCAGAGTCAGTAGTAATTTTCCCACGTAGAGTTTCATTGCTCCCGTATTCGTTGTTTCCGATATTCCAGTTAAGCAAATGTTGTTTCTTCGGGACCTCGCTTCTAAATCCTCTGCTTTTGCCGCCATTGCCAGTAGTTGCTTCTCCATTTTGGTCTGTTTCTTGTTGATGTGCACTCTGTTATCTTCAGCTTCAGATATTCTTCGCTCTGCCATGTCAATTCTTTCTGTGTGTTTGTCTATGCGTTCAAACATCCTGTCAACCCTGTATGTCAGCGAGTCTATCTTTCCATCAATGTTGGTCAGAGACGCTTGGATCGTGGTGAACATAGCCTGTACATCATCGTTCATGACCCCATCCGTCACTCCCGCCAACTGCTGCGACGAGGGTTGATCATCCGCACTTTGATCTGGCTGTTTTCTTGTCTGATCAAAGGTGAGTTTGGACTGAGTCCGATTCGTCTTACCCATGGTGCAGATTCTGTAACCGATGGTGTGTAGAGAGTGGTGGTCAGCAGTGTCTGTGCGGAGGCAGTTTCCAGACCTGTCGCACCCAGAACCGCCTACGGGTAGAGAGCTGTTGGTGTCGCTGGGATTGCGTGTTTATTAGATGTAGATCCAGCTCTTCCCAATATGACCTGTGCGTTCTTAGGAGGAAAGGGCAAACTCCTCAAAGATGTTGTTGACTTAGATGGCGCACTCAAGGCCGTCAGCCCAACACTTCTTTCCTCCACCTTCCACCGCCACCACCACAACTCTGATTGTTCCCTTCCCAGTCCCCTACTGTGTCCGTGTGATAGTGCTCAGGTAGCCTCCTGCACTGTAGAGTTCACGCTTTCGCCTACCTGGACATGATATTTAGGCCCCACCAATGCTGGTCTGCACTGAAGCTGGTAGCTGTGTCAGAGGAGCAAGAGAAAAGAAGGGTGCACTCAAACATCAGGTCCTCCTCAGCAATGACCACTCCCAGCTCCTCAAGGGATTGTCACGCCTCATGCCCAAATACACCCCAGATCAAGGTGTCGGTCATCGCAAGATTGCTCCACTCCTGAGTGCTCTCGTATTTGCAGGGAGACTTCTCAGGCCCAACGGCTGACACCACCTGCTGCTGGCAAGCATATGGGGTATTGTAGGAGCATGGGCGTAGTTCCAGAGGGTATGCGGGACATCAAATGGGGGCCCTGAAGGGTCGCGAGGGCGGACTGGGTGGCAGGGAGTCCCCTCACCTCAGGTCCGTAGCGTACTCGGCAGCTCTGGCCCGCATTTCATCTCCGGCCCGCCTATCAACTCCTGGCTGCGTCGCACCTAGGCCATTCACAAAGCGCCCGTGCTCTTCACCAGGTCACTCATTCCCGGGTGCTGCCTGTAGTGCGGTGGCCGTCAGCAGCGATTATCGCACCGGGCGTGCACGAGAGCCGCACCCGTGCCACCACCTCCATGCATGCACTCAGGCCAGATGCTCCTGCGCAATGCAGGGTGCTCTGCAGAATCTCGCACAGCCTCGGCTGCCCCCACAGGCTGCCCTCTAGTTTACGGGGCCCACCACCTTTATGCGCAGTCCATTGCTGTTTCGCTGCATCCGGGTCAGTGTCTCCGACCAGAGCAGACCTCGTCAGGTTCCACTGCCGCCGTGTGTGCTGCACGTCGTGGCAACGGCACACACTTATGCCTGCGCCCCTAGTTTCAATTTCTCCAGGTAGGCCACTTCCGTATCAGCATTTATTCTGCTTCAACTATCCGCTTCAGAGGGCTCCAAATGTTGCAGCCGGGTGCATGGACTCGTCCTCAGCTTTTCCCCAGCAAGTTTTCCTTCCAACGTCTGCGTAATGGAAGGATTTTTAAGGCATTATAGGGCGTTCAAGAGAAACTCGCTTAGAATGCGGCCATCACTCTCAGCGGCTAGCTCCGCCCTCCCCATTACTTTCCAAGTTATAGCTTTGGTAGCCATCCACTCACTTCCAGGAACTTTTACATTACAGGGTGAGATTTTCCCGGTGTCAATTGTAACATTAGTTGCTTGCGGTGCACAAACTCTGTTGAGGTCTGTGACAACATTCTCTGCTATGTTCAGACAAACCCATTTAGCTTTTCCAGCTGCAATTATCATGGCAAACAGGAACCACATCATGGAGTTGGGCTTCATCATTTACGATCGTGGAGAGTCTCACTGCAGGAAAAAACACAGGTACATTAGAATTCTTCAAGAGTACAACATACGTGCTTCCTACTCCCTGACTTAGTATTTCTCCTGCTTCTGTCTTTTCCCCGGATGATGTACCCACACCTTCTGTCCTGTGCTTCCAAATTCTCCATCTCCCCTCTGGGTCTCATCGGGGGGGGGGGGGCAGACCTCTTCTATGTGTGGAGTGTGTGCTTTTTCACAAATCAACTGTGCAAGTCTGTCATGTGTTTGATACAATACAGCAGCATCCCCTTGGTTTAGCAGCACTATTTTAACTTCCCCTCGATAATCTGGGTCAATGACTCCTCCAAGAACTGACACCCCTTTTATCGCTAGGCTGGATCGAGGGGCGATCCTGCCATAGGTCCCTGGTGGTACCCTTATTCCTATTCCTAGGGGTATGACCTTTATTTGTCCTACTTGCACTTCTCCACCTTCTAGGGCAAACAAATCCAATCCTATGCTGCCAGGGGTAGCCTGTAAGGGGAGACGGGCTTGGGGTCTGTCTTCCAGACAATCATGGTTTGTGTGCATTACTTGTCTTGCCCTGCCATTAGAATGAAAGGAGTATGCTGTCCAATTGGTCTGTTGTTCAATTCAAATAGGGCTTTTGTTTAGATTACTACTCCACCCTTTAAAGTCTGCTGTGACGATAGTTTCCTCAGCTGCCCTTTCAACAACATATTACATCTCTCAATAATTCTTGCAGCTTGTGGATAATAACTAAGATGCAATATCCATCGAACCCCCTGCTCTTGGGCCCAATCCTGTACAGCGTTCTCCGAAAAGTGCGTGCCCCTATCTGTTTGGATTTCATCAGGCACTCCATAATGTCTACTCAGGTAGTCTAGCCCTTGTAAAGTGGAATTTTGGTCTGCAGACTTACAAGGCATGCCTAACATAAGGCCAGAAAAGGTGTCCACCATGGTTAATATGTATTTTTTGCCCCCTTCCTTTGGCTGCGGTCCAATATAGTCCAATTGCCATCCTGAGCCAGCTGCAGTTCCTCTTTCGATATGTCCACTCAGTTTTTTGTGCAAGGGTGTGAGAAGTTGGCCTGGTATATGATGTCCACAGTTCTGTGGGCACCTTGTATCAGTCCAAACAATCCCTTATGGTGATGGTTGTAAGTCAACCTTATAGACAAGCTATCCTAGGGGTAGCATGGACTAAGCAGCCTTAAAGGCTTAACTCAAGAGGGCATGTGAAGCCAGCTGTTTTACCATATGCAATCCTGTAATATCAAATGAAAGGACACCACACAAGTTATATAATATAAAAATATATGTATTTATTCTCAGAATAATCCCCACTAATCTTTATGAGCAATGAAGCACAAGCGTTTAAACAAAAGCACAATATAACATATGAAAGTTGCACAATTATGGATGAGGCCGGTGGCCACTCAAACCATATATCAAAAAAGTGGTATAACAATCACTATTCGATCAGTGGTAAGGCCTAGGGCCTTGGGAATCGCTTGGACTACGATGGACTAACAGTAGTTAGGACGGGAGTAGCCCGCGGGATTCAGGTGCAGTGCCTAAAGCACACGCATGCACCAATGCAAAGTCAAAGGTGCGTAAAAGTTATCGAGTTACAGTTTTAAGAGTCTTCCGACTGGACTAGAAGGACAAAACTTTAGACTTAGACACTAGAGGTGTATACCACTCCAGGAGCACCAGCGTTCAAGAGTTACCTCACCCACAGGAAGCGGGTGCACAGGTGCAAAGATGTGTCGGGTTTCATCACGAAGATCTAGGGTGCCTGGAGATGAAGATGCTGCAGGCGTCCAGAAGAGAAGTGTCCGGTGCGATCCAAGGGTGGATCGAATATGTAGAGTACCTGAAAGCAGAGGGGACAGAGTCTGGGTCACTAGCCAGTGACCAGGAAGGAACCAGGAAGGAACCAGGCGATGTCGGGCGCAATCAGGTTGATGTCGTGAAGCTTGTCTCAGCTGCCACGTGGACTCTGGGGCACCGAGGATGTCCTGGAGTGGATCACGAGCTGCCCACGAAGGCTCTCGCTGTCAGCAGTGTCGGCTTCTGGATCAGAGTCAACAAACCTTGGCAAAGGCAACCCACGCAGGATTCGAAGATCGCTCAATACTCGGACGAGCAGGGTCAGAACGGGTGCTCCTTTTCAGGGGAACGAGGGCCAGTCTAGAGCAACCAGACCAGCGGTGTAAATTCAAAGGTTCGTCGGTTCTGAGGCAACTAGCAAACGGGCAAGAGACCGGACCAACGCGTCGAGCAGGAAAATGCAAAAGGGCCCCAGGCAGCACTCGAGGAGTGTGGAGGGATGAGCTTCGGTGCAAAAGCTGCTCAGGGCTGGAGCTTCTCACGCTCCAATGCACAGCTTCGAGGGAGCCTCGGATGTTGCACGGTCAGCGCTTTGTAGTTTTTTCAAGATGGCCGCTCCCACGCTTCAGGTCACCTCCACGGGTCTCAGCTCTGCAAAGACTGTGGATCAGGCTGTTGGAAGGCAGGATCACTGGCTCTTGTTGATCTCTGTTGCTCGAGTTCCGGCGGGAACTGCAACAAAGAAAACATTGAGGTGCTGGATGGTGCCTGTTTGCACAGGGTGGACACTCCTTGACCACAAGGGAGATTCTTCAGTCTTCCACATCGAGTGGGATGTCGAAGGGTCCAGAGTTTCATTTCATAAGTTTCAGTCAGGATAATCTGATGTGCATCTGCACAGCTCCTACCTTTATTTCAAATCAAGGGGCTGGATTACCTGCTAGGTCCCTCCTATGGGTGGGACCCAGGAAGGGGGTGGTTACACCCCTTTCCCTTTGTCCTGTTTCGCGCCAGGACTGGGGCAGGATGGCCCCCAGAACCGGTTTGACTGGAATCTGCCCAGGGACACCTTGTGCGCCCCAGGCAGTGTCTAGTTTCTTTCAACCCTCCCTGCTACAATCCACTATCTCCTGTCTGGGGTGGTGTGACACCTCCCTGTGACAGGAAACCCTTTGATCAGGTGTCCTCTGCCAAGTTTCGGACAGCAGCAGGAGGCCAGACTTGTGTCTGTGGCAGCAGCATCCATTTTGTGGTGCTGGGGCTCTGGTTAGAATTAACCGCGTTTTCAGTAAAGTAACATGTCTCCTCCCTCTAGAAGGGTGGAATGCTACCCCCGTCGCCAGAACTGGCGAGGGGGTAGTATTCCAAAGTGTATTACACCAAACACGACATGTTTTGATAAAGCCAAACCAAAGTTAGCATTAACCGCGAGGATTATAATGCACTTAAGAGTATATGGTATGGCAGTATCACTAGAACAGCTATAAGGAAATGGTTCCGAAAGCTGCAGACAGGCTCAGCTCTTGCTAGAGCACCATCTCACATAAAACCAAGCACTCTGCCTCCAGGATTGTTAAGGCCTGCCATAGGAGTGACTTATAGGTATATATGTGTCCAGATATAGGTTTAGATATAGGTATACTATATCTAAGCAAGGAGTGATTACACCACCTTGCCCCAGCTGAGGGATCAGCCAGTTGTGTCGATTTAAGGACCAGCCAGGGGTGGCAAAAGATATGCTGCAGCCCCTGGTAGGCCTTGGATGCCCCTGTGCCCTGGGCACCTATAGTGCACTGTACAGGGGCTGACAAGGAGTCCTGTACCAAATTGGTGATGTACCTATAGTACATGTCTGTGAATTTAGAGAGAGAACAGCAGGCTTTGGGTCTGATTAGCAGGCCCACAGCCACATTAAGTCGAAAACCAGTGAAGCAAAAAGCAAAAATTGGGCTGACCATAGGATAGCAGACCCTACTCTCCTACACAACCCCCCCCCCCCCAAACGCAGGGAAATTAAACTTAACCTTGACCAGATAAGTCTTCATGTTCTAAGTGGAAATACCTGGAGAGACCATCTGCATTGCCATGGTTAGTCCCTGGTCTGTGCTCCACTGTAAAGTCCATCCCCTGTAGGGAAATGGACCACCTGAGCAGTTTGGGATTTTCACCATTCATCTGATTAAGCCACAAGAGGGGCTTATGGTCTGTCTGAATTAGGAAGTGAGTGCCAAACAAGTAATGTCTCAACTTCTTCAGGGCCCAAACCACAGCAAAGGCCTCCCTCTCAATGGCTGACCAACGTTTCTCTCTAGGGGTCAGCCTTCTGCTAATGAAAGCAATAGGCTGGTCTTGACCATCTACATTAAGTTGTGAAAGCACAGCTCCCACTCCCAACTCAGAAGCATCTGTTTGGACAATAAACTCTTTGGAGTAGTCAGGACTCTTCAGGATAGGTGCAGAGCACATGGCCTTCTTCAGGTCTCAAATGCCTTTTGACAGCTAACTGTCCACTGAACCTTTTTGGGCATCTTCTTGGATGTCAAATAATTTAATGGTGTCACAATGGACCCATGGTTCTTTACAAACTTCCTGTAATACCCAGTCAGGCCCAAGAAGGCTCTGACTTGTGTCTGGGTAGTTGGAGGAGCCCAGTCCTTTATGGCCTGGATTTTGCTCTCCAATAGTTGAACCTGACCCCCACCTACTAGGTGGCCCAGGTACACAACCTTGTTCTGCCCTATCTGGCACTTAGTAGCCTTGATAGTCAGGCCTGCCATCTGCAGGGCCTCCAGAACCTTCTTCAGGTGGATCAGGTGATCCTCCCAGGTAGAGCTAAAGACAGCAATATCATCTAGATATGCTGCACAAAAGTCATCCAACCCAGAAAAGACTTGATTCACCAACCTTTGGAAGGTGGCAGGTGCATTCTTCAAACCAAAGGGCATCACCACAAACTGATAATGCCCACTGGGGGTAGAGAATGCTGTCTTGACGTTAGACTCCTCAGCTAACCTGATTTGCCAATAGCCAGCTGTCAAGTCAAATGTGCTCAGAAATTTGGCAGAAGCAACTTATCAATGAGCTCATCTGCCCTTGGAATGGGATGAACATCTGTCTTAGTGACAGCATTGAGACATCTATAGTCCACACAAAATCTAATTTCTCTCTTTCCATCTTGGGTATGAGGTTTTGGCACAAGGGCTACTGGGCTGGCCCAGGGGCTCTCTGGTGGCTCAATCACTCCAAGTTCTAACATTTTCTGCACCTCAGCCTTTATACAATCCCTAACATGGTCAGGTTGCCTGTAGATCTTATTCTTCACAGGCAGACTGTCACCAGTGTCCACCTCATGGGTGCACCAGTTAGTTTGACTGGTTGTGAGTGAAAACATGTGTCTATGGGCTTGCAGAACCTGTCTGCAGTTCATCTGTTGCTGGTCAGTGAGGCTGCCTGCCAAGGCTACTCCATCAACTGAGCCATCATCAGGGTTTTGGGAAAGCAGGTCTGGGAGAGGGTCACTCTCTTCCTCCTGATCCCCATCTGTAGCCATGAGCAAGCCCATGTCTTCCCTGTCAACAAATGCTTTAAATCTGTTTACATGGAGCACCCTGTGAGGGCTCCTGGGGGTGCCAAGGTCCACCAAGTAGGTGACCTCTCCCTTCTTTTCAAGTATGGTGTGGGGTCCAGACCATTTGTCTTGGAGATCTGCTGGGGCCTGACCATTTGTCTTGGAGAGCTGTTGGGGCCACTGGCTCCAACACCCACACCTTCTGCCCTGGCTGGTACTCAGTCAGAACAGCCTTTTGGTCATGCCAAGCTTTCTGTAATTCTTGGCTGGCCTCCAGGTTTTTGGATGCTTCTTCAATGTACTCAGCCATCCTGGAGCGGAGACCAAGTACATAGTCCACAATGTCAAGCTTAGGCTTTTTGAGAGGTAACTCCCATCCTTCCTTCACCAGACACAATGGAACCCTCACAGGTTGGCCAAACAAATGTTCAAAAGGGCTGGAGCCAACCCCCTTCTGTGGGACCTCTCTGTAAGCAAAGAGAAAGCAGGGTAAAAGGATGTCCCAACTTCGCCTAAGCTTTTCTGGTAACCCTTTTATCATTCCCTTTAGGGATTTGTTGAACCTTTCAACAAGCCCATTGCACTGTGGGTGATAGGGTGTGGTGAACTTGTAGTTCACTCCACACTCCTTCCACATTGCCTTTAAGTATCCAGACATAAAGTTAGTACCTCTGTCTGAAAGTACCTCCTTTGAAAAGCCCACTCTGGAGAAAACTCCAAGTAGAGCCCTTGCCACAACAGGAGCTGTTGTGGTCCTCAGGGGAATTGCCTCTGCGTACCTGGTGACATGATCCACTACCACCAGGATAAATCTGTGCCCAGATGCTGTTTGGGGATCCATTGGTCCAACAATGTCAATCCCAACTCTCCCAAAGGGCACCCCCACCACAGGTAGAGGTATAAGGGGTGGCCTTTGTGGTGCCACCTGATTTGCCACTGGCTTGGCAGGTGACACAGGAGCGACAAAACTCCTTGGTATCTTCTGACATATGAGGCCAGTGAAAGTGAGGGACAAGCCTGTCCCAAGTCTTGTTCTGGCCTAAGTGTCCTGCAAGGGGAATATCATGGGCCAAGGTTAGAAGGAAGCCCCTAAATTGCAGAGGTATAACCAACCTCCTGGTTGCACCAGGCGTGGGGTGTCTGGCCTCTGAATAAAGGAGCCCATCATCCCAATACACTTTATGGGTACCTTGAGCATTCCCAGCAGCCTCAGCAGCAGCTTGCTGTCTGAGGGGTTCAAGTGAAGGGCAAGTCAAATGAGCCTGCCCCAGGTCTGCCCTTGAGGGTCCCCCTGTCCCCAGAAACTCGACCTGATCAGGTTCAAGCTCTTCAAGGACAGTCTCCTCTTGGATCTCAGAATCACCCTCCTGTGAGGTCTGATCCTCAACCTGGGGCAAGTGGGAAGGCTCTGCCTTACCCCTCTTGCTCCTTCTCTTGGGTTGTGGATGGTCTATTGTTTCAAGATCCACCACAGGTTCAGGTAGGCACTTCTTGGCCTGGGACCTGGTTACAGCAAGGACATGGGCTGATATCCCTAGCATTTCTGCATGAGTCCTGTACTCCACTTCTGACCATAATGATTCCTCTAGGTCATTGCCCAAAAGACAAAGTTTACTGGGAGGTCTGCACTAACAACAACCTTTTTGAGGCCAGTTACCCCTCCCCAGGAGAATTTAACAACAGCCACACTATGTGCAGTAGTGGTATTGCTAGCATTGGTCACTAGGTAGTTCTAACCTAGTATGATTTGTCCAGGGTCCACAAAGTTTGGTGTCACCATAGTGACACTGGCACAAGTGTCCCTGTAGGCCTGAGCCAGTTTCTCATTAATTAAAGGCATCTGTCTATATTTGCCAAAGTATTGGGAATCATAGGTGTGGTCACAGATATGTCCACATCATATAGCAGAACTGCCTGAGTAGGGATTCTGACTAAGCCAGACTCCATCTCAGTACCCAGGGTTAACCCCACTATAGCCTTGGGTTGTGTACCACCACTGCTGACTGTTCTAAGGGGAGCAGTTGCTTTGGGGGCTGCAGTGGTAGGGACTGGAGTTTTCTTGGTGCATTCACTCCCCCAGTGGGAAGTGGACTTACAAGTATTGCACCAAGGTTTCTTTGGGCCATCATTCTTCTTTTTCTTGTTTCCATTTTGGAAACCACCCTCCTTACTACTATTTTGGGGGTCTTTTTCTTTCTTATCTCCACCCTTCTGGTCTGTTTTCTTCTGATCACCTCCTTGGTTCTGGGGTTTCTGCTTAACCCTTGTTCTGACCCATTTGTCTGCCTTCTTTCCGAATTCTTGGGGAGAGGTCAGATCTGAGTCAATAAGGTGTTGATGCAATAGCTGGTTCTGACAGTTATTAAGGATCTGCTCTCTCATTATAAGATTGTACAATCCTGTATAGTCTGAAACTTTACTTCCCTGCAACCAACCCTCCAGAACCTTAGTGGCACAATCAACAAAATCAGTCCAGTCTTGAGTCTGTGCTTTTTGGGTGTCTCTGAACAACAACCTGTATTGCTCAGTGGTTAGCCCAAACCCTTCAATAAGAGAACTCTTCAAGACAGAGTAGTTTTTAGCATCCTCAGGTCTAACTGTGAGGAGCTTATCTCTCCCTTTCTCAGAAAAGGAGAGCCAAAAGATTGCTGCCCACTGATCTTGAGGGACCTGCTGTACCATGCAGGCCCTCTCCAGAGCAGTTATCCATTTGTGGAAATCATCCCCATCTCTGTAGGGGGCACATTCTTACTCAGGTTTCTATGTTCATAGGACCTGTCTTTATCCTTAGGGATAGTGCTGCCACCAGTGGGTAGCTCACCACCTAACTTCTGATCTCTTGCCAAACCAAGTCTAGCTTGGGCCAGGACTACTTCTTCCCTTTCTATTTGGAGATTAACAGCTCTCATCCTGGCCTTATGGTCTCTTCTCTGGGGAGAAGTCATTCCCCTCTGAGATTCTCTAGAGGCACTAGAAATGTGAGAATCTCTTGAAAGACATCTATCCCTTCTATTGCCTGGGAGAACTATGGTATGTACTCTGGGAAGGGGCTGGCCCCCTCCATTTCCATGTAGGTCCAAGTTGGCTTGGCTAAGCCTTACAACTGGTACCTGGGTATCCCCTTGTTCCTGATCTGACTCTTCCTCTTCTGATTCAGGGTCCACCTCCTCATCTTCTACTTCTGGGGTGGTGTTCTCAGTATCTGGGGGATCAACTCCTTCTCCTGACCCTGAGGGAACTATTCTAGCTTTCTCAAGATCATCCTTTTCCAGGATGGCTATCAGGATTAGAATGGTAGGGTTGTGACCCTTTCTCAGCTTCCTTGCTGTGCACAAGGCACGCACGTCTCTATGGCTGAATTTGTCATAGCTGGAGGTTGCCTGTGGAGGGTCAACAACCACAGGTAGAGAGCTAGCAGCTTCACCTTTGCCAGACATGACTCTAGTGAGGTGTAAGTGATGCACTTGCCTACACTAAGTGTTTTCCTACTGTACCTTGCTAGTGAGTTGTAGTCAGGGTGTGCTAAGCCCTTTTATCTACAACTACTAAGTTCAGTAGAACTTAAATATGCTAAGCTTTGTTTATATGTACCTAGGTACTTAATGTGATCTTTCAATTTGATAAAAAGATTGCAATGGTAAAACAACAGCAAACTCAAATCCGCACCGCTGCTCACCAATGTGAGAAGTTGGCCAGGTATATGATGTCCACAGTTCTGTGGGCACCTTGTATCAGTCCAAACAATCCCTTATGGTGATGGTTGTAAGTCAACCTTATAGACAAGCTATCCTAGGGGTAGCATGGACTAAGCAGCCTTAAAGGCTTAACTCAAGAGGGCATGTGAAGCCAGCTGTTTTACCATATGCAAGCCTGTAATATCAAATGAAAGGACACCACACAAGTTATATATTATAAAAATATATGTATTTATTCTCAGAATAATCCCCACTACTCTTTATGAGCAATGAAGCACAAGCGTTTAAACAAAAGCACAATATAACATATGAAAGTAGCACAATTATGGATGAGGCCGGTGGCCACTCAAACCATATATATCAAAAAAGTGGTATAACAATCACTATTTGATCAGTGGTAAGGCCTAGGGCCTTGGGAATCGCTTGGACTACGATGGACTAACAGTAGTTAGGACGGGAGTAGCCCGCGGGATTCGGGTGCAGTGCCTAAAGCACACGCATGCACCAATGCAAAGTCAAGGGTGCCTAAAAGTTATCGAGTTACAGTTTTAAGAGTCTTCCGACTGGACTAGAAGGACAAAACTTTAGACTTAGACACTAGA
The DNA here is from genome assembly GCF_964261635.1 of Lissotriton helveticus. Taxonomy (NCBI): domain Eukaryota; kingdom Metazoa; phylum Chordata; class Amphibia; order Caudata; family Salamandridae; genus Lissotriton; species Lissotriton helveticus. Next base: position 1,079,064,249 of record NC_136063.1, on the reverse strand, counting down.
GGTGTAACCCACTACAGGAGCACCGGCGTTCAAGAGTTGCCTTACCCACGGGAAGCGGGTGCACAGGTGCAAAGATGTGTCGGATTTCGTCACGAAGATCTAGGGTGCCTGGAGATGAAGATGCTGCAGGTGTCCAGAAGAGAAGTGTCCGGTGCGATCCAAGGGTGGATCGAAGATGCAGAGTACCTGAAAGCAGAGGGGATAGAGTCTGGGTCACTAGCCTGTGACCAGGAATGAACCAGGAAGGAACCAGGCAATGTCGGGCGCAATCAGGTTGATGTCAGGAAGCTTGTCTCCGCTGCCACGTGGACTCTGGGGCACCGAGGATGTCCTGGAGTGGCTCACCAGCTGCCCCACAAAGGGTCTCGCTGACGGCGGTGTCGGCTTATGGATCGGAGTCAACAAATCTTGGCAAAGGCAACCCACGCAGGATTCGAAGATCGCTTAATACTCGGACCAGCAAGGTCAGAGTGGGTGCTCCTTTTCAGGGGAGCGAGGGCCAGTCTGGAGCAACCAGACCAGTGGTGTAAATTCAAAGGTTCGTCGGTTCTGAGGCCACTAGCCAACGGGCAAGCGACCAGACCAACGCGTCAAGCAGGAAAATGCAAAAGGGCCCCACGAAGCACTCAAAGAGTGTGAAGGGGTGAGCTTCGGTGCAAAAGCTGCTCGGGGCTGGAGCTTCTTAGGCTCCAATGCACAGCTTCGAGGGAGCCTTGGATGCTGCACGGTCAGCGCTTTGTAGTTTTTTTAAGATGGCCGCTCCCAAGCTTCAGGTCACCTCCACGGGTCTCAGCTCTGCATAGACTGTGGATTGGGCTGTTGGAAGGCAGGATCGCAGGCTCTTGTTGATCTCTGTTGCTTGAGTTCCGGCGGGAACTGCAACAAAGCAAATGTTGAGGTGCTGGATGGTGCCTGTTTGCACAGGGTGGTCACTCCTTGACCACAAGGGAGATTCTTCAGTCTTCCACATCGAGTGGGATGTCGAAGGGTCCAGAGTTTCATTTCATAAGTTTCAGTCAGGATAATCTGATGTGCATCTGCACAGCTCCTACCTTTATTCCAAATCAAGGGGCTGGATTACCTGCTAGGTCCCTCCTATATGTGGGTCCCAGGAAGGGGGTGGTTACACCCCTTTCCCTTTGTCCAGTTTGGCGCCAGGACTGGGGCAGGATGGTCCAAGAACCAGTTTGACTGGAATCTGCCCAGGGACACCTTGTGCGCCCCAGGCAGTGTCTAGTTTCTTTCAACCCTCCCTGCTACAATCCACTATCTCCTGTCTGGGGTGGTGTGACACCTCCCTGTGGCAGGAAACCCTTTGATCTAGCGTCCTCTGCCAAGTTTCAGTCAGCAGCAGGAGGCCAGACTCGTGTCTGTGGCAGCAGCATCCATTTTGTGATGCTGGGGCTCTGGTTAGCATTAACCGCGTTTTCAATAAAGTAACATGTCTTCTCCCTCTAGAAGGGTGGAATGCTACCCCCGTCGCCAGAACTGGCGAGGGGGTAATATTCCAAAGTGTATGACACCAAACACGATATGTTTTGATAAAGCCAAACCAAAGTTAGCATTAACCGCGAGGATTATAATGCACTTAAGAGTATATGGTATGGCAGTATCACTAGAACAGCTATAAGGAAATGGTTCCGAAAGCTGCAGACAGGCTCAGCTCATGCTAGAGCACCATCTCACATAAAACCAAGCACTCTGCCTCCAGGATTGTTAAGGCCTGCCATAGGAGTGACTTATAGGTATATATGTGTCCAGATATAGGTTTAGATATAGGTATACAATATCTAAGCAAGGGGTGATTACACCACCTTGCCCCAGCTGAGGGATCAGCCAGTTGTGTCGATTTAAGGACCAGCCAGGGGTGGCAAAATATATGCTGCAGCCCCTGGTAGGCCTTGGATGCCCCTATGCCCTGGGCACCTATAGTGCACTGTACAGGGTCTGACACGGAGTCCAGTACCACATTGGTGATGTACCTATAGTACATGTCTCTGAATTTAGAGAGAGAACAGCAGGCTGTGGGTCTGATTAGCAGGCCCACAGCCACATTAAGTCGAAAACCAGTGAAGCAAAAAGCAAAAATTGGGGTGACCATAGGATAGCAGACCCTACTCTCCTACACAACCCCCCCCCCCCAAAACGCAGGGAAATTAAACTTAACCTTGACCAGATAAGTCTTCATGTTCTAAGTGGAAATACCTGGAGAGACCATCTGCATTGCCATGGTCAGTCCCTGGTCTGTGCTCCACTGTAAAGTCCATCCCCTGTAGGGAAATGGACCACCTGAGCAGTTTGGGATTTTCACCATTCATCTGATTAAGCCACAAAAGGGGCTTATGGTCTGTCTGAATTAGGAAGTAAGTGCCAAACAAGTAATGTCTCAACTTCTTCAGGGCCCAAACCACAGCAAAGGCCTCCCTCTCAATGGCTGACCAACGTTTTTCTCTAGGGGTCAGCCTTCTGCTCATGAAAGCCTTGGGCTGGTCTTGACCATCTACATTAAGTTGTGAAAGCACAGCTCCCACTCCCAACTCAGAAGCATCTGTTTGGACAACAAACTCTTTGGAGTAGTCAGGACTCTTCAGGATAGGTGCAGAGCACATGGCCTTCTTCAGGTCTCAAATGCCTTTTAACAGCTAACTGTCCACTGAACCTTTTTGGGCATCTTCTTGGATGTCAAATCATTTAATGGTGTCACAATGGACCCATGGTTCTTTACAAACTTCCTGTAATACCCAGTCAGGCCCAAGAAGGCTCTGACTTGTGTCTGGGTAGTTGGAGGAGCCCAGTCCTTTATGGCCTGGATTTGGCTCTCCAATAGTTGAACCTGACCCCCACCTACTAGGTGGCCCAGGTACACAACCTTGCTCTGCCCTATCTGGCACTTAGTAGCCTTGATAGTCAGGCCTGCCTTCTGCAGGGCCTCCAGAACCTTCTTCAGGTGGATCAGGTGATCCTCCCAGGTAGAGCTAAAGACAGCAATATCATCTAGATATGCTGCACAAAAGTCATCCAACCCAGAAAAGACTTGATTCACCAACCTTTGGAAGGTGGCAGGTGCATTCTTCAAACCAAAGGGCATCACCACAAACTGATAATGCCCACTGGGGGTAGAGAATGCTGTCTTGACTTTAGACTCCTCAGCTAACCTGATTTGCCAATAGCCAGCTGTCAAGTCAAATGTGCTCAGAAATTTGGCAGAAGCAACTTATCAATGAGCTCAACTGCCCTTGGAATGGGATGAGCATCTGTCCTAGTGACAGCATTGTGACATCTATAGTCCACACAAAATCTCATTTCTCTCTTTCCATCTTGGGTATGAGGTTTTGGCACAAGGACTACTGGGCTGGCTCAGGGGCTCTCTGATGGCTCAATCACTCCAAGTTCTAACATTTTCTGCACCTCAGCCTTTATACAATCCCTGACTTGGTCAGGTTGCCTGTAGATCTTATTCTTCACAGGCAGACTGTCACCAGTGTCCACCTCATGGGTGCACCAGTTAGTTTGACTGGTTGTGAGTGAAAACATGTGTCTATGGGCTTGCAGAACCTGTCTGCAGTCCATCTGTTGCTGGTCAGTGAGGCTGCCTGCCAAGGCTACTCCATCAACTGAGCCATCATCAGGGTTTTGGGAAAGCAGGTCTGGGAGAGGGTCACTCTCTTCCTCCTGATCCCCATCTGCAGCCATGAGCAAGCCCATGTCTTCCCTGTCAACAAATGCTTTCAATCTGTTACATGGAGCACCCTGTGGGGGCTCCTGGGGGTGCCAAGGTCCACCAAGTAGGTGACCTCTCCCTTCTTTTCAAGTATGGTGTGGGGTCCAGACCATTTGTCTTGGAGAGCTGCTGGGGCCAGACCATTTGTCTTGGAGAGCTGCTGGGGCCACTGGCTCCAACACCCACACCTTCTGCCCTGGCTGGTACTCAGTCAGAACAGCCTTTTGGTCATGCCAAGCTTTCTGTAATTCTTGGCTGGCCTCCAGGTTTTTGGATGCTTTTTCCATGTACTCAGCCATCCTGGAGCGGAGACCAAGTACATAGTCCACAATGTCAAGCTCAGGTTTTTTGAGAGGTAACTCCCATCCTTCCTTCACCAGACACAATGGACCCCTCACAGGGTGGCCAAACAAAAGTTCAAAAGGGCTGTAGCCTACCCCCTTCTGTGGGACCTCTCTGTAAGCAAAGAGAAAGCAGGGTAAAAGGATGTCCCATCTTCGCCTAAGCTTTTTTGGTAACCCTTTTATCATTCCCTTTAGGGATTTGTTGAACCTTTCAACAAGCCCATTGCACTGTGGGTGATAGGGTGTGGTGAACTTGTAGTTCACTCCACACTCCTTCCACATTGCCTTTAAGTATCCAGACATAAAGTTAGTACCTCTGTCTGAAAGTACCTCCTTTGGAAAGCCCACTCTGGAGAAAACTCCAAGTAGAGCCCTTGCCACAACAGGAGCTGTTGTGGTCCTCAGGGGAATTGCCTCTGCGTACCTGGTGGCATGATCCACTACCACCAGGATACATCTGTGCCCAGATGCTGTTTGGGGATCCATTGGTCCAACAATGTCAATCCCAACTCTCTCAAAGGGCACCCCCACCACAGGTAGAGGTATAAGGGGGGGCTTAGTGGTGCCACCTGATTTGCCACTGGCTTGGCAGGTGACACAGGAGCGACAAAACTCCTTGGTATCTTCTGACATATGACGCCAGTGAAAGTGAGGGACAAGCCTGTCCCAAGTCTTGTTCTGGCCTAAGTGTCCTGCAAGGGGAATATCATGGGCCAAGGTTAGAAGGAAGCCCCTAAATTGCAGAGGTATAACCAACCTCCTGGTTGCACCAGGCGTGGGGTGTCTGGCCTCTGAATAAAGGAGCCCATCATCCCAATACACTTTATGGGTACCTTGAGCATTCCCAGCAGCCTCAGCAGCAGCTTGCTGTCTGAGGGGTTCAAGTGAAGGGCATGTCAAATGAGCCTGCCCCAGGTATGCCCTTGAGGGTCCCCCTGTCCCCAGAAACTCAACCTGATCAGGTTCAAGCTCTTCAAGGACAGTCTCCTCTTGGATCTCAGAATCACCCTCCTGTGAGGTCTGATCCTCAACCTGGGGCAAGTGGGAAGGCTCTGCCTTACCCCTCTTGCTCCTTCTCTTGGGTTGTGGATGGTCTATTGTTTCAAGATCCACCACAGGTTCAGGTAGGCACTTCTTGGCCTGGGACCTGGTTACAGCAAGGACATGGGCTGATATCCCTAGCATTTCTGCATGAGTCCTGTACTCCACTTCTGACCATAATGATTCCTCTAGGTCATTGCCCAAAAGACAGTCTACTGGGAGGTCTGCACTAACAACAACCTTTTTGAGGCCAGTTACCCCTCCCCAGGAGAATTTAACAACAGCCACACTATGTGTAGTAGTGGTATTGCTAGCATTGGTCACTAGGTAGTTCTCATCTAGTATGATTTGTCCAGGGTCCACAAAGTTTGGTGTCACCATAGTGACACTGGCACAAGTGTCCCTGTAGGCCTGAGCCAGTTTCTCATTAATTAAAGGCGTCTGTCTATATTTGCCAAAGTATTGGGACTCATAGGTGTGGACACAGAAATGTCCACATCATATAGCAGAACTGCCTGAGTAGGGATTCTGATTAAGCCAGACTCCATCTCAGTACCCAGGGTTAACCCCACTATAGCCTTGAGTTGTGTACCACCACTGCTGACTGTACTAGGGGGAGCAGTTGCTTTAGGGGCTGCAGTGGTAGGGACTGGATTTTTCTTGGTGCATTCACTCCCCCAGTGGGAAGTGGACTTACAAGTATTGCAAAAAGGTTTCTTTGGGCCATCATTCTTCTTTTTCTTGTTTCCATTTATGAAACCAGCCTCCTTACTGCTATTTTGGGGGTCTTTTTCTTTCTTATCTCCACCCTTCTGGTCTGTTTTCTTCAGATCACCTCCTTGGCTCTGGGGTTTCTGCTTAACCCTTGTTCTGACCCATTTGTCTGCCTTCTTTCCGAATTCTTGGGGAGAGGTCAGATCTGAGTCAATAAGGTGTTGATGCAATAGCTGGTTCTGACAGTTATTAAAGATCTGCTCTCTCATTATAAGATTGTACAATCCTGTATAGTCTGAAACTTTACTTCCATGCAACCAACCCTCCAGAACCTTAGTGGCACAATCAACAAAATCAGTACAGTCTTGAGTCTGTGCTTTTTGGGTGTCTCTGAACAACAACCTGTATTGCTCAGTGGTTAGCCCAACCCCTTCAATAAGAGAACTCTTCAAGACAGAGTAGTTTTTAGCATCCTCAGGTCTAACTTTGAGGAGCTTATCTCTCCCTTTCTCAGAAAAGGAGAGCCACAAGATTGCTGCCCACTGATCTTGAGGGACCTGCTTTACCATGCAGGTCCTCTCCAGAGCAGTTATCCATTTGTGGATATCATCCCCATCTCTGTAGGGGGGCACAATCTTACTCAGGTTTCTATGTTCATAGGACCTGTCTTTATCCTTAGGGATAGTGCTGCCACCAGTGGGTGGCTCACCACCTAACTTCTGTTCTCTTGCCAAAGCAAGTCTAGCTTGGGCCAGGGCTGCTTCTTCCCTTTCTATTTGGAGATTAACAGCTCTCATCCTGGCCTTATGCTCTCTTCTCTGGGGAGAAGTCATTCCCCTCTGAGATTCTCTAGAGGCACTAGAAATGTGAGAATCTCTTGAAATAGATCTATCCCTTCTATTGCCTGGGAGAACTCTGGTATGTACTCTGGGAAGGGGCTGGCCCCCTCCATTTCCATGTAGGTCCAAGTTGGCTTGGCTAAGCCTTACAACTGGTACCTGGGTATCCCCTTGTTCCTGATCTGACTCTTCCTCTTCTGATTCAGGGTCCACCTCCTCATCTTCTACTTCTGGGGTGGTGTTCTCAGTATCTGGGGGATCAACTCCTTCTCCTGACCCTGAGGGAACTATTCTAGCTTTCTCAAGATCATCCTTTTCCAGGATGGCTATCAGGATTGGAATGGTAGGGTTGTGACCCTTTCTCAGCTTCCTTGCTGTGCACAAGGCACGCAAGTCTCTATGGCTGAATTTGTCATAGCTGGAGGTTGCCTGTGGAGGGTCAACCACCACAGGTAGAGAGCTAGCAGCTTCACCTGTGCCAGACATGACTCTAGTGAGGTGTAAGTGATGCACTTACCTACACTGAAATGAAATGAAATGAAATGAAAAATTATATTTATATAGCGCGCACATACCCTAAGGCCTCGCAGCGCTTGAACTGAATAGTGTGGTGAGCAGATAGCAAGATTAACACATTTTGGCGAACAGGTAAGTTTTTAATGTCTTCCTAAAGACCATCAGATTGCTGATTTCCCGCATATTTGGCGGGAGCGAGTTCCACATCTTAGCTGCTAAGTGTGAAAACGCCCGGCCTCCCCAGCGAGCCTTATTGACTTTAGTTGTCGTGGCAAGATGAAGGGCGCTGGAACGAAGGGTTCTCGATGGAACGTAAGGTACGACCCGAGGGCGCAGAATGGCTGGACCTGTTCGGTGAAAAGCTTTGTGCACAATGCACATAGCTTTAAAATGCATTCTGGCAGCTATTGGGAGCCAGTGGAGTTCTTTTAAAGCCTTCTTTGCTGATTGGCCACGGGGGATGCCGAACAAGAGTCGAGCAGCACAGTTCTGTGTAACTTGAAGTCTGTTGATCACTGCTACCGGGGCACCCAAATATAATGCATTTCCATAATCCAGGCGGGAGAGTATCAAGGCCTGAACCATGATTCTCCGCGCCTGGAAAGGAAGCAATGGGAGAATCTTCCGGAGCATTCTCAACAGACCAATGCAGATGGAAGCAGTTTTAGTGGCCTGCACAGAAAAATCCAATGCTTTATCAAGCCAGACTCCGAGGCTTTTGATGTGGGATTTCGGCAAGGGAGGAGTACCAAGACCCCTGAGGAGGAGGGAACGTCCGCATGGGCTGCGGCGTTCCCTCCGATCTGATTAGGATGTGACCACCAGGGTGGCGGTCACATCCTCTATCTCTAACATTGCGGCGGGTGCAGCTTCAAGCTGCACCCGCCCCAATGTAAAAAATGCATGCACAGCATTTGCGTGCACAAAGCGGCAGGCACCGCGCGGTGCCTGCTGCATTGCGCACGCAAATGCAGGGGGGTACCATAGGTACCCCCCATGTGCACCCCCCACCACCCCTTCACCCAGGGGGCCCGCAACGGGCCCCCGAAGTGAAGGTCCGTATGCTTTTTCACGGCGGAAAAGCCGCCGTGGAAAAGCATAGAATTGCAGACATCCTAATATGCCTGGCGGTGTCTGATAGACTTGACAACAAAGGGAGAGATAGGGAAAAAGGAAACGCTCTCTCAGTCCCCAAACAATTGCACATAAACAAGAAAAGAGAGGTCAGATCAATCTCTGGTCGATCACTGAGAAATCTCTAATAACCACAAATAATGGAGTCAAAACAAGGTCAACACACCCGATTTGGGTGGTGAAGAAAGCCCTCACACACCGACCTAGTCAGTGTCATGCTTCATCATCAGGCCCCACCAAAGAGGCCGAGTGCCTCTTTGGTGTGCTACGACGCCAGAAAGACTGCGGAGCTGGTTGTGTGGGAAGGGCGTGCTCTAAATTACAGTGAAATTATTAAAAGTGCCTTAAAAAGGTATCAAAAATAAATTTTAATAAGTGATCCGTAAGGCACAGAACAAAGAGTATTATGTGTCTGGATTTATTTGCCAAGGTTTTAGGGTTGGTTAAATACAGAATATACTCAGATTAATCATAGTCAACATGTTTCTGCCATAAGGGTGGTTTGCATTTACCAAGGCATTCGTCAGGACTAAACCCCGGCGGTATGGGCTCTCTAATCACCCACCCTAACCTGGGGACGTGAAAGTGAAAATTATAAAGTGAAAAAAGTGCTTAAAAAAGGAAGAGTAAATTACTCATTCCAAAAATACTCCATAAATTTTGGAGTGTTACAGCACCTGTAAAGTGAAAGACATAGACAAACAGAAGACAAACATAAACATTATTAATATGAGCCTTTCTGAATTATCATAGTGCTCCATCATGTGTGGCTTGAATAGTGTACCCAAAGTAAACACTGATTTTAAGCACCATCCAGATAGCCCCTAGAGGATGATAGCGGATAACTCTGGGAAGTGACGTGCTAAAGGTGTCTATTTACAAGAAACGTTCCAAAATGGGGGGGGGGGTTTAAAACCACAGAAATGCGTGTACTCCTTATGAAGGGATCAATGGACCTAAAAGGTCTGTGCCCCTCAAGGTGGTATTTAAAGGTGGAACTCTCACTTTAAAATGGGGCGCTACTAGCACCATGGGTCTCGGGAGGGGATCGGAGCGAACCTGGCACATCCTAAAAGAAAAAAGAGGTACAGTTGCAATTGCATGTGCACGAGTGGACACTTAGCTCAACTTGCAGAGAATTCAGCGACCTCGATTGCTGGATCTACTCACGCCCTCGGTGCTCTCGACCTGCCGCAAACCTGATTGTGGCCTCAATGCCGGACCCCGAAGATGAAAAACCGGGGCCGGTAGCGTGGTTCTTAAGGGAATCAGTCTCGTGTGCGTAGATGCTTCCGGGTGGGCGTGTCCCGCCTGGGTCGAGGCTTGGTGCGTCCCAAGCCTCGACCCAGGCAGTGTCTAGTTTCTTTCAACCCTCCCTGCTACAATCCACTATCTCCTGTCTTGGGTGGTGTGACACCTCCCTGTGACAGGAAATCTTTTGATCTAGCGTCCTCTGCCAAGTTTCAGTCAGCAGCAGGAGGCCAGACTCGTGTCTGTGGCAGCAGCATCCATTTTGTGATGCTGGGGCTCTGGTTAGAATTAACCGCGTTTTCAGTAAAGTAACATGTCATCTCCCTCTAGAAGGGTGGAATGCTACCCCCGTCGCCAGAACTGGCGAGGGGGTAGTATTCCAAAGTGTATGACACCAAACACGACAGGCTTTGATAAAGCCAAACCAAAGGTAGCATTAACCACGAGGATTATAATGCACTTAAGAGTATATGGTATGGCAGTATCACTAGAACAGCTATAAGGAAATGGTTCCGAAAGCTGCAGACAGGCTCAGCTCATGCTAGAGCACCATCTCACATAAAACCAAGCACTCTGCCTCCAGGATTGTTAAGGCCTGCCATAGGAGTGACTTATAGGTATATATGTGTCCAGATATAGGTTTAGATATAGGTATACTATATCTAAGCAAGGGGTTATTACACCACCTTGCCCCAGCTGAGGGATCAGCCAGTTGTGTCGATTTAAGGACCAGCCAGGGGTGGCAAAAGATATGCTGCAGCCCCTGGTAGGCCTTGGATGCCCCTATGCCCTGGGCACCTATAGTGCACTGTACAGGGTCTGACAAGGAGTCCAGTACCAAATTGGTGATGTACCTATAGTACATGTCTCTGAATTTAGAGAGAGAACAGCAGGCTGTGGGTCTGATTAGCAGGCCCACAGCCACATTAAGTCAAAAACCAGTGAAGTAAAAAGCAAAAATTGGGGTGACCGTAGGATAGCAGACCCTACTCTCCTGCAAAGGGCATCTGTCTCATCTGGTTACATGTAGGGCACGCCTTCACTGCTTGTAGCACTTGCTCTTTAGACACTGGGATTTGCCGTTGCTGCACCCATGCATAAGTGCCATTCTCTCCTAGATGTCCTGAGGTTGCATGGTCCCAGGCTACTTCTGCTTCTTCATTGATGACCACAGTTCGTGTTTTGGCCATTTGATCTGCCGTATTGTTGAATAGAGATGCAAGGGAGGTGTCCGATGAACAATGGGCGTGCATGTGGCCCACATAGATCTGACACTCTGGCACTTTCTTCCACACATCTTCCCAGAGCTGCTCACCACCCCAGATAGGAGTGCCCTTAATTTTCCATCCATCTTTGTGACAGGTTGGAGCCCAACTTATTAGTCCTTGATAAGTGGCCCAACTGTCAGTGTACACAATTGTTTTCTCTCCAATGGGGGCGTGTTCAATTACTGCTGCTACCCCCTGCAGCTCAGCAAACTGGCTTCATCCATTATCTCCTCCTCGCAACAACAGCGTTTCTGTAGCAGGCTGGAATGGAACTGCTTGCCATTGTCTTTTGCCGTGATGATATCGAACAGTTCTATCTGTAAACCATGCATTTAGTTGTTCTTCTTCAGTAAGCTGTTCAATTGGTGGGGCTGTCTTGAATGATGAAGGTTCCATTTCGATAACTTCTGACGAGGGGGCTATTGCCTGTTAGTCCACTGCACCCAGCATATCTTCTTGTAACGTTGACACTCCTGCTGGCCCAGGTTTTGCTCTCTGGTGCAGATACCATTTCCACTTTACAATGGTAGACTCCTGCGCTCTACATATTTTAGCACCAACCCCTCTTTCTCTTATCCAACCCAGCAGAGGGACTCTTGATCTTAAGGTAACCGGCCGGTCACCAGTTATGCGTTCTGTTTCCACCAGTGCCCAATATGCTCCTGCTAATTCTTTCTCTAATGGGTTATAATTGCTCATCAATGGTGTTAATTTCTTTGACCAGAATCCTTGTGGCACTTTCTTTTTTCCCTGCCTTTGCCATAGGCTCCACATAACTACATCGTCCTGTATTATCATTTCTAACTCAAATGGGTCCCCTTCTGTGATTGGACCTAGTGCAAAATAGTTCTGTAATGCATCTTTTGCCCCTTCAAAGGCCTCTTGTTGTTCAGGCCCCCATTGAAAAGCATGTTATTTCCTAGTCACTTGATATAATGGTCTCAGTATTAATCCTAAATGAGGGATATGCTGCCTCCAAAACCCCATCGAGCCGATGAACCGTTGTGCTTCTGCCTTTGTTGTAGGAACCTTTAGCTGCTGTATTGTATCAATCACTTTTTGTGGTATTCTTTTTACTGGTCCTGACCAATTAGCACCCAAGAATTTGTCCTCCTGTGCAGGACCTTGGACCTTTTTAGGGTTAATGGCCCACCCTCTTTGTTGTAGGTATTCAATTAACCTCTCTAGTGTTTCTGAGATCTGTTCTTTGGTGTCTCCAGTAATCCTGATGTCATCATTATAATGTGCAAGGCGGGTGTCTGCTGCCGAAAAGTTGGCCAGATCTCTGGCTATCAATCCATGACACAATGTGAGGCTGTGTACATATCCTTGAGTCAATTTTCTGAAAGTGTACTGTCTATCTTGCTAGCTCACAGCAAATTGGTCCTGACTTGCCTCATGAATGTCAGTTGAGAAAAAGGCATTTGCTAAATCAATTACAGCATGCCATGCCCCCACTTCTTTGCTCAACTTTTCAATTAAAGTGATAATGTCTGGGACTGTAGCTGCCAATGGTGGGGCCACTTTATTCAGTTGTCGATAATAAACAGTCATCCTATATGGGAAACATCCTTTACAACAAAACTTTTTCCACGCAGTACCTTTAGAACGCAGGAATTACAACGCAAGTCGTTACAACAACTTGCGCTGGAGGGCGCTGTAGGATAGGGAATAGTTTTATTTACTATCCAAAAGCTTCCCTACTATCCACGGGGACTGGAGTTGGAATAGTAAATTAAACTATTCACTATCCAGCGCCCCCCAACGCAAGCCGTTGTAAAATAAGTAGTTGGCTTCCCATCTATTACCTCTTTCTTCACTCCAGCATTTAATAAATCTATACACATTTGACGTCTGGTTAATTTTATCGTGGATTCTCCTCCCTTGTATTTATTATCCTGTCCTACAGCTTTGGCTGATTTCTGCCTGTCAAGCCCTTCCAACTGTGCCATTAATAGCACTACTTCCCCCACCGGTCTCTCCTGGGCAGGTCCCAGAAGGGCTAACAAGGCACCTTTCATATGTGGAGGGGCATTCCTAATTAACCCCGTTCTAATTCCTGCAGTTACAGGTCAACATCAGGTCCTGCAAATTGTTGGGAGTATACTGCACTCTGCATCCCCATTTCTCGTAACTGCTCATTTGCTTCTGTAATTGTATGACAAGGGCCCCAATTTTCTTCTACATCCATGGTTGTTGGGTATAACTGTCTCATTCCCTCTATCAGCCAGACCATTAGAGAAAATGCTTGTTGTCCCTGCGCACCTCGCAATCGCTGTCCTAACATGGCATGGGTGGTTACAGACCCCATTTCTAAAAGTTCAGTTGGTGATAAAAATGTACCATCTGCTCCAGTATCCCAAAGTCGCACTGGCCATTTAAACAAAGTCTCCTCAGGCATCCGTCTAAACATATGTGTTATTTCTAACAACTCACTCTGTGTATAGTCTCTCACCAGATGGGTATTTTGTACCTGTCCTCCACCTACTCCCTTTGATTTGTTTTTCACAAGAGGGCGAGCTTCTAAAGTCCCTTCTTTCTCACTTACAATTTCCCCTAGTTCTGCTAGACGTACTTCCACTTCATCCTCCCAGTTCCAATCATCATCATCAGAAACTGTCCCATCCAAGTATAGGGATCCCAGGTCTCTTAACGCACTAGTGCCCTCAGTTGCACAGCCGAGGGTACTCTAGGCTTCTGCCTACTCTTCTGTTGTGCTACTCGCACTGCTAATGCGGTGCACCTTGCCTCCATCTGATCACCACAAATCACTGCACTACAGTCTCTCTCATAACTAGCTGTTTCTCATGCAAGACTGCAACCTCATCCCACAGTTTTCTTATCTCGGCATCTTGAGTTAATGTTTTCTTATACACTGCACGGAGCGCAGACAGGAAACGCCATCTCACTTGTCCTGCTGCTTTCAGCTTCAGCTTCGCACCTTTTAGTTTCACACTTTCTATTGCATCTTCCACTAAAAGAGGAGTCACTTTCTCATCTAATGCCTCCCATCGAACTGGCGCTGCCCACTGATTCAAGATTCCTGCAACACCAGAAAATGGGTCAGTTGATAACCACCCGGGAATGGACCTTGCTTCCGCCACTTTCTGCCCTTCTCTCTCTGCTTCACTCTTTTTGCGTCCCCACAGAGGCATTATTGACTTATACCCCACTTCTGGTACCAATAGTAGTGGACTGACAGCTGTCACTCAATCCAAATATTCGGATATATGTGTCACTCAATCCAAATATTCGGATATATGTGTCACTCAATCCAAATATTCGGATATATGTCAATAAGGACACTCGATGAGAAGCAATACACCAATAGTGTGCACAAATTAGCTTTAATGAAATAGTAAAGTAAATATATGGGTTAGCACAAAAGCAAGGTGATTTGATACATTTTTGGTAAGAACAATCAAAAGGTCAGATTCACTACAAGAAACTATGATTGTATACACAGGTATGAAGTTCACTAGAATAACATTCAGGAACATCAGCCGCTCAGTGTCAAATACATAATTGAAAACCATGTAACAGTTGAAATACCATTCCCTTGTTCTTGACTTGCAAAACAGCATTAATCAACTGGCTATGAAATGCACAATGACTACTGCATTACATTGGAATACTCAAAACAATCTCATAGACATGAGACTCAAATTAGAGCATAATACATTCGCTTACAAATATAACACTGATGTCTTAATCAATAGAATAAAGCAATGAAATAAAGGCCCATCATCCCTAGGTGGAACTTTACTCATCCCCAGTGCTGGGAAGCCCCTTTCCTTCCTCTCGAGTCTCTCTCACTCTCGAGCGTCACAGCCAAGGAACAGCACAGCCAGGGAGGCAGCTATGGGCGATGGCAGTTAGCACAACCCCATCCGCGAACTTCAGCTCCCTTGCATGTGTCCCTGTCTTTAAATACCCTGAAGCTTGGCTAATGTTATATTATGTTCCTTTCTCGCAATTTCTAGCTTTGTTATCAGAATGCATACTTTGGCTGCCCTGATGCTTCTGGCTTTTTCCTGAACTCTTTCTCGGGGTCAACATAACCTTCGGCTGCCTCTCTCCCACACTTCCCACTTCCTGTACCTTTTTATCAGTCACGTCTGCAGAATGCTGAAAACCAAGTGCAACAGCGTGAACCCTCTGTACTGCTCAAGTTTTTCTGCATGTATTATCGCTCATCCACCCGGTTCTAACTAATTAACCCTTCGCGTCACAATGTCTTCCGCAACTATCCCTATACTACTCATCACGGGAGTCAGTCTCTCTGGTTTTTTAATTGCTCACGTGATTTCCTTTTAAAGCGTGGGCCGTATTCTTTTGCAGAGTGCACAAGGGAAAAATATCTGACTTTAAATGAAGAAAAGCACAATTTCATTAATGTCCTTTTATTACTATTCTGCGCTCAAAACCTTCTTCTCCTTATATGTCATTCCCTTTGCACAAAAATAAAGTGTGCCTCACTGAACAGTCCATTTTTAAGTTTCCACTTACTTATTTAAGAGCAACGTAAAAATGGACTGTGCAGTGAGGCACACCTTATTTTTGTGCAAAGGGAATGCACAGTGGTGCAGGGAGGGGGCGGGCTCAATGTGGCAAGTGTGCAAATGCACCCTGTGGCGCAGTTTAAGTTGGGGGATTAATTCCCCTTCAATCCTGAGGGTCCCTGGCAGCCAACTAGCCCACCAGGTGCCTCCGGCAAGCGCCACAGGACTGCGTTGCAGAGAGGTGGTCGAGGCCACGCCCCTTTTTACACCTCTCTGCAACGGAGCTCTGTGGCACTTACTGGAGATACCTGGTGGGCTAGTTGGACCCCAGGGACCCTCAGGATTTAAGGGGACTTACCCCCACATGCATCATTCATAGATTTTGCGATTCTTAATTTGCGAAAATTACCGAATCGCAAATAAAGAATCGCAAAATGCTATGCATCATTTTTTTCGCTATTTATTTGCGATTCGGTAAAAATCGCAATTTTTACCCAATCGCAAATAAATTGCGAATTCCTAAGTGCATTTTCGCAAATCCCATTGATTCCTATGGGCCAAAAGGCCCATAGGAGTCAATGGGAAGGCATTTACAAATTCGCAATTTGTTGATGCATTCCAAGGGTGCAGGGGGGGTCCAAAGGACCCCCCCTGCACCCCTGAAATGCATTTGAAAGTGCATGTTTCACACACACATGTCCTAAGGACATGTGTGTCTGTAACATGACAGTTTAAAAAATGCATTTTTTTGCTTTTTGACAGATTTTCGCAAATTAACACGAGGGTCAACCTCGTGTTAATTTGCACTTCCTATTTCTTAATTCGCATTTTTTTTTTAAATGATGCATTGCATTTAAGGAATCGCACAAATGCGATTCCTTAAATGCATTCACATTGTTAAGAAATGCAAAAAAATGCGAATTCTGAAAAAGTGTTTGATGCATCTCAAAAACGTATTTAGGAAGCGCAAACGGCCGAATTTACCGATTCGCACCGTTTGCACTTCCTAAATAGGTTGATGTATGTGCCCATTAATCACTTAAACTTAAAACGTGCCACGTGGTCTGTTGCACAGTGGTGAAGGCAGGGGGCGGGTGTGATGTGACAAGTGTGCAAACACGCTCCGTGTCACGTTTTAAGTTGAAGGATTAAGTCCCCTTGTATGTTGAGGGTCCCTGGAGGCCAACTAGCAGTCTAGATACCTTCAGTAGGCACAACAGAGTTGCGTTCAGAAAGGTGTAAAAAGGGGCGTGGCCTTGGACCACCTCTCTGCAACGCAGTCCTGTGGCGCTTCCTGGAAGTTCCTGGTGGGCTAGTTGGCTCCCAGGGACCCTCAGGATTCAAGGGGACTTAATCCCCTATCCTAAAACACGCCACAGGGCGTGTTTGCACACTTGTCACATCAGGCCCCACCCCCTGCCTTCACCACTGTGCAAACAGGCCCTCTGGCGCGTTTTAAGTTGGGGGATTAAGTCCCCTTAAAACCTGAGGGTCTCTTGGGTCCAACTAGCCCACAAGGTACCTCCAGTAAGCGCCACAGAGCTGCGTTGCAGAGAGATATAAAAAGGGGCCTGGCCTTCAACCATCTCTCTGCAACACAGCTCTGTGGCGCTTACTGGAGATACCTGGTGGGCTAGTTTGCCCCAAGGACCCTCAGAATTCAAGGGGAATTAATCCCCCAACTTAAAACCTGCCAGGGGGTGTGTTTGCACAGTGGTGAAGGGAGGGTGCGGGCCTGATGTGACTTGTGTGTACTTATCCAATCACACCGCCAAAACGCAAGCACTTATAAATTCACATGCACTCTTCTTGCAGCAATCTAATTATCCAGTCACTACCCATGAACTCATGCAATGACCCAGTCACTAACACATATACTGCTGCAATCCCCTGAGGACTATCTATGCAGTCCAGTATTCTCCCTGGTACTACCTAGGCAGTCCTCCAATCACCCAGCCAGCCCTATGCCCTTATCCAATCACTGCGCCAAAACCCAGGCACTTATAAATTCACCATGCACTCTTCTCGCAGTACTCTAATCATCCAGTCACTAGCCATGTAGTCATTCAATGATTCAGGCACTAACACATGCACTGCTACAATCCCTGTCTAATACCCATGCAGTCCTCTAACCACCTACACACTTCTCATTTGCTCCTTCAGTTCCCCTGGTAGTACCCATGCAGTCCAGCAATCACTCTGTCAAGCTCCGTGCACTCCTCCAGTCACTCAGCCACTAGTATATACTGATCAAAACCCTCTGCCAATACCCAAAAACTTATAAATTCACTCAGGCACTCTCCTTGCAGTATTCTAATGTTTCAGTCAGTAGCTTTGTACTCATGCAATGATCCAATCACTGTGCCAATACGCAAGCACTTATATAATTCACCATGCAGTATCCCTGCAGGGGAAACAACCTTTACAACGCAACTTTTACAACGCACTACCATTACAACGAACCTTTTACAACGCAACATCCATTACAACGCATGCAATTACAATGCAACCATTACAACGCATGACACTACAACGCACACCACTACAACGCATGTCATTACAACTCAGTCATTACAACGCATACCATTACAATGCATAACATTACAATCCAACACTTACCCTACTGCACCCCCTGGAGTTAGAATAGTAATTTTTCCCCTACACTATCCAACACTTACCCTACTGTTGCACCCCCTGGAGTTAGAATAGTAATTTTTACCCCTACACTATCCAACACTACCCTTACTGTTGCACCCCCTGGAGTTAGAATAGTAATTTTTACCACTACACTATCCAATACTTACAAAAACATGCAATGTAATGTTATGCGTTGTAATGGTATGCGTTGTAAAGGTATTATGCGTTGTAATGGAATGCTTTGTAAATGTACTTGGCATGCGTTGTAAGGGAATGCGTTGTAATGGATGTTGCGTTGTAAAAAATGTGTTGTAAAGGTATGCGTTGTAAAAGTGTCCATTGTAACATCATACATCCTCTCTACAGCACTCTTATGATCCACTCACTAACCATGTATTTATGGATTGACCCAGGCACTAACAGATGTAGTGCTACAATCCCCTGAGGACTACCTATGCAGTCCAGTAATCTGCCTGTCACTACCTAGGCACTCCTCCAAATACCCAGCCAGTACAATGTACTTATCCAACCAGTCCGCCAAAACCCACGCACTTATAAATTCATCATGTACTCTCCTTACAGTACTGTAATCATCTAGGCAATACCCATGTACTGATGCAATGGCCCAGGTACTAACACATGCATTGCTACAATCCTCTGAGCACCTCCCATGCAGATCTCTAACCACCTACACACTATTGATTCACTCGTCCAAATTCCCAGGTAGTACCCATGCACTCCAGAAATCCTTGTCACTACCCATGCACTCCTCCAATCACCCAGCCAGTACCATGTACTTATCCAATCACTCAACCAAAACCCAAGCAGTTATAAAATCCCCATGCACTGTCCTTGCAGCACTCTAATCATCCAGTCACTAACCATGTACCATGCAATGACCCAGTCACTAACACATGCACTGCTGCAATCCCTTGGGGACCACCTATGCAGTCCAGTAGTCTCCCTGGTACTACCTATGCAGTCCTCCAATCACCCAACCAGTCCTACACCCTTAGCCAATCACTGCGCCAAAACTCAAGCACTTATACATACACCATGCATTCTTTTTGCATGTAGTCATGCAATTATCCAGGCACTAACACATGCACTGCTACAATCCCTGTGTACTACCCATGCAGTCCTCTACCCACCTACACACTTCTCATTTGCTCCTTCAATTCCCCTGGTAGTACCCATGCAGTCCAGCAATCCCGTTATAACTCCCTGTGCACTCTTCCAGTCACTTAGCCACTACTATGTACTAATCCAAACAGTCTGCCAATACCCAAGCACTTATACATTCACGCAGGCACTCTCCTTGCAGTCTTCTAATTTTTCAGTCAGTAGCTATGTACTCATGCAATGATCCAGACACTAATTGATCACTGCTACAATCTCCTTTTCACTACCCATACAGTCCTCTAACCACTTACACACTTCTTATTCAATCCTTCAATTCCCCAGGTGGTACCCATGCAGTTCCGCAATCACACTGTTACTCCCCGTGCACTTCTCCAGCCACCCAGCCACTACCATGTACTAATCCAAACAACTATAATACCTATAGTGGTCAACAACTAACAGGGGGATTGCTGAAGTGCATAGGCAGTGCTCATGGAATTGAGCACTACATATGCTAGTGCCTGGGTAATTCTAGAAGTATGCGATTAGTGACTGAATGATTAGAGTACTACATAGAGAGTACATGGTGAAGTTATAAGTGCTAGGGTATTGGAGCAGTGATTGGATAAATACACAGTGCTGACAGGGTAATTGGAAGAGTGCAAAGGGAGTGACGGGAATGCTGGAGTGCATAGGTACTGCTCTGGCGATTGTAGCAGTGAATTTATTAGTGCCTGGGTCATTGCATGAGTACATGTGTATTTACAAATTCACCATGCACTCTCCCAGCACTCTAATCATCCAGTTACTACCCAAGTACTCATGCAATGAACCAGGCACTAACTCATGCAGTGCTAGAATCATCCCAAGAAAACTACTCATGCAGTCCAGCAATACCCCTGTCACTCCCTGTGCATTCTTCATGCAATGGCCTAGGAACTAATACATTCACTGCTACAATCCCAAGAGCAGTACCTATGCACCCCAGCATTCCCTTGTCACTCCGTGAGCACTCTTCTAATCACCCTGTCAGCACCGAATACTTATCCAATCATTGTGCCAATACACAAGCACTTATAAATTCACCATGTAGTATATTTGCAGCACTCTAATCATCCACTCACTAACCATGTGTGTATGCATTGAACCAGGCAATAACAGATGTAGTGCTAAAATCCCCTGAGGACTACCTATGCAGTCCAGTAATCTGCCTGTCACTACCTATGCACTCCTCCAATCACCCAGCCAGCACAATGTACTTATCCAACCAGTCCGCCAAAACCCAAGCACTTATAAATTCTCATGTACTCTCCTTACGGTACAGTAATCATCCAGTCACTACCCATGTACTAATGCAATGGACCAGGCACTAACACATGCACTGCTACAATCCCCTGACCCCTTCCCATTCAGACCTCTAACCATCTACACACTACTGATTCACTCCTCCAATTACCCGGGTAGTACCTATGCACTCCAGAATCCCTGTCACTACCCATGTACTCCTCCAATCACCCTGCCAGACTTACTTAATTTTTTGGTATTGTATCTTCAATCCTGTTGCAGCACCCTTATCTTACTTAGGACTGACCAATGGAACTGAGGGGTCTGACAGTTTGGTGATGCGAGTTGGTGTCAACCCAGAAACTTTGGAAGAACTGCAGGCTCTGTGGCTGCCTTTCATGATATGGGTTTCTGATTTTTGATTCAGATTCCATGTCTGCTGTTGTAAATAGGGCTCGTTGGGGCTTACCGGTGCCCTGACACAGATTGAACTTTTCGGAAGAAGGGTTCGTGTCATGTTGCTGTTGTGACGTTTGTTGCTACAGCTACAGACAGACATATTACTGTCTTGATGAACAGGACTGGCTACTTGGAACTTTGCTGAACTTTCCTGAGAGTCTTTACAAGGCTCACCTGGCTTCCTATTTCCATCGACACATACGCTGCACGGGTCCAAATCTCCCTCAGATGAAGAAGATTTATCTGTACATCCATCATATTCTTCTTGAATCTCAGAAGCTTGATATATTTCATTGAATCCTTTATTAATTGATTGTTAGTACTGTATGCTACTTTATTTGAATACAAGTGTTCTTTACCTATAGAATGAATAACTAAACTTTAAATTTTTAAGCTCATTCTGCGGTTATGACTCATCATTCCTTGTGAGGGTGATATTTATTTATTTTTGGTCCTCATTACACCATGGCTACTGCATTCTGGGCCGATTGAAAATACCCTTGATCCTTTTGTGGTCCAAGCAGTTTCTTACAGCTCCTTCCACGGCACCGATCTATCCTTCTTGGGATAGGGAGGGGTAAAAAACCTCCATACCTCCCCAATCCATGGCTTGATGTAATTATTGGACCAGTTTTCCGAATTTGTAACCCATATTTGCTTTTCAACTTGACCAATTCAAAAAAGCCTCCCATACGTCTGCGGATCTACTTGTGGCCCCTTTAGTATCTAATCTGCATATCCATTTAGCCACATTTAGCCAGGTAATTGGATTTGGCGGTTGGGGATCAAGCCAATGCTTACAAATCTCCCTCCTGGCCAGGAGTATCAAATAAAACAATAGACCCCGTTGCTTATAGGTTAGGGCCTGTTGGGATACATAATCCTCTGCTAGGAGTACTAATCTTTGGGTGAAGATTATATTTTCTCCTAGAATAGCCCTAATGCTGTTCTCCATGGACCTCAAGATTTTTTTAGCACTGGACATGTGAAGAAAACATGTAGATCATTTGCCTTTGGGTGATTGCATTTTTTACACTTTGGCACCGGCTGTAGCACACATTTGGATAATCTGTGTGGTGTCCAATACAGTCTATGAATGACAAAAAAATGGTGGTGTTTGAAATTAGCTGGTGTTACAGTGGCATAGAGTAGTTTAGCAGAATCAATCCACAAAGAGTTCACACTACCCTCCTGCAGAACAGCTGTCCAGACCTCAGCTAGATCGTGCATTTTCTCTTCCTCTGCCTCCAAAAATATCTATACCATATTGCTACTTCTTTAGCTTTCTGTCCAGAGTCCTGTAGCAAAGTCTCGAATTCCCAATTGCCGCCAACTTCCTCCCTTGCAGCCCCTGCCCCTGAAGTAAGCTGCAGGTATTTAAACCTGGAGAGCCTGTTACCTGTCTTAATATTCAGTTCCTCCCATAGGACCAAACCACCTACTGTTATTAGGTCTCCCCATTTTACAATTCCTGCCTGCTTTAGAGGCAGGCTCAAGGCATCATTCAAGCATTCTGGTGTCCCCGGGGATTCCCATATTGGGGCAAACTCTGAGAAGTAGCCAATCATTTAAGGTCGGTCTCACTGCAGGCCAAAGACTTATGGCTGCTTTCAACACCTTTAGCCTTACCTTTTTGAAACATTTTTGGGCTCCAAATTTGTAGAGAAAGGCTCCTCCCACTTCTTTTGTCATTTCACCCAATTTTATGCCCCATGTAGTGTTCTCAGGTTCTCCCACCAGCATACAGAAGTTCTTAAATTGAAAGGCCATACAATACAGTCTGAGGTCTGGTAATACCAGGCCCCCTTTTTTTAAAAACAGCTTCAAAGTTTTTTCCAGGACAGCCATATCCCCCGGGATGCCCAGATAGAGCTGGAAACTAAGTTGTATGCAGTTAGAAAGATAGGTTAATTTTGGTAAAACAGACAGTGTTATTAAATTGACCCTCCCATATATTGACAGTGGTAGATTCTTCCACCTGGCTAGATTTCTGTCCACTTCCTTCATGACTCGCTTCAAGTTATGAAGGGGGATCTCGTCGATTTTGTCAACAATTGTTATCCCCAGATATTTCATCTCAGAACAAACTCTGCCGCCCCATCCAACCATGTTCCAGCACATTACTTCCGTTTTCGCTAAATTAACAAGATATCCAGATATTACACTAAATTCAGTAGTCAATTGTTCTATTCGTGACAGGATGTGAGTGGTTCATTGGGTTTGAGTTACCTATGATAATAGTCTCTATGAGAGCTTCATCTAATTGTAATGTATTTGAGTTGAAGATTTGTAAGAAAGTGGCTCTGTATATACTGGACCAAACTAAGGTACAGTGTGCACAGAGTCCAAAGTCCCCAGAGGTTTGGCAGAGGCTAAAGTTAGATATAACCTTAGTCTCTAAAGTGGTAGCTTGGTCGAGCAGTAAGGCAGTATCAGAGGACAGTGTAAATCATTTGTTGTACACACTCAGTCAGCATATGGTCTCACACACTCAAGAACTGAACTCTTGGCCAATTGTTTTGTATCAAAAAATATAGTTGTTTTTATTTTAGAACCAACAAGGTATCGAAATATACTTTCTCAGAATGAGTTACATTAGTTAAGTACTTTTAAAATAGGCAATAGACTTTTTGATTACAATAGTTACAGATTGTTGCAATAGGCACCACAATTTCAAACACAATGCAACATTGAGCTCAATGGGAATTTCTAGTTAAAAGCAATTAGTTACTTTGTAGATACTTTTATAACCACAGGACTGGATCCTAGATTCAGTCCTGTGACATTTCCTACAAACATTTAGGTAAAAGCGTTTTGGTTATAGTAGTGATTTTTAAGGAATATTATTGTATTTTAAAAGTTGACACTTAGAAACTTTTTCACATAGAATCACCAATATTATCCTATGGAAGTCAATTCAAATTGCAGGTAAAGTATGTTTGCGTTACTTTTGTAATTCAGTGCTGGACACCGAGGTTCAGCACTGGGACATCTATATAAAATAGGCAAGTAATTAAGTTATTATTGTTTGCATGCACGATTTTTAAAGAATATTTGTAAGTTTCAAAAATCGACACTAGAAACTTTTTCAGCAAAAAGCAGGGAATGATATCCTATGGAAAGAATTTCAAGTTACTTTTCAGGGTCAGTACTGAGCTACAAGATGCAGCACTGAGGTCTCTCCTGATAACAGGTGAGTAAATCGGAATTCGTTGTTCGGCTGATTTTAGATGAATATTTCCAAAACTCTACACTTAGAAGAATTTCCAAGTGAAACCAGTCAATGTTAGCCTATGGATGAAAAGTGAGTTATCGGTTTTTAGGTAAGTACTCAACTGGCAGAGTTAAGGTTCTGGGCATAGACTCAGGGGTCTCCCAGGGTCAGGTAGGTACAGTTGGTACACCCTCAGCGGCACAGGGGCAGCCGGGTGCAGAGGTAGTTAGGCCCAATGTTATCCAATGAGTGTCAGGGGGCCGTCGGTTGTGGCTGCTGGCAAGCAGGCCACGCGGCTGTGGGAGCTCGGCTCCTGGTCACTTGCTCAGGGCAAATGGGGAAGTAGATTAGGACAAAGGTTGCACTGTCAGGGGCACTCGGGCGGCAGGGTGCAGGGTGCTTTTGAGCCCTAGGGTGCTCAATGTTATTCAATGGAGATCTTAGAAAGTGAACAAAGGCTGCAGGCTCGGGACGGAGGATCTTCAGGAGTGACCAACACTTCGAGGGGTACGTTGGGATCTTGGAGGATAGGTAGGCACCCAGGAGTTGTGCACAGGGGGCCGTGGGGCGCCGGGTGCAGGGGTTTCTTTTGACGTCGGGAAATCTTACCACCTGCTGGTCACGGTTGTGAGGCTGCAGGCTTCGTCAGGGTCGTCGAGGAGGGTCCTTTGGCACTGGATTCCAGGTCACAATCGCCGGGGGGATGTCCTCAGGGTCTTTGTCCACTCAGACACAGGCCGGGCTCGGCGGGTGCAGAGTCTGCCAGATTTGTGGTTCCTGGCTGGCACCAGGGGTATTGCTGTTTGAGCAGAACCATTGCTTGTGGGAGTCCCAATCTTGGTAGAGTCACAAGGCATTCAGGTCCTCCGGGGTTTTTGAGGTTGCTGACCACAGAAGGAGCCGGGGTTTTGCAGGAGCAGGTTCGAGGGTCGACAAGCCTGTAGGGCTGGGGCCAAATCAGTTGGTACTGTCCTCTTCTTAGCAGCTGCATGGCAGGTCTTCTTGTTTCTTGATCTTCTTGCTAGTTTTGGTATCGGGATCTGAGTAAGGAAGGTTCAGGGTGCCCCTAAATACTAAATGTAGGGGTGTTACAGGTAAGTGAAGGGCAGGGACCAATAGGTCCCTGTCCTGGGGTGAGTACACCTCCTATCCTGCTCCTCTCCTGAGGAAGGGGGCAGGAGCCTATCTCTGATTGAGCAGGGCTTCCCATCCTCAAGATGGCCAGAGCCCGGAGTTGTGCTTCACCTCAACTCTCCCACCTGAGGGGTGGAGTTGGCACAGGCTGGCACGTAGGGTTTCCCTCCAGTCTTCCCACCAGAGGGGGGGTCAGACTGGTCGGGGCCAGTTGCTGAGTACAGTAAGTGGCCTGGAGAAGCTCTCAAAGGCGGCATTGTTATGTTATGTTATGTTAATGCGGCTCGTATAGCGCGCAGCTGCCCCAGCGAAGGGGCGTCCCGGCGCTTCCAGCTACGAAGTGTCATTTGCGCAGTAACCAGAAACCATGGTAGCTGCCAGAAGTACCCTAAGTTAGACTAAAGGAAAGAGGAAAGTTTTAACAGGTCTGCTAAAAGCGAGTACACAATCCATACCACGGATCTGTTCCGACAGAGAATTCCACAGCCTAGCTGCCAGATAGCGGAAGGAATGACCTCCCGCCCGGCTGCGCTTGACCCGCGGAACAACGACCAGCTGCTACCCTGCCGACCACAGGCTGCACGTTGGAACACACAGCGTGAGCAGGTAGCACAACAGGCTGGATTACCAAATTTCATAATCTTGAAAGATAGGCACAGTGCCTTGAATTTAATCCGTTTCTCCATGGGAAGCCAATGCAGCCTCCGGATGGTATCAGCAGCAGAACAGAATCGGGGAGACCTACCAGGGCTATGGCAGCGGCATTTTGGATACGTTGCATCCGACATAGTTTGGCCTTATTTGCCCCAAGTAAAAGAGAGCTGGCATAATCAAGGCGTGAAAAAATGGTTGCCTGTATAACCAGCTGACGTGTAGTGGGGTCGAAAAATTTCAGAAGGGGCTTAAGACCCCGCAGCAGGCCAAAACAGGTGCCAGCGACTTTCCTAGTGTGGTCCCGAAAACTAAGGGATGAGTCCATCCACACCCCAAGATTTTTGACCAAGGTCTTTGGCGTGGGGAATACACCCAAAACAGTTGGCCACCACTGCTTGCTCCATAGACTAGCATTCTTCCCAACCAACAGAACCTCGGTTTTGTTGGCATTGAGTTGCAGACAGTTGGAAGCCATCCATCGAGCCACAGCCGCCATCCCATCTCTAAACCTAGAGGCATTAGGGGAGGATCCTTCCGCCAAGGTGACAACCAGCTGCGTATCGTCGGCGTATGAGACCATAACACGGTCCCATTGCCTGACGACCGCTGCCAAAGGTTGGACATAGAGATTAAACAATGCCGGGCTAAGGGCTGAACCCTGGGATACGCCCTGGTCAATGGAATGGGCCTGAGAGAGAAACGGAGGAGCGGACACTCTGAACGATCTTTTGGTCAAAAAAGATCTGAACCATTCCAGAGCAGACCTGATCACTCCAGCTTCCTCAAGCCGCTGTAGCAGGATGTCATGCAAGACCGTGTCAAAGGCGGCACTGAGGTCTAACAAAATAAGTGCCGCACTTTGACCGGGATCAAGATTGGACCGCAGGTGTTTAGTAGTGGCCAAGAGAGCGGTCTCCGTACTGTGTCCTGGTCGAAACACAATCTGAGAAATATCCAGAATATCGTTGGATTTCAGGAATTGAGTAAGCACGTTGTTAACATGTGCCTCTGCAACCTTAGCCGCTCAAGGGAGCAGGGAGATAGGCCTGAGGTTTTCCGGTTTGGACGAGTCCAATGTGGGTTTCTTGAGAATGGGAGACACCCAAGCCTGTTTCCAAAGTGCAGGTACAGTAGCAGTGGAAAAGGAGGCATTGATTATGTGGCAGAGTCGGGCCTGAAAAATAGAAAAAGACTCTAAATTGAGAAGGCCTCAAAGGGTCAGCAGGAGAGCCAGTTTTGTTTTTACCACTCAGCCAAGTGAGCTCCTCCTGAGACATATGTGGGATGGCTAACAACGTCTGCCGATGTCCACTGTCTGAGGTCACAAATATGGAGTAAGATTTGGAACTTCCCCCTGCCCATCCTGGAGGAGGAGACCTAGCACCTCGCCCAGGATGTGCATTGTTGCAAGCCCAGGAGAGCGGGGGGCTCTCCACCGAGGGGTCCAGCAACATGTCTGCTGTGTGGCAGCCTAGGCAGCCTCTCAGACAAGACATGGATTGTAGGTTAGGTTTCAGGGGTGTGCATTTTACATTAAGTCCCACACTGGCATCAGTGTGGGTTTAATGTGCTGAGAAGTTTGATATCAAACTTGTCAATCTTAAGTGTAGCCATTATGGTGCTGTGGAGTTCGTAATGAAAACCTCCCAGCACCATATACTCTTAATGACATCACTGCACTTACAGTGCCCCAGAATGGCCCTGGGTACTGTAGGGGCACAGGGCTCATGCACCTGTGCCCACACCACTGGCATAGGGCACCCAGCTAGAGGGGTGGCTGATGTATGCCAGGGCAGTGGGTTTGTGGGTATGGCACACAGGGATGTGTGCCACGTTGACTCTTTGTTTAATTCTGCACCAGGACACTGTGCCTGCAAAGGCAGTGTGTGTGTGTCAGGGTACAGGGCCCCTAAGGGTGGCACCATAAGTCCTGCAGCCCTTAGGGGTCTTCTCTGGTCACAATGCCCTGGGTACCTAGTGTACCATTTACCAGGGGCTGAAATGTGGCCAGACTTGTCAATTGGGTTTAGGCTTTAGTACAGTTTATAGGGAAGGAACACAGGCCCTGGGTACCTGATTGGCAGGGACCCAGGGCACACCAAGGAAAAGTGCAACAGGTATTACGCAAAAAGTGGGGAGGCTACTGCAACAGAAACCCACTTCCTTACAAGATTGAATTATCCTATTTCTGGTCCTCTTTGGGTAACTGTCCATCCTGCAAATATCTAAGACGTTTCAGCACAGAGCAAGATCCATTGGAGGACCAACTGTGTGTATAAGGTAGTGAGAGGTTAAGAATATATATGTTGTATGTATACAAGGGGCCAGTAACAGCTACATCAGTAAGCTTCGATTATAATCATGTCAGGACTCCCTGGCATGTTTAGATCCTGAGATATTCATTTCTTGCAATCTGAGCATGCTAGAAAAGTGAAAAATAGGGCATAATGCATGTTTCAAAATAAAAGCATCAAAAGTAGAATTATATATCATTGCAACGTTAAGAAGTCTTAAAAGAACTTCTAATTATCCATCAAAGTGATAGACAACAATAGGGCAGCCACTGTAAACGATACTTTGACAAAGATGTAGTTCATTTTGTAAACTGAGACTGTTGGATATTGGGTGTTGAAGTTGGATAATATTAATTTAATAGTCCAAGATTCAAATGTGAAGACTATACATACTTCTTGGTGAAGCTAAATTTCCTGACAGCCTAATCTATTAAAGTGGCTAGATACGATGCAAAACAGGTAAACAAACACAGGGAAAGAAACACACTTCCATTCTTTCTATATTTTCTCATTGCCCGCCAAAGGAACTCTGATGCACAATTGGTACTTTTGCCTACAATAGTCAAGTCAAGTCAAGTCAAAAACCACTTTATTCGAATTTTTTTAAAATCATAAAAGCATGCTACAATCAAAAGGGCATTTCAATTACATAAAAATTCATACAATAAAATGTCCTGATTTATGCAAAGATTAAAAGACATATAAATAGTAACAAAAAGAATTGTCATGTCTAAAAAGCAGTTTGTCGCCCATCACAGACCCCAATGCTACATTTTCAATCTCCTCCTCCTGATCCTGACAGCTGCAACAAGGTAATTAGCCACACTAAACATAACCAAGGGTGATTCTAGCATTTGAAGATACAAAAGAGCTGGTTTTGCCTGTAGAAAAGCTTTACCTTTAAGCAAAGGGACCAAATACTTCGTTCTTGGGGTATTATAAAAAGGACAAAACAACGTGAGGTGCATGTTATCTTGTAATGAAAAATTATCACATTTGCACACAGGTGCATCCTCAGGCTTATACCAACCATTGCTATCCCAGAGGACCATATAGATTTGGTTAAATCGAAATTTAACCAGGAGCCACCTGTGAAAAGGGATGTTTACTACAGCAAGGTACGGTTGAATAGCTAAACAGGTGATCGTCAGGTAATGGGCTCTGACCGAGGGCTTGATTAGTTGGTTTGCCTCCCAGTGTAGGGAAGTTATGCTTGACCCAATCTAGGTCTACTTTTTTTAGACCCGAAGGACAGGAAAATATCTCAGGGCGCCCTAGTTCTATTGAACACTTGTTAATATATGACAGCCAATCAATATCTTTAAATTTATCAAGTTTTAAACAATCCATCAATATTTTATGGTTCAGGCTTAGGTTATTATTAATCCAAACCCTAATCCATAAAAGAATAGGTGCCATGAACAGGATATCTGTAATGTACCCCAGTCCGAGCTCCTGATGGACTGAAAAAGTGGCTGTCGACTGAGGGAGCCCTAACATAGACCGGAGGAACTTATTTTCCTCCCTTTGGATAGTATCATTTTTAGCATATCCCCACAGGCCCGCTCCATACCTTGCTATTGCAAGTGTTTTTGCCTTATACAAAGCTATTAATGCACCGCTCGGTTTCCCTCCAAGTCTCCTTGCTAAGCTTAAATTTGCATTAGCCGAGCTCCTCACCGCTTTAGTTTTGGCTATTATTTGTGGAGTCCAACTCCCCTTGTTATCAAATATTACTCCAAGATATGTAAAAACTTTGACGCTAGTGATTGCTTCACCGTTACAAAAAAAGGGTTTAGTATTATTTTTAACAGCCCCAATTGTCATAACATGTGATTTTGAGTTATTTACTACTAGGTCAAGTGAGGACATAAAATCGCTAAATGTGTTTAATAATCTTTGGAGACCTAAATGCGTCCGGGCTATTAATGCAGCGTCGTCCGCATACAGGAGAACAGGAATAGGAGTATCTCCTGCACGCGGGATGTCCAAGGATGCAGTTAAAAGTTTTTTCTCCAGAGAATTTATATATAAAGTGAACAGCATGGGGGCAAGAATGCAGCCTTGGCGCACACCCCTGCCAGATTTAAACCATGTTGTTCGATTACCTTCTTGATTCATTCTAATAGATGCCTTTAGATCTTTGTGGAGTTCAGCCAGAAAATGGACAAGAGGTGGGTCAAGGCCCCATTTTAACAGCATGGACCATAGCCGAGACCTGTTAACCAGGTCGAACGCTGTAGACAGGTCCATGAAGGCCACAAAAATTGACCCCTTAGAGGCCCTTGTATATTTTGAAATAATCAAGTGTAAATTTAAACATTGGTCCTCCGTACCTCTTCCTGATCGAAACCCATACTGGGCATTGGACAAGATATCATTGTCCAGCATCCACTTATTAATTCTAGCAAGCAGTACTTTGCCCAGGACCTTCATAGAAGAATCCAACAAGGATATAGGACGGTAACATTTGGGGTCACACCTTTGCCCTTTTTTAAAAATAGGCACAATGATTGAGCATAGCCAGGTTTTAGGGAAACCCCATACAAGTACACAATTAAAAACATTCGCAAGTATTATTGCCCACATCTTTGAATTTGATTTATATAGATCCAATGGCACCCCATCCGGTCCCGGGGCTTTGTTCCCAGCAGAACCTTTTATCGCTACCTCAACTTCAGATACACTAAACTCTAGTTTGGGTAGCATATCGGTGGGGCAAGGCATATGAAATGTCTCAAATACCTCATTACTCCCATAAATTGCAGAAAAATGTTTAAGCCAGTCTGCTTCAGGGATATTTACTTCAAGATCTGTATTTCGTGTTTGGGCAAATAAAGGGTTATTAATTATTGACCAGAATTTAGAGCTTTGTTTGAGAGTGGCAGATTCCATTAATGAGTCCCAGGCTTCTTCTTTTATGACTTTTTTCCATATTTTCACCACCTCAGCGTAGTTCTTCCTAAGTTGGGCAACCAATGACTTGTCTCTAGGAGTGTGTTTAAGCACTCTCAACAATGCAGAGTGAGCTTTAGAACATGCATGATCAAACCAACCATGGACTGGGGCCGGTCCCCTCCTTGGGCTAACTGTGAGCTCATCCTCCACTCTAGAGCAAATAGCCTCAAAGGCGGCAACTACCTCCTCCCCCTCCATGTCTGGATCCCTGCATGTATCAAATTCAACTGCCAATTCTTGTTCGATCAAACCTAGAAAGTCCTCAGGACACACTCTACACCATTTTAGTCGCCTTCCTTGATCTTTGCTCCTAACATCCTTCACAGAAGTGCCCAATGAGGCACTTTTGAGGAGACAAAAAGACCCATCCATAACAAGCGTCACCGGGTTATGATCGCTAAACCCACTTAATATGGCATTGTAAAAAATTACATAATGAAGAAGACCTGGGGACATAAATATATAATCAATGATGGACTCACTTCCCCTTGCATTATATGTGACCACACGATCACTTGGGTCAGAAAACCCTGGTTCGTATAAATCATTGGAGGATAACAAATCTTCCATAGCTGAACCCTTTATACTGTGCTCAAAATGTGGCAAAGTCGTGTGGTCAGGACAGTCAACATCCTCAATCTGGCAATTTAACCCACACAAATGAACATTAAAATCTCCCATTAATATGAGTTGTACAAAAGTGGTTTGCTTTGACACATAATCAGTTAAAAAAGAAGATAACCCTTCTAAAACAAAATTTGGAGCACCCCCCTGCATTGAGTTATAGCAATTTATAATAACCATCTTGTTTTTATCTGGTAAGAGGATTTCCAACAAATGAAAATAGTGTGAAGAGCTGGGGATTTCCTTAACACTACCAGCTACATTGACGGACACTAGGAGCATCAGACCCCCTTTATCCCTTCCCACCGGGGAACTCTGGGCTTTAACAAAGAATGATGTGTAGCCATCCAGCCAAAAAACGTTGTCCCTGGACCAAGTTTCTTGTAAGGCCACTATATCGTACTCTTTAAGCGTTTTTAACCAAATAGGGTCTTCCTGCTTCTAACGTAATCCCGCAATATTCCAGGACAACAACTTAATGTTTTCCCGGCCAATTTCTGTTGGGCCATCACAAACTATAGATGATATGTTAGAGGGTGACATGGTAATAGCATTATCATGGCCATAAGCTTTTTTTCTCATGTTAGCATGCACTAGTCAGTCAGTGTCTGCTTGATTGGCAAGTGCCGCAAATCTATTAGACAAAATTAAATCGTATCTGGGCATGAACCTTAAAGTATTAACTGTACCGCCTCCACCCCTAGATTGCTGGATAACCCATTGATTAGCTTGTAGAGGGGAATTTGCCCTGTCTTCTTCCCATGGGTTTTTATTATGAAACGGCCTAGTATTCTCGCCACCAAATAACATGTGTACAGGCGGATAGAAAAAACCCAGGGGCATGGCACGAACGCCCTTACCTACTGGGTCCAGGGGGGAAGCATCCCAAAAGAGGCGGCTAGTTATGTTGCGTGATTTAAAATGGACTATTACACAGTCACCTATCACACATTTCTTTGTATGACCCACCCAATTAACCCTTCTGCCCGTCAGTATATTATCTGCAATGTTACTTTCGCCCGAACAGTTTGCATTGCACCATTTTTTAATGTTACTATGCAAGGTTTCGTGTGATTCTACCTTCTCGTCAGCTAACTTAGGCACATTTACCAGTATTGCTACAAAAGGTGTTGCCTCTGGTGGGAAATTAACTGGGGGTGCCGTACCCGACCGCCCCCCCCTGTAAGCCTCGGGCCCTTTCCGATGGTGTGGAACTAGGCATAGTTTCCAAAATAGGTGTGGGTATACCCTTATCAATTTTTCCTTTATTGGGCGCAAGGTTACCAGTGACCGTGTTAGCCAAGGGACCGCCAGCCTTGGGTGCAGGTACCTGTAAAGCTGGTGTACACATCACAGTTTGTATGGGGGGCATAGAGACCTGTGTGTTTAAAAAATCATTTATACGGTCACATTTCACCATAAGGCCCTTAACACAGTCCTTCAAAGTCTCAGTTATATCTTTGGCAATCTGAATTAGAGCGGATTCCAGTCTGTCAGAAAAGAGTTTTTCTAATAATGATGAAATGCCCTCCTCTGTGATGTATGTGGCAGGTTGACCCCCAATCTGGCCAGATGTATCAGGCAAAATAGGTTTCTTGGCTGGCCTCTTTCCATATTTTTTAGAGGGTTTAGTCAGTGCTTTCCTTGATATACTCTCCTTTACACCAGAAACAACAGGTGTGGGAGGTATCACCGTTTCTGGCAGTTCCGGGATAGGAAGTACAGTGGGGGTCTGTGGCATGATTGGCCTACATGTCTCAATAATGACCCTCGGTTCCAACGGAATACAGTTGATGGAAGAAGTATTAGTTGTACCTGAGCCCTCTTGAGTACCTTCAAGGCCCAGCTCCCGCTCTGTGACCGCAATCTGAGTAGAGAGTTCGTCCACTTTCGTGGTCAGATATGTTATAATACTGGTAGTATATTTTGGAACTTTAGCTTTCACTTCCCCCACCACAGACGTTGGTAACTTTCGCTTACCCATGGTGAAAGGGACGTGGCCCGTCCCGTCCCTGGACGGCCTTAGACGGCCCGCCCTCTGCCCGGGCTCCGCCCGCGCGCGTCCCGCGACACGGGAGGAGCCGCTGTTTCTTATGCGCCTCCGGGCGCTGAGGGCTGGTGCTGCTGACGCTGGACCCGGCGTCCCCGGGAAAGAGCAGGGGGCGCTGGGAAATGTAGTCGCTCCGAGGGAGGGAGAGCGCTGCAGGAGATCCGGTGTCGGTTTGCGGGTCCCGTGCCTCTGGACCTCCGCAAACAATGCCCCTCAGATGAGTGCCCCGCTCCTCTGCAGGAGCCGCTGTTTCTTATGCGCCTCCGGGCGCTGAGGGCTGGCGCTGCTGACGCTGGACCCGGCGTCCCCGGGAAAGAGCAGGGGGCGCTGGGAAATGTAGTCGCTCCGAGGGAGGGAGAGCGCTGCAGGAGATCCGGTGTCGGTTTGTGGGTCCCGTGCCTCTGGACCTCTGCAAACAATGCCCCTCAGATGAGTGCCCCCTCACTACAGGGAGTAAAGCAGGCCGCCTCCTTCTCCCTTCCAGCCAGCATGTCTTTCGGAAGGCTACAGAGGAAGAACCGCGCCCTCCTCATCTTCATGAAGTCCTTCCACACCCGCTGCCCTCTTCCCTCGCGCAGCGGGGCTGGGGCAGACGCGCGCAAACTCTTCAGAGTCCTCTCGGACCTGGGCTTCACGGTGACGCTGCACTTTGACCTGACGGCGCCTACAATAGAACTAGTTGATTCCTGACTCCAGTACAAGTTGAAGAAAGAAACAGCAGAACTTTTTTTGAAGAAGATGAAGCTTCGGGGGATAGGCTGCTGATTAAAAAGTACATTTTACCCACACACATCTGAGAGGAAATAACTAGGAGCTGCAGTTTGTGCTGTGGAAACAACAGGCTTCACTCCATTTTTCTGTACTTCTGTTTTCATTCTGTGAAATGGCAGTCGAATGGGAAGCCAACATTTGAGATTTGCGGTTGGAAATGTAACCCACTGATTGCAACCCTTTTGCCTGCTAAGTTTATCACATTCTTAATATTACGCTTTTATTATATAAACATTAAATAGACTCCTATTTTCTAGAGAGTACAGTCAAGCCTTTTTGTCATTTTGCATGTTTTAAACTTTGTTCTCTTTATTGCGGAGTTAAAAAAAATCATTATGCCTGCATTTCCTATGATCTGACAAATCATAATCTAAAAAATAGATTTGGAAATCTGTGCACCACTGGACACTATTTCTCCATTATGTATTGTGTAAAATCTTATAAGGTTGCCTGTTGATAACTGACAAAGATAAGAAATCCCATTCATAGTCACTGTACTTTAGCGGAAGGCCCCGTTAGAAGATCGATTCCAGGTTCTCTTGAGTTTGTGTTAATTCGTTTACATTAGCATTTGTGTAGTTATAGAATCACCCCTAAACCTCACTAGCTTCAGCAAATGATTGTTCGATTGAAGTATACATGTCTATTTCCACCATTTTCAAGTTGCATTTGTGTTGATTAGGGTAGTTTTTATGTGTTGCCAAAGTCAGTATACTGCTTAAGGACAAGCCAGGCTAGTATATACACCAGGTCTAGTTGGGTTTCGGCACACAAGATTGAGAGCAGATCAAATACATTTGGGGCATTTTGAAGTATCTTTAGTGGCTGATTGTAATCTGTAATTTCATACATGAATAAGCCTCATTTTAATAGCACCAGTCAGAAACTCCATTACATTAATCATTAACATGCTAAATTGACAGAAAAATAGACAAATTGATGGCTTAGGAGCCATTGAGGTATTTAACTGTGAAAAACCATTAAGCTACTATGGGCAGCTGAGTGATAGCTTTTAAGACCTAGTGGAAGTACCTTGGGAAAAAAACAGTTCATTGGTTGAATCTCTGTTATTAAATCATGGCTACATATAATGACTCCGAACATTTGCATGTCCCTATGGCTACTGAATGGAAAATTGGAACTCTACTTTCGAAGAACAGTGTTAGCTTGGTTCGACCGGAAAATGGTAAGGAGAGAGATGGGTTTGTACTTTGTGAAAGAATTACCCGCACAAATGATAAAAAACCCATTACTAACGTATTTGGTAAATGAAGGAGCGACCGGCACTGATTGGGGGTGGTGTAGCGGGACGGTAAGTGGGAGCAAAACACGAAAACCAATAACTTACCACTTCTCTTCGCCGCCATCTCTCTATCGTCTATCCTAGCCGGTCTTCTAAAACAGGACAGTACACAAATGAAGGTGTGGGGTCCTACTACTGACCAACCTGGACCTCAATAGTTGAGAAACAGAACCAAGTGGCTGATCAGGATAATTAGAAACAAAGTATATAACCACACAGCCAATGAGTGCCGTGCAGCCAAGGGTTTAAATATTCCCCAACAACTTAAGTATTTTTTGAAAAAACTTTTGTATTATTCCATAAGACAAATGGCATCAAATAGACACTCCATCACAACAGTTAGTACAAAAACATGGAAGAATATATACAAATATATACAACAAATATATATATATATATCACATTAAAGGCAACATATACTTGCAAAAATGATGAACAAACATATAATACAATTATTATGATGACACCAACTGTGATCTGCAATATGAATTCAAAAGCACATGGTTGCAAATTGAACACTTTTTTTACAAATCATTAAAGAAATAAACCAGTCCTTTGGTAACAAAACCTGTGAACAGGGCGGACACTGAGATGGAATGGCCTGCCTGTCACACAACACCTGTGAATAGTGATTTATAAGAAATTGCAGGTAGGGCCCACGAGAGTGGTATGAATTTGTCCCTAGCTGCACCCTCCGTTCTTGACACAGGCTGGGGGTCAACGCGTTTCGAACCTTGTTTATTCTAGGTTCTCCTCAGGACGAGGACTGGGTGAAAAAATACCTGAAAGGAAATACGGGGAAGGTGTCAGCAGCTGTATAAAGAGTATATATTTCTGACAAGGTAGTGCTCTGACTAGCTACCCATGAGTGAGAACAGGTTACCTTCTCAGCCAACCGTTGGCTGCGTGGAGAGAAGGGGAAACACCGGAATAATTCTGAAAAAACAAGAGGAGGCTATCAGTAGATGCGTTTCATAAGGTGTATCACGCATGGGTTGAGCAGATTAGCAAAGTACCTGGGTGTGCGGATTATCAAAATACCTGGGTGTGGTGTCAAAGGTGCCAAAATCGGGGGCGCCCAAGGTGAGCTGTATTTATCAGCGCGGACTCACATCCTCTCTTTTCTATGTACTGTTCAGATGGAGAGAGCTGGGGAGTGAAGATACAGAGTTGACAAGTTCAAACTCTGAAGCGAAAAAGTTCGTGCTTCAAAGAATCAGGCGAGCTTTGAAAGAAAAAAGCGAGCTTTGAAAGAAAAAGAGGAAGCGTTTCCTACCTGCACACGTTGTGCGCTGTTCAGAGGAAACGGGCCACAGTCTGTTTTCAAACTTGCGAGCGGGAATCAATCTCTCGCTGTCAACTATGGACAAACAAAGTCCGTCAGATAATTAAAATGAAGCACTCATTATGCCGCATTTCGAGTGAAAGTCAAGGAGGGCTTCAGTTGACTTACTTCAAACCTTGCTCGGTTGGAGTCCGCGGGTGTTCGTCTGCCGGTCAGGTCAGATTAGTGAGTCGGCGCCGCCCTGCTGAAAGCTACTTAAAGGCACGGCAGCATTAGCGAGTGGATAAACTGCATAATGAGTGCTTCATTTTAATTATCTGACGGACTTTGTTTGTCCATAGCTGACAGCGAGAGATTGATTCCCGCTCGCAAGTTTGAAAACAGACTGTGGCCCGTTTCCTCTGAACAGCGCACAACGTGTGCAGGTAGGAAACGCTTCCTCTTTTTCTTTCAAAGCTCGCTTTTTTCTTTCAAAGCTCGCCTGATTCTTTGAAGCACGAACTTTTTCGCTTCAGAGTTTGAACTTGTCAACTCTGTATCTTCACTCCCCAGCTCTCTCCATCTGAACAGTACATAGAAAAGAGAGGATGTGAGTCCGCGCTGATAAATACAGCTCGCCTTGGGCGCCCCCGATTTTGGCACCTTTGACACCACACCCAGGTATTTTGATAATCCGCACACCCAGGTACTTTGCTAATCTGCTCAACCCATGCGTGATACACCTTATGAAACGCATCTACTGATAGCCTCCTCTTGTTTTTTCAGAATTATTCCGGTGTTTCCCCTTCTCTCCACGCAGCCAACGGTTGGCTGAGAAGGTAACCTGTTCTCACTCATGGGTAGCTAGTCAGAGCACTACCTTGTCAGAAATATATACTCTTCATACAGCTGCTGACACCTTCCCCATATTTCCTTTCAGGTATTTTTTCACCCAGTCCTCGTCCTGAGGAGAACCTAGAATAAACAAGGTTCGAAACGCGTTGACCCCCAGCCTGTGTCAAGAACGGAGGGTGCAGATAGGGACAAATTCATACCACTCTCGTGGGCCCTACCTGCAATTTCTTATAAATCACTATTCACAGGTGTTGTGTGACAGGCAGGCCATTCCATCTCAGTGTCCGCCCTGTTCACAGGTTTTGTTACCAAAGGACTGGTTTATTTCTTTAATGATTTGTAAAAAAAAGTGTTCAATTTGCAACCATGTGCTTTTGAATTCATATTGCAGATCACAGTTGGTGTCATCATAATAATTGTATTATATGTTTGTTCATCATTTTTGCAAGTATATGTTGCCTTTAATGTGATATATATATATTTGTTGTATATATTTGTATATATTCTTCCATGTTTTTGTACTAACTGTTGTGATGGAGTGTCTATTTGATGCCATTTGTCTTATGGAATAATACAAAAGTTTTAAAAAAAAATACTTAAGTTGTTGGGGAATATTTAAACCCTTGGCTGCACGGCACTCATTGGCTGTGTGGTTATATACTTTGTTTCTAATTATCCTGATCAGCCACTTGGTTCTGTTTCTCTTCTAAAACAGGAAGCACCCAGCTGAGGCTCCCCGGAGCCATTCACAATGCTGCAATGCAGCGTTGTGATTGGTTCCCCTAAGCCAGAGGTCTTCAAACGGTGTGGCGTGCCCTCCCCTGGGGGGCCATGACTGCATTCCCAGGGGGGTGTAGATGGCTCAACAAGTACTTGTAAATGAAGATTGCCTAGAAGTGCAAGTAGGCATGTTTCCAGGCTGTCTTCATTTACAGGCAGTCCTTAAATGGTTAAAAAACACATACATTCTCATAATGTTAAAGAATGTATTTCCATCCCATTAGCTCAACTTGCAATTATTTTTCGTTTAAGATTTCTGTATTATTTTATATGCAGGTAACTGAAAGTGGAAAAACAAGACACATTTATGTTCCTTTTAGCCACGGGGTGACAAAAAGGAACAAAATATTGTTCAAGTGTTTTGTTTTTCACTTTCAGGTAAATTGCATGTACAATAATGGAGGAACTTTAAATGAAAAAATAATGCAGATTAAACTATTCGGATAGAAATACATTGTTTACATTATGCAATTTCATTTGGGTAATGTCACCATTGCAGATGTGAGTAATAGTGACTTGTGTCTTTATATTGCTACAAGGGCCCAGCCTGGAGCAGAAGGCACAGTGAATATGCAAGTCAATATGTAAAACATTTATTATACACAGTTCATAAGTTAGACTGCTGCTAAATGATTTGTTGTTTGAAGATAAAGTAAGTGCTTTAATGTTATATATTTTAGTAATAGGTAAATAATACCTAGTGCACACATTTGTCTATTAAATTTATACTTTCTAGAACTCATCTTATAACAGCCTGACATTAAATATCAAAAAGAATAACTCATTGTCCCCATGTAGCCTCAGATGATTCCATCAATTAAATCCTAAACTGGCTTCCAAGCAGCGTTTACATTTGGTGATTAACCTATTGCACACTTTTAAATTCTTTCAGGTAGCAGACACCCTGGTGAGAATGCCTGTTTCGTCTTTAGCTCTGTGTCCCTCCCTGAGGTTCACATCACAGGAAAACTCCTCCACACCTCAAACCCACCCTCCCTTCACTTTTACGCAGAGGCACTTGAAGAGCCACAATAACTGTTCCGGGATGTTTGTTTTTTAAATAAAAGTATGGGAACTGCAAAAAGAATGGGGAATGTGGGTCCCCATAGATCCAGTCAACTTCAACCTATGTTTACATGCAAAGGTCCTACAAGGTGAGTCCAGCGGGTGACAGGGAGGAGGCCAGCAGGGTCATGTTCAGACGAGCGCTTTGATTGTCCCAACCCTGTGGGTCTCAGGGCAATGGTCAGGAGAAAGAGAAAATTGGTGAGATCTTTGGATAGCATCAAAGAGTTAGCCCAGAGGAAGTGCTGCTATATGGGGGTCTAGGGATATTTTTTATATTACAAATGATAAAGATAGCTTCCTCTGGGAGATGCCTTGAGGAAGGAGGGGAGTTTTTTTGTTTTTTTTGTAGGGCTTTTTAGTGCAGCAGGTGCAGTTCCATTGGGACAGAGGCTCACAACACCCCTGTTTTGGTTTTATATTTTTGTACTTTTATAAATCTCAGATATAGCGTGAATTCAAAACTACATAAAGTTGTTGAGATCTGGGACAAGATAGCGGTGTCCCGGGCTCCGACGACATTTCCATCCCCTAATACACCTATAGCCCGCAATCCCATCTTCCCTCCGGCGCTGCAGCCTCAGGCGTTAAGTGCCTGGATGGAGAGTGAATGCCGGGATATCCAAGTCCTCTTCCAGACGGGGACTTTCTTATGTTCAACCAATGAAGGCAACAGTTCCATCTCCCAGGGGGAACACGGATGCAATATTATCAGCTACGTCACTGGCTTAGCTCTCCCACCTACACCCAAGGTGCCACTAGACAACTGCCTTTGAAACCTTGGTTCGTAACTTTGATGGCTCGAAGGGGCTAATTTCTAAAACCTATAATGTCTTACAGCACTCACAGCAGCCCACATCCCATGGCTATCAGGCGCGGTGGGTCTCAGATTTAGGAGAGGAGATAACCCCTGAGGAGTGGGCCAGTCTATGGTGAGATATTCCCAGGATATACCAGAGCATGCCACAATGTGAGTCGGCATATAAGTTAATGATGCAGTGGTACTACACCTCAACCCGCCTACAACGAATGTTTCCTCAATCCTCCCCGACCTGCTGGAGGTGCCAGAGGGATAGAGGCAATTTTATGAATATCTTGTGGTCATGTCCGTGCCTCACATTGTTTTGGAAGGTCCTTAGCCACATCAAGGAGATACTGGGATACCCTATTCCCTCTTCCCCGTCAGTCTAGCTCTTAGATAATAAACCTTTAACACTGCATGCAATGTCACCCACAGACTGGAGCTTGATTCTCCATTTATTAGGAGTGGCCAGTCAATAGCCCTAATTTGAAAGAAACCACACTCTCTCCCCACTGCCACCTGGTTCCTCAGAGTGTGGAATGTTTTAGCTCTCTGGCTGCTTACCGCATGCCTTAACCAGATGGACACCCATTTCAACCACATCTGGCAGCCCCATATAAGCTACTTTACTATGTCCCGGCATTTCCCAGTTGATGCCCCCTAGACTTCAGGCTGTTCGAAGATTCCCTTGAACCATACTCTAGGGGCCAGAAACCTCACACCCAAGAATTGCGCTCACCCCATTTTTAGAGGGGGGGCCCGGCACCAAAACATTTCGCTTGGGGGGGCTCATAGCAAAAAAGTTTGAAGGCCTCTGCCCTAAGCCAATCACAAGGTTGGTCTGTGCGCCGGTCAAACACTCGTGCAAACTTTGGAGTGATCAAACCACTCCTTCCCTGCTCCTCTGTATCGGAGCAGACCGCCCCACCCGCAAAGCTGCCGGCAGCAGGAAAAAATTTATGAAAATAACCTTGAGTTATTATCATTTCATTTTTTCTTTCTTTCACTGCGGCAAAGCAGAGCAGCAACACTCCTCCGACTTAGAGGACGAGCTGCCACTGGGTAAATGCTTATTCTGAAATATGGTTTACGTAGAATTTTCTACAAGAAAAAGTAAACGGAAAAGTGAGTGAAGAGGAGAGTTAGAATTAAGGGCTAGATGTAAGTAAATCTTTTTTACCGATTCTAAAATACTGAATTTTACCCATTCGGTATTTTAGAATCGGTAAATTAGATGTAGGTAATAATTCGGTACTTTTTTACCTAATCTGTAAGATTCAGTAAGAATCGGTATTTACCGATTTGGTATTTGCCATTGATTCCTATGGGAATGAATGTCATTTACCGAATCGGTAATTACCGATTCGGTAAAAACCGAAAAATTCAAGGGTGGCAGGGTGTCACTTTGACCCCCTGTTGCACCCCTGATTAGTGCTTGTGTGCCATGTGGCACACATACATGCCCTAATGGTAAATGCACATATTTGCATTCAAATAGGAATTCGTTATTTACCACCAACTAA
The DNA here is from genome assembly GCF_964261635.1 of Lissotriton helveticus. Lineage (NCBI taxonomy): Eukaryota > Metazoa > Chordata > Amphibia > Caudata > Salamandridae > Lissotriton > Lissotriton helveticus. The sequence goes on along the minus strand of NC_136063.1, from coordinate 1,079,022,126 downwards.
TAGTTGGTGGTAAATAACGAATCCTTTAAGCCCTGTAGCACTGTTTACAATGCTACCAACATTTCAAAACACAGATTCGGTAATTTTACCGAATCCGTAATTTTACCGAATCTGTAAATTTACCGAATCTGTGTTTTTTAATGCCCTACATATCAGTATCCAAATACCGGTCGGTAACGGCCAAAAATAGTTATTTTCGGCCGTTACCGACCGGTATTTGGATACCTACATCTGGCCCACAGTGACATAGATTTTGAATCACACGTGCAAGTGAAGAGTGCAGAGTAGAAGTATTCCATTTAAGGAGAGCAAATTTGAATGAGAAGTTATAAATAATTAAACCAAGATAGGCTAATTGAATGTGGGCATGGACTCATCAGGCTTTACTTAATGATCATGAACAATGTACATGTAAACTGCAAAGAGAGGCACAAGAACAGTGTTTTGAGCCACTGTAGCAGAGAATAGAAATATAATTAATAACCACTTAGACACTATCTTGAGTAGCAAGAAAGAGACCGAGTACACGAAAAAGCTGTAGCTATGTTGCAAAATGAGATCATTGCTGCCATTAGAGAGAGGAAAGACATGTGGAAGCTAACTACGGACAGTGCAGTCAAAATGCTATATCTACTTTGACTGAGGCATGCACTCAAAAGGTCACCCTTCAGAGTCAAGCAGATTACTGCAAGGAAATAGAGGCATGGGGGATTCTGTCTTTGTAGTAATGCTAGCAAAACAAATAAGGACCATTGTGGTTCCATGTTTTTATGCGGGAGTCACATTTGCTAGTTTGTCTTGCAGTATTTTTATTTCTAATGGTAATTCCATGTTCTGTTTCCTGCCCTGATAGTGTTATGCATGACTGTTAGTGCCAGTTGTTTTCAGACACTGGCAGAGCAGGAGGTGCAGTTCTTGGCTTTCTTAAATGTAGATACAGAAAAGCTTGTTGAGTTTCTCTTCAGTGTTTATGCATCATCCTTACTACATTTTGGCGATGAGGAGAATGCTCAGTAGTCTGAAGCCAACAGGCATTTGTCTTTCTACGTTTTGAAGGCCTGCCTGTACTGCGGATAAGGAGAAATACTTGGAATTAGGCAATCGCACATGTGAGATTTGTGGCTGCGATTGATATTGTTCTTGGCTCTGACTGAAGTTCGGTGCACTTATATCAAGAATACGGCCTCGTTGTGCATTTTACTCTCGCTCTGGAACAGTGTCGGCATGTGGCCCTTACGTGCCCTGGAGACTGTGCCCATGAGGAACTCACCGTGTGCACTTTTCTTCGCACGCAAGGCACACTGGGATACTGTCAATGTGGGATGGCCATGCACACAGTGTTGTCAGATTTGAGACCCATCCCAAGCTCAAAGCTGCTCAAGTAGGAACCCAAATGTAGCCCAATACAGACCATTGTCAGCCTAAAAACCAGCCCAATGTAGCAAATCTCAGTTTCAAGATGAATATACATTCTGTTCAATATAAAGATAGTGAGAGGGGGTTAAATTGGCACCTGTCTTAATACTACTCATTTCAATACCAGATTGCACGACTTTGCAACATGTAACAGGCACTGCTAAAGTTACTATAGTAGAAAACGAAGAGATTAACCTTTTCCATGCTCATGACGAGCTGAGCTCATCATGAGGCACGGTGCTCCGGTGCTCATGACGAGCTGAGCTCGTCATGAGCCATGGAACGCTCGCATGCGGGAATAATTCCCCTGCTGTGCTGAGCGTTCCATGGGAGCCGGTGCACCTGTGTCGACCTCAGCTCGTCATGAGCACAGGAGCTCCGTGCCTCATGACGAGCTGAGCTCGTCATGAGCATGAGGGCGCTGTGCGCGCCCCCCTCCTCCCCAGCACAGCAGGGGAATTACCCCGGCAGCAAAGGGGGTTAAGAATGGTAGCAATAGTATTATGTGCCAATTACTGCTCCCTCTAAGTTGTATTTTAAGCAAATATGTAGAACTCACAGTGCCTGAATTATTCATTACATTACACAATAAAAATGAAAGGTATGCTTGCAAAAACTTCTCATAATGAGCAGCAATTTGAACAAATGTCTGGTGTTTGAATTTTAGGTTTTGCAGCTTTTGGCCAGAAGTCGCTTTGATGAAGTGCACATAAGTCTTCTGACACACCTGTTCACATTGAAGCCCTTAGCAGGAGCCAGTTTGCTTTCTTTCATTCCAAGAGGGAAAGCAAGGTCAATAGCCACATCCTATTCATCAATAGGCTTGTTTCAAAGTGCAAGTCAAGTACCTGTAACTTAAACATGGCCAGTAAAGTGAAACTACAAATTGCTCATTCAACCACTTCTGGTTTTTGGATTTTATGTTTGGCAGCTTTTGGCCTGACGTCGCTTTGATAAAGTGCACATCAGTACTCTGACCTACCTGTTCACATTGGAGGCCTTAGCAGGAGCCAGCTTGTCTTTTTTCATTTCAAGAGAGAAAGCAAGGTCAACAGCCACATTCTATGCCTCGATAGCCTTGTTTCAAAGTGTGAGGCAAGTATCTGTAACTTAAACATGGCCGCAAAAGCAAAACTATGAATGACTCATTCAATCACTACTAGTTTTGGGATTTTATGTTTCGCAGCTTTTGGCTGGACGTTGCTTTGATCATGTGCACATCAGTCTTTTGACACACCTGCTCACATTGGAGTCCTTGGCAGGAGCCAGTTTGTTTCCTTTCATTTCAAGAGAGAAAGCAAAGTCAATAGCCACATGCTATGCCTTGATAGACTGGTTTCAAAGATTAAGCCATGCACCTGTAAAGTAGACAGCCGGTAAAGTGAAGCTCCGAATGGTTCAGTCAATCACTTACACTCAAAGTTTGCTGCAGGTTGCTTGAAATCATTGTAGTGAGAATGCAGTTCTATATGGCAGTACTTTCATGCTTCCTTGGTATTATCTTATTTTATAGGGCAACCCACCCTTTGAATTCAGAAACCACTACCACTCCTTTTTGGGTTTCGCATACACAGCGCTTACACCGTGTCCGTGAAATATATTGTATTTAATAGAAACCTGAAAAGGGGCTCATATCCCACCTACTTGCTTTCCTTACTTTCCCTTGGTTCCTGTGCTTGCCACTTACTTTTCCTCCATTTCTATTGGCTGTAGCATGCTGTTTTCTGCACTTACTAATGCTTGCTTCTCTTGTGCTTCTCCTATCAGTTTCCTGTCTCCGAAGTTCTGTCTCCTTTCGAGTTTCTGGAACAATTCTCTTTGCCATTAAGACATCATTCCCTTTCCTCTACAGGTTTTCCTTTCTCCCACTTCTGTTTCATTATTTCTCAGCGCCTCATTCTTATTTTGGCATCAGCCTTTCAAGTGTGCACGCCGGCTCTTTTTTTTTTCTTTCAGTTAGCCTCCGCAGCAGACCAATGAGGTATTAGCAGACTGTTCTCGCTCTAGCCTTTCTTTAAATTAATCCATCTCCTGCACCCAGTTCAAGCATCCTTGTTGCAGCATCTGTGCTCCAAGCGATGTTGAGTAGTGCCAAGATTACACATGGGGGTTACGATGTCGAAGCCTGCTGGTTTAATTTGCTGGTGTGTGTGGCCATCAGTTTTACAGTACAGGCTGCCTTGTTTTTCTATGAAGCTATTACCTTTTCCTTTACCTCCTTTTTACTTAAACTCTTCAACTGTTATATTTTATTTGCATAGTGAGCATTTGAAAAGGATACGTTTACTTCCCATCCCACTGGGGCGTGATACCTGGGAGCGCTGTATGTACTTGTTTACTCATTTACATGGTTACTAGGGGTTCAGGGGCATATTACCAACAACTAGCGATAATTTTTGTCTCTAACTTGTTTAGAGACAAAAATTATCGCCGCACATCGGCGATTTTTATCGCAGATAAACCTTGCTATTAGCAAGGTTTATCGCAAATGCTATAAAAAACGGCCGCAATGCATGAATATCGCTGAAAAGTCAGCGATATTCATGCATTATCGAGCAAATGCTCTTAGCCATGTTATCCACCTCCCATTGGATAACATGGTGAAGAACTGCTCAGGGCAGGTGTTAGCTTTTGGAGATATTCGCGCTTAGCGCGAATATCTCCAAAAGTTGGTAATAGGAGATAGCGATGTTAGCGACTGTTTCCAGTCGCTAACATCTTGGCACGCCCACTTTGCATGTCATTAGTGATAAATATCACTGACATGCAAAGCGGGGCCCAAGATGGTCGCTATCTCCTATTAGCTGTCACTAACTGGTGTTAGCGACAGCTTGGTAATAGGGAGATAATTTTATCTCCGCTTTCTTGGCTTTTAAAGCCAAAAAAGCGGAGATAAACCCCCTTGATAATATGCCCCTCAGTCTTTTAGCATAGCTGAGTCCTTCCTTAGCAGTGAGTACTGAGATATTTTTTTGAGAACATAGGGGCATATTATCAAGGGGCTTTATCTCCGCTTTTTTGGCTTTAAAAGCCAAGAAAGCGGAGATAAAATGATCTCCCTATTACCAAGCTGTCGCTAACACCAGTTAGCGACAGCTAATAGGAGATAGTGACCATCTTGGGCCCCGCTTTGCATGTCAGTGATATTTATCACTAAAGACATGCAAAGTGGGCGTGCCAAGATGTTAGCGACTGAAAACAGTCGCTAACATCGCTATCTCCTATTACCAACTTTTGGAGATATTCCCGCTAAGCGCGAATATCTCCAAAAGCTAACACTTGCCCAGGAGCAGTTCTTAGCCATGTTATCCAATGGGAGGTGGATAATATGGCTAAGAGCATTTGCTCGTTAATGCATGAATATCGCTGACTTTTCAGCGATATTCATGCATTGCGGCCGTTTTTTATCGCATTTGCGATAAACCTTGCTAATAGCAAGGTTTATCTGCGATAAAAATCGCCGATGTGCGGCGATAATTTTTGTCTCTAAATAAGTTAGAGACAAAAATTATCTCTATTGGTTGGTAATATGCCCCTAACTTTATTGTTTTTTTCACTTTTGCCAACATCATGCTCCAAGAGCCATTTTATACATGTACATGCAGAAATATAGCATTGGAATAGATAAACAGTATGATATTATGTAATGTAACAACAAAGAGAAGAAGAAAAAAAAGAGGAACAAAAGAAAAAGAAACAAGCTGCAATAGAAGAAAAAAGAAGCAATTTCATTAAGGAATGACCGAGTCTCTGTGCCCCTAGCCCGATGATCCATCCCTATCATCAACTTGTTGGCAGTATACATAATCTATATGTGTTAGCTGTGGAGCAGAACCTCTACGTTTGACGATGTGGGCTGTGGTGTCAATCGGTCAAGGCAATACCTCTAGTCTGCCCAATGCTGCCATATGCGTGCATGTTTCTGACGGCATCCCTGAGCCTTAAATATAGGTTCATCCAACCCCATGCAGAAATCTAATCATCGCTTCCAAACACCCAGCAGGGGTGGGGAATTTACTTTCCAAGAACGGGCTATGTCCCATTTAGCCAAGGTCAGATCCAGAAACAGGGTTGGCGTTTGTATCTGTGTGAGAGGAAAGGTCGGAAAAAGTATCGAGGAGGCTTTAGTATGGGCTCAATGTTGGCGTCTTTTATTGTTAGGCAGAGTCACAGAACAGATCATAAAGGAAGTGTCTTTGGGTCCTCCAGCAGGATGGTATCCTTCGTCCCTCCCGTCTTCTTTCAGGTGAGTGGTGGCTGTACTTCCCCGGGGTACTGAGAGGAAAGAAGAACAGAAGGTGGTAAGGTTAACTGTTCTATTTTGAGAAGGTCTAAGAAGGAGATAGGTACTGTCACCAAAAACCCGGGAGTGTAGAAGTATCTGAAGTGCACTACGAGAAGAGCAGTGTGGAGAAGACAAACATAACTAAAAGTGCTCAGGACCTACAGACAACCCGGTCCTTTTTCCTTCCCATCCTGAGCTCCAAGAACTGGGAACAATTATAACCTAAATGACAAACCAGCCAACGGCCGGAACAAGCCCACCAGTCACAAAATGGCCCACAAAGTCTTCTCCGGCAACACCCGTGCTACATGAGGCCAATTTCCATTTATCTCAATTAAGCACACATCCATCTACTAGGTCTAACGACGATCAACACATCAGGCGGCAAGGAGGCCTACCTCCAACCCCTCAAGGAAGTCACAGGTCAGTGACCACCCCAGCAGAACCAGCTACACAAATGGTAGCCGGGGTTCAACCCGAGAGTGCACCAGCAGTCGTTCATGAGGTGGTTCTGACTCCGAGATTTTCCAGCAAGGGACATCACGACATCTTGAACCGGAGTAACCTTCTATGTCTCTTTAGGCATCTAGACACCCTGGACAAGACACAAACAGGGGATATAGTATGGGTGAAATTCGAGTCTATGAAAGGCGACACTCATGGTGACTCTACCGTGGTAGGATTGAAGAATAAAGAAATACAACAAGCCATTGAGAAAAATTCCACCGTACTCGCGGAGTGGGGCATCGAAGTTCAGATAACTATGCCTCCAAAATATCCACTCGTCCTAGCTCTGGACAGTGGGAGAAAGGCCACTCGATCGGTCCTGCAAGGGACAACCAGCTTGGGATCCTCAAACAGAAGCCAGAAGGGTCAAAGGGCCCCAACGGGAATTAGAATCGTATGTGAAAACAATCAACGAGTCATACGTACCATCTCTCCTATCCCTGTGCAAAGGGGAACCGTAAGCTGGAGGACATAGCATTCCTAACCGCCACAAAAGCGAGCCCCCCAGAGGGGATGTCAGGCTCGGAACCACTGCGAAATCAGATCTAACCGTAATCTCCTGGAACATAGCAAGGATTAGCAAAATTGGTAACAACGAAAACCTAAAGCAGTTCCTGGAAAGTGGAGACATAATCTGTCTCCAAGAAACCTGGGCCTTGTCTTCCACCCCTCTGGCAGGGTACTATGAATTCCATATACCAGCAACGAAAAGGAACATTTTCGGTCGCCCAGCAGGCGGTTTGTCAATTTTCATAAAATATGAGTGTGCCCTTGATGCTACCGCCATTAATGCGAACTCCCTTGGTCTACAAGCGCTTCAAATAAGAGGTCTGAGCTACATTAAACATCCAGTAAACATCCAATTCATTTGCTGGTACTAAACTGCTACATCAACCCAGCGCAGACCCTAAGGAAAGATCAGCGGAGGCACTGGCACAAAACCTGGAGGACTTGCTAAATAAATATAAAACACACCAGGTCATTTTAACTGGGGACTTTAATATAAAAGACCTAGACAAATTGGTAGGCCCTCCCCAGGGAACCGGAAGGGCCGCCCCTCTGCATGACCTTTTCCTCAGTTACAAATTAACATCAACATATGCATTGAAAAAAATCCGCTCGAATGCCTGGGAGCCACAGCCTACTATTCGGAACGTGTCTAGAATTGATTATATCATGATAAGCGGAGAATTGGCGGATAGAATGACAGACTTTGAAGTTGAGAATCGGCAGGAAAGCAACCATAGGCCACTAAGAGCAATATTCCAACTGGTCATCCCGCCTGCCACCCCCTACCAATCCATTGGGGAGCCAAGTGGGGAGGAGAAACACAACGTCCTGCGGAGGATCAAGTGGACGGATATGACAGAAGGGAAACTACAAACTTGGTTGGTCCAGGCACAGGAAGGGAGTCTGCTTACAGTGGAACCGCCCATAACAGGATAGGAGCAAATCATTGAGGATTTACAAAACAAGCTCGGGAACCCCACTCCACAAAAAAAACCAAAGATAAATGAGCAACTTAGTAGAAGAAATAGCCGCCCTCAGGACTTACGGGAACTTAAAAACTCCTACGTAAGGCTCTTGTTGCCAAGAAAAGAGGGGGTAGTCAAATAGAGGGGCCACCGATATCCGCACTGAGGACCACCATAAGGAAGAAGCAATGGGAACTCAAAAAAGCCGACACGGAAAGCAAATGGCTTAAAGTTTTTACCCTTCTGAAACAAAAGAACTCTGCACAACTCTGGAAATACATCAACCAGCTGAGCAATCGAGGACCAACGAGAGAAAACGGGTAGCAGAAAAAGAGTGGACTCAATATGCGAAACAGCTATATGCAACAGTCTCTAACAACGAAGTCCCATCGATGGTCAAAGCAGAGTCGATCGAGGAAGCCTTACAGACCAGCACATACCCAAAGTCGTGACTTTGAGCCCAGCTGACATCCCAAGGGGTAACAGCTCCACGCCCGATGCTGACGATACCTTATCAACCTGGACCAACAACCGACAGGTCATTAAAACCATCAAGCGCATGAGGAATGACGGCGCACCGGGGCCCAATGGGATTCCAGCGCCGGCCTTCAAACAGGCACCCGAGTTCTGGGCCGCACTTTTAACCCCGCTCTTCAATCACACCTATTTGACCGCCGCAACCCCCGACTCTTGGAGGGGCTCTATACTGTTTCCAATCCTCAAAAAAGGTGATCGTCTAGAGCCGTTAAATTACAGGCTCATTGCCCTGCTTGATCTGGAGGCCAAGGCCTTTGCACGCCTGCTACTCAACGATCTAGAAAAATGGGCAGAAGAGGAAAACATAATACCCACGTACCAGACGGGCTTCAGGTCTAAGGCATCTACCATGGATAACTCCTGGCGCTATCATATCTCTCCGCCCAGGCAACATTGAAGAATAACCCCCCCACTATTCTGCTACTTTGTAGACTATAGTACAGCGTTCGACAAAGTGGACAGAAAACGCCTATGGTGGAAATTAGGAAAGTGGGGCATTCCATCAAAACTTCTAAAGGCAATTATGTCACTATACGAGGCCACCTGGGTGCGGGTCAAAACAAGCGCTCGGACAGTTTTCTCCAAAATAGCTACAGTAAATGGGTTGAAACAAGGGTGTGTCCTGGCCCCCATCCTTTTTAACTTATACACCGCGGACCTGGGAGAGGCCATAAAAGGTGCTAGCCTAGTAGCCCCCAGACTAGGAAGAGCAAGGCTACCGGTTCTACAGTATGCCGATGACACGGCTATAATGGATCATACGAAGATTGGCCTACAAAGAGCATTAACGGCCCTAAACAGTTTCAACATCGCTAATAGTCTAACAGTCAACCAAGGGAAAACAAAGGTTATTATCTTCGGGTCCTATCATCGGAAACGGCATGCACAGTGGCAGCTGGGAAACGCTCAAATACACTCGGTGGCCTCATACAACTACCTAGGAGTCTGGTTCTCGGAACGGGCCAAAGCAAGTGTACACCTAAATCAGCAGGCCTCGAAAGCCAACAACGTAACACATCTGTTAAGACAACTAAGTCAGAACCTGATCAGTCCATCCGCAAGCTCAATTCTGATAGCCCTAAGAGCAAAACTCCTTCCAGCAATCTCCTATGGTCATCTTGCCTTCCCCGAGAAGCTGGACGCCTTTCTTAACTCTGCCAAAGCTAAGGCCTACAAGTCGGTGCTACATATACCTAGATCGATTCAGAAAGGGGGTGGTGATGGACAGAGTATCTGAATTAAGCAGAACACTCCTACCCAGTCAACAGATCAGGGCTTGATCCATCACCGTTTTTTAGCTCACTGCACCATCCCAGTTTCGAACCTGGCTATATGCAAATTAGTCTGTCCCTGGCCCAGTGCATCATGGGAACAGGGCAGACCAAACTACCAAACCAATTCTTTACTGGAAAGGAAACCCGCTTCCGGGGACCGGTTTCTGGCATTACAGCCGTCTTCGGCCCAGCTTGCTTGAATCCTGATGGTGCAGTGAGCAAGGGACTCACATCTGAGCATACCCTTCCACACTTGTGTTGGCCAAAACGATTCAGAAAGGGGGTGGTGATGGACAGTGTATCTGAATTAAGCAGAACACTCCTACCCAGTCAACAGATCAGGGCTTGATCCATCACCGTTTTTTAGCTCACTGCACCATCCCAGTTTAGAACCTGGCTATATGCAAATTAGTCTGTCCCTGGCCCAGTGCATCATGGGAACAGGGCAGACCAAACTACCAAGCCAATTCTTTACTGGAAAGGAAACCAGCTTCCGGGGACCGGTTTCTGGCATTACAGCCGTCTTCGGCCCGGCTTGCTTGAATCCTGATGGTGCAGTGAGCAAGGGACTCACATCTGAGCATACCCTTCCACACTTGTGGTGGCCAAAACGATTCAGAAAGGGGGTGGTGATGGACAGAGTATCTGAATTAAGCAGAACACTCCTACCCAGTCAACAGATCAGGGCTTGATCCATCACCGTTTTTTAGCTCACTGCACCATCCCAGTTTAGAACCTGGCTATATGCAAATTAGTCTGTCCCTGGCCCAGTGCATCATGGGAACAGGGCAGACCAAACTACCAAGCCAATTCTTTACTGGAAAGGAAACCAGCTTCCGGGGACCGGTTTCTGGCATTACAGCCGTCTTCGGCCCGGCTTGCTTGAGTCCTGATGGTGCAGTGAGCAAGGGACTCACATCTGAGCATACCCTTCCACACTTGTGGTGGCCAAAACGATTCAGAAAGGGGGTGGTGATGGACAGAGTATCTGAATTAAGCAGAACACTCCTACCCAGTCAACAGATCAGGGCTTGATCCATCACCGTTTTTTAGCTCACTGCACCATCCCAGTTTAGAACCTGGCTATATGCAAATTAGTCTGTCCCTGGCCCAGTGCATCATGGGAACAGGGCAGACCAAACTACCAAGCCAATTCTTTACTGGAAAGGAAACCAGCTTCCGGGGACCGGTTTCTGGCATTACAGCCGTCTTCGGCCCGGCTTGCTTGAATCCTGATGGTGCAGTGAGAAAGGGACTCACATCTGAGCATACCCTTCCACACTTGTGGTGGCCAAAACGATTCAGAAAGGGGGTGGTGATGGACAGAGTATCTGAATTAAGCAGAACACTCCTACCCAGTCAACAGATCAGGGCTTGATCCATCACCGTTTTTTAGCTCACTGCACCATCCCAGTTTAGAACCTGGCTATATGCAAATTAGTCTGTCCCTGGCCCAGTGCATCATGGGAACAGGGCAGACCAAACTACCAAGCCAATTCTTTACTGGAAAGGAAACCAGCTTCCGGGGACCGGTTTCTGGCATTACAGCCGTCTTCGGCCCGGCTTGCTTGAGTCCTGATGGTGCAGTGAGCAAGGGACTCACATCTGAGCATACCCTTCCACACTTGTGGTGGCCAAAACGATTCAGAAAGGGGGTGGTGATGGACAGAGTATCTGAATTAAGCAGAACACTCCTACCCAGTCAACAGATCAGGGCTTGATCCATCACCGTTTTTTAGCTCACTGCACCATCCCAGTTTAGAACCTGGCTATATGCAAATTAGTCTGTCCCTGGCCCAGTGCATCATGGGAACAGGGCAGACCAAACTACCAAGCCAATTCTTTACTGGAAAGGAAACCAGCTTCCGGGGACCGGTTTCTGGCATTACAGCCGTCTTCGGCCCGGCTTGCTTGAATCCTGATGGTGCAGTGAGAAAGGGACTCACATCTGAGCATACCCTTCCACACTTGTGGTGGCCAAAACGATTCAGAAAGGGGGTGGTGATGGACAGAGTATCTGAATTAAGCAGAACACTCCTACCCAGTCAACAGATCAGGGCTTGATCCATCACCGTTTTTTAGCTCACTGCACCATCCCAGTTTAGAACCTGGCTATATGCAAATTAGTCTGTCCCTGGCCCAGTGCATCATGGGAACAAGGCAGACCAAACTACCAAGCCAATTCTTTACTGGAAAGGAAACCAGCTTCCGGGGACCGGTTTCTGGCATTACAGCCGTCTTCGGCCCGGCTTGCTTGAATCCTGATGGTGCAGTGAGCAAGGGACTCACATCTGAGCATACCCTTCCACACTTGTGGTGGCCAAAACGATTCAGAAAGGGGGTGGTGATGGACAGAGTATCTGAATTAAGCAGAACACTCCTACCCAGTCAACAGATCAGGGCTTGATCCATCACCGTTTTTTAGCTCACTGCACCATCCCAGTTTAGAACCTGGCTATATGCAAATTAGTCTGTCCCTGGCCCAGTGCATCATGGGAACAGGGCAGACCAAACTACCAAGCCAATTCTTTACTGGAAAGGAAACCAGCTTCCGGGACCGGTTTCTGGCATTACAGCCGTCTTCAGCCCGGCTTGCTTGAATCCTGATGGTGCAGTGAGCAAGGGACTCACATCTGAGCATACCCTTCCACACTTGTGGTGGCCAAAACGATTCAGAAAGGGGGTGGTGATGGACAGAGTATCTGAATTAAGCAGAACACTCCTACCCAGTCAACAGATCAGGGCTTGATCCATCACCGTTTTTTAGCTCACTGCACCATCCCAGTTTAGAACCTGGCTATATGCAAATTAGTCTGTCCCTGGCCCAGTGCATCATGGGAACAGGGCAGACCAAACTACCAAGCCAATTCTTTACTGGAAAGGAAACCAGCTTCCGGGGACCGGTTTCTGGCATTACAGCCGTCTTCGGCCCGGCTTGCTTGAATCCTGAATTCAGAGACTCTGTCCCTCACCACCCCTTGTTGTAAATATTTTTGTCCACCCTAAGCGTGGAAGGGTATACTCAGACATGAGTCCCTTGCTCATTGCACCATCAGGATTCAAGCAAGCCGGGCCGAAGACGGCTGCAATGCCAGAAACCGGTCCCCGGAAGCTTGTTTCCTTCCCAGTGTAAGAATTGGCTTTTGTAGTTTGGTTTGCCCTGTTCCCATCATGCACTGGGACAGGAACAGACTAATTTGCATACAGCCAGGTTCTGAAACTGGGATGGTGCAGTGAGCTAAAAAACGGTGTTGGATCTAGCCCTGATCTCTTGACTGGGTGAGAGTATTCTGCTTAATTCAGAGACTGTGTCCCTCACCACCCCTTGTTGTAAATATTTTTGTCCACCCTAAGCGTGGAAGGGTATACTCAGACATGAGTCCCTTGCTCATTGCACCATCAGGATTCAAGCAAGCCGGGCCGAAGACGGCTGCAATGCCAGAAACCGGTCCCCGGAAGCTTGTTTCCTTCCCAGTGTAAGAATTGGCTTTTGTAGTTTGGTTTGCCCTGTTCCCATCATGCACTGGGACAGGAACAGACTAATTTGCATACAGCCAGGTTCTGAAATTGGGATGGTGCTGTGAGCTAAAAAACGGTGTTGGATCTAGCCCTGATCTCTTGACTGGGTGAGAGTATTCTGCTTAATTCAGAGACTCTGTCCCTCACCACCCCTTGTTGTAAATATTTTTGTCCACCCTAAGCGTGGAAGGGTATACTCAGACATGAGTCCCTTGCTCATTGCACCATCAGGATTCAAGCAAGCCAGGCCGAAGACGGCTGCAATGCCAGAAACCGGTCCCCGGAAGCTTGTTTCCTTCCCAGTGTAAGAATTGGCTTTTGTAGTTTGGTTTGCCCTGTTCCCATCATGCACTGGGAAAGGAACAGACTAATTTGCATACAGCCAGGTTCTGAAACTGGGATTGTGCAGTGAGCTAAAAAACGGTGTTGGATCTAGCCCTGATCTCTTGACTGGGTGAGAGTATTCTGCTTAATTCAGAGACTCTGTCCCTCACCACCCCTTGTTGTAAATATTTTTGTCCACCCTAAGCGTGGAAGGGTATACTCAGACATGAGTCCCTTGCTCATTGCACCATCAGGATTCAAGCAAGCCGGGCCGAAGACGGCTGCAATGCCAGAAACCGGTCCCCGGAAGCTTGTTTCCTTCCCAGTGTAAGAATTGGCTTTTGTAGTTTGGTTTGCCCTGTTCCCATCATGCACTGGGACAGGAACAGACTAATTTGCATACAGCCAGGTTCTGAAACTGGGATGGTGCAGTGAGCTAAAAAACGGTGTTGGATCTAGCCCTGATCTCTTGACTGGGTGAGAGTATTCTGCTTAATTCAGAGACTCTGTCCCTCACCACCCCTTGTTGTAAATATTTTTGTCCACCCTAAGCGTGGAAGGGTATACTCAGACATGAGTCCCTTGCTCATTGCACCATCAGGATTCAAGCAAGCCGGGCCGAAGACGGCTGCAATGCCAGAAACCGGTCCCCGGAAGCTTGTTTCCTTCCCAGTGTAAGAATTGGCTTTTGTAGTTTGGTTTGCCCTGTTCCCATCATGCACTGGGACAGGAACAGACTAATTTGCATACAGCCAGGTTCTGAAACTGGGATGGTGCAGTGAGCTAAAAAACGGTGTTGGATCTAGCCCTGATCTCTTGACTGGGTGAGAGTATTCTGCTTAATTCAGAGACTCTGTCCCTCACCACCCCTTGTTGTAAATATTTTTGTCCACCCTAAGCGTGGAAGGGTATACTCAGACATGAGTCCCTTGCTCATTGCACCATCAGGATTCAAGCAAGCCGGGCCGAAGACGGCTGCAATGCCAGAAACCGGTCCCCGGAAGCTTGTTTCCTTCCCAGTGTAAGAATTGGCTTTTGTAGTTTGGTTTGCCTTGTTCCCATCATGCACTGGGACAGGAACAGACTAATTTGCATACAGCCAGGTTCTGAAACTGGGATGGTGCAGTGAGCTAAAAAACGGTGTTGGATCTAGCCCTGATCTCTTGACTGGGTGAGAGTATTCTGCTTAATTCAGAGACTCTGTCCCTCACCACCCCTTGTTGTAAATATTTTTGTCCACCCTAAGCGTGGAAGGGTATACTCAGACATGAGTCCCTTGCTCATTGCACCATCAGGATTCAAGCAAGCCGGGCCGAAGACGGCTGCAATGCCAGAAACCGGTCCCCGGAAGCTTGTTTCCTTCCCAGTGTAAGAATTGGCTTTTGTAGTTTGGTTTGCCCTGTTCCCATCATGCACTGGGACAGGAACAGACTAATTTGCATACAGCCAGGTTCTGAAACTGGGATGGTGCAGTGAGCTAAAAAACGGTGTTGGATCTAGCCCTGATCTCTTGACTGGGTGAGAGTATTCTGCTTAATTCAGAGACTCTGTCCCTCACCACCCCTTGTTGTAAATATTTTTGTCCACCCTAAGCGTGGAAGGGTATACTCAGACATGAGTCCCTTGCTCATTGCACCATCAGGATTCAAGCAAGCCGTGCCGAAGACGGCTGCAATGCCAGAAACCGGTCCCCGGAAGCTTGTTTCCTTCCCAGTGTAAGAATTGGCTTTTGTAGTTTGGTTTGCCCTGTTCCCATCATGCACTGGGACAGGAACAGACTAATTTGCATACAGCCAGGTTCTGAAACTGGGCTTGTGCAGTGAGCTAAAAAACGGTGTTGGATCTAGCCCTGGTCTCTTGACTGGGTGAGAGTATTCTGCTTAATTCAGAGACTCTGTCCCTCACCACCCCTTGTTGTAAATATTTTTGTCCACCCTAAGCGTGGAAGGGTATACTCAGACATGAGTCCCTTGCTCATTGCACCATCAGGATTCAAGCAAGCCGTGCCGAAGACGGCTGCAATGCCAGAAACCGGTCCCCGGAAGCTTGTTTCCTTCCCAGTGTAAGAATTGGCTTTTGTAGTTTGGTTTGCCCTGTTCCCATCATGCACTGGGACAGGAACAGACTAATTTGCATACAGCCAGGTTCTGAAACTGGGATGGTGCAGTGAGCTAAAAAACGGTGTTGGATCTAGCCCTGATCTCTTGACTGGGTGAGAGTATTCTGCTTAATTCAGAGACTCTGTCCCTCACCACCCCTTGTTGTAAATATTTTTGTCCACCCTAAGCGTGGAAGGGTATACTCAGACATGAGTCCCTTGCTCATTGCACCATCAGGATTCAAGCAAGCCAGGCCGAAGACGGCTGCAATGCCAGAAACCGGTCCCCGGAAGCTTGTTTCCTTCCCAGTGTAAGAATTGGCTTTTGTAGTTTGGTTTGCCCTGTTCCCATCATGCACTGGGACAGGAACAGACTAATTTGCATACAGCCAGGTTCTGAAACTGGGATGGTGCAGTGAGCTAAAAAACGGTGTTGGATCTAGCCCTGATCTCTTGACTGGGTGAGAGTATTCTGCTTAATTCAGAGACTCTGTCCCTCACCACCCCTTGTTGTAAATATTTTTGTCCACCCTAAGCGTGGAAGGGTATACTCAGACATGAGTCCCTTGCTCATTGCACCATCAGGATTCAAGCAAGCCGGGCCGAAGACGGCTGCAATGCCAGAAACCGGTCCCCGGAAGCTTGTTTCCTTCCCAGTGTAAGAATTGGCTTTTGTAGTTTGGTTTGCCCTGTTCCCATCATGCACTGGGACAGGAACAGACTAATTTGCATACAGCCAGGTTCTGAAACTGGGATGGTGCAGTGAGCTAAAAAACGGTGTTGGATCTAGCCCTGATCTCTTGACTGGGTGAGAGTATTCTGCTTAATTCAGAGACTCTGTCCCTCACCACCCCTTGTTGTAAATATTTTTGTCCACCCTAAGCGTGGAAGGGTATACTCAGACATGAGTCCCTTGCTCATTGCACCATCAGGATTCAAGCAAGCCGGGCCGAAGACGGCTGCAATGCCAGAAACCGGTCCCCGGAAGCTTGTTTCCTTCCCAGTGTAAGAATTGGCTTTTGTAGTTTGGTTTGCCCTGTTCCCATCATGCACTGGGACAGGAACAGACTAATTTGCATACAGCCAGGTTCTGAAACTGGGATGGTGCAGTGAGCTAAAAAACGGTGTTGGATCTAGCCCTGATCTCTTGACTGGGTGAGAGTATTCTGCTTAATTCAGAGACTCTGTCCCTCACCACCCCTTGTTGTAAATATTTTTGTCCACCCTAAGCGTGGAAGGGTATACTCAGACATGAGTCCCTTGCTCATTGCACCATCAGGATTCAAGCAAGCCGGGCCGAAGACGGCTGCAATGCCAGAAACCGGTCCCCGGAAGCTTGTTTCCTTCCCAGTGTAAGAATTGGCTTTTGTAGTTTGGTTTGCCCTGTTCCCATCATGCACTGGGACAGGAACAGACTAATTTGCATACAGCCAGGTTCTGAAACTGGGATGGTGCAGTGAGCTAAAAAACGGTGTTGGATCTAGCCCTGATCTCTTGACTGGGTGAGAGTATTCTGCTTAATTCAGAGACTCTGTCCCTCACCACCCCTTGTTGTAAATATTTTTGTCCACCCTAAGCGTGGAAGGGTATACTCAGACATGAGTCCCTTGCTCATTGCACCATCAGGATTCAAGCAAGCCGGGCCAAAGACGGCTGCAATGCCAGAAACCGGTCCCCGGAAGCTTGTTTCCTTCCCAGTGTAAGAATTGGCTTTTGTAGTTTGGTTTGCCCTGTTCCCATCATGCACTGGGACAGGAACAGACTAATTTGCATACAGCCAGGTTCTGAAACTGGGATGGTGCAGTGAGCTAAAAAACGGTGTTGGATCTAGCCCTGATCTCTTGACTGGGTGAGAGTATTCTGCTTAATTCAGAGACTCTGTCCCTCACCACCCCTTGTTGTAAATATTTTTGTCCACCCTAAGCGTGGAAGGGTATACTCAGACATGAGTCCCTTGCTCATTGCACCATCAGGATTCAAGCAAGCCGTGCCGAAGACGGCTGCAATGCCAGAAACCGGTCCCCGGAAGCTTGTTTCCTTCCCAGTGTAAGAATTGGCTTTTGTAGTTTGGTTTGCCCTGTTCCCATCATGCACTGGGACAGGAACAGACTAATTTGCATACAGCCAGGTTCTGAAACTGGGATGGTGCAGTGAGCTAAAAAACGGTGTTGGATCTAGCCCTGGTCTCTTGACTGGGTGAGAGTATTCTGCTTAATTCAGAGACTCTGTCCCTCACCACCCCTTGTTGTAAATATTTTTGTCCACCCTAAGCGTGGAAGGGTATACTCAGACATGAGTCCCTTGCTCATTGCACCATCAGGATTCAAGCAAGCCGGGCCGAAGACGACTGCAATGCCAGAAACCGGTCCCCGGAAGCTTGTTTCCTTCCCAGTGTAAGAATTGGCTTTTGTAGTTTGGTTTGCCCTGTTCCCATCATGCACTGGGACAGGAACAGACTAATTTGCATACAGCCAGGTTCTGAAACTGGGATGGTGCAGTGAGCTAAAAAACGGTGTTGGATCTAGCCCTGATCTCTTGACTGGGTGAGAGTATTCTGCTTAATTCAGAGACTCTGTCCCTCACCACCCCTTGTTGTAAATATTTTTGTCCACCCTAAGCGTGGAAGGGTATACTCAGACATGAGTCCCTTGCTCATTGCACCATCAGGATTCAAGCAAGCCGGGCCGAAGACGGCTGCAATGCCAGAAACCGGTCTCCGGAAGCTTGTTTCCTTCCCAGTGTAAGAATTGGCTTTTGTAGTTTGGTTTGCCCTGTTCCCATCATGCACTGGGACAGGAACAGACTAATTTGCATACAGCCAGGTTCTGAAACTGGGATGGTGCAGTGAGCTAAAAAACGGTGTTGGATCTACCCCTGATCTCTTGACTGGGTGAGAGTATTCTGCTTAATTCAGAGACTCTGTCCCTCACCACCCCTTGTTGTAAATACTTTTGTCCACCCTAAGCGTGGAAGGGTATACTCAGACATGAGTCCCTTGCTCATTGCACCATCAGGATTCAAGCAAGCCGGGCCGAAGACGGCTGCAATGCCAGAAACCGGTCCCCGGAAGCTTGTTTCCTTCCCAGTGTAAGAATTGGCTTTTGTAGTTTGGTTTGCCCTGTTCCCATCATGCACTGGGACAGGAACAGACTAATTTGCATACAGCCAGGTTCTGAAACTGGGATGGTGCAGTGAGCTAAAAAACGGTGTTGGATCTACCCCTGATCTCTTGACTGGGTGAGAGTATTCTGCTTAATTCAGAGACTCTGTCCCTCACCACCCCTTGTTGTAAATACTTTTGTCCACCCTAAGCGTGGAAGGGTATACTCAGACATGAGTCCCTTGCTCATTGCACCATCAGGATTCAAGCAAGCCGGGCCGAAGACGGCTGCAATGCCAGAAACCGGTCCCCGGAAGCTTGTTTCCTTCCCAGTGTAAGAATTGGCTTTTGTAGTTTGGTTTGCCCTGTTCCCATCATGCACTGGGACAGGAACAGACTAATTTGCATACAGCCAGGTTCTGAAACTGGGATGGTGCAGTGAGCTAAAAAACGGTGTTGGATCTAGCCCTGATCTCTTGACTGGGTGAGAGTATTCTGCTTAATTCAGAGACTCTGTCCCTCACCACCCCTTGTTGTAAATATTTTTGTCCACCCTAAGCGTGGAAGGGTATACCCAGACATGAGTCCCTTGCTCATTGCACCATCAGGATTCAAGCAAGCCGGGCCGAAGACGGCTGCAATGCCAGAAACTGGTCCCCGGAAGCTTGTTTCCTTCCCAGTGTAAGAATTGGCTTTTGTAGTTTGGTTTGCCCTGTTCCCATCATGCACTGGGACAGGAACAGACTAATTTGCATACAGCCAGGTTCTGAAACTGGGATGGTGCAGTGAGCTAAAAAACGGTGTTGGATCTAGCCCTGATCTCTTGACTGGGTGAGAGTATTCTGCTTAATTCAGAGACTCTGTCCCTCACCACCCCTTGTTGTAAATATTTTTGCCCACCCTAAGCGTGGAAGGGTATACTCAGACATGAGTCCCTTGCTCATTGCACCATCAGGATTCAAGCAAGCCGGGCCGAAGACGGCTGCAATGCCAGAAACCGGTCCCCAGAAGCTTGTTTCCTTCCCAGTGTAAGAATTGGCTTTTGTAGTTTGGTTTGCCCTGTTCCCATCATGCACTGGGACAGGAACAGACTAATTTGCATACAGCCAGGTTCTGAAACTGGGATGGTGCAGTGAGCTAAAAAACGGTGTTGGATCTAGCCCTGATCTCTTGACTGGGTGAGAGTATTCTGCTTAATTCAGAGACTCTGTCCCTCACCACCCCTTGTTGTAAATACACATACCTAGATCAGCAAGAAGAACCAGGCTGAGACTGGAACTTGGTCTAGCAAGGCCAGAAGTGATCGGCCAGGGGGAGCTGATCAAGCTGTATCTAAGGATATTAAAGGCCCCGGTTAACTCTCTAAAACATCACTTGAGATCTATCTTTGAAGACTCAGCTTCGACATGGCATTCCAGGCTGGGCAACGCAATCAAAGTTTTGATGATAGCGGAAGAAAACCTCTCTCGGCAGGACATTCCATTGACTGCCTGGAAGAGAGCCATCAACAAACAAGTGCACGAAACCTCCTTCGAACTCTATTATAAAACCCTACGCTGCAGCTCTCCATTGGAACCGCTAAACAACTCATACACTGTGGGAAAAGCACAACCTTATCTAAGCGAGGCCGTCACAACACAGGTCCGAAGTAAAATTCTATTTATGAGGCTGACTAAGCTTGTAATAGCAGATTTCAAACCCGCGTGGGCTCACAGAGGGGACTCCAAAACCTGCAAGCTGTGTACCTACACAAGGGAATCCTGGCTGCATCTTCTCTGTTGCTGTCCTCATATCAACAATGAATGCCGGTAATTGTTGCGTCCGATTTGCCTTAATCAGAACATAAAAACATGCACGGAAGCATCGGCCTTGTGCCTGTCAACCACCAATACAATGACTCTAGCAAGATCGGCGAAATTTGTTCATCAAATCAGGCTAGCCCTAAATGCCAATAATGAGAGCATTTTAACACTTGGGAAGTCCACCGCAAAAGACATGGATCAAAGCTGAAGTGATCTCATCAGGTAGTATCAACAACAGTGCCACTTGTACGTCCCCCAAAGAAAGAAATGCCTGTGGTAAAGACCAACTCCAGGCACACAAGGCCGGAAAAGCCCAATTCAATGGGCCTTAGTCAGGGGCGGCCTGATCTTTTTATTGTATTGTTTTAAACTGTTCTTAATCAGTACAGGACCACACATTTTTTTTAAGTATAGAAGTTTACAACTGCTGTTCTATGTAGTTTCTCTTTTACTGTAAAGATTTTAATTAATTGTACAGTTAATAAAAAACTTCAACTATAACCTAAATGAGATTTAAAAAAATAAAAAAAGAGACGGGTATCTGCCCAAAACAGAGCGGTGCACAAGCAGGAGGAAGAGGTTAAGTGGAATTTGCCTTGTTTCCTCGATTCAACAAAGAATGTACTATTAGGCCAAAATTAAAACAACCATAGGGTGTGTGCTCGAACTAAACAGAAAAAAGAAAAGATCCCCACCAAACCCTTGTGCCAGGGTTCAACCAATCCCTCCCCCGAATCACATACTGCAGGGGCCCCAGCTCTCCTGAGCTGCGGCGGCGTGAAGGCATACTCTGGGGTGCCCACCAGTCCTCCGACCAGCTTTTCAGTTCCACGTCCTCCCCTTCCCCCTCATGGCTTGCGTCGTTGCTGGGCCAGTCTCCTTCTTCGCGTCATGACGAGGATCGCATCACTTCTCCTGCTTTTGAGGTCTTTGGTAGTCGTCCTCACTCCAGGTTCTCCTAAGTCTTGCCTCTTCTGGCGTCTTCCGGGTGTCCTTCAAGAGGAGGTTGCTCCGCCCCTGGTTCTATCGGCTCTCCTGGCCATTGGTCCTCCTGTTCCCAGAGGCGGTCCTGTTCGTGCACATAAGCAGAGGTCGGGTTAATTAACCCCTGCTACTCCGATTCTTGTGCAGCCAACGGAGAAAACCTGAGCCGTGAGTCGGGAAGGTGACTCGTGAGTGGAGTAAAGGCGGGTTCATCCTCACAATCTGTTACCCCCAGCATCCTCAGTGATATGTAGTAATACAGTATTCAAAGCTCTGTGTCACAGTTCTTGATGTCAAATGTTCATGAGGGCCTCAGCTCCTTGCCCCTGGTTGATCCACTGGAT
The DNA here is from genome assembly GCF_964261635.1 of Lissotriton helveticus. Classification (NCBI taxonomy): domain Eukaryota; kingdom Metazoa; phylum Chordata; class Amphibia; order Caudata; family Salamandridae; genus Lissotriton; species Lissotriton helveticus. The sequence continues at coordinate 1,079,000,461 of NC_136063.1, read as the reverse complement.
ATGCTGCACTACCGCTCCCAGGGCCAGCTGCAACTATACAAATCTATGGGCCAGGGGGTAATGTCTGGGCTTCCGGTCTTTTATGCACCTACGAGGGGGGCCTAGGGAGCACCCCCTCCTGACCGTACGCCTCACTGGGACCTAGCCCAGCTGCTTCCATGACCAGGAGAGCCTGCCCCCCCCCTTAATGGGTGCCTCACAGCATCGGATTGGTAACACTGGCACTCGGGCAATGCCCAGGGGGCCAGTGTCCGAGTTCCAGCTGTGGTCTGCTTTTTTGAGCAGTGTCGGAGGTCGATTTGGGCGTATCTCTGTTGTTCGGATACAGCCAGCGGCCCAATGGGTGTCTGAGTGGCCATTCAGGAGACAGATGGGTGCTCATTTCCTCCCATTTAGCAACAGGCAGAGGTGTTACTCCCTTTCTCTCGCTGGGCCGGCCCATTAATGTATGCATACTGAGCAGGGCCTGAGCAGAAGTGTCCCCACTTGTTTTCAGGTGTTTCACCAGTGTAAACTAATCTGTGCATTTTTTTTACCCCCCCCCCTTTTTTTAAAGTCAATTTCGCCGAAGCAGTGCTTTGATTGAGGAAAGGCAATACGCAAATGTGGGCCACTTTTTTTTTTAGCGTGCCCGGGCCGATTTTTCATCCCAATCCAACCCTGGTTCCTCACCTCTCTCCTGTGCCGCGTTCGCAGGATTCGTTTACCATATGCTGCCGCCCGGGACTGCCACCACGCCCCCTTGCCTTCTTCGAGTCGGCACCACAGGTCACAGTGCCACGCGTAGATCAGGCCGCTGGCCCCGCCCGCACTCCAATGTATTTCAGTCCATCTTCACCCCTGGCGGAGCTCCACACCGCAGTGACGACAGTCGAAGCTGGTCTCCTCGTTAGCCCAGGACCCTGGAGGTGTCCCAAGCCGCCGCACACTGCTTCTCCAGGAGGCGCGCACAGCGTTCGTCAGGCAACGGATGACAGGGCACGCCGAGCAACAGCGCCACGGCCGTATGAAGTCCTGCTTTCATTGTTAAGCCTTGAAGGTAGCCCCTTGTCTCCGCTGAGGGTGGTACGCAGATGTAGATTGTTGTACTTGAGAAGAGAATTGCTTTCAGGAGGATAATGGAAGGGTTTTAATGCAGGCCTGCGGAGCTCGCTCAGAGGAGCACGTCTGCCCTGATGGTCTGCTCGGCTCCACCCCGAGTACTTTGATTTAAACAGTGCATGCCTTTGATCAGAATGTTTATTTATATCAATGGTGGTTTGCCTTGTATTATGATTACTACTGTCAGACTAATTTTATTTGATGTTACTTGTGGTTTTGGTGATGCATAGCTGCTAAGGTTTCAGATTGCTATGTGTGACATTTTCATAATTTCACTGCAATTATGAGTGACATTTTAACGACTATGAGTGACTCTTTCTCTTTCTCGCAAGCAAAATCCAGCAATGAAGAGGAGGGAAACCTATAATTATCAGAAACTACACCCATTTGAGAACAAGAAACTCTAACATGATCTTAAAAATCTTGGAAGCAAGTGCTCAGGGCTAGGAAAAACATGAATGCATATACTTTAAAAAACATGACTGTGGATTCCCTTTCAGAGTTTTGAAACATATTTTAATGATTTAATGTAGCAGATATTCTTGTAAGTAGTGTTTTGGGCTAGGCAAAAAATGAATACATATACTTAAGACTGCTGCCCTTTCAGAAGCTCAGCTCCACCAGGGCCTGAAAACGCATGGATTCGTGGATAGTCAGCAAAACAGACGAGGCTCCGGCATGGGTAAGGAGAGCCAATACACACATAAAGGAATGAGACTGCATTATGCTCCACAGAAAGAGTTTGATGAGCAACACCGTTAGCACAAGCACCACTTTAAATATTGGGTGTTCCCGCTGAGCCCAAAAGAAATGAAGTTATTCCTTTCCTACTTTATACATACCTGAGTGGAATAAGGGCTCCCGTGACTAGACTTCCGTTTTGAACACAAGTGAGCACAACCCAAGTCAAAAAGGAAGATCATCCTGGAGTGATTCTGAAGTCATTCGATGTCTTCAGCCAGGCTATTCCTGCAATTATCTGTGGAAGTCATCCGAAGCCATCCTGAAGTATGCCCACAGGGCGGAATATTTAAATTGGATGACTCTCTAGAGTCATCAGAGAAACGACTCCAGTATTAGCTCCCGATTACTTCCATTGAAAAGATGTGATGACCTTGTACGACTGCAGGATGAGCACACGATTATTTCAGGATTAGGGTGGATTACTCCAGGATGGGTTCCTGATTACTTCATTGGGAAAACATGTGATGATCTTGTACTACTCCAGAATGATCCCATGATGATTTCAGGATTAGACTGGATTACTCCAGGATGATCCAAGGAGTATTTCAGGATGGGCCTGTATTATTACCTAATTATCTTGTGATTACTTCAGAATGAGACAGCATTACTCAAGGATGATCTGATTAATTCATGATGGGGATGTATTACCCTAGGGCAGAGGTCTTCAATCTGTGGGGCGCGACCCCAGGAGGGTCGTGGAGTCCTGAGAAGGGGGTTGCAGATTCTGTCAGAGCGTGCAGTTCCTGGCATCGGGCTGATTGAGGGTGCTCACGGCCTAATTCACACCGAGGGGTGAAAAACATCAAAGCCTCATTAACAAGTAAAAGGTCTTTTAAAGACATGTGAAGTACTCGGGTGTGGCTGTGTGTGTGTGTCCCTGAAGCCGGGCTCACATACACGAGCTGGGGGGGGTAGGGGCTGAGGGCGGAGGCTGTAGTGTAGCCCTTTGAGTTCAATGCACGTTGCGCGCCTGGAGCTGTGGGTCCCGGGACACGTCCCATAAATCATTGGTTCAAGTCCCAGGAGCCCTCATACCTAGCGCCTGTGCGAGAAATGTGCCTGAGAGTCTGTTCTTCATGGTGAAATGTTGTTACAGCCTATCTGCCCCCTCCCCCCCGCCCCCAGCAGGGAGGCACAGAGATGCCCTCCCATGAGAGAGGAAGAAGACGCAGTGAAATACTGACCCCCCCCCATGAGAGAGGCACAGAAAAGGTGTGTGGATGAATGGTGGGTAAATGGATGGATGAAAGGGGGAACTGATGATGGATGGATGGATGGATGTAAGTGTAGGAGAGTAGGGTCTGCTTTCCTATGGTCACCCCACTTTTTGCTTTTTGCTTTACTGGTTTTCGACTTAATGTGGCTGTGGGCCCGCTAATCAGACCCACAGCCCTGCTGTTCTCTTTCTAAATTCACAACCATGTACTTTAGGTACATTACCAATTGGGATTGGACCACCTTATGAGCCCCTGTACAGTGTACTATAGGTACCCAGGGCATAGGTGCCTCCAAGGCCTACCAGGGGCTGCAGCATATCTTTTGCCACCCATTGGCTGGCCATCCAAACTGTCACAACTGGCTGATCACTCAGCTGGGGCAATGTCGTGTAATCACCCCTTGCTTAGATATAGTATACCTATGTCTAAACCTATATCTGGACACATATACACCTATGAGTCACTCCTATGGCAGGCCTTAACAATCCTGGAGGCAGAGTGCTTGGTTTTATGTGAGATGGTGCTCTAACATGAGCTGAGGCTGTCTGCAGCTTTCAGAACCATGTCCTTATAGCTGTTCCAGGGTATTGCCATACCATATACTCTTAAGTGCATAATAATCCTCGCGGTTAGATGCTATCTTTGGTTTGGCTTTATCGAAACATCTTGTGTAAGGTGTCATACGCTTTGGAATACTACCCCCTCGCCAATTCTGGCGACGGGGGTAGCATTCCACCCTTCTAGAGGGAGAAGACATGTTGCTAACAGTAAACGCGGTTAAAACTAACCAGAGCCTCAGCATCACAAAATGGATGCTGCTGCCACAGACACAAGTCCGGCCTCCTGCTGCTGACCGAAACTCCGGCAGGGGAGGCCTGGACAAAAGGTTTCCTGTCACAGGGAGGTGTTACACCACCCCAGACAGGAGATAGTAGATTGAGGCAGGGAGGGCCAGTGAAACTAGACACTGCCTGGGGCACACAAGGTGTCCCATGCATAGCCCAGTTCAAACCAGTGCTGGGGCGCGCCAGCCCCAGCTCTGGTGCGAAACTGGACAAAGGGAAAGGGGTGTAACCACCCCCTTCCTGGCTCCCACCCATAGAAGGGACCTAGCAGGTAATCCAGCCCCTTGATTTGGAATAAAGGTAGGAGCTGTGTCCATAGACTTTAGATAATCCTGACTGAAACTTTGAAACAAAACTCTGGACCCTTCGACATCCTACTCGACGTAGAAGACTGAAGAATCTCCTTTGTGGTCAAGGAGTGACCACCCTGTGCAAACAGGCACCATCAAGTGCTCCAAGGTTTGCTTTGCCGCTGCTCCCTCCAGAGCTCGAGCAACAGAGATCGACAAGACCCAGACTCCCGGACTTCCAACAGCCCGATCCACAGCCACAGCAAAGCTGAGACCCGTGGAGGAGATGTGAGACGTGGGACTGGCCATCTTGAAAAGCCTGCAAAGTGCTTCCTGTGCAGCTCCCGAGGCACCTTTGAAGCTGTGCATTGGGGATTGAGAAGCCCCAGCCTCAAGCAGCTCTTGCACCGAAGATCACCTCGCCACACTCACCAAGTGCTGCGTGGGGCCCTTTTTTATTGTACTGCTTGACGCGTCTGTCCAGTCACTTGCCTGTTGGCTAGTGGCCTCTGTGATGACGATCCTACAAATTTACACTGCTGGTCTGGTTGCTCCAGACTGGCCCTCTCTCCCTTGAAAAGGAGCGGCCCCTCAGACCTTGCTGGTCCGAGTAAGAAGCAATCTTCGAATCCTGCGTGGGTTGCATTTGCCAAGGCCTGTTGACTCCGCCGACAGCGAGAGCTTTTGTGGGACAGCCCGTGTCCACCTTCTGGTCATCGTCGATACCTCCTGGTCCACGTGGCAGCGGAGACAAGCTTCTCGACAACCACCTGATTGCGCCCGACATCGCCTGGTTCCTTCCTGGTTCCATCCTGGTCACTGGCTAGTGACCCAGACTCTGTCCCCTCTGCTTTCAGGTACTCTACATCTTCGATCCACCCTTGGATCTAACCGGACTCTTCTCTCCTGGCCGCCTGCAGCATCTTCATCTCCAGGCTCCATAGAACTCCACAACGAAACCCGACACACTTTGACACCTATGCACCCGCTTCCTGTGGGTGAGGTAACAAGAGTACTCCAGTGCTCCTGTAGTGGTTTACACCTCTAGTGTCCTAGTTTAAAGGGGTTAAGTTCTAGTCCAGTCGGAAGACTTCCAAATCTGCAACTTTCTAACTTTTACGCACCAATGACTTCTATGGTGCAAGCGTGTGCCTATAGACACTGCACCCGCATCCTGTGGGCCTCCCACGTCCTAACTGCTGTTAGTCAAGTGTAACCCCAGCGATTCTCAAGGCCCTAGGCCTTACCATTGTTCGTGACGCGGTTCTTATACCACTATTTTAGTATGTGGTTTTAGGGGCCACCGGGCCTATCCATAACAGTGCAACTTTTGTATGTTAAACTGTGCTTTTGTTTAAACGCTTGTGCCTCTGTCCTCGAGTACAGAGGATTATTCTAGTAATAAATACATATATTTTTATAATATATAACTTGTGTGGTGTCCTTTCATTTAATTTAAAGGGGGTCTCGGCATCAAAAAGTTTGAAGACCTCTGCCCTAGGGTATGTTCTGGCTGTGATACTGCATGGTAGTTTCAATATGCAGATGCATTACTCTAGGATGACCTTGAGTAGTAATACTTGTTTGACATACACAGGATGTTAAGAAACACACAGCTTTATTAGTTCTTTAGCAGAGCAAATTATTGCTACAAAAACAAGCATTGGCAAAGCCAATAGGTCTTGCCTTTTTGACCTTGTGGCTAGCCGATGGTCTGCAGTATTGGTTAAAACAAACAAGCATTGGCGAAGCCAAAAGGTCTGGCCTTTGCAAGAGCTATTGGCTTCGCCAATATGTTTAAGCCATATTGTACACGAGCGTGACTGTTCAGCATGGCAAAAAGGTAGTGGGGTAAAGGAGAGTTGCTTGTCGAAAAGTGCAATGTGATGAAGTGGCGTAGATTATAGCGGCATGGAGTGGTGTAGAACAGAGTGGCGTTGAGTGTTGTGTAGAGTAGATTGCTGTAGAGTGGAGTGGCATAGCGTGGTGTAGTGTAGGAGGGCGGAATGGCAGAGTAGAGAAAAGTGTTGTAGAATGGAGTGTCAGAGTGGAGTGCCGTGGAGTAGAGTAGAATAGAGTGGAGTAAAGTGGCATGGAGGGGGTTAAGTAGAGCGTTGTTGAGTGGTATTGAAGGTTGGCATAGCATGAAGTCGTTTTTGTAGAGTGGAGTGGCATAGAGTCAAGTAGAGTTTAATGGAGTAGAGCATCACAGAATTGAGTATCGTAGCTTAGAGTGTCATAAATTGAGTAGCCTAGATTGAAGATGTGTAAAACACAGTGGTGCAGAGTAGACTGGCTTAGAGTGCACTGGTTGAGGAAAAGTGGTATAGCGTGCATTGGCGCAAAGTAGTGATGTAGAGTGCACAGTAGATTGCAGTGGTGTACAGTAGATTGTTGAGTGGCATAAAGTTGTAGAGCAAACTTGGACTACCATCCTTCTGAGACTGGTAAATGGAGAAATATGAAAGAGTGTAATAGTAGCAACTGTAAGATATAGCACTTAGAAGAAGGAAGTACGGTATAAAAAAGGATTTATACTTTGGTGATAGTAGACCTTTATTGTAAGAAAAATCATTATATGGTACCCTAACTTCACTGCAGAATCATTAGCAATGAGAATGGCGCCCTTGACACTCATAGGACTCCTTGCCACCAAATATGATTTCAATACAAAGCAAGGAGTCTATCTGAATCATAACTTTATTTTAAGTCTGGTATTTTATATACACACACACACACACACATGCATATATATATATATATATATATCTATATATATATTACCTACTGGCGGTCGCCAGTAGGTATATATAGTTAGGATTTTTTCCCTATGGGATTTTTGAAAATTCTATGTCTAATAACTTTGGCGTTTGTGGACGGAATTGGCTGAAATTTTCAGGAAAATGGCACATTTTGTTTCTGAGCAGCCCTTGAAAATTTGGGGGGGGTTTGTCAAGGGGGGGCCGAGAAAAAAGGGGGGTCCCAAAACGTGTTTTTAACATTGAGTTTTCCATAGGGCGGTTGGCCTCACTTTTAGCCCGAACGGCTGAATGGATTTGCACGAAACTTGGCAAAATTGTAGGGACTGGTAGCCCGATGTGCCTTTTGTAGGTCTCAATATATGTGCTTCAGTGGATTTTGAGAATTTAACGTTCAAAAAAAGATATATATCTGTAACAGCGGACCGGGCAGCGCTCCAGTTCGCGTACTTTTCGCGCAACGGAGCTTTGTGAAGCGAAGCTGATTGGTTCTCCGGCGTCTGTAAACATTCCAAACAGTCCGTAGCGGCCGCCATCTTGTCTCTCGGTAGGATCGAGAGACAAGAGGAGGCCAAAGCGAAGGGGCAAATGACCATAAGGGGGCATAGTAGATCCTCGCTGACCCCCTAGGTTTGATGTGGAGGTTTTAAAAGGGCCCCGTGGGGCAAAAAAAAAAAATAATAATAATAATCGAACGGCTGAATGGATTTGCACGAAACTTGGCAAAATATTAGGCACTGGTAGCCCGATGTGCCTTTGCTAGGTCTCAATATATGTGCGCCAGTGGATTTTGAGAAATTAACGTTCAAAAAAAGATATATATCTGTAACAGCGCTCCGCTTCGCGTACTTTTCGCGTTACGGAGCTTTGCGAAGCTGATTGGTTCTCCGGCGTCTGTCAACATTCCAAACAGTCCGTAGCGGCCGCCATCTTGTCTCTCGGTAGGATTGAGAGACAAGAGGAGGCCAAAGCGAAGGGGGAAATGACCATAAGGGGGCATAGTAGATCCTTCCTGACCTCTTAGGTTTGATGTACCATTTTGCCAAGTTTGGTGTAATTCCGTTCAGCCATTCAGGCTGTAGACGTATGTAAATGTCCTATGGAAAATTGCATGGGGAAAACACATTTGAAAGTGTTGAAATTTAGAACCAATTAAAATGTTACTTTGGTTTTGTATTTGTGTGTGATGAAAGTTAATTGGTTATGTATATATGTCAAATGAGAGGAAACCACAGCCATTTTGTGATACTACTGTCTGAGGTACATTTGTGAGGAATTTTTGGTGGTGAATTTCTGGTGTTTGATTTACACAGTACTAACACTTCTCCTACTTTTAAAAAGGTGAGTTGTTAATTTGTAAGGGGAACTATGTTGTACACTTGAAGATAATTTGAAAAATGTTTTCTGTTATTTATTTGCAGTCCTTCTGTTATACTAAATACTTGATAAAGTTAGTTTTATATTATGTATTACTAAAAACGATAAATGAAAGTGATTATTTTTTTCTGCAATTTACAGCAAGCAATTTCAAAATAAAATGGCTCACAATGAAGAGACCGTGGCAATTTCTTTTGAATTGTCCACTACATTGATTGAAATTGAGATCACCAATAATGAAATATTGTCACAAGGAGGAGATGACTTGTATGATTCCATTAGATTGATTGAAATGGACAGCACCAATAATGAAATATTGTCACAAGGAGATGACTTGAATGATTCCACTACATTGATTGAAATTGAGAGCACCAATAATGAAATATTGTCACAAGGAGGAGATGACTTGTATGATTCCATTAGATTGATTGAAATGGACAGCACCAATAATGAAATATTGTCACAAGGAGGAGATGACTTGAATGATTCCACTACATTGATTGAAATTGAGAGCACCAATAATGAAATATTGTCACGAGGAGATGACTTGAATGATTCCACTACATTGATTGAAATTGACAGCACCAATAATGAAATATTGTCACAAGGAGGAGATGACTTGAATGATTTTTTTGATCAATCTGTTGATGGCGAATTTATCGAATGTTTGGAGACCATAGAGTTACAAGAATCATCATTGCAGACTTTTCATGAGGAAATTGCTGATGAGGACATGTTACTAGTTCTTTCAAATTTAGAAAATTCTGAAGAATAAATTTATATTTAGAAATCAAAAATTGTTTGAGACATTATTCATTTTTATTTTTAATTTATGAGGTTGTAGCGAAGTGATTGTAGTATAAAATGAGACTTATAGTATAGAGTGCAACATTTTTATGTTACATGGTAAGTTTACTCATATTTACTTCCCTTCTGCCACTATATTATCTCCAATGTGTATTTGACATCTCTTCTTCATCTCCGGCCTCCTTTCTCTCACTGTGTGTCTCCGATGCATCTTATCGCTGCTATTTTGTGTAATTACAGAAGAGAGTAAAATAAAATAGTTCGGAACGTGAAAAGGGGGCAAAGTAGAGTACCCCTCACCCCCTAGGCCTTTTTAGGCAGTCCCAAAAGGATCAGTTTCTGCTTTCCTGAGAGATTATGGTATGAGTTCCATATACCACAATAATTTGCATTACAACATGCAAGATATCTATCTCCTATTACCAACTTTTGGAGATATTCGCGCTAAGCGCGATTATCTCCAAAAGCTAACACCTGCCCTGAGCAGTTCTTAGCCATGTTATCCAATGGGAGGTGGATAACATGGCTAAGAGCATTAGCTCGGTAATGCATGAATATCGCTGACTTTTTAGCGATATTCATGCATTGCGGCCGTTTATTATCGCATTTGCGATAAACCTTGATAATAGCAAGGTTTATCTTCGATAATTTCTGACGATGCTTAGCGGTAAAAAATTCGTTGGTAAGCATCGTTAGCGATAAATATCGCTTAACTTTGGTAATATGCACCAACGTCTGTTAACGTTCGATTCGAAGGAAATGAGGAAGTGTTGAAAAACATTGTCTGCGCCATCTTGCCTTTTTTGAAATGCCACACTTTTGTCGTGCACGGCAGCCATTTTAGATGCCTTGACCAGACCCACTCTCTGCACGATGTCGATTCGTAGCATGGCTCCCCACCCTCGCAAGCATCTTCCCCAGGCACTGGTCCCCCCCGCTCTCGGTCTTATGCATCGGCAATAAACCTCCCCCCATCTGCGCTGCTCTTCCCTGAAAATCACACTCTGTGCCCGCCCGACACCTCCCTTTCGCCCTATTCACTACCTCTTCCTCTGTGTCCGATTGTCCAGGCTATCACCTAGCCCTGCAGATGTGGTTTATGGCCCCAGCTGTAAAGAATCACCCCTCTTCAAAGGAGTTATAGTAGATCAAGGCCCACACCCGATGAGATCCGTCACACCACACGTGTTCCTACTATCTGAAAACCATCCTGTATTGTGATTGGGGATTGGGACCGAGCCTGAAGCGGAAGATTCCAGGAATGACTCTTTGTACATCAAAGTTTTTACAATTATGTGTCACATTAAAAATATATAGCACTCCAACAAAGTAGTAGGAATATAAAACTTTAATAACATATAAATATATACAACAAAACAAAAACAGTAAAAACATTTAAACAACGAAGAGACCGTGGCAATTTCTTTTGAATTCCTGATGAGGACATGTTACTAGTTCTTTCAAATTATGAAAATTCAGAAGATGTTGCCTGGGGGTGGGTCGTCAGTAGCAGTCTGTTGTGCGAATAGTTCCAAGGCAGCAGAACGCGCTGAAATCTAGATGGCACGAAAGTGATGTCTAGTAAGTTGCCGCCCAGCAAATAACGGCGTGGGGCGCCGCGGGGGTGAGTGAGTCCAGTAGGCACCACAGCTATTCTTACCGGCATTGCAGAATTACTGCTGGGGACAATGCCTGTGCTGTAGCAGGGTCACAGCAGAAACAAAAAGGATTCTGTTGAAGATGTTGTTGGTTTTCAATTTGAAAACAGTTCTGGTGTCAACTGCTATGCTAATGTAGTGGTTAATGTTTTGTTTTCTCTAGAAAATGTAAAAGAGGGGGAGGCAGTCCAAAGTTCCGTTAAAAGGGCAAAGGAAAGGATCGGTGGTTTGAACTATCAGTCAAAAAGGGGAGGGGGTGCAACAATTTTTCCTACCGGGTCACACTGTGCTTTCACCGGAACTGAGGTCTGCAGGATTCTAGTAATTCAAAGTGAGGCTGGTGCCAGCATGGGAGCGCCGACGTCCCGCGGATACAGTTTCGTCACTCCACGGGCGATCATGGCAGTCATTCCCCATCGGGGGTCGGAGACTCCCGCGGCTCCTCTAGAATCTTCAAGGTCGTGGAGGACTACGGTGGTGGAGTCAACCAGTGACCGGGCCATTTCTTTATGCTGGGCCCACTCTTGCCAGGTCGACCGCCATTTTGAGAGTTCGGTAGCTACTGGCGATCGCGGGGTCAAATGAGCGGACAGGCTCCACCCTGCCGGGCGAGACGTTGCAGCATGGCCACAGTGGAAGAACCCTTTTCCGGGCGCCTGGAGCGCTGAGGGTGCAGCTGGGAAGCCTCCACCTGGGGAGGCGGGAGAGGCCTCTTCGCACCGTCTCTCCCTCCCAGTGCACCCCACGGCGTCTCGCTTGAGATTTGTTATGGCCGGACCAGGCGATGAGGACGAGGGGGGGGGGGTCGGAGGCATGTGCAAGACATCCCCCCCCAGTGTTGTCGCAGCCATTATTCAAGAAAGAAGAAGTGTCCCGTCCGTCTTCGGGCCGGGCTTCCGGTAGATGTCGGCCGGACGCCTCTGGCTCTGGCCCCATGAACGGGTTTCTTGGTTTATCGGCTGCAGCCGGATCCCGTCGGCCTCGGCCCCCCGACCGTTGGTGGCCGGACCGGAAGAGCATGTGGCGGGACTACCTGAAACTGTCAAGGGCCACCGCGGCCGGACTGGGAGAGAGAGGGGAGGGTTGAGGAGATATTCCCCCCCCTGCAACTCTTCAGCGTTGTAAAGGCAATCCCCTGGCCGGGTCCCGCTGGCCTCGGCCTCTCCTCCGGCTACACCCTACGTTAGGATCTCCTGGCCGAGGCGAGGCAGCAGGACCCGCCTTATATGGGCTGCTCCCGGCTGGGCGTAGCCGCAACCCTGCCCCACCTTGGAAGTTTCCAGAGTATGGGCGGATGTTCTACTGACTTGCATTTTCCCTAGTCTATCGATTTTTTTGGCGTGGCAGGCGGTGGGACAGCGAGGGGTGATTTGGTTTCTCTTACTGTTTTTCTGGTCTCTCACCACTGGCATATTTTAACGTTTTCTTGTTTCTAGGACATTAATAGGTTTTATCATTACGTTATGTTATCGTTTCTTTGTTCGTTGTTTAATAAAAGTTCATGTTCATCAGTGGCCTACTGATTTTCGTTTTCCTATTCTTTTCTTTCCAGGTTGTTTCATGCTAAAGTTTCTGTTAACAGGATACAGTGATCACTTCGTTATTATTGCATATGTCCTTTTCACTAGGGGTGCTCTCTGGTCGGGCCAGATGACGTATCTCTAGTAAATGGTCCGGGTGAAACAGGTGCATCAATCAGTGGGGAGTAGATAGGCATGACAGATTACAACGGGGGAGAAAGGTCCGCATTACGTACCCTTTCACTATTTGCAAAGATTTTCCTACGTATATTTGCAAACAGGGAATACCTCCAAAAAGAACCAATTCCCAAACAGTCAATGTTTGGGGAAACAATCAATCAATGAGGAACGAAATAGGCACGACGTGTTAAAGGTTTGCGTTACCTACCCTTCACTATCTGCAAAGGGAGAGAGAATATTCCTATTCTTCCTCGTTTGCAGGCAGAGAAGATTCTTAAGAGAATCAACTTCGAACAATTCAATGCTCGATTCAAACAATCAACAAGGGGTACTGTGAACACAAATGAACGCCGCTTATGTACATACACATTGGTATTATCAACAGGTTGTTCCTAATGTTTCTATTTTAGGGAGGTCAAAAAGAGATCCCATTAGTGGCCTACTGATTTTGCTCGATTCCTTTTGTTTTTTTACACGATTTTTCGCTATCTGCAAAGACTAAACAGAGTATTGCGACTCTGTGCTTGTTTGTAAATAGAGTATGAACCAAAGAGAACAATCAATCAAATGGAGAGAGAAGCAGGCACGACGGATTACAATGGGGGCAACGGGGGCAAAGGCCTGCGTTAACTACCCTTCACTATCTGCAAAGAGAGAGTACTCCTAATAGAAATGAGGGGTGGGGGGCAGCATTCAAAGCAGATCAGTGTGCATAAACACGAAAATGTTTTTACTTACCACGTACTTGACATTCGACAGCTTATGATATTTGCTATTAAAAACCATTGAAATTCACTGAAAAAACCATAGGTTATAGACCATATATAGTTAGGAATTAGCATTTAAAAAACCTTATTTTACTCACACAAAACCATTAAAATTCCATATATAGTTAGTTGCACTAACTATATATCGCGCACCCGCAATCCACTGCTGATCATGTCACATATTACATCATTCATGGCATGGTCAGTGACATCACTGATGACATCACTGATGACATCTCAAATGACATCACTGATGACATCACTGATGACATCTCATTTGACATCATTCTTGTGCTAATACGATAAACCTCTTCAGACTCTAATATAACCTTAGATACACTCAGTGTATACAGACACTCACACACTGCCACTCATCCATGGAGTTACTCACACACCCAGTCAGTCATGCAAAGAAACAATCTCACCTCCATTTCTTCAACTATACAGTTAAACACACCTTACTTATTGAAACATATACTAACACATATTTACTCTCTTATACAATCCCTGATACAAGTTCACAATGATCGATACAACCACTCACTCATTCAGTGGCTCTCATGCACAGTTATTTATATATGCCAACTCTCACATGTACTGTGTTTAACATATGTACTTACTATGACATGTAGCATTGAGATATCCATTCACTCATCAATACACTCATGCACACAGTCAACTGCCACCCCAGTTCAGACATGGCCATATGCAAATCAGTCTTGACCTTGTGCCTCATGGGAACAGTCCAGACCGAACTGCCAAGCCATGTCTTCCCTGGACCGGAATCAAGCATCCTAGGACCGGTTTCTGGCTATCAGCTGTCTTCAGCCAGGATAGCTTGACTCCAGTTCCCATGAGGCACAGGGTCAAGACTGATTTGCATATGGCCATGTCTGAACTGGGGTGGCTTGGTGAGCAAAATAACGATGGATTAAACCCAGATCTGTGACTGGGGGTGAATGTTTTGCCATTGTGCAACATTCCGTCCATCAACTTGTGTGTTTTACTTCATAAACAACCGTTGGCAAATCCAATAGGTCTCGCCAATGAGAGATATTGCTTTGGCAATTATTTTTAGCCTGTTGTACAGCAGCATGGCTTAAAATATTTTTTTTGTTCAAAAGGATCTGTGGCGTGGCCAGCACTAATGTGCTTTTTATTGAATTAAAAAAATAATGGGTGGAGTTTATAAGTTACTAGGCAATGATAGAGCGCGCAGGTCACCCGACTATAATTTTACCATATACATATCGGGCCCATAGTAATTCCAATTCACCATATTCATTAATCGGGTAACCTTACACTCTACTACCAGTAACCCTTGTTCCTTCCTATTTTATTTCCAGTGTACCCGACTTACCCATCCACTGTTACGGGTACCTAGGATCACAATGGATCAGGGAGCTAGCTGTAAAAGAAAGGCAGACACCAAAAATACTTGTCTATATTTGCACTCAGATAATAACCAGAGACACAAGAAGTTTTAAAACCTTTATCTAGATTTCATCAGTTTCATTAAACATTAGGTTTACAGTCAATAAACTGTCAATAACTAAGATTATAAAGAGCACATATCCATAAAGGAAACAGATCAGGCCAACCATTTAAAATGCCAAAGGAAGGTAAGAACAGGGAACATGCTAATCAGAAATGTCAGAATTTAGACTTTAAAATTGGAGTAACTAAAGGATGGGGAAAAATAAGGAACATACTAGAATGTCACAGTTGAAAAATACCCCTGAGATATGGGTATGGAATAGAACTTTTAGTTTGTGTTACGAGAAACTCTGAGATACCATATAACTATGGGGAAGGTAAAAGTGGAAAACGCTATAATTCCAGAACCATCATTTCAGTCAGCTTAAAGGAAGGTAAAGATAAGAAACATCTATATTTCATGAACGGTATAGAGGATTTTACTTAAAGGAAGGGGAAAATAGGAACATGCTAGAATAACAATGATAATGTATGACCTTTTCATTTAGTAGTGCGAAAAACATGGAAATTCAAATATGCAAGAGTATGACTTTATTAAAGCAAAGAAAGGAACAATAGAAGATGCAGAATAGATTTCTCAGCACTATATTTACCTATTATGGTGTGAAGACCAACCCTGGCCACGGGTCAGTTAAGGATGGGAGGAACCCCAAGGAAGGATAGTCGCCAGTAGGCCAGCAGGTGCAGAATGGACACCCCAGGACAGGACAGGAAAACCAGATTAGGATCAGGACTGGACCACCAAGGTAAAACCAGCACCCGCAGTTCGGAAGCAACGCCTGCGCTCCACCCTCTCTGCAGCTATCAGTCAGAACCCAGATTGGGTTATCGAATTCCCCAGCAAAGTGCTCCGCCAGCACTTAAGGTATCCCAACAAAACACCCCTTGGGTATCTGGAAATTACGGACAGAGTGCTCCGCAGCTCTCTGTATCAGTCACCTATTGAGTGCGTTGGGTCAGTGACAGGTCAGCTATTCGGACAAGTCGGACAATTTTCTCTAGCTAAACCTAGGCTAGTTATACGGTTTTCGGGTCAGTGTACCACCCCCCAAATGTTGCAAGTGTAAGAATCCCCAATTTCGAGGACAAACTTCTACAAGACCAAATTTGCATCTTTTGAGACCGCCTATTGAATTTGGGGTTCCCATGACATAAATTTCAACATTACAATAGCGCATCTATGAATTATGATACATTTAGAACAGTTCAGCTTCTTCTGCTAGGCGAAGGTGCATCTTCCCAGGCACATCTTGGCTGGGACCTCGGGTTGGCACGTGTTCAATGCCGAAGAGCTCATCCACTGGCAGAAGACTGTCAAGCGCAGAAAGGCTTTTCAATATGGAGTATTCCCATCCCTCATGCTCACGGATTTTCAATACATGTAAAGTAAGCAAAAACAATTTAGAACATAGAAAATAAATGATTACACTGTATACCAGAAAATCCCTATATGACTCCCCTTACTTTATATTAACTATAGCCTTAATATTAGTGCAATACGAACAGAAATCAGAAAGCGGCAGGACAAGCTTCGGCATGTGAGAACACAAAGCGGCCATCTTAAGTCAAGTGCGCAAGCGCGAAAAGTTCCCACCAGAACTGCGAGTACGTCACGTCATGTGAGTGTGACCAACGCATTCGCAGAAGAAAACCCCGCTAAGCAGTGGCCATATTAGTGACAAGCGGTTTAGGATAAGTAAACACATAAGCAAGCGTCACTGGGACACCCCGTGTAATGTAAAATGTGCAATATTAGTAACACAAACAGGTTGAATTAATTAATTACGGTTATTTGAGGTTCATGAGTACAAGCAAGACGCTTTACGTGCGAAATCTTGCTCCATCAATCCCCTCTTTGATGATATTTTATATCATCACAAAACAATGGAACCAGATGCCAACTTGAAATGTTCCCAACTCAATCTCTTCCAACATTCGATTCAATTTCTCTTTGGTTTCTTTGTTAGGGTGAGAATTTTTCACCCTTTTATAAATCTGATTATTCAGTTCTTCTAATTCAAGTTCATCCACATTCCGTTTCACTCCTCTCTTATTCACAGTATATTTCTTTTGATGTTTGCGACATTTGCAGCAGACAAATATGAGGAATATGACCAAACCTATTCCCGCAATTGGCATCAGTACCTTAATCAAAAAACTTTTACCTACATTAGAAAACCAATGACCTACAGCGGAGAGACCATCAGTAAGTCTCTTCCAGGCACTGTCAACCTCCAGTGGTTTGAGTTCCTTTTCCAAATTTGTAATATTCCTTACATACCTTTTAATTTCCACACTTTTGTCAGGTATGTAAGTGCAACAATGTTGCGCTTTCAGCATTCTGCAGACTCCGCCCTCTTTTGCCAAAAGAGTGTCAAGAGCAAGCCTGTTCTGTAAAACCGTCGATCTGACCACAACCATTTCGGTATTGATCATCAGAAATCCTCCAGCCGTGTCAGTAGATAACCGATCCACTACTGTTGACAATTTGCAAATTTTGTGTGTGTTCAGAACCACTCCCACTGCAGGTATCAATGCACTAAATATATCACCCATTATTTCTCCTACACTTTCTCTTTTACCACGTACTAAACCATTAGTGTTTTCACTGCTTCCAGCAACTTCATTCACATGGTATAATTTCGGGAAGACAATTCCAAAATAGCAGCTTCCATACCAGTGATCTGGCAATTTGAAATAAGCCTTGTTCCCACATATATAATATATTCCGGGAAACACAGGTTCTGACCCATTTTTGAAACCCCAACCTCCAATCACCTTATAATTGTGTTCGCATTGACTGGAACCAATGAAAATGTTATTACAATAACTAGTCTTTTCTCGGTGAAGACAAAGTTTACCTTTCTTTTTGAAATCCAGTAGCATTGCAGCATTTGTTCCACCATTTGGGGTGTTCCCTATACTCTCAGCCCATTTAGGGGTTCTCTGATTTTTGTCAATCGCTTTTCTTTGGAAACTTTCTCTTCTCTTTTCTGCCATATTTAGAAACATTTTTTCTTGTTCATGTAATGAACAGGTCAAGTTATTTCTGTGAGCTTCTCCTAAATCTATTGTGCCTATAGTTAGAAAGTATTCTCCCATATAACGTGTTACATCACTCTTAGTATGTACAGGATTCAGATTTCCACGTATAGGGAGTTCAGAAAATATCACATCTGAGTTAGAGTAATAGTACTGTAACGGTACTCTTTTGTAAAATAAACTAGCTAAAATACTACGGGAAATTCCATAGGTTAGAGGCAAGTGGTGATAGGTTACACCTTCAGCTACTGAAGTGGGTAGCTTCATGCAGACATAACAATCTTCTATTTCCATAGTTTCTACATAATGTACTAACAGGTTTGCGAAAACATTTAAATGAGTCTTGTTCTTGATTTTACTAAAGTGTAATCCTTCCTCATCTGGTGCTTCTAAGCCTACGTTAGTTTGTTTCAGGCTAAGTGGTTTTTCCAGTGCGTCTACTCTTTGTGGTGTACTTCTAGTGTGTGTTTCTACAGTGTCATCAGGTAAGTCATTACTTGAGTACAAACTCGGGTTTTTGCTCATCATAGAAGGGATAGCTATTGTTAGTGCTATCAACAGTATCAGTACTATGGCTATACTACAAAAAGCTACTTTGCAGCATGTTTTACAACAACCTCGTCTCGGTCTCCCGCTCTCAGAAGAATCAGACATTTTATCTCAAAAGAGGTTACAACCCCTCTTTGTAAATTTACACTGCTTGCTTACTCGAGTAACTTTTCAGGTTGCGTTTGCTTCTTCACTGATCTGTTCAGCAATCACTTCTTTGTCACTTTCATCACTTTCGTCACTTATTTCCAAATTCTCAAACTCCTCCAATACAAAGTATGTCCACTCAGGACTCGCGTACTTGTTATTCAGTTTCTTCAGGCGAGCACTTTTTCTCTTTATCTTTGTGTGGACTGGGTCAGTTTGACTCGAAACCTCATTTATTTGTTCAGGCTCCTCGTTTATCGTCTTCAAACGTAGTCTCAGCCTTTTCACAAATCGAGGTACTGAATCACCCTTTCGGAGTCTTTTAAATGGCACTGTCTCTTGGCTTTTGTCCAATATTCTTTTGTTTTCGTTTAGTTGTGGCACATTGGGGTCTTGTTCGTCTTCAGCAGTGTTCCCTACCTGACTAGGTCCAGGTCTTTCTTCTGTTTCTTCTGCCTGGTCCCTAAACTGGCCTTGTTCAGGTATCTGTTGAGTTTGGCTTTGATCTGTTTCGATCTCTTCTTCCTGAACACAATTGTCTAATCCTGTCTGTTCCTGTTCACGCTCTTCGAACTCTTGATTTTCTTCCGCATTAACTTCCGCCCTAATTTCTATCTGTCCCTCTTCTGGAGCAGGTGTTCTGGGTGGAGTGTCAATCACCTGCTCTTCCCCTATCTGGTCCTCCTCAGAATCAGATCTTACATGGATTTCGATGATCTGAGTAGCTTCTTCTTCACCTGTCTCGTCCTCACTATCCCACTGTCTGTCTAACTTGGCTTGACTTCTGGTTCGGATTGGGTCGATTGTCAGATCGATGAGTGGAACCCAATCGTCTTGACTGGAGCTCGGTTGTTCCTCTTCAGCTACTTCAGGATTGATATCTTGGGATCCTTCAGCTGGGCAACCTTCGGTTTCAGTTAGGTCTGGTTCAATCACTCTCTTCGTGTGGCTGGCATGGATCCATGTGAGGTAATCCTGCACACTTTACAGCTGTGGTGGTTACCAGGATCACTTGTCGTGGCTTTCCCCACCTGGGCTCAAGACAGCTCTTCCGAGTGTGCTTCTTTATTGCGACCCAATCAACAGGATTCAGGTTATGTGTTGGAGTCGTTGGTCTGGCGACGTCTTCTCCCCCAACCTGGCGAGAGATAGAACGTACTTGGTCAGCCAGCTCTTTGCAATATTCCAATACCAAATCATCAGATATGCTCATTATTTTGTATCCTGGCACCTATGCTTGCCGCATTGCTCTTCCCATCAGGATTTCATGTGGACTCAAGCCCGTGTTCCGGTATGGAATACTTCTGAGTCCCATCAGTACAAGAGGCAGAGCATCTGGCCATTCCAGTTGAGTGTATTCACACATCTTTCCCAATCTTGACTTGATTGTGCCATTTATCTGTTCTACCACTCCAGAAGCCTCTGGACGATATGCACAGTGCAGATGTTGCGTGATTTTGAATGCTTCACAGATTTGCTTTATTATTTCATTCTGGAAATGACTTCCTCTATCAGATTCAATTAAGACCGGGAAACCGTAATGAGGTATAAGCTCCCTAAGCAATAATTTGGCTACTGTGATGCTGTCATTTCTACGTGCAGGGAAAACTTCCACCCATTTTGAAAACAGGCAGACAATGACAAGCAGGTATCTCATTCCTCGACAAGGAGGCAACTGAATGAAGTCAAGTTGCAGTCTAATGAAGGGGCCTTCTGCCTTTCCAATTTTCCCTGGCAACACAATGGTTTTCTTTCCAGGGTTAAATTGCTGGCAGGTCAAACACCTCTGGCAGAGTGCCTCTGCTACTCTTCTGAAATTCGAATTGAACCATGTTCGGCGGAACATGCGAATCATCGCATCTCTGCCCACATGTGTGTCTCCATGTATCAGCCTAGCCATAGGAGCAAGCATACAGTCTGGCAACACAGGCAACCCATCAAGGTAAACAATGACACCATCTTCATCTCCGCTGCGGCACCCAAAGGTTCTCCATCTCTGTTTCTCCTGTGGCTCTGCTGCTTCCTGCAAGTCTCTCACCTCTTCCCATGTATTCACTCCCTCTAGCATCAAAAGTTGGCAGCTGCTTCCAGTTCCCCCAACCCTTATATTGATTGAGATTTTGTATTTTGCTCAATGTTTGGCTAACTGGTCAGCATAACAATTACCTGCTGTCACATCGTCATTGCCAGATTTGTGAGCAGCACATTTGACCACAGCCAATTCTTTTGGTAACTGGATTGATTCCAGTAAATCTTGTACGTATTTTCCATTTCGGATAGGGGTACCTTAAGAAGTCAGGAACTCCCTCTGTAGCCACAATTGGCCAAAGTCATGCACAACTCCATAACCATACTGGCTGTCGGTATATATGGTTATTCTCAAATTTCTCCCAAATTTACAAGCTTTTGTCAACGCAATTAATTCGGCTATTTGTGCAGACTTGACTCCATACAAATAAGATGCTTCCACCGGACGATCCAGAGTGCACTCAGAGCAGGCAGCACTTAAGCCACCGTCCTCGTGTCTCATGCATGAGCTGTCTACAAACAGCTCATAATCTCCATGGTACAAAGGGTGCTCTTTAATGTCTGGGCGTGGTTTTGTACTGAATTCAGTTAAGTCAATGCAATCATGTGCAAATTCTTCCCTCACTTCTTCGGCAAATGAGCTAGGCAGTAAGGTAGCAGGATTCAAAATGTTACATCTTTCGATGGTTACATTTCCTGCACCTACAAGGATTCTTTCGTACTTAGTCAGCCGACTAGGTGTGAGATACTGGGTTTTCGTTCTTGTCAGTAAAATCACAACAGAATGTGGAACATATACAGTTACTGGATGTCCCATCACAATGGACTCACTTTGTTCAAGACTCATGCAGGTCGCAGCTACAGCTTTCAAACACCCAGGTAATCCAGCTGCTACTGGGTCCAATGTAGAAGAAAAATATGCCACTGGACGTCGAGTCATACCATGAATTTGGGTCAGGACTGAAAGTGCACAATTGTCTCGTGTGTCACAGAACAGTGCAAAATCTTTGGAATAATCAGGCATTCCCAAGGCAGGAGCAGTACATAGACAATCTCGCAATTTGATAAAAGCTGACATGCTTTCGTCATCCCACTCCACTGGGTCACCTGCTCCTTTCCGAGTCATTTTTATGAATGGTTTTGCTAGGACTGCAAATCCCACAATCCATTGCCTGCAGTAACCTACATCTCCAAGGAACATCCTGATTTCCTTCTGAGTGTTTGGCAATTCCATGTTTCGAATTATCCTGATTCTTTCTGAGGTGACTTTCCTGATACCTCTCTCTATCTGGTACCCCAGATACTTCACTGATGTGGTGCAGAACTGCAGCTTTTCGGGTGATACCTTATGCCCTCCCTCACCTAAATGATTCAGCAAGGCAATTGTGCCAGTCACACAGTCTTTTCGACTCTTAGACGCCACCAAGAGGTCGTCTATGTACTGCACCAGAACTGATTTTCCAGGCAAAATTAGGGTCTCAAGGCACTTTTTCAGAATCTGATTAAAGATAGAGGGGCTTTCTGTATACCCCTGAGGGACACGATTCCAGACGAACACGTGACTGTCGAATTCAAATGGGAAGAGAAATTTGCTGTCTGGATGCAATGGGATTGAAAAGAATGCATGACATAGGTTAATGACGGTAAACCATCCTGCATTCCATGGAATTTGGTATAGAATCACTGCAGGGTTTGGCACGACAGGACAGCAGGGAACCACACTTTTGTTAACCCTTCCCAGATCCTGTACTACCCTGTACTTACCGCTAGGTTTCTTGATTCCAATTATGGGCGAATTGCATGGACTGCTCATCACTTCTTGTATAAATTTGGCTTCTAACAATCTTTTTATTTCAATGGCAACTCCTGCTTTCACTTCTGCACTCATTTTGTACTGTTTAATGTTTGGGTACACTGCATTCTCTTTTATGGTTATTTTAATCGGGTCTACATTTGCCATTAATCCTACATCTTTTCCAGCAAAATCCCATACTTCTGGTTTTACTGTTTCTTGGAGTTCTTCAGGTAAATCTGCTATGGTCAACCTTTTAATTTCTGAATCGGATCTTGCTAACATTAGTTTGTAAATTCCATCTTCATCTGGGGTCTGAATTTCAACGCCATTTGGTGTGCAAAAGATGGTGCAATTAATTTTACACAACAAATCCCTCCCTAACAGATTTACAGGACTGGAGTCACAAACAACAAATCTGTGCATTTCTTTAAAATTTCCAATCTTAATTTCCATGGGTTTTGTGACTGGGGTACTAATTAGCTGATTAGAAATACCAACTACCTGGATTGCTTCTCCCGAGAGGGGTAGGTTTGGAACGTCTGCTGTTCTCACAGTAGACTGAGTGGCACCAGTGTCCAACAGAAAGGTGACGTCATTTCCTTCAACCTTTCCTTCAATGTATGGCCCTGTCTGGTCTACCGGCAAGAAGGCGCCAAGTACGCACTCCTCGTCCTCCCCCCTTAGGCACCGTCAGTAGGTGCCATCACAAAGAAATGTGTCATTTAACAGAAATTGTGAAACAGCTGCATTTCTATCTTCCCTTCCTTCCCACACTTCAGTGTCTTCACTCTGCTGTGCTTTGCTTTTATAAATGTAAATGTAAATGTAAATGTACAGGAATTTATATAGCGCAAATCACCAAGCGGTTTCTAAGCGCTTGCTTAGGGAACCCGTCCTGGTATTCCCCTGTGAGATAACCCCGGCAGGGTATCCGCAAGGTGAAAGCCAGGCATCCCGCCGTGAGGGGCCGTTGTGGAGATTAAGCAAGCTATTGCCCAGAGTCGCAGAGTGTGAACCCGTGAATCGAGTAGGCACCGGAGCGAGAATTGTCGAGTCCATGGACATTTTAGGACTCAAGACCCCGCCGAGCCGGGAATTGAACCCTGGTCCCGGGCTGACCTCTGCTTCCAGGTCTGCCTCCTCTAACCAGTGAGCCACACTTCTCCACTTCTTTATAATTCTGCCTAGGTGCACGAGGCAACTGATTCTGCTTTACCTGTTGCTGGGTCTTTCGTGGTTTCTCATTCTGCGTCTGTGGATTTAAATCATTAATTTGAACATTACCATTTTGTGCATGTGGACACTCGTCTCTCCAATGACCTATCTGGCCGCATCCGTGACAGGGGAACTTCTTTTTGGCCTCCTCTCGGCTCATTTTAACTCTGGGCTTTCCCCCACCCCCAGAGCCTTGACTCTGGCTACTGCCCATTTTCTTTAACTGCTGCTCTTGTTGTTCCGCTAATTTCACCTGTGCCCACATAACCTTTTCCTTTAGCTCTTTTCGTTTGTCTGCCAATTCATCCTCACAATACTTAGCATACTTTAAAACCTCATCAATGGGTTTAGACTGCCAACAGATTTTATTGTCTTTGATCCACTGGGAAATTTTAGGTCTTAATCCTAATACAAACCTGTAAATAAAATGAGTCATGTCCTTCATCTCAATGTTGTCTAGGCCACTGTATGTTTTGAACACCTGTAACCGTTCATAATAGGAGTGTACAGTTTCATCCCTATTCTGGGTAGTTCTGTCTATTCGGGTCCAATCAGTTTCCTTTGCAGGCACCTTCCCTTTCAGATACAGCATTACCTGATTGTACTTTTTCATCACGTCAGCAGAAGGTGCTCCTGTATTTGGGTCTCTTGGGTATTCCTCACTAGGCCAATCAATAGCAATTTTACATTCTGTCCACAGATCTACAGGCACTACAATGTCGAAAAACCCATCTAAATCTTTCCAGAGACACTTCTGGACCTTCACGAATCTCTCAACCTGCCGGTACCAATCTACAGGTTTCTCTCGCAATTTTGGGAAATCGTTTGTAAAGGACACAATATCCTGTCGGCACCATGAACGTGCACATACTTTCCACCTGGCACTTCTCGCATAGGATATAATTTCTCTGCCTTGTCAGCTTCCTTTAAGACATACTCTGAAGCCATCTTTTTTGATCTAATCTCTTTCTTTTTCTTTGCCCACCTGGCTTTCCATTTCTCTAACTCTCCCCATTATTGCAACAGGGTCAACAATTCTCTGATCTGTACCTTTTTCCCTGACACATTCATGTTTTCTAAATCTTTGTCTGAGAACTCTGCTCTGTAGGGCTTTTGCAACACTTTAGATTTACCGATATCTATTCCCATACTAGCCGCGGTGTCCGTTAATTTCTCATGGAACACTCTGGTATTACGGGTGATACTTTTACAAATAAACAGCAACTCCTCCTCAGAGAAGGTATTCAGTCTGTCTAACCCCACATTTCCAGCCATCAGCTCTTCCAATTCTATTCTCAATTTTTAATATCTAAGGGTTTCGACTGGGGGTTTTGTTTCTCTAATTCTCGACTCCATCTTTCAATTTCATCAGGAGTCACCACTGTAACGTTTTTAGTACCTGAAGTTGATTCCATTTGAATTTCTCTTGAAGTGAAAGGGGTGTTTCTTTTCTGCAAACCCTTTTCTGGTTCCCTGATTGGTAAATCCATTAAAGAAATTTCGGATTCACATTCAATTGCCTGATCATCTACAATTAAAGGCTCTTTTCTCGGCTGCACTACAGCTGGGGTAATAATCGAAGTCTTCGGACTCCCTTGTTTATCCCCATACAAAGGAACCACTGGTCCAATAGTTACTGGGATGGTCAGGGCTTCAGGACTTGTATTTAGTTGGGAGATTTTCTGGATTAATTCTGTTCTCTGTTTGGCTAGGGCCTCTCGCTCTCTCTCCTGCAATACCCTTTCCAGGGAGTTTTCATGCAATATCTGCGGAGTCAGGGTTGGAGTATAAGTTGGGGCAGTCGGATGTGTCATACTTGGTCCTTCACCATAGTTAGGTTTCGGGAATAAGCTTCCTGTGCTTAAGGGTCTTGGCTCTTCCTCATAAGGAGGTCTTAAACAGGAATCTCTCTCACTCTGGTACCTTGACTTCTCACTATAAGGTGGTCTCAGACAGGTGTCTCTCGTACTGAGGGGTCTCGAACTTTCATTATAAGGAGGTGGGTTCTTCATTAATATCTCTTCTAAATAATCATCATCTGAATCCCCACTGGTCATCAGATGTCTGGTTTTCTCGGTCCTTTTCTCTACCGGGGGTGCTTCTAGGGTTATTACAGGGTATAGTCCTTCTGTTATCATATTCTGCCTCCACTGCTTCATTTTTTTCTCTTTAGCTTCTCCACGCATTTTCAGGTACCATTTACTTATTCCTTTGTCAATTCTGGGTCTATCTTGTTCAAAGGCCTCTATCTCCCATTCTTCTAAGGCCTCATATTGTGTCAGTCTAGGTCTGGGATGCCAATCATTCATTTGGGTTCTCAGGTTAAATAGAATCCGACTATTAAAAGTACCATCTAGCGGAAAAGCCAAAACTCCGTCATTTTTAGTATACTCCACCCAATTTTCCAACCACACGCAAGAGTGGTACCCTTTATCAAACATCATGAATGATGCAGGAGTATTAGGAGGTGGAATGACAACTCCTTCTCTAGTTTTAATAGCCTTTTCCTTGTTGAAATAATTCTTTACTTTGTCTACTAAAGTCATTTTTCTCTTGATTCCGTACATACTATAAGGTCTGCCTTTTAGCATCTGTTCTTTTGCAAACCCTAGGTACTTCGGATCAGGTAAGAATTCTGGATACCACATATACTTTTCCGCAATTTGTCTTTGTTTACAAATTCACTTCCAATACAAAAGCGTCTTTTATTTTCGTGCAACCAATCAAATGTGCGAATTCAAAATGATTCAGCCAATGGGTGCGCGGCGTTTCTCGCAAGCGAGTTCTCACGCTCCTGTGCTCACCCCTCCTTCACAATTCCTCCTCAACTACACGCCCGCTGTCTCAACCAATACCAGCGCGGCACGGAGTGACGTCAGCGCAGCTCCGCAACTGACTCCCTCCTTCACAAGGTAAGGAACGCTACGATTTCTATCCTTTAAAGTGCTAGTGCTCAGTTTAATTAACAACGTAAACACATTTGCCACTGTACTCGAGTGTCTAGAAAGAAAAGATTTTGTTTCACTGCAAGTAAACCACTTCTATTTACTTTTCAAATACTACGAGTAGATCCCTTCTGCCTACTCTTCACACAAGCATTAGTGAACCTGCTACTCCTTCGCCTCATCCACTGCGGGATATATACTAAGCCAAAAGTTTCACTAGTGTACTCCGTTGCTACCAATCAAGCTTAGACGAACCTGCTACTCCTTCCGTGTGACCCTTACTAGGTTATATCACAATAGAAGTTTTGCCAGTGAACTCTTTTCTACCATTTATTCAATCATAAATTCAGAAAACCCTAATTAGTGCTTCCAGTTCTACCTAACCTGCACCAATTTTCCTCTAGTAAGTGACCTCACTACGGCGTGGATTCTCCTCACCACCCGCTATTCAATTCCCCGGGGATTCCAGACAAACATATAACAGTCACTAACGAGGTTTGTTAGAACATATATCAATATAGCAGCAAGAAAAACAATTTAAAACATTTCATAATTTTCAAAGCAATAAGACATTTGTAAATTCGTATAAACGTTTAGCAGCAAAATTTTCACGATTAGCAGCAAATAGCCTACCTACCTATTTTAACTAGTCCTACCTACCTTTAACTAGTCCCTAACCATCACCTCTGCTACCAGAAAATTACTGATAGAGCGCGCAGGTCACCCGACTATAATTTTACCATATACGTATCGGGCCCATAGTAATTCCAATTCACCATATTCATTAATCGGGTAACCTTACACTCTACTACCAGTAACCCTTGTTCCTTCCTATTTTATTTCCAGTGTACCCGACTTACCCATCCACTGTTACGGGTACCTAGGATCACAATGGATCAGGGAGCTATCTGTAAAAGAAAGGCAGACACCAAAAATAGTTGTCTATATTTGCACTCAGATAATAACCAGAGACACGAGAAGTTTTAAAACCTTTATCTAGATTTCATCAGTTTCATTAAACATTAGGTTTACAGTCAATAAACTGTCAATAACTACGATTATGAAGAGCACATACCCATAAAGGAAATAGATCAGGCCAACCATTTAAAATGCTAAAGGAAGGTAAGAACAGGGAACATGCTAATCAGAAATTTCAGAATTTAGACTTAAAATTGGAGTAACTAAAGGACGGGGAAAAATAAGGAACATACTAGAATGTCACAGTTGAAAAATACCCCTGAGATATGGGTATGGAACAGAACTTTTAGTTTGTGTTACGAGAAACTCTGAGATACCATATAACTATGGGAAAGGTAAAAGTGGAACACGCTATAATTCCAGAACCATCATTTCAGTCAGCTTAAAGGAAGGTAAAGATAAGAAACATCTATATTTCATGAACGGTATAGAGGATTGTACTTAAAGGAAGGGGAAAATAGGAACATGCTAGAATAACAACGATAATGTATGACCTTTTCATTTAGTAGTGCGAAAAACATGGAAATTCAAATATGCAAGAGTATGACTTTATTAAAGCAAAGAAAGGAAAAATAGAAGATGCAGAATAGATTTCTCAGCACTATATTTACCTAGTATGGTGTGAAGACCAACCCTGGCTACGGGTCAGTTAAGGACGGGAGGAACCCCAAGGAAGGATAGTCGCCAGTAGGCCAGCAGGCGCAGAATGGACACCCCAGGACAGGACAGGAAAACCAGATTAGGATCAGGACAGGACCACCAAGGTAAGACCAGCACCCGCAGTTCGGAAGCAACGCCTGCGCTCCACCCTCTCTGCAGCTATCAGTCAGAACCCGATTGGGTTATCGAATTCCCCAGCAAAGTGCTCCGCCAGCACTTAAGGTATCCCAACAAAACCCCCCTTGGGTCTCTGGAAATTACGGACAGAGTGCTCCGCAGCTCTCTGTATCAGTCACCTATTGAGTGCGTTGGGTCAGTGACAGGTCAGCTATTCGGACAAGTCGGACAATTTTCTCTAGCTAAACCTAGGCTAGTTATACTGTTTTCGGGTCAGTGTACAAGCTCCCAAATGTTGCAAGTGTAAGAATCCCCAATTTTGATTGGTCCTCAAGTAGGATAGGTTAACACACCAACCAGGACAAACTTCTACAAGACCAAATTTGCATCTTTTGGGACCGCCTATTGAATTTGGGGTTCCCATGACATAAATTTCAACATTACAATAACGCATCTATGAATTATGATACATTTAGAACAGTTCAGCTTCTTCTGCTAGGCGAAGGTGCATCTTCCCAGGCACATCTTGGCTGGGACCTCGGGTTGGCACGTGTTCAATGCCATAGAGCTCATCCACTGGCAGAAGACTGTCATGCGCAGAAAGGCTGTTCAATATGGAGTATTCCCATCCCTCATGCTCACGGATTTTCAATACATGTAAAGTAAGCGAAAACAATTTAGAACATAGAAAATAAATGATTACACTGTATACCAGGAATCCCTATATGACTCCCCTTACTTTATATTAACTATAGCCTTAATATTAGTGCAATACGAGCAGAAAGCAGAAAGCGGCAGGACAAGCTTCGGCATGTGAGAACACAAAGCGGCCATCTTAAGTCAAGTGCGCAAGCGCGAAAAGTTCCCACCAGAACTGCGAGTACGTCACGTGCATGAGTGTGACCAACGCATGCGCAGAAGAAAACCCCGCTAAGCAGCGGCCATATTAGTGACAAGCAGTTTAGGATAAGTAAACACATAAGCAAGCGTCACTGGGACACCCCGTGTAATGTAAAATGTGCAATATTAGTAACACAAACAGGTTGAATTAATTAATTACGGTTATTTGAGGTTCATGAGTACAAGCAAGACGCTTTACGTGCGAATTCTTGCTCCATCAGCAACATGGAGGGAGGGAGCGCACTCAAGAAGGATGCTGGTGAGGAAGAGGACATGCTAGAGAATTGAGAATCATGTGAACAACATGTGGCGGGCAGCAGGGGCTCTGGAAGCACATGGACAACGGAGGGTGGGTAGGAGCAGCTTAGAGGCAAACGGACAACAGAGTGTGGGCAGAAAGGTAAGAAGCAGCAAACGGCAATTAAGTTTGGGCAGAAAGTGGAGTGGCAAGCTGAAAATGGAGAGTGGGCCAGAGAGGCTGGGGCAGCAAGCTGACATAGTTATAGGGAAGCAAACTAAAAATCAGAGGGTTGCCAGGGGTTTCTGGGGAAGCAAGCTAAAAACTGAAGGTAGGCAGGAACGGCTAGGGCAGCAAGCTGACGATAGAGGGTATGCGAGAGGGGTTCTAGCAGTAAGTGGACAACAAAGGGTGGGTGGGAGGGGCTGGTGCAGAACTGATAATGGAAGGTGGACAGGAGGGCTGGGGAAGCACACTTTCAATCTAAATGGACAACTGCCGGGACATCGGAGAGTGAGCTAAGAGTTCTAGAGACCACATGCCCATCCCCCATTGTCAGCTTGCTTCTCCACCCCCTCCCATCCACCCTCCGCTATCAGCTTGCAGCCACAGTCCCTTTTGCCCACTCTCCATTGTCAGCTTGCCGTCCCTGCCCCTCCCACCCGGAGGGTAGACAAACGTGGCTAGAGAAGCAAGGAGGAGATGGGGCCGTAAGCTGACAACTCAATGTGGGGAATCAGCTCTGGCTAGCAAATGGGCAATGGAGGGTGTGAATGGGGAAGTACATGGACAAAGGGGTGGTGGGGAGCAAGAAGAGCAAGGGAAGGTGGTTGAAGAGGAACCAACAACGGCAACTGAGAGAGGGTGACAAAGAGGAATACAGCAGGGAGAGACGTACAAAAGAGACACAGCTGAAAAGCACAAGTACTCTCAGGGTGCTTCAACAAAACAAAAAAAAGTAGCATCTGAAACATGAGTAACACACCCATGCTCCAGGGTAGGAACAAACACAAAAAGTTTAAAGAAAGCCTACATAAACCGACTAATAAGAAAATAAATAAGAGGGATAATGAAGGCAACCAGGATAAGCAATAGGTGGGCTTTAAGCCTACTGTAAGCAACCAAAATCTCTCACAAAAGACAGAGGATGTGCTAGAGTACCATGGCTGCCAATGCAGAAACGGAAAAAGGCCTGCTGCCCTGTTTAGGCAGTGAAACAGTCCCATGATTAGGGTGCAGATGCCCCTCACCCTGTCTGGACTCCATTGCCACTGCACCAGCTGCATTATAGATGGTTCGCTCTGTTGTGTAGAGTGCGCACATGGAGGTTGAAGGAGCACATGGAGTGTGTAGAATTGAGGAAGGATCTCGAGTGGAGGGTGGAAAGCCGATGTACGTAGTGGAGAGAATGGGTGGACAGTGCATCTAGATGGGGGAAGAGTATTGTGCAGTGGAGACAATGGAAAGAGGATGAACAGAATGAATAGCAAATGCCCAGTGTGCCAGCAAAAATGGAGAGTGGTTGTGGACCATGGAGGGCTCATGTTCATGGTGAGAGAAAGGATATACAGTCTGCACCGTAGATGTGGTGAATTGGTGTTGAGAATGGATGTAGAGTGGTCCAAGGAAAGTGAAGGTATAGAGTTGAGATTGATGGATGCAGAGGGCATGTGGGGAGTTGGAGTACAGGGTGGAAATTGGACTGAATCTGGGTGGTTTAGAGAATATATCAGGGGACTGCAACTGCAGAAGGGTAACAAATATACAGGGTGAAAAGCAGATGTGGATAGCGGATACTGAAATCCTGCACAGTATGGAGAGAGCAAATGATGGATAAAGAACAATGTGCAGGCTTAAGAGCAGATGAACAGGGTGTAGAGTACAAGTGCAGGATGGGGTACAAAAGTTGAGTGTAGAGAATACACCTTGGTGGCACTTGATGTACATGGTAAACAGTGGAAGTTCACTGGAAAGTGATGTAAATGTTAACAGTGTGGGTACAATGGTGTTGATCATGGAGAAACAATTTAAGAGTATGTGGATAGTAGAGATAATGTGCGGAGACTATGAAAAGTGCACGTGGGGGTGAAAAGCAGTTGTGTAGGAAAGAGGGTGAATGTACACAGTCGTGAATGAATGTTCAGAGTGCGTAAGTGGAGAGTGACGAACATATATGGAGCGCCAAGACTGCATGTGGTGAGTGGACAGCCCATAAGAAGGGTTAGCCCAAGTAAACAGCAGAAGTACCGTTTTAAGAATAAACGTGATAGCATAGGTAGTGAGCGTGTAGAGTGCAGGGTGCAGATGATAGAGCATGCATAGAAGTTGGAAAAGCAAGTGGAGGGCACATGAGGAGAGGCAAGATCAAATGCGGAGAGGTTAAGTGAGGATGCACAGGATGCAGAGAACTAATGTAAATAGTGGAGAAATGCATGGATTAGGATAGAAAGCAGATATATAACCTCTAGGGTATCGGGGGAGGATGTAGATTTATGAAGGCAGAGTTTAGAGCGGAGGAACCAGGTTCGAGTCCCAGCATCGCTCAATATCCTGTGATTCTTGGTAAATCACTTAATTGCTTTGTGTCTAAAAAATGAACATATCCTGTGTAATATAAATGATGATACGATAAGGCACTCTAATACCTTCGGGTCGAACTTGCACGGTTTAGTAAAAAAAAGTCGAAGGAAAGAAACAGGGTAGGTTGTAGATGTGGGTATAAAAATACCACATGTATTCGAATATGGCTCGGAGCGAGAGGTATCCTTGTGCCCTCTTGTTTAAAAAAAAAAAGAAACGTTTCAAATCTCTCAACTTGGGGGATGGGGAGGATGCCTCCTTCATCTCGGTTTCTCCATACTTATCTCACTACACGCAATCCCCACCTTCCGGTTTAACTTCCTGCACCTTTCCCAATTTAATCTCAACAAAAAAAGATACAGCTGGAGATATATTTATTTCCTTCGGATAACTCCACAACGCTCTGGTCAAAGCCTCTGCATTTCCCTCGGTTTCAACAAAGACCAGTGGGCGCGTAATCTGCCTGCTGGATTGACCACAACAACCCCCTTGCTGATTGGCCTAAACGACCTGGAGGCAGGCAGAGGTCACAAGTTTGGTTCAAGGGGAGCCGGTGCCCATTATTCAACAATCTTTATTGAAACGGAGAACGTAACAAAAAGACAAACAGTGGTGGCCAGTTTAATTAAAAGTCACACATTCTGCTGTTTTAGAAAGGTATTGAACTTTCAACAGCACGTTTTCATTTTAGTTACCGAAAAACTGCCTCAACCCTTAATCCTCCTGACGTCCTAAATTAACAGCAGCTATGCAATGTGGCACAGAGGTGAGGGGAGTGAGGAGGCTTCGAGACCTTCCAGACCCCGTCCTAGAATCTGATCAGCTGAGGCAACTCACCCCTGAATTCAGTTTCATCATCCTCCCCTCCCCGGATTTGAGTGGAAACTTCCCAGGCTGCATTTGCATGTGTGATGAAGACATGCAACAGGCAGTTTTCACAGTGCCACACATCACGGAGAACACGCACTGCACGGGGTGCTACCTCTAAAACTAAGAGAGCACAATTTCTTAAACAAATGAAATTACATTTCAACCCGGAGTCCACTCATACAAGGCACAATGGGGTCATGGGGGGGGCGACCGTAGGGAGGCCTGCCCCGCCCGGGGGAATTTGGGGCCGGGGAGAGGGGGGGGTAGAGATGGCGCCGCACAGGGACGGGGTTTGGGTTTTGGTAGCTTTTGGGCTGGGGGGCGGGGCTGGGTTGGGCTTCCTTCTGGGCGGGGCTGGAGTATCCGCCCGGCCACGCGGCAGAGACACCATTTTAAGTGAGGTGTCTCGGCCGCCGGGCGGGGGGTGGCGGGTGGACACTTTTTTAATCTCCTCAAGTATCCATGGTTGCTAGCGGCACGAGCGGAGGGCCTGCAGCGGAGGGGACTTCACGATTGTGTGTGGGGATGGGACTTTGCGGGCTTTCCGATGGGACATTTCTGGCTGGTGAGGAGACTTTCACGGCGAGGGACACATCGCTGGACGTGGGAGGAGCTCGGGAGAGCAGCATGCGGCTCCACGCGACCGAGTGGATGGGCCTGTTCTGGCTAGTGCGGGCGGTCAGGCTCCCACGTGGGACTAGGTGAGTCCCTTCTGCCCCCTCCCCGAAGGGTCCATACGGCCGCCGGGGTGCTACGTGGGGGCAGGGGGGGTAAGGACCTTATGAGTGTTGGTTCAAAGGTGGTTTGTTGTTCAATTATTGTTTGCTGGTTACATCTGTGCCTTATTGTTATCCGGATACTTGTGCTGAAGTTTTTCTTGGGCGTTGTGTTGTTGGGTCAGTCGTTCATTTGTTGTGCGGCTTCAACGGTGACATATGTTGTTGTGATGTCGTGGGGGTTCGGGTCTTGTTGCTCGCTCCCTGGGGGATGGAGGGTCGGGGGTCGTGCGGTGTCGTTTCTTGTGGTGTCATTGTGGTCGGGGTTGTGTGGTGTCGCTTCCGCTGCTCCTGGCGATTTGGTGGGTCGGCCCCCGTGCCCAGATGGTCGGAATCGGCGCCTGTTTGGAGCGGGGCTGGGACATAGCGGGTTTCGGCCGTGGCGCGCACTGTGTGAACAGCGCGTTTGGCGTGCTCTTGGAGCATCGCCGAGTGCGTGGTCGTTTCGCCATTGGCAGTGCGTGTTGATTGTGGCTTGGTCTCCTGAGTGGGACCGGGATGTTGCCGAGCGCCGGACCGTCAAACCTTGGCAAACTGTATTGTGGCACATGCCTGTGTTCGAACGCGCACACGTGTACAGGATAAAACAGTTGTGTGAGTGAAGAGATGTGTGTAGGCTTGCGCGCACGCACCTACCTATATACAGCAGAAAAGAAAGAGTAGCATGGAATGGAAGAACGACGGGCATTTTACATGCCTCGCTGAATGCGTGCGTCTATGAGACATGACTCATAACAACGGTGCGCTGCCGGTATCCCAAAGTTTTCAGAGTAAGTCTGAAGTCTGCAGTATCAGGCTATTTGCCTCATTATCGGAGCCCCATTCCTCTAAAAATCTGGGATTCTGGTTTGATCTATGCAAATCAGATTAGGATGGCACCACCACCTGCACACTGACAGGATGTGTGCAGGTGATACGTGTGATGAGCATGTCGGGTCACCGGTACTAGGGGGAGCCAGTCCAATTGCTGAATGGGTGGGTAGGGTAGCAGACATTCAGTACATTTCTTAAGGGTTATTTGCCAATGACAATGCTTCTGTGATGCAAATATGCACATTAGCCTGGGGACAGCTCTCCGTGTAAATGAGAAATACTCTGGTTAGGGCTGGCTTAGCGTCCTTGTATTCTTCTGCACAATGAACGTCACTCTGCAGGGTATCTTGACACTGATATAACCAATGTTTATTGTTACCCTGCTCAGTGGTTCTCAATTTATCGACTTCAGAAGGATGATGTGTTGAGTGGACCTACCAGATTTCCCTGTAGGGGATGCAATCTGTTACTGAGCCATTAGACAGGATATTGATCAGTCCATAACTCTGCAATAAGCACAGTGGTGTGTCCGAGATGGTGGACGGGATGGTTGCATAACTGTGAGTTCCTGCCAATCACCCTCAATTATCCTGAGCCATCCCCTTCAGTGATTTCCTTGGAGCTGCCTGACATTGAGCAGTGTGTGCCAGGTGTCTGTGGCTGTGCTTCCCCCAGATTGCAGCATCCTAGCGTGGGTGAGATGTACGGTCGCGCGTGGGTGAGGTGTACGTTCTTTGCAGTGGGCTTTTTCCTGGCGGACAGGCTCTGGGGGTGAGGCACTGTGCGGAGGACTTCTTTCTGGGCGCCAGAGAGGAAGCACGGTCCCATGTCAGGGTGGTCATCTCCGTAATGAGCTCGACTCCGTGGCCAGGGAGCACGCCCGCCGAGGACAGGGGGGGTCGCAACGAGGTCGCAGTCGACCGTGAGGGAGGGGTACGTTGTGCAGTGGGTTTTTTCCTGGCGGACGGGCTCTGGGGGTGACGCACTGTGTGGAGGACTTCTTTCGGGGCGCCAGAGAGGAAGCACGGTCCCAAGTCAGTGTGGTCATCTCCGGGGTGAGCTCGACTCCATGGCCAGGGAGCACGCCCGCCGGAGGACTGGGGGTCTGACGCCGAACGGGTGCGGCAGGGGTTTCTTCCTGGCGGACGGGCGCAGGTGTGGGACACGCATCCGGAGGGCTTCTCTCTGGTGGGACGGCCGGCTCGGCGGGCTGCCTGCAGGCGCTGAGCGGCTTCTCAGGCCTGGTGTTGACAGGGGTGGGCCTCTGCGCCAGAGAGGGGGCACGGCCCCGTGTTAGTGCGGCATACCTGTTAGGGAGCTAGATTCCGCGGCCAGGAAGCACGCCCCGGGGGTGACGTCGACTGAGGGCATGGCCCTATACGGTTAGTGACGGAGGGCATGGCCCTATGCAAGGGGGTCGGAGGGCATGGCCCTACGCATTGGAAACGAAGGGCATGGCCCTACACATTGGTGACGGAGGGCATGGCCCTATACGTTGGTGACGGAGGGCATGGCCCTATACATTGGTGACGGAGGGCATGGCCCTATACATTGGTGACGGAGGGCATGGCCCTGTGGTTGGGGGGAGGCCCTGCCGGCGGTTTGAACGCGTGGATAGGAGCACAGGGTTTGAGGGGGGTCCGCGGCAGACGTATCGTTCGGGGGTGGTCCTGCCGAATGGGGCAGGTGGCGCGTCCCGGGTTTAGGGAGGGGGAGTCCTAGGGGGGGGTCGAGGACCGTTAGCGTGTCCCTCGAGTGGCGGTTCTTCCTAATATATGGGGGAAGAGAGGAGAACTGTTTGGAGTATCGGGGGGTAGGTCTAGCACAATAAAGTATTTAGCCAGGTGGAGAGGCAAATTGACGTTATGCTAATTGTTAATGTTTGTGGATTGTGGGAATCAGTTAGGGGAGGGGGTGGGGGTGAGGCAGGAAATTACATATTTATGAGGTTTAGATTGTGCGGCGCAGGCCGAGGATGTTATTGTGTAGGATGCACCTGCTTCCAATAAAGCGGCCTTTATCACACTTACATTGAGTCTCGGGTCGGTGCTTTCTCCCCCCCCTTTCCCCAATGGGCCCCAATGGGGTCCTGGGGGGGGGGGGCCGACCGTAGGGAGGCCTGCCCCGCCCGGGGGAATTTGGGGCCGGGGAGAGGGGGGGTAGAGATGGCGCCGCACAGGGACGGGGTTTGGGTTTTGGTAGCTTTTGGGCTGGGGGGCGGGGCTGGGTTGGGCTTCCTTCTGGCGGGGCTGGAGTATCCGCCCGGCCACGCGGCAGAGACACCATTTTAAGTGAGGTGTCTCGGCCGCCGGGCGGGGGGTGGCGGGTGGACACTTTTTTCCCTCCCTCCCTCCCTGGGCCATGATTCGGGGGGGGGGGTGCCCACGGGCAGGCACTACTCTTTACGGGGGATTCTCCTTTGCGGGGGAGTTTGGGGGCAATGGGAATTTTGGGCAGGTTTTGTTGGAAGCTGGTGCAAGAAGGGGTTTGAAAGGGGTGATGAGTTTGGTGGACGTCACATCTTGGTGTCCTTAGGCTCAATCCTTTTTTGGTATGAATAGAAGCAGAAGAGTCTTGCTTTGTGGATAATTGCTCTTTGTTTGTATAGATGAAAACGTAGACAGCCGACACGTGCTTCGCCTCTGTGGCGAATTGGGCCAGGGCTTTTCAAGGCTATTTACAATGTTTTGTAGTCTGTGCAAAAAAGGGTTTTTTGGATTGGGTGGGGGTTTTTCGCATGTCGCTGGAGCAGGTGTGGGGTGCATTCTGTTTGTAGGGGCGGTTCTTCCTAATATATAAGGGAAGAGAGGAGAACTGTTTGGAGTATCGGGGGGTAGGTCTAGCACAATAAAGTATTTAGCCAGGTGGAGAGGCAAATTGACGTTATGCTAATTGTTAATGTTTGTGGATTGTGGGAATCAGTTAGGGGAGGGGGTGGGGGTGAGGCAGGAAATTACATATTTATGAGGTTTAGATTGTGCGGCGCAGGCCGAGGATGTTATTGTGTAGGATGCACCTGCTTCCAATAAAGCGGCCTTTATCACACTTACATTGAGTCTCGGGTCGGTGCTTTCTCCCCCCCCCTTTCCCCAATGGGCCCCAACATTACAGTGCTGCATGTTAAAGAAAGGACGGCTCCCGCCTTTCAAACAAAAGCGCGGCAGAATACTCCAAAGTGGAGGAGAGGTGGGAAATCACACCCACCTCACTTCCACGTCTCACCTGCACCCTCAGCCCCATGAAAAGAATACCAAAGAAACTGAACCCTTTTCTTCTTTCTCGGTGCAGCCCGACCTGTGTCAACACCCTGGTGCAGCACCACGTTAGTCTCCTCACTCGACCACGGACAACTACAGCTCTGTTTCCGCTTCCGTTCCAGCCAGGGACGGCTGCGGCATGGTAGGCCTGGATCCTACCAAAACGAGCCCTAATGTAGCCAGTAGCACTGCTCCGAGGCTGGAGGGGCTGGGGTAATGGATGCAATCAAGGAATAAAAGAGGATGGAGACAGCGGCCGACTTTGAAGCTGGGGACAGTGTCTGAGTCTCAGCGGGAGGCTCAGCATCCTGTGCAAATCGCTCAAGACCCGTTGTAGTCATTTAAAACACAACCTGCATTCAGGTACGACCACAATGTAGCTGCGAGTAGTGCATAAATAGTGAATTATTCCCTTTGTTTTGAAAAGCCGAATTTGAATTAAAAACCATTCTATGTGGAGTACATTGTATGTATTAGTTGTTTTCGCCGTTTCTTACTATACACTTTAAGTCACTTAAGTATGTATCCTCTGTGCTAATGCAGCCAAGCATTCTTTTAGTGCGTAACAATCACAGGTTTTATGGCATGTTCCTTGAATTTTAAGCATTAACAAAACGAAAAAGCATTTTGCATTCCTTCTTTATCATAGAAAGGCCAAGGTTAATGTAAAACAGTCAGCGCCTTAGACTCCACTGCCTTCTGGAAAGCTAGAGCGATTAATGGGTCCTCCGTGACAGAAAGCAGCATCTGTTCGTCCCCATTCAGACGTGACGGTAGGCAGAGCAAACTCTATAACTATTAAGTTATTTTTAATTGTAGAGAATATAGGGGCATATTATCAAGGGCTTTATCTCCGCTTTTTTGGCTTTAAAAGCCAAGAAAGCGGAGATAAAATTATCTCCCTATCAGCAAATTCGCATGTTAGCACCCTTTTTCTCCACGCTTCCCCTTGCATCTCTAATGAGATGCAAAGGGGGCGTTCCAGAGAAAAATAATAGGAGAAATGTTGTTAAGCGACATTTCTCCTATTATCAAGGATTTCGCTAACCCTGTTAGTGATAAAAAAAGCAGCGCTAACCGCGGTTAGCACTGCTTTTTTTACACCTGGTATTTTCCTGACTTAGCCATGATATCCTATGGAAGGTGGATATCATGGCTAAGTTTGTGAGCCCCTATCATCAAGCTAACGCCAAACTTCGAGAGATTATGGTTGGTTTTCCAGCGATAATCTCTCATTTGGCAGTTAGCGCGAGGATTTTTATCACTTCTGAGATAAACCTTGCTAATAGCAAGTTATTTCTGCGATAATTTCCGGCGATGCTTAGCGTTAAAAAATTCGTTGCTAAGCATCATTAGCGATAAATATCGCTAATCGTTGGTAATATGCCCCATATTTTTTTGTAGTGTGTTCCCCAGGTTCAGCCAGATTGGGGGTTCATCTTCAGAGCAGGCTGTGGTTCACCTTATCAGTGATCTTCTGCTGGGCCAGGCTCTAATTAAATAGCGGGCAGGGATTTGCTGAAGGCCACGACATAGGTGGTCCATATTTTATACTGTGGGTTGTGTTCACTTTTTGGAGAACTCTGCGCCTGCTGGAAATTGAAAACATTCAAAGCACCGCAGACAAAATTCAGTTTATCTCAGCACTACAAAGGGCAATTTTCAGAATCGAGGATGCAATGATGCTAGACAGCAAGCTATAACCTGTTCTTAAAATAAAATTAAATGGACAGGTGGATTTCAGAGTAATTTATCAACCCTTCATCCTTTTACATACTGTCAGCCTGACCATACATTTTGATCGCTGCCTGCTCTTTTTAGCAGCTAATTGGAAGTGTGTAGGGAAAAACCCTTAATGTTTTGGTTGTCGACTATTTTTAACCCCTATGTTAGGGGGTTTTAAAAATGTAAGAGCCTCTGAAGCCAATAGTGCTGGATAAGATTGTAAGTCCCCAACCAGTGTGCTTATCACTGCTGGGTCAGCCACCCACT
This sequence comes from Lissotriton helveticus, assembly GCF_964261635.1. Lineage (NCBI taxonomy): Eukaryota > Metazoa > Chordata > Amphibia > Caudata > Salamandridae > Lissotriton > Lissotriton helveticus. Next base: position 1,078,960,797 of record NC_136063.1, on the reverse strand, counting down.
TATCTTTAATACAGATCATTCTGTTTACATACACTAACCGCACCTCAAACGGCCCTCTGCAGTCTATGAAGCTTATAACGACTGAGCATTTGAGTATAGGCAGCCCAGATGTGCGGGAATCGTTTCAAATTTATGCGGAGACATAAGTAAATTCAGCTGAAGCAGTTGTGGAAACTAATATTAATGTTTTAGGCCAACGTCGGAAATTAGAAAAGTACCTCAAACTGCACTTAGTGTATTTAATTTCAGCATTCCCTAAAAAAGCTTATTGAAATGTGTAGGCTTTCTGTCACCCTCGCACACATCTTTCTAAGCCATAATTTGAATTGTGATATCAAGTTCTCTGTCTCCCTCACAATTCCCCACTACAGAAAACTTTCATCAGGCCTCCTCTTCAATTTTGTACACCTTACAGCGCACATATGCTGCTGCATTTCATTATAGCAAATAGAAGTCACTGGGAGGCTGATGGAGTTGGTAGCTTCCCTCTTAAGACATACTAAGTCTTGCATTTGCAAGAGTTTAATCTACTGGCATTGCAAATGACAATGCCGTTTATTTTGTTTTAAAAATCCTCAGATAAATAAAAGGCATTGTCATTTACAATGCGGGGAAAAGTAGAAATGCCTTTCAGCAGAGTAAATACACCTGGCAACGTTAAAACCCAACAGGGAGAAAGTGGAGCAAAGCGCGCCAATTTAGGGTGATTTTTCTCACTTTCAAGTGCTTTATTTTCACTTTTAGAGCTGGGGACCTGGTAACGTGGCACACTACGCATGCAAACACAAACGCCAGCTATGGGTGAGAACCTTTTCTCTGGCGGAAACATTTCTCCCTTTGTTAAGGAACAAGGGCTAATCTTTTTTGCAAATGTTTCCCACCTCCCGCTCTCTAAGTGCCAGTGTCGGTCTGAATTGGGCCCAAAGTGCGGATTCCATTCATGCGCAGGAAGTTTAGGAGGTACATTCGAATGTAAAACCTCTCCAAGTCAACAAGGCGATGAGACACAAGGACACAGGCTGCATCCAACAATAGTCATTTTCAAACAATCCTAAAACCACCAGTAGCAAGGTATCCTGTGAAGTAATCAGGCACTCAGTTTCAAGTCATCCTCAAATCATCAGAAACAGTCACACCTTGTGAAGTCATCGGATAATCATTTTCAAGTCATTCTGAAATCATCAGGGTTAATCACATCTTGTGAAGTCATCAGATACTCATTTTCAAGTCATCTTCAAATCATCGGGCTCAAGTTTCTAAACTCTGCTGATGACTTTAAGAGCTTGATGATGTCTGACAACAGGAAAATGACTTCTAGGGTAGTTGGATGATCATCCACTGACTCTGGGATGGCTTCTAACGTAATCCTGTTTGACCTGGGAAGGCAGTTCATACCGGCGTCTCCTTGGCTCTCAGTGACACCCTGTTTAATTAGATTCACTGCCTCAAACTCCCCGGGGTCTCGCGCCTAGGAGTCTGGATCAGATAATGAAGCCGGCTGCAGCGCGGATCGGCGTTGATGTTGCAGTGATTTGAAGATACTCGCTCCTCGAAAACGAAAGCGCCGTTACACAAGAGCGAGTCACATGCCAATCTTTCAAGTCCATATTGTATGGGGATAAATATTTTATTGACCCAGATTCTCAAATCACACGCATGTGAAGACTTGGGCCCTGAGCTTCATGCTGTGCCGTCCCACAGCTTTGTCACTCTCATACTTCACTAGGGTCTAGGGACATTTAAACGTTAGCTTTAGATTGGGTCCCAGTTTACGTGTGTATTGAAAAAGTTTGTCTCCCCCTTTACCGTCCTCCCCACCCCCAGCTGCTATGCTTCCCCCCCTCCTTGCAAGCCCACGCGCACATCTGCAGCTCCAACTTCGAGCACTTACAACTTTGCGGACAAAACATCGGTCACAACCCCTCTGCCACGTTAACATCATGCACACTCCCCTGCAGTCCTTTTCGCGGTCGTTCTACGATTTTCTGTAATACATCTTTGCTGAAGCGCGAGCTGATGATCGGCGGGAGGTTTAACTAACACTGCAGATTACAGCGCATCACTATTTCATTTGTGATTTACCGGACATTGATCATTCAGTTTACCAGTGCTCTATATTTCAGTGGGACTTGTTGTTACACTGTCACCTTTCTCTTTGACTTTACAGACTCCCATCCGTTGACCCCACCAGTGAAGGGCTGAGGCGGGCACGGCCCAATAAAAATGAGCACCAGGCGCATAGTTCACTGGCCGCAAACGAGAAACCCTTAACCCTTTAAATGTAAAACCTTTATTTCACATACACGTAAACATAGCCTGCCACTTTAGCCAAAAGAAACACCTACTTGTACAAGAACGAGTATCGCCTCATCCTGCCTCCCTGCTGGGTTGAGAGCGGCGAGGTCAGGAGGAGCAGAGGAGCTGTGCACAACTTTGAGAAGCGCGAGTGGCATGAAGTCAATTAACATCACCAGTGGGCAGTGACATCAGTTTAATTTCGATGCCACGTGTCTCTACAACTTGGATACATTGTACCAGTACTTGCAGAGCTGCAGGCAGATCTAGCCAGCCCCATTAGCCTCTGCAGTGCGCATCCCGCTGACAGACCTATAGCTCATTTCATTCTGTGCATTTATATAGCAGCACAGGAGGCGCTATAATGCGTGACAATGCATTTCAGTGCAGTGATACGGATCACCACACTGAAATGCATTAGCGTCACACCTGATGCGTGATGCTTGGCAGGACTGGTGGTGTTGGCTAACTCTACAAGTACACACAGGGCCGGTCCTAGAACTTCTGGGGCCCCGGGCGAAAGGGAAGATGTGAGGCCCCCCCTAATTTCCATGTAACATCCAGTCGCGGTCGGCATGATGCACGGGTGGGGGGTCTCGTGGGGGTTCGGCGCGGGGGGTAATTAAAAAAATAAATAAACTTACCTTCCCAGGTCTTGCGTCGTCTCAGCTCCTGACCTGATCTCCTGCTTTCCTGCCTCTGGCAGGAACAGGAAGCAGGCAGCCTCCTTTCCCTAAGCCAATCACAAGGCTGCAATAGCAGCATTGTGATTGGTCGGTACGCCGACCAGCCAGGCGCCTATGGGGAGGCCTTTTTCTCCATGTAGGGTGCAGTGCCCATGACTGTTTTGGCCAGGCGGGCAACTAGAGCCAAATTTCGGGGGGGGGGGGGAGGGGGCGGAAAAATATTTCGGGGGGCTAATTCTTCCGAACTTAGACAGAGTGACTGTAAGAAGGGGTGATAACACAACAAAAGCCTCATTTACAACTAAATGGCCTTTTAAAGACCTGTTAAGTACTCGGGTGCGGCTGCAATTAGATGCTCGCCAGCCCGCGAAGCTACCTTCACCCGGGCTGACACACTCGACGGGGGGGGCTAAAGCCCCGTGAGCCCAATGGGTGTTGCGCGCCTGGGTTTGGTCGGCCCCGGAGGGCCGACCAAACAGTCAGCGCCCTTAGCAGTGGGCAAGGGACTCCTCCCCTGCCCTAAAGCAGACCCGCCCACCCCCAACCAAACACTTCTGCTTTCTTGCAGTGTGACAAGCAGGAACATAAAATGGGAGTTTTAGAATTTTGTGTTTCTGCTTCTCGCACTGTGAGAAAGCAGTAGGGCGACGCTCCTCCGCCCTAGTGGAGGAGCTGCCCTTGGTAACATCACAAGAAGTGACATCACAGAAATTGACATCTCAGCACAATTGATCTTATTTGGCATCCTGAAGAGACCTAACGTGGATATGTGTAACATGGACAAAAAGATAAATATACATATAAGATAAGTCCATATATTTTAAAACTGTATTAAATTGATTACATTTGTCACATTGGATGGAAAAGCTAGGTGCAGTTCTCACAAAAATGTATATTATTTAGTCCTCGTTAACTGATTGTTTCCAGATGAGTGCAAGGTTTAATTTCCAGTTCTGCCTCATAAAGGGGGGAGATCCTGTTGAGGTATTGAGGGGCGGGATCATTCAAAATATAAAATGACACAAGAGAAAATCTCTCACACCACGGAAATAATTGCAAATTTGTAAAGGCTCCCTTATCTTTCTGTGCCATTATTGTGCTACCTTAGGATGATATTAATACTTCGTAATTTGTTTTAACATAAATCCTCTCACCAGTATCCCACATACACATGCTAAGAGATGTAGGACAATCTTTTTTCTGTGTGGGCTCTTTACTCGCCAGAATTATGTTAAGTGCAAAAACACAACGCATAGTACAAAATTACAAGACACCATTGCAAACAAATAAAGATTGTACATAAATAAAAAAAGACTTGAAACAACCAAGACCACTGCTAAATCATACATTGACTTGAAGGTAAACTTCAAATTCAAGGGGTTTTCAAATCAAAGTTTTTGATTTGGTGGTAGAACTGTAGGAAGTAGAAGTGGCCGTCTTTAGCGGTGGTGGAGCCCTGTGCGACAATGTTGGTGCCCCTCAATAACTCGCTCTGGCATGGATTCCCTCACTACCCCCCTTTAACAGTGCCACTCAAGTCTCCATAACCACATTCTTGCTCAGATGCATTTAATTTGATTTACAGCACCACTGATACCAGTGTAGGGTGTCAGAGAACTTAATATCACACATTACATGGAGACAATAAATCCTACGTGTGTAAATCACAATAGGTAATGTTACATAAGGCAAAGGACTAGGAGTCACATTACAATCATACTAGTAGGCAGTATGGTGTATTAGTGATTGATCTGGAAAAACACAAACTCTGAATTTAGAATGTAATACCATGGTTCAGGGTTCTATTTAATAACTAGAATTGATTTCTGTCCAAATTAACCCTTTTTGCAACATTAAGATAATCAAAGACTGGGGAAAAAACCATAATGATGTAATTTATAGCTTGCAGTTTGCATGCAGCTCTTAGATGACATTTAATAGCTCATTGTCCAATGTTAGGATTTTGACTTATAAACTGCAAGTAACAATAGCATCTCTCTGACGAAAGCAGTAACCCATTGGCCTATTTAAATTATGTGGATTTAGTGATCTGCATGGTACATGTTCTTTGCAGCAGGCACATTAACCCTCTGTGCTACCTTTTAAAGAAGTCAAAACTTCCACTTGACAAAACTCCATCTCTCTCTAGGAAGAACATTAATCATCACAGTATTCATGACATTTTTATTGTGGCCAAAATTGTTGGAGGCCAGGAAGGAGGCAACTAGTGCTTTTAGAAATATAATATACTCGCAAACATGACACCCCCACCCGAAGTCAGCACTCAGTGGGATCTCATAGGTCGAACCGCCCTAGAGCCTTCCTGCTCAAGGGTCCTATGACCTCAATGACAGAGTCACTAGGGTGTGCTGCTTCGAAGGCCTGCCCAAAAGACTCAAGTTGAGCTTCAATAAGGGTTGTAATGGACAGGCCTTCAAGTTTAACCCACACTTGCCACCGCTATGGTCCATCTGCTGGTGCTCAGGCACCATTCTTCTAAGGTCTTTCGGGGCCTACTAAATGTGCTCTCTTAGGAGAGCGGTCTGGTGGACTGGTCATGAAGGCTGAACCTGGTTCCCCAGTTCCAAATTTGGCAGCTCTGACCATAGTGCCACATCCTCTCCCTCACTGAACACCATACTGCCCCACTGGGAGAAACTCGCACTGCCTTCAACTACAAATCCAATTGCGCCCCGCTATAAACACCTGGAGGCGAACCAATTCAAATTAGGCTGTAGACAAGAGCAATATGCTGCCTAAAAAAAGTGATACCATCCTGGAAAAAGCAAACACTCTTAAAGAATGGAAGATTAATTAAAAGCAAGTGAAATGTAAGCAGGAACAACATGGTTACCTTAACCCTCTTGCACTTATTATTCAGAAATCAATGAGTGCTTTTGCAGGAAAAGTTAAGGCCATGACTACAGGGCCGGAAGGGGCCAGTTTCAATGTCCATTGCTTATATCCTTACAAAACCTAAGCAATATAGTTCAAAAAGACCACATTCGTGAATACAGAGCCTCGGCATGCATTTTGTTTTCCAATCCGCCCAGCAAGCAGGTATTGCAGTACATCCAGGAATGGTGCACTTCCAAACCCGGGGAAAACAATGCTGTTCAGAGAAAGACAAGAAAATAAAAGTAGTGCTTCACTGGCAAACTCTGTAAAGTGGCACTAATGTGTTTTGGGTGTGAATAAAATCAATCTCGCCCCTTTTCGAAACCACTCTGTTTTGCTTTAGTTATTTTTTACATTTTGAACCTTTTATTTCTCTCCATCCCAACGCTGCAGGTTGGAAGTGAAAAATGTCAGAAAAAAGACGACCTTTTTATTTCTCTCCATCCCGATGCTGCAGGTTGGAAGTGAAAAATGTCAGAAAAAAGACGACCTTTCCAGCAACAGTTTTTATTTTTTGGATTCATTTCACTGGAGAACAAATAAAGGAGTACTGGCTACAAGGCCCAGGGAAAGGGGCCCCCATACCTGGACCTTGAAGTTTTCTATAGTGCTTAGAGGCCCAGGGAAAGGGGGCCCCCTCCCCTGGGCCTTTGAAGCAGTGAGTCATTTCGTAAAACACTGCCATAGCACTGGCAGTTCTACATACATTAAGTTAACAAAAGACAGTTGATCTGGCTGCTCCCTCCTCCCCTCACCCACCTCCCTTACCTGTGTCCGGCTGGTCCTGGAAACAAAGGGGCCTTCTGTCACCTGGCAACAAAATGCAGAAAGGGAATGGCCGGTACTTAACACAGGTGCTCTCCCGCCCCTGACACTGTGATGCTGGACAGCTGCTCTGCCTTCCCCCCACCCTTGCACCCCCTGGAATGCCAACACGCGGTGATCAGCAAGGTCGACTCCAGCCTTGCATGTGTATTGTATTGTGATTGTGCGGGAAGGGGGCCCAGCAGGAGCAGATGGGCAATCTGTGAAAGTGTGTCCTTTCACAGTGAAGCGGTGGGGGCCCATGTCTTGCAGCCGAGCGCGAGGCCCTGGGCAGCTGCACACACTGCCCATGCCTAGCGCCGGCCCTGAGTACACATGTCTCCTTCCACTAAGCAAGCCTTTGTTTACGCTGTGCGAAATGGAACCTTCGAATATCAGTCATGGGAATGTTACCTGAAATATGTGTTGCTTTCCCCGCCGTTCTCCACCTGTAGTTTGGCAACACTGACCTGTTGTGACCTCCCACCCTGGCCATGTCAATGTAGGACAATGTAGGACAGCCACTCTACGCTTGGACAGTTGAAGTGAGCTAACAAAGTTGTTTCTAATAAATGATAAAAGAAAGGCTCGGACTGGCAAAGATGTGGAAGCGGCACAGAAATGTTGATGCTCACAGTTAGACCCCTTTCCTCCTCTATAAAGAAGATAGTGTCTCCCTTTAAATGGACTCCATGTACCCTAGGTACATCACCAATTTGGTACTGGACACCTTATCAGCCCCTGTACAGTGCACTATAGGTGCCCAGGGCATAGGTGCATCCAAGGCCTACCAGGGGCTGCAGCATATCTTTTGCCACCCCTTGCTGGTACTTAAATCGACAAAACTGGCTGATCACTCAGCTGGTGCAAGGTGGTGTAATCACCCCTTGCTTAGATATAGTATACCTATATCTAAACCTATATCTGGACACATATATACCTATCAGTCACTCCTATGGCAGGCCTTAACAATCCTGGAGGCAGAGTGCTTGGTTTTATATGAGATGGTGCTCTAGCATGAGCTGAGCCTGTCTGCAGCTTTCGGAACTATTTCCTTATAGCTGTTCTAGTGATACTGCCATACCATATACTCTTAAGTGCATTATAATCCTAGCGGTTAGTGCAACTCTGGTTTGGCTTTATCAAAACATGTTGTGTTTGGTGTCATACAACTTGGAATACTACCCCCTCGCCAGTTCTGATGACGGGGGCAGCATCCCACCCTTCTAGAGGGAGAAGACATGTTACTTTACTGAAAACGCGGTTAATTCTAACCAGAGCCCCAGCATCATAAAATGGATGCTGCTGTCACAGAAACGAGTCTGGCCTCCTGCTGCTGACCGAAACTTGGCAGAGGACACCTGGACAAAGGGTTTCCTGTCACAGGGAGGTGTCACACCACTCCAGACAGGAGATAGTGGATTGTAGCAGAGAGGGTTGAAAAAAACTAGACACTGCCTGGGGCTCACAAGGTGTCCCTGGGCAGATTCCAGTCAAACCGGTTCTGGGGCCATCCTGCCCCAGTGCTGGTGCGAAACTGGACAAAGGGAAAGGGGTGTAACCACTCCCTTCCTGGGTCCCACCCATAGGAGGGACCTAGCAGGTAATCCAGCCCCTTGATTTGGAATAAAGGTAGGAACTGTGCAGATGCACATCAGATTATCCTGACTGAAACTTATGAAATGAAACTCTGGACCCTTCGACATCCCACTCAACGTAGAAGACTGAAGAATCTCCCTTGTGGTCAAGGAGTGACCACCCTGTGCAAACAGGCACCATCCAGCACCTCGACGTTTGCTTTGTTGCAGTTCCCGCCGGAACTCGAGCGACAGTGATCGACAAGAGCCAGCGTTCCTGCCTTCCAACAGCCCGATCCACAGTCTATGCAGAGCTGAGACCCGTGGAGGCGACCTGAAGCGTGGGGCCGGCGATCTTGGAAAAACTATAAAGAGCTGACCGTGCAGCATCCGAGGCTCCCTCGAAGCTGTGCATTGGAGTTTGAGAAGCTCCAACCCGAGCAGCTAATGCACCGAAGCTCACCCCTCCACACTCCTCGAGTGCTGCGTGGGGCCCTTTTGCATTTTTCTGCTCGATGCGTTGGTCCAGTCGCTTGCCCGTTGGCTAGCGGCCCCAGTACCGACGAACCTTTGAATTTGCTCTGCTAGTCTGGTTGCTCCAGAATGGCCCTCGCTCCCCTGAAAAGGAGCACCCGATCTGACCTTCCTGGTCCGGTCAAGAAGCGATCTTCGAATCCTGCGTGGGTTGCCTTTGCCAGGGCTTATTGACTCCAATCCGGAAGCCGACACCGCCGACAGTGAGAGACTTCGTGGGACAGCTTGTGATCCACTGGTGCCCCAGAGTCCACGTGGCAGCGGAGACAAGCTTCACGACAACGACCTGATTGCGCCCGACATTGCCTGGTTCCTTCCTGGTCACTGGCTAGTGACCCAGACTCTGTCCCCTCTGCTTTCAGGTACTCTACAACTTCGATCCACCCTTGGATTGCACCGGACACTTCTCTTGTGGACGCCTGCAGCATCTTCATCTCCAGGCACCCTAGATCTTCGTGACGAAACCCAACACATCTTTGCACCTGTGCACCCGCTTCCTGTGGGTGAGGTAACTCTTGAACACCGGTGCTCCTGTAGTGGTTTACACCTCTAGTGTGTAAGTCTAAAGTTTTGTCCTTCTAGTCCAGTCAGAAGACTCTTAAAACTGTAACTCGATAACTTTTACGCACCATTGACTTTGCATTGGTGCATGCTTGTGCTTTAGGCACTGCACCCGAATCCCGCGGGCCACTTGTGTGGTGTCCTTTCATTTGATATTACAGGATTGCATATGGTAAACAGCTGGCATCACATGCCCTCTTGAGCTAAGCCTTTAAGGCTGCTTAGTCCATGCTACCCCTAGGATAGCTTGTCTATAAGGTTGACTTACAACCATCACCATAAGGGATTGTTTGGACTGATACAAGGTGCCCACAGAACTGTGGACATCATATACCAGGCCAACTTCTCACAGAATGCCTTTTATTGATATCTTTGAGGTTGGTTAGAAGGAAAGGAAGCGTAACTTCCTCTCACGAGGGCATCTGGTATAAGTGCATGGCTGAAGGAGTGGCTCTGAGAGAAGCCCAAAGTAACCAGCCCTCTCTTTTTTAGTGTCCTGTACCTCGTTTTTATGTTCAATACTACACCTGTGATCGCTGTTCGTTGTCCCACTCCCATGATGTTGCTTGACCCCCACTGCCTGTCATAATTGCTTGCACCCGCAAGCTACTGATGCTTACATTGTAGCCATCTGAAAAATGGCAGCATGAGCTGGCCCTGCCAAGATGTGCAAACCTTGGCTTGCAGTTCACACATAAATGTCACCACAGGTGCTTAACCTTTTAGCTGTCAGGCCTCCCCGTGCCACGCCATTTTTTTTAGCTATTTGGGGTAGTTCGCACTTAGGCTCCCATAACATTTTGCCCACATTACGTATCCACGCCAAATTGGCGCCCTTTTTCTTCCAACATGCTGAGAATTCTAAAGGTACCCAGGATTTGCAGATTACCCTGGAGGGGGTCGAGAAATTGGGCAAAATACAGAAAGATTTTTGTTTTTGGGGGCAAAATGAGAAAAAAGTTCTGCAGAAGAAAGGTTCTAATTTTTTCCCTATAAATGGTATCAAAGAAGGATTTGTGGTGCTAAAATTTTCATCTTCGCAGCTTTCAGGAACAGGCAGACCTTTCCCCGAAAACTAACATTTTCTACACAGTTTTGCCATTTTACTATTTTCTGCGCTTTCAACCTCCTTCCAGTTAGTGGTAGAAATGGGTGCGAAATCAATAATGGATCCCAGATAGCTATACATTTCTGAAAAGTAGACAAAATCCCGATTTCAGCAAGGGGTCATTTGTGTAGATCCTTTAACGTTTTCCTATAGAAAGTAACAGTTGAGATAAAAGAACATTGAACTTTAGTTGAATAAAACAGCCATTTGTGCCTACATTTTCACCTGTAACTTCTTCTAACTATGTTAGATTTGTTAAACCTATATACCGTAACGTCCACGTGACCTGTTTGGTTGCGGATATATATGAGGATTGCAGGTTCACCAAGAACCTGAGGTACGCAGACCAATACCAATAACTCAGTTGTACCTTCCAATGGTTATCATTGTTTACCGGTTGTACAATAATTAATTTGGTAAAATGCAGGATTGAAAAATAGGTAACAAGGAAACCTATGCATATCTGAAATGGGAACAAGATATGGAGTGTAAAAGCAGTGGTCATTTGTGAATTTCTGAATTTGTGATTACCAATATTAGCATGTGAATTAGAGGGTATTGTTCAAAATTACTTCTTTTTTAAACACTGTCTTACATTTGGAAGGAGGAAATGCATAGAAAGACAAATTGTAATAACACTTGTTCTACGATTCTGTGTTTACCTAAGTTTCACAATAAAAAAGATACCTCACTTGTGTGGGTAGGCCTAGTGTCTGCGACAGGACATGGCCCAAAACACAACGTGGACACATCACATTTTTCCACTAAAAACGAACCCTTTTTAGGTCTTGCACCTGGCGGCGCAGCGTAAAGCGCTGTCACCAGCGAGACTTATTGTCAGTGACTTGCCTCTCAAGTGGTACAGACCGGGGCACGCGCAGGTGATTGGGGTCTGTGGACTCGCACGTACAGGCACGCGCACATCTCCTGTACCGCTTCCCAGGCAAACCAGCATTTTACTGCAGCAGGCTTTTAACCGCATGCGTGCGGCATGATTTCCGCCCGCACGCTGAGAATTTGTAAATCCCTTTATTCATGACGAGCTGGGCTCGTCATGAGCGTGCGAGGAGGCTACCTCATGACGAGCCCAGCTCGTCATGAGCGTCGAAGGGGTTAAAAAAAATCCTAGTTGCAACTCAAAATAGAAGCTGTACTTCTTGCTTTCTTAATGCTTTGTTTTTTTAGACTTTTCTGGGAACATCTTGAAAATTAACTGTATCCTTCACTTTAATTGTTAAAAGAAACAACCCCAATCTATGTAAAATCATGGCTGTGGAATGGTGGGAAGTGACTGGTCCCTGAGAGTCAGCATAAAAAAGGTATTTGTGTTTTTCTCTTACAATAACATGGGACAGGTCAATTTTCTGACTCGTGCTTGGGGAAAATACTACTTCTTTTAATTGTTAAATTCAAAACAAAATATTGAAAACTAAATTTATACCCGAGAGTGGGATTCGACCCCACGCATGCAGAGCACAATGGATTAGCAGTCCATCGCCTTAACCACTCAGCCACCTCATCTTGTTGTGGGAAGGTGTTGTATACAGATTGCAATCGCATCCGGTGGAGTAGATAGTACGCTCATACACATAAATTAAAAATATAAAAACATTGATTTTTGACTCAGATGTCATGCCACGTGAAACAGCACAGCCCGGTTTAACAACCCTCTCTTCTCACCTGTTGACACACCGACGCGGCACAGCTTCGTCTACTTATTTGTAAACAGCTCTAACCTCACTCTGCACTGCCTCAAGTATCTCTGGGCTCCGTTTTCATCGATCGTGCGTCACCGAACCGCTCTCTAGAATTGGGATGTAGCTGTGACGCTTTGATTAATGGCAGCAGAACAGTGGCCCCTTTATTCCATGGCCTGCACGTGCTGCCTCGTTGGCTTCGGCATTCTACGACCACAGGGGCGGCGCGTGGCCCCAAAGACTACAACAGTAACTGTTGCGGTGTCGCTACGCGATGACATGGTGACAACGGCATTTTAACACACGGCTTACAGGGTTAAAGCACAGAAATCTCTGAGTAACTAGAAAGTTTCAGGGCATTCTTATTTATTTATTTATTTAATGCAATTTTATATAGCGCAAACTTTACCCAACGGTGGCATAGCGCTTTACAATATAACTAAGTAAGATACATAATGTACTAGTGATGGAATTTACATATTAACAAGTTACATATACAATTACAATTATAACAAGCATTTGTAATGCAAATGGTCTCGCATTTGTGAGAGTTTGAGCTATTGGAATTGGAAATGACAATGCCTTTTATATATATGTTTTAAAAACTTGCAAGCCGTACCTTAACAAGCGATTTTCTACTTATAGTCGTTGCTTGCGAAAACCAAGGCTGGCAGTAACTGGGCCTCGTTTACTGCCAGACTTGCTTGTCATAAGCAAGGACTACAAGTGCAAAGTGCATATTAACACACCGCTTTCATGGTTTAAAAACACATAAATAAAAGGTATTGTCATTTACAATGCCAATACCTCAAACTCTCACAAATGCAAGACCTATTGCATTGCAAATGCTTGTTTTGCAATGTGCCTAGCAGTGGATTTTGGGCCCTAGCTCAGCCAGCACCTATGGAAACCTAGCAAACCTGTACATTTTTTAAAACTAGACACCCAAGGAAATCCAGGATGGGGTGACTTGTGTGGCTCTCACAAGGTTATGTTACCCAGAATCCCTAGCAAAGCTCAAACTTTGTAAAAAAAAAAAAAAGAAAAATCTGTTATGGAAAGTTCTGGAATCTGCGGGGAACAACAAACTTACATCCACCCAGCATTTCCCCAAGTCTGCTAATAAAAATGGTATCTCTCTTGTCTGGGTAGGCCTAGTGCCCGCGACAGGAAATGGCCCAAAACTCATCATGGACACGTCACTTGAAAACTGATACTTTTTTTGCAATGTGCCTAGCTGTGGGTTTTGGGCCTTGCTCAGCCGGCACCTAAACAAATCTAACAAACCTGTACACTTTCTAAACCTAGACACCCAGGATAATCCAGGATGGGGTGACTTGTGTGGCTCTCACCAGTTTCTGTTATTCAGAACCTCTTGCATACCTCAAACTTTGTCAAACAAAACACATTTTCCTCACATTTATGTGATGGAAAGTTCTGGAATGTGTGGGTAGCTGAAAACCTCAAACCTATTCTTGGTGGTTATTTGTGGGACATGCTAGGTTGAGCCGTTCATACCTGGACTGGTTTCTGTGCCAAGTATGTCAGTGCTACTGGTACTTCTCACACCTACAGGGACGTGGGAAGATTCCGTAGTCTGACTCCATTTTCCCATGGCCCGCTCAGGGGCCCCTTCATCACATTGGTGGAGGGCAGGCGAGGCTATAACTTTTAAGAAAGGAGTTAGGGAAATGTGTCACTGCTGTGGAGAGCTGGTGTTTTCCTACTCTTACCCTGATATCTTGTTAGACTGTTTACAGGCTTCCCTGACTAAGATTTAAAACTTCAAGCCCCCCCCATCAATAATACATTGAGACTTCACGATAACTTCAGAGGTTGCAGGGGAAATATCTACTCAGGTCTTACCCTGTAGATGGCTGTAGCATGAGTACAAAGCATGTACCTTGAGGTTTTAACTTAGCTTAGCCTCTTTCCATAGAAACAGGATACTGGCTCCTCTAAGCCACCTCCACAGCCTCCCATCTTCTCCGCCTCTGCCTTGTGGTTCGCAGGGACAGAGGACTATTATGGTCCGCTGCAGGTAATCCTCCCCAGGCCATCCCCTGCCATCTGGCTCCTACTCTAAGTCCCCCCCTAAGGACTTGTGCTGATGCTGCTTCACGGGACCCGTGCGCGGGCCATCCTGTAATGCTGGAGCTACTGTGTGGCTTCCTCCCATTGCAATACACCTGCACCGGCGGCTGCGTCAAAAGCCTCTAACATTTGGGCAAAAACAGGGAAGAAAGCGGGATCCCCCTGCGGGGGGGCAGGGACTTTTTACCACGTATGTGTGCGGCAAAAGGGTGAGGGGTAGATGCACACATCGCAGTGAGAAAAGTTTCCCTCCTCTGGAGCTCGCAGCGACCTAGTGTAAGACCGCCTTGTTCCCCTAAGGCTGTGTGTCCTGAAAAAAAAATCCATTTATAACCGGACATCAAAATACCTTATTTTTTTGTATCTGTGATTCTTGCAAGGAATGAGTTGAGTCTCAGCAACATTGAGTGCTTCGAATTGGCAGATGTGAATAAACTCCAAAAGGAGAGAGGGCTAACGTTAAGGAAAGGGTTCAGCAAGTAGGACTTTCAATAGCCTTCAGAGCCTATGAGGAGCTACACCTGATGCAAAGCCTTGATGCAAATGCAAGAGGATGATAATCCAGAGGATGTGGCGGAAGATGAGGGAGAAGAAGAAAGTGTCTTGGTTGCAGGCCCAGAGCTAAACCCAGAGGAGGAAGACGAGGCGCCCACAGGGATGAGGCCACCTGTAGACCCCGTAGCTGGAAGCCATGTTTCCTCTGCAACTCTGGCCCAAAATCAGAGTTAGAAGACAGGTTGTTCTGAGATGGGCCAGAGATGGACCTGAGAATTCAGAAGAGAAGAAAACAAATGCAGAAGAGATCAGAGCAGCGTCTGAATAACCCTTAGAGGAAAAGCTGCTGCTCTGGAGGAGAAGAAGATTCTGCTGGCCTGTATGATGAGCCAAAAAGAACTGGGCCTGAAAACCAGGATGGCCACAGAGACCAGTGAAGATGGTGGAAGCAATACTGGTGACTAAATGAGGTAAAAGGGTCCACATTCCCAAAGACCTGGTGCCTACCTTTGTGATGGGGTATGATATCAACAAGTGGTTTAAGGCATATAGGGTGGCCCTGGAAATGCACACAGTTCCTGAGGAGGATTGGGGGGGGGGCGAGTCTCTGGAAGCATAGGCTCACTTCGGGGATGAGTACCCTACTGGACCTACCTAAAGGTGACAGGGTGAAGTATACACTCAGGAAGAATGGCCTCATTGTTAAGTTTATTTTGATCTGAGAGAAGTACTGCTTAAAGTTTAGGGACCACCATCCATCCTAGACTAATCCATGAAATTCACCAAAACTGTGAAGTCTTGGGTGGATTTCATGGATTACTTTAGGTAGGCACTAGAAGGATAGGTAAATGTCAGCTAAGTGAATGACTATGATGGGATGTGCAATCTATTTTTGAGAGAGAACATGTTAAGTAATTGCTTTTGCAGAGCTGTACCAACACCTGATTGATTCAAAGCTTATTGTGCGCAGTTAACTTGGAAAGAAAGCTGACTTCTGGACTCGCACAAGAGTGTCAAAGAAGTCCCCTGGGGTGAGCGGAATGCCACCAAAAGGGTGGACCGGTTCCCTACTAGAAAAAGGAGGAGGAGTTAAAGAAAACTAAAGGAGTTCTCTAAAGGCCCCCAAAAGAGTTTTCTTGGGAAGGACTCCCAGGCCAATTCTGAGGAAAAGAAGGATGGTTTTAATGGGCAGAAATTAGCCCAGGGACGTCTTTCCAAGGGCCATGAATATTACCAGTATAGGCACCTCAAAGGGGACACCATCTGACCTGCAGGAAGCAATCCCCCACTATTGTGTCTACCCCAGGAATGGCTACTGGGGAATGAGATTTCCCCAGTTAATTTTAGGGAGAGTTCAGAGGTTACTCTAGGGACCCTGGATGACAAAGAGATGGTGTCAAAGGCTTACATGCCTGACAATTGCAAAAAATATAGGCAGTGTGTCACCATCAATAGGCAAAGAGACACAGGAACCAGTAGGATTACTGTTAAGTGTCAACTTGTGTCCTCAGCGCAGGAAGTCCTTGAAGAGAAGAAGTCTACCAGTTTGTGGCAGTAGACAACCAGTTGAGCCACTGTCTGATGGTTCTAGGTCCCTTTGAATGGGGGATCTCAGGTTACCTAAAGGTAGCTGTGAGTCCAGCCATGCCTGTTGACTGTTGGCAAGTAATCTTGAGCACATCATGTGAAAAGAGGTGGAGTTCAGGTCTCATTTAGAGATGTTGGTATAGCCTGAGTGGGTGTGCCTAACCACACTTTCCATGGCAGCCCAACAGGGGAGTCAGAGGACTTGCTGCCTGGAAAAATGGCCAGGTGCCTTCCAAGAAGAGGAAGAAAAAGCAGCGTCGGAAACTGGCTTCGGATCTAGGAGGAGGCTGATTCTGAGGGTAACTCTCCAAACTTACAGGGGAAGACATTGATGCACTGGGAGATCTACCTGAGGTAGCCGGGTGACAAACTGAGAGGGGGCCATCCGTGGTATAGTTCTGCAAAGTGCAGAGGGAGTGCTCTACTCTTGAGGGCCACAGAGGGAGGCTGATGTTAGGAGGCTGGATAGACCTCAGGTGACCACCTGCAGAGGCCAAGGAGAGGTCATCATTATCCTGCCAAAAGGGTCACTTTCAGTTCAAAGTGATATCCTTTGGACTGAAGAATGCAAATACCACCTTTCAGAGGTTGGTCAACCGGGTCCTAGCTGGGCTAGAAAACTTCTGTGATGCCTACTTGGATGACATTGCTTTTTTCAGGTCCAGCTGGGATGACCACCTGCACCACCCCAGAGAAGTGCATGAGCCCTGATAATCAAGGCAACCAAGAGTCAGTTAGGGCAAGTATCAGTTGTATACTTGGGCCACCAAGGCTGCCTCTCTAGCCAAAGATAATGACCATTATAGGCTTTGGAGCCTCCTGAGATCCACATTGAAGTGAAAGCTTTCCTATCCCTCACTGGGTACTGCATCAGATTTGTTAAGATTTGTTAAGGGATATGATACTATTGTTGACCCCTTAACTGAGCGACTTCCAAGAAGGAGCCCAAAAAGGTGATCTAGATGGAGGTGTGTCTGAAGGCATTTGATACCCTGAAGGAGGCAACGTGTATAGCAGCAATGCTCAAGAGACCCGATTTCTCCAAGGAATTTCTTGTGCCCTAAGCTGCTTCTGAGCATGGCACTCCTCAACAGGACCTGTCCAACCCAATTTCAATGCAATTTACAATATACATAGTAAAAACCACATTAGGCTTTATAATGAATTCTTGACAATTAGTGAAGTGAAAAATTAAAGTTTATTTAGGGAGTTAAGTCATTACAGAAATGGTTAGAAGTCAGCCAATTAGTGTTTTAAATCAAATAACAGCATGAAGCACAGAATATAACGCAAATAATAAAATAGTAGAAGAGAGTATAGTTGAACTCAAATAATGCAAGACAATAAAACAAAAATCAGACCGATATAGTGACGCCTCCTAATGATTACAAAGAGTGAGCCCCAATACCCTAAAAAATGGGTTTCTATACATAAATACAATTATATCAAAATCACACAAATTGGACCAGTCAGGTTAAAGAAGATTGAAATATTTCTGAAATCACATTATTCAGCACTATCCCACAGATTCAGATTACGCATTTCCCATCCTGCGTGCCTTTCAGACCCCTACATTGTTAATACAATTTCAGTACTTGATATACAAGGACAAGTTCTCATGAGAAATCACCATGGTCTTATTTAACGAGGCCTGGGGAACATTTACTGTCCGTGAAACAGGGTGTTACAGAACTTGGAAGAAATATCTGTCTGTACCTGGGAAGTGACATTATATCTCAGAGCAGTGTTTACAAAATAGCTAGTAGCTAGAATATGAATAGTCTGTGCACAGTGTGAGACATAGACAAAATAATTACATGCTAAAAAGATGGCTGCAGATAGCACCAACCATTTTGAAATCGCGATCTACATTAGCTAATGTTAGGTTAAATTCAGTTCTCACAACATAATGTCTATATTTCAACTACGTGTTTATTTTCTTTTATTGTGTTAATGCAATTATACATACAATTATAAAACTCTTTACCACACACATGTGAGAAACTGCCATGTATTGCGGTGAAATCGTCAAAAGGATTTCTAGAGCCTGTTGTCTATTAATTGGTTCTCATTTCATTGGTTGAGCTTCACTGACTAGGCATACTCCTGTGCTTGCAGGGCTAAATTAGATCTCTGACCATGATCGAAATTTGTAACCGGGTTTGTTTAAATAGTAGAAGCAAGACAGATTTATGTGATTGTCACCAACAAGAAACCACCAGTCTGGTTTTGTATTTTGTACTATTAGATGGGTGTGCACTTCTGTAATAACAGTGGTCTGTATGACAGTGGTCTGTTATTGCTTCCCAAAATGGCGACCGTATCACAAACAGGAAACGGAAACAACCCGCATATGCTGAAACTGAAAGTCAAGCACGTAAGATCTCAGCAGCGCTGTGGACCAAAGCCAGTAGAGAGAATCACAGAGAGCTTGAAAAGGCTTAGGGGGAGTTGCTGTGTAGGTAGTCCATATTTATATGGCTGGGGCCAAATTAATGTGGCATGGTGAGCAAAAGAACGAGGGGTTGGAGTGTCTTTATATGGCTGGGGCCAAATTGATGTGGCATGGTGAGCAAAAGAACGAGGGGTTGGAGTGTCACCCGAATGAATGCTGGTTAGATTTATTGAAAGCAGCCTTCTATCACCTTTTGTGAGTTTCGTATACCGCCCTCAGTGGCATGGGTATGCCCAGACGTGGGTCCCATGCTCACTGTGTCACACGAACCAAGCTGTACCTGGCTGAAACCGGTCCTAGGTTGCTTGTGTTTCGGTTCAGAGAGGACCTGGCTTGGAAAATGGGGTAGGACTGTTTCCATGAGGAACAGGGTCAAGACTGATTTGCATATGGCTGGGTCCAATCTGAGGTGGCATGGTGAGCTGGGGAACAATGGGTTTGAGTGCTTCCCCGAGCAATTGCCAGTGATTAGACTTATTGAAAGCAGACTACCATCACCTTTTGTGTGTTTCAGGAAGCCTAGAGCAGACATCTCAGGGCGTACCCTTGTAAAGAACAACATTGGCCCAAATAAGCATATTGACTAAACAAGCTAAAAAAAATAAGAGTGGCAGGACATCTGGAACCACCCAGCAGCAAAAAAAGTTGTTAAGATGCCAATATTGCTTGAGTGTTATTATGGACTTTTGTGCTGTTTGTTTGAATTACATGATTTGTAGTTCTTCAAACATGTACATTCTGGACATTGTGTTTTTATTTGACTATGATGCTTTGAGCTGCTATTTAAAAGTAAAGAAATAGATACAAAATCATTTGCCTGCATGGCAAAGTATTTTTCAGTGATATCTTATAGTTTAAATTGAAAGCTAATTTGAAGAGTGTTCAGCAAATTAATCTGTCTGTTGTCATGATACTAATCAGAATTAAGCATTTTTTTAAAAGAAGTCTTAGTTGTATATTCATTTGATTTATTTTTTACTTACTGTATTAATATTAGTGCAGTCAGTTCTCCTTTCACCTTTAACCAACAAAGACCCTATATTCGCCACAATGATTTCACATTTGATTTCACTCTTATTTTGTATCTCCCATAACAGGCGGTATATGTAACATCCACTCTTCCATATCTGGTGCTTACAATTTTTCTGATCCGTGCCTTAACGTTGAAAGGATCAGTTAGTGGGATTGTGTTCCTCTTCACTCCAGATGTAAGTATTTTGTTTGATGTGTGAAAAGTTTTACTCGTCGTTATTTTTTTATGGTATTAATGTAAATGGTACTCGTTTTACAAGAGTCTGTCATTTTGAGATTATCAACAATATTTTGGACGGACTTATTAATTGTATAATTATATGATTATGTTGTGTGTGTCATTGTGCCACTGGAACTAAGCTGAAACCGACTGAGGAGCACCAATCATGGTGAAACCGATCATGGTTTGCTTGTGTTCAGGTTCAGGGTGGACCTGGCCTTGCAGTTCGGGCTGCACTGTTCCTATTGGATACGGGTCACGAAAATATAGCAACATCTTATTTTTAATTTAGTTACCCCTGGCAGTATTTCTACTTCAGTTGTTGCTACTGGAAACACTTGGATTACTTGTTTTTTTTAACATCAAACTGTATGAGTACAGCAGAAGGAACAAAGGAAGTTCTACTGATTAAGTAAATATCAAATGAGTCAATTGAACATCATTACTCCATGGGGGCAGAATTTCCATAGCGTTGCATTTTAGTGGAATTGTTAATGGTTCAAGAAAAAAGACAACTAAAATGGAATGATATTGGGTAACTTTGAGGAAACCATATATTATTTTGAATATGTTGGCATCTGTTTAGCCGGTTGGGGAGTAAAAATTGAATCTTCTCTGATATTTACCCAGCTGCTGGTTAAGGAGAAATTATGTACTATTTGACCGGTGGGCTTCCAAATAGCAGAACAATTTCCCTATTTACTTGGTAATTGACTAAATAGTAGTGATTCTGTACATTTGGCCAGCAGCTATGGAAATAACAAAGTAATTGTACTAGTTACCTGGCCTGCGGCTATACAGCAGACATTATGTACTGTTGGGTCGGTGATTGAGCAAACAGAACATCAACTTTCTGGATCGGCCAGGCATTGGCTAAATAGCAAACACTATTTACTATGTATCCAGCAGCCATGCAGATTTCTAAGAAACATCACATTTTACCTGGTTACATAGAAGACATTTTGTACTATTTGACCAGTGGCCTCGTAAATAGAAAATACATTTCACTTTTTACATAGCTGCTAGCTAATTGGGAAACATTATGTACTATTTTGATGGAAGTCACAACGGGGTACTTGTTTCCCAGTAATAGGACAATTTCAGGGCCATAATATGTGAAAGGACTCAAATCTTTCGCAACTAATAGCGCAGTTACTTACATTGTTTGCCAGTACTGGGATCAACGGCAGCCAGTTCCGAAACACAATTATAACATTTGATAACTTCAATTTTTGCGCACATTACCTAGGCATTAATGTGCAGACATCAAAACTCAAGGCTCTGAGAGAGATTCAAATGTTTGTTTGCATGAACTCAAGATATTGGAAAGGAAAGCCCCTGCACCAGTGCTTAATTTGTGAAAAATGAAGTGCTGGGGCTAAACATTTGCTCTGAAACTGCCGTCGCCAGCGCTTCAGAAAGTCATGGTGCCGAGTGTCAGGACGGGGTAGGTTTGAGCACCTTTCTTGCATCTTTAAGTTTAAAAAGCTTTATTGATTAGATTGTAAAACATGAGTACAATGGCAAAGAAGAATACAACAAAAAATAGATAAGAAATGATCGGAAACAATGCAAATGGAAAAGTAAACCCCAATAAGGGGTAAAAAATATACCAATGAGAAATGCTTTTATAACTTTTCAATTTTTGGGGGGGAGAAGGAGAAACAAAAAGGAAAGAGGGAGGAAGGGGAGGGTGAGGAGAGAGGGGGAAAGAGAAGGGAGAGAGGTGCATAAGGGAAACCATCATCTTGTAGCACAATTAGGCGAGAACAGTAACAAGAAAATAACATAACATGATCATGAGGAGTGCCTAGACAAAAATTCTGTTAAAGGGGACCAAAATAAATCACGTTTTATCAATAGAGGAATTGACGAAGCACATGCACGGTCCAATCTATGATGGTGACAGAGTAGATTCCACCAAGCATTATAAGCAACATTAGTAGTATCTTTCCAATTAGCAGTGATAATTTGAAGAGAAATAGCAATAGAAAGGTCAATAAATTTGCGTGTATGCTGCGGAACATCCCAAACTGGGGCCAATCCATCCAAGAAAATAGTAACAATATCAAAAGGAACAACAGTGGACAAAACTTTGTTAAGTGTGGACCAAACCCTGGACCACAATAATTTAACTCTAGGGCAGAGAAAAAACATGTGAAACAAGTCACTAGTAGAACAAGAACAAGACCAGCACTTTCTGGAGTCAATTAATTTAAATGTATACAGGTCATTGGGGGTGTAATAGAGTCGATTGTAAAAAAAAGTAAAATGTCTGCGTGGTGCTGGCAGAGCGAGATACAGAGTGGATTTTAGACCAAATGGAATCCCAGGTGAGCGGGGAAAAGGTGTGACCGAGGTCAGATTCCCACCTAAGTTCAAGGTTGGTTTTGGGCCTATCTGTGGGAAAGAGAGATAGTAACTTGTAGATAGCCGAGGCTTTAAAAGGGATATGGAAGTTTGGTGGAGAGGTAAGTAAAGGCGGAGGAGGGAGGGAAGGGACATCCTGAAAAATAAGAGAGGATAATGTAGGGAGAAGTGTGTGAAAGAGCAAGAGATATTTAGTGGGAATACCAAAGGAGTCCTGAAGTTCCTGAAAGGTTAGTAACGAGCCATTAGAAAGGAGATGCCTATAAGTAAGAATTCCTTTATCGATCCATTCCTTCCAGAAAAGTGCCCGATTACGGAGTTTGAGAGATTTGCTATACCCGAGTGGAGTGTTGAAATGAAGGTCAGAAGATGAAGAGAAAGAAAGAAAAATAGCATGTGTCAAAGCTTTAGAGTGTTTAAAGATAAGAGAGACAAACTTTTGAGGTGGCTGGGTAAGGTTGGTAGCAGTAAAAAACGAGAAGAGGAGAAGTTGAGCCAATTCCAAAGAGCTCCAAGCCGTTGTAGGTGGGGAAGAAGAGTCCTGGAGAAAGGGCCAGATCTGTTTGAGGGAAAAGGCAGAGTGAAAGCGAGAGAAATTGGGGAAGTTAACACCACCAAGATGTTTAGGTTGTTGGAGGCGAAGTAGAGATACCCTGGCTTTACGTTTGTTCCAGAGGAATTTAGAGAAGAGACCATTGATAGATTTAAAGAAGAAATGGGGGAGGGAGACAGGAAGCATGGAAAGTCAGAAGTTGACTATAGGAAGGAGCATCATTTTAATGGTGGAAAGACGACCCCACCAGGAAAGGAAAAGAGGAGACCAACGGTCTATGAGTGAGGAGAGTTTCTTAAGGATGTCAGAATGATTAATTTTAATGGTTTCTCTAACGGTGTTAGCGTTTAAGACACCAAGACATTTAATATATCCGGGATTCCACTCAAAGCCGGAGCCATGAAACATGTGAGGAAGACAGTACTTGTTGAGAGGAGGACCTCCGACTTATCGATATTCAACTTATAACCGGAGACAGAAGAGTAATCCCGTAGTAAAGAAAAAAAATCAGGAAGGGCCACAACAGGATTTGAGATATAAAGCAAAATATCATCTGCGTAAGTTGTGAATTTGATTTCTACATCCTTATAAATAAAACCGTAATTGGCGGGGGATTGTTGAATTTTCTCCAAAAAAGGTTCCAATGCCAAAATAAAAAGGAGAGGGGATAGAGGACAACCTTGTCTGGTGCCTCTGTGAAGGGGAAAATAAGGAGATTGAGAACCGTTAACCCAAATGGAAGTAGTGGGACCAGAATAGAGTAATTTAATATATTTGAGGATAGTGGGGCTAAAACCGTGCCAACGGAGTGCACCAAACATAAAATCCCAATTATCACGATCAAATGCTTTCTCAGCGTCAAGGGTAACAGCCGCTATTGGAGTATCCATTTTGGCAGAAAGATTAATAATATTGAGAAGGGTCCTCGAGTTATCAGTGATAGACCTACCTTTGACAAAACAGGACTGATAAATATTGACTAAGTCAGGAACAATGGAGTTGATGAGTAGAGCTAAGAGTTTGGCATATATCTTACAATCGGTGTTGATAAGGGAGATGGGCCTATAGTTTTTGCACAGGGAAGGATCTTTATCTTTTTTGGGGAGAAGGACAAGCATTGCCTGTGTAAAGGAGCCTTTAGATTCACCGGTAGTAAGAAAATGATTAATTAATTTGAGCAAGTAAGGAACCAAAAAGGTTTTGAAGTGGAGAAACAACCGTACCGTAAAGCCATCTGGGCCAGGCGTCTTATCTTTAGGGAGAAGAGAAAGAGCCGTAAGAATTTCTGTTTCTGAGATCCCAGCATCGAGGGAAGAGAAATCTACAAGAGGGGCAGAAGGTTTGGGGATAGAGTGAAAGAAAGAACCAATTTGTGTAGCGGAAGGATTGGACTCAGGCTTGTAGAGGGTAGAGTAATATTGGACAAAACAGTCAAGAATTTTAGCGTCTGAGGAATGAAGGGAGCCCGGCGAATCCTTGATCGTAACAATTTTAGATTTTTGTTTCTTGATTTTGAGATAATTTGCTAAAGCCCTCCCAGCCTTATTACGACCACCATAGATTTTAGCATTAAATTGTAGAAGCTGATTAGAGGCGGAATCCCAAGAATGTTTGTTGAATTCCATTTTCGCTTTAATAAGGGAGGACAGAGAATCAGGAGAGTTGGTGGTAAAATAAAGATGTTCAAGCTCTTTAATACGGTTAAGAAAAGAGGATGCTTGATCACGCGCCTTTTTGTTTTTGCAAGCAACAAAATCAATAATACAACCACGAGCAGCAGCCTTGAAGGCATCCCAAATAAAGTGGAAATCAGAAGAGGTGTTCAAGTTGTTAGTAAAGAAATCATCCAGAAAGTGTGTGAAATGATCAGCGAAGGTGGGAGTCAGTAAAAGTGAATTGTTAAAGCGCCATCGGCGGGTCTTGGGAGTAGGGGAGGGGTAGTCCATATCCAGAATAATAGGGGCATGATCGGAGATCAGAATGGAGCCTATTTCAGAATTGGTCATGAATTGGAAAGCATGGTGGGAAAGAAAAATATAATCAATACGGGAATGGGAGGCATGCACAGGAGAAAAAAAGAAAATTCCAGAGAGTCGGGGTGTGAAATTCTCCAGGAATCTATTAAGCCTCTAGAAGAGATGGATCTGCAAAAGGATTTTTGCATCTTGTTAGGAACATAACGTGCTTGGGATTTGCGATCCAGGAAAGGGTCCTTCAATTGATTACAATCCCCCCCTACAATCAAATCATCAGAGGCAATGGAGGAAAGAAGGGAAGAAAAAGCATTCCAGAAAGACGTGTCAAAACCCTTGGGACCATAAACATTACAAAGGGAAAGATGAACATCATTAACAGTGCAATCCAAGAGCAACCACCTACCATTAGAATCAGCAGTTTCTTTGTGTATTTGAACAGATAGAGATTTGTGAATTGAAATAACAACACCATTTTTACGATTTACAGCCGGAGAACAGAAAAAGTCCCCAACCCATTGCCTGCTTAACTTAGACAACTCTTCTGCAGTATGATGTGTCTCCTTCAAAAAGGCAATTTGGCATTGTAAACGAGCAAGGTGTCAGGACTGTCAAGCCCAAAACCAGAATAGTTACATAAGGGGGGGTTGAACCCATGCAGTCGCGGGGACCTGGGCGCTATATGGTACATATAAAGACCAGCGGCTTAGGGCCCAGCGTATTCTTCAATGTAATTACTGGCAGCATTATGTTTTCCTACAGGCGGCACCCTTCACCCACTTACTTGAGCCACCACCGTGGATATTGATGTAAGTTCTTTTAGTAAGGGTCATGACTTAGTGCAGATTTACCAGCAATGTACAGACCCTTGAGTCATTTCGACCTTTTAACTTGCAGTGTGTGCACTGTGCTTGCACCCTCGCCGTTCCAGACACTTGTGATACGGCGTACAACGACTGGGTTGCAACATTAAAACTCACCATCCGGCTGAATGGTTGTAGTTTTTGTAAGTTTGCCCCCTTGATTTGATTTGAATCATGTAGATTAGGTTTAACACTCCCCTTCTAAACTGGTTGTATGTTTTATTCTTTCTCCTCTGTAGATGCGAAATAATAACGCTGAGACAGACCACGACCTTTGGCGTGGCTTACTCACTTTCCATGTTTAGAGCCCAGCTGGGCCTAGACTCCATGGTAATTAATTAATTATTAATTATAATTAATTCACTACTGTCGTGCGCGACGGTTTGCTATTTAAGTTCACTATGTAGAAGTCTGACTTCTTGTTTTTAACTTTTCAGATTAGATTGCCCCTCTCCACTTCTCTCCTGTATATGTCCTGATGAAGACCCCGCTAAAGGACTAAACGTAGCCTACAGATAGGGGTCGAAACGTCGACGGCTCTTTCCCTCGGACATCCGGCACATGCCCCTCACAATTTTTGATTTTAGTGTGTGACCGTTGAATGTCACTGTTTATCAGTTTATCAATGGAGGCCTTGATCCTTGGCTTGTGTATTTGAATTGTTTCGATTTTGTTTTGAGTATTGTATTCATCACATGTTTGTTTTCTACTGTGCTTATCTTCTTTGACTTTACACTCCTTTGAGCACCACCCCTCCCCCTTCCTTCCCTTCCCCCGTTTGGGGCTATTTATTGAATGTGAAGTGATTCTACAGTGACAGTTTTCTGGTGTTGAAAATAAATGACAATACCCATGTATTTCTTGTGATAATTTTGTTTGTTAGCCTAAAAGTAGTGTTAGTGTGTGTGGCATACAACACGCTTCCCTTGCCAAAACCAGAATAGGGCAGGTTGTCGGTGCCATTCAGAATGCGGTTGGCAAGTTCAGAAAGAAAGGCGCAGCTGTGAACCGCGAGTGGACTCGAGCGGTTCACTCGCGGAATTCCAAGATGGCCACCGACTCGGGAAGCGAGTGGGCGGTCTAGTTGTTTTCCACTTCACAGGTGTGAGGCTCTAGGTGGCGCGCGCAAACTAACGCTACTGCGCACTTCACCTTCAAGCCTTGGGAGACTACGGACGTGGCAATTTTCACCCCAGTCACCAAGTTAGTTATTGCGTCACATTTGTTGTTTTTTCATAGTTAGGATCCCCTAGATATTAAAACGTTGCCATAGAGTTCGAGTCAAGCTCATAGTAGTGGAGAACTTACCGTTACCAGTCAACTCCAGCGTGAGGTGAACTCATCGTCCCTGCAGTTCTGTCACGTGTGATGTTCTTGAGGAGACAAGAAAAGACTAAGATAAGTCATTGAAATACCGCTTGTGATTTGCATTGCTGTTGATGCTAGAGAGAATTTCATCCCTATCAGCCCATAGAAACACTTACCTGAAAAACAGAAAACCCAGAAATCCTGAAAGAGAAAAGACACATCTAGAGTTTATCTACAGAGAAGTCATAGGAATAATACAAGGTTGCAGAACTCATTTAGGAGGAAAACTCCATAGAGCCAACAACAAGACTCAGTGAACCAAATAAAGAGAAGAAGAGTAGCTAGCCTTGAGTCAAAATAGGACTTCTGCAACTTCCTGAATAACTCGATTCTGGAGAAGTGTGAGAAGTTGGCCTGGTATATGATGCTCACTAGTTCTAGTGATCACCTTGTACCATGCCAAGCAACCCTTATGATGATTGGTTGTAAGTCAACCTTATAGACAAGCTATCCTAGGGGTAGCATGGACTAAGCAGTCTTAGGCTAAACTCTGTAAAGGCATGTGAAGCAAGCTGTTTTACCATACACAATCCCCTTGAATACCAAATGAAAGGACACCACACAGATATATATTGAAAATATATATAGATTTATTTCTGCAAATATCCCCTATACTCTTTATGAGCACAGAAGCAAATGCGTTAAATCAAAACACAGTTTAAATATACAAAAGTTGCACAATTTGGATGAGCCCTAGGGGCCACCTAAACCATATACTAAAATAGTGGTATAAGAACCACTATGGGGAAAGGAAAGAGGCCTAGGGCCTGGGGAATCGCTGGAGCTGTTCGGGACTGGCAGTGATGAAGTCGGGAAAGGCCCGCGGGACTCGGGTGCAGCGCTTAAAGCGCACGCATGCACCAATGCAATGTCAATGGTGCGTAAAAGTTACAAAGTTAGTGTTTTAGGAACCTTCCGATGGACCTACAAGGATAAAACTTTAGACACAGGCACTAGAGGTGTATACCAGTGTGGGAACACCGGCGTTGCTGAGTTACCTCACCCACAGGAAGCGGGTGCACAGGTGCGAAGTAGTGTCGGGTTTCGTCAGGCAGGTCGATGGTGCTTGGAGCTGAAGATGCTGCAGGCGGGTCGTCGAGGAGAGTTCCGGTGGATCCAAGGGTGGATCTGAAGAGGTGAAGACCTGAAAGCAGAGGGGACAGTGTTCAAAGTCACTAGCCAGTAACTACCGTGGAACCAGGAAGGAACCAGGCAATGTCGGGTGCAAACAGGTGAAAAGGTGAAGATTGTCTCTGCAGACACGTGGACACGAAGAGGTCAAGGATGTCCAGGCGTTGGTCACGAGCTGTCTCACAAAGGCTCTAGCAGATGGCGGTGTCGGCTTCTTGATCGGAGCAAACCGGCCTTGGCTAATGCAAGCCACGCAGGAATCGATGCAAGCTTCTCACTCGGACCAGCAAGGTCAGAGCGGGTGCTCCTTTTCAGGGGAGCAAGGGACAGTCTGGAGCAACCAGACCAGCAGTGTAGTTTGTAGTTTTCGTTGCCAAGATGGCCGCTAGCCGCGTGGCAAGTGGCCGGGATGGTGCGTCGAGTGGCAAAGTGCAAAAGGGACCCACGCAGATCGTGGAGATGCTGGAGGGCTGATCTTCGGTGCAAATGCTGCCTGGTATCGGGGCTTTTCAAACCCCAAAGCACAGCATCGAGGGTGCCTCGGGTGCTGCGCAGTCAGCTTCTCGGAGTCTTTCAAGGTGTCCAGTCCCACGTCTCTCGGTGCCTCCACGAGTCTCTTCTTTTCAGGGACTGTGGATCAGGCTCTGAGATGTCTGGGAATCCAGGTCTTGTCAGGCTTTGGGCTCGGGCCTTGGCGGGAGGCGGCGGCAAAGCAGATGTCGAGTTGCTGGTTGGTGCCTGTATTCACAGGGTGGTCACTCCTTGGCCACAAGGGAGATTCTCTTCAGTCTTCTGTGCAGCAGAATGTCGAAGTCCAGTTTTCTTCTTAGTTTCAAGTCGAGTTCAGGATTATCTGAAGTCTTAGGACACAGCTCCTACTCTTATTCCAATTCTAGGGGCCGGATTACCTGCTAGGTCCCTCCTCTGGGTGGGACCAGGAAGGGGGGGGCGGTTAAACCCCCTTTCCTTTGTCCAGCTTCGCGCCAAGACTGGGGCTGGAAAGCCCCAGCACCGGTTTGAACTGGCCTATGCACGGGGACACCTTGTGTGCCCCAGGCATGTCTGATTCTATTCAGCCCTGTCCTACCCAATACACAAAATCCTGTTTGGGGTGGTGCTAGCACCTCCCAAGGCAGGAAACCCTTTGTACAAGCCTCCCTTGCTGGAAGGACTCCCAGCAGCAGGAGGTCAGACTTGTGTCTGTGGTGGCAGCATCCATTTTGTGATGCTAAGGCTCACGTTTAACTTTAACCGGGGTTCAGGTTAGGTACATGTCGTGTCCCTCTAGAAGGGTGGAATGCTATCCCCGTCGCCAGAACTGGTGAGGGGGTAGTATTCCAATTCATATGACACCTTACTCGACATGTTTTGATAAAGCCAAACCAAAGATAGCATTTAACCACGAGGATTATAATGCACTTAAGAGTATATGGTATGGCAGTATCAGGAAACAGCTAAAGGACATGGTTCCGAAAGCTGTAGACAGCCTCAGCTCATGCCAGAGCACCATCTCACATATTTCCAAGCA
Organism: Lissotriton helveticus; assembly: GCF_964261635.1. Lineage (NCBI taxonomy): Eukaryota > Metazoa > Chordata > Amphibia > Caudata > Salamandridae > Lissotriton > Lissotriton helveticus. The sequence continues at coordinate 1,078,930,968 of NC_136063.1, read as the reverse complement.
CTCTGCCTCCATGATTGATGAGGCCTTCCATAGGAGTGGCTGATAGGAACATATGTGTCCATTTTAAGTTAGATATAGGCATACTATACCTAAGTAAGGGGTGGTTACACCGACTTACCCCTGCTGAGTGATCAGCCAGTTGTGTCAAATATGGAGGCCAGGCCAGGGGTGGCACATTACGTGCTGCAGCCCCTGGTAGGCCTTGGAAGCACCTATGCCCTGGGTACCTGGGGTACACTGTTACAGGGGCCAATAAGGTGAACCAGTTCCAATTTCGTAATGCACCTAATGTGCATTGGCATTAATTTAGAGAGAGAACAGCAGGCTGTGGGTCTGATTAGCAGGCCCACAGCCACATTAAGTCATAAACCAGTGAAGCGAAAAGCAAAAATTTGGGGTGACCATAGGATAGCAGACCCTACTCTCCTACACAACCCCCCCCCCCCAAACGCAGTGACATTAGACTAACCTTGACCAGTTGTGTCTTCATGTTCTAAGCGGAAGTACCTGGAGAGACCATCTGCATTACCATGGTCAGTCCCTGGGCGGTGCTCCACTGTAAAGTCCATCCCCTGTAGGGAAATGGACCACCTGAGCAGTTTGGGGTTTTCACCCTTCATCTGATTAAGCCATAAGAGGGGCTTATGGTCGGTCTGAATCTTGAAGTGAGTGCCAAACAAGTATGGTCTCAACTTCTTCAGGGCCCACACCACAGCAAAGGCCTCCCTCTCAATGGCTGACCAACGTTTCTCTCTGGGGGTCAGCCTTCTGCTAATAAAAGCAATGGGCTGGTCTTGACCATCTACATTAAGTTGTGAAAGCACAGCTCCCACTCCCAACTCAGAAGCATCTGTTTGGACAATGAACTCTCTTGAGTAGTCAGGACTCTTCAGGATAGGTGCAGAGCACATGGCCTTCTTCAGGTCATCAAATGCCTTTTGACAGTATACTGTCCACTGAACCTTTTCGGGCATCTTCTTGGATGTCAGATCATTAAGAGGAGTCACAATGGACCCATAGTTCTTAACAAACTTCCTGTAGTACCCAGTCAGGCCCAAGAAAGCTCTGACCTGAGTCTGGGTAGTTGGAGGGGACCAGTCCTTTATGGTCTGGATGTTACTCTCCAGTGGTTGAACTTGGCCTCCACCTACAAGGTGGCCCAAGTACACAACCTTACTCTGCCCTATCTGGCACTTGGTTGCCTTGATAGTGAGGCCTGCCTTTTGCAGAGCCTCTAGCACTTCCTTCAGGTGGACCAGGTGATCCTCCCAGGTGGAGCTAAAGACAGCAATATCATCCCGATATGCTGCGCAAAAGTCATCCAACCCAGTAAGGACTTGATTCACCAACCTTTGGAAGGTGGCAGGTGCATTTTTCAAACTAAAGGGCATCACCACAAATTGATAATGCCCGCCTGGGGTAGAAAATGCAGTCTTAGCCTTAGACTCCTCAGCTAACCTGATTTGCCAGTAGCCAGCTGTCAAGTCAAATGTGCTCAAATACTTGGCAGAAGCCAATTTGTCTATGAGCTCATCTGCCCTTGGAATAGGGTGTGCATCTGTCCTGGTGACAGCATTGAGTCCTCTGTAATCCACACAGAACCTCATCTCTCTCTTTCCATCTTTGGTGTGAGGTTTGGGGACCAGAACCACTGGGCTAGCCCAGGGGCTCTCTGAAGGCTCAATGACACCTAATTCCAGCATCTTTTGCACCTCAGTCTTGATACAGTCTCTGACATGGTCAGGTTGCCTGTAAATCTTGTTTTTCACAGGAAGACTGTCACCAGTGTCCACCACATGGGTACACCAGTTAGTCTGACTGGGTGTCAGGGAGAACATATGTCTATATGACTGCAAAACTTGTCTACAGTCATTTTGCTGATGTTCAGTGAGGCTGCCATCTAAGGCCACACCATCAACTGAGCCATCCTCAGGGTTCTTAGTCAGCAGGTCTGGGAGAGGGTCACTCTCTTCCTCCTGCCCCTCATCTGTAGCCATGAGCAAGCCCATGTCTGCCCTGTAAACATATGCTTTCAGCCTGTTAACATGGAGCACCCTGTGGGGGCTCCTGGGAGTTTCTAGGTCCACCAAGTAGGTAACCTCTCCCTTCTTTTCAATGATAGTATGGGGTCCAGACCATTTGTCTTTGAGTGCTGCTGGGGCCACTGGCTCCAACACCCATACTTTCTGTCCAGGCTGGTACTCAGTCAAGACAGCCTTTTGGTCATGCCAAGCTTTCTGTAATTCTTGGCTAGCCTCAAGGTTTTTTGATGCCTTGTCCATGTACTCAGCCATCCTGGAGCGGAGACCAAGTACATAGTCCACTATGTCTTGCTTGGGCTTCTTGAGAGGTAACTCCCATCCTTCCCTCACCAAACACAGGGGTCCTCTTACAGGGTGCCCAAACAACAATTCAAAGGGGCTGAAGCCAACCCCCTTTTGTGGGACCTCTCTGTAAGCAAACAGAAGGCAGGGTAGAAGGATGTCCCATCTTCGCCTGAGCTTTTCTGGTAATCCTTTGTTCATACCCTTTAGGGTCTTGTTAAATCTTTCAACACGCCCATTGCATTGTGGATGATAGGGAGTGGTGAACTTGTAGTTGACACCACATTCCTTCCACATAGCTGTTAAGTATCCTAACATGAAGTTGGCACCTCTATCAGATACTACCTCCTTAGGAAACCCCACTCTGGAGAAAACTCCAAGTAAGGCCCTGGCCACAACAGGAGCTGTTGTGGTCCTAAGTGGAATTGCCTCTGGGTACCTGGTGGCATGGTCCACTACCACCAGTATGAATCTGTGCCCAGATGCTGTAGGGGGATCAATTGGACCTACAATGTCAATCCCCACTCTTTCAAAGGGCACCCCCACCACAGGTAGTGGTATCAGGGGGGCCTTTGTGGTACCACCTGCTTTGCCACTGGCTTGGCAGGTTACACAGGAGCGACAAAACTCCTTGGTATCTTCAGACATGTGAGGCCAGTGAAAGTGAGAGACAAGCCTGTCCCAAGTCTTATTCTGGCCTAGGTGTCCTGCTAAGGGAATATCATGGGCCAAGGTAAGAAGGAAGCCCCTAAATTGCAGAGGTATGACCAACCTCCTGGTTGTACCAGGCTTGGGGTCTCTACCCTCTGAATAAAGTAGCCCATCATCCCAATATACTTTATGGGTACCTTGAGCATTCCCAGCAGCCTCAGCAGCAGCCTGCTGTCTGAGGGGTTCAAGAGAAGGACAGGTTAACTGAGCCTGCCCCAAGTCTGCCCTAGAAGGTCCCCCTGTCCCCATAAACTCAACCTGATCAGGTTCAAGCTCTTCAGGGACAGTTCCTTCAGGGGTCTCAAGATCATCTTCCTGTTAAGGCTGATCCTCACTTGTAGGCAGTTGGGAAGGCACAGCCTTTACCCTCCTGTTCTTTGTCTTGGAAGGTGCTTGGTCCATTGTTCCAGGATCCAAGACCTGAGGTTCAGAGAGGCACTTTTTGGCCTGTGACCTGGTCACAGCAAGGACATGTGATGATATCCCTAACATCTTTGCATGAGTCCTGTACTCAACTTCTGACCATAGAGAGCTCTCCAGGTCATTGCCCAACAAACATTCTACTGGGAGATCAGCACTAACCACAACTCTTTTTGGGCCAGTTACCCCTCCCCAGGAAAAGTTAACAATTGCCACACTACGTGTAGTAGTGACATTGCTGGCATTGGTCACCAGGTAATTATCACCTGGGATGTACTGTCCAGGGTCCACAAAGCTGGATGTCACCATAGTGACACTATTTAACAACAAGGGGTGGTGATGGACAGAGTTTCTGAGTTAAGCAGAATACTCTCACCCAGTCAAGAGATCAGGGCTAGATCCAACACCGTTTTTTAGCTCACTGCACCATCCCAGTTCAGAACCTGGCTATATGCAAATTAGTCTGTTCCTGTCCCAGTGCATGATGGGAACAGGGCAAACCAAACTACCAAGCCAATTCTTACACTGGGAAGGAAACAAGCTTCCGGGGACCGGTTTCTGGCATTTCAGCCGTCGTCGGCCAAACTTGCTTGAATCCTGATGGTGCAATGAGCAAGGGACTCACATCTGAGTATACCCTTCCACGCTTAGGGTGGACAAAATATTTAACAACAAGGGGTGGTGATGGGCAGAGTTTCTGAATTAAGCAGAATACTCTCACCCAGTCAAGAGATCAGGGCTAGATCCAACACCGTTTTTTAGCTCACTGCACCATCCCAGTTCAGAACCTGGCTATATGCAAATTAGTCTGTTCCTGTCCCAGTGCATGATGGGAACAGGGCAAACCAAACTACCAAGCCAATTCTTACACTGGGAAGGAAACAAGCTTCCGGGGACCGGTTTCTGGCATTTCAGCCGTCGTCGGCCCGGCTTGCTTGAATCCTGATGGTGCAATGAGCAAGGGACTCACATCTGAGTATACCCTTCCACGCTTAGGGTGGACAAAATATTTAACAACAAGGGGTGGTGATGGACAGAGTTTCTGAATTAAGCAGAATACTCTCACCCAGTCAAGAGATCAGGGCTAGATCCAACACCGTTTTTTAGCTCACTGCACCATCCCAGTTCAGAACCTGGCTATATGCAAATTAGTCTGTTCCTGTCCCAGTGCATGATGGGAACAGGGCAAACCAAACTACCAAGCCAATTCTTACTCTGGGAAGGAACCAAGCTTCCGGGGACCGGTTTCTGGCATTTCAGCCATCGTCGGCCCGGCTTGCTTGAATCCTGATGGTGCAATGAGCAAGGGACTCACATCTGAGTATACCCTTCCACGCTTAGGGTGGACAAAATATTTAACAACAAGGGGTGGTGATGGACAGAGTTTCTGATAGCATGATAGCAGACCCTACTCTCCTACAAGAAGCAAGAAGGAAAGAGAGACCAAGAGCAGCCTCTTCTTGTTGTTTGTTATTTTATCCAATTTCCCCCTTCCCCCTTGAGGAGTCTTGAGAGTCAAGTTCTGTAAATTAACGGGCTCTGAGTAACCTTAGAGTGGAGTTGGGAAAAAGTCTTCAGACTGTTCCTGTGCAATTCGTGGCAAGCACTGTATCCTTTGAAAAAGATATCTGTGAATATCAGAAGCACGGTTTCTTTTTTTGGTTGTTCTGACAGAGTGAAGTGCCCACTTAATTAAATTGCACCCGAACAGGATGGCTGAAGGAATACATTTACAAACTTTACGAACCGTTTTGGATGCTATCCAAAAAGAATTAATGGCAGTTAGAGAAGAGAATCAGAGCTTAAAATTGGAAGTGGTCAAATCCAGAAAAGAAACTGCGGAGTTGGCTCAGAGAATGGGACAATCATCGGGTACGGGCAGGGAGAGTTTGGGGAATTCAACAGAAGACACAAATAGACTAACAACTCAAGTTATTCATTCTTTATCTCCAGTAATCCCATTGCCCCCCCCGAAAGGTTTAGTGGGGATCCCCAGAAGGCGCAAATATTTCTCATTCAATGTTCTCTCCACTTTATGTGCCGCCCTTCCCTTTTCCCTGATACGCAGTCGAGAGTCGCCTTTGCGTTGTCCTATTTAAGTGGCGATGCAGCTGCATGGTCAATCCCATTGGTCTCTAGAGATGAACCAATTTTACAGAATTATGACGAGTTCAAGAAAGAATTTCTCCGCATATTCGATAGGAGGAGGATTTCCCAAGCTGTGGATAACGAACTTCTTGAATTACGGCAAGGTAATAGAGATCTGGTGGCCTATTTAGCGCAGTTTAATAAGTTAGTAGTGGAGACAAACTGTCCAGAGAGTAAGAGAGCCGCAGTCTTTTATCGGGGTTTGAAAGATGAATTGAAGGATGTCCTGGCGCAGATTCCTAATCGTCCCACAGAAATATCTGAGTTGGTGGATTTGGTGTTGGAAATAGATTTTCGCCAGGGAGAGCGAATAGGAGAGAAGAGGAAAGAATTCAAACCGGTGGTCGCTAGATTTGACAGAACCAAATCAGATTATGGTAGAGTTGGAGAAGGGCAATTGACCTCAGAACCAATGCAGATTGGAACTATTAGAGGCCCCTTAACCAAAGAAGAAAAAGAGAAGAACAGGGGGAATTTGTGCCTGTATTGTGGTTCAAATGGTCATTATGTGAGAGGATGCCCAAAGAGACCTAAAACTCCTTTCAAGCCGAAGGAAAACTTGCAGCACCACCTGTAGAAGGAGTTGGACAGGTGGATGCTACTCAGGAATCAACTCCTACTGAACATCGGTTGGCTAACACACTTCAGTCCTCATCGCCTCATCTAATTTTACCTATGGAGATTAAGTTTCGAGAAACCATCATTGCAGATGTATCAGTGATGGCGGACTAAGGAGCCACTGGAAACTTTTGCGATCTGAAGTTTGCAACAAGAATTGGGTTAAAGGCAATACCAAAGGCCAAGAGTGAACCGGTGAGAGCAGTGGACGGCACAAATTTGTCCTCTGGACCAATTGTGAGCCAAACTGGGCCTTTGTTAATGACATCCAAGGACGGTCATGAGGAGACTATTCAATTTAATCTAATTGACGCACCGCAATTTGAACTCATCTTGGGAATACCATGGTTGACCGAGCATAATCCTACTATAGACTGGAGTACTAGAACTATTACTATGGAGTCGAATTATTGCTCTGAAAATTGTTGTAGAAGGAATAAACCTGGTTTCACGAGTAACCCGGCTACTTCCCTATGTAGTGTGGAAACCTCAATCTGTGTAGTTAATTCATTGGAAATTCCTCATGAATATCAAGATTTTGAAGATGTTTTTAGTGAACAAGAAGCAGAAAAATTACCACCTCGTAGAACCTACGACTGCACCATTGAATTGGAACCGGGAGCAAAACTTGCCATGCAGCAGAATTTATGCTCTAACCGAAAAGGAACACCAACACCTGAAAGAATACTTGGATAAATACTTGGCAAATGGGTTTATAAGACCATCAAAATCACCAGTTTCCCCGCCATTGTTTTTCATTCCTAAGAAGGAAGGCGATTTGAGAACTTGCATTGACTACCGCGCAATCAACAAAATAACCAAGAAGAACCGTTACCCACTTCCTCTCTTTTCTGTTCTTTTGGACCAGGTCAAAGGAGCCCAAATCTATACAAAATTAGACCTGAGAGGGGCCTATCATTTAGTCAGAATGAAGGAAGGAGACGAATGGAAGACGGCCTTCAGGACACGGTTTGGATTGTTTGAATATCAGGTGATGCCTTACGGCCTATGCAATGCCCCAGCTGCTTTTCATCATTTTATCAACGACATCCTAAGAGATTATATGGACCAATGTGCGATCGTCTATATAGATGATATTTTGATCTATTCCCATGATACCCAGGAACACCAAAAACAAGTTAGGGGAGTTGTTGGACCCGGCCTCGTGGCGTGGTCCCTCTCCTCCCGCATGGCGGGCACTGGACAGCAGCGACCCCTGACCTCCCCGACGAAACTGCCTCGCCAACCCTCAACGAGAGCCGCCACACCTGGCGACCCCCGGCTCTCCCCCTCAAGAGCACGGCGACCCCTGCTCGCCCCATACGGCTGGTCCAATACCTACCTTGGGCCACCATCTCTGGGCCCGACTCCATCTTGGACCCTCCACGTCCTGACAACGTGGCCTCGGCCCGTCCTCGGCCGCAACCCCAGCAAAGCCCAGACATCGAGGCACCAAGATCCGACCAGGTGGTAAAGTGGCCACTTGACGGATCCAGGAGGAGGGAAGTTCGATGACCCTCCAACCGTCCCCGGACGCCTGGTTTCGATCGCCCTCCGGCCTCCCTGGGCGCTGGCTCCGCCCCCCTGCTGGGTGTCTGGACCCTCTCATCCCGGCCCCTCTGGCCCTCAGCGCGAGGGTCCGGACATCAAAGGACTCCAGACCTATATCTGGGGCCGCCCTGGAATGGAACGTCAGTTGTATCCTGGAGTCGAGAGCCCTGCTGACGCTGTCGTGGCTGACCCCGAGAAGAACTCACTACCTTGAACCTTGAAACCATCTTTGGAGTCCTGCTGGCGCTGCCGCGGCCCAACCTCGCTGAAACCATCTTGGAGTCCTGCTGGCGCTGCCGGAAGATTACAATCATAAAGAATTAAAACAATTCTGCAAAGACCTGGGCATCGCTACCACTGGACTAAGCACCAAAGAAGATTTCAAGTTGGCCCTACAAACATGGGTGGAGGCAGGAGCGACGCCACCCCATAGAGAAGATAACAAGGTCCCGAACATGCAACCGGAGACCGACACAACCCCAGCGGGGGAAAGACCTACAAACATAGACACGGGCCTCTCCCACGAAGACGCCCGAGAGCGAGAAAGGAGCCGACTCCACGAATTGGAGCTCGCCCGACTCCGTCTGGACGGAGAACTGCAGCTAGCCGAAAGGAAGATAGCCCTTGAGCAACTACGGCTGGAAGGAGACCTCGAGGAGAAACGGAGGCAGAGAGACTTAGAGGAGAAGAAGCTCACGTTCGAGCACGAGCGTGGCCTGAGAGAACTTGAGATCAAGGCTAAAACGGGTGAGGCCAGCGCCTCTGGGAACAGGAACCCGCCTCCGCCTGCGGACACGAAAGTCCACATCCCCAAGGATGTCGTCAAAGAGTACTATAAAAATGACGACATCCTGATGTCCAGCTGAATAGCGGACACGAGACCTTGCTCTGCGCTTCACTGCTTAGCGCTTAGTTGTGGCGCCCTGTATTGAATTATAGCGGCGTTTTTAACTTCCTTGTTTTGTATTTATTTTAATTTTATTTCTTATCCCCTGTTTTTATGGGCTATTCCCTCCTACCTGCACTATAATTGGTACTTGCACCGCGCTTGGCGGGTCCCGGTTCCTTTGGGTTTGTGTTACCGGCAGCTTCGTTTTGCAGCGGCCATTTTGGGTGAGGGTAGGATTCAGGCTCTGGGGTGCACGCTCTAGCGTTTTAGGCGATCGACCTCCTCTTGAAGGAAGTCATGCCTACGCGCAGCGGTAACGCGCAGAACGCCGGATCACCGCCGGAGTCACGCCAGAGTCCAGCCCGTCTGCACCCGTCAGCGTCCCGGAGGCGAGCGGGGCGGCGGGCGGGGCTCCGTTATTGTGCGTGTCCTCTTCTGCACCTATTACGGTACAATATACTTCGCTTGAGTTGCGTTCCTTGCAAAATACGTCCGGTGGCTGTCATACAGTGTTCCCCGGTCGCCACAAGGGTAAGAGACGATGTCCTGGCTGTGGATGGTCTCCTAGCTCTGCTCCGTTCTCTCGCCCAATCACAGGCATTGACGGTGTGAAGCATCTATGCCTGCTGTTAAATACTAGATCAGTATGCAGGCATGCGCAGGACATTTACGATCTTCTGGCTGTGGAAAAGCCACTTTGTCTGATGCTGACTGAGACCTGGCTGTCGGAATTTTCTAATCCGGACGTAGCTATAGCTATTCCCCCTGACTACAATATCTTCAGGCACGATAAACTTAAGGGGAGGGGTGGTGGAGTGGCAGTGGTGGTGAACAAATGTGCCACCTGCTCCATTTTGCCCATGGATAGCATCCAAGGTTCTGAATCCCTTGCCTTTTCCATTACTCTGACGCCTCATCAATCTTTTAAAGGACTCGTAGTCTATAGGCCACCTGGACCGCCTGGTACCTTTTTTGATGAGCTTCAGTCGGTAATTTCGGTGTTGGCCTTGAAAGCTGAACACTGTGTTTTGGCCGGGGATTTTAATTTTCATTTGGATGAGCAATTGGACCCTGATACAATCAAGCTGCTAGATGTTACGGGCCCTTTTGGTCTGATCCCTTATTTTTTTGGTCCAACGCATGATAAGGGCCATACCTTAGATCAGGTCTTCTCTACGTCCCCTTTGGAGGCGACGGCTCTGGTACCAGTGCTCTGGTCGGACCACCGACTGGCCAAATTCCATATTCGGGGCATGTTGAAACCATCCAGCACTGCCTTTAAGCAGCAGGGCCGTGCTCCTAGGGCGTATCACCGGGTGACCCCAGATATGCTGGCTCAGGCGGCTCGGGATCATCCCTGCCCTCTGATGGGAGATCTGGAGAGAGACTTGGACTCCCTGCAAGCATGGCTTTTGGATAGACTAAATGATCTCGCCCCTGTGATGGCCCCTCGGTTAACATCTAAGCGGGTCTCTGCCCCCTGGTTTACTGAAGCGCTGTCGGTTTCCCGACGGCAGTGCAAGGTAGCTGAAAGAGCTTGGCACTCGCAGTATGACCCTGGGGCAAAGCTCGCCTATAGGGCAGTGGTCAAAGCCTATCACCGGGATATCTTCCGGGAGAAAAAAGGCTATCTCGCAAGGAGGATAGAGGCCGCGTCAAATTCCTGTAAGGAGATCTTTACAGTTGTTAGGGAATTCATGGCCCCTCGATCTAACGCGACTCAGGCTGTGCCACTGGAATCTTGGGCCTCTGATCTTGCACATTTTTTTACCAGCAAGATCAAACTGATCCAAGAATCCTTTCTGCCATTGGTGACTGTAGCTTCAGCTAATCCTGAAGACGGACCAGCCCCACCGGCCCCTTTGGGCTCAGTTATGGCTGTTTTTCCATCTATCTCAGTCCCCGCTTCATTGGCACTTATGGCCAATCTTAAATCTGGGTCGCCTCTTGACCCATGCCCGGCCAAATTCCTGGCAAAAATGGCGGAAGTTATAAATCCGCTTGTGAACCCACTCTTGAACCTTTCTTTGAGCCAAGGAGTGGTCCCGCAGACCTGGAAGCAGGCAATGGTTTTTCCGTTGCTTAAGAAGCCTGGTCTTGTTCCAGAAGTTCTGGCCAACTACAGGCCTATCTCCCTCCTTCCCGCGTTTACGAAGATCCTGGAGAAGCATGTGCATATGGTGCTTTCTACTTTTTTGGAAACCCATAATTTACTGCACGCTACTCAATCTGGCTTCCGCCCCAATTTGAGCACCGAGACGGCGCTCTTGGAGGTATTTGAAGCCGTAAAAGAGGTACTCGATTCGGGGGGCAAAGCCATGCTTGTCATGTTGGACCTGTCGGCGGCCTTTGACACCGTCCCCCATGAGGGTCTTCTCGCCAGACTCCATGAGACCGGTCTGGGGGGGACGGTGCTCAGCTGGTTTAGATATTTTTTGGCTGGCCGCCGACAAACGGTCTGGGCCTCATCGAGCTCGGCCGAGATGCCGCCTCTGGGAGTCGGGGTTCCGCAGGGCTCTGTGTTGAGCCCCACTCTTTTTAACATCTTTATGACCCCTTTGGCGGCATTGGCGGAGTCCTTTGGAGCCCAGATCGTATCCTACGCCGATGACACTCAGCTCCTCTTTTCGTGTAAGAAGGGAGGGGATTTTGATAGAGAGAGTATCCGGGAGTGCCTTGAGGCTGTTTTTAAATGGTTCCAGCTGAACAGCCTCAAGTGCAACTCAGATAAATCTGAGGTACTCTTCTTCGGCTGTCCATCGGAGCCGGATTGGCAGGCATGGTGGCCTGTTAACATGTTCCCCCCGACCTGTGCGTCCCATTTGGCTAAGAACTTGGGGGTCAAGATGGATAAGGGCCTGACGTTAAGATCTCAGATCCTTGGCTTAACGGGAACTTGCTTCGGCCTCCTCAAGATGCTCCGGAGGTTTCTGCCTCTACTTTCGGAGGAGCACAGGAAGGTGACAGTGCAGGCCATGATTGGTTCAAGATTGGATTATTCCAACGTCCTCTATCTGGGCCTGCCGGATTATCTACTGCAGCGGATGCAAGTTGTTCAGAACTCAGCCGCGAGGGCTATTTATGGCCTAAATAGGCGAGCCAATGCTGCTGGCCTTTTGCAGTTGCTCCATTGGCTGCCTATCCGGAAGCGGATAGCTTTTAAGGCCTTGACCTTGGCCTACAAGGCTCTCCACGCTGTGGGAGCAAAATATCTCCAAGGGAGACTTACCTTTTAACGTCCGGCCCGATCTTTAAGATCTGAATCTCTGCTTCTTGCGGTGGTTCCGCGGGTAAAAAAGGCTTGCATTGGAGGCCGCTCCTTTAGCCTGCTGGCACCACAGCTGTGGAACACTTTGCCCTTGGTGCTGCGTGGGGCCTCTAATCTGCTTACCTTTAGGAAGGGCCTTAAAACCTGGCTTTTTGCCCTTTAGGCGATTTACCCTGAGTTTCTTTCCTGTTCTGTTTTTATTACTGTGTTGTGTTCATTGCTACAGGTTCTCAATAAAAGCGCCGGGACACTCTTTTCGAGTAGCCGTGCGCTATATAAAACAACATATAACATAACATAACATAACATAACAGTGGTTCAAAGCTTACGAAGTAGCCATGACCGCCCATCGAGTACCCCTCAAAGACTGGGGCGCCGGCTTGTGGGGCAAGTTCGTCAACGAAGAGAGAGACGCCCTGCTAGAGCTTCCCGACGCTGAGATGACCTCTTATGAACACATGAAAACCGCCCTCCTTACTCGCTACGGACTCACCCCCGAAATGTACTGGCAGCGATTCCGAGACTGTAGAAAAATCCCCGGTACTACATGGGTGGAGTACGTAAACTTCTATAGTAGAGCCCTAGAGGGGTGGATCAAGGGCAGCCAGGTCACCACCTACGAGCAGCTGTTCAACCTCATTGTATGGGAGCACCTCTCCAACAACTGTTTTATCGAACTCCGACAACATCTCCTTGACAGCAAACTGACCGAGCCACAGAAACTCGCCGTCGAGGCCGATCGATGGGTGAGCACCCGGGTCCCCCGGAGCCCGATGGGCGACTACGGCCGAGGATCCCCGGGGAACCACCGGTCGCGAGGCGGCGGAGGAGGCCAGAACAGGAGCCGAGACTCCCCCACGGGGCCACCCCCGACCTCCACTTCACCATCCCTGGCCAGAAGAGGGACCCCCCAGCACGACCGGGGCCTCGCCCGAACGTTACCTGCCACAGATGCCAGCGGCCCGGTCACTATGCTAATGACCCCCTCTGCCCAATGAACCAACGACCCGGCACCACCGGTACGCCCAACCGCCAGATCGCGGCCGCCGCACTGGGCGCAGAAAGAGGCGAAGAAGAGGACGACGACCACGACCAGGCCGAGTGGGAGCCCGCTGCCATGTCTCTGGTATGCCTGGGCGACAGAGACATGATTCCCCGGGCCCCGATCCCGGGCAACACTCAAAAGTACCGCCAATGGGTCACTATCAATGGACACCGGGCCGAAGCCCTCCGTGACACTGGAGCCAGCGTGACAGCTGTCCGCCGCCACTTGGTGGCCCCCGACCAGATCTTGCCCAATGTGCTGTGCCCAGTACGGTCGGCGGACAACTCCGAGAGCCTGTGCCAGATGGCCCGTATCCCCTTCGAGTGGGGAGGGGAGTCGGGCAGGCTGAAAGTAACTGTCCGAGATGATGCCCCCGTGGACTGCCTCCTCGGGAACGACCTGGAAAGTTCCCCCTGGGCCCACGTCAAGAGGAGAGAGCATCTGGGGATGCTAGGCCTTCCCGAGTGGGTCTGTGCGACCACCCGATCCATGACCGCACGGGCCACCGCCCCGACCGAAGCCACCCCGACTGAAAAACCAGAGTGGCCCGCACCTCCGCCGCCCGCTGTCCCCGAGGACGCCGACCCAGAGCCCGGCCCCCTGGGGCCCAGCCATGAAGACATCGCCGAGCTCGGCCACCTCCCCGAACTAGCACAATGGCGCCAAGAAGGTGGCCCCACACGAGAACAGTTCCGGCAAGAACAGAAAACCTGTCCCTCCCTCGAGGGAATCCGACAACAAGCCACCACTCAAGCCGCCGGAGACACATCGGGGTCCCACTGGGTCTATTGGGACCACGATCTCCTCTACAGCGAACAGAAGGTCGCCGAACTAGGGGCCAGCCGGGTACTGGTGGTCCGCCTCCGATTCAGAGACTTCCTCCTGAACCTGGCCCATGATGTGCCCTCGCCGGGCACCTGGGGCAGGACAAAACATACAGCCGCCTGGTGACCCATTTCTATTGGCCAAAAATGAGGAGCGATGTGAACAATCACTGCCGAACTTGCCCCACCTGCCAGGCCAGCGGGAAGAGTGAAGGGAAGCACAAGGCCCCCCTCCAACCCTTCCCAGTGGTCAGCACCCCCTTCGAGCGGGTAGGAATCGACATTGTGGGGCCTCTGGAGCCCCGAACCTCTCAAGGTCACTGATTTATTCTCGTCCTGGTGGACCATGCCACCCGCTATCCCGAAGCCATCCCTCTCCGGACCGTGACGGCACCCGTGGTGGGCCAGGCGCTGATGGGGATCTTCTCCCGGGTGGGCTTCCCTCGAGAAGTCGTCCGTGACCGGGGTACGGACTTCATCTCCCGGTACATGAAGTCCCTGTGGCAACAGTGCGGGGTGACGTACAAATTTACGACCCCTTACCACCCCCAAGGGAATGGCTTGGTGGAACGCTTCAACCGCACACTCAAGGGGATGATCATGGGCCTAGAGGAGCCCTAGCGATGCCAATGGGACGTGCTGCTGCCCTGCCTCCTCTTCGCCTATAGAGAAGTCCCCCAGAAGTCCCTGGGGTTCATCCCTTTCGAACTAATATATGGACACCCCGTCCGGGGTCCCCTCAGCCTGGTCAAAGAGGGCTGGGAGGTCGCAGTCCGAGATGCTCCCCCCGACGTCTACCGGTACCTCCTGACCCTCCGAAATCAGACTCGGAAGTTCCGGGAACTCGCAGAAGCCAACCTTGAGGCCAGCCAGGAGGAGATGAAACGCTATTATGAACAAAACGCCTCTTCCATTGAGTTCGAGCCGGGCCAACAAGTCTGGGTCATGTCCCCGGTCGAACCCTGTGCCCTCCAGGACAAATGGGCGGGGCTCTTCAAGGTGGTGGAGCGCAAGAGCCCTGTCACATACCTGGTAGACATGGAATCTCCCAGGAAGCCCCTCCGGGTCCTCCACACCAACCGGCTCAAGCCCCACTTTATCCGAACAGAACTTAGCCAGCTGATGGCTACCGATAGCGGGACCGAAGATGACTCCGATCCCCTACCAGACCTCCTGAGCACTTCCGAGAAAGACGGCTCCGTCGAGGGGGTCACCCTCTCCTCCACCCTGAGACCAGAACAGCGCCAGGACTGCCGCAACATGTTGGGACAATTTGCAGACTTGTTTTCCCTCACCCCCGGAGTCACCCAGTGGTGCGTCCACGATGTCGACACCGGCAACAGCCCGCCTGTGCGACACCGAGCCTACAGAGTTCCCGACCGAGTTCGGACCTGCATCCAGGCGGAGGTATCCAAGATGCTGGCCCTGGGGGTAGTTGAACCCTCTGACAGTCCGTTGGCCAGCCCGGTCGTACTGGTCCCAAAGGCCGCCGCCCCTGGTGCCCCTCCTGAACTGAGATTTTGTGTAGACTACCGGGGGTTGAACGCCGTCACCCGGACCGATGCTCATCCCATTCCCCGGGCCGATGAACTGATCGACCACCTAGGGGCAGCCCGCTACCTGAGCATATTCGACCTAACCTCCAGCTACTGGCAGATCGGACTCACCCCGGGCGCTCAAGAGCGCTCCGCTTTCTCAACCCCCGATGGCCACTACCACTTCAGAGTGATGCCCTTCGGGATGAAGAACGCCCCCGCAACGTTCCAGAGGCTGGTGAATAAGGTGCTGGCGGGGCTAGAAGCATTCAGCGCCGCATATCTGGACGATATTGCGGTATACAGCCTCCACTGGGCCGAGCACCTCAAGCACCTCTGGGAGGTCCTGACGGCCCTCCGACGGGCCGGACTGACAATAAAAGCCAGCAAGTGCCAGATAGGCCAAGGTTCCGTGACCTATCTGGGACACCAAGTGGGGAGCGGCCATGTGGTTCCCCTCCAACCCAAGATCGACGCCATCATGGCCTGGGAGCCCCCAGTCACTCAGACAGCCGTCCGAGCCTTCCTGGGGCTCACTGGGTATTACCGGAGCTTCGTAAAGGACTATGGGAGCATTGTTGGCCCCCTCACCGAACTCACTTCCAAGAGACAGCCACAGAAGGTGCACGGGCCACACCCGAGTGTCAGGCCGCCTTTGAGACCCTAAAGACAGCAATGTGTACCGCCCCAGTGCTCCAAGCCCCCGACTACAGCCGGGAATTCATAGTCCAGACAGATGCCTCGGAGCACGGGGTCGGGCGGTCCTCTCCCAAATCAACCCAGAAGGAATCGATCGACCGGTGGCCTTCATTGGCAGACGGTTGCTAGCTCGAGAACAACGCTGGAGCACCATTGAACGAGAGGCCTTCGCCATGGTGTGGGCCCTCAAGAAACTCCAACCCTATCTCTTCGGCACCCACTTCTGGGTGCAAACTGACCACCGGCCCTTGCGGTGGCTGTTGCAGATGCGAGGGGAGAACCCCAAGTTGCTGCGTTGGTCCATCTCCCTCCAAGGGATGGACTTCACTGTGGAACATCGCCCCGGCAACGACCACGCCAACGCCGGCGGCCTGTCCCGCTTCTTCCGCCTCGACGAGGAGAACCCCCAAGAAGATGGGTGACTCTCCCCGCCTTCAGCTGGGGGAAACGTGTGTTGGACCCGGCCTCGTGGCGTGGTCCCTCTCCTCCCGCATGGCGGGCACTGGACAGCAGCGACCCCTGACCTCCCCGACGAAACTGCCTCGCCAACCCTCAACGAGAGCCGCCACACCTGGCGACCCCCATGCTCTCCCCCTCAAGAGGACGGGGACCCCTGCTCGCCCCACACGGCTGGTCCAATACCTACCTCGGGCCGCCATCTCCGGGCCCGACTCCATCTTGGACCCTCCACGTCCTGACCACGTGGCCTCGGCCCGTCCTCGGCCGCAACCCCAGCGAAGCCCAGACATCGAGGCACCAAGATCCGACCAGGTGGTAAAGTGGCCACTTGACGGATCCAGGAGGAGGGAAGTTTCGATGGCCCTCCAACCGTCCCCGGACGCCTGGTTTCGATCGCCCTCCGGCCTCCCTGGGCGCTGGCTCCACCCCCCTGCTGAGTGTCTGGACCCTCTCCTCCCGGCCCCTCAGGCCCCCAGGCGCGAGGGTCCGGACATCAAAGGACTCCAGACCTATATCTGGGGCCGCCCTGGAATGGAACGTCAGTTGTATCCTGGAGTCGAGAGCCCTGCTGACGCTGTCGCGGCTGACCCCGACAAGAACTCACTACCTTGAACCTTGAAACCATCTTTGAAATCCTGCTGGCACTGCCGCGGCCCAACCTCGCTGAAACCATCTTGGAGTCCTGCTGGCGCTGCCGCGGCCCAACCTCGCTGAAACCATCTTGAAATCCTGCTGGCACTGCCGTGGCCCAACCTCGCTGAAACCATCTTGGAGTCCTGCTGGCGCTGCCGCGGCCCAACCTCGCTGAAACCATCTTTGAAGACTGCTGGCGCTGCCGCGGCTCGACCTTGCGGAACCCCCCAGCTCGAGGATTGAGAGCTGTGCGCAGGGTATCCCTGTACCAGGCCGGTACTAAGACTGTCCCGCTACCCCCTTTTTCCCCGTTACCGAGAATTTACGGATCCCTCGATCCGCTTGTACATATTGCTGAGAGAACCAACCTTTATTATCGATAAAGCCTATAAGAAATCACCCTCTGTGTGGTGTCCATTTGTAGTGGTGTGATTGCTCTGCTGTTACGATTCTAGGAGAGGAACCTCACTCAGGAGGCCTCTCGACAACGCTCGGCCACTTCCAGAAGGAGGGGTGGGCCTAGGGGTGGTCAGTCAAACATCTTCTGCCGCCCCCGGGACCGCCTTTCTAACAGGAGTCCTGCAAAAATTGAGAGAGAACCGTTTGTTTATGAAACTTGAGAAGTGTTCTTTCAATGCTACAGAAGTGGAATTCCTGGGCTTTGTTTTATCTCCAACTGGTGTGAACATGGATGAACGAAATATTCAAGCTGTGGTGGAATGGAAATCCCCCACTTGTGTCAAAGAAGTCCAAAGTTTCATAGGCTTTGCAAACTTTTACAGAAGATTTATAGATGAATTTTCAAAAAGAATTTTGCCCCTTACTAGATTGCTGCGTAAAGGAGTTAAGTTCGAATGGACCAACGAAGCTGAAGAAGCTTTTAATCTGCTAAAGAAGAGTTTCACTTCTGCCCTGTATTGTTGCATGCGGATCCTTCTAAACCCTTCTTTGTGGAAACCGACGCCTCGGATCAGGCTATTGGAGGTGTTTTGTCCCAAAGACATCAGGATACTGGTCAGTTGCATCAAGTTGTCTATAGGTCTCGAAAACTAACATCGGCAGAGCAAAATTACACGATAACAGAAAAGGAGTTGTTGGTGATAAAGGATGCCTTCAAGGAGTGGCGTCATTATCTCATGGGAGCCAGATATCAAGTAACTGTTTTCACGGACCACCGAAATTTGAAATTTTAAAAGTCCGCCAAGACCTTAAGTCCCCGACAACTGAGATGGTCATTGTACTTTGCTGATTATGATTTCATCATAACATACAGACAGGGCGCTCAAAATGGAAAGGCTGATACCTTATCAAGGATAGATAATGAAGAAAAGAAATCTATTGAGCAGAGTCAAACTATTATACCAAGTTCAAAGATTCTTTGTGCTACTACGCCCACAACTTTTGAAGAGCAGATAGTTCAATCCATGAGTTCTGTAGAGATGCAGGAGTGGGCTAAAGGCGAAGAAGGAAGGGAAATCCGACACCAATTGCCTTATCACAAAGGAGCCTTGTATTTACCCACAAAGGAATTGCAAGATCAAGTATTGCAAGAGTGTCATGATAGCCTTTTAGCAGGTCACAAAGGAGAAGAAAAAACTAAAGAATTAGTGAAAAGACATTACTGGTGGCCATACATGAACTCTGACATTGAAAAATACGTAAAGAATTGCGACACCTGCGCTCAGGGAAAATCAGAACAGCAAGTTCTCAGGGGGTTATTACAGCCAATGCCCACCCCCCCTGGTCCTCGGCACACCATTACCATGGATTTGATAGTGGATTTACCTCTTAGTCATGGTTATAACACTGTGTGGGTAGTGCTGGATGCATTCACTAAAATGGCTCATTTTGTAGCCCTAAAGGGAGTTCCAACCTCTAAACAACTTGCAAGCCATTTTGGAGCTTGTATAGTTAAGAACCATGGAATTCCGAAAGTAATTGTTTCAGATAGAGGTTCACAGTTCCTCTCCCATTTTTGGAAGGCATTTTTGACTGGACTGGGAATAGAGGCTAGATACTCCACTAGTTTCCATCCTGAAACTGATGGACAAACAGAAAGAGTTAATCAAGAGTTAGAACAGTATTTGAGGTTGTTCCTGTTAGAACAAGGTGGTGATTGGTCAGATTATTTATGGGCGGCGGAATTCGCATATAACAATGCTAAGAATGTGTCAACTGGTCATTCACCTTTCTACTTAAATTATGGTAAACACCCAAATGCCACAGTTAAAAGTACTGAATTGTCTGTTCCAGCAGTTAAGGATCTAGTTCCCATTTGAAAGAAATCCAACAAAAGGCTTCTCAAAATCTAGTTCAGGCAAAAGAGAAATATAAGATGCAGGCTGATAAGAAGATGAAAGAGGGCCCTAAGCTACAGCACGGAGATGAGGTTTGGTTGAGCACACGAAATCTAAGGTTAAAAGGAAATAGAAAATTCCTTCCTAGATTTATAGGACCCTATCCTGTAGTTAAACAAGTGAATCCTGTTACTTATAGTCTAAAATTACCTGAAAATATGAAGATCCATCCAGTATTCCACATTTCATTGTTAAAAAAGGTGTCACCAGAATTACGTAGGAAAACACCACCAAAACCCATTCAGTTAGAGCCAGGAGTAGAATTTGAAGTGAAGGGAATTCTGGACTCTAAAATGGTGAATACATTTTTTTATTATTTAGTGGATTGGAAGGGTTACGGTCCAGAAGAACAGTCCTGGGAGATGGCATCAGATGTTCATGCACCCTGATTGGTGAAATCTTTTCACCAAAGGTTCCCAACAAAACCAGGCGGGAAAGAATCTCCTTTGTTGGGAGGTACTGTCAGGACTGTCAAGCCCAAAACCAGAATAGGGCAGGTTGTCGGTGCCATGCAGAATGCAGTTGGCAAGTTCAGAAAGAAAGGCGCAGCTGTGAACCGCGAGTGGACTCGAGCGGTTCACTCATGGAATTTCAAGATGGCCGCCGACTCAGGAAGCGAGTCGGCAGTCTAGATGTTTTCCACTTCACAGGTGTGAGGCTCTAGGTGGCGCGCGCAAACTAACGCTACTGCGCACTTCACCAGAGCCTTGGGAGACTACGGACGTGGCAATTTTCACCCCAGTCACCAAGTTAGTTATTGCGTCGCATTTGTTGTTTTTTCATAGTTAGGATCTCCTAGATATTAAAACGTTGCCATAGAGTTCGAGTCAAGCTCATAGTAGTGGAGAACTTACCGTTACCAGTCAACTCCAGCGTGAGGTGAACTCATCGTCCCTGCAGTTCTGTCACGTGTGATGTTCTTGAGGAGACAAGAAAAGACTAAGATAAGTCATTGAAACACCGCTTGTGATTTGCATTGCTGTTGATGCTAGAGAGAATTTCATCCCTATCAGCGCATAGAAACACTTACCTGAAAAACAGAAAACCCAGAAATCCTGAAAGAGAAAAGACACATCTAGAGTTTATCTACAGAGAAGTCATAGGAATAATACAAGGTTACAGAGCTCATTTAGGAGGAAAACTCCATAGAGCCAACAACAAGACTCAGTGAACCAAATAAAGAGAAGAAGAGTAGCTAGCCTTGGGTCAAAATAGGACTTCTGCAACTTCCTGAATAACTCAATTCTGGAGAAGCAAGAAGGAAAGAGAGACCAAGAGCAGCCTCTTCTTGTTGTTTGTTATTTTATCCAATTTCCCCCTTCCCCCTTGAGGAGTCTTGAGAGTCAAGTTGTGTAAATTAACGTGCTCTGAGTAACCTTAGGGTGGAGTTGGGCAAAAGTCTTCAGACTGTTCCTGTGCAATTCGTGGCAAGCACTGTATCCTTTGAAAAAGATATCTGTGAATATCAGAAGCACGGTATCCTTTTTTGGTCGTTCTGATACAAGGTGAGACACAATACGTTGTTTCTTAATAGGGTTGCGGAGACCCTTAACATTCCAAGAAATGAGTCTAAAACCTTTCATAGGAAGAGAGTAGAGAAGAAGGAGAGAATAAAAATACAGCAGCTATGAAGAGATACAGGAGAGAAGATAAAGGAAGGTATCTAGTAACAAGCCCAGTGAAATAAAAGGAAAGAAGAAATAAACAGCTAGGGGAATGAATGAGAGAGAGTAGGGAGAAACAATGCATTACTGCCACTTTAAGTTGTAGAGGGAGAGAGAAATTGGAAGAAGAGAGAAGAGAAAAGGAACCAAAACTATCGTACAAAATGAGAGAAAGGATTAATGACAGGGAAAGGATGAATGAAACAGGAAAGCATGAGAAAAGCCAAAAAGGAAAAGAAAAGGAAAGGAGAGGGTAGTGGGAAAAAAGGAAGTGGGAGCTGAACGCTACCCGAAAAGAGACAGTAGAAAGAAGAATGGCAAGGGAGACCAAAACGGTTCCAGCCATACAGAACAAATAACGGAGAAAAAAGACAATAAAGTGAGAGCGGGAGCAACAAGAAAAGACGACCGCACAGAAGGGAAAATGTCAAAAACCCGGTCCGAGGAACATGAGAAGAAGAGAGACAAGAAGAAGAACATGGAATAAAGGAAATAGAACCCAGGACCGAGCACGACAGTATAAACAAATGGAGGAGACTTACCGAACAGTTAAGCAAGGACAACAGCGAACTGGAATAATGGAGACAAAGACAGCACAGTACGATGGAGGGGCATACGACCAAAACATAGGGTGACGAACCTAGAAAACAGCGGAAACAAAAACAAATTAGATCATATGAAGTGAAACAAATAAACAGCACAAAAGTATGGACAATAAGCGAAGTACAGAGAGGAAGACCTAATGAAATTAGGAGTTGCTTTGTTCCATGGAGTCTTCTCTGTGGGAGTGGACGAATCTGCGGAGATCTGCCGGATCCTCGAAGCTATAAGACCTTTCCTTGTATGTGACCTTGAAGAAACAGGGATGAATAAGTCCGTATCTGGCGTTCATGGAGCGAAGTGTAGGCCGCATATCCAGAAATTCCTTACGACGCATCGCAGTCTGTTTGGAGACATACTGAGATAAAAAAAGTTTATGGTCTGACCAAAGTAGTTGCTTGTGTTGTTTGGCTGAATGTAAAACAGACATGAGGTCAGAATAAAGAAGAAAATAAGCAATGATGCCTCTAGGTTTTGATGAAGAAGAGGAATTTTTTGGGCGAAGACGATGCGCCCTTTGAATATTCAGATCCACATGTTTAGGCAACCCAACTATTGGTAGGACTTGTGACTTCAAAAAGTGGATGATGTTGGATCCTTCCGAATTCTCCGGAACGCCATAAATGCGCAGGTTATTGCGCCTATTCCTATTTTCCAAGTCCTCGGTCGCTTTCTTGAGTACTTGAACTTCCTTGGTGAGGCTGTCCACCTTAGCAACAACATCTTGAGCGTCCCTGATTTTTTGCTGAACGTCGGTGACCCTTTGATCTAGGCTGGACCACTTGTCGTCTAACCTCTGCAGAGTGGCAGTAGTATCCGCAATAAAGGGACGGATTAGACGAAGTTCCTCTATGAGGTCCTCCAGGGTAACTGGAGATGGAGATTTAGAAGGAGATGGAGGGTCCATCTTGAGACGCTTGCCTGTAGATACACGATCCTTGCGTGAGGAAGAAGCTGTGGTGGAGGCTTTAGCGCCGTGCGCCTGCTGCATGGTGACGGAGTCAGGAAAGCAGCGTGAGGGAAAGAACAAGGCTGCTTACCAGGCAATGGGGGCGGATAAAATCCAAGGTGTACTGCAAAAGTAGAGACAGAAACACCCCCAATAGAGAACAATGCGCATCCGTGGCAGAGGGTAGCTCGCAGAAATGAAGTACTGATACACCAAGCAGGCAAGCGCTGAGGTAGATGTGAGAGGCAGGAAACAGATGCCAAAAATAGTACAAGAATTCCTCAAGGTGCCTCAAAGAAAATTAAATGCCTCCTGGAACAGTAAAATAGGACATAAGTCCGTCAAGAAGCCATATGCAGCATAAAAAGCAGTGAAAGGATGAATGAGGAAAAACAAAAAAAAATGAAAAAACAAAATGGCGGCCGGATCCGAGGCTGCCACATGTATGCAAAATTCGGCCCCAAAAATTGCATGGTCGCGTTCAGAAACATACCCATGTGCTGGGGGGCAGTTCCGACATCGAAAACAGCCGTTTCCGACCAGAAATGCTGTCAGGAAGCGGGACCTCCGTGATTTTAGCGCCGCCGAAATCGCGGAGCTCAGGGAGGAGCGGCTTTCTTGTCCGCCGTGTCGCGCGCTCCCTTTCTTGCATCTTTAACACATCACCAGACACTCCCTGGCGTTCTAGTGTTATAGTGTACGTGCAACCCATGTCTGGGAATGCCCGTTGCCACTTAGGGTTTTATATTTGATTTACATCAAATGTTTGTGGTCATTACAGTGGAATCAGAAGTACAAACAAACCACCAGACTGTAAAACAGGCCACAAACATCCAAAAAAAAGATAGATTGACCTATCAGACCAGCCTCTTTACCACTGCCATATTGCCTTATAGACCAGTCCATCCTTTCCTCCTGTCAAACCTACCATACCCACACCCCCACACCCCCAATTTCATCTGCCCTCTGAAGAAGTGCACACACAGGAGAGAGCCCCTTTGGTGGCTCGGACAGTTTGCTGTTTCTTGCTTTAATAAGACCCTAAAGAGGTGACATTGACTCTGCAGTTTCCCTGCAGCAGAGATCTCTGGCTTTGTGTGATGTGGCAAGGAGACACCTCTGGTCACTGCTTGTAAACAAACCACACTTTAATATCAGGGTGGAGGGAATGGTTCATTCTTTATTCCGACACACTTTTTTTTTTATTTATATAATGTTTTTATCCAAACGTCTTTGCATAGTACAAGAGTGGTAACAAAATATTATTATTCTTTCTAAAGCTGTACTCATTTTATCGACCTCGGGAGGATGAAAGGCTGAGTTTACTATGAACTTGACTTGAATCCATGACCTTGAGATCTCTGTAAGATCTCAGCAGCGCGTCCTTAACCCCTGAACTATGTCTAAACGTGTGCGGTGTTTCATTCAGTGCTATGATCGTACGAATAACAGGTATGTAGAAAGACTGCATGTTTGATGTACACATGTAACTCAAACGGATGCTAGAGTTTTGTGTTTTTAATATCACGTTTTTTCTAGATTCTGTTCATATCAATACATTTTTAGGTATGGTTTCATCAGAGCAAGCAGGATCGCGAAAAATCGATACTTTTCCAGAACGATAAATGGATCACCATTGGTTTGAGTAGCAGAAGCTCCTGCTACATATAGCGCTAGAAAATGGCACAACTGCTGTGGGCTGATTGGCGGTCTTTTTCCCTGATGAATTTAAAGTTCCTTCTCTCAAGACATCCAAACACATTAAATCTATCTATCGTTCATAGTAAACTGAGCCTTTCATCCTCCCAAGGTCGATAAAATGAGTACAGCTTTAGAAAGATTAATAATATTTTTCTACCACTATCACTGGCAAGCACGGGCGCAACGTCAATTGGACTCACAGGGCTTCAGCCCCCCCCCCCCCGTTGGTGTGGCAGCCCAGGATGAGACAGCTTCCCGGGGACACACATAGACGCACCCAAGCGCTTTACAGGTCTTTAAAAGACCATTTGCATGTTAATGAGGCACTGTTGTTGTTTTAGCCCTTCTAAGAGGCCCTGCAGCTCCACTGTGCATATTGCTTAAAGATTCAGCCCCCCCCCCGAAATTTTATCTTAGCCACTCCCCCCCCCCAACATTTGGCTCTAGTTGTGCCTCTGGCTGCGATCAAACATGAATACTTAAAAAACAAAGCAGACCATCTGCCCCAGCTGATCTCTATGAAGATAGTGCAGGCAGTAAGACTATAGGCATGACGTGCCGTGCGCTTTCCCAATCACTAACATATATTAGTGATTGTAAAAGCCACACTTCGTGCTTTTAGGCTTACTGCATGCCTTTTGTTTTTAGAGTGCGGCTGCAGGCAGATTGTGTGCCCTTTTTGGTAGTTTTCATCTTAAATGCAGCCAGTGTATTAGTATGTCGGGTGCTGCAACTAACATGAAAACTTTAAAAAAGACACGTAACCTGCCACGCTCTATTAACAAAAGGCACTCAGCAAGCCTTAAAGCACGACACGTGCTTTCACAATCCCTAATATATGTTGTGATAGTGAAAGCGCACATCATGCTTCTGGACTTGCTGAGTGCCCTTTCATAATAGAGCGTGGCTGCGGGCAGATTGTGTGCATTTTTTGAAAAAGTATTCATGTTAATTGCAGCGCCTGTCATGCTTATAAACTGCACTGCAATTAACATATATGCTCTCAAAAATGCACACTATCTGCCGGCAGCCATGCTCTATTTACAAAAGGAATGCAGTAAGCCCTGGGCTTTCAGTGTTCCGGGTCCTGCAAGTGTTCAGCACCTTCATTTTTGCCATCACCCTCAGGGTAAATCTTAAATCTGCAGCAGTGCAACTGCTCAAAGCCTTTGGTAGAACATCAGAAAGACTTGCTTTAGTTCTTTCACAGTCTCATCATTTCAGAACTGAAGCATCTTCAATATTAGACCCAACAAAGCCGTAGTTGTTGCTTATTTATCTTATGGAACTAACAACCATTGACAAAGCCAATAGTCCTGGCTTGTTGTAGGTCTAATGTTACTTGTATTATATATTACAAAACGATTGCAGAATCATAAAACAAAGTGTATCCGAGCTACAACAGCCTTGTATTGAACCTTCAGGAGGACAGTTTGGCTAGAGCAAGGTACGTCTACAGTTTTTGTTACACTCACAGATTCTTCTGATGACTGTCTCTGTAATGGACTTTAATCTTTACATGTCCAACTGAGATTCCTATTCTGTAAGCCTGTAGGGTAAGGGGGTGCCTCTGGGGACCTCGTGCCAACTGTTGCCAAAAGCACTGGAAGTCTCACCCGGAGTAGCATGCCTAGTTTACACCTGTTGTACCAAGTATTTCTTGGACAGTTATGGGGCTATTTCCTGAAATAATTCTCCAGAATAGTAAAAATATTGGCAGTTGAAACCGACAAATTCCACAAAAAAGGGGCAGGATATATTATTATTAGATTTTTTTCAGCTGAAGTAACAGTATTTTTATGTTTGTTTGGTAGGCCACCACCATCTCCAAGTCATGCTTTACATAAACTAAGTAATGGTGCATTTAAAGAGTTATTGGTACAAAAATCAGAAACGCATTTGAGAAGGGACAGGTTGAGATTTAAAGTAAAAAAAAATAAAAAAATGGCGAATAAACAAAAGGTACTCCAGTCAAGCAGAAGGACATTCCTCTCCATTTTGGGTGTTGTGATGTCTCCCCCAACAACACATACCCACACATCTACCAGGAGGGACTGCCTCCCTATGATAAGATATCTGCACCATCGCACTCCTTGCCTCAGGTCCCCTTTGTATGTTTGTATCCCTTAGACCATACCTGTTCTTTCTGCATTCTGTTATAAGGGATAGGAGTCAATGGGAGGTGGTGACTAAGCTGATGGTTGATGAATTGTCTATAAAATCTTACTGTCTTAGTGCCCAGTGTAGCTGTCATTAGGGCAACTGGTGGAATGGCACCAGCATAGAGGGGTAACAGTGGCTCTTTGCAAGCAAGTTATGCTTTTCAATCAGGTTAGCCGTGCTTGCAGTGGAGCACACGTCTAAATGTAGGATTGATATGCAAAACACCACATAACTGGGGACTTTAACATAAGTGTTTTCAAATAAATGCCGAATATCACATGGAGGCACAAGTCCAAAAATTTGCTGGTTCATGCCTTGGTATTTTAAGATCCCCAAGGAAATTCTTGGAGATGCTATCTTTTCCTACTACAAGGATAGTTGTGCAGAGTTTTATATTAAAAAAATATATATTTCTAAATCCTTCCCTCTTCTATCCCTCCACTATCATTTTCAATCGAAATAAAAGGCTAACATGTGTACCACTCTAATTACTTTCATATTTCACTATACTAATTCAACACTAATCCTTTATGGGTTTCGGAGTAGTGGGCTACTCGCAGAAAAAGTGCTTAAACACCCCATCATGTGTAGCTAGGGTTATATAAATGCAATTACAAAACAATACAATATCTAGATGCAATGACAGAGGCAGCACAATAACAATTGTGTGGCACACTATGCTAAGCACAGATTTTTAGCTCAAAAGTGTTTTAAGCCACACCCTTAATTACATCAGTCAAGCCCTTTGAGAGACCCCCCAGTTTTTTCATCTCACTTAAAGCCTGAACAAGCCTAAAAGTACCATGTGTGCTTTCAGAATAACTAACATATGTTAGTGATTCTAAAAGCACACATGGTGGGCTTCTATGCACATTCCTCCCCTTGCGTATCTAGGAAACCATCTTCAGAACTGATAAATGAACTAATGATTATCAGTTCTGAAGAGTGGAGTGACTCCCCTGTACAGCCAGCTCTGTTCTGCAGAGTCTTGCCCAGGTTACCTTGAATAATTCTTAAACCGAATATTTCAAATAGCATTTTCTTGTAATTTATTTTAAGTCTGGGTAATGTGTGAGAGTCTGTTAGAGACATGTTATA
Organism: Lissotriton helveticus; assembly: GCF_964261635.1. Taxonomy (NCBI): domain Eukaryota; kingdom Metazoa; phylum Chordata; class Amphibia; order Caudata; family Salamandridae; genus Lissotriton; species Lissotriton helveticus. The sequence continues at coordinate 1,078,903,312 of NC_136063.1, read as the reverse complement.
GCAAATATTTTTTTGTTTCATGCAACATCCATAAAAATGTTTTCTGTTAGATCCAAACAGGATCTCAGATATGAGAAATGGGAGGCTGTCACAGTGATTATTTACAGTAGTATTAGTGAGCTTCTACTATATTACAATATTGAAAAAATACATCACTATCCCTGAATATTAACTATAAACACATTTAGAATTTGAACCTGTGTGTCTGTGCACTGTTTGTGATCTGGCCAACGAGGACACAAGAGAGCTGAAACTGAATCATGAATTCAAAGGTGATCCGCACAGGTGCCCCCTAAATATGTTTGGCCTAGGGCCCTTAAAATCCTTAAGATGTCCCTCAGCCGTGCCTATGTAGCTAGTTAGGAAAGCAGAGGTTCACTGGTGCTATGGAATGAGGCAGGTTGCCCCGGTTTCCTAATATACATTAGTGTAACTTTGTTGTGGTTGCAGATGCTCTGCATTGCACCTGTTTATTTCCAACAGGACACAACCAGTGTATGCTAGTCACCAACATGAAGGCCTTCCCCAGGGCAGGACTGGCTGTAGCAGGCATCGGCATTTACCCAAGAGACTGGAAGGGTGGGGGCCAGTTTAGGAGCAATGGGGGTCGGTTTTGTTATTGAGGCAGTTTTGCAGCGTGCTCCAATATCAGCCCCAGTAACAAAAGCAGCAGTGCTGGGGACCGGTTTTGTTCAGCAGTAGTGGTTGACACTTGCCCCCCACCTCCCGGTTCTGTAAAAATTTGCCAGCGTAAAAAGAAAAATTACTATTCCAACTCCAAAAGGTGCAACAGTAGGGAAAACGTTGGATAGCGTAGGTGGAAAAATTACTATTCCAACTCCAGAGGGTGCAACAGTAGGAAAAACGTTGGATAGCGTAGGGGGAAAAATTACTATTCCCACTCCAGAGAGTGCAGCAGTAGGGAAAGCGTTGGATAGTGTAGGGAGAAAAATTACTATTCCCACTCCAATTAGTGCAACATTAGGGAACAGTTTGGATAGCGTAAGGGTAAAAATAACTATTCCAACTCCAAAGGGTACAACAGTAGGGAAAGAGTTGGATAGCGTAGGGGGAAAAATAACTATTCCCATACCAGAGAGCGCAACAGTAGGGAAAGCGTTGGATAGCTTAGGGGTAAAAATTACTATTCCAACTCCAGAGTGTGCAACAGTAAGGAAAGCGTTGGATAGCGTAGGGGGAAAAATTACTATTCCAACTCCAGAGGATGCAACAGTAGGGAAAACGTTGGATAGCTCAGGGGTAAAAATTACTATTCCAACTCCAAAGAGTGCAACAGTAGGGAAAGACTTGGATAGCGTAGAGGTAAAATTACTATTCCCACTCCAGAGAGTGCAACAGTAGGGAAAACGTTGGATAGCGGGTGGGTACAAATTACTATTCCAACTCCAGAGGGTGCAACAGTAAGGAAAGCGTTGGATAGCGTAGGGGGAAAATTTACTATTCAAACTCCAAAGGATGCAACAGTAGGGAAAGCATTGGATAGCGTAGGTGGAAAAATTACTATTCCAACTCCAGAGGGTGCAACAGTAGGGAAAACGTTGGATAGCGTAGGGGGAAAAATTACTATTCCTACTCAAGTGAGTGCAACAGTAGGGAAAGCATTGGATAGCATACGGGTAAAAATTACTATTCCAACTCCAGAGGGTGCAACAGTAAGGAAAGCGTTGGATAGCGTAGGGGTAAAAATTACTATTCCAACTCCAAAGAGTGCAACAGTAGGGAAAGACTTGGATAGCGTAGAGGTAAAAATGACTATTCCCACTCCAGAGAGTGCAACAGCAGGGAAAACGTTGGATAGCGGGTGGGTAAAAATTACTATTCCAACTCCAGAGGGTGCAACAGTAAGGAAAGCGTTGGATAGCGTAGGGGGAATATGTACTATTCAAACTCCAAAGGATGCAACAGTAGGGAAAGCATTGGATAGCGTAGGTGGAAAAATTACTATTCCAACTCCATAGGGTGCAACAGTACAGAAAACGATGGATAGCGTAGGGGGAAAAATGACTATTGCCACTCAAGTGAGTGCAACAGTAGGGATAGCGTTGGATAGCGCATGGTTAAAAATTACTATTCCAACTCTAGAGGGTGCAACAGTAGGGAAATCGTTGGATAGCGTAGGGGTAAAATTACTATTCCAACTCCAAAGAGTGCAACAGTAGGGAAAGTGTTGGATAGCATAGGGGGAAAAATAACTATTCCAACTCTAGAGGGTGCAACAGTAGGGAAAACTGTGGATAGCGTAGGGGGAAAAATCACTATTCCAACTCCAAAGGGTGCAACAGTAGGGAAAACGTTTAATAGCGTAGAATTTTATTTTAAAATACTTATAAATAATGTTTATATTTAAAATATTTTATAATTAATTTTTTTAATACATCAACATCAATAAAAAACTATTATTAATCAATAAAACCAATAACATTTGTATAATTAATTGACAATAAATTAACAACAAACACCAATAAATAATAATTATTAAATATTACTCACCAAATAATACATATAAAAAAATCAACTATTTATCATAAAAATAATATATTTTTTAAATTTAAATCACAATTAAAAAACAATAAAGAAACAATATACAAAATTTATAAATGTTTAAGAATATGTTTACCAATTATTTAATGATTTTTTGTACTGAATAAAAATTATTAACAAATTACAAATATTAATTGCCAATTAAATAAATTATTATGTTTTTAAATAATTAATTGCCAATTAATAATTTATTAATACACTAATTATTCATAACAAAAAATTTTTAAATAATTAAATATTTACAATTAAATTACTTCCCACCCAATACCCCTATAAACCCACAACACGCTCCAGTACTAAAACATAACATTTAATTTAAATTAACATTAATTACCAATTAAATAACAAATTTATCAATTAAAATAATTAATTGCCAATTAACAAGTAATTACAAAATAAATTATACATGAAAAAAATATTTAATTACAATTAAATTACTTCCCACCCTATTTCCCTATAAACCCACAACCCGCTCCAGAACTAAAACATAACATTTAATTTAAATTAACATTAATTACCAATTAAATAATTAATTTATCAATTATAATAATTAAATGCCAATTAATAAGTAATTGAAAAAATTAATTATACATAAAAATAATCATTAATTAGATTAGAGAAGTGTGGCTCACTGGTTAGAGGAGGCAGACCCTGAAGCAGAGGTCAGACCCGCGACCAGGGTTCAATTCCCGACGCGGCAGGGTCTTGAGCCCAAATGTTCACGGACTCGATAATTCTCGCTTCGGTGCCTACTCGAATCACAGGTTCACACTCTGCAACTCTGGGCAATAGCTAGCTTAATCTCCACTACGGCCCCCCCGCGGCGGGATGCCTGGCTTTCACCTTGAGGATGCCCAGTACGGGTTATCTCACAGGGAAAAAGCCAGGACGGGTTCCCAAAGCAAGCGCCTTGAGACCTTGCAGTGATAAGGCGCTATATAAGAACCTTTGACATGACATTTGACATGACATGACAATTAAATTACTTCCCACCCTATTCCCCTATAAACCCACAACCCGCTCCGGTACTAAAACATATAATTTACTTAAAAATTAATTTATTAATATATAAAAATAATACACATATAATATAAATTAATTTTAATATTTAACAGAAACATATAACACATACATAATAAAAAACATAAAAATTATACAAATATCGATATTAGTGACATCGAAATTAGTTACATCGATATAAATGCTATCGATTTCATAACTTCGATATTAGTGACATCAAAATTAGTTACATCGATACTGACGGGGACTCCCAAGGCCACGCCCACTACAGTTGGCCACACCCCCCCCACCTACGCCTACTTAAAGCGCTGACTGCTAGCGCGACGGTAAAGATATAGCTCTCCTGAGGCACAGCCGGGAGATAGATCGTCCGATAATATTACTTTTAGCAATCTTGTAACTGTTGTGATTTTACACTTGCCTTGCTCCCTTGGGCTTCATAATCTGCAACTGCACTTTAAACTTGTTTCCCGTGTAGCGGATTTATCGATCCCGCGGCTTACCTACTTTGTTGTGACGATACTGACGAGGACTCCCAACCCCACACCCACTACGGTCGGCCACGCCCCCCCACCTACGCCTCATCCCCCTATAAGACATGTGCATTCATCGGACGCGCAGCGGACGAGCGCAGCGGGCGCGCCCAAGGCAAGCCTGTCTGCGCCCGTCCGTGCCGGACCCGCGCCTAGTGCCAGAAACCCTGCCCGCTTTCCTGGCCTACGTTACTCTAAATCTGATCTATGTAGTTTTGACCTACGCCGCTGCGAACACTCGACTAAAACTGATTTTAGGGACACCGACATTACCCCCACTTGTCCCTCCTGCGGCTTTCAATTGCCAATCATCCCATTGACTGTCACACATAACCTGGCCAACTCACCTTCAGATAAAATAGCGCAGCCTGTTCCAACTAACCAACCACAGGCTACCGTTCCGGATTACCGCTCTTATACAGCGCCACATAGGAATAGATATCTCAAATGTTTATTACTTGATGTAAGATCTATGCCGAAGCATAAACACGAGATTGAAGCTCTACTCATCGATCACAGCGCTGATCTCATGTTCCTCACTGAAACTTGGGCATCACCCGCCTCTGGCCCTGACTGGAACACCGCCACGCCCACAGGCTACTCTGTCGAATGCACGAACCGTACGGGATCCATAGGTGGAGGAATCGCGATAATTTATAGATCACACCTCAAGATAATTGCCTGCCCCCAACCAGACCTAGAAGCTGAGGCTATGACCTTTAAGATCAAAGAGAACAACCACTTGATCTTCGAGGGACTGTTAGTGTACCGTCCCCCCGGCCCTAGAAGTCCCTTCACCAAAGCTTTACACACTTTTTTAGAAACAACGTTTGATGCAGTTACCTATACTATCCTAGGTGATTTCAATTATCACTTAGAGTTAAATAATGACTCAGACTCAGCCACTCTTCTTGATAACCTTCTTAGCTTCGATATGAAGCAACTGATTGACAAACCTACCCACTCAGCAGGGCATACCCTTGACGGGATTTTTTCCAACAGCAATCCCATAAAAATCAGGTCTATCACCCCCGTACCTTGGTCGGACCATAATGCCATCTTTTTTAACCTACAAATAAAAAATCCTATAACTCAGCACAGAAGTTACCTACCTCCTGAAAAAACACGTCCCTGGAAAAAACTTGAATCCAACCTACTTGCTGAGACGCTGGATAGAAATCCTCCCGACTTTGAATGTGGTAACAGCGAGGATTGGGCTTCTAATTTTAACAATTGGATCACTGAGGCCGTCAATGAACTGGCCCCAATTGAACCAAAGAAACCAAGGAAATGGCTCGTCACCGCACAATGGTATACGGCGGAGGTGAAAGCAGCCAAGATTAAGTGCAGACGCATAGAGCGGATTTGGCGCTCTGAATACAGCCATGAAAAAAAACTGGAATACCTAAAACCTCTACAGGAGTATAAAACTATAATAGTCCAAGCAAAATCCGCCTATTTCACAGAAAAAATCCAAAACTCCGCAAATTCCTCTAGGGAACTTTTCAAAACCGTTGCTCACCTAACAAAAACTCCTCGAGACACTGTCTTTAGTCCTGATCAGTGTTTTGTCGATGGAATGGCCACCTTCTTTCAAAAGAAAGTGCAAACAGTATATGATGACCTTAGCACTATGGTATCCGCCACACTCACAAACGAAGTTGGACTTACCAATATAATCCCCCCTATTTCTCCAGCTTCCCCCCACTCGAGAAGCAACAAGTGTACGACCTAATCACCCAGATGAAATCTGGCTCTCCACTGGACCCCTGCCCTCCTTATGTACTGCACCTAATCCCTGAGACCATCGCAAATACTCTGACTCCCCTGCTTAATAAAATAATCTCTCAAGGAGAGTTTCCAAAAAACTGGAAAATAGCCTGCATCAGACCCATTCTTAAAAAGGACACCCTTGACCCCTCGGAACCCAAACACTACTGCCCCATTTCCTGTTTGCCCCTACCCGCAAAAATCTTGGAAAAAGCCATGAACCAGGAAATAATGCGGCATGTGGGAGAAAAGAAGCTACTTGATTCATCACAACATGGCTTCAGACCCCTACACTCCACGGAATCAGCCCTTATCATGGCCACCGAAAAAATTCGTAAAACCATGGACGAAGGCGGGAGGACGGCCCTGATACTATTAGACCTTACAGCGGCCTTCGACATCGTAAATAACTCCGTCCTATTACAAAGACTTACCTCCCTAGGCTTCACCGGCCCTGCCCTGGCCCTCATCGCCTCCTTTTTAACTTCCCGCACTAACCAAGTGATTTGGAATGGACTACAATCTGATGAATTCTCCCTTCCGGGTGGGGTCCCACAAGGCTCGGCACTGTCACCTACGCTGTTCAATCTACACGTCACTCCCCTGGCTGCCCTGATTAGATCCCATGGCCTCCAATTGGTGTCTTAAGCCGACGACACACAAATCATTGTGTCCATCTCACAATCTATTGATGCCACGGCGAAGTGTTTTAAGAACTGCCTTACTCAGGTTAAGAACTGGATGAGTAATAACTTCCTTAGACTGAACACAGATAAAACTGAAGTCATCGAGTTCGGTCATAAACCTTCCATCTGGAACGAGCTATGGTGGCCCCCCGAAGCAGGAGCCTGCCCTCTCCCCGTAGACAAGGTCAGAAACCTTGGGTTCTTATTAGACAAAGAACTCTCATGTAAAGCCCAGGTGAATCAGGTAACTTCCGCCTGTTTCCATAGCATCAAGGTGCTCAGGAAAATTCTACCCTACATCCCGAACACGCTAAGGAAGACGGTGATGGGAGCCCTCGTAATGTCCCGGATAGACTATTGTAACTCCCTCTATCTAGGAGCAGGAGAAAAAAACAACTGTCCAAACTACAGGCAATTAAGAACGCGGCGGCCAGAGCCTTACTGAACCTCCCCAGATGCCACCCTACGTCCAAAGCCATCCACGAGTTGCACTGGCTCCCGGTCAGACGTCGCATTCAGTTCAAAGCCCTTTGCTTGGTACATAGATCCCTACATGGCAAGGGACCTGATGACATATCAAAGGGGAAAAGGGAAGGGTACAGGCCGCCCCCCACTCAAACCATAATATACAGCAAAAGGCCTGTGCCCTAGACACTATTCATTAAATTATAATCTAGCATGGATTATAGTGGTGCAGGCCATTTTTTGTTCTTTATTACCACAGGCCAGTTGTTCTCTGGCTATTCTCTTGCATCCAAGTGTCAAACATTAATATGGTACAGACACGGTAAACATTCAATCTGTCGTGATACCAACACCCACCAACCAGTGCTAGTGGAAAAAGTGTAGAGAAGAAAGTGAGCCCCTCACGGAAGAACCGCCAATCGGGTTATCTGACTAGCAATTGCCAGTATACCCAATTATCATCATTGGTGACTCACTCTCATAGCAGTGGAAAATGAAAACAGAAAAAGACCAACAACATATAACAGTGCTTTTTCTCGAATAATGAATAGTGTCTAGGGCACAGGCCTTTTGCTGTATATTAAGGGACCTGATGACCTCAACAACCTACTGCCACGATATGTACCCTCGCGCACACTGAGGTCTGCCACCCACGACCTAGTTTGCCAACCCAGATTAAACAGAGTCCGATGGGGGGGAAAGTCTTTTTCCTACCAGGCGGCTAAAATTTGGAACTCGATACCCCCAGCACTTCGTGCCCAAAAATCTAAAACCAGCGACAGGAAAGATCTAAAGACCTGGCTTTTTGCCTAATCGATCTGCCCCCCGCCTCTCCTCTGATCTATATCTTCAGCGCCAAGACTCCGCGGCATTCGTGCGCTCTACAAATGCTTCAGTCAGTCAGTCAGTCAGTCATCGATATATATGCTATCGATATTACTAACCTCGATATTACTTACCTTAGAGTCGATATTCTGTCCTACGATATTCTTGACATCGATATTCTATACCTTCGAAATTTCATCCACGATATTTTGGTAGGTCGAAATTTAAAACTCAATATTTTGACTGTGTACCCACCTGGCCACCTTGTTGTGCCACTGAGGGTGAGCCTGGTTTCTGCACATTCGACTGAGGGCCGCACACACTAACCAAATCAATGCCTGGTAAGTCAGAGCTTTGAGGGGCATCACTCCATGTGATTTCCTCATTTAAGAATGATGCTCACAGTCCCCTCCCTCAAGAGCAGGCAGCATTCAGCGACCTGGTTGGATCATGACGGGCTCACCTACCTTGTGCATACCCTCCATCTACAGGGCCTCCAACCCTTGTTCTCGGGTATAACATCATGATTGGACATCAGACTGGGCATAGCTCAGGGTCTGGGTGAAACAGCCTCTAGGATGATATCCTTTACTGTACTTGGGAAATTGCTTACCCAACCCAATCTTAGGGCCCACCACTAATCCATCCCAGGAACCTAGAAAGACAGCCACCCCCTCTCAGATCTCCTCAGGGTCAGCAACTAGCCCACCTCAAGACTCACAGGCAGTGAGCACCGTCCCTCAATCTCCTCAGGGTCTCCTTTACACCTTCTACCCAGTGAACTATTTCCCTACTGGGCCACCTACATCCTTCTACTATAAGACAGCTCCCCACCCCTTCAGAAAACCTATGGGAACTGCAGGAATCACAACATTTTCTCACACCTCCCACCATGAGGATATCTCTCTGGGACCACCACACCCTGCTGGCTTAAACCCTAGGGCTGCCACTAACTTCCGAGTACACTTCCGCACCACCCTTCCAATGGTTTTTGTACTGCGGCAAAGACAGCAAAATTTCAGCAAAAAGAATGACTCAATATTGGCTCCATTACGTGAAATCTTCCTTGTCCACGGCAAGTGCGGAAATTTCCTGGACCCCCTACAGATTCATCTCCGACAAATTAAAAAGCAGGGCCAACCCCTTCACTACATTCTATGGTGGAGTTACCTGTCACAGTCATTAAACCTATAGAGAATCACTTTCCTCATGTAGGCCTAGTGTGCGTAATATTGGGGTTCGAAGGACACCATGGCCTGGGAACACTCATAGAAACACTCTGTGTAAGGCCATCCCACCATGGGGGTGGTGATGCTTCGCCCTTCCCCCTCTTAGCAGTCACACTGCAGGAGCCAAGAAACCAGCAGCCTGGCTTCGCCGGTGGAGAGCCGCAAGCCCGAGCGGATGCACTGAGAGGGGCCCTCCACTACCTCTGAGGGTTGTCGCCAGCCAACACGCAGATCGGCTGACAGCTGCTGGCATATGAGACAGGCCGAGACATGCTTTCCGTCTGCACTGGGGGTTGGGCTTCCCTGTGGTGCGGTGCGGAGACTCCGTGCCCGAGCTTCCCTGGATCCGGGCCCGCTCCTTTTGCACCCTGGGTGACCGACTGAGCAGTGTGGGCCACCCGAGCCATAAACTAATTAAGAGCAAAACGGCCCAAATTGTGGGTCTCCTCAAGAACCTGAAATAACAACATTGAGGCAAATCCCCAACCAGTGGGCCAGGGATCCCCGACACACTGGCCTGTGGAGGGTCTAATCCTGTCTTCCACAAGTTGAACCATTTCCCAGCCTTGATCTATCAACAGGATGAGGCATGTGGCCCCTTCACCGGCAGTGCCTGTGGTGGTTGCCAGTTACGGACTGCTCCCTAGTTTCTTCTCTCCCCCCTGGCGCTGGAACAGAAAACATTCAGGGCAGTTTGGAGTCATCACTCTGCTGCCAAACTCGCTGGATTGGTGACGCCGTTTCTTCGCACGCGTTGCTGACCTGGGCTTCCTCCCCCCGAGACCACGAGTGTGATCCAGACGCGGATGGTCAGCAGTTTCAACTGCACCGATAGACCACTCTCATTGCTCACTTACCTGCTGGTACCGCATCCGTGAACGCCACTCACCAGATACTCCTCCATGGGACGTACAAAGGGAAAAGCACCAGAGGCAAAACCAGCAGGCTCTCAGAAGCAGGATGACTCAGGCACAACTACTCAAACACCCTCAGTAAACTTCATCCTACGGACCATTATGGACTCTGCCCCGGTCAAACTAGACCTCATAATGCGGGCGATACTGGAGTCGCAGATATCCATGGAGCAACAAATAGGCTCCCTAACCACCGGTGTCACGCTCCTTAAAGCAGAACATGATAAACTATCTCATACGGTGAAAAACAACAAGCAGACCCTGTCGGATTTACTGCCACAGCACATGAAGCATTCCGAACAATTGACACAAATGCAACAGCAATTGACAGGTCTCCTGGAGAGGGCCCAAGGACGCAGAAGGCCGGGCATGGTGGAACAATGTTTGCATAATAGTTCTGCTGGAGCGTTCAGAAGGACCCAATGCTACTTGCTTTATAGAACAATGGCTGCAGGACCACATAGCACCGGAGGGTCTATCTGCCTTCTTCTGTATGGAGAGGGCACACAAAATCCCCACTGGAAGACCGACAATGGGGCCCCCGTGCCTAATGATAGCCACCATCCTCAATTACAGGGTTCGAGACACCCCGCTTCAACAGGTCAGGGAGAAAGCTACCATACAGTATGAAAACCACCGAATATCACTCTACCCGGACTACACAGTTATAGTCCAACGGCGAAGAGCCTCATATCAGCCGCTAAAAATGAAACTCATAGCCCTGAATCTTAAATACACCCTTTTACAAATTAAGCACGGCATCCCGCCCCCCTTTGAAGGTCAAAGCGCCTTGAAGGTCAATGTTGCAGCAGTATAGAATGCGTCCGCGTTGCGGCTCTCTTTGAGCTCCTCTTTATTATAATTACCAGCCCCGGATCGCGGTACTACAGATAGATTTTATTTGTTTGAATGTCTTGAGAGAAGGAACTTTAAATTCATCAGGGAAAAAGACCGCAGATCAGCCCACAGCAGTTGTGCCATTTTCTAGTGCTATATGTAGCAGGTGCTTCTGCTACTCAAACCAATGGTGATCCATTTATCGATCTGGAAAAGCTGAAGACGGGGGTCTCAATTTTTCGCGATCCTGCTTGCTCTGATGAAACCATGCCTAGAAAATGTATTGATGTGAACAGAATGTAGAAAAAACGTGATATTAAAAACAAAAAACTCTAGCATCTGTTTAAGTTTATGACACTGACTCTGCAGTCTCCCTGCAGCAGAGATCTCTGGCTTTGTGTGATGTGCCAGGGAGACACCTCTGGTTACTGCTTGTAAACAAACCACACTTTAATAACAGGGTGGAGGGAATGGTTCATTCTTTATTCCTACACACTTTTTATTTATATAGTGTTTTTATCCAAATGTCTTTGCATAGTACAATAGTGGTAAAAAAATATTATTATTCTTTCTAAAGCTGTACTCATTTTATCGACCTCGGGAGGATGAAAGGCTGAGTTTACTAAGAACTTGACTTGAATCCGTGACCTTGAGATCTCTGTAAGATCTCAGCAGCGCGTCCCTAACCCCTGAACTATATGTAAACGTGTGCGGAGTTTCATTCAGCGCTGTGATCGTACAAATAACAGGTATGTAGAAAGACTGCATGTTAGGTGCTTCAATGCTTTTGGGGGCAATACCTGCTTTCTAGCCCACAGATCCCCTGCTCCTGGTGCCGGTCTCCCTCCGCTGCCGTAGCTTTTGCCATCCAGTGCGGCCGCAGTGAGGGGGGGACTACACTCCCCAGGAGCCTTCGCGGCAGGAAGCCGCACACGCCCATCCCGCGCCCGGAGGGGCTTAAGAACAGAGGAGAGCCCCGGTGGAGCGGGTGCTTCAACGCTTTTGGTGGCAATACCTGCTCGCTTGCCCACAGATCCCCTGCTCCTGGTGCCGGTCTCCCTCCGCTGCCGTAGCTTTTGTCATCCAGCGCGGCCGCAGTGAGGGGGGACTACACTCCCCAGGAGCCTTCATGGCAGGAAGCCGCACACGCCCATCTCGCGCCCAGAGGCGCTTAAGAACAGAGGAGAGCCCCGGTGGAGAGGGTGCTTCACCGCTTTTGGGGGCAATACCTGCTCGCTTGCCCACAGATCCCCTGCTCCTGGTGCCGGTCTCCCTCCGCTGCCGTAGCTTTTGTCATCCAGCACGGCCGCAGTGAGAGGGGGATTACACTCCCCAGGAGCCTTCGCGGCAGGAAGCCGCACACGCCCATCCCGCGCCCGGAGGCGCTTAAGAACAGAGGAGAGCCCCGGTGGAGCGGGTGCTTCAACGCTTTTAGGGGTAATAACTGTTCGCTTGCCCACAGATCCCCTGCTCCTGGTGCCGGTCTCCCTCCGCTGCCGTAGCTTTTGTCATACAGCGCGGCCGCAGTGAGGGGGGGACTACACTCTCTAGGAGCCTTCGCGGCAGGAAGCCGCACACGCCCATCCCGCGCCCGGAGGCGCTTAAGAACAGAGGAGAGTCCCCGCGTCGCGGGACTCGTGCAGGCAGCGCCGGGCTAAGCCCGGGCAAAGGGCGGGCCGTCTGAGGCCGTCCGAGGACCCCTTGGATTTTTGTTGCAACTCTGGACTGCCTCAGTGCAATGAAGTAAGACTTTAATGTGCCATTCTATTTAAGGCAAAGTGCCATTGAACTGCACAGCAGTGGACTTGATCCTTTTTAATATAACTGAGGTTCTTATGGCCCTCTTTTTTAGTATTTCAATCATACTAGCATCGTGTACTTTTTGTAATTAATTTTGAATAACTTCTCTTGCAACAATGTCAAAACGGAAGGGAAATAAAACCCCCATGGGGCCTGCTAGCGCAACCCTCGAAAATTACCTAGTAAGAGCAGTAAGTGTTATAAATGATGAAATAAATAGAGCAGAACGGCGACTTTCAGATTTAGGTAGTCAGACAGAACGCCCCTAACCTTGTCAGAACCTTTGGTAGCAAGTAGGGAGTTAAGCAGACCGGGTATTGTGCCGTCAAATTTAGTAACTACCCTGGCTGATACTTCTAACATTTCAACCCAAAGGTCACCAGCCCCTAAAACCAGAAGGGGGTGTAGAAAGGCACAAATTAAGCAAGGCGAAAATAACTGCAACTAGGGAGCCAAAACATTGTCTATTAATGTACCAGGTAGAGAAGAGCAAACAGGGGAATCTAGAACTGTGGCCTTAAATGATGAACAGTTTGAGCAAATATTTAACATCATTGCTGTAAAAATCGAAAGCCTTATCAAACACCTGTCTGAAAAACTAGATATTCTTTCTAGAGAGGTTACTAGGTTAGTTGGTCAACTATCCGCCCATAGTGAATTAATAAAAACTTCTATGGAAGCTGCAGAGGAACGCAGGGATGGCAATGCCATGTTAAAGATATCTAACCCTGTGGTTCAATGTAGCGGGGAGACTGTTAAGGTAGCTACAGGCGAGCATAATCTTCAAGCTACCAGAGGTAAGGAGAGTGCGGTGGTATCGGAACTACGGAGTGATCAGACAGCCGTTGAAGTTAAGTGCAGCCACACTATTAACTTACCCCCTGATTGTGCCCCATATGTGGCCGTTTTAACAAATGTACCACCCCTGGAACAAAATATGAATCAGAATCAGCCGGAAACCCATGACTCTCTCAAAAATAAAACGGTGTTCTGGCTTAACCGACAATGTGGGTTGCCTGTGAATCTCTCCAATCAGATCCTTACTACCAGAAGGGTCAATTGGATTGGTAATTCCAACAAAAGTATCATGGGCGATTGTATCATTATAAATTTTAAAAACCCCCATTATGCTGCAACCTCCCTGATAAGAGCGACATCCCTACCATATTCCGACAAAGGAATTACTTTGCGTCCTCTTGGTTTTTTCTATAGCCATTTAACTTATGAACCCAAGGTCAGAGAAAAGAGAGGTCCCCTTCCACCTGGTAGAAGCCCAGACTTATATCCAACTTTTGAGATACCTATGTTAAATCGGTACCAAGCCCTAAGTACCCTAGATACTAATGATTGACTTGATTTGGATTGTATTATTAGGAGGTGGCCTCAAATATTGTTGAAAAAGGAAATGAAGGAGATATACTAGAAGAACCCGGGTCTCCGCAAGAGGTCCCCCCAAGTAATGATGTAGTTGATAGGGGAGATCAAGTTAATGAGCAAAGGGCAGGGGACGTATCGTTAGGAGATTCTATTCAAGCTAAGATTAGTACCTGCGGCAATAAAGGGTTGTCCATAGTCAGCTGGAATATCGCCGGGTTGGCTTCTAAAGGGAATACACTGGGCTAAACGCATTTTATTAATTCCCATGAAATTATTTGTTTCCAAGAAACATGGTGTATGGACCCAGAAAGCTTTGATGGTTATGTCTCTTATAATTTATTGGCACAGGGTTCTGTGTCTGGAAGAGCCAAAGGGGGTCTTTTGACATTGGTCTCCATTAATCAACCATTGATTGTGGAGAGGTATATGAGTGTTGGGACCTATGTACAGATCCTTTGGTTGCATGAGAAGCATGGCCGTAATGTACTTTTATTTAATTTTTATATTAACATTTTTGATAAGATGCGACATCAAGTTGTTAAGGATTTAGTTGTCGCTATAGAGAACTTGATTGCAGAGACAAATGTTATTTTTGATTTTATTTGGGTGGGTGATTTTAACATCCCTATCTGTGCAATGTCCACCCAAAAGGTCTGTGGGGTTTAAAGTAATTTAGGAATGGACGACTTGCATTTCCGACACAATACTTATGATGAGTCACTCAATAAATTCATGGCGGACCACGATCTGGAAATTTTGCAATATTCAAACGACGTACATGGCCATATTATCCCCACATTTACGGGTGGGAACACTAGTTCTATTATTGACCATGTTATTGTATCATCTAATATATTTTCTTATTGTATGGCCCCTAGAATTGAAGCAACCTCTTTGAGTGATCACAATTGTATTATTTTAGAGACTGTTATCTGGGCAGGCAGGTTAGTACCCCCGTCGAGGACAGTGGAGGATATTGTACCACATAGGCCGAATGGTGTGAGACTAAGGTGGAAAGGCGGAAAATCCGAGGAATTTTTAAGCATTATCATTAAAGGGAGTTTAGGTGAAATTAACGATATTTTAAAATACAATAACGATCCGGATCGGGTTTTAGTCAATTTTAGTGGCATTAATAGATTTATAGAAGCAACATTTACTAGGCCTGGTAAAGTGAAAACCAGCCATAGTCTGGGCTGGTTTGACCACACTTGTACGGTTCTCCTGACCGAGTTAAAACAGGCGCTAACAACTAGGCCAAGGGACCAAAGATTGATCATCCAGCTGAGAGTAGATTATAAACTTGCTCTCAAGCGCAGGAAGGGCGAGCTGCAACAGCAGGCGTGGGAAACACTGACACAGGCTGTGGAACGGCCTAATTGTGCCCTTTTCTGGGCTACCGTTAACTCCCCCTTTCTTCAAGACGATTCTATCCCTGAGCTTACCTCAAATGTTACTAGTGAGGCCTGGGTATCCCATTTTTCCGCTATATTTAAATCTGATTACTCTTATGGAGCCAATTGTAGTCCCTGGCCGATTGTGCCTTTGGAGATAACCGTAGCAGAAGTAGAATTAGGCATTAATGCTAGTGGGGGGGAAGGCTCAAGGGCCAGATGGAGTGCCTATAGATGTCTACAAAACTGTACCAGCACTATGGAGCCCCATATTAACAATTATATTTAACGCAGCTGTGAGTTGTGGGGCGCCCCCGACGTGGGGAGAATCTTTTATAGTCTCAATCCACAAGAAGGGTGATAGGTTGGATGTTACTAACTACCACCCTATCTCTCTGCTAGACTCCTCAGTAAAAATCATGAGTAGAGTATTGCTGGCGAGGCTGGAAGAATGGGCGGAGGCTAATAGGATTCTGGCTAGTACCCAATATGGCTTCCGGAAAGTCCGTGGCACCCTCGATCAATGCATAAATTTAGATCTGCTGGTCGGGAAATATACCCAGGCCAAACAGGGTTCTCTTTATCTCTGCTTTGCAGATTTAAGTAGTGCTTTCGATCTGGTAGATCATTCCATCTTATGGACAACCCTGTTAGGGCTTCGGGCCCCTGAGCGTATAATCTTCTTCTTAGCCCGGCTTTACGAAAAACTGCAAACCAGCGTGCGCTATGGTGTAAAAGGAGAATGTACGACTAAATTTAGTGTCAAGAGGGGCATTAGACAAGGCTGTGTCATTGCTCCACTGCTTTTTACTCTGTTTATTAATGAAATTGATGAAGTTTTAAAAACTATTAACGCCGATGTCCCTCAGGTAAAAATGTTCACAGTGCCGGAATTGTTATATGCGGACGATGCCGTGCTACTGTCTAGGACCCCCATCGGTCTCCAAAGACTGATTGATAGATTTTCTGTTTTTATCAAATTCCGGAAATTGCTTATCAAAAAAAAACATACCATGACTTGCGCGGAAGGTCGAAAGAGACCACATGCCTTTTTTATAGAGGGTCGGAAAGTGCTACATGTAGATAAATTCTGCTACCTAGGAATTACCTTTGCTAAAGACAGAACATGGTCCCATGAATTAACTAACGTCCGCGCCAAGATGGCCAAAAATGCTCACGGGGTTTTTAGATTTGCAGCAAAGATCGGTGATAGACGTACCAGGGACATGATGCAGATCTATCAATCTAGATGTGTGTCAATTGCCCTTTATGGGGCAGGAGTGTGGGGATATTGCTCTGATACCCGTCTGCAAACGGAGGAAAATTCCTTCCTCAAAAAGCTATTATGTCTACCTACCTCTGCCGCAACTGAGTTAATACACAGAGAACTGGGGATTAACTACTTGTCAGATCTGATATCCCTAAGGCCTCTGATGATTTGGCGATCCATCTGGCAAAAGGAGGAGACAGCCTTTAATAGATCTGTTATAGAGGACTGTCTTGCACTGGACAACTATTCTAAGATCCCCTGGTTAAAACATATTGTTCATAGTTTCCAGAAAATGTATGACTTGAATATATTAGCCGATCCGTATGCTGTAGCCGCAATACCCAAAAGTGAGCTGAAGTCAAAGTTTTTACTGTTTAGAGCCAAGAGGCGAGCGATCAACAGTGGCTTACTGTTTTCCACCAAGTTCTATAATAAATATACTGTTAATGAAGGTTATCAATTATATTTAATCCAGGTGACCCATCCTTCACATAGATTTGTACTTATTAGGCTTAGGTTCGGGCTGGTCCATCATTTGGTGTCTTTTCCCCACCTCAAAAAACATCCGGCCGGACCTTGCCCGTGTGACGGTTAGTCCAAGCAGAGCACATTGCACTTTCTTTTGATATGCCATCTTTACATGAACTCACGTATCGTCTATTTTAAAGCAATGCTTATTAAATATGGAGTCCGTTCTGTAAATGATGCAATGAAATAGATTTTTAGTATGCAACATTCTGATGTCTGCTTTTTTACTGCAACTTTTTTATATAAATCTATTAATGCCAGGAAAAGTATGATGTTTTAACCATTATGTTTACTTAGTGTACCTCTGCAATATGATCTCACTCGTATATATTTGTCATGTGCTTTTATGGTCATTTTATATGTACCGAATAAAGCTTTATGAATTGAATTGACTGCATGTTAGATGTACAAATGTAATTACAATAGTACATTGTCCAGTAAGTCGAATGAGTAACATAACTTTTCATAACAACCCACCCCCCACCCACTTGTCTGGCTCACCCAACATTAGAAAGAGACAGACCTGGAGCTGTACCTTTGGCTAACCTAAGTGTCATGCATGGGGGTCGTTATGTTCTAGGGGCGGTGGTCGGATGGGTCGGCACAATGATCAGGAGAGGCAGGAAGGGAAGCTCGACGAGGTCACGTGACAATGATGAGGGGAGTGTTGTGTATTATGTGCAGCGTGGCATAAATGTGTCAATGGCTTTGAGAGTCTCCAGCATATGGTCTCATTCCATGGAGATAGGTGTTTTACGCAACCCACAGTATTCCTACCTCCTGATGGTTGTGCTTTCTGCTCCACACCAACTGACCATCTCCTCATGCTAGTTAATTAGTGTATGGGGAAGGCTGGTTTCCACTTCATTGTAATGGAGCGTTTTGCTATGAGGAGGGCCATGTCATCAAAGAGGGGTTGTACTTTCTGTGATTTTGGGCACTGTCGTAGGCCCAACAAACATCGTTCTGCTGTGTCCCAGTCGAGGCTACCTGTTATTTCTCCCACAATTTGTGTGACTGACGCCCAAAAAACCCCTAGGCGTGGGCACGCCCATAGCATATGTACTATGACCGCATCCTCCGCATGGCATCTAGGGCAGCAGACATGTGCATCGAAATATATGCTATTGAGGCGGTGTGGGGTGAGGTATGCCCTATGGAGGATCCTGTATTGTATGAGTTTGAATTTGGTGTTGAGAGACACCTTCTTGGGGTATTCCAGGAGGGAGGACCAGTCTTTGTCTGTTAAGTCCCTTCCAAGATCTCTAGCCCATTTTTCTCGAAGAGTTGTTAGGGAAATCCCTGCGTGTGCCAGGACGCCCCTGTATAGCCACCTAATAAGGTGGCGCCCCTCACCCATCAAATACACGGTGTGTGTTAACTTGTGTGTAGATGGCTCTGCGCTGTTGGGGACCAGTGCTTCTTTATGTAGCAGGAGATCGCTGCGTGTAACATAAAAAGGGAGCGTGGAACTCCGTGTTTCCTAGCGCAGTTTTCATGATCCAACAGGGCGCCGTTTATGAACAAATCCCCAACTGTAGAGACCCCTTCCTGTGTCCAATGGAGAATACTCCACCTGGTGATTAATTCTGATGTAGAGGAGAGCCCAAGTAATGGAATGTTAGTGGCGTAGGGGAGGCATTGCTTAGTATATTGTAAGGCCCTTTTCCAGTAGGAGAGCGCTACTCATAGCAGCAGGGGTTTGTGAGGTGGAATCTTGTTCCGTGGCAATAGCAGGGTATGCAGGGTGCCCCAGTTCAGGGATTGTGGAGTGTAGCAGATTTCGTGCAAGGTGCGGCCTGCCAGCCACTACGAGAGCCATTGTAGCTGGCTAGCCAGACAGTAAGCATAAAAACCAGCACTCCAAGGCCTCCTTCGTGTGGCCGCAGCTGCATCTTGGCCAGCCCCGCTCTTCTGCACCCCTTCACCTAAATGAAGTCCAATATGAGGGAGTCCAATATCTTAAAAATAGGTGCTGGACCAGACCCGGCAGGTTTGTAAAAAGTATAGTAGTCGCTGGAGAACCACCATCTAAGAGATGGCTATTCTGCCCATCACCGAGAGGGACAGAGATACCCAGAAGAAAACCTGAGCACGTGCCCTCTATCAAATCTTGTGGGGTTCTATATATTTGGATACCCAGGTATTTGAAAGTATGTGGGGCGACTGCTAGGGTGGACCGTCCAAACTTAATATTTTCAGGGCCCTCCCCCGTATGAAAAAGAAAGCATGAGATTTTTTCTCCTATATGGCAAGCCCAGATATATGTTCAAATTGTTGAAAAATGTTTGAAATGGGTTCCAGGTCCTCCTTCAGGTCATGAGTGTATAATATGATGCAGTCGTCGAATGCCAAAAGCACATGCGCTGAGCCTCCCAGCAGGATTCCCTTTGCCTCTTCCTCCTTCCGGAGTTTGATTAGGAGGGGTTCTAGGGCCAGGACGAATAGGAGTGTTGACAGGGAGTAGCCTTGTCGTGTACCTCTCTCCACTGCCTAGAGTCGTGAAATATTGGAACTAGTACCGACTTGTGCTATGGGGGCCATGTATAGGAGCTTGACCCAGCCCATGTAATCCGGCAGGATGCCAAATTTGTCCCTAGCCGCTATCATGTAGTCCCAATTTAGGGTGTTGAAGGCTTGGCACAGATCAGAGGAGATACACTGAGCCTTCCGGTAGCTGATAGGGGCAGCTTCCATCAAGTAGTGTAGTTGTCTAATGTTCAAAGAAGTACCACGGGCAGGGACTAAACCACACTGACCGGGATGGATCAGTTTTGGTAGGTAAGGGAGCAGTCGGCCGGCCAGGATGTTGCTAAGGATTTTGTATCCGTGTGTAAGAGGGGCAGGAGGCGGTAACCTGACATATCCCATGCGTTTCTGCCTGGTTTAGGGAGGGAGATAACCAGCGCCTCAGCCCCCACTAACCACTCCCCACACCTATCCCCTACCACATCTCCGGAATCCAACTTCCCTAACCTAATTAAAGAACAATGCCTCCTTGATCAACTTCCTCCCCATGATTGAGCTAGAAGTCCTTAAAATAATTGGTCATCTTAAACCGTCCTCCCACACAAAAGAACCCTTACCATCTAACCTTGTCCCTGCCCTTAAACATATCATCGCCCCATACTGGACCTCAATCATCAACACATCTCTCTCCACTGGCTGTGTCCCCACCTCCCTTCAACTTAGACAAATCTCTCCTTTTATCAAGTACCCCAAAGCTGACCCCAACGACCTAAAAAACCTCTGCCCCATCACTAACCTCTCCCTTCTCTCAAAGGTCCTGGAAAAATGTGTCCTACTACAACTAGATAAACATATCAAAAACTTCAACCTACTCGACCCCTTTCAATCAGGCTTCAGGAAAGGCTGCAGCACCGAAACGGCAATGCTCAATGTCATTGATGACATCCACCACTCACTTGATAATGGCGAGACCTGTCTTCTTATCCTTCTTAATCTCTCAGCTGCGTTCGATACAGTCAACCATTCTGCCCTACTTAAAGTGCTTAAGACCAGCTTCGGCCTTAATGGCACTGCCTACGAATGGTTTGTCTCCTACCTACAACATCGAACTCAGCAAATCAAAAATCAAAACTGTCTCTCTAACCCACTCTCCTGTCTCCCTTGGAGTGCCCCAAAGATCTAGTCTCTCTCCCTCCCTCTTTAACCTCTTTATGGAACCCTGCACTGTCATTCTTAAACAAGCAGGCATTAACTACCACCTCTATGCCGAAGACACCCAAATCTATTACAAGATTAAAAATCACGCTGACATCCTACACCTGAACAAAACCCTCACCAAGATCCAAACCTGGTTCCATTCCAATCATCTAAAACGTAACCCTAACAAAACCAAAATCATTGGGCCCGATTCACAGAACTAACTTAAGACAAAATCCTAAACTTACTACCATTTTGGTATTCACAGAAGGCACTTACTCATTTTGGTATTCACAGAATGCACTTACTCATTTCGGTATTCACAGAAGTTAGGAGTCCTAACTTTAGGACTCTTAAATGCCTTCTGTGAATACCGAAAGTCTTAAAGTTAGGATTTTTCTCAATTTAGTAGTAGTAACGTTAGGACTCCTAACTTTAGGACTCCTAAATGCCTTCTGTGAATACCAAAAGTCTTAAAAGGTTGCAGGCTGAGAGGAAGAACTTGATTTTTTAAATTATTCTGAGGACCATGAAACAGGCTGACGTCACCTGGTTCACTTGGTCCCCCATGGTGAGTTTGTTGTCAACCATGACTCCCAAATTCTTGGCTTTCCTAGAGGGTATTGGGCATGATCCCAGATCTTCATGCCACCAGGTCGGTGTCCAGACTAGGGTATTATTACCAAATGTTAACACCTCCGTTTTAGCTGAGTTGAGTTTTAAACAGTTAGATGGCATCCAGGTGGAAATGGAACTCACACAGTTCTGGAACCTATCCCCTGCTTCCCCCTCTGCTCCCTCCGTCAGCGATAGCACAATCTGTGTGTCATCAGCGTAGGAGGTGAGCTGGAACCCAAATGACCGGATGATATTGGCCAGGGGGGCCACATAGATTTTAAAAAGCGTGGGGCTCAGAGACGAGCCCTGTGGCACCCCACCGGGAAGCGAGAAGGGATCAGAGGTGTTACCATCTAGGTCTACCATCTGGGATCTATCAGACAAAAAGGAATGAAGCAATTTCCATGCTAAACCCTTCACACCGATGTCCGAGAGCCGGTTCAACAGGACCTTATGGTGGACTGTATTAAAGGCCGCGGATAGGTCCAGGAGGATTAAGATGGCATTTCCTCCCCTATCCACGGCCTCTCTGATTTCCTCCATTGATTTTTATAAAGCTCTAAATCCAAACTGCGAAGGGTCCAAGGAGTTATTAGCCGAGATGAAATTGCTAAGTTGGCTATTCATTTCTTTCTCCAGTAGTTTAGCTGGTAATGGGAGTCTGGAAATCGGACGATAATTCTTCGGGTCCTTGGGGTCCAAGGATTGCTTCTTCAGTAAAGGCAGCACGGAGGCCTTTTTCCAAGTTCTAGGAAAAATTCCAATCCGTAAAACTGCGTTAAGTAGAGGGGTCAGTACTGCTCCAATAATTTCCGGGATTTGCTTAACAATTCACGCGGGACACGGATCAATGGGAGCACGAGATTTTATAGTGTGCAACAGTTTGACCAAATCAGCATTCTCAAACGGGGTAAAATGATCCAATGAATCTTCGGTAGCGATTAGGCCACCTGAAGCCATTGGATTGGAATCAGTCTGATTACCGTTGATCTGACCCACCAGTGAGGTAAAGATTGTTTCTATTTTAGTTTTTAAAAAATCCGTAATTTTATTGCAGAATCCTACATCACCCTGTTTTTTAGGGGTAATGAGTTTAGCTAGCTTGCAAATCATTTTAAACAGTTCTTTAGAATTGGATTCAGCCATAGTTATTTGTAAGGAGAAGTATTCCTTTTTAGCTTCAAAAAGAGCTAGCTTGTAGTTAGAAATACAAGTTTTATACTTTTCCTTCTTGCCTTCGGTGTAAGATTTCCGCCAATCCCTCTCTGCATATTTACAGACCAATTTCTTGGCCCTGAGCTCCTCCGAATACCAGGGAGCAGTGGGCAAGGCTCATATGGGAACCCATTTTTTGACTGGAACAAGCTGGTCACCAGCATAGGCTTGCCAATTGTTATAGGTAGATGTAGCTTCATCCACATCTGACGGAAACTGGACCATAGAATTCACCAGGACCTTTCCCAGTCTCTCCACATCCAGATTATCCCAAGATCTAGTGCCTATCTCTCGATTCTGTTTCTGGCCTAAAGGATATGCCGGCAAACATTTAAGTTCAAACTTGATCGCATAGTGATCAGACCACGGGATTGGAAGAACCATAATCTCGGTAAATCTTTGTTGTTGGTATATATACCATATAGGATATGGCCCTTTTCATGTGTCGGCCCCTTCACCATTTGTTCCAGGCCACCAGTACCCAAGATTTGGTTCAGCCTAGATGTCTCAGCGTCTTTGGAATTTTCAAGATAGAAGTTGAAATCCCCCATCACTGAGAAGGATTCCAAGCACAGTCCCTCTTCCAACATCGAATCCAGGGACTCCAGAAAACCGCCTTTGGAGCCCGAGGGCCGGTATATCAGCATCCCTATAAACGGTCTATGGGAATCAGAGTAAATATCAAAAGCTGAAGCCTCACAAGCCAAATCTCACAGATTGTTTTCACTATTCTTTTATCTACTTGTATGGCATGTTTGGCCAATTTAATATTGAGGGTCATAACCTGTGACCTGCACCTGTCTCTCCAAATCATCATGTTATTTTTGTTTGGTAACTATTTGTCCTTTTTCCGAACATCATCTTCCTAATTACTGGTTGTGTATAGCTTTTTGCACATTTATTTATTCTTGATTTTAACACCTTAGGAGCTTCGTAAATATACCTCCCCAGTGCTGCGCTGTCCATTATCCAGTGCTGAATGGACGTCCAACGGTCGCACGCAGCACTGGGGAGGTAGTGCCCGTGATGACCGTTGGCCGACGGCAGCACTTAAAGGGTTATACTTTACATGTTGTTTCACTATCTTTTTATCTTCGTGTATGCCATGTTTGCCTCATATTATCTTCTCATATAAAACGCTCTGATACCTCCTGGGTCTAGCCAGCGCTATATAAAACTTTAAAAATAAAAATAAAATAAAAAATAAGCGCCTGCATGGTGGAGAGAGGGAGGCCACCGGTATCATGAGCATTTTGGTATAAGCATTCCAGATGAGGCGTCAATTTATCTGAGAAGGTATAAAAAAACTCCACCGGTAGCCCGTCCAGGCCGGGGTCTTATTGCGAGGAAGTTCTTGGATGGCTTGTTTGATTTCAGCCCTGGTGATGCGGCCAGATAGATCCTCCTGGGCAGCCTCTGTGAGTTTGGGGTAGGTTAAATTATCTAGGAAGATATTTATGGGTTCAGTTATTATGTTGTTAGGGCATGGTTTAGTGTCTCATAATATTCGCTGAAGGCCAGATTTATTTCATGATGTGTGTTTACTATGGCACCGTCCGGGAGGGCCATCTCGTGTATCTGAGTGGAAGGGTGCCTCTCATATCCAACGTGCGAGCAGTGCTCCTGATTTGTCTGCCTCCACATGTTTGTGCTGGGTGAATGACTGGCAATCTATTACTCAGAGCCACTCCAAGCATTCAGCGTGTCGTAAATGATCTGTCTGCCGAACCTCTTTTTTCGAGGGATTGTTATTCGCCTCTTGCTCTAGCGTGTCTAGAGTGGCTTCCAATTCTTTTAGGTTATTATGATTCTCTTGTCTGGCCCCCACAGTTGCGCCGATAGCAGTGCCTCTGATCACTATGTTAAATGTGTCCCACTCTATAAGGCGTGAGGAGGTTGAGTTAGTGTTCTCTGTGAAATAATTTGTGATTGTGAACGGCATTGTGTCTCGGAATGCTGTGTCTTCCAACATCTGTGTCTCCAAGTGGGAACAGGAGTGGGGATTCTCCCCCATGATAAGGTGACCTCTAGTGGGTTATGGTCTGAGAGAGTCTCCCTCAGATATGTGGTGTGGAGCACCTGGGAGGTGATGGAGGGGGAGCAGAATATTCTATAGAGCTGGTGGGACGGGGAGTAAAAGGAGTATTCCCGACTATTCGGGTTTTTGAGGTGCCATACATCAGCTAGCGACCAGCCTGTCGCCCGTGTCCTTAAATGTTCTGCCTGTTTGAATGAGGCAGCTCCCTGAATGGTAGGGTGGGAGACGTCCAGGCGCACATGCAGGAGAGCATTATAGTATCCTCCCAACACCCATGGGTAGCCCACCCAGTCAGCCAACACAGTGTTGAGGTCTGTTAAAATGTGTCTTGCTTGTAGTTTGGAGCATATATGCTGCCGATGACTATATGTCTGCCATGTAGTGTGCCATGGTCCATAAAGTACCTGCCCTGTTTGTCTGTGCGCTGCTCAAGGGCCACAAACGGAACCCCGTGTCTTACCCATATGACTGCTTCCCTCGTAAAGGCCGGGAATGATGTAGTGAATTCTTGGCCTCTCCATTTTTTGCAGAGTTTAACTGTCTCAGAGTCTGTAATGTGGAACCCCTGTACCATGGCAATCTGTGCTTTCCACCTGCTCAGTTGGGAATGGCGCTAATGCACCGATCCCTTCCCCCTGACGTTACAGGTGATTATGGTATATTTTCCCAGTTGGAGCATGTGTGTGTTTGTTCAGTTCTATGGTCTACTCAGGATCATGTAACAGGTGGATTACAAGGCATGGTACAGGGCGTGCCAGAAACCCAAGTAATAACAACATTTACCAGTACTAGGACTAGTGCACAAACTATGCTGGTCCAAACATTATACAAAACTGTGTGAACTTTCTTTTGGTTTCAATATGCATTTGCTGCAGTGGGGGTGGTTCCTATGTCCTGCATAGTGCACTAGGTAGTGTGGTGTTACCTGATTGACAGTACTCTGAATTCTTCATAAATGTTTGGGAGAAACTAGCGGGGTGAGGAAACATGAACAGAACCCCTACCTTATTTCTTCATAATAAAGTGGTACAACATTGTTTTCAAGGGGTATCCCCGCCCAGGATCATTATCAACCAAACAGGTCCTTTACTGTCTGTGGTGTAATCGAAGGGAACAGAGCAACACTGTTCTCCGAGTCTGACTGCACAATGTTGTCTTCTGAATGCTCCGATGATGAAGAGGGATTGGGGTCTCTGATGGCTGCCCCCGACTCTAGCGCCCGTCTCTTTACCTTGTACAGCCTGTTCCAGTGAGGGGCTTTTGGTGCTGTGCTTACAGGTTAATCTGTTGTGGTGTGTTCTTTGTCTTGGTGACATCCGTGGTTCGCGGCTTGGTCTTTGCGAAAGGCCCTCCAGCAACTGGGAAGGAAAGGTGGTCTCCAGCCAGTCATTTCCAACCTCCGGGCTGTCGAAGAAGTGAGCCTTCTGATCATGAATGATCTTCATGCTGGCCGGAAACAATAGGGTGTATTTAAGATTGAGTGCTATGAGTTTCATTTTTAGTGGCTGATATGAGGCTCTTTGCTGTTGGACTAGAACTGTGTAGTCCGGGTAAGTGATATTCGGTGGTTTTCATACTGTATGGTAGCTTTCTCCCTGGCCTGTTGAAGCAGGGTGTCTCGAACCCTGTAATTGAGGATGCTGGCTATCATTGGGCGCGGGGGGGCCCCCGTTGTCGGTCTTCCAGTGGGGATTCTGTGTGCCCTCTCCACATAGAAGAAGTCAGATAGACCCTCCGGGGCTATGTGGTCCCGCAGCCATTGTTCTATAAAGCAAGTAGCATTGGGTCCTTCTGAACGCTCCGGCAGAACTATTATGCAAACATTGTTCCGCCGTGCCCACCCTTCTGCGTCCTTGGGCCCTCTCGAAGAGGCCTGTCAATTGCTGTTGCATTTGTGACAATTGTTCTGAATGCTCCTTGTGCTGTGGCAGTAAATCCGACAGGGTCTGCTTGTTATTTTTCACCGTTTGAGATAGTTTATCGTGTTCTGCTTTAAGGAGCATGACACTGGTAATTAGGGAGCCTATTTGTTGCTCCATGGATATCTGTGACTCCTGTACCGCCTGCATTTGGAGGTCTAGTTTGACCGGGGCAGATTCCATAATGGTCCGTAGAATGCAGTTTACTGAGGGTGTTTGGATAGTTGTGCCTGAGTCGTCCTGCCTCTGAGATCTCGCTGGTTTTGCATCAGGTGCTTTTCCCTTTGTACGTCCCATGGCGGAGTATCTGCTGAGTGGCGTCCACGGATGCGGTACCAGCAGGTAAGTGAGCAAAAAGAGTGGTCGGTCGGTGCGGTCGAAACTGCTTGACCGTCCGCGTCTGGATCACACTCGAGGTCTCGGGGGGGGGGGGGAGCCCAGGTCAGCCATGGGTGTGAAGAAACGGCGTCACCAGTCCAGCGCGTTTGGCAGCAGAGCAATGATTCCAAACTGCCCTTAATGTTTTCTGTTTCAGTGCCGGGGGGGGGAGAAGAAACCAGGGGGCAGTCCATAACTGGCAACCACCACAGGCACTGCCAGTGAATCGGCCACATGCCTCAGACTTTTGCTGGATCAGGGTTGGGAAATAGTTCAACTTGTGGAAGACATGAGAATAGCTGAGAGGATTAGATCCCCCACAGGCTAGTGTGTCGGGGATCCCTGGCCCACAGGTTGGGGATTTACCTCAATGTTGTTATTTCAGGTTCTCGAGGGGGCCCGCAATGTGATTCTCTATAGGTTTAATGACTGTGACAGGTAACTCCACCATAGATTGTAGTGAAGGGGTTGGCCCTACTTTTTAATTTGTCGGAGATGAATCTGTAGTGGTTCCAGGAAAATTCCGCACTTGCCGTGGACAATGCAGATTTCACGTAAGGGAGCCAATATTGAGTCATTCTTTTTGCTGAAATTTTGCTGTCTTTGCCGCAGTCTAAAAACCATTGGAAGGGTGGAGCGGAAGTGTACTTGGAAGTTAGTCCCAGGCCTAGGGTTTCTGCCAGCAGGATGTGGTGGTCCCAGAGAGATATCCTCATGGTGGGAGGCATGAGAAAGTGTTGTGATTCCTGCAGTTCCCATAGGTTTTATGAAGGGGTGGGGAGCTGTCTTATAGTAGATGGACGTAGGTGGCCCAGTAAGGAAATAGTTCCCTGGGTAGAAGGTGTAAAGGAGACCCTGAGGAGATTGAGGGACGGTGCTGACCGCCTGAGAATCTCGAGGTGGGCTAGTTGCGGACCCTGAGGAGATCTGAGAGGGGTGGTGGACTTCCTAGGTTCCTGGGATGGATTAGTGGTGGGCCCTAAGATGTCAGGTTTGGGTAGGCCATTTCCCACGTACAGTGAAGGATATCACCCTAGAGGCTGTTTCACCCAGACGCTGAGCTATGCCCAGTCTGAGGTCCTATCATGTAGGTCCTTGTGATGTTAGACCCCAGGACAAGGGGAGGCCCTGTAAATGGAGGGTATGCACAAGGTAGGTGAGCCCATCGTGATCCAACCAGGTCGCTGAATTATGCCTGCTCTTGAGGGAGAGGACCATGAGCATCATTTCTAAAGGAGGAAAGCACAGGGAGTGATGCCCCTCAAAGTTCCGACTTACAAGGAATTGATTTGGTTAGTGTGTGCGGCCCTCAGTGCGAATGTACAGAAACCAGGTTCACCCCCAGTGGCACAACTAGGTGGCCAGGTGGTGCCTGCCCCTGCGGGAAGGAACTCTGTGCATCAATCTGGGTTGGTGCTAAATACTTCAGTCTGGAACTGTTGCTCTGAGCTGTCATAAGGGCTGGCTGCAGATGGCTTTGCCTGGTGGACATCTGCTGGGTGCACTTTGGGTGTATCAGTTATAGGGCAGAATCTCATGAGAAGGGGGCACAGGAGGTGGGAAAGGAGCCGGCAATAGCAGCCGGTGGCCATGTTGTGCCCGCTCCAGAAATAGGGGAGCTAGAGCATCAGCCAGAGTGGCTAGTGTAACACTTCTGTTAGGAATTGCCACTATTAGCTGTCAGAAGCACATGGTGCTGAGGGCTCTGCTTTAGCAGACTTCTGCCTGGTGCACTTTAGGTGTACCAATTTTGGCGTGTGAGGCCCTGAGGCTGCTTGGAAGTCCTGGTTTGCCATGCATGTACTCAGTGAGTGGGGGCGGACCGTCAGCCAAGTAGGAGGAAGGCGTCAGTGTGTGCCCACATGGTGACCTGTTAAATTTCACAAGATGATCTTTTTGATCCGTAGTTGGTGTCCTGTTTGATCACTTGGAGGCTAAGAAGTGGCTCAACGAGGGCCCAGGTACGGCCTGACTCTTCCAGTTGATCCGGTAGAGCTTGAAGAGACATGGACACCTCTTTTTTACGGAGGACAGGTGGACTAGAGTTCCTGGGGTGGTTTTTGTGGTTGCTACTTCCCGGTGTTGACTCTCTGTCAGGTTAAAGGTATAGGAAAGTAAGGGAATTTGTAAGGGTAGTGGGATTAGGAGAGGGGTATAGACAAAATAAACAAGCATTGGCATAGCCAATAGGCCTCGCCTTTGGAATCTTATAAGTGTTTAGCCATGCAACAGTTGATGTTGTTGCACCAAGGATATTGTACTATATAACTAAACACTTCTAAGGGCCCAAAGGCGAGACCTATTGTTTATGCCAATGCTTGTTAGAACTAAAAACTGTGTGAAAAGCAGCAATAATAAGTAAAAAATATTCATGTTTTTACACAGTAATTCACCAATATCATATATGATCTATAGTAAGCTCACCTAATTAATTTTAAGAGCTGATGACCAAGATAATCCTTAATTTTGCTTCAACAGCCCGAAAAGGCTCTCAAAACGTACACTCCTTTGTTACTTATGGAGTAAGGAAGGGTAGACAAGGAGATTTGCGAGACAACTTTCAGTAAATGGCCATTTTGCGTGTTTCTCACGTGTACAATAGACGTGTTCACAACGATTGCGTTTTTATCGTTCAACTCCCAGGTGAAAGGATAGGAGTCTGGCAGAGGTACCAGAGTCTGCACTACATACACGTCCTCCTCTTGGCCCAAAGGCCACAGGCCACTGAGCACTTTGGAACTCCAGGACGCGCAGTGGGAACCCATCGCTCTCACTGTCGCGCGCCCCAAGCCTCGCTCACATCTCACAGAGGTTGTGAAGGTCTTCGCAGCGCACAAATGCACTGCAGGCAGAGCTCCGTGCGCCACCCGAGGTGTGCGACACCAGTGCCCGTCATCGAAGGGAGCGTTGGAGCTCATTGCACAAACAGTCCTCTTGCATGACTCAGGAAGGTCCCAGGTAAATAACGAGCGGGCAAATGGTAAACATTGGCAAGAAGTCTGCAGGTGGGAAAACCCCTCTGATGGGTGTCCAACGAGCCCTTTAACTCCTCAGCGAGATTTTGAGTGAGGGAAGCATGGCACATGCATAAATAATGCAGGTCAATCTTACTAAGCCAGCTCATATTCTCTGACGGGGCAGGAACAAGGCAGCAATCCCGTCAGCAGAGCCTAACTCGGCAGGAACTAGTAAACAGTGTGGGATCGCCATAGAAGTGAATCAATAAGAAACCTCTAGGTATAGTATTAACCCCGAAATGCTGATCCTTGGTGAAGCATGCGAGAAAGGCCATTTTGTGAGAGAAAGAGAGCGGCCGTGCTGATCCAAGGAGAGCCGCTGTCAGAGTCTTCCGTGAAGTGCAGTAAAGGCAGAGGGAGTGAGCAGAGCCTGCCTAGCAGGACAGCTGTTCCATGTCTGGGACAGCATGCATGCTTCTATGAAAGTAAAAGCGGGTACGGCACGCGATAATTTAAAAAACACATGGCCACTGCACCCCTTACGGGAGCAAAAACAGTCACACACAGTGTTTCCCTTGTGGGAGCGAGCAGGGGCACCATCTGTTTGCAAGATAATTACAAACAGATGTTGCCAAAGTTCGCTCCCGCAAGGGAAATGCCAAACGTGCACACGTTGCAATTGAAAGCAGTGCAAAGCGTGCACGTTTTTTGCCAAAAAAGAAGATCCATTCCAAGAGTTCCCCACCTTTGTATTGCATGCGCATTGTGTAGGCCAGACCTAAAAAGGGCAACTGTAGAACACAGTAATTAGCATCACCACTTCCGGGAAAAGACACAGAATAGAACTATCTAGGCAACGTACAAAACAGATCTGAACACAGAGGACCCTGCCTGAAGAGAAGCTCATTCTGTCTGCATAGTCTGACAATTAGGGCCCGGGCCTTAAGTGGGCTGTGTCCTACCGGTGCTAAAAAGCATATGTTGAGACGGGTCCCTATAGGGCTCTTTATTTTTGTCCTCACCCTCAGGGTTAAAACACATTCTCTTAACTCTGCAGCAGTGCCAGCCTTCACTGCCTTCTATGTAACTTCAAAGAGACTTGTTGTAGTTCTTTTAGTCTGATCATTTCAGAACAGAATCATTTTCAATATTCTATACAGCGAAGCCATATTTGTTGCTTATTTGTCTTATACAACTAACAACCATTGGCAAAGCCAATAGTACTGGTTTGTTGTAGGTGTAATTTTACTTGTATTACATATCTGGATGCAATAAAGATGTGGTCTTAGGCTAGACTTCTGACTTTGGAGTTGGGAAACCAGGGGTCGACCCCACATCCTGTGATTCTGGGCAAATCACTTAATCTCCCCGTGCTTACCCAAAAAAATGGATGTGTCCTTGTGTTGTCGTGTATTTCTATAGGTTCTGAATCGATCCCCCTATTCCTGACCCTATTCTGGTTAAACTAACTATCTAGTTAACTAACAGTCAGCCCATGAGGCAAGAAATCCCCCATGATGCAGATACCGTTATCTGACGCAGTCACACTCCGGCACAGGAACGTGTTATCTGATTAGGTCATAACGCTTGAGATCTAATTAGACAAGCGACATTCCTCCAGCCCCTGATAAGGCATACGACGTTCTCATAACAAATCAAACCTATGACAACCTGGATAACCCGTGCGGCCATTGTTTTGATTTCACAGAGAACTTTAGTAAAGAATGTGCTAACGAGCAAGTCGTATGACATCTTTATTGACGTACCTATGTCCATCCTTACGTCAATCCCGGCACCTTTAAGGTATAAATATTGCCGACCTTGCCCTATGCAAAGACACGCGTGGTGACAAGACGGAGCAGCCACACTTGCCGAAGCCGAGAGCAGAAGCAGACCCCGCTGGCAACAGCCCCGCCTTCCTGACGCGCTGAAAGACGCGCTGCTATCTCAAGCCGAGAGACCCAGCACCGGCGCTTCCGGGTAGCCCTCGCAGGCAGCCTGGAATATCGAGAGCAGAGAAAGAGATACCATTCCTCATTCATCCTAACTTCCAGGTACAGAACTGAATAACCCCTCACAGAGAATTCTTTAGTTATTCACTTGGCAAAAACAAACTTAACTTAAACTGTTACTTTCTATTCCCGCCCACGCATTAGACTTAGGTCAGGTACACGGGGTAGGCGTATTTAGAAACACCAGTTGAGTACGTTTAGTCAAATGTATATGTGTATGTAAATATATTTTAATCATTCTAAACATCATATGGCTCAGAAACCATATCAATGTTTTTACAGTATTATTTTATACTATTGCTTTTAATGTATGCACTTTACTTAACTATAAGTATTGCAATAATATCGATCCATTTCTCTTGTACGAGAAAAGAGACTGATCAATAAATAACATCTTTTATTGAACACGCCCGTCTCTTCCTTTTCTCTACATTCTGATGAGACTAAGAATGCACGTACTGACTGAGTAAAATAATTGCCTTGTGCTCACACGACTCTTGAGATTGACTCTTGATTAGGGGAGAGCAAAGTTGTCATGTTCTATGGTTGTCAGAAACTAAATCCCTTCTTGTCTAATCAGGGGAGTTAATCCTTCCTTGAACATTCGAGAAAGTTTCTAGCGAACTCTGAGCTTAGCTGGCAAACCCAAAAATTAAGTCTAGTATCGACAGTAGTAGACCTAGTTAACGTCTGGTCTAGGCCTTTACTGCTGTAGGTACTATTCCAATGCGCAGAGCCTATTGGGAAAATAGGAGCTACACTACATGGCGCCCAACGCGTTTGGAAAGGGCGATAAAACTAACGTAAGACATTTAGAGTAACTCAGTCGTGCTTTCTCACTCAGACCCCTTTTTCCAAATACTCCAAAGACGTCTGGAGTGGGTGAAAGGTTATATCCTCCAAAACCTCGCAGGAGGGAACTCCTATGTATGGTTTTTGGTCAAGTCAACGTTGAAGGATAAACAGTTCCAAAATATTGTGCATCTAATCTTTGTTCCATAAAGAAACCTGATCTGCAAACAAACATAATACCATCCTGTCTGTAAAATGGCAGAGAGTGATGATGAAAGAGAGGCAATTAGATTAGCTACTGAAATAGCAGATGCTGATGCTACCATGCAAACAGCAGACCCGGATATAATACTCATCCAGGTCGCCAAAAGGAGATCTATAACCTTAAAACTTATAGAAAATGGACTGACACCTAGAGGTGGCACAGTCATATTCGTAATTGAGGCACACGAATATCGGCAGACAGAGGTATACTATACATGGATACATTTTCCAGCAGCAAATGCTGTAACAAAGTACTTCCACTATTACAAAGTAGAGGAACCTCCTGAAACGTACACTCCTTTCGAGGAGGTGGAAGTACCACTCAAATTCCAAGAGCATTTGCTCTTCTTTGATGGCGCCCTAAAACACAATAATCACATTACAAGGCTCGGTTCTTTAGGAAGACCAGGAGCAACGTGGCCGGTCCTAGCCGGATACACACCACATCCAGACATCGATAGGATGCCTGCAGCTGAATTATTAACACAGCTGAAACAATTACTAAAAATTCATAGACAATTAGTTCAGTATGTAATGCGGACTTCAACAATTCAGCCAGCGATTAAACTACCACAGCTGACCCCACACCAGGGGAACACAAATAAAATTACACCACAGAACATCCAATCCTGCCTAGGTAAAGTTCCAGCTAAACGGGAACAGATACCATTCTGGTTGGCACAGAAAATTACCCAAATAGAGGCGGTGTTTCCTGACACCACCCCGCTGGAAAAACACAGGATTCTGACTATATGTCTCCCAATGGGAATCGCACCACACATTGAGGACTGTGACACTTGGGGTACAGTCTTTGCTTCCATCTACACAAAAACGCACGGTGTTCCATCCATTTCGGTAATACCAGATGTGCTTAAACAAATTCAAGATGAATACGGTCCAGAACCTGCTTTAACTCTTGGTATGAAATTACTGAAAGACTTCAAGCAGGTCTCGGCTATATTACTAGCCAACATAAAGAGTGAAGCAGCAAACGTGGCGATCCGCCAGAGGTTAAAAGAGACAGATATAGCAGACCAACCAGCTGAAATTGCCAGAATCATAGAAAAATCCTATGAAGAACTAGGCAGAGATAGTCTAGGTGGAATACCAGTAAAACCGCAACTGACTACAAGTCCAGAAAAAATGTTTTTTAACAATAATAATAATTCACCAAAAAAGAACTGGGATGGAAACAAACAATCCAATCCTAAAGAAAAGAAATTCCAGTCCAGAGGAAGGTCGCCTAGGCGAAGAGAGAAATCTCCAAACCCAAGACAAAGGTCACCCCAGAGTGACCCCTCTGGGAATAGATATAACCTTAGAAATAGGGATAATATTAAAAAACCTGATAGATATCAAGACATTGATACACGTCCCTCTCAATCTTTTCAGAATTCCTCGCAGAAATCGGAAAGAAGAGGACGATCAGAAGAGCACGCCAAGTCCAAAGACAAGGAACCTGCTCAACTGAAAAAGAAATTACAATTTCCAAAAAAGAAGGTAGCCAGTATCAAGGTAGTTAACAATGCCGAGAATACTGAGGACACAACTGAAAAACGGAGAGTGGGCTCAGACAATGCTAGACAGCGCAGCAGAGGTGAGCATAGCTCGCAAAGTCCTTATGAATCATCTGGAGACAGTGGACACGAATGAATACCTTCAAGTGGAAACTGCAGATACCAGAGTTAGCAAGCCCCACAAGATATACGAGATAACATTACGTATAGAGGGAGATAAGACTAGGAAAATAAGGGGACTATTTTGGGATAACCTATCCAAGGGCTATGACATCCTTCTAGCTGAAAAAGACTGGCCACCAGAATTTGTCAGGGAGTGCCCTCATGGTGAAGAGGTAATTATGCCTGCCTTCTCGAATCAAATACCGATTCATAAAAAATACACACTTGCTAGAAAGTGGGCAGTGGCCTTAGCACCTGCTTTATATAAAAATCATGTAGGATGGGATGAAGATTCTCCTCCTCACAAAATCCAGTTAAAATCACAACCTACTGCACAAAGGCAGTACCCAATTAAGCAAGAAGCTAAAAAACAGGTAAATGAAATACTAGATCAGCTAGAATACCAGGGGGTGATTGAAACTTGCACCTCACAAATGAACAATCCTTTGTTTCCGGTCTCCAAACCAGACAATTCATATCGTCTAGTTTTGGATTACCGACACCTTAACACATGTTGCAAAACCTTTGCAGTGCAAAACTCACACAGTGCTGCACTAATGAATAACATAGTGCGCAAAAAATACAAAACAACCTTGGACATCTCCAATGGATTCTTTTGTCAAAACATAGCACCAGAGAGCAGATCTTTAACTGCATTCTCAGTAAATGGCACTCAAAAACAATTCTGTCGGTTAGCCCAGGGGTACAAGAACAGCCCAGGGGTATTCTCAGCGAGAGTAACAGAATTACTACAACTATATGATGATGAAGCATTATCTTATGTCGATGACATTTACTTAACAGATGATGACTTGGAGACTCACTTGAAAAGAGTGAACACCATAATACTTGGGTTCGCTGCAGAGGGTTACAAATTCAACTTCAAAAAGTCCAGAATTGCCCATCTGACGGTCCTATTCTTAGGATATGAGTTATCAAGTGAAGGTAAAAGCCTGGCAGACAATTTCCTAGAGAAATGTGCCGTAATCCAAGCTCCTAAAACACTAAAAAACCTACAGTCAATTTTAGGCTTCCTACATTTCGGAAGAACATACATTGCAAATTACGCAGAAAGGGTGAAACCCCTTTACGATCTAATTAAACCAGACTTTAAAAGATCCAGTTGGACTCAAACACACACAGAAATTTTGAGATCCTTACAAACAGACATGCTAATTAAGACAAAATTAGAAACCCGTGATAATACACGCAACCTTGTGATCCGAGTCATCCCAGGGAGATGCGGATTCACATACCTGACCTCTAATGAGGGAGAAAAGGTACCAATTGCATTCAAATCACACTTGTACACAAAAGCTGAACAGAGATTCAGCAACAAAGGAAAAATTGTTCAAGCAGTTCATACCGCAATAGCTAGAGAAAAAGACATAGCTGACGGTAGACATATCACAGTCAGAACAGCTGAATCAGCCTTTGAGGCATTAACAACACCGTGTAATTTACCATCAACAACATTGGATCCAGAATGGATACAATGGGTGAATTCAATCACAACGGACAAAGTATACTACTACTTTGATCCAGAACTAGAAGAATTAAAAAATCTAAAATATGAAAAGACGTATCCTCTGCCAATCGACATTCTGCCTCTACGACATTACGCCTGTGTAATCTATACAGACGGACATGCTCAACCCTCCGTTTGGGGAGAACATGCATACAATCCCACATGTGAGATTACAAAAGAAGTGTGGCGCGGAGGTAAACTAAGACCTCTATTAACAAAATCACACTCAGTAGAAACTAATTCAGAACTACAAACTGAAATAATAGCTTTGAAAATGGCGCTAGATAATGCGGATCACGAATTCCCGACACTTATAGTGTCAGATTCATATTACTGCGTCAAAGCATATAACAAGGATTTGCAGACATGGATTCAGAACGGTTACAAAGATGACACAGATGCACCAATAAAACAGAGACTGCTCTGGGAACAAGTAGCTCTTTTGAAAAAAGAACTACCAAAGACTCACGTGACACACTCACTGAGTCATCAACGTGATGGCGTTCACGTTGTAGGGAATTCATTGGCTGAAACAGCCGCAGCGGCAGCCACTAAACCGGCTCCCGTAGATCGAAAAAAGCGTACATTAAAATACATTGACGGTGAAACATTGCTGGCGGTGAAAACGTCATCAAAAGGCGACTGCTCAGCGTTACCGATCAACTATCCACTCAATTATACATACATAATCGATGCAAACTCCGTCCCTTTTGCTCGAATCCCTGGAGTGGGGGATAGAGTGATTCCAAACATGGACAGGAGAAACTTGTTAATCGCAGATGCACACATGGGCGAGGGTCTCAGACACCTTAAATTAAAAGATTCTCTGGAAGAATTACAATCACGGTACTGGTGGCCAGGCATGAGCCTGCACTACACCATGTTTGTAAAAAACTGCCCAAACTGCAACAGAGATCGCAGAGGGGAGAGAAGCAGTTAAATACCTCGTCGAATGAAGGCAGATAATATTACCAGCAAAAAGAATGGCTTGCGATTAACATATACAGGCTATTTTCCACTTATAATGTAGATCCACGGCACTCGGCTGACGTCCGGACTGTTATACAAGATTCGCGAGTCTAAATGGCATATACGCTAAGAGCATGCTACGTTCGACCATTTCTTTCACTCAGGCAAACCAGCCTGGGGGGGAAACATGGCCAAATGAGCACAGCCCAGCGGGAATCTTCTCACTTCCTTCCTGAGGGTATGGGATGGTGTAAAGAAAAAACCAAGGCAGAAAGCAATCTATAATAGAAAGGATATTAGGTTCGGGAGCTGGGTGGGTCAAACATCTAATAAGTGTCCAACGTAGTCTAAATAACTTGCCAAGTAATTCTCTGAAGGGATTCAGTCCGTACGAATTATTATTCGGAACTAGGATGTTGATCTCTGACCTTGATAGTCAGACTTCAGTGGTAATAGAAAAAACCTTTGATGTCAAAGACCGTTTGGCTATTTTGCAGGACTTAAACAAAACAAGAAAAGACCTGAGCAACATACAGTTGAAACAACAGCCAACAACCACTGAAGAATCACCACCTGTCCCAGCAAGACCTGTCTGGATTCCAAAAGTCGGGGATCTAGTCAGGGAGAAGATCGCGGTAAAGAAGGAATTTGGGCCTTCTTACAGAAAAGCAGTTCCTGTCTTGTCTGTCAACGGGACAAGATCAGTTGTACTACCGCCACTTGCTGGAAAAAAGGAGAACCGAGTTGTATCCATCGACCTGGTAAAACCACAACATGTGGCCAATAACAAACAGTAGGCCAAGTGGACTCCCAATAAGTAGCAGAACACCAAGGTTTGCTACCAGTACAGAGGTCCTATCAAAGAGGCTCATCACATTCGAAACGCCTACAGAAGAACAACAAGGACTATGCAACAATGCAATAGAACTAAGACCTCTGAAAACCCAAATAAAAACATTTAGCAGAGACACACCAATCTACAATGAAGTTCCAAGTGAAAATGCAAGAAACAAAAATCCTGAACCAATTGGAACAATTGACAGAACTGCATCTGGTTACTTCATCAACTTCGATGATTCCTCTGAAGGTCTCAGCGAACAAAAGACACAGCCATCATCAAAATCCTTTAAAGACAAAGCTAAGGAACTTTTGAAACAACTGAAAGAAACATATCTGGTTTCCCCATGGATTGAATTTTGGGTGGGTTTTGGTGCATTTATCCTCATACTTTGGCTCATCATTGTATTTACTTTGGGACGCTTCATTGAGGGAAAATATGCTAAAATGGACACAGCAAGTCAGAACATCAACTTGGTCCTCAAACCACACACATCTTTACACGTCGAGAAAAGAGAACTTTCTTCAGAACTTTCTTCAGCCAACTTCACAGCAATTCCAATACCTGGTGGGGTAGCCTGGGACAACACTGACTATGAAATTTATGGT
This sequence comes from Lissotriton helveticus, assembly GCF_964261635.1. Taxonomy (NCBI): domain Eukaryota; kingdom Metazoa; phylum Chordata; class Amphibia; order Caudata; family Salamandridae; genus Lissotriton; species Lissotriton helveticus. Next base: position 1,078,864,621 of record NC_136063.1, on the reverse strand, counting down.
CCGGTCGAGATCCTGAAATATCCACACCAAATCAAGATCTCCTTGAGTGACTTTGCAAAACCAAACTCATTTGCTGATGATTGGGACTTTGAAAGTATAAACAATATGATGTCTGACTTAGTAATGTCTGCTAAATTTACAAAACATGATTATTTGCAAGGTTCTACAAATTATGATAGTATGTATTGCTATAACCATTATGGTAACAGTTTTTTGCATAAATCTGCACAACCAAGAAATGTTTTAAATTATAATCAATGGGAACATTGTGCTACACCTCCAAAAGGGAGCTCTAGAACCGTTTATGACAAATATTCATACTTTCAAGGTTTTAACACTAGTAATGCTGAAACATTTTATTATAAATTGTCAAACAAGACAGGGATGAAAACCATGATAACCAACACAAAATTGATATATTCAGACATATTCTTTGAAAAGATGAATACTTTTGGATTTGATTATTGGGACAAAAATGTTGATTTGAAAAGTGTTTGGGGTACAAAAGAATGGCAAGTACAGGGTTTAGAAGCTTTGTTCAGAGCCTGCATGATCCCAGAACAAATGATATTTTTAAATGACACTGTTCAACAAACCACCTGTCTTGGCTTAGCCAAAATCAAAGATTTAAATAACCCATCTATTCCAAAGCCAACAATGTTTAGCAATAGCTCTGATACAGATGAAGAAATAGACATAAACCATATACTTAACCAAAACAGAACACATCCTGATTGGAAACAATGGTTGATCTGGCCCACAGATACAAATCACTGTCAAGATAGATTCCTGAATAAAACACAGGGTTTTAAAATGACCAGGCCAGACCCTACATATCCCCAAAGACATCACCCAGGGATAATAACAACCTACAGTGTGGGCAAATTATGCCTTCAGTGGCTACAAACTTCCACACTGCCTGAAATTAAGCAACACCTAACTTTACTTACTGATGGTGCTGACTTGCGTGATTTCATACTGGGACCACGCAAACAGCGTCAAAAGCGTTTCATAGCAGCCTCTGTATATGCAGCATACAATGAGGCCTGGAAGGTTACTCAAATTGAAACAGCAGAAAGAATACGGGAAATTGACCGTATCAATTTGGAAAAATCACTTTCTGTAGTGGACAATGGGTTAATGACTCTGTCCTCCAGAATTTTTTCATTGGACAGCATTGTGTCTTCAGCAATCAATATATTATCGCAAGACTTACTGTTATTACAACATGGTCAGTCACAATTGCGTTCCATTGTACAGCTTGGCTGGACGTTACAAAATCTGCGTTCAGGCTATGTGCCTTGGCGTTTAATCAACACAACGTCACTATTCCAAATCTTTAACCTTACTGATAGACAAATCGGTATGGCGCAGAAGGGTGCTGATTATACAATCTTGAGCATTGAAAAACTAGAAAGATTACCAATGACAATGTCAGAACGACCTGTCAGTGAATGGATAATCCACGGAATCATAAATATTCCAATCTCAACCTTCAGGTTTCAATACTGCCAAAAATATATACAGGCTGGCATGTACGAGAAATTGGGAAAGGGGTACCTTAAAACAACTTGGAACCTGCCCTATTCACATGCATGTGTCAGTAATAAAGGACAGAAAGTGTTTCTTAGTGGCAACAATTGTGCTATGTCACTAAGCGGCACGCTTCTGTGTAACGGAATTAGTTTGCATGGAGCCTGTGAAGGGAATTCATACAACCTTTCATGTCACCAGCAAGGCGCACCTGCAACTGAAATAGAACCATTCTTTCAAAGACTCTATAATGGGAGTTACATTCTTATTGTAGACCGCAGATGTTGTAGTCTTATGCCCGGGACTCCTTATCTCGTCACTACGACGGCGAAGGTCAAGTGCTGTGGACGTTCTTTATTCCCCAGCTCCTTTCCAGACAGGGAGGCAAGGGCATGGCCCAGTTTGAAAATTACTTCTATTCGAATAGACACTTTAAGCAGAATGAAAACAGTGCTTCTTCAGACGCCTACAAGGCTCACGTCATCTAAAGAAACGTATGATCTACAAGTCGCAAGGACGACTGCAGAGATACATACATTATTATCAACCAATTCCCCCGTACATTTCGCGGAAATCCTGAGCGAAATCTTAAATATTTCTGATACCACTGGGGTCTCAAAGGTATTTAAGACAGTATTTTCGATGGCATTAACACCATTCAAAGCCATACTGGGTATTTTTCCAGATTTCGTCCATTCGATTTTTGGCGGACTTCCCCTGATCCTGGGACTAATTGCAGGAATCCTATTCCTAGTCCTTATTTTTCGTTATGGCAACCCATGTCACAGATCAAACTCTCGCGACAATGGAAGATACGATCCTAGCCATTGGATACCGGGACCGGATATCAAAAATCCTGGGACTCTCCCGGCTTAGAGACCTAAACATGACTTGGTTTCTATCATTTCGACCAATGTGGCAAAGGTGTGTTTTACCTGTACTAAGGTGTCTGCTATGCGGAGAAGAATGCGTGTTAGACACCTGTCTGACGCTACAATCGGATGCACCAGTGGATGCAGATACACTGTTGGTTCCTACCAAGGTTCACGCTTTGTGCTGCCCTCAAAGGCTGCCAATCCTGATGACGGCATTCCTGGAATCTTCACCACTACGATTGAAGAGTAGTGAAGTTCAAGATGAAAGCAGCATCGAACAGGTACGACCTTCTGTCAGTGATGCAAATCAGAATGTCAATGGAGACAATCATGCGCATGAATGTAATGTAATGTAATGTAATGTAATGTAATGTAATTTTATTTTTGTAAAGCGCAGCTTACACTCCACGGAGCATCATGGCGCTAGTTACTCGTGTCTAAGAGGCGATACCAGGGTTAATGAGGTATTAGAAATGTAGTGTTTGTGGACTCAGGGGGTAAAATTTAGACTAGGGATAGACAAGCCGTGTCTGTGAGTTTGAAAATCCAAGTTTTTAACGCCTTTCGGAAGAGGTTCTCTGATGGGATCTGACGTAGTTGGAGTGGGAGTTTATTCCAGGCTCTGGCTCCTAGTACTCCCAGAGATTTTCCTCCTTTCGTGACTAGCCTATGGTTGGGGATCGCCAGCAAATTCAGGTTGGAGGATCTAAGTGAACGAGAAGGCACATATCTTCCAAACCTTTTGGATAGGTAAGAAGGTCCTAGCTGGTGGTAGGCCCTGAAGGTAATTATTAGGATTTTAAACAGCACTCTCTTGTGAATAGGCAGCCAGTGTAAGATCTTGAGTGCTGCTGAAGCAGACGACTTCCTGGGCCATCTCAGCACAAGACGAGCAGTGGCGTTCTGGACCATCTGCAGTCTGTGCAGTACTGCTTTACTCGATCCTGCATATAGACTATTGCAGTAGTCTAGCCGGGAGGTGATGAGGGCCACCGCTACTGTCTTTCTGGCTGTTAAAGGGAGAAAGTCAAAGAACTTTCCGAGGCCTTTGATTATGTTAAAGCAGGACCCTGCCACAGTACCTGCTTGTTGTCTGAATGATAAAGCCTCATCAAACCTGATCCCGAGGTTGCGGGCTGTGGTAATAGTGGTTGGGGGGATGTCTGCATCTTGAGGCCACCACAATCTTGGGGAAAAAAGGTTTTGTTTTCCAAATGGGAGGATTTCGGTCTTACCCGAGTTGCATTTGAGGTGATGTTTCCTCATCCAGTCAAATGTGGCGGTAAGACAATCTCTCAGATTTTCCTCTGCATTGGTGGTGTTGCTATCCAGAACGAGGATAAGCTGAGTATCGTCAGCGTAGGATATGGTGTTTATGTGGAAAGACGAAATAAGCTCTATCAAGGGGGTCATATAAAGATTAAACAGTACTGGGCTCAGGCTGGAGCCCTGTGGTACCCCTGTCTTTACTGTTTTCTCCTCTGAGCAATATTTCCCCAGTATCGTGACTTGTTTCCTTTGACTGAGAAAGTTTTTCAGCCACTCGAGAGCTACTCCTGCTATTCCTGATTCTGCTAGGCGGCCAATTAATACGGAGTGTGAGATCGTATCAAAGGCCGCCGATAGATCGAGCAGAACCAGAACAGCTTTTTTACCTTCATCCATAGCAGCCTTCAGGGTCTCCACCGTATGTAAGAGTGCCGACTCCGTGGAGTGTTTGGCTCTGAAGCCCGCCTGATTAGGATGCAGGATGTCGTTTTCTTCCAAGTGCCTAGTCAATTGTTTGTTTACTGCTGCTTCCGTAAGTTTAAAAAGGATTGGGAGCAGCGAGATAGGGCGGAGGTTAGAGAGCGTAGTAGGGTCGGCTAGGGTTTTTTTTTGTAGAGGTTTAACAGCGGCTAGTTTCCATTCGGCTGGGATGGCAGCAGTGGACAGGGACGAGTTAATGATAGCATTTATACTCGGGTTTAGGGTGTCAACAAGAGCATGTAGCAGCAGTGGAGGACAGGGATCGAATGGGGAGCCAGATTTACTGGATAAAATGGCCTGACGAGTTGCTAACAGACTGACGTGAGCAAATTCATGTAGCTGGGTGTTATCGTTATTTAGTCTTATGGCTTCTGCGCGGGGGAAGGCAGGCGGATCCAGAAAATCTTTCGTAAGATCGAATATTTTCTGTTCAAAGTAATTAGCTATTGAGTTGCATAGTACGAGCGAAGGAGGGATTTCTTGTCTAAGAATCTTGGGGTTCATAAAGTCATCGACTATTTTAAAGATTTCTTTTTGTTTGTTGTTCGAGGAGTTAATGGCTTCTAAAAAGTAGTCTTTTTTTGCAGTTTTAATCATTACATGGTACTGTCTCCTAACAGTTTTATATGTGATGAGTTCTTCTTTTTCATAGGAACGACGCCATTTCCTTTCCAGGGTTCTGACCTCTTTTTGTTTTTCCTTTAAGAAAAGAGAGAACCAGGGAGCGGACCTTTTATTCCGTTTCTTGCTCACTTTACTTGACTCTGCTGGGCCACATAATTCTGTAATCCATTTACAGAAACTGTTATAATCTATTTCGGTATTTCCTGTCAGATGGGGTTTAGTTTCTTCAGCGATGAGGGGAAGATTAGGGATATCCCTAATTTTTTTCCAGTCTATCTTTGTCTGGACTTCAATTTTTCTGTGGTCTGATTTAGACCCTTTTCTTTCTATAGTAATTTTAAAGGGGACCAGCCAGTGGTCAGTCCAGGTCTGGATGCGGGGAGATTCAACTGTCATAGTTTTAGTGTTGGTACAAATACAGTCTAGCAGATGCCCTGCTTTGTGTGTGGGTTCTTTAGTCAATATTTTGAGTCCCAGGATATTGGTTAAATCTCTCAGCCATATTGCGTTTGGGTCTTCAGTTTTATCAAGATGGAAATTTAGGTCGCCAAGTACAGTAAAATTGGCAAATTTGAGGGTAAGATTGCTGAGTGCTTCCTCAAAGCTTTGTAGGAAGTCATTCACATGCACAGAATGCATGGTTACCCCTATTTCCGACTTAGTGGAACTTTCCCATGAAGCTGTTGACAGTTTTTTCGAAAGCCTGAATGATATGATGTTCTCTCCAGAACAGAAATAGAGACTTTTGAGTAAACTCGCACACGGCGTTCCCTGAATTCGGCCTTCAACTTTAAAAATAAAGTCACATGAACAATTACAATCCAGTTCACGGACAGCAATTTTTTCAGCATGCCCCTTAAAATATTTTTCTACATATTTTTTCCCGGGACACTGATCTTCTGCTTAAAGTAAGAAACTATTCCTAGAGAACTAAGATTTCTATTTTTAGATACTTTATAGACTTTATAGACTTTAGCTGCCCGCTGGTAGGTTCACAAATATTTTATTATGTGATGAAATGGTCTCGAACTTCCTTTCTGTATAGCCATATTAAGAGCCATTTCATGTGTATTTCTCATATACCAAAAAAGCAATAATGCATAACAATGCGTGTTTACTTTTGCATTTAATTCATAGCTTAAGTGCATACAATATATATGACTGCAATTTTTCAGTATATTTGAAAATTTCGAAATGCATTTATGTATTTTGGGGTGGTAAGGTATACACTATACTCTATAGTATGTTGTACTATGTTATACTATGCATAGATTAGTAGATATGACCATAGTTAGCGTGGAGTGGGTGTCGTGTATTTCTATAGGTTCTGAATCGATCCCCCTATTCCTGACCCTATTCTGGTTAAACTAACTATCTAGTTAACTAACAGTCAGCCCATGAGGCAAGAAATCCCCCATGATGCAGATACCGTTATCTGACGCAGTCACACTCCGGCACAGGAACGTGTTATCTGATTAGGTCATAACGCTTGAGATCTAATTAGACAAGCGACATTCCTCCAGCCCCTGATAAGGCATACGACGTTCTCATAACAAATCAAACCTATGACAACCTGGATAACCCGTGCGGCCATTGTTTTGATTTCACAGAGAACTTTAGTAAAGAATGTGCTAACGAGCAAGTCGTATGACATCTTTATTGACGTACCTATGTCCATCCTTACGTCAATCCCGGCACCTTTAAGGTATAAATATTGCCGACCTTGCCCTATGCAAAGACACGCGTGGTGACAAGACGGAGCAGCCACACTTGCCGAAGCCGAGAGCAGAAGCAGACCCCGCTGGCAACAGCCCCGCCTTCCTGACGCGCTGAGAGACGCGCTGCTATCTCAAGCCGAGAGACCCAGCACCGGCGCTTCCGGGTAGCCCTCGCAGGCAGCCTGGAATATCGAGAGCAGAGAAAGAGATACCATTTCTCATTCATCCTAACTTCCAGGTACAGAACTGAATAACCCCTCACAGAGAATTCTTTAGTTATTCACTTGGCAAAAACAAACTTAACTTAAACTGTAACTTTCTATTCCCGCCCACGCATTAGACTTAGGTCAGGTACACGGGGTAGGCGTATTTAGAAACACCAGTTGAGTACGTTTAGTCAAATGTATATGTGCATGTAAATATATTTTAATCATTCTAAACATCATATGGCTCAGAAACCATATCAATGTTTTTACAGTATTATTTTATACTATTGCTTTTAATGTATGCACTTTACTTAACTATAAGTATTGCAATAATATCGATCCATTTCTCTTGTACGAGAAAAGAGACTGATCAATAAATAACATCTTTTATTGAACACGCCCGTCTCTTCCTTTTCTCTACATTCTGATGAGACTAAGAATGCACGTACTGACTGAGTAAAATAATTGCCTTGTGCTCACACGACTCTTGAGATTGACTCTTGATTAGGGGAGAGCAAAGTTGTCATGTTCTATGGTTGTCAGAAACTAAATCCCTTCTTGTCTAATCAGGGGAGTTAATCCTTCCTTGAACATTCGAGAAAGTTTCTAGCGAACTCTGAGCTTAGCTGGCAAACCCAAAAATTAAGTCTAGTATCGACAGTAGTAGACCTAGTTAACGTCTGGTCTAGGCCTTTACTGCTGTAGGTACTATTCCAATGCGCAGAGCCTATTGGGAAAATAGGAGCTACACTACAGTGTAAGTAACCAGTGCTCATGTAAAGCGCTCCAATACCTCCGGTCCAGTTCGCACATTATAAAGCTGCAAAAAAAATAAAAAATGACGGAAGCCGCAAATTACTAATCGTAGCACTCTATACTAAGCATAGATTTTAATTTGTGTGTTTTTTTAGCCACGCCCTTAATTAAAAAGGTCACACCCCTTTGGGAGACCCCCTTGTTTTTTATCTCACAAAGTCCTGACTAGGGGTGCCTCTGGTTTTCATGCCTTTGGCCTGACCAGTGATGCCGTATCAAGCTCAGGGCAGCCCCCAGCTAGGGCAGGGCACAGCCGGCAGCGGGGTGGGGTGGTGCCGGTAAAGAGCGTGCACTGCGGAGGTTGAGTGGGATGGACAGGGGTGGATCGTGTTCTAGGGCGCCCCTGTGCCTTTAAGCAGAGTCACACCCGTCTGCTATTGATGCTGCTGGCGGGCTTGGGTTCCTGCTTCCTCCTGCCTCTACTGTCCCAGCTGCTCCTGGAATCCCTCAGCCTGCTAACCGCACTGCCCTCCCTTGCAGCCCCTTCACGATGCCCCCTCTGTCCGCTTAAGATCACACCATGACCGGGGTAGCGGCTGGACTGGCCAAGGAGCGGGCTCTGGCCAGTGGCCTGGGCACCAACAAGCAGGCGATCAAGTACTTGCAGCAGGACTTCGAGGCGCTGCGCGCCGAGTGCCTGCAGTCGGGCCAGCTCTTCAAGGACATCTCGTTTACAGCCATTGCCTCCTCCCTGGGCTTCAAGGAGTTGGGAACTGTCTCCTCCAAGGTCCAGGGTGTGAAGTGGAAGCGGCCCGCGGTAAGTCGGGCTCTGACGGCACTTCATGGAGGGAGTGGCTGCGGCTACCTGTGGGCAGCTGAGGACGATGATGTGGAGAGAGTGTACGAGGAAGGCGGCGGGGTGGGGACTTTGAAAGTGAGGAGCATAGACTCGGTGAGTGTCCCGAAGTGAGGGGCTCAAACTGTTAGATTGGGAGAGTTCAGTAGTGAGTGCGAGAGGCCATGGGGGAGGTAGTGAAAAGGAGAGGGACTGTGGAGTGTGAAGGGGTGGGCAGTGTGAGACTAGGGCAACAAGCTCTTACCTCACGGTGAAGGGGAAAAAATAGATGAGGAGAGGAGGAGGCAGCAGGGGTAGGGGAGAGAGGAGGGGGACTGCACCTGTTTCCCTTATGGGAGCGAGCAGGAGCCATACATTTGTAATTAACACATGGCTTGAAAGCTCGCTCTCGCAAAGGAATCGCCAAACTTGCACTTGTTGCATTCATTTCATTTCATAATCTTTTATTCGGTTACCACTTGTTTTGCAACCATAAAAAGTACATAAAAAATGACAACAAATTAATAAAAAGAAAATTCAAAACAAAAAATAAAATTTCCACAATACATAAAGAATCAAACGATATTACTAACGGAATCAGAATCAGAAATAAATTAAAAAATGATTAAATAAAATATACTACGAGAACAAATATAAAACTTGAAGATAACAGTTGCATGCGTAAGAATAAAAATATGTGAACATGTAACAAGATTAGCCAACAGCACGACGGATCGTAATACAAGCTTTTAAAAAAGTAACTATGCACTTTGCAAAACATTCTGAGTCCAGGAACTGTAGAGACATAAATGCTGGGTGACACGACCTTAGGCCAATTAAGCGGAGGAGTGGTAGAATCCAGGACTTTCGTGGTAACTTATAGAATTTGCAAAACAAGATAGTGTGGATTGTTGACTGGGGGGATACATCGTCACAAGGGCAGTCCGTGTTGGCATTCAACCAGCTCTGTGTTTGTGGAAAAGGAACCAAACGAAAGAAAGAGTTGAAGCGAAACCTTGTCAAAAGATATTTCTCGTGGTTGGACAGGTGAAACGATAAGTACGGTTGCATGCCTATATCTGTCTGGACTGCACGGATTTGGGAATTGGAGGGTTTTAAGATCTCAATTGAGCCACGAAGTTCTCTTAGGTGTCCCAAGCACATCCTCTTTAGCGCCTTTCTCGAGATATCCTCCATACTAGGTGGGTCATCGAAGAAGGAGCTGCGACCAAGGTCTCTAAAGAAGTTTGAATTTTGAATTTGAAAAAGAACTTAATTAAGCGCACGGCGGCCAAGCGGCTTCCTGGCGCTGGGGGGTTGAACCAGACTCATGAGGGGGGGCGCGGGAGAACTAGCAAGGGAATGCTTGGGAAAACAGGAAGGTTTGGAGAGCTTTGCGGAAGTGGGTATAGATAGGAATAGAGCGAATGAGCAGAGGGAGACTATTCCAGATCTGGGGGGCCAAGACCGAAAAACGGGTGCCTCCCGTTCTGGATTTACGGAAACTGGGGACATGAAGAAGGGAAAGAGAGGAAGAACGGAGGGTGCGGCTGGGGGCGTGAGGACTGATGAGAGACCCAATAAAGAGTGGAGCAGAATGGGTGTGAGCGCGAAAGGCCAAGCAGGCCAGTTTGAAAATAGATCTGGAATGCACAGGAAGCCAATGAAGAGACTTGAGTGCAGGGGTGATGTGGGAAGATTTGGGGAGACGATGAATGAGACGGGCAGCCTGATTTTGAATGGCCTGGAGACGGCGGGTTTCGTAGGCGGGTATGCCCACGTACAGGCCGTTCCCATAGTCGAGGCGAGAGGTGATAAGGGCCATGACTATGGTTTTAAGGGCATCCGCCGAAAAATACCGGGAGATCTTCCGGATGAGACGGAGGGACATGAAACAAGAGGACACTACGGAGCTAACTTAGGCATGCATAGTCAGATCGTGGCTGACTTTGATGCCCAAGGTCCGGACAGAAGAGACCGGTGAGGGGGGGAACCAAAGGAGGGGGGCCAATAAACCGCGGACCAGGGATTAGAGGGGCCACCCGTGAGGACAAGCTCCGTCTTGTCCGGATTGAGCTTCAAGTGGTTGGAGCTCATCCATTCAGATATAAAAACTAAGGTGTAACAGAACTTAGGAAGCGACACAGAGGGGGAAGAAAGGTCGAAGACAAGCTGGAGGTCATCCGCATAGTTGTATACAGAGACCCCCAACTCGAGAAGAGAAATAATAAGTGGGTAGATATACAGATTGAAAAGGAGGGGAGAAAGTGAGGAACCTTGGGGGACGCCACAGGTGATCAAGCGGGGAGGGGCCGAGAAGCCTGATAAATGGACCGCTTGGGTCCTGCCCTGAAGAAAGGACGCAAGCCAAGAGAAGGCGGCGCCCCGGATGCCCGCTGCGCTGACACGGCCAAGAAGGATAGAATGATCGACCGTGTCAAATGCAGCGGACAAATCGAGGAGGACCAAGGCCTGGGGGAGGTTGATGTCTGCTTTCCCTTTAAGCTCGTCCAGGACTGCGATGATCACTGACTCCATGGAGTGGCCTGGGCGGAAGCCTGCCTGATGGGAGGCCAGGAGGAGGTTCTCCTCGATATAATTGGACAGGCAAGATGTAATATGGCTTTCAAGGATTTTGCCCAAGTAAGGGAGAAGAGAAATAGGCCTGAAATTAGAAGGAAAAGTGGGGTCCAGACCAGTTTTTTTAAGGATAGGAAAAACTATAGCAGATTTAAAGGATGAAGGACCAGAGCCCAGGGCTAAGGAAGCATTAACGAGAGCAAGAGGGGGAGCGGGACAGCTGGTGAAAAGAGTTTTGAGAATCCGTGCGGGAGCACAGTCCGCCGGAGAGCCAGGCTTAACTTTTATAAGTAGTTTAAGAAAGCATTCCAAGGAAATGGGTGGGAAGTGGTCCAAAGAGGAGGGGGGCAAAGGGAGGGGACAGGGAGAGCCAGCTTGGGGCACTGTGGGGAGTTCCCCACATAAACTAGCCATGGAATTTTTTGCCAGTTTATTAAGTCCATACAGTCCATGATCAAAGAGCGCGTTAGATGGCACTCGGCTTTTGTTCATATACGGTGCCATAAAAGAATAGGTTGGCAACGAATGGTGTCAATAACATAGTCCATACCTAGCTCATTATGGGATGCATATGTTGGCGCACTTTGTGGGAGCGCCAACAAATACTTGACAAACCCGTTCTCTATCGTCTGGATTGGATCTATTGGACCATATCCCCAAACTCCCGCGCCATAGGTGGCTACGCTGTGACACTTTGCGTAATAAATCTTAAGCAGTTCCGTGGGAGCTGGTTTACCGAGTTTCCTGGAAAAGGAGACCAGGGCCGTTGTTGCTCGCTGGAAAAGAAGTTTTCTACTGGCCATGGCCTGTCTCCAGCTTAGGGTGTCGTCCACCAGTATGCCTAGATATGGGTAAACGGATGTTTTTTCCAGCCTTGTTTTCTCAACAAAAATTGGTTTGGGATTCTTGACCTTGGGGCCAATGTGCATAACAAAAGTCTTTTTTATGTTGACTTTAAGGCCAAGAGAGCCCATAAAAGAACAATATTTATTAAGTTGTTTTTGCAGTTGGATCAATGTTCTGGCAAAAATGACCGAGTCATCTGCGTATAGCAGTGTTGGAATTGGGCGGTGATTAATCTGAGGTAGATCCTGGCTCCCTTCTAGCATGGCCACCTCAAGGCCGTTGGTATAAAGATTAAACAAGAAGGGAGCCAGTACGCAGCCCTGCCTGACCCCTTTTGTGATGGAAAAAGATGGGGACAGGTCGCCGTTAACCCCAAATCTGACACACGCCGTTGCGTCGGAGTAAAGTTCTCGGAGGAAAACAATGAGGGCTGGGTCCACCCCAAGGTCCCTAAGGATTGCCCATAGTCTGGAGTGCATGATGCAGTCGAAAGCTGCACTGAGGTCTACATACACGAGAAAGATGTTACCCCTTTTGTAGTGTAGTTCCTATTATCCCAATAGGCTCTGCGCATTGGAATAATATCTTCAATAGTATAGACGTAGGACTGGGGTTAACTAGGTCTTCTACTGACGATATTAGACTTAAAGTTTTGTGTTTGCCAGCTAGCTCAGTGTTCACTAGAAACTTTCTCGAATAGGCAAGGAGGAATTTAACCTCCCTGGATAGACAAGAAGGGATTTAGTTTCTGACAACCATAGAACATGACAACTTTGCTCTCCCCTAATCAAGAGTGTATCTCTAGAGTTGTGTGAAAACAGAAGACAACTTATTTTACTCAGTCAGTTCAGTGCATTCTTAGTTTCACCAGATTGTAGAGAAAAGGAAGAGACAGGCGTGTTCAATAAAAGATGGTATTTATTGATCAGTCTCTTTTCTCGTACAAGAGAAATGAATCGCTATTATTGCAATACTTATAGTTAAGTACAGTGCATACAGTAAAGACAGAATTATAAAATAATACTGTAAAAGCATTGATATGGTTTCTGAGCCATATGATACTTTAAAATGGATAAAATAGATACATACATATATACATTTGACTAATCGTACTCAACTGGTGCTTCTAACCACGCCTACCCCAGTGTACCTGACCTAAGCCTAATACGTGGGCGGGAGTAGATAAGTAGCAGTTTAAGTTAAGTTTGTTTTGCCAAGGGACTGACTCAAGAATTCTCTGCAAGGGGTGATTCAGTTCCGTACCTGAGATCTAGAATGGTGGAGGGCTGGTATCTCTTATCCCAGGTCTTGATATTCCAGCTGCCTGCGAGGTCTGCTTGGAAGCGCCGGAGCTGGATTTCTCTGCAGGAGAAAGGCAGCGTCTCGTTCTCAGCGCGTCAGGAAGGCGGGGCAGCGCCTGTGGGCTTCGCTCTCTGCTGGGCTCCTCGGCAAGTCTCGCTGCTCCAATCTCGTCACCACCGCGTGTGTTTGCTTAAGGCAATGTCGGTAATATTTATACCTGAAAGGTGCCGAGATTGACGTAAGGATGGACATATATACGTCAATAAGGATGTCATACGAACGGGTTCGTTCGCACATTCTTTTACCGAAGTTCTCGGTGAAATCAAAACAATGGCTACGGGAATTTCCCATGTCGCTGTAGGTTTGATTTGTTTTGAGAACTCCGTATTCCTTATCAGGGGCTGGAGGAATAGTGCTTGCCTAATTAGATGGCATGCGTTATGACCTAATCAGATAACGCGCTTCTGTGCCGTGGTGTGGCTTAATCAGATAACGGTTTTTGCACCGTTGGATGGCTGCTAGTTAATTATTAACCAAACCAGGGTCAGGAATAGGGGGATCGATACAGTACCTATAGAAATACATCACACCCACTCCACGTAGACTATGTCCATATTTACAAATCTAGGCATAGTGAAAGTAGTAGGGTTTGTGTATACCGTACCACCCCAAAATACATTCATATGCATTCTGAAAATTGGAATTATGAAATATACGAAACACAATCACATGTACTGTATGCACAAGCAGTATAATAATGCTAAACATATAACGCATACTTCAAACTCAGCATGAATAAATTGTGAAAACTACACATAAAATGGCTCTTTTATGCAGAAGAAAAGTGCGAGACCATTTCATCACAATCATAAAGTTTTGTATGAAAATGCTAGAGGGTAGCTAATGTCTCTTGACTACCTAAAATAGAAATTCAGTTCTCTAAGAATAATGTCTACTTTAAGCAGAAGATAAGTGTCCCAAAAAATTGTAAATATTTTGGAATTGAGGGAGGTGAGAGGAGAAAAAAATATTGTTCCATTTCATTGCTCTACTTTTAAAGTTGAAGGCCAAATTCAAGTTTGCAGGGAACTCCGTGTGCTAGCTTGCTCAAAGTCATTCCTTCTGCTCTGGTGAAAACATCATATCATTTAGACTGTCGAAAAAACTGTCAACAGCTTCTTGCGAAAGCTCCACTAAGTCTGAAAAAGTTGTTACCATGCATTCATGAGCATGATTGCCTTCATTGATGTTTTGATCAGCATAGCTGACTGAAGGTCGTACCTGATCGATGCTGCTTTCATCTCGTACTTCACTACCCCTCAATCGTAGTGGTGAAGTCTCCACGAATGCCGTCATCAGGATAGGTAGCCTCTGGGGGCAGCACAATGCATGAGCCGTTACCTGACCCAACAAGGTTTCTGCGTCCAATGGCACATCCGATTGTAGTGTCAAACAGGTGTCTAACACCCATTCTTCGCCGCATAGCAAGCACCTTAATACAGGCATAACACAACGTTGCCACATTGGTCGAAATGAAAGAAACCAAGTCATGTTCAAGTCCCGTAGCCATGCTAGTCCAAGGACTCTAGTTAGGCGGTCCCGGTAGCCAATGGCTAGGATTGTTTCTTCCCTTGTCGCAGGTGTTTTGTCTGTGACATGGTTTGCCATAGCGAAATAACAGGATCAAAAATAGGATGCCTGCCACCAGTCCCAAAAGGAGAGGAAGTCCGCCAAAGATGGAGTGGACAAAGTCTGGAAAAATACCCAGGATGGCTTTGAATGGTGTCAAAATTCCTGAAAACACTGTCTTAAATACACTTGAGACCCCACTGGTATCAGAAATATTTAAGATTCCATTCAGTATTTCTGCGAAATGTATGGGGGAATTTGTTGATAACAATGAATGAATCTCTGCCGTTGTCCTTGCAACTTGGAGATCATACGTTTCTTTTGATGACGTTAGCCTGGTCGGCGTCTGTAGGAGCACTGTCTTCATTCTGCTTAAAGTATCAATTTGAATAGAAGCAATTTTCAAATTGGGCCATAACCTTGCCTCCCTGTCTGGAGAATCGTTCGGGAACAATACTCGTTCACAGCAGATGACCTTCCTAGTCACGGTTATGAGATAAGGTTTTCCTGGCAGCAAACTACAACATCTGCGATCTACTATTAGAATGTAACTCCCGTTCGAGAGTCTCCTAAAGAATGGTTCTATTTGTGTTGCAGGTGTGCCTAGCTGGTAACATGAAAGGTTATTTGAAGTCCCTTCACAGGCTCCATGCAAGCTAATACCCTGACACAGAAGTGTACCGCTTAGTGATCTTGCACAATTATTGCCACTAAGAAACACTTTCTGTCCTTTATTACTGACACATTCGTGTGTATAGGGCAAGTTCCATGTTGACTTAATGTACCCTTTACCCAACCTTTCATACTGGCCTGCCTGTATGTATTTTTGGCAGTATTGAAACCTGAAAGTAGATATCGGAATATTTATTATCCCATGTATTATCCATTCAATAACAGGTCGTTCTGACATTGTTAATGGTAATCTTTCTAGTTTTCAATGCTCAGGATTGTATAATCAGCACCCTTCTGTGCCATACTGATTTGTTTATCAGTAAGGTTAAAGATATTAAATAATGACGTTGTGTTGATTAAACGCCAAGGCACATAGCCTGAACGCAGATTTTGTAACGTCCAGCCAAGCTGTACAATAGAACGCAACTGGGACTGACCGTGTTGTAACATCAGTAAGTCTTGCGATATTATATCGATTGCTGAAGACACAATGCTGTCCAGAGAATATATTCTGGAGGACAGAGTCATTAACCCATTGTCCACCACAGAAAGTGATTTTTCCAAATTAATACGGTCAATTTCCCGTATTTTCTCTGCTGTCTCAATTTGAGTTTCTTTCCAGGCTTCGTTATAAGCTGCATATATAGAGGCCGCTATGAAACGTTTTTGACGCTGTTTGCGTGGTCCCATAATGAAATCACGCAAGTCAGCACCTTCTGTAAGTAAAGTTAGGTGTTGCTTAATTTCTGCCAGTGTGGACATTTGTAGCCATTGAAGGCAGAGCTTGCCCACGCTGTAGGTGGTTACTATCCCTGGATGTTGTCTTTGGGAATATCTAGGGTCTGGCCTGGTCAATGTGAACCCCTGTATTTTGTTCAGGAATCCGTCTTGACAGTTATTTGTATCTGTGGGCCAGATCAACCATTGTTTCCATTCAGGATGTGTTCTGTTTTGGTTTATTATATGGTTTACGTCTATCTCAACAACTATAGAGCTATTATCGTTCACTGTTGGCTTTGGAATAGACGGTTTGTTTAAATCTTTGATTTTGGCTAAGCCAAGACAGGTAGTTTGTTGAATAGTGTCATTCAAAAATATAATTTGTTCTGGGATCATGCAGGCTCTAAACAATGATTCTATACCTTGTACTTACCAATCTCTTGTACCCCAAACAGTTTTTGCTTCAATATTATTGTTCCAGAAATCAAAACCAAATGTATTCATTTGCTCAAAAAATGAATCTGAATATATCAATTTTGTGTTTGTAAGCATGGTCTTCATACCTGTCTTATTTGACAATTTGAAATAAAATGTTTCTGCATTACTTGTGTTAAACCCTGAAAAGTATGAATATTTATCATAATATGTTTTCGAGCTACCTTTTGGAGGAGTAGCACAATGTTTCGATTGGTTATAATTAAAAACATTTCTAGGTTGTGCAGATTTGTGTAGATAATGGTTACCATAGTGGTTGTAGCAGAACATTTGATCATAATTAGACGAACCCTGCAAATAATCATGTTCTGTAAATTTAGCAGACATCACTAGGTCAGACATCATATCATTAATACTTTCAAAGTCCCAATCATCAGCAAATGTGCTTGGTTTTACAAAGTCACTCAATGAGATCTTGAATTGGTGTGGATACTTCAGGATTTCAACCGGACCATAGATTTCATAATCAGTCTTGTCCCATGCTACACCGCCTGGTATAGGATTGGGTGTGAAGTTCACTGAAGAAAGTTCTCTTTTCTCGACGTGTGAAGATGTGTGTGGTTTAAGGACCAAGTTGATTTTCTGGCTTGCTGTGTCCATTTTAGCATATTTTCCTCCAATGAAATGTCCCAAGCATAGTACCATGATGAGCCAAAGTATGAGGATAAATGCACCTAAGGCCACCCAAAATTCAATCCATGGAGAAATCAGATAGGTTTCTTTCAGCTGTTGAAAAAGTTCCTTAGCTTTATCTTTAAAAGTTTTTGTTGATTGCTGTTTCTTAGATTCACTCAGATCTTCAGATGAATCATCGAAGTTGATGAAGTAGCCGGATGCTGTTCTGTCAATTGTTCCAATTGCTTCTGGATTACTTTTTGTTCTAGAAGTTTCCTTTGTTTTATCAGCATACTCATATGTTACTTCATTGTAGGTTGGTGTGTCTCGACTAAATGTTTTTATTTGGGTTTTTAGAGGTTCAAGTTCCATTGATTTGTTGCATATTCCTTGTTGATGTTCTGTGGGCGTTTCGAATGTGATTAGCCTCTTAGTTTGAACCTCTGGATTTGTAGCAAACATCGGTGTTCTACTACTTCTTGGGAGTCCACTTGGCCTACTGTTTGTTATCGGCCACATGATTGTGGTTTTACCAGGTCGATGGATACAACTCTGTTCTCCTTTTTACCAGCAAGGGGCGGTAGTACTACTGATCTTGTCCCGTTGACAGACAAGACAGGAACTGCTTTTCTGTAAGAAGGCCCAAATTCCTTCTTTACCGCGATCTTCTCTCTGACTAGATCCCCGACTTTTGGAATCCAGACAGGCCTTCCTGGGACAGGTGGTTTCTCTTCAGTGGTTGTTGGCTGCTGTTTCAACTTTATGTTGCTCTGGTCTTTCCTTGTTTCATTTAAGTCCTGTAAAATAGCCAAACGATCTTTGATATCAAAGCATTTATCTTTAACCACTGAAGTCTGACTATCAAGATCTTGGATCATCATTCTAGTCCCGAACAATAGTTCGTACGGACTGAATCCTTTCAGAGAATTTCTTGGCAGGTTATTTAGACTACGTTGGACACTTATTAAATGTTTGACCCACCCAGCTCCCGAACCTAATACCTTTTCCATTATAGATAGCTTTATGCCTTGGTTTTTTCTTTACACCATCCCGTATCCCTCAGGAAGGAAGTGAGAAGAGTCCCGCTATGCAATGCTCATTTGGCCATGCTTCCCCATAAGCTTGAGGGCTAAAGGGAAAATATTAGTCAAAACGTAGCATGCTCCTAGCGTATATGCCATTATAGACTCGCAAATCTTTTTATAACAGTCCAGACGTCAGCCGAGTGCTGGGGTCTACATTATAAGTGAAAATTAGTCTTTTTATGTTAATATGACGCTTTTTTTTTTTTGATGGGTACTTTCTTATTGTTGTTGTTTATCTGGAGCGAAATGCCATGGCAATAGTCCTCCTCGCTCGCCACTGCGATCTCTGTTACAGCCTGGGCAGTTTTTTGCAAAAATGTGATGATGCAGACTCATGCCTGGCCACCAGTACACTGATTGTAATTCTTCTAGGGAATCTTTTAGCTTGAGGTGTCTAAGACCCTCACCCATATGTGCGTCTGCGATTAACAAGCTTCTCCTGTCCATGTTTGGAATTACTCTGTCCCCCACTCCAGGGATTCGAGCAAAAGGAACGGAGTTTGCATCGATTATGTATGTATAGTTGAGTGGGTAATTGATCGGTAGCGCTGAGCAGTCGCCTTTTGATGACGTTCTCACCGCCAGCACTGTTTCACCGTCAATGTATTTTACTGTACGCTTTTTTGTAGCTACGGAAGCCGATTTAGTTGCAACCGCTGTGGCTGTCTCAGCCAATGAATTCCCTGCATCGTGAACGCCATCACGCTGATGACTCACTGAATGTATCACGTGAGTTTTTGGTAGTCCTTCCTTTAAAAGAACTACTTGTTCCCAAAGCGCTTTCTGCTTTATTGTGGCACCTGTGTCATCTTTGTAACCATTCTGAATCAATTTCTGCAACTCGTTATTGTATGATTTGACGCAGTAATGCGAATCGGACACTATAAGTGTCGGGAATTCGCGATCGGCATTATCTAGCGCCATTTTCAATGCTATTATTTCAGTCTGTTGTTCTGAATTAGTTTCTACTGAGTGTGTTTTTATTAATAGAGGTCTCAGTTTTCCTCCACGCCATACTTCTTTTGTAATTTCACATGTGGGGTTGTACGCTTGTTCTCCCCACCCAGGTGGTTGAGCATGGCCGTCTGTATAAATTACACAGGCGTACTGTCGTAAGGGCAGAATGTCGATTGGCAGAGGGTATTCTCTCTCATATTCTAGATATTTTAATTCTTTCAATTCTGGATCAAAATAGTATTTTATTTTGTCCGTAGCAATTGAATTTACCCATTGTATCCATTCTGGATTTAATGCTGTAGTCGGTAAATTACATGGGGTTGTTAATGCCTCAAAGGCTGATTCTGCTGTTCTGACTGTAATACGTCTACCGTCAGCTTGGTCTTTTTCTCTTGCTACAGCCGTTTGAACCGCATGAACAATGTTTTCTTTAATGCTGAACGTTTTTTCAGCTTCTGTGTACAAGTGTGATTTGTATGCAATTGGTACCTTTTCTCCCTCATTAGAGGTCAGGTATGTGAATCCGCATCTTCCTGGGATGAATCGAATCACAAGGTTGCGTGTGTTATCACGTGTTTGTAATTTTGTTTTAATTAACATGTCTGTTTGTAAAGATCTCAAAATTTCTGTGTGTTTTTGAGTCCAATTGATTCTTTTAAAATCTGGTTTTATTAGATCATAAAGGGGTTGGACCCTTTCTGCGTAATTTATAATGTAAGTTCTTCCGAAATTTAGGAAGCCTAGAATTGATTGTAGGTTTTTTAGTGTTCTAGGTGCTTGGATTACAGCACATTTCTCTAGGAAATTGTCAGCCAGGCTTTTGCCTTCACTTGATAGTTCATATCCTAAAAACAGGACTGTTAGATGGGCAATTCTTGACTTTTTAAAGTTGAATTTGTAACCCTCTGCTGCAAACCCAAGTATTATGGTGTTCACTCTCTTCAAGTGAGTATCCAAGTCATTGTCTGTTAGATAGATGTCGTCGACATAAGATAATGCCTCGTCATCATATGTTTGTAGTAATTCTGTTACTCTCGCTGAGAATAATCCTGGGCTGTTCTTGAACCCCTGGGGCAAACGACAGAAATTTTTTTGTGCGCCATTTATTGAGAACGCGGTCAAATATCTGCTTTCTGGTGCTATATTCTGACAAAAGAATCCATTAGAGATGTCTAATGTTGTTTTGTATCTTTTGCGCACTATGTTATTCATTAGTGCAGCACTATGCGAGTTTTGTACTGCAAAGGTTTTGCAACATGAGTTAAGGTGTCTGTAGTCCAAAACAAGATGATATGAATTGTCTGGCTTGGAGACAGGAAACAAAGGGTTGTTCATTTGTGAGGTGCAAGTTTCAATCACCCCCTGGTATTCAAGTTGATCTAGGATCTCTTTTACCTGTTTTTTAGCTTCTTGCTTAATCGGGTACTGCCTCTGTGCAGTAGGTTGTGATTTTAACTGGATTTTGTGAGGAGGAGAGTCCTCATCCCATCCCACATGATTTTTATATAAGGCAGGCGCTTGAGCTACTGCCCACTTTCTTGCAAGTGTATATTTTTTATGAATTGGAATATGATTTGAGAAGGCAGGCATAATTATTTCTTCGCCATGTGGGCACTCCCTGACAAACTCGGGTGGCCAGTCTCTTTCAGCTAGAAGGATGTCATAGCCCTCGGAGAGATTATCCCAAAATAGACCCCTTATTTTCCTAGTCTTATCCCCCTCTATACGCAATGTTATTTCATATATTTTATGAGGTTTGCTAACTCTGGTATCTGCAGTTTCCACTTGAATGTATTCATTCGTGTCCACTGTCTCCAGATGATTCATAAGGACTTTGCGAGCTATGCTCACTTCTGCTGCGCTGTCTAGCATTGTCTGAGCCCATTCTCCGTTTTTCAGCTGTGTCCTCAGTATTCTCGGCATTGTTGATTACTTTAATACTGGCTACCTTCTTTTTTGGAAATTGTAATTTTTTATTCAGATGAGCAGGTTCCTTGTCTTTGGACTTGATGTGCTCTTCCCTGTGTTCTGATCGTCCTCTTCTTTCCGATTTCTGCGAGGAAGTCTGAAAATATTGAGAGGGACGTGTATCAAAATCTTGATATCTATCAGGTTTTTTTATATTATCCCTATTTCTAAGGTTGTATTTTTTCACAGAGGGCTCCCTTTGGGGAGACTTGCGTCCTTGGTCAGGAGATCTTTCTCTCCGCCGAGGAGACCTTCCTCTGGACTGGAATCTTTTTTCTTTAGGATTGGATTGTTTATTTCCATCCCAGCTCTTTTTTTGAGTGTTTAAATTATTTTTAATAAATACCTTTTCAGGACTTTCAACTAGTTGGGGTTTCACTGGTATTCCACCCAAACTATCTCTTCCTAGTTCTTCCTAGGTTTTTTCTATGATTCTGGCAATTTCAGATGGTTGGTCTGCTATATTTGTCTCTTTTAACCTCTGGCGTATCGCCACATTTGCTGCTTCTCCCTTTATGTTGGCTAATAATATTGCAGAGACCTGCTTGAAGTCTTTCAGTAATTTCATACCAAGAGTTAAAGCGGGTTCTGGACCTTATTCATCTTGAATTTGTTTTAGCACATCTGGTATTACTGACATGGATGGTACACCATGTGTTTTTGTGTAAATGGAAGCAAAGACCGTTCCCCAAGTGTCACAGTCCTCCACGTGTGGTGCGATTCCCATTGGAAGACAGATAGTCAGAATCCTGTGTTTCTCAACAGCGGTGGTATCTGGGAACACAGCCTCTATTTGAGTGATTTTTTGTGCTAGCCAGAAAGGTATTTGTTCCCGTTTTGCGGGTACTTTACCTAGACAGGACTGTATGTTCTGTGGTGTAATTTTATTTGTGTTCCCCTGATTAGGGGTCAGCTGTGGAATTTTAATTGCTGGTTGGACTGTTGAAGTCCGCATTACATATTGGACTAATTGTCTATGTATTTTTATTAATTGTTTTAGCTGTGGTAAAAGGTCTGCTGCAGGCATTTCTTCAATGTCTGGATGTGGTGTGTATCCGGCTAGGACCGGCCACGTTGCTCCTGGTCTACCTAGTGGACCGAGCCTGGTGATGTGATTATTATGTTTTAGGGCGCCATTAAACAAGAGCAGGTGCTCTTGGAATTTGAGTGGTATTTCCACCTCCTGAAAAGGAATGTACTCATTAGGAGGTTCCTCTGTTTTGTAATAGTGGAAGACCTTTGTTACAGCGTTTGCTGCTGGAAAATTTATCCATGAATAGAATACCTCTGTCTGCCGATATTCGTGTGCCTCAATTACGAATATGACTGTACCACCTCTCGATGTCAGTCCATTTTCTATAAGTTTTAAAGTTATAAATTTTCTTATGTTGACCGGGATGAGTATTATATCCGGGTCATTTTCCTGCATAGTAGTATCAGCTGCTACGAGTTCAGCTGCTATTCTAACTGTCTCTCTTTCTTCTTCACTGTCTGTCATTTTATCGACAGGAAGGTTCTTCTGTTTGTTTACAGATCAGGTTTCTACGGAAACAAAGATTAGATGCACAATATTTTGGAACAGTGTATCCTTCAACGTTGAATAAACCAAGAACCATACATAGGAGTCTCCTCCTGCGAAGTTTGGCGGATATGACCTTTCACCCACTCCAGACGTCTTTGGAGTATTATGGGAAAAAAGGGGCTCTGTGTGAAAAAGCACGACTGAGTTACTCTAATGTCTTGCGTTAGTTTTATCGCCTATCCAAACGTTGGGGGCCATGTAGTGTAGTTCCTATTATCCCAATAGGCTCTGCGCATTGGAATAATATCTTCAATAGTATAGACGTAGGACTGGGGTTAACTAGGTCTTCTACTGACGATATTAGACTTAAAGTTTTGTGTTTGCCAGCTAGCTCAGAGTTCACTAGAAACTTTCTCGAATAGGCAAGGAGGAATTTAACCTCCCTGGATAGACAAGAAGGGATTTAGTTTCTGACAACCATAGAACATGACAACTTTGCTCTCCCCTAATCAAGAGTGTATCTCTAGAGTCGTGTGAAAACAAAAGACAACTTATTTTACTCAGTCAGTTCAGTGCATTCTTAGTTTCACCAGATTGTAGAGAAAAGGAAGAGACAGCGTGTTCAATAAAAGATGGTATTTATTGATCAGTCTCTTTTCTCGTACAAGAGAAATGAATCGCTATTATTGCAATACTTATAGTTAAGTACAGTGCATACAGTAAAGACAGAATTATAAAATAATACTGTAAAAGCATTGATATGGTTTCTGAGCCATATGATACTTTAAAATGGATAAAATAGATACATACATATATACATTTGACTAATCGTACTCAACTGGTGCTTCTAACCACGCCTACCCCAGTGTACCTGACCTAAGCCTAATACGTGGGCGGGAGTAGATAAGTAGCAGTTTAAGTTAAGTTTGTTTTGCCAAGGGACTGACTCAAGAATTCTCTGCAAGGGGTGATTCAGTTCCGTACCTGAGATCTAGAATGGTGGAGGGCTGGTATCTCTTATCCCAGGTCTTGATATTCCAGCTGCCTGCGAGGTCTGCTTGGAAGCGCCGGAGCTGGATTTCTCGGCAGGAGAAAGGCAGCGTCTCGTTCTCAGCGCGTCAGGAAGGCGGGGCAGCGCCTGTGGGCTTCGCTCTCTGCTGGCCTCCTCGGCAAGTCTCGCTGCTCCAATCTCGTCACCACCGCGTGTGTTTGCTTAAGGCAATGTCGGTAATATTTATACCTGAAAGGTGCCGAGATTGACGTAAGGATGGACATATATACGTCAATAAGGATGTCATACGAACGGGTTCGTTCGCACATTCTTTTACCGAAGTTCTCGGTGAAATCAAAACAATGGCTACGGGAATTTCCCAGGTTGCTGTAGGTTTGATTTGTTTTGAGAACTCCGTATTCCTTATCAGGGGCTGGAGGAATAGTGCTTGTCTAATTAGATGGCATGCGTTATGACCTAATCAGATAACGCGCTTCTGTGCCGTGGTGTGGCTTAATCAGATAACGGTTTTTGCACCGTTGGATGGCTGCTAGTTAATTATTAACCAAACCAGGGTCAGGAATAGGGGGATCGATACAGTACCTATAGAAATACATCACACTTTTGGCTCCCACATACTTCCCAATCAGGAGGGCAAGGTTCATGGCCTGCTCTACGGTCCCAAGACCCTCCTGGAATCCGTATTGCAGGTCGGTCGTGATGTTATTGGTTTGGGCCCAGGCTTGAAGTCGTTCTAAAACCACCGGACCCGCAACTTTACCCATGGAGTACTGGAGGGAGATAGGCCTGTAGCAGGCGGGATCGTTACGGTTGCCCTTCTTGAAGATAGGGAGCAAAATGGATGTCGACCATGATTCTATCAGCCCGGTTGTTGTTGCTGCCGCCAAGACCTTGGTAAGGAGTGGAGACCACAGGTCAACGTTATATAGAAAATTCAAAGCAATGCAATGCGTGCACGTTTTAGGCAGCAAAGCTGAAGCGATTGCTAAAGGTCTTTTCCTATGCAGCGCATGCACGCTGCATAGGTGAGACCTAAAAAGGGGGTTCAATGGTCTCTTCCCTCAAAAATAAAAAATGTCTTTAAAATCATACACACACAGTTGTAACTATGAAAAATGTGTGCTAAAGACCCTCAGTGTAATGCTCCGCATTGTAAAGGTCCACCCTTTGTATGACATGCATGGTAAACGCAACGTGGTGTAAACTAATGTTTATACGCACACTCAACACACATATGGAATGTCATTTCAAGGGTATGGGACTCACTCTAAATCAAAACTTTATGCAAGTGTCATTTGAGATGTCATTAATGATGTCATTTTTCATGTTATGAGTGATGTAATATGTGAGTTCATAAGCATTGCATGGCGGTGGCACAAGTTAAAGTTAACTCAGTAAACTATAACTAGGGAATTTCAATTGTTTTTGCTTTAAATTGATAGTTTGTATATCACTACACGTCCTAACTATAATGTCACTTTAACCTTTGTTTTTTTCAATAAATGTCAAAAGATTTTTTTTCCAATTTTAAATAAGATATTATTACAATGTCTAACTATAACGTCACGTTAACCTTTTTTTCTCAAGTAAAGTTATTTTTTTATTATATTCACCCATCTCCTTCACTGAGCATACCTTTTGACCAATGTTCCCTCTAATTTCTTTTCTCTGTGTGCGGCAGTGTAAGGTCTCTGTGCACTGCAGCCAAGGCTTTGTGGGCCAAGAACCCGAGTGGGTGCAGTGAGAGGGGTTCCTGCTTGATTGTGCAGATAACTGACCTAGGTACTGGAATGCAGGAGACCTGCTTTATGGGGCAGGCGGGGACCGACTGGGAACCCAAAACAGCCCTGGCAATTTTTACAGAACGGGGGGTGGGGGGCAAGTGTCAACCACTACTGCTGAACAAAACCGGTCCCCAGCACTGCTGCTTTTGTTACTGGGGCCGATATTGGAGCATGCTGCAAAACTGCCTCAGTAACAAAACCGGCCCCCACTGCTCCTAAATTGGCCCCAACCCTTCCAGTCTCTTGGGCAAATGCCCGATGCCGGCTACAGCCCTGGGGAAGGCCTTCATGTTGGTGACTGGCATACACTGGTTTTGTCATGTTGGAAATAAACAGGTGCAGTGCAGAGCATCTGCAACCACAACAAAGTTACACTAATGTATATTAGGAAACCGGGCAACCTGCCTCATTCCATAGCACCAGTGAACCTCTGATTTCCTAACTAGCTACACAGGCGCAGCTGAGGGACATCTTAAGGATTTTAAGGGCCCTAGGCCAAACGTATTTAGGGGGCCCCTGTGCGGATCCCCTTTGAATTTATGATTCAGTTTCATCTCTCTCGTGTTCTCTTTGGCCAGATCACAAACAGTGCACAGACACACAGTTTCAAATTCTAAATGTGTTCATAGTTAATATTCAGGAATAGTGATGTATTTTTTCAATATTGTAATATAGTAGAAGCTCGCTAATACTACTGCAAATAATCACTGTGACAGCCTCCCATTTCTCATATCTGAGATCCTGTATGGATCTAACAGAAAACATTTTTATGGATGTTGCGTGAAACAAAAACACATTTGTCATAACATGTCTCTAACGGACTCTCACACATTACCCAGACTTAAAATAAATTACAAGAAAATGCTATTTGAAACATTTGGTTTAAGAATTATTTAAGGTAAGCTGGGCAAGACTCTACAGAACAGTGCTGGCTGTACAGGGGAGTCACTCCACTCTTCAGAACTGATAATCCTTAGTTCATTTATCAGTTCTGAAGATGGTTTCCTAGATACGCAAGGGGAGGAATGTGCATAGAAGCCCACCGCGTGTGCTTTTAGAATTACTAATATATGGTAGTTATTCTGAAAGCACACATGGTGCTTTTAGGCTTGTTCAGGCTTTAAGTGAGATGAAAAAACTGGGGGGGTCTCTCAAAGGGCTTGACTGATGTAATTAAGGGTGTAGCTTAAAAACACTTTTGAGCTGTAAATCTGTGCTTAGCATAGTGTGCCACACGATTGTTATTGTGCTGCCTCTGTCATTGCATCTAGATATTGCATTTATATAGCCCTAGCTACTCATGATGGGGTTGAAGCACTTTTTCTGCGAGTAGCCCACTACTCCAGAACCCATAAAGGATTAGTGTTGAATTAGTATAGTGAAATATGAAAGTAATTTGAGTGGTAGATATGTTAGCCTTTTAATTCGATTAAAAAGGATAGTGGAGAAATAGAAGAGAGAAGGATTTAGAAATATATATTTTTCAATATAAAACTCTGCACAACTATTCTTGTAGTAGGGAAAGATAGCTTCTGCAAGAATTTCCTTGGGGATCTTAAAATACCAAGGCATGAACCAGCCAATTTTTGGACTTGTGCCTCAATGCGAAATTCTGCATTTATTTGAAAACACTTATGTTAAATTCCCCAGTGATGTGGGGTTTTGCATATTAATCCTACATTTAGACGTGTACTCAATTGCAAGCACTTCTAACCTGATTGAAAAGCATAACTTGCTTGCAAAGAGCCGCTGTTACCCCTCTATGCTGGTGCCATTCCACCAGTTGCCCTAATGACAGCTACACTGGGCACTGAGACAGTAAAATTTTATAGACAATTCAGCAACCATCAGCTTTGTCACCACCTCCCATTGACTCCTATCCCTTATAACAGAATGCAGAAAGAACAGGTGTGCTCCAAGGGATACAAACATACAAAGGGGACCTGAGGCAAGGAGTGAGATGGTGCTGATATCTTATCATAGGGAGGCAGTCCCTCCTGGTAGATTTGTGGGTATGTGTTGCTGGGGGAGAGCCAGACATCACACCACCCAAAATGGAGAGCAATGTCCTTCTGCTTGACTGGAGTACCTTTTGTAAATTCACCATTTTTTTTTTTTACTTTAAATCTCAACCCGTCCCTTCTCAAATGCGTTTCTGATTTCTGTACCAATAACTCTTTAAATGCACCATTCCTTAGTTTATGTAACGCATGACTTGGAGATGGTGCTGGCCTGCCAAACAAACAAAAAAATACTGTTACTTCAGCTGAAAAAAATCTAATACTAATATATCCTGCCCCTTTTTTGTGGATTTGTCGTCGGTTTCAACTGCCAATATTTTTACTCTTCTGGAGAATTATTTCAGGAAATAGCCCCATAACTGTCCAAGAAACACTTGGTACATCAGGTGTAAACTAGACATGCTACTCCGGGTGAGACTTCCAGTGCTTTTGGCAACAGTTGGCACGAGGTCCCCATAGGCACCCCCTTACCCTGCAGGCGTACAGAACAGGAATCTCAGGTGGACATGTAAAGATTAAAGTCCAATACAGAAACAGTCATCTGAAGAATCTGTGAGTGTAACAAAAACTGCAGACGTACCTTGCTCTAGCGAAACTGTCCTCCCGAAGGTTCAATACAAGGCTCTTGTAGCTCAGATACACTTTGTTTTATGATTCTGCAATTGTTTTGTAATATATAATACAACAAGTAACATTATACCTACAGCAAGCCAGGACTATTGGCTTTGTCAATGGTTGTTAGTTCCATAAGATAAATAAGCAACAACTATGGCTTTGTTGAATCTAATATTGAAGATGCTTCAGTTCTGAAATGATGAGTCTGTGAAAGAGCTATAGCAAGTCTCTTTGATGTTCTACGAAAGGCTTTGAGCCGTTGCACTGCTGCAAATTTAAGATTTACCCTGAGGGTGATGGCAAAAATGAAGAGTCCGAGAGGGACCCTTCTCAGCACCTGCTTTTAAGAACTGCAGGTGCTGAGCACTTGCAGGACCCGGACCACTTAAAGCCCAGGGCTTACTGCCTTCCTTTTGTAAATAGAGCGTGGCTGCTGGCAGATAGTGTGCATTTTTGAGAGCATATATGTTAATTGCAGTGCAGTGTATAAGCACGACAGGCGCTGCAATTAACATGAATACTTTTTAAAAAAATGCACACAATCTGCCCGCAGCCACGCTCTATTAAGAAAGGGCACTCAGCAAGTCCAGAAGCATGATGTGCGCTTTCACTATCACCAACATATATTAGGGATTGTGAAAGCACATGTCGTGCTTTAAGGCTTGCTGAGTGCCTTTTGTTAATAGAGCGTGGCAGGTTACGTGTCTTTTTTAAAGTTTTTCATTTTAGTTGCAGCGCCCGACATACTAATACACAGGCTGCATTTAAGATGAAAACTTTCAAAAAGGGCACACAATCTGCCTGCAGCCGCACTCTATAAACAAAAGGCATGCAGCAAGCCTAAAACCACGACATGTGGCTTTCACAATCACTAATATATGTTAGTGATTGGGAAAGCACATGGCAGGTCATGCCTATAGTCTTACTGCATGCACTTTCTTCATAGAGATCGGCTGGGGCAGATTGTCTGTTTTGTTTTTTAAGTATTCACGTTGATCGCAGCCAGAGGCGCAACTAGAGCCAAATTTCGGGGGGGAGGGGGGAGGGGGGGATGGCTAAGATCAAAATTCGGGTGGGGCTGAATCTTTAAGCAAAATGCAGAGTGGAGCTGCAGGGGCTCTTAGAAGGGCTAACATAATACCAGTGCCTCATTAACATGCAAACTGTATTTTAAAGACCTGTAAAGTGCTCAGGTGCGGCTGTGTGTGTGCCCGGGAGGTTGTTTCATCCCGGGCACACCACACCGAGTGTGTGAGTCCAATGGGCGTTGCGCGCCTGATTGCAGCGCCCGTCATTCTTCTACAGGGCGCTGCGATTCACATGAACACCTGCCTCTCAAGGGATGTGCTGTGTGGGTGCGC
The DNA here is from genome assembly GCF_964261635.1 of Lissotriton helveticus. NCBI lineage: Eukaryota > Metazoa > Chordata > Amphibia > Caudata > Salamandridae > Lissotriton > Lissotriton helveticus. Next base: position 1,078,835,141 of record NC_136063.1, on the reverse strand, counting down.
GCTTCAAAGAAGACACTGCTCGCGCACCTTCCGGGGAACAGTGCTTTTGACCCTGAACAAAAGATGGTGGCAAGCAGGCGTGCAACACCCATTGGATTCAAAGGGCTTCAGCCCCCCACCCCTCGTCGCGTGTGGCAGCCCGGGATGAGGCCGCTTCCCGGGCATACACAAAGCCTCACCCGAGCACTTCACAGGTCTTTAAGACAATTTGCATGTTAATGAGTCATTGTTGTTGTTTCACCCTTTATAAGAGCTCCTGCAGCTCCACTCTGCATGTTGCTTAGAGATTCAGCCCCCCACCCGAATTTTTATTAGCCCCCCCCCCCCCCGAAATGTGACTCTGGTTGCGCCTCTGGTGGCAAGGCCCTGTGTCCAACCCCCAGCCATGTACTAACTTCGGCCTCTAGGCAATTGCCACATGTGTGGAGTTGGTCGGCTGCAGCCAACCCCCACTCAACTGTCAACGCCCCATTTCAACTCACACGTTTGTGCAATCAAAGCCATTTACTGTTAAACAATATAGTATCTGCACCTATGGGACACCATCCTAATCGAAAAGAAACATCGAACTCAATCTTGTAACAAAACGTAACAAAAAAACAGTATTTTCAACTTGGGAAAATTGAAAAAATTATGCATTAAAATGAAGCAATACTTTTTTTTAACCCCTTCCATGCTGGTGACGGAACCGCTCGGTCACCAGCCTCGGTCGCGCTGTGCTGGTGACGGGTCGGTTCCTTCACGGCGCATTCTAATGAGCGGGCGGGCCCGTGACGGAACCGCTCCATCACAAGCACAGTGAGCCCGAGGCTCGTGATGGAGCGGTTCCGTCACAAGCATGGGAGCGCCGCGTGGCCCCTCCTCCCCCAGGCGCTGTGGCGGAATTGCTGCCGCAGCAAAGGGGTTAATGAGGGTTGGAAAAGAAAGCAGTGATAAAATGGGAATTATGCTTTCAAAATGTACATGACGATGTGTTTGGTTGCCTCTCATGAAAGACTAATCATATATATAAATGATAATGTCAGTGTCCAGCCCACTAACTGTATGTAGGAAGGTGGATACCTGACTATGGTTACCCCAGATTTTTTGCCTTGTGTTTAGCTGGCTTGCGATCCTGCTAATCAGGGCCCCAGTCTATCTGCTTTCTCTATAAAATGGACTCCATGTACCTTAGGTACATACCCAATTGGATATTGGGTCACTCTTGTGAGCCCCTGTATAGTGTACCATAGGTACCCAGGGAATAGGTGCACCCAAGGCCTACCATGGGCTGCAGCATATATTTTGCCACCCCTGGCTGGCCATCCAAACTGACACAACTGGCTGATCACTCAGCTGGGGCAAGGTTGTGTAATCACCCCTTGCTTAGATATAGATAGTATTCCTATATCTACCCTTATATCTAGACACATATATACCTATAAGTCACTCCTATGGCAGGCCTTAACAATCCTGGAAGCAGAGTGCTTGGTTTTATGTGAGATGAGGCTGTAGCATAAGCTGAGCTTGTCTGAAGCATTCGGAACCATGTCCTTATAGCTGTTCTAGGATATAGCCATACCATATACTCTTAAGTGCATTATGAACCTCGCGGTTAAATGCTAACTTTGGTTTGGTTTTATCAAAACATGTTGTGTAAGGTGTCATACGCTTTGGAATACTACCCCCTCGCCAGTTCTGGTGACGGGGGTAGCATTCCACCCTTTTAGAGGGAGAAGACATGTTGTTCCTACTAATCCCGGTTAAAGTTAACCAGAGCCCCAGCATCACAAAATGGACGCTGCTGCCACAGAAACAAGTCTGACCTCCTGCTGCTGGGAGTCCTCCCAGCGAGGGAGGCTTGGACAATAGGTTTCCTGTCTTGGGAGGTGCTAGCACCACCCCAGACAGGCCATAGTGTATTGGGGCAGGGAGGGCTGAATGAAATGAGACACTGCCTGGGGCACACAAGGTGTCCCATGCATAGTCCAGTTCAAACCGGTGCTGGGGAACTCCAGCCCCAGCTCTGGCACGAAACTGGACAAAGGGAAAGGGGTGTAACCACCCCCTTCCTGGGTCCCACCCATAGGAGGGACCTAGCAGGTAATCCAGCCCCTAAATGTGGTATATAGTAGGAGCTGAGTCCCAAGACTTTAGATTTATCCTGACTGAAACTCTGAAATGAAACTCTGGACCTCCGACGATCTACTTTGCAAGAAGACGACTGAAGAATCTCCCTTGTGGTCAAGAAGGGACCACCCTGTGCAAGCAGGCACCATCAAGCGATCAACAGTTTTCTTTGTCGAGGCTCCCGCTGGAGCCCGAGCACAGAGTCTGACAAGACCTGGACTTCCAGACTTCCAACAGCCCGATCCACAGTCACAGCAGAGCTGAGACCCGTGGATGCGACGAGAGACATGGGACCAGCCATCTTGGAAAGCCAGCGAATTGCTTTCCGTGCAACTTCTCAGGCACCCACAAAGTTGTGCATTAGGGATTGAGAAGCCCCAGCCCCGAGCACCATCTGCACCGAAGATCAGCCCTCCACAATCCACGAGTTCTGCGTGGGAACCCTCTGCATTTTCCTGCTCGACGCATCTGTCCGGTCACTTGCCCGTTGGCTAGTGGCCTCTGTGACGACGAAACCTTGAATCTGCACCACTGGTCTGGTTGCTTCAGACTGGCCCTTGCTTCCCTGAAAAAGAAAAGCCTCTCAGACCTTGCTGGTCTGACCAAGAAGCTATCTTTGATTCCTGTGTGGGTTGCCTTTGTCAAGGCTTGTTGACTCCAATCCGGAAGCCGACACCGCCGACAGTGAGAGCATTCGTGGGACAGTCCGTATCCGGCGCCTGGTTGTTGTCGACACCTCCCGGTCCACGTGGCTGCAGAGACAAGCTTCATGACATCACCTGATCGCATCCCGACATTGCCTGGTTCCTTCCTGGTTACTTCCTGGTCACTGGCTAGTGACCCAGACTCTGTCCCCTCTGCTTTCAGGTACTCTTCATTCTCGATCCACCCTTGGATCCAACCTGACACTTCTCTCCTGGTCGCCTGCAGCATCTTTCTCCAAGGCTCCATAGGGATCAGCGACGAAACCCGACACACTTTGACACCTGTGCACCCGCTTCCTGTGGGTGAGGTAACGCGAGTATTTCGGTACTCCTGTGGGTATTGACTATCCTAGTGTCCTAGTTTCAAGAAGCTTTTCCCTATCCATCCGGAAGTGTCCTAAAATAACTAGTTTCCATTTCTTTCGTTCCCATTCTAACTCCATGGTAACTCGCCTGCGTGTAAAGACACTGCACGCGCATCCCGTGGGCCTCCTGCTTCCTATCCTTTGGTAGTACAGTGTAGCCCCAGCGATTATCCAGGCCCTAGGCCTTTCCTTTGTTTGTGACGTGGTTCTTATACCACTATTTTAGTATATGGTTTGAAGTGCCCCTAGGGCATTACTGTCTTTTGTGCAACTTATTGTATGTTTATTAAGTATCTTGTTATGTGCTTGTGCCTCTGACCTCATAAAGAGTTCAGAGGATTAATTTAGTAATAAATACATATATATTTTATATATATATCCTGTGTGGTGTCCTTTCATTTGGTATTAAAGGGATTGCATATGGTAAAACAGCTGGCTTCACATGCCCTCTTGAGTTTAGCCTAAGACTGCTTTGTCCATGCTACCACTAGGATAGCTGGTCTATAAGGTTGACTTTACAACCATCACCATAAGGGTTGTTTGGACTGGTGCAAGGTGCTCACTAGAATAGTGAACATCATATACCAGGCCAACTTCTCACACTGTAATCCTACCATCCTTGCCCTTACCCCAGATTTGGATGACATGCCCGGATACGTCATTTATAGAAGGTGGCTATCATTCTCAGTAATCTAGTGAGGACAAGATCAGTTCCCCGACCCTTTTCAACCTCCCAGAGTTTGCGCTCTCTGATAGATTGCCATTCTGCCAGCTCCTCAAGCATTGCAAAACAAGACAGGCGCTACCAAATAGGAGTGACATAGCATTTCAGTGCATTGAAGTAGGCACATGAACTGAAATGTATTAGTTTAACCTGCGTTGCTTAGCACATCCTAGCAACCTGCTTTCACTTCCCCTGAGCTACTGGCCCTATTACTGCATCTCACCCAACTGACGTCTAGAAAGTATCCCAATGTTTCCTGTCCCTAAGCACCAGTTGCCCTCCGTCTGTGGCACAGACGCCATCTGTCTCTCTGCACTCGCTGTTTGCTTGTTGGCTGCTGCTGTGTTAACAGGTCTGAAATACTTGGCAACCACTTTCTCCATAAAAAGAAGCCCAAAACATAGGCCTCCAGAGGAGGGCCAAGATAAGCCCAGCCCTTAAAAATCATCAAAAGGAAAAACATGAACTTAAAAAAAAAACAATATATTCTTAAGAGGGATGAACACATTCCCTGATATAAATTTTGAGCCATTGTGCCGATATCCGAATACTCCCTGACTATGCCACAAAATATCTATGTGGATAAGATGAAGCTCCTAAAGCAAAAGTTAGAGTTCTACATTTGTTATTCTAATGTTATACCACTGTAAGGGTAACTCATATTCTTGTTTTTAGGTTTCGCCCTGGGCGTTGCAACTGCATACGCAGTTGCTCCGCCCATGGCGAAACCTCATGATCCTACATATGTACTTTGGTTCAGCCTCTGTCTACCATTGGCTAGCTCCATAAATGGAGGCTAGCCATTGGGAGACAGAGGCTGTCAATCACGCTTTCTCTTGAAAACGCGATTCGGGGGCGTTTCGCGGTGTTTTTTTAAGCCCGGCCCCTTTGTCCTGGGCCGCGCTGTGATTGGCTGCCGGCCCGGGACACCCCCGTGACGTCAGCCAATCACAGCACGGCCCGGGACCTGACTTGTTTGCCAAGTGTTCCTATATAACAGTTTTATCACGAGCCTGACAGCGCCCATACAAATCCCGGGCTTTCTATATCAACAGCCCTCTTTGTACTAAGTTATTAAACATTAAATTTGTATTCGTCATTTGTATTCTGTTATGCAAAATAAGCTCCTTGATAAGATGTGTCTTCTTAATTGGGCCCTGGATGCTTCTAGGATTGGAGTTGTCAGATGGGCTGGAAAGGAGGCTTTCTGCCCAGAGCCAGCTCTCTGCCAGGAGACCCATAGCTGCGTAACAACGATATTAAGTTAGCGGGGCCAAACGGAGGGCAGTGCCAGGCTCAGGTGAGACTCCGCATCTGTGCATGTCTTATGCTCCGACACTTTTCTCGTAGCATCAGCAGGACTGACGGAAATAGATGTGTTTGTTGTTGACAGCGTGCAGCTGTGGACGCGGCTGCATGGGAGTTGTATAAGATTGAAGCAAATTTGTACAGAGACTAAAATATTGAGCTTTACCCCCAGTCAGCAGTCTCTGGAATCTTATTGTCGAAAACTTTATCTCGTTGTAACCTTCCCTGGGGTGATTTTCATTTGCAGCTGCCTTGTTCTGTCGTTCATCCCGCCCCGCACTGTATTAGCACTTTGTATGAGAGGATGGGAGCAGTAAAAGGCAGGGGGCGGCCGGGCCTTGGTCAATAAATGACAGGCGGCCATTTTGTGCCACAGACATAATAAGGATTAAACCAAGACGCCATGAAAAGTGGTCTAGGGAAGTAGTCCTGGCCTGGGCCGAGAGTAGTTTAAGGAAAGAACAGAATAGAAAAAATACTGCGCTGAGCTTGACACTCACTTTAATAACGACAAAAGAACCTCCGAGGATTAGCATTTGAATTTATCCTTACCCACTGAACAAAAGAGTCGTAGGTTTCATTATGCTTCAGTCACAGTCTAGATGCGTACCAGGGCCATGCCCATTTAGCCGCTTGCGCTCTTTTTATTCACTGCGAATTGTAATTTCATTCTCCTGGAGAGGAGCCTGCCCTTGACAGGCAAACGTAAACAGAAGGAATTCGCATTTTCACGCATAAGGCGTTCTTTAAAAATATTTTACTGGCATGCACCAAGCAGAGCAGGGCGGAAAGCTGTTCTCCATCACGACACGATATTGTTTTAATTTTCTGTTCCTGAAAGTCAAATACAGGCAGACGTCCACATATTTATGTGCCAGCGTTTTCTGAAAGAGCATTGCCACGCCGGATTCATGGCTGCTTGATATAGTCTGCCAGACAGTTTTGCGTGTTTTTTTTTGGTACCAATTGAAAATCGAATATGGGAAAATCATTTATTTTCCCTGCAGAGCTTTTATGTACTTAAACTTCGATGTAGAAACAGTGTGTACAATTTTCGTGTACCTATTTACACAAAAGGCACGTGGCTGTAAATGCTGGACGATGTACATTGCTGGTTCTAGCACAAACTACTTATAATACAAATTAATGGTAGAATATAACATGAAGGATATATGAACAAGTACTCCTTCAGTTAACATAATTTTAAAAGCATTATTTTCGAGGAGACCAAATGGATTTATGCAAGGCCTCGCGCCAATACTATGAAAAATTGACATCGGAATTTAGAACATAAAGTGTATTCAGCTAGTCAAAATTTGCCCTCTCTAATGTAAATGGCTATTCTCTTATGTTATGAATATGTGTCAACTTCAGTGAGCTATGGTTGAATGTTCTGAATTTTTGGTGTTTCACAGGTAAACTGTAAGACTTTAAGACATCTCTTAAATAGCCTCATAGGATCGTTGCCATGCTATTCTTCAACAGAAGTATATCGTTAAGTTTTTAATGTGTTCTGACAAGTGCTACTGAGCGTGGCCCCTGTCCTGTTCCTCTACAGATTATTTTCCATTTCCTGTCAAATTATTGCCTGCTCCACGACCTTCTTTTTTTTTAGGTCAAGTCCGGGCAGCGCATGCGCTGCTCTGAGAGGCATGCTGTATTCGAGTATGGACTTGAAGCTCTGCCCACACTCCTCCCATATTTTTCATTGGCTTGTGTCATTATCCTTTGTAAATGCTGGCTCCTGATTTATTAATAGGCTTCTTAGTCCCTCCTTAGTACTGCATTGCCTCCATTTTTAACCTCCCATGAGGACTGGCCCTTTTACTTCTGTTGTTACACGGTATGTCTTATTTAGTCTGTAAGCACTATTTTCTTTAATGAGTTACTCCTACCGCAGGCACAACATGCTTTCCTGCAACATTCAGCACGCCATGTGTGCTTTCACTTTCTAAGCCGCCCGGGACAATGGCAGCTGAGTAAAATAGGTCACACATTTACAAGAGTTTAAGTTATTGGTATTGTAAATGGCAATGCCTTTTATGTATATGTTAAATATCAAAACAGATACCAATAACCAATAGCTTTAACTCTCGCAAATGCGAAACCTATTGCATTGCAAATGCTTGTTATACATTTGTACATGCACTTACTTTTAAATGCTTCACACACCTTCCTGCACCACATTACAAGATTGTCACTACGCTGCCTTTGTCAGGAGTCCCTTTTTTTGTTAATGTCCAGCTAAATAAAGACTTTTTGTGCACTATTTATCTCAGTCGACAGTTAAATAGTACATAATAGTACATAATCTATACTATTTAGTCTTCAACCGGAAAAACAGTGATGTTTGGCCAGCCACTGGCTAAAATAGCAGAGATTATGTACTATGTTGCCTGCCATTGAGTAAATAGCAGATTTTATGTATTTTTGGCCAGAGGCCGAATAAATCGCCACTTCCTTAAACTAAACTACATTTGTACGTAAACTAGCATTTATAAATGCAAACTATTATGACACTGTAATGACAAAACCAACACTGTCAAATGTATTTTGACAGATTCAGATGTATTTTGACAGAATCAAAGAGTTCAAATGTAAAAAATGTCAAATGTAGGACTGAAAATGTATAATCATTTTTTATGTTTTTTCATTACTCAGCTTGCAGAACTGGCTAACCCCGTTACTTGGTTAGATGCTGGTGCCCAGGTTTTTTATTCATTCTCCCTTGCCTTCGGAGGACTCATCTCCTTCTCCAGTTACAATTCTGTTCAGTAAGTATGCAGTACTGAGTGTACATGTGTACTTTTTTCATGCTAAAGTGTCATTAAGATTGTGTGTTGGTTTTTATATCATCTGACATAAATGATTAATTTGCTGGTTAAAATGCTGGCTAAACAAAGACCTGCCTCTAAATCACCAACTTCTGAGAGAAGCCTTATCCTGGGATAATATGCTTAAAATCTCGTGGTTAAAGTATTTGAAAGACTGTTTTTCCGGATTGGGGCGCCCAGAGCTCTTTTCAAGCCCAGACGCTATTACTACAGCTGATGTAGAGTTTGTGAGGAAAACTTTCTCCCTCTCACGTCATTTGTATCGTGAGGAGGTGGAATTACATAAATGTAGTGTCCGGAAATGTGTTGTCTTGAAAACCACACTAAGTATGGAACCCTATCTGTCCTGGCCGATGTCGGGCTTTGGCCGTTTCTTGTTAACCAGGTTCCGTCTGGACCTTTTGCATTTATCGTTAGCTGTTCCAAAAGGTAGCCACCGAGGTCAAGTGCTACCGCCCTGCGGCTGCGACAATGTGTCTCTGCAGGATTTGGTGCACTTTTTATTTATTTGTTCTTTTTATGATAAACCTCGTAGGTTTTATCTTAAGCCCCTTCTTAAAAAACTGAAGTTTACCCAGGTTAGACCTGCACTTTGTTATTTGTAGCTGCTAAGTCATGAATGCACTTTATTTGCAATTGGCTTTTTAAAATCAGCTCTAAAATTTAGAAATAGCATGGAGGGCTAATTGCTCAGAACTGCTGTTAATACTGTACTTGACTAACTGTGACTGTTACTTTTAGATATGTGGTTTTAGATTTCTCTAATTTTATTTGTGTTTTTATCAAATGTGCTTTTATGGTTGTTTTGTATGAATAACCGAATAAAGAGTTTTGAAATTGAAAAATTGAAATTGATTGATATGCACTTAAAAAGTCTATGTGATTATTTTAAGTAATTTAAGTTATTTTTAGTAAATATCTGATAACTGCCTAAATCATAACATTCTTAGAAGCACAACACTAGGGGCCCGATGTAGGTAAAACGCATTTACCGATTTTTAAATACCGAATCATACCGAATCGGTATTTCAAAATCGGTAAATGATATGTAGATAAAAAAATTCGGAATTTTACCGAATCGGTACAATTCAGTATCGTGAGTCGATACGCACCGATTCGGCAAGTACCGATTCGGTATAGACAGAATCTGCCAATACCGAATCGGTAACTACCGAATCGGAAATAGCAATACACCCCATGGGCCAAAGGACCAATAGGAACGCGTCATAAATACCGAATCGGTAGTTTCCGAATCGGTAAAATCCGATTCGGCAATTACCGAATCGGTAAATGCCGATTCGTCGAGCAAGGAAACTGAAACTAATGACATCAGCCAATGAGGTGGAAGCACCCTCCCCCACAGGGTGTGGCAAGCCAGGTGCAACTCATCAGAACTTTCTGGAGAGGCAGCCTGAGCTGAGCAGCCACAGTGAGCAGCAGTATCCAGATCCCTGTGAAACATGGCAAGCAGCTCTGAGAGCCAGAAGGCTGAGCGCAAGCGGAAGAGCAAATTCATCACCATGGAGCTGCAAGTGTTGGTGGGGGAGGTGGTGAGGGTACACAGGCAGCTGTATGGAAGGCTGACCCTCACTGTTCCAGAGAGCACTAAGAGGAAGCTGTGGATTGAAATTGGGGAAAGAGTAAACGCTGTTGGTGTCACCCACAGGAGCCTGGACGACCTCAAAAAGAGGTTCTACGACATCCGCGGCGTCACAAAGAGGAAACTGGCCGAGCTACACAAGCAGGCTGGACTAACTGGTGGAGGCAAGAACCGGGCGCCACCCCTCACTGACCTGGAGGAACATGTGGCCACTACCATTGAGAGCGCGAGTGTTGTGGGAATTGGGGACCTGGATAGCTCATCCCGAGCTACAGCTACAGGTAAGAAGCATGCGCAACTTGACACACCATACGGGACACCTCCCCTTTAGACCCATTGCACAGCCAAACCCCAGCCCAGTACTGCTAGCAACAGACATGAGCAATGTATCATGCTAAATGTAGTCAGCAAAAGTACCCAAAAAATGCCACTGCAGAAGCATATTAAAAATAACTGTAATACTGCATCAAAGTATTTGTAATGAGATGTGCAATGCTTTAATGGTAGTGACTGTAATACATTAGCACTGAGTTGACAAATGCCTCTTTATACCTAGGGGCACCATCAGGCGGGGGAGCAGCAGCTACTCAAGCACCAGCTCCAGCACCATCAGCCAGTGCGGTGGCAGTGCCAAGCACCAGTGTACCTACACAGGAGGAGGACAACAGCAGTGCCCTGGGCAATGAGGAAGACACTGGACATTCCCTCACATTTCCACACTCCCCCCGACTGTCTCTGTTTCAGACGCCCCCATTGCAGTTCTCCCCGGAGAACTCACCACCACAGAGCCACCCTGCACCTGCCACATCTCCTGCCAGGAGGATAATTGTTGCTCCATTAAACATCATGGAGGGAGCAGCGGGTCAGGCTCCAGCACAAAACCCTGTAACACCTGTGTCACCCCAGCACACACAGCAGGGCAGCAGAAATCCCCGGAGGCCACGTGCATCCAGCAGTCCACTTCCAGCACAGGAGGGCCGCGTGTTCCTAGGGCTGGAGGGCAGTATGGTCAGAATCCAATGATTGGTTCATTTTCCATAACCAACCACCTGTGTAGATAGTGCGTCAAGATAGGTCCTGAAGAATTGGCAAGTGATTTACACACTTAAGGCAAGAAACATGTTGACCATGACAATACACATATAGACACCTCCGATCATCATAATCGACGGTATCCCTATTCTGGTTTTAATTGAGACGAGTGGGCTTGCAGATTAAAATTCATTTTGGAGCACCACCTCGCCCCATTTTATTTCTCCTCACATCACCTCACATCTACACCCGTAGACCCCTCACACGCACCTCACCTCAATGACTTGGGAAAAAGATCTCCGACAAAGAGCCCCTCATAGGGTGCCCGTCAGGCATTGCAGTGCCAGCTTGACAAGGAGCAAGCCCTATGATGAAGTATGACATCCAAATGGGTGTGTGAGGGCCCCACTTCCCAAATTGGGAGACACCTACACTCCACTACTAAGTAAGGGTGTTGAACAACGTAGCCTCCTTGTCTTCTTTCCCCACCCTACAAGAACAGCATACTCCGGTGCTATATTGCATCTTCACTTCGCCAGTGGCACAACGTTTCTCAAGCTCGTTGCTTTGCTCATCCCGGAAGTCTTTCAGTTCCGATAAGACAGGCAAACTGTCACTGATATCAAAAGGCAATCCGCCACCACTTTACTAGAATTAACAAGGTCCAGCACCCACATCTTGACCCCAAACATGACTTCATAGGGAGTTCAACCACCAATGGATCTTTTTAACAGAATATTTAAGGCTCTCTGTATCCCATACAGGTGGTGGATCCAACTACGACCTGAACCTAACACTCAGCTGCTAACGGCTGCTTCAAGTAACAGTTTTTACACTCCCCTATCAAATTTCCCATGGGATTATAAGGGGAGGAGTAGTGCATAGTCACACCCAAGGTTCCCATGGTATCCCGGTAAACCTTTGAGGCAAACACTGGTCGCTGGTCTGAATGGAATGTGGTTACTGTACATGTCTCGATGAAGACCTGCAAGTCTTTTATAACAGATCGAGCTTCAGCCGATTGCTGTGGCCATACCAAGCGCACGGTCGAGAAAGTGCCAGCTTAGCTGCCATATTTTGGTGCCGCTGCAGTTTGCCCACCAGCGTACTAGGCGCCTCCAGGAGCAGTGCGTTGCAGTAATCCAATCTGCTTAGGATCAGGCCCCGCACTACCTCTGGCCTAGCCTGCGCTGGGAGCAGTAGTAGTACTTTCCGCAACATCCGAAGCAGCATCATGCAGGTGGCTACAGTTTTGTTGACGAAGAGGTCCAGTTGTAGGTTGGGGCCAAACATGACCCCCAGATTTCGAGCAGACTCTGCTGCAGTCACCGCCCCGGAGAAGGAAGGGGACCAGAAATCATCCGGTAGTGCACGCGGGACACGGTCATTGGAGCAGTACAGCACCTCCATCTTAGATCCATTAAACTGGAGGGAGTTGGAGCTCAGCCAGTTCGATGTGGCAGTCATACAGCGGTGGAATATCTTTAAAGAGACAGCGTCTTTGCCCTCCAAAGAAAAGACCAATTGGGTATCGTCAGCGTAATTAAACACCGAGATGCCGAAAGATTTTATCAATAGGATCAGAGGGCGGAGGTATAGATTGAATAATATGGGGCTGATGGCCGAACCCTGCGGTACCCCCTGCCCAACTTTCCGCACATCCGAATTAAAAGGCGGCAAAGCCACCACCTGCTGTCTGTTGTTGAGGTATGAGACTAACCAGTCCCTGGCCAGCCCCGTAACCCCGATCTCCTCCAGTCTCTCAATGAGGGTGGAGTGGCTGACCGTGTCGAACGTGGCCGACATGTCGAGCAACACTAAAAAGGCTGCCCGACCTGTGTCGACCCGCGAACGAAGATTGTCCAACACGGCCACCAACGCAGATTCCGTCCCAAGCGCTGGCCGGAACCCAAACTGGGCCACATCCAACCTGGTGTTATCCTCTAGGAAACTGGATAGAGAGCGTGACCAACTTCTCCAAGATCTTACCGGAAAAGGGAGCAGGGAGATGGGCCTGTAATTTGACAGACAGGTGGGGTCGAGTGTAGGTCTTTTCAGGAGGGGGGAGACCACCGCCAGCTTCCAACTCTCTGGAACAGTCGCAGTAACAAGCGACTGGTGACAGATAGAGTACACAGGGTAGAAAAGTTCTTCCTGGAATATTTTCCAGAATTTATGCGGAAGAGGATCCAGCGGAGAGCCAGATGATACAGTCTGTGCCAATTTACAGAACTCCTCAAAAGATGGAAAAGAGAAACAGCTCAACTGAGGTTGATTGGAGAGTTCACCTGAAGCTCCCAGACTAAGGGGAGAGCAGTTCTGCCGGGGACGACTGGGAGATTTCTCCAAAGCCTCCAGACTAGAGGAAAGGCAGCTCAGCGGGAGACAGTTGGATGATACTCCCGAGACTGCCGAGCTAAGAAGAGAATAGTTCAGCTGGGGCAAACTGGAGCGTTCCTCCAGAACTCCCAAGCTGAGAGGCAGACAACTCTGCCGGGGTCGACTGGAAGACTCTTCCGGAGCTCCCACGCCGAGAGGAGGACAACTCGGCATGGGTCGACTGGAAGATTCGTCCGGAGCTCCCGGGCTAAGAGAGGAGCGACACAGCTGGGGTCGACTGGAGGACTCTTCCAGGGCTCCCAAGCCGAGGGGCGAGTAGGTCGGCCGGGGTCGACTGGAAGGTTCTACCGGAGCTCACAACTGAGAACAGCATGGGAGACCTCCTGGGGGAGCCTGACTAGATAAGCTGTCCAAGGAGACCGACTTATATACTTTGTCGAGAAAAGCCAATATGTTTTCCCTAGTTTTTTTTCCACACTACAGCCGGATTTATGAATGTTTTATTGAGCGTGCAGTTTCAGTTAAGTTGGATATTATGCTGACATGGCAAAACAAACTTAAAATTTCAATTATACGGTCTATATAATTTTTAAATAGATACATTTTTAAATAAGTAAACAAGAAATAAAGTCCCATGAACTGCCCCCCCCACACACACACACACCTGTCGGCGATAGCTTCTCAAGAAAAGTCGTTTTCAATGCACCAACGAAAATAGTAAAATTTGGCCCACCCCCTACAAATACACTTCTTGTCAATTTAAATAAATGTGGAAAAATACGAGCTGCAGTGTCGTCTTTTTCTTGTGGGAAAATAAATGTGGATAAATACAGATAAAATGCCCAAAAAATAAATGTGGATAAATACAGACGGAAATGGCAAAAAAATAAATGCCATAAAACCGGGAGCCTTAGTTATTTACCATGCAATAGTATTACATGGTAAATAACGAATCGGTAAGGGCCTGGGGCACTGTTTTCAGCGCCACCTACATATTGATTTACAGATTCGGTAAATATACCGATTCTGTACATTTTAAGGCCCCTACATCTCCATTTGTAAATACCGGTCGGTAATGGCCGAAATCGGCCGTTACCGACCGGTATTCGCCACCCTACATCTGGCCCATAGTCTCTAGTCTGTTTATATAGACCTGGCCACCAGTAACATTGCAGTAATAGGGAAACTGTAGCCACCACCCCTGTGTGAACGGATGCTAGCCCCTCATGTACTGCCATGATTAATCTGGCCTGCGGTCTAATTTCGGAATTACTCTAGCCCCCACTCCAGGAAGACGAGCAAACAGAATGTTTTGCACACTCAGTAGGTAGGAGTATTTTGTTGGAAATCATTTTGGTAAGGGGTGCTGCAGCACAAAGCTGTGACAGTCGTCATTATGTCTCCATGTATTCTCATTTTGAATGAGTCACTGCAGCTATGACAGCAGTTTGTACTGCTGCCTTTGTGGCTTCATCAGCCAATGAATGGGAGCAGGTCCTCGTGCCAGATCTCCCTGCAGCAGTTCTCCTGCCCAGCTTGCCTAAAGAGCGCTACCCTCTGCTGCCTGTCTGCCAGCTGCCCTTGTTTTTTTGCCTCCTCTGCTCACTTTTTGCTCTGTTTTGCCTTTTTCTGCTTGTTTTTTTGCCCTCTTTTTTGTTCATTTTTCTGCCCTCTGTTTTGACTTTTCTGCTTATTTCTTTCCTCTTCTTGCTGTTTCCCTCCTTTAACCATCCCAACACCTCCCCCTCCCCAGGACCTATTTAACGAAGGCCGCTGTGTGCCACATTGAGCAGGTCCTCATACAAGCTCCCCCTACAACCTTTCTCCTGTCCAGCTAGCCTGTAGTCCACTACTTACTGCAGCCTGTCCACCTGCTGCCCTCTTTTGTGTCTCCTCTGCTCTTTGCTTGCTCTGTTTTGCTTTTTCTGCTAATTTACTGCCCTCTGTTTCGTCTTCTTCTGCTTGTTTTTCTGCCCTCTGTTTTGCCTTTTCTGCTTGTTTTTCTGTCCTGTTTTGCCTTTCTGTTCATTTTTTTCTGCCCTCCGTTTTCCTTTTTCTGTTTGTTTCCTGCTCTTTCTTTTGCTATCTTCTGCTCTGTTTTTCCTTTTCTGCTCCTTTTTCTGCCCTCTGTTTGGCCTATTCTGTTTGCTCGTTTTTATGTCCTCTGTTTGGCCGCTCATTTTTCTGCCCTCAGTTTTGCCCTTTTTTTCTCGTTTTGTTCATCTTCCTGCTGTTTACTCAAGACCTGGCTTTTTGACAGAGACCTCGCACTCCAGCACCCAATTAATGCTAGGGGTGGCAGTGCTGTGCTCTACAAATGCTGATTGATTGATTGATTGATTGGATTGATTGATTGATGAATTCCCTGCATCACGTTGATGGCTCAGTGTGTGGATAACATGAGCCTGTAGACTTGCTTAAAGATTTGCCACCCTTTCCCAAAGCAGCTTGTGCTTGATAGTATACCATTATGAGTCTCTGAATCCATTCTGGTTCCAATAGTGTAAGTGTTCATTGTAAGACTGAACACAATATTATGAATCACACACTATAAGCGTGGGGAATTCTGGATATGTATTATCAAGTGCTCTAATTAGAGCTGACAATTAAGTCAGCTGTGCAGTGCAATCACCTAGTGACTGCGAAAATGTTTTTAGAAGTTGGAATTCTCTTAACCTCCTTTTACCCCTTACCAATGTGCAAGCCACGTAGTATTGGTGTTTTGTTCCAACTGCTGGCTGGGCTGAACCATCAGTGTAAACTATAAAGACGTATTGATCGAGAGACATTTATTCACAGACCACAGAGTATTCTTGCTCATATTGTAGATATGCCTGTGTTGGTAATGTAGAGTTGAAGACATAGTCTAAGTCTGTTGCTGTTAGTGAGTTAGCCCACTGTATCCATCTAGGTTGTAAGGCTTTCGCATTTGGGTCGCTGGCCTTTGTGTAAGCCTCTGAAGGCTGGAATGGAATACTGATAATTATGCATTTTTCCTGAGCCAATTACCTTTCTGTCACTACAGCTGTCTGTAATGCCGTCAGTATTTTTAATGTAGGTGCAAAACACATTTCTGTGCAAAAACGGAGTACCTTTTCCTGATTGTACCTTATGTGCGGTGTGCCTAACCCCTTTGGGGTGACCACCTACGTGAAAGAGATTGTGCAGTATTGTCTAGGTTACCAAATTTACAACGTGAAATATCAAGACCCTTCTGTGTAATGGGGAACCATATATGAATCAAAGACTTATTTTTTTAAAAAAATATTTGTGCGTTTATTAATAAAATTTTGTTAAAAAGATCATAGTATCACAATACTGTTGCATGAGAAAACACTGTAAGATATATATTCAATTGATACAAAACATATCCATAACACATTCATTAAAACAATTATAAGTTTAAAAACTGCTTGTATAGCTATGTTTACAAAAGACATATTTATACATATAAATATGTCTTTTGTAAACATAGCTATACAAGCAGTTTTTAAACTTATAATTGTTTTAATGAATGTGTTATGAATATGTTTTGTATCAATTGAATATATATCTTACAGTGTTTTCTCATGCAACAGTATTGTGATACTATGATCTTTTTAACAAAATTTTATTAATAAACGCACAAATATTTTTAAAAAAAAATAAGTCTTTGATTCATATATGGTTCCCCATTACACAGAAGGGTCTTGATATTTCACGTTGTAAATTTGGTAACCTAGACAATACTGCACAATCTCTTTCACGTAGGTGGTCACCCCAAAGGGGTTAGGCACACCGCACATAAGGTACAATCAGGAAAAGGTACTCCGTTTTTGCACAATTGTCGACCCAATCCTTTTCCTGACAGAAAGGGTAGCTCCCTACTCATAACTTTTCTGATATCGCAAAACACATTTCTGCATTGGAATATAAATGCGAATTATATGCAATCAGTACTGTGTCACCGTCATTGAAAGTGACATATGTGGTCCCGGCGATTATTAGAGTCACCAAGTTTTTGGTGTTAACAGATGTGTATAAGTGTTTTGAAGCTTGCATGTCAGTCTGTACTGAAAGCAAGATCTGTGCATGTTCAGGTATCCAAAGTGTGTGCTTAAAGTATGGACAGATTAATTCATAAAACGGTTTTCCCATTGTGCATAATCTGGTATGCCTGTTCTACCAACATTTAGAAAGCCAGAAAGTGATGGTAGATTTTTTATTGTGTTTGGTGGTTTTAGAAGTGCACATTTATTTAGGAAATAAGGCGCTAAGCTTGGGCCTTCATTTGATAGCTTGAATCCCAAGAACAGAACACTGAGAAAGGAAATTTTGATTTTTGGAAGTTGAATCTGTGGCCTATTTTTGCATATCGGACAATAATACGATCTACTTTGCTAGGTGTGTTTCTAAGTCATAATCTGCAAGATATATGTCATCGACATAGGACAATGCTTCATGGTCAAAAGTTTGCAACAGTCCTATTTCATGAGAAGAGAACAAGCCTGGGCTGTTCTTCTATCCCTGTGGTAATCGACAAAATTGTTATTGTAAACCTAGGGTGGTAAATGCTGTTAGAAACCTGCTTTCAGGCTCTATGTTTTGGCAGAATAAAAGCAATTTGAAATGTCTAATGCTGTATTGTATTTTTTCCGTTCTATTTTTTTCATTAGTGCTGTGCAGTGTGCATTTTGTACTGCACTTGCGCGAGTGAGACTGTTTAATTGTCAGTAGACTAAGACCAGGCGGTGTGAGCTGGCAGTTGAGCCAGGATTAGCACCTACTCTCGCCTGCGTGTGAACTATATGATTACTTGTAGGTAGGATAGATGCCCTAATTTTTCCATAGATAATGTCAATCTTATCAGTGAAAAAACCTGAAATGTCGTCACATAATTGTTGAGACGACATATCCGTACTTTCACACGCCACCGGTTTTAAGAAGGTGTTTAAAATTTGATAAAGCACTTTAGGAGCATTGCCTGCCGCCTCCAGTTGTAAGGTAACGTGACTCTTACGTGCAACTCGGATGGCTTTGTGGTAGGTGCTTATTGCCATCTGGTAGCTAGATTTATCCACCTCCAGGTGCGACTTTCTCCAGGCTTTCTCAAGTTTCCTGGCGGTTCGTTTAAGAACCCGCAGCTCTTCAGAAAACCAAAATTCCTGTTTTTTTGCAGGACGTTTTTTAAATATTTTCAGTGGGGCGATCTGTTCAACTGCTGTATGTATGTCAAGTTCATAATTAAGTAGAGAGGAATCAATATTTTCCGTGGGCTGAAATTTTGGCGCAATATATATCTCCTTAAAGGTTTCTTGAGATATGTTATGCCATTGTCTTCGCCGTACCGGAATCTGCAAAGAGCGGCTGAGAGGTACATCAATTTTGGGCATCGAAAACTCCAAAATAAAATGATCTGTCCAATAGGTCTGTCTAGGTGCGTGACACTTAATGTCAGGAAAATTGGAAAAGATCAATTCTAGGGTGTGCCCCGCCAGATGGGTATGCCCGCTGTTGCACTGTTTTAGACCTAGCAGGGAGACATCATTCAGGAAGGACTGAGCCTCCATGTTATCTTTTAGCTCGCTGTGGATATTAAAGTCTCCGAGCAATAGAAAATCTTTGTCTATATTGACATACGGAGCCAATGCTTCCACCAGGGAGCTGGAGAATTTTTTTATAGGGCCTGGAGGGCGATACACCAAAGCTCCCTTCCTACAATACTTAGCAGACGTACCAATTTTTAAAATAATCATTTCAAAATCAGAGTTACAACATTGATCTAAAATGGAGACAGCTATGCTACATTTATGAACAATCGCTATGCCCCCTCCTGCTTTAATAGGCCGATCCAGTCTGATAATCTTATACCCTTCTGGAATCCCAAGGGTGATAACAGGGACCGAGTGGGGTTTGAGCCATGTCTCAGTGAGGAAACAGAGGTCAGGTTTGTGCGTAGAAATAAGATCCCAAACCTCAGTATAATGTTTGGCCAGAGACCTTATATTACACAACAAGTTCCTCCCACCGTCAGTAGTTTCGATCACCATACATGTAGTCTTATTTTGGGGGTGATCTGTATTCCGGGGAGTTGGATCGCCTAGTGCCTGAAAATGACATCGCCTACATGAGAACGGCCCCTTACTTACAATGTTATTCAGTGAGGGTATGAATTTAAAAAGTCGAAGTAAATTCCCTCGATTAAGAATGTCGTGTCTACCTCTGGAGCGGAATTCTGGTGAAAATTTAAGTTTCTCACTAATTTTAGGACTGTGTTGATTAGCGACCTTGTTTTTCTCAATTTGTTTCGTTGTGTAGCTGATTGTTTTATTCCCATCCCTACTTTTAATCTGCAAATGGTCTCGTTCAGGTGTTATTTCAGGGATGCTTTCTGCCCTCCGCACTATAAGGACGCTGTCTTTTTTTGTATCTTCCTTCGTGCCAGCCTTGAGGTGGGGAATCATTATTTCCGTCGCTTTGGTAGAGATGGTTCCATTCGTTTTGTCGGAATTGTAAGTAATTAGCTCTCTTTCTTCTTTATTTTGGTTTTCATCTCGGTTAGGTACTATTTGCAGACTCTCTGGCGTACTATTTATTACTTGCACTTCCAGTACTCTGTTTTCTTCCCATAACGGAATTTGTGATTCATTTATTTTATCAGATTTTATTAAAATTGGGTCATTTAGTGGTTTTTTTTCCGAAAATAGGGAAGAAGTTGTTTTTATCTTTCTTTGTAGATCCTGAGGTAGGTAATGTGTGATCCTCGGCTAGGTTACTTGTGATATTCAGCTTCGGTTTCTCATTTTTTCTTGCTTTGCAGAGTTTTTTGACATCGTAGAGAAATTATATGACTCAGTGTCGCTATGATTTTGGTCATTTTTGGAGTCTTTACACATAGTTTCACACATAATTTTGTTTTCCAATGGATCCTTTGCCTCGGAGATTGGTAGACTAACTATATTGCCAGGTTGTCTTATTAGCTGTTGTGGTTCTTTGAGTTTAGGGTTGTCCATACCAACCCCAGGTGTAATTTTTTCCATTCCCTTTGTACTAGCGATGTTCATTTTAGAATTATCCTTACTGTGTTGGATGTTTCTTTTAGCGTCTTCTATTATGCTTGTTAGTACTGCAGGTAGGGCTGATAGCTTGTCCGTGATAGGCACATAAATGCAGTCAGAGGTTGTTTTTTCATTTTCTCTTTGTGCTCTGATTATCAGATCATTTAATTGGGCCAGTTTGTTGTCAATTCCCGCCACATTGTTTGCCATCATTTTTAAAAGGTCAATTTGTATGTCCATTTTATTTGATTGGTAATGAAGGGCTTCTAACGAAAGGGTTGATGTTTGGTAGAAGATATCCCAGGGTTTCACTGCATCCTGTTGTTTAACTCCGATTTCTATTGTTTGGGCAGTTTCACGCTTGGGTTGCTCAGCTCCCCCGGAGCCTTTAGGTTCCTCCCTGGTATTGACAGTAATGCCAGCATTGTCAGTTGTGTTTGAGGCTGGGTTATTAGTTCCCTGAGGTCCTTCTGACGTTTCCCCTATGGTCCTAATATCATTTGTTCTTTCCTTGAGTGTGTTGTTAGTCTGAGCGTTCCTTTTGAGCTCCCGATGATGATTAGTGTATATTTAAGTTCCCTCAGCGGTTGTGCCCAACTTTTTATTTATCTCAACTTTCAATACAAAGGGGATCCTTTGGGCTGCTTGCTCAGTCCTATCGTAGCAGTCTTGTTGAATAGTTTCCATAGATTGCGACAACAACTTGTTTGTGGTGGTGACATCCAAGTTAGACGTTACAAACGTGTTAATATCTTTCATCGTTGTTATATAGCAATTTTGCATCTCTTTTGAGGGTTCTTCCTGAGTTATCCATGGCTGTTGGTCTCCAGTTGGTATGTCTAAGTCCACAGATTCGTTTTCATTCCAGTTTTGTTCTATGTGGTCCAAATCTTTCATTTGTTTGTTATTTTGTGACAGATTTAGGGTTTCAGTATTAGTATTAATAGGTTTCATGGGAGTTTGTAGTTTATCCTTATTTTTTTCCATTCTCATTGACATCATACCTCCTGCAGGATCCTTCAAAAATAAAAATTTGTCTGGTATTTTACCAGATTACTCGAACATCCTTGCAATCGTAGATATAAGAGACTGGGTCTGACCAGGGTCGTTTGTTTTTACTTTTTTTGCTACAATAGATTGCTGCAATCTTTTAGTGCGTTTAGTTGCTGTTCCCACAGTTCTTACTTTTCCTGATCTCATGTCGCTGACTGTGCTTTAGTTGTAGTTTTAATTTGTTCCTTGTGTCTGCTAGTTGGTTCGTTAGAAGCACCCCAGCACAGTCCTACAGCTCCCCTCTTGCACACACGTGTCTCAAGCCTGAAGATGCCAAGCCTCTCTATCCGCACAACACCACGTGCACTCCCATGCCTGTCTACTCCCTCTGGTGGCTCAGGTGCCCTGCCGCGTGAAATTTCCACACAAACAGGTTAATCAGAGCAAAGGAGCAGCTGCCGTCAGGGGGCAGCACTGCAGTGAAGGCGGATTGAAGTGTAGAACGGACCCACAGAACCTGAGGGGTATGTTGTCCAAGATCCCAGTCTAATCGTGAGCTCTCATGATGGCTGTGGGTGTGGTAGTTTTCCGCCTTGTCCCACCAACCCAGTAACCCAGAAAGCAAGAAACCGTATGTGAACACACGAGCCCCAAACACTGCACCCCCTATCTCTTCAGGTGTGGTTTGGTCGCGATGCGCCGTCCGCAGTCTGATCCTGGAGCCGGCCTCTTGGAGCAGTCTCTTGGTGCAACCGGACACCTCCTGCCCTTAGCAGCTCGGTTTTACTTGGCTTGGTGGCGGTGTTGTTATGACAGCGCTCGGGGCACAGCGCTCACACCTGCCTACGACACAACAGCACGAACAGCACACGGGGGCGGTGAGGTGCTAGGCGGTGTTGTTTTCACAGCGCTTAGGGCAGCGTCACACCTGCCAGTAGCACTTTGCAGCACTTTGGACCTTGCTCCTTGCTCCTGCAGAGGCGCAGGCTCGCAAAGGCGTAGGCAGAGGCAGTGGGGTGCTGTTGTCTCAGCGCTCAGGCAGCGCTCGCACCTGCTCCTCATGCCTATACGCCGCACCACCGCACCCAGCTCCTCCCTCGCTCACAGGTCACTGCTGGAGCGGCACGTCGGGTCAAGCGCGTTTGAGCTGACCTCCGCGATCGTGGGAACAGGCAGGCCAACAGACAGGTTGCGAGAAGCGAGAGACGGCCCGCAACGGCCCACGTCCGGCGACAGGCCCGCACCTAAGCATGAGCGTAAAATCCCTTCCGCTGGCGGATTTTGCGGATTTTCGGCAAATTCGCAATCCGCGAACTCTCGCGAACTTGCCGAAAATTCATAAAATCCGTGCAAAGCAGATTTTTTGCTTAGTCGCACTTGCCAACTAGAATACTATACAATTTCGCGGGAGTAAACACTTGTGAACACGTAGATGCGGCGGGCAGCGACAATCTCGCAATTGCGAGATTGCAAAA
This sequence comes from Lissotriton helveticus, assembly GCF_964261635.1. NCBI lineage: Eukaryota > Metazoa > Chordata > Amphibia > Caudata > Salamandridae > Lissotriton > Lissotriton helveticus. The sequence goes on along the minus strand of NC_136063.1, from coordinate 1,078,812,620 downwards.
TTTGCAATTTCGCACAAGAAATCCACCAGCAGGCAGCATAAACCTTGAAAATTATGATTTTTATCAGAATAACTCCTCAGGTTGACATTTGCCTGCACTTTTACTTTGCAAGGAGTCCATTTGGGGGGTGGGGTGGGAGGAAGGAAGTGCCCCACAGTCTCCAACTTCCTGTTCCTGTCCAGCAGGCTCCTCCCAGTGCTTTCTTCATGTGCTGGTCACTTTGATTTGGATCTTGACCTGGAAGGATTACTTTTTGTGGATGCTGCTGGATATTTGGATTTTTGCAAAACTGAAAGCACTCTGCAGGTGCAAAAGTTCAATCTTATCATTAGTAACCATTCCCTGTAGTGCTTCCTGAGGTGCCCCTTCAGAGTTCATTTGCCTACTTGCAACTATTCTATGACCCCGCTCTGACCCTCACAGCAGGCTCAGAGAATAGCTACAAGTATACAACAAAGGTCCTGTTAAAAAAATTACACTGCAACAGAAAGCAATTACAGACAAAACTGAAAGCACTCAGCAGGTGCAAAAGTTCAATCTTATCATTAGTAACCATTCCCTGTAGTGTTTCCTGAGGGGCCCCTTCAGAGTTCAGTTGCCTACTTGCAACTATAGGCCACAAAGGTCCTGTGAAAAAAAATTGCACTGCAACAGAAAGCAAATTACAGATAAGGAAGCAGGTGCCAGCCAGACTGGAAGTTTAAATTCAGTGACACATTAATCAACCCCAAATTAATTCATGTCAATTGAAGCAGGGCAGGTGTGCTCTCTTTTTTTCACCCCCATAATCTACAGTGATAAACCAACCAGAGGGTGGCAGTGATGTACCAGAGGGTGGCATGGGTGTACCAGAGGGTGGCAGTGGTGAAACAGAGGGTGCTGTGAACCTGTGATGATGAACCAGACGTAGAAACAACATAGTCGCGGCCGTTTCGAGCGGACAAGTAAGTTCGCAATTGCGAACTGGTACACAACCCTCGCGAACTGGCAGAAACCCTTGCGAACACAAAAAAAAAATCCGCAAATTCGCGAGGGTTCGCGGATTTTGCGGATTGTGAATCCGTAAATACGCAAGTTCGCGGATTGCCAATTCGCAAAATCCGCCCATGCTTACCCGCACCTATCGCGCACCGGTGAGTCCTTGGTCCCCTTAGCAGACCCCCTTAGCGGGTACGGTGGATGGGAGCGGCAGTCCGTCTGTCCGTCTCGCTTTGACGAAGATGGCGTTCTGGTGTTCTGACATGACTCGTGGGCTCCCTCCAGTGGCCAAAAAACTAACACAACTGGTTCTGGAAGAATTGACTTTGAATAAAAATAAACCTATTGATTCTCGGGTATGAGGTAATAACAAAATAATTCCTCTTCAGCCGATCGCACTACAAGCCCCATGATTCCTGGGGCTATAGCAGTACTGAATAGGCTGGAGTAACTAATATGACGCAGCAGTGATGTGATACAGTGCGACGCAGGGGTGGCCAAACTCACAAATGAGCCGCACATGTGAGCAATGGCCAACACAAATAGACGTGCTCTCCAGCATCTGATATCCAGATAGCTGAGAGTAGCTGGACCAAGTAGGTCTACAGGAAGGGTAGGACCCTTGATGAAGAGAGTGAAAGATGTGTGAGTGAGTGTGTGAGCTGCGACATTAAGGAGAGGCAATAACATCGCCAGCCTATCTTTAACGATTGCAATACGCCTTCCTTTTTCTTCTACAACTTTATTGATCAACATTAGAGTGTGACTACAGGGCGACACCCAAGACAATGTACCATTGTAGAGTGAGCGGTCAACTACTAATGGGTGAGTGACTACATACCTGATCACGACTGAGTGGCAATATAATGACGACATGACGATCTGGTGATCTTTTTTGCACAAACAAATGGAAGTATGTTTTTAACGGTGCTTAACAGTTAATATAAGTCATATAGATGTGTCTAGAAATAATATATATTATTTCATTTCCATAGAAAACCGTCACGAGATAAGCGTAATTGTGGCATTTTCATATTCACAATTCAGAGTTGATTGGGGAACAAATATCTGGAAGTCAATTAATAATGAGCATGCAATGGGTGATGCATGCTTTCACACAGAATATCTAGTTGGGATTCCCCATTAGACATTGTCTGGTCCTAAAGTGTGATACTGGCACATATAATGACAGTCTCCAAAACTGTCTTTTTTATTTCAGGTTGGACTTCTAAGAAAATAAACAACAAAATAAAGGGAAAGTATAAACCTGTCCATTTAGGTGCAGCTACCTGCACAACAGTGTCAGGAAACAGGCTGAACTCTGAACATCAGGGAGGAGAATTGAATTATACTGACGAAAGCCCAGGACCCAGCAGGGCCATTATATAGGACTGTTCAATTTCAATTCCAAAAGCTTTATTCGAAATGTAAAAACAAATTCATAAAAGCATACAAATAAAATTCAGATTTAAAATAAATAGTTCTGATGCTGGTTCAATGACTACAATTACAGTACATAATTAAAAAAGTACAAAATGTTGTTAAAAACATTAAAATCAGAGAATTTCATGATATGGTACAGTGGCCTAGTAAGAAAATTAATTTTGAGTTTTAAACATTCTGCATATTCGGCACAAAACAGGTACAAATTTAGATTTACATGGTGTTTCATTACCTCACGGTAGCTCTCAGAAAAGAAGATACGATTCCAATAATGCGTTCATTTTCTAGAGATCTTAATTTATCATATGCCCTTCTACAGGACCTCCAGCCCCATGATACAAGTATGGGTTTCAGCAATTTTTCCCTCGGATGGCTATAGAAGGTGCAAAAGAGAATACAGTGAATGTTAGACTGAAAAGAAACATCATCACAAGGGCAAGTTCTTTTTTCTTTTGACCAGTCATTACGCTGTGGAAAAGTTATCGGTCTGAAGAAAGTCTCTAAGTGAAAACGAGTCAGGAGCATACGGTTGAAAGGGGGTTGTTCGATCGGAAGATACAACTGGGCCCCCTTATTAACAGTAATCAAATCATGATCCATGACTGTCTTCTTAGATCTTTCTTCCCGCCATCTTTTTCTCTCTAAATGTTGTAGGAGGAGTTTTTTAAGGGCAATTCTGAACACATTCGCCATACTATCTGGGTTAGAAAAATATTCAGGATGGCCAATATCATGCAGTAGGTCTTTAACATAGGTGAACCATTTGATATTGGTGGCTCCATCAGATGCCAAGCAATCCTTTATTATATCTCTATTGAGGGAAGTCCCTGGATTAACCCATACATTGTGCCATAGCAAGACTGGGGATGATTTAATAGTGTCTGTAACATATGGCAAGGCTTCTTCCATATGTGTCACAAATGTTGCCGTACTCTTTGGGGTAGCCAATAGGTAGTGTAGGAATCGATTTTCGACTCGTTGGATGGTTTCCATCAACTCGATCCCCCAGAGTCCAGCCCCATATTTCCCAGTAGAGATACACTTGGCCTTAAAAATCTGGAGCAGTTCTCTTACTGGTCTTCCATCTAGCTTTTTGCAAAGTTCACTAGAGCTCCGGTGGCTCTAGTGAACGCAAGACCCCTGGCAATTACTGCAGGTTTCCATGAGCCCTTTCTCTCAAAATGTACACCAAGGTAGCAGAATCTATCGGTAAGCTCTACCTATCTACCGTCTAAAATAATTGAACAGGATGTTCCTAGGTTCATGGGTCCGCATGACATAGTATATGTTTTAGAAACGTTCACGCGGAGGTCTCTCCTTTTCATGAAATCCGAAAATTTCGACACTGCCTTTTGTAAACCAACCCTGGTCTGGGACATAATTGCCGTGTCATCCGCGTAAAGGAGTATGGGAATGGGTGTCCCATTTACTGTGGGATAATCATGATAAGCTTCAGTCAGGGCGGATCCAATCTTGTTTATAAATAACGTAAAAAGTAGGGGTGCTAAAACCCACCCCAGTCTTACTCCTCTGCGGATTCTGAACATGTCAGAACACTCTCCCATCCTGCCAAATCTAACATGTGCACCAGCCCCATTATAGAGTTCTTTGATGAAAGTGAGGATTTGATTGTCCAGACCAATGTCAGATAGTGTTTTCCAGAGCATTCCATGGTCGACACAGTCAAAAGCAGAGCTTAAGGCCACGTATGTTACATAGGACTGAAACATCTTGGGTTAAGGGTTAAAGGACCATCATATCCTCAATACCTGATTTCCCCTGATTTCCCCTTTTAATATCTCAATAACTCCGCTAATAAAGGGATACCTTGGAGCAATTGGAGGACTTTTAATCTTTATGCCCCCTGGTCTACTTCTCTTAAGTGGTCCCAGAAATATGGGTGAGCCCACCCTGACCTTTAGAAGTCAGGGTGAACCCATTAATGAAGCTTCACACTACTAGAGTGTGTGAGGGTTATATTAAAAAAGGGGATTTTTTCCTTTCCCGCCCTCAAACGGACGGTTTACCTCCTGAAGAGAGTAGTGCCCCACATATCACAAACACACAGGGTGGGATACTTCTGGTTTGCTAGTATTGCATAGGAAAGATGTATCCCTCCAGCACCCCTTCCATACAGTGGAAGATCCTCTCTACCCTTCTTACTTGGGGGGGAGTTCATCCATCCTTTTTCTAGGCCTTAGATATATCAGTATGTCCTTAATTCCCTGATTTTCCAGGTCAGGATTCTGAGGTCAGCCCCCATCACTGAATTCATACACAAAAAGCCCCCGGAATGGTGAGGACGATACAAATACTGGGAATGTCTGGAGCAGAAAAGAGATACACACAAGCTCACACAGTGAGCTAGGACCCCATACTACCTAATGTGTACTGATACCGCAAAAGCCCAAGAGAACATGTAAATACCTCTTCACTCTACGAGATACCATTGTTATCCCCGGCTGGGTTGATATATTTGGAAGTTAAACCTCTAACTTGAAGGAGCTGTAAGAACTCCCTCTTCTTTGTTCATGATCGGTTTTATTGAGAAACACCCTATATTTTTCCATCCGGACCCTGTTTGTTCCTTATCGGCCCTGATGAAGGTGATAAAATAACTTTAATCACCGAAACGTACGCAGGCCAGTCATACACATCTGACAAGTCTAGGACCAAGAAAGCTATTCAAAGAAGAAATAACTGTGGACAACAAAAGGATGGACTGATGCCTCCTATCATGCTGATATTGCACACAGACTAACCCTTTGCATTTTCAGATGTGGTGTTTTGTTTATGTTTTTCCCATTTCTTTTATAAATGTGTTGTATGGTATGTTAGTGAGTTTGGCTGAATAGTATGCTTGGCGAAATAGGTTGTGTGAAAGCTCTATATTGATTTCACTTATGTTTTGTAATGGGGCTATTTTCATGTGGGGTGCTTCAAACGTTTAGTATATTTTTATATCTCTAAAAAAAGAAAACTGTATACACGAGTGACAACAATTGATTGTTTTGCCATTGTAGGAGAGTGGGGTCTGCAATCCTATGGTCACCCCAGATTTTTGCTTTTTGCTTCACTGGTTTACGTCTTTCCCTGGCTGTGGGCCTGCTAATCAGACCCACAGCCTAGCTGTTTTCTCTCTAAATTGACAAGCATGTACCTTAGGTGCCTTTACCAATTGGTACTGGGCCACCTTATCAGTCCCTGTACAGTATACCTTAGGTATGTTATGTTATGTTATCCGTATTTATAGAGCGCACAGATGCCCCAGCAGAGGGGCGTCCTGGCGCTAATAGAACAGAAAACCGGACAGAACAATGCCGAAGGAAACAAACACAACAACACTAGGAATCCAATGGAAAAAGAAAGGTTTTTACAGCTCTCCTAAAAACCAAGAGACTGTCAATCGCATGGATATGGGCGGGGAGAGAGTTCCATAGCTTTGCAGCAAGCACTCTGAAGGAGCAGCCGCCTGATCTGGACCTCTTAAAGCGTGGGACTGTAGCCAGGTGTAAACTGGAGGACCTCAGAGACCGTGTAGGAGTATAAGGAGAGATGAGATGCTCCAGGATCTGAGGAGAAGAATGTTTAAGGATTTTAAACGAAAGGCAGAGAGACTTAAACTTGATTCTCTGAGCTACAGGGAGCCAATGGAGCTTCTGAATAGTTTTTTTGGCCGAACAGAATCTTGGTAAGCCAACCAGAGCCCTGGCGGCAGCGTTCTGTACGCGTTGGAGTCTAAAGAATTCGGCCTGATTAGCTCCAAGCAAAAGAGAGCTTGCATAGTCCAGCCTAGAGAGAATTGTGGCTTGTACTATAAGCTGTCTAGTAGGAGCATCCAAAAATTTAAAAGTAGATCTGAGTTTGCGAAGAGTGCCAAAACAGGGCATAGGTGTACCCAGGGCCTACCAGGGGCTGAAGCATGTATTATGCCACCCCTGGCTGGCCACCTAAACAGACACAACTGGCTGCACGACAGCTGGGGCAAGGTGGTGTAATCACCCTTTGCTTTAGATATAGTTACCTATATCTAAACCTAAAATGGACACATATATTCCTATCAGTCACTCCTATGGAAGGCCTTATCAATCCTGAAGGCAGAGTGCTTGGAATTATGTGAGATGGCGCTCTGGCATGAGCTGAGCCCATTTGCAGCTTGCGGAATCAAGTCCTAATAGCTGTTCCATGATAACGCTATACCATATACTCTTAAGTGCATTATAATCCTCGCGGTTAAATGCTAACTCTTGTATAACATTATCAAAACATGTCGAGTAAGGTGTCATACGAATTGGAATACTACCCCCTCGCCAATTCTGGCGACGGGGGTAGCATTCCACCCATCTAGAGGGACATGACATGTATGTAACTGAGAACCCCGGTTAAAGTTAACTCGAGCCTTGGCATCACAAAATGGATGCTGCCACCACAGACACAAGTCTGACCTCCTGCTGCTGGGAGTCCTTCCAGCGAGGGAGGCTTGGACAAAGGGTTTCCTGCCTTGGGAGGTGCTAGCACCACCCCAGACAGGATTTTGTGTATTGGGTAGGATAGGCCTGAAAGGAATGAGACATGCCCGGGGCACACGAGGTGTCCTGTGCATACACCGGTTCAAACCAGTTGCTGGGGCATCCCTGCCCCAGCTCTGGCGGGAAACCGGACAAAGGATAGGGGGTGTAGCCACCCCCCTTCCTGGTCCCACCCAGGGGAGGGACCTAGTCGGTAGTGCAGCCCCCTTTAGCAGGATAAAGGTAGGAGCTGGTCCCATTCCAAATTAGATTCCTGATTTGAAATTTAACAAGAAGAAACTCTGGACTTCGACATTCTGCTCCACAGAAGACTGAAGAAAATCTCCCTTGTGGACAAGGAGTGGCTACCCTGCAACTACAGGCACCATCAAGCGTCCAGCGGCTTCACTTTGTCGTCTTCCCTCGAGGATCCAGACTTCAGAGCCCGACGAGACCCGGACTTCCAGACCTCTCCGACTTCAACTCACATCTGCAGCACAGCTGAGATCCGTGGGTGCGACGAGACACGTGGGACCGGCCATCTTGAACGAACCTGCACTTCGCTTCCAGCACGACTCCCGAGGTAAACTCGACCAAGTGCTTTGGGGACTGAGAAGCCCCAGCCCCGAGCAGCTCCTGCACCGAAGATCAGCCCTCCAGCCTCCACGAGATCTCCGTGGGGCCCTTCCGCTTGTTTGCTGCTCGACGCGTTGTCTGGTCATTTGCCGGCTGGCTAGTGGCCTCCTAGATGACGCACTTTGAAATCTTTGCTGCTGGTCTGGTTGCTCCAGACTGGCCCTTGCTCCCTTCCAAAAGAGGGGCACCTCGGACTCTCCTGGTCCGCACCAGACGCTTTTCCTCCTCACCGCGTGGGTTGCCTTTGCCAAGGCCTGTTGATGCTGATTCCGGATCCAACACCGCCGACAGCGAGAGCCTGCGTGGGACAGCTTGTGTCTCCATCCTGGTCGTCGAAGACACCTCCTGGTCCACGTGGCTGCAGAGTCAAGCGTCCACTCTTTACCTGATCGCGACGACGACATCTGGTTCCTTCCTGGTTCCACTCCAGTCACTGGCTAGTGACTGTGAACATTGTCCCCTCTGCTTTCAGGTCCTCTTCTTCACCAATCCACCCTTGGATTGCACCGGACATCTTCCTCCTGGTCGCCTGCAGCATCTTTTCCTCCAGGCTCCATCTGGTATTCAAGGGGTTATATTGTGGTAAAACAGCTGGCTTCACATGCCAAAAGAGTTTAGCCTAAGACTGCTTTGTCCATGCTACCACTAGGATAGCTGGTCTATAAGTTTGACTTACAACCAATCACCATAAGGGTTGTTTGGACTGATACAAGGTGATCACTAGAACTAGTGAGCATCATATATCAGGCCAACTTCTCACATTGGTGTGCAGCGGTTGGGATTTGAGCTTGCTGTTGTTTTTACCAAATATAATCTTGAAATATCAGTTGAAAGATCACATAAGGTACTATAGGTACATATAACAAGCTTAGAAATACTCTGAGTTCTACTGAACCAGCTGTTGTAGTAGAAAGGGCCTAGCACACCCTGACTACAACTCTTAGCAAGGGATCAGTAGGAAAACCCATAGTGTAGGTAGGTGCATCACTTACACCTCACTAGAAAGCATGTCTACCCGTGGAGAGTCTTCAGAGACTCCCCTAGTGGTTAGTGACCTACCACAGGTCCTTTCCAGATATGCAGCTCTCAGTTTCCAGGAGATGAGACAATTGTGTACCTCCAGGAAATTGAAACAGGGTTCTAACCCTACAGCTCCTTTTCTGTTAGGTCTCTTAGAGACATATGATGCCAGAAGGGCTGCTAACACAGACCCCTCTAATCCAGATAGGAGCATGCCCCCCTTAGAAGGTACTCTTGGTGATCCAGACCTCCCTGGGACAGAGAATGTAGCTGAGGAGGAGGAGGAGGAGGAGTCATCTGGGGATGAGACAGACAAAGGCCCTGTAGTAGTCAGCAGACTCACCAGGACCAACTTAGACCTACATAGGGAAGGATCTGGGGGACCCCCAGTACTGACCCTGAGCAGGCCTAACCTTGGAGCTAGGATAGATAGATCTCATTCTAGGGCCTCCAATGGATCTGTGCACTCTCATGCCTCGGCTCAGAGGAGAATGACTTCCCCTCAGAGGAGAGAGCATGAAGCAAGGATGAGGCAGGCTAATCTGAGGATCCAGAGAGAAGAACTTGCCCTTGCCAAAGAAAAGCTTGCCTTTGCTAGAGAGCAACAGTTGAGTGGGTTAGCACCCACTGGTGGCAGCAATATCCCTAAGGATAAAGACAGGAGTTTTGATAATAGACACCTGAGTAAAATAGTGCCCTCCTATAAGACAGGAAATGATATCCACAAGTGGATAACTGCTCTGGAGAGGGCCTGCAAAGTACAGCAGGTACCCCAGAGTCAGTGGGCAGCTATTTTGTGGCTCTCCTTTGAAGGCAAAGGTAGAGATAAGCTCCTCACTGTTAGAGATGAGGATGCTAATGATTACCAAGTCTTGAAAACTGCACTGATTGATGGGTTTGGCTTAACAACTGAACAGTACAGGTTGATGTTCAGAGACACCCAGAAAACTCAGGCTCAAGATTGGACTGACTTTGTTGATTGTGCCACTAAGGCTCTGGAGGGCTGGTTACTGGGAAGTAAAGTTACTGATTACACAGGATTGTATAATCTAATTATGAGAGAGCAAATCTTAAATAATTGTCAGAACCAGTTGTTGCATCAGCACTTGATTGACTCAGATCTGACCTCTCCCCAAGAATTGGGAAAGAAGGCAGACAGATGGGTCAGGACAAGGGTCAAGCAGCAGAACCAGAACCAGGGTGGTGACCAGAAGAAAGCAGACCAGAAGGGTAATGAGAATAAGCAAAATGACCAGAAGTCTTCAACAGGGCCCCAACAACCTAAGGAGGGTGGGTCCCAAACTTCCCAAAAGAAGAAGAATGATGGTCCTAAGACACCATGGTGCCAAAACTGTAAAAGTAAGACTCACTGGTTTAGTGAGTGCACCAAGAAAGGCCAAACTCCTACCACTACTGTCCCTAAGACACCTGCACCCCCTAGTACAGTTAGTAGTGGTAGTGCACCTCCCAAGGCTATAGTTGGGTTAACCCTGGGAACTGAGGTGGGTTCTGACTTAGTTAGAATACCAACTCAGGCAGTTATTGTTTGTACTGGGGACATGGATATGGCCCCTACTGTAAGCCCTAGTACTCTGGGCAAATACAGACAAACGCCTTTGATAAATGGAAAGATGGCTCAGGCCTACAGGGACACATGTGCCAGTGTCACTATGGTGACACCAACCTTTGTGGACCCTGACCAGATCATGCTAGGTTCAGACTACCTAGTGACCAATGCTAGCAATGCCACTACCAATCACAGTATGGCAGTTGTTAATTTCTCCTGGGGAGGGGTAACTGGCCTCAAAAGAGTTGTAGTTAGTTCATACCTCCCAGTAGATTGTCTTTTGGGCAATGATTTGGAATCCTCACTGTGGTCAGATGTGGAGTACAGGACTCATTTAGAAATGCTGGGTCTCTCCTCACATGTCCTTGCTGTGATCAGGTCACAGGCCAAGAAATGCCCAGCTGAACAAGTGCTGGATCCTGGAAGAATGGACCAGACACTATCCAAGAGAAAGAGCAGTAGGGGTAAGGCTGAGCCTTCCCCCCTGCCTCAGGTTGAGGATCAGCCCTCTCAGGAGGCTGACCTCAAGACCCCAGAAGGAACTGTCCTAGAAGAGCTTGAGCCTGAACAGGTTGAGTTTCTTGGGACAGGGGGCGCTTCCAGGGCAGACTTGAGGCAGGCCCAGTTAGACTGTTCCTCCCTTGAACCCCTCAGACAGCAGGCTGCTGCTGAGGCTGCAGGGAATGCCATAGGTACCCACAAGTTTTACTGGGATGATGGACTCCTACACTCTGAGGCAAGAGACCCCAAGCCTTGTGCTACCAGGAGGCTGGTCATCCCCTTGTCTCTTAGAGGTTTCCTTCTTACCTTGGCCCATGAGATTCCCCTTGCAGGTCACTTAGGCCAGAACAAGACTTGGGACAGGCTTGTTCCACACTTTCACTGGCGTCATATGTCTGAGGACACAAAAGAGTTTTGTCGCTCATGTGTCACCTGTCAAGCCAGTGGCAAATCAGGTGGCACAACAAAGGCCCCCCTCATACCGCTACCTGTGGTGGGGGTTCCCTTTGAAAGAGTGGGGATTGACATTGTTGGACCAATGAACCCCCCAACAGCATCTGAGCACAGCTTTATACTGGTGATAGTGGATCATGCCACCAGGTACCCAGAAGCTATTCCCCTTAGGACCACTACAGCTCAAATTTACCACACCCTATCACCCACAGTGCAATGGGCTTGTGGAGAGATTCAACAAGACCATCAAAGGGATGATAAAAGGGTTACCAGACAAGCTTAGGCGAAGATGGGACATCCTTTTACCCTGCCTTCTGTTTGCTTACAGAGAGGTCCCACAGAAGGGGGTTGGTTACAGCCCTTTTGAGCTTTTGTTTGGACATCCTGTAAGAGGACCCCTATGTCTTGTGAAGGAAGGATGGGAGTTACCTCTCAAAAAGCCTAAGCTTGACATAGTGGACTATGTACTTGGTCTCCGCTCCAGGATGGCAGAGTACATGGAGAAGGCATCCAAAAACCTTGAGGCCAGCCAAGAACTTCAAAAAGCTTGGCATGACCAAAAGGCTGTCCTTACTGTTTACCAGCCTGGACAAAAGGTGTGGGTGTTGGAGCCAGTGGCCCCAACAGCTCTCCAAGACAAATGGTCTGGACCCCATACCATCATTGAACAAAAGGGAGAGGTCACCTACCTGGTGGACCTTGGAACTCCCAGGAGCCCTCACAGAGTACTTCATGTGAACAGGCTCAAGGCATTTGTCTACAGGGAGGACATGGGCTTGCTCATGGCCACAGATGAGGGGCAGGAGGAAGAGAGTGACCCTCTCCCAGACCTGCTCACTCAGAACCCTGATGATGGGTCAGTGGATGGTGTAGTCTTTTCTAACAGCCTCTCTGAGCATCAACAAGAGGATTGTAAGCAGGTTCTTCAATCCTGTAGACAAATGTGTTCTCTGACCCCCAGTCAGACAAACTGGTGCACCCATGAGGTGGACACTGGTGACAGTCTGCCTATAAAGAGTAAAATCTACAGGCAACCTGACCACGTCAGGGACTGCATAAAGAAAGAAGTACAAAGATGTTGGAATTGGGAGTCATTGAACCCTCAGAGAACCCTTGGGCTAGTCCTGTAGTTCTAGTACCAAAGCCTCACACCCAGGATGGTAAGAGAGAGATGAGGTTTTGTGTAGACTACAGGGGTCTCAATGCTGTCACTAAGATAGATGCCCATCCAATACCAAGATTCAGAAAAGGGGGTGGTGATGAACAGAGTGCCTGAATTAAGCAGACCACTCTTACCCAGTCCAAAGATCAGGGCTTGATCCATCACCGTTTTTTAGCTCACTGCACCATCCCAGCTCAGAACTTGGCTATATGCAAATTAGTCTGTTCCTGTCCCAGTGCATGATGGGAACAGGGCAAACCAAACTACCAAGCCAATTCTTATACTGGGAAGGAAACAAGCTACCGGGGACCGGTTTCTGGCATTTCAGCCTCGTCGGCCCGGCTTGCTTGAATCCTGATGGTGCAATGAGCAAGGGACTCACATCTGAGTATACCCTTCCACGCTTATGGTGGACAAATTGATTCAGAAAAGGGGGTGGTGATGAACAGAGTGCCTGAATTAAGCAGACCACTCTTACCCAGTCCAAAGATCAGGGCTTGATCCATCACCGTTTTTTAGCTCACTGCACCATCCCAGCTCAGAACTTGGCTATATGCAAATTAGTCTGTTCCTGTCCCAGTGCATGATGGGAACAGGGCAAACCAAACTACCAAGCCAATTCTTATACTGGGAAGGAAACAAGCTACCGGGGACCGGTTTCTGGCATTTCAGCCTCGTCGGCCCGGCTTGCTTGAATCCTGATGGTGCAATGAGCAAGGGACTCACATCTGAGTATACCCTTCCACGCTTATGGTGGACAAAATGATTCAGAAAAGGGGGTGGTGATGAACAGAGTGCCTGAATTAAGCAGACCACTCTTACCCAGTCCAAATATCAGGGCTTGATCCATCACCGTTTTTTAGCTCACTGCACCATCCCAGCTCAGAACTTGGCTGTATGCAAATTAGTCTGTTCCTGTCCCAGTGCATGATGGGAACAGGGCAAACCAAACTACCAAGCCAATTCTTATACTGGGAAGGAAACAAGCTACCGGGGACCGGTTTCTGGCATTTCAGCCTCGTCGGCCCGGCTTGCTTGAATCCTGATGGTGCAATGAGCAAGGGACTCACATCTGAGTATACCCTTCCACGCTTATGGTGGACAAAATGATTCAGAAAAGGGGGTGGTGATGAACAGAGTGCCTGAATTAAGCAGACAACTCTTACCCAGTCCAAAGATCAGGGCTTGATCCATCACCGTTTTTTAGCTCACTGCACCATCCCAGCTCAGAACTTGGCTATATGAAAATTAGTCTGTTCCTTTCCCAGTGCATGATGGGAACAGGGCAAACCAAACTACCAAGCCAATTCTTATACTGGGAAGGAAACAAGCTACCGGGGACCGGTTTCTGGCATTTCAGCCTCGTCGGCCCGGCTTGCTTGAATCCTGATGGTGCAATGAGCAAGGGACTCACATCTGAGTATACCCTTCCACGCTTATGGTGGACAAATTGATTCAGAAAAGGGGGTGGTGATGAACAGAGTGCCTGAATTAAGCAGACCACTCTTACCCAGTCCAAAGATCAGGGCTTGATCCATCACCGTTTTTTAGCTCACTGCACCATCCCAGCTCAGAACTTGGCTATATGCAAATTAGTCTGTTCCTGTCCCAGTGCATGATGGGAACAGGGCAAACCAAACTACCAAGCCAATTCTTATACTGGGAAGGAAACAAGCTACCGGGGACCGGTTTCTGGCATTTCAGCCTCGTCGGCCCGGCTTGCTTGAATCCTGATGGTGCAATGAGCAAGGGACTCACATCTGAGTATACCCTTCCACGCTTATGGTGGACAAATTGATTCAGAAAAGGGGGTGGTGATGAACAGAGTGCCTGAATTAAGCAGACCACTCTTACCCAGTCCAAAGATCAGGGCTTGATCCATCACCGTTTTTTAGCTCACTGCACCATCCCAGCTCAGAACTTGGCTATATGCAAATTAGTCTGTTCCTGTCCCAGTGCATGATGGGAACAGGGCAAACCAAACTACCAAGCCAATTCTTATACTGGGAAGGAAACAAGCTACCGGGGACCGGTTTCTGGCATTTCAGCCTCGTCGGCCCGGCTTGCTTGAATCCTGATGGTGCAATGAGCAAGGGACTCACATCTGAGTATACCCTTCCACGCTTATGGTGGACAAAATGATTCAGAAAAGGGGGTGGTGATGAACAGAGTGCCTGAATTAAGCAGACCACTCTTACCCAGTCCAAAGATCAGGGCTTGATCCATCACCGTTTTTTAGCTCACTGCACCATCCCAGCTCAGAACTTGGCTATATGCAAATTAGTCTGTTCCTGTCCCAGTGCATGATGGGAACAGGGCAAACCAAACTACCAAGCCAATTCTTATACTGTGAAGGAAAGAAGCTACCAGGGACCGGTTTCTGGCATTTCAGCCTCGTCGGCCCGGCTTGCTTGAATCCTGATGGTGCAATGAGCAAGGGACTCACATCTGAGTATACCCGTCCACGCTTATGGTGGACAAATTGATTCAGAAAAGGGGGTGATGATGAACAGAGTGCCTGAATTAAGCAGACCACTCTTACTCAGTCCAAAGATCAGGGCTTGATCCATCACCGTTTTTAGCTCACTGCACCATCCCAGCTCAGAACTTGGCTATATGCAAATTAGTCTGTTCCTGTCCCAGTGCATGATAGGAACAGGGCAAACCAAACTACCAAGCCAATTCTTATACTGGGAAGGAAACAAGCTACCGGGGACCGGTTTCTGGCATTTCAGCCTCGTCGGCCCGGCTTGCTTGAATCCTGATGGTGCAATGAGCAAGGGTCTCACATCTGAGTATACCCTTCCACGCTTATGGTGGACAAAATGATTCAGAAAAGGGGGTGGTGATGAACAGAGTGCCTGAATTAAGCAGACCACCTTACCCAGTCCAAAGATCAGGGCTTGATCCATCACCATTTTTTAGCTCACTGCACCATCCCAGCTCAGAACTTGGCTATATGCAAATTAGTCTGTTCCTGTCCCAGTGCATGATGGGAACAGGGCAAACCAAACTACCAAGCCAATTCTTATACTGGGAAGGAAACAAGCTACCGGGGACCGGTTTCTGGCATTTCAGCCTCGTCGGCCCGGCTTGCTTGAATCTGATGGTGCAATGAGCAAGGGACTCACATCTGAGTATACCCTTCCACGCTTATGGTGGACAAAATGATTCAGGAAAGGGGGTGGTGATGAACAGAGTGCCTGAATTAAGCAGACCACTCTTACCCAGTCCAAAGATCAGGGCTTGATCCATCACCGTTTTTTAGCTCACTGCACCATCCCAGCTCAGAACTTGGCTATATGCAAATTAGTCTGTTCCTGTCCCAGTGCATGATGGGAACAGGGCAAACCAAACTACCAAGCCAATTCTTATACTGGGAAGGAAACAAGCTACCGGGGACCGGTTTCTGGCATTTCAGCCTCGTCGGCCCGGCTTGCTTGATTGAATCCTGATGGTGCAATGAGCAAGGGACTCACATCTGAGTATACCCTTCCACGCTTATGGTGGACAAAATGATTCAGAAAAGGGGGTGGTGATGAACAGAGTGCCTGAATTAAGCAGACCACTCTTACCCAGTCCAAAGATCAGGGCTTGATCCATCACAGTTTTTTAGCTCACTGCACCATCCCAGCTCAGAACTTGGCTATATGCAAATTAGTCTGTTCCTGTCCCAGTGCATGATGGGAACAGGGCAAGCCAAACTCCCAAGCCAATTCTTATACTGGGAAGGAAACAAGCTACCGGGGACCGGTTTCTGGCATTTCAGCCTCGTCGGCCCGGCTTGCTTGAATCCTGATGGTGCAATGAGCAAGGGACTCACATCTGAGTATACCCTTCCACGCTTATGGTGGACAAAATGATTCAGAAAAGCGGGTGGTGATGAACAGAGTGCCTGAATTAAGCAGACCTCTGCTTAATTCAGAGACTCTGTCCCTCACCACCCCTTGTTGTAAATATTTTTGTCCACCCTAAGCGTGGAAGGGTATACTCAGACATGAGTCTCTTGCTCATTGCACCATCAGGATTCAAGCAAGCCGGGCCGAAGACGGCTGTAATGCCAGAAACCGGTCCCCGGAAGCTTGTTTCCTTCCCAGTGTAAGAATTGGCTTTTGTAGTCTGGTCTGCCCTGTTCCCATGATGCACTGGGCCAGGGACAGACTAATTTGCATACAGCCAGGTTCTGAAACTGGGATGGTGCAATGAGCTAAAAAACGGTGTTGGATCTAGCCCTGATCTCTTGACTGGGTGAGAGTATTCTGCTTAATTCAGAGACTCTGTCCCTCACCACCCCTTGTTGTAAATATTTTTGTCCACCCTAAGCGTGGAAGGGTATACTCAGACATGAGTCCCTTGCTCATTGCACCATCAGGATTCAAGCAAGCCGGGCCGAAGACGGCTGTAATGCCAGAAACCGGTCCCCGGAAGCTTGTTTCCTTCCCAGTGTAAGAATTGGCTTTTGTAGTCTGGTCTGCCCTGTTCCCATGATGCACTGGGCCAGGGACAGACTAATTTGCATACAGCCAGGTTCTGAAACTGGGATGGTGCAATGAGCTAAAAAACGGTGTTGGATCTAGCCCTGATCTCTTGACTGGGTGAGAGTATTCTGCTTAATTCAGAGACTCTGTCCCTCACCACCCCTTGTTGTAAATATTTTTGTCCACCCTAAGCGTGGAAGGGTATACTCAGACATGAGTCCCTTGCTCATTGCACCATCAGGATTCAAGCAAGCCGGGCCGAAGACGGCTGTAATGCCAGAAACCGGTCCCCGGAAGCTTGTTTCCTTCCCAGTGTAAGAATTGGCTTTTGTAGTCTGGTCTGCCCTGTTCCCATGATGCACTGGGCCAGGGACAGACTAATTTGCATACAGCCAGGTTCTGAAACTGGGATGGTGCAATGAGCTAAAAAACGGCGTTGGATCTAGCCCTGATCTCTTGACTGGGTGAGAGTATTCTGCTTAATTCAGAGACTCTGTCCCTCACCACCCCTTGTTGTAAATATTTTTGTCCACCCTAAGCGTGGAAGGGTATACTCAGACATGAGTCCCTGCTCATTGCACCATCAGGATTCAAGCAAGCCGGGCCGAAGACGGCTGTAATGCCAGAAACCGGTCCCCGGAAGCTTGTTTCCTTCCCAGTGTAAGAATTGGCTTTTGTAGTCTGGTCTGCCCGGTTCCCATGATGCACTGGGCCAGGGACAGACTAATTTGCATACAGCCAGGTTCTGAAACTGGGATGGTGCAATGAGCTAAAAAACGGTGTTGGATCTAGCCCTGATCTCTTGACTGGGTGAGAGTATTCTGCTTAATTCAGAGACTCTGTCCCTCACCACCCCTTGTTGTAAATATTTTTGTCCACCCTAAGCGTGGAAGGGTATACTCAGACATGAGTCCCTTGCTCATTGCACCATCAGGATTCAAGCAAGCCGGGCCGAAGACGGCTGTAATGCCAGAAACCGGTCCCCGGAAGCTTGTTTCCTTCCCAGTGTAAGAATTGGCTTTTGTAGTCTGGTCTGCCCTGTTCCCATGATGCACTGGGCCAGGGACAGACTAATTTGCATACAGCCAGGTTCTGAAACTGGGATGGTGCAATGAGCTAAAAAACGGTGTTGGATCTAGCCCTGATCTCTTGACTGGGTGAGAGTATTCTGCTTAATTCAGAGACTCTGTCCCTCACCACCCCTTGTTGTAAATACATCCAATACCAAGAGCAGATGAACTCATAGACAAATTGGCTTCTGCCAAGTTCTTGAGTACATTTGACCTGACAGCTGGTTATTGGCAAATCAGGTTAGCTGAGAATGCCAAGGACAAAACAGCATTTTCTACCCCAGGAGGTCATTACCAGTTTCTGGTGATGCCCTTTGGTTTGAAAAATGCACCTGCCACTTTTCAAAGGTTGGTGAACCAGCTCGTGTAAGAGACGCTGCTGCTGCTGTGTTTGTTTTCCCCTCGCTACTGGAGTAGCTAACAAGGCGTTATATCTGCTGCAGGTCTTGGCAGAAAGCCTACAATCACCTTCGTGGCCGCAGAGGAGGGAGAGGCGCCGGCCCCAGGACTGCGAGGACCAGCATACAACACCTTCAGCTGGGTCCTCTTCCTGCGTGAGCCGCGCCCCCTCCCAGTGCCACGCCCCTACAACCAAACACACTACTTATTAAACCCTGTAACGCGCATCGCGGGACGCGCGCGGGTCGGAGCACGGGGCGAAGCCCGGGCAAAGGGCGGGCCGTCTGTGGCCGTCCGGGGACGTACCAGGACGGGACGGGCCACCTTATTTTCATTTTTTACTTTTACCCTTCAACTGCGACCTATGAGATCCTGGTACCCTAGGGTCCTAGGGTCGAGTAATAACCGGCATCAGTGCGGTAGGTGTAACATCTGTCTTCTTGACTCTACCATCGGGGAGACGACTCTCTGAGCTGTCGGCGTATCAATCAACAACAGAGAAGGAAATATCACCTATACCTCGCTAATTCCTTCCAGGAAAACTATATGGCTTTTAAAAAGCTTAGATCTCGCACTATATTCATGAAGCGAATGGGCACTGAGGAAGCAGTTAGAAAATCTTCTGACAAAGCAATAAAACACGGCCAGATAACTAGAACACCGGCAATTAGTAACTATTTCACAGCCTTATCACCAGAAAAGCAAGCTCCTACTCATGTATGGGAAATTCCAACAAATATTGAAACATCAAAAATCAATGAGGTAACAGAGTTGCCCCTCCCGGACCATCAAATTATTCAAAATTCTAGCGTTTCGGGTCTTGAATCCAACCAAAAGATATTATTCTCAACACAGGAATCACAAATTCCGAATCACGAGTCCTTACACTTAACATCTCGAACACCTATAAAACGAATAGGCAGCCTTTCTTGTACTGAGGATCCTTTTCAAAACGAGATGAAGTCGATGGAAAATATCTTAGATCTTCAGTCAAATCCAGATAATTCACTCTACAAGTCCCAGGAAAAAACATTAGATCACGAAATAGTCCTCGATTCTTCATTGGACCTATTTCTTCTTAAAAACACTAATTCAATTAATACTACAACACCTATATCAAAAGCTCTTTACACCTTACAGGAAATACTGGAATCGGTTCTTTCTTTTTTAGGTAATATCTTGGAAAACTCCGATCAAACTTTAGATGTCCAAATTGGCATATTAAAATTCTTAGTAGAAGAAAAAAGGAAAAAAGAATTCGCTGATGCAACAAATAATAAACAGATAACTGATGCGAAGCAGGACAACCACATCATTTCTTCTAATATCATCAAAAGCACTGAGCCTCAAATTAAATGTGACATTAGTACCCAAACACTCGACGTAAAAATACTAGAAAAGCCAAATAAGAAGATCCGGAAAAATCTTAAGGACGTCAAAATATACTCCTTGAAGAAACTTTTTAGAGAAGAGCCTTTACCCACTGTTAAAGAGTACCCTATTTTTTAGGTTTCCAATAAACTAAACTTGCAAAAGTCAGGGTCCGATAAGAAAGAACAAGGAACCTCCATTAAACTTACACCTGATGATGTCGGAGATGACAAGATCTCCCAAACAAAACTCAACCAAGAAAAAAAGGGAAAAAACAGAAGAAGGAAACCGCTAAGAAGAATTAATAAAAAGAAATCCCGAAAGCTAAAATTCAAAAATACAATCACTCCTCAAAAAAATCAAGAGGGACAAAATGATAAAATAATATCTAACTTTCCTTTAGTAGAGGCAACTAGTGTTAGAAAAAATATACAATCAATAAAGCTACTGAACTATAGAGCGAATGAATATATACCTTCCAAATTCACTGAAAGAGCAGGACAGACAAACAAGGAAACAAGTGAAAATAATAATAAGATGCCTCTAGGCGGTGATCAAATTTTGACTAACCATTTACAATTTGAAGAACTCTTTCCAATCGATAATTTACCATTAAATCGAGGAAGGATAATTAATCTTCTACAGCAAATACATCCTTTACAATCTATAACCAGCAAAGAAATAGATCTGGTGACCTTCCCCACAAAAGAAAATTGTAAAATAGCGGAAGTAGCATTTTGGTCATCAGTAATTCCCGGGATTATTATAAAGGAAAAAGAAACATTACACAAATGTGGTTATGATGTGATTGAAAGATTTCTTCCTAAGGAAATTAAAATTAAGAACAGGACTATTGGCCTCCTAGGCACTAATTTGAATACTCCAATTGAGAATTGTTATTCTAATAACTCTAACCAAGATGATTTAGGATCAACTCGCGCAAAAAAGGAAATTTTGAAAATTCATGTGAATAATGGCGAAAGAAAAGTCTGGAGCCAAGACCTAGAAGCAACAGAGGACAAAAAATCAACAAAGTCTTGGGCTTGGGTCTCGGACACATTAAACAGTAATAAATTACTTTACCATCAACATCTTACTGTTTAACAATGGTTTAGAGATCACTTCATGGAACATAGCCGGAAAAACAAATAATAAAATGAATGAAGCTCTCAAAAATCATCCTGATATCTTGGCTTTGCAGGAAACCTGGGCAACAAAATCTTTCAACCAGACGGGCTATTATGTCTATGATATTCCAGCTAAAGCTACAAACCGAGGCCACGCAAAGGGCGGATTGGCAATTTTGTTGAGTGAGGATCATTCATGGTCCCAAGAAGTTGTTGAGTCTAACTCTGATAACTTCCAATGTATTAAGGTTTCGCTGAAGACTCATAATCTAGACCAAAAAAAGCCCTTTCTACTCTTTAATATGTATGTCCCCCCCCCGGGACTAACCAGGACGTCACTTTTGTCGAAACCTTGGATGCGATTGCACAGATAATCGAAGACCGAGCAAATATGTCTTATTTAATCATGGGCGACCTGAATGGAAAAATTTCTAATGTCGAGATTGCAAAATGAGCAAAACTCTACGAAGAAGAATCGCTGGAACTATCTATCCCAATATTTCCTAAAGGGAAAGCTTCAGACAAGAGAGGAAAACTGTTATTAGCATGTTTACCAAACCTAAATGGGACAATTCTGAATGGCAACGTGGACGGAGACATACCGGCGTCTTTTACAAGACGAGGGAAAGGATCTCTAACAATTATTGACTATATAATATGTGGCATGGAGCTGGTGGATACAGTTTCATATTTGAACATCAACTTTTCAGATGATAGCGACCATGCTCTATTACACTTAATCACTGGTTGGTCGGTTATGCCCTCCTCGACAAACCGAATCATGTTCCATAATAGTAATATCGAAATTAACAACAACCAGAGACGGATCTTTTGGAGCTCGGCGACCTTGGACCATATCGCTGAAATGATTTCACATAGTCAACTTTTAACTAGTATACATTCTAGCGACCAAATAACAAACTTTGAAAGTATTATCAACAATCTTAAGAGAGCTCTCTTAGATAGGATAAAACAAGATAAAAATAGAAATCACAAGAAGAACATTAAAAACCCAACCAGGAGATCTTTGACCTCGAAGAAGCTCAACAAACTCATTTGAGGCCAATACTTGAAATCTTCACCTGTAATTCAACAAGAAATTAATAAACTAAAAAATCAATTAAGAAGAGATAAGAATAGCCCAAAAAGAATGTTGCAGGATAAAAATTGGGTTGATATCCAAGTAGCGGCTAAAAAATACAATCAAAGAAAATATTGGTCCCTAATTGCCAAAATGACAGGAACAAAAAAGAAACTACATGCTATACCAGTTCCACCGCAGGAATGGGAAATCTATCTAACCGACCTATAAAAGGAAAATTTAATAAAATCAGACAGAAAAGACACTGACACTATTTTGGAAAACAAATCTATTATGATAGCGAAAACTACAGCATTTTCCATAGAAATGCATATCAGAAAAGCAAGAAGCACCACCGCGTCAGGTCCTGATCAAATACCCATTAAGGTTTTGCAGTCATATCCTAAAGAATGGAGTCAGATGTTACAACCGCTCTTCGACTATATCTTCAACACTGGGAGACTACCAAAGTCGTGGCAGGGAAGTATTATAATTCCAATTTATAAAAAGGGGAGTAAATATACCGCTGGCAACTACCGCCAAATAGCAAATATACCGCTGGCAACTACCGCCAAATAGCGTTGATGGACGCTACTGGAAAAATCTTCGCTGCAGAGGTTTTGGATAAACTAAAAGACTGGGCCTTCTCGCAGGGTTTAATACCTAAGTACCAAGCAGGCTTCCGACCTAACCATTCAGTTACTGACAACATATCAATTCTCCAGACTATTTTAGATAAATACATCGTACAGAAATTACAACTAGTGTACGCTGCGTTTATTGACTATTCTACAGCTTTCGATCGCGTAGACAGACCTACATTGTGGAAAAAGTTAAGGAGACTGGGAATTCCGGAATATCTACTGCAGATCATAATTAATCTTCATACCAACACTTGGTCCCAGGTGCAAATGGGGAATGAAAAAGGACTAACCAAATCGATCAAAACCGCTAATGGCCTCAAACAAGGGTGCCTTTTAGCACCAATATTATTTTCACTAAATCTTAGTGATTTACCGCACCATTTGCAACAATGCTCTAGTTTGCCCCCAAAGATTGCTTCACATAGTGTTTACGCTCTGCTATACGCAGATGACATTGTAATGTTGGACCTTACACCCTTTGGTTTGCAAAAGCTACTGGATACTTTAAATGATTACTCAAAGGACCATTTTTTAATTCCAAACTTAACAAAAACCAAAGTGGTAGCTTTTTCTGGTAGGAAACAAAGTGTAAAATATTGTTGGAAACTTGACGGGGTTAGAGTAGAAGAAGTTGATGAATATACTTACCTCGGCAGGATTTTCTCAAAGAACTTGCAAAATACAAAACAGATAAATAATTTAAAGAGAAAATCAGAATTACACGCCGGGGCTCTTTCCAGATTGTACTCTGCTACAGGAAACAGGCACTTCTCTTCATTGTTAAAAGTGTATAGAGTAAAAATTCCTCCGGTTTTATCTTATGCTACCGAGCACATACCAATAAAGCAATGGTCCTATATGGACCTAACCGAAGGGAAAATTTTGAAAAAAATCTTAAAGGTTTCTAAATCAACACCTGTTCAAGCCCTAAGGCTGGAATTTTCATTAACAAGCTCTTATGCTACAGCTGTTGCCAACGTCATCAGATGGGCTTATAATATCCTGCACGCAAAGGAAGGATCATTGCGATCCTTGCTAAAGACCGTGATATTTGAATTAAACGCATCAAAACTCAACTTTTACAGGAATATGTCAGCTGCATTTGAAATTGCTAAACTTACTAAAGACATTTTGCTTACCTGGTCAAATTTCCAATTGAAACACTTTCTAAAATCCTTTACACCTAAACTGAGCTTTGATCTTGATCTTGCATATTGTAGTAAGTTATCTACATATAAACTTTATACTGAGACATTGGAATATAAGCAAATACAGCCATATTTAAGGTTTTCCCTTACGCATGGTGCAAGAAGGGCTATAACAATGTTGCGCTTAGGTATTTTACCCGTGTCAACCTTTACCTCTAGATGGTCACTAGCTGGTTCTCCGATATGTAAACTCTGTCAAGGTGGTGATCAAGACATTGAGCATATTTTATTCGTATGTCCTCATCCAAATATAGTTTCAGCACGGGCAAGATATCTCGACCCGATATATCGCAAATGTAAAATTACTACAGTAAAAAATGTGTTACTAGTGGGCAAACAACCACCCAGTGAATGGGTTTGTTATAATTTTTACAAATTTCTAAAGTCTTCTTTAACATTATATTAACTTTTGTTGATTTATCCTCATGTAAACTGTTTTTAAATTTGTGGTCCTCAGTTGAGTACCAAAACAAATAAAAATCTTTTTGACTTTGACTTTGACTTGACTTTGACTTTGACTTTGTGAACCAAGTTCTCACTGGGTTGGATGACTTTTGTGCAGCATATCTAGATGATATTGCTGTCTTTAGCTCCACCTGGGAGGATCACCTGATCCACCTGAGGAAAGTTTTGGAGGCCCTGCAAAAGGCAGGCCTCACTATCAAGGCTACTAAGTGCCAGATAGGGCAGAGTCAGGTTGTGTACCTTGGCCACCTTGTGGGTGGAGGCCAGGTTCAACCATTGGAGAGCAAGATACAGGCCACAAAGGACTGGGCTCCTCCAACCACCCAGACACAGGTCAGAGCTTTCTTGGGCCTGTCAAGTCAAGTCAAGTCAAGTCAGGATATTTGTATTGCGCACATATCACGTCTAAAGAGTAAGCATGAGCGCAAAATCCGCTCCGATCGCGGATTTTGCGGATTTTCGGTGAATCCGCGGTCCGCGAACTCTCGCGAATTCACCGAAAATCCGCAATCCGCGATCGGAGCGGATTTTGCGGTCAAAAGTTCAAGCCTAATGCCTAATTTACGATGGCGCCGGCAAGCTGCCAGCGCCATCCTCAAATGGTTACTTAATTAGCTTCAACAGGAAGCTCTAACAGATAAGATAAAGCAGGGGCTCGAGCGCCTGCTTTATTTTATCAGTTGGAGCTTCCTGTTGAAGCTAATTAAGTAACTTTTGCAGGATGGCGCTGGCAGCTTGCCGGCGCCATCGTAAATTATTTACATGGGGAAAAACGGTGGTGTCTTCTTGAATAAATATGAAGGGCAGGGTTCAAATTCTGGCACGACGGTCCTGGCACAAAAAATAAACCTCAACAGGAAACACTTGCAGATATCAATAACGCATGTGCCCTAGTTGAAGCTTAAATTCAGTGACTCATTCATCAGCCCAAAAATAATCGTGAGCGTTGTGGATGCTGGGCAGGTGTGTCGAGCACGAGTCTGTCTCTTAATCTGCTGCTCTGATCGGTCTCTGACCTTTTATACACACAAGCGCCATGTGCGCTCGCATGGAAGCCCCGTCCGTTTGGCCCCGCCCGAGCTTCTGTCTCTTAATCTGCTGCTCTGATCGGTCTCTGACCTTTTATACACACAAGCGGCTGAAATTAGCAGAAAAGCCATGTCTTAAGTTTCTTTCGGAAACTAGTGTGTTCAGAGGCTGTGCACAGACTGAGAGGCATTTTATTCCAAAGGGATGGTGCCAAAAACACCCCTCCTGATTCAAGAGACAGATTAAAGGTCAAGACAGGCAGGCTGTTCCAGTGAACAGATCCATCAAACATTGCGACAAAATAAAATAAATACCCCTCCAAAGAGAGTTACATATAGAATCCCAGCACCCACACCCAAAAGAAAGAATGGAATGATGAATCCCTCTAACAGCGAATCATTCGTGGGATGTGAACGATAAAAGTATAAATCTTTATATCTCTGTCACAGACCCATACCAGCACACCACCCATTGTCACTAGCATGGTCCATCAGTGAACAACCAGGTCGAGGCAGTTAGCGCAGCACTACGCATCATCAATTAGCTTCTCTCCATTTTCCTCGGCCGGTGGCTTCGGCCTGCAGTCCTCCTCATCATCCTCTTCATCTTCTGCCCCATCTGTGAAAATGTCCTTCTGCCCGTAAGTCAGCGTGGTGCGAGCAAGGTCCACTTCAATGGGGAAGACATCGGCATCTCTAAGCACAGCGTAGCAATCGTCGTAGTATCGGGACATGGTGGAGACAAACCTCTGAAGCTGGAACACAATATCCTGGACATGTTTTTGGTCCAGCAGCTCCACCTTCTCCAGCACATCCTTTCTCATCTTAGCAAAGCGGGAGCGGGCCTCCTGCCTACAGCGCAGAACCAATCGATACTCGTAGTTGCCAGTGCCCACACGATACAATGGCTCACCAATGGCAATACAGCTGTACTCCTCGTCATCAATCTCCTTCACCTTCAAGCAGTAGGAAAGATACTCAAACTTGACATCCAGGTACTTGCGAATTGTCAGCTTGGTGTCGGGAATGGTTTTGTTGAGGTATGTGTTCAGGTCGTTAAGCATCGGCTTGATGGTCTTTAGCATTCGGATCCCAAACTTCTCAATATTGCGGTGTGCATCTGCAAACTTGACAAAGGCTTCACTGGCAGCAGGCTGGGGTTCCCGTACCCCGATCACCGAGAAGACATCTCCAAAGGCTCGATGCGTTTGTGATAGTTCAAAGAAAGACCGAAGAAGGCGCCTGGTATGCTCCATCAATCCTTTGTAAAGCTCCGCAGTCCGTTCCAGTTCTTCCAACCGCTTCACCAGCCCATCATTGCAGAGGATGGCCCGGCTCAGTCCTAGTGCATCCGCTGTTCCAGAGCTCACATTCTCCACCAATCTGTGTTTCACCTTCTTCAGCACTATATCAAGGGATTTTCCCTGCTTTGGGTCAGCTTGCAGCTTGTTGTAGTGAATGGTAACTTCTTCCTTGACATTCTGTATCATCTTGGCTACTTCCACCTTGGTCTTGCCCTTGACTGATTTACAGTTGACACCAGTAATTTCATCACCTGCTGCCAGGGTGCCATCAATGGCAGCAGGAGTATTATCAAACACCTGCACAATGTAGAGGCAAGGGCAGTACTGAGCTCCACCTCCAATGCTGATCCCAATCAAATTCTGACCGTCCGTCTTCAGGGCCACGGTCCCTGGAACAGTGGGAATCCCAAGCTTATCCTCCTCCAGATCATATTCGAAATCTGAGAACATGGTGCTGCAATAGACCTTCTTGGACTTCGGAATCAGTCAGTTGTCCGGTGCTTCCACTCCCGGTACCTGTCTGGTTACTATAGGAAGTTTGTCAAAAATTATGGGTCCATTGTGACACCACTTAATGACCTGACAAGCAAGAAAATGCCAAAGAAAGTTCAGTGGACAGTTAGCTGTCAAAAGGCATTTGATGACCTTTTAGCAGGCCATGTGTACTGCACCTATTCTCAAGAGTCCTGACTACTCCAAAACCTTCATTGTCCAAACAGATGCATCTAAGTTGGGTGTGGGAGCTGTTCTATCTCAACTGAATATTGATGGTCATGACCAGCCCATTGCTTTTATAAGCAGAAGGCTGACCCCTAGAGAGAAACGTTGGTCAGCTATAGAGAGGGAGGCCTTTGCTGTGGTTTGGGCCCTGAAGAAGTTGAGGCCCTACTTGTTTGGAACTCACTTCAAGATTCAGACCGACCATAAGCCCCTCTTATGGCTAAATCAGATGAAGGGTGAAAACCCCAAACTTCTTAGGTGGTCCATTTCCCTACAGGGGCAGGACTTTACAGTGGAGCACAGACCAGGGACTGACCATGGCAATGCAGATGGTCTCTCCAGGTATTTCCACTTAGAACAGGAAGACTCACCTGGTCAAGGTTAGTTTAATGTCCCTAAGTTTGGGGGGGGGGGGTTATGTAGGAGAGTGGGGTCTGCAATCCTATGGTCACCCCAGATGTTTGCTTTTTGCTTCACTGGTTTACGACTTTCCCTGGCTGTGGGCCTGCTAATCAGACCCACAGCCTAGCTGTTCTCTCTCTAAATTGACAAGCATGTACCTTAGGTGCATTTACCAATTGGTACTGGGCCACTTTATCAGTCCCTGTACAGTATACCTTAGGTATCCAGGGCATAGGTGTACCCAGGGCCTACCAGGGGCTGAAGCATGTATTATGCCACCCCTGGCTGGCCACCTAAACAGACACAACTGGCTGCACGACAGCTGGGGCAAGGTGGTGTAATCACCCTTTGCTTTAGATATAGTTACCTATATCTAAACCTAATTTGGACACATATATTCCTATCAGTCACTCCTATGGAAGGCCTTATCAATCCTGAAGGCAGAGTGCTTGGAATTATGTGAGATGGCGCTCTGGCATGAGCTGAGCCCGTTTGCAGCTTGCGGAATCAAGTCCTAATAGCTGTTCCATGATAACGCTATACCATATACTCTTAAGTGCATTATAATCCTCGCGGTTAAATGCTAACTCTGGTATAACATTATCAAAACATGTCGAGTAAGGTGTCATACGAATTGGAATACTACCCCCTTGCCAATTCTGGTGACGGGGGTAGCATTCCACCCTTCTAGAGGGACACGACATGTATGTAACTGAGAACCCGAGGTATCCGAGTCGATTCGAGAATGCACGGATAGGGGGGAGGAGGCCATGTTGGTCCTCCTCGACCTATCCGCTGCATTTGACACCATCTCCCATGACATATTACTTACCCGTCTGCAAGAGGTAGGGGTTAGCGGAACTCCCCTCACCTGTGTCAAATCCTTCCTGACGAACAGATTTCAGCAGGTGATGCTAGGCCCCTTTCTGTCTTCCAAGAAACCATTGATTTGGGGCGTTCCACAAGGTTCCGCCCTGAGTCCGCTCTTGTTCAATGTGTATCTTAAACCACTGGCAAAAGTGGTTGAATCTTGGGGCGTCAAAGTAACTTTTTACGCTGACGACACCCAACTAGTTTTCTCCTTCAAAGACCACCCTGAAACATCATTTCACAACTTTCGCCACTGCATGACGAACATCGCGGCTTGGATGTCTGCCAATAACCTAAAACTTAACACAGAAAAGACGGAAGTCTTATTTTTTAACCAGAAATCCCCCACTCCTTCCATTCTCTGGTGGCCTACTGAACTCAACCCTCCCCCGGAACCAGTCTAAGCTGCCCGTAACTTAGGCTTCCAATTTAACTCTGCCCTCTCCTGCAAGACTCAAATAAACAAAGTCACCTCCTCTTGCTTCGGAAAGCTCTGCATGCTAAAAAAAATCATACCCTACCTGCCACTAGACTCTCGTAAGACAGTAGTCCATGCCCTCATCACTGCTCATTTGGACTACGCAAACAGTCTTTATGTAGGTGCCCCGGCGTACCTCGTAAACCAACTACAGAGAGTCCAGAATGCAGCGGCTAGGCTGATTTGCAACATCCCCTACCGCCATTCTATCTCACCCCATCTGATTAAACTCCATTGGCTCCCAATAAGACTCCGCATTCACTTTAAAGCCTTAACCCTGGCTTTTAGAGCTCTGAATGATCGAGGCCCCATCTACCTGCATCACAGAATGAAGCTCTCACATGCACCCCGAAACCTCAGATCCAACTATCTCCGCATTATGATCTGTCCTAGTTACCGTCTGGCACGCATGGGAGGAAGGGCCTTTGCAGTGGTCACTTCCAAGCTGTGGAACCAGCTTCCCATAGAGCTAAGATTTCTGACGTCCGAACCCCTTTTCCGAAAAAAACTCAAGACCTGGCTGTTTTCCATCATCTAACCTCCCCTCTTCCCCCTTTATCCCTCTGACCCTCTCGAGATAAAAGTCTTCAGCGCCGGGACACCTCCGTCGGAGGTAGCTGAGCGCTTTATAAACTACTAAATAAAATAAATAAAAAAAACCCCGGTTAAAGTTAACTCGAGCCTTGGCATCACAAAATGGATGCTGCCACCACAGACACAAGTCTGACCTCCTGCTGCTGGGAGTCCTTCCAGCGAGGGAGGCTTGAACAAAGGGTTTACTGCCTTGGGAGCTGCTAGCACCACCCCAGACAGGATTTTGTGTATTGGGTAGGATAGGCCTGAAAGGAATGAGACATGCCCGGGGCACACAAGGTGTCCTGTGCATACACCGGTTCAAACCAGTTGCTGGGGCATCCCTGGCCCAGCTCTGGCGGGAAACCAGACAAAGGATAGGGGGTGTAGCCACCGCCCTTCCTGGTCCCACCCAGGGGAGGGACCTAGTCAGTAGTGCAGCCCCCTTTAGCAGGATAAAGGTAGGAGCTGGTCCCATTCCAAATTAGATTCCTGATTTGAAACTTAACAAGAAGAAACTCTGGACTTCGACGTTCTGCTCCACAGAAGACTGAAGAAAATCTCCCTTGTGGACAAGGAGTGTCCACCCTGCAACTGCAGGCACCATCAAGCGTCCAGCGGCTTCACTTTGTCGTCTTTCCTCGAGGATCCAGACTTCAGAGCCTGACGAGACCCGGACTTCCAGACCTCTCCGACCTCAACTCACATCTGCAGCACAGCTGAGATCCGTGGGTGCGACGAGACACGTGGGACCGGCCATCTTGAACGAACCTGCACTTCGCTTCCAGCACGACTCCCAAGGTAAACTCGACCTAGTGCTTTGGGGACTGAAAAGCCCCAGCCCCGAGCAGCTCCTGCACCGAAGATCAGCCCTCCAGCCTCCACGAGATCTGCGTGGGGCCTTTCCGCTTATTTGCTGCTCGACGCGTTGTCTGG
This sequence comes from Lissotriton helveticus, assembly GCF_964261635.1. Classification (NCBI taxonomy): domain Eukaryota; kingdom Metazoa; phylum Chordata; class Amphibia; order Caudata; family Salamandridae; genus Lissotriton; species Lissotriton helveticus. Next base: position 1,078,782,198 of record NC_136063.1, on the reverse strand, counting down.
TCACTTGCCGGCTGGCTAGTCGCCTCCTAGACGACGAACTTTGAAATCTTTGCTGCTGGTCTGGTTGCTCCAGACTGGCCCTTGCTCCCTTCCAGAAGAGGGGCACCTCGGACTCTGCCAGTCCGCACCAGACGCTTTTCCTCCTCACCGCATGGGTTGCCTTTGCCAAGGCCTGTTGACGCTGATTCCGGATCCAACACTGCCGACAGCGAGAGCCTGCATGGGACTGCTCGTGCCTCCATCCTGGTCGTCGAAGACACCTCCTGGTCCACGTGGCTGCAGAGTCAAGCATCCACTCTTCACCTGATCGCGACGACGACATCTGGTTCCTTCCTGGTTCCACTCCAGTCACTGGCTAGTCACTGTGAACATTGTCCCCTCTGCTTTCAGGTCCTTTTCTTCACCAATCCACCCTTGGATTGCACCGGACATCTTCCTCCTGGTCGCCTGCAGCATCTTTTCCTCCAGGCTCCATTGACTTCAACGCGAGAACCCGACACACTTTGACACCTATGCACCCGCAGCCCGTGGGTGAGGTAACGAGAGTATTTTGGTGCTCAAGGGTAGTTTAACTGTCCTAGTGTCCAGTTCCACAGTCGTTTTTGTCCTACCTAGTCAGGATTGTCCATACTCACCTTTAACTTGAACTGTACTGTCCATAGACGTTGTTACGCATCTCGCGTGCGAGTTCACACTCTGCACACGCGTTCCGTGGGCCTCCTATTACTTACCTAGAGTTAGTGTAGCGTAGTCCCATCGATCCTACAGCCTCTGGACAGCTCCATTCCTTCTATCGACTTTCACATTCCACTTACTTAGTATATGGTTTGTCGTGCCCCTAGGGCACCATTGTAATTTTGTGCAACTTATCGTATTTTTCCTAAGAGATTGTCATGTGCTTAGCCCTCTGACCTCATAAAGAGTTCAGAGGTGTGTGTTAATAATAAATACACTGTTTATTTTCATAACAACCTGTGTGGTGTCCTTTCATCTGGTATTCAAGGGGTTATATTGTGGTAAAACAGCTGGCTTCACATGCCAAAAGAGTTTAGCCTAAGACTGCTTTGTCCATGCTACCACTAGGATAGCTGGTCTATAAGGTTGACTTACAACCAATCACCATAAGGGTTGTTTGGACTGATAGTCAAGTCAAGTCAGTCAAGTCATAACATTTATATAGCGCACTACATACCCAGAGGGTTTCAAGGCGCTTAGGAAGGGGAGGAGGATTATTTGTCAAATATCCACGTTTTAAGCTGCTTTCTGAACGCTAGGTGATTCTGGGTGAGGCGAAGGTAAGCGGGGAGTGAGTTCCATGTTTTGGCAGCCAGGTATGAGAAGGATCTGCCTCCCATGGTGGTCTTGTTGATGCGAGGTACAGTGGCGAAGGCTTGGCTGGAAGAGCGAAGTTGTCGGGAGGGGGTGTAAAAGGACAGTCGAGAGTTGAGGCAATCTGGTCCGATGTCGTAGAGTGATTTGTGTGCGTGGGTAAGCAGTCGGAAAGTAATCCTCTTATTGACGGGTAGCCAGTGGAGGTCTTTAAGGTGACCAGAGATGTGTTCGTTGCGTGGGATGTCTAATATGAGCCTGGCTGAGGCGTTTTGGATTCGTTGTAGTTTCTTCTGGAGTTTAGCGGTGGTACCTGCGTAGAGGGTGTTTCCGTAGTCCAGTCGGCTCGTGACTAGAGCGTGGGTGACTGTTTTCCTTGTATCGGAGGGGATCCAGCGAAATGTTTTTCTGAGCATGCGAAGAATGTTAAAGCAGGAAGAGGATACGGCGCTGACTTGTTTGTTCATTGAGAGTGAAGAATCCAGGATGACGCCAAGGTTCCGTGCGTGGTCTGTCGGGATGGGTGCATTTCCGAGGGCTTCCGGCCACCAGGAGTCGTCCCATGCAGAGGGGGATTTACCTAAGATGAGGACTTCTGTTTTGTCTGAGTTCAGTTTCAGACGGCTTTGTTTCATCCATTCGGCGACTTCTTTCATTCCTTCGTGTAGGTTAGTTTTGGCGGTGCTGGGGTCCTTGGTGAGAGATAGGATCAGTTGAGTGTCATCCGCGTAAGAGATGATGTTGAGGTTGTGTTGGCGGGCGATGGCTGCGAGGGGGCTCATGTATACGTTGAAGAGGGTGGGACTGAGTGAGGATCCTTGTGGTACGCCGCAGATGACTTCGGTGGCCTCGGACTTGAAAGGTGGGAGGCGGACTCTCTGGGTTCTTCCGGTGAGGAACGAAGTGATCCATTCCAGTGCCTTTCCTTGGATTCCGATGTTTCTGAGGCGTTGTAAAAGGGTGCTGTGGCAGACTGTGTCGAAGGCTGCAGAGAGGTCGAGGAGGATGAGGGCGACTGTGTCTCCATTGTCCAGCAGAGTTCGAATGTCGTCTGTTGCTGCGATGAGGGCGGTCTCAGTGCTGTGTTTGGCTCGGAAGCCAGATTGTGAGGGGTCGAGGGATTTGTTGGCTTCGAGGAAGGCGGCGAGTTGGTTGTTGACGGCTTTCTCGATGACTTTGGCCGGGAATGGAAGAAGCGAGATGGGGCGGTAGTTTTTGAGTTCGGTGGGGTCTGCTGTTGGTTTTTTCAGAAGGGCGGTGAGTTCAGCGTGTTTCCAGTCTTCTGGGAAGGTAGCGGAGTTGAAGGAGCAGTTGATGACGTCTCGGAGGTGCGGAGCTATGACGGAGTCTGCTTTGTTGAAGATGTGGTGAGGGCATGGGTCTGTGGGGGATCCAGAGTGGATGGAGTTCATCAGGCGGATGGTGTCCTCAGTGGAGATTGGCTTCCAGGCGTTAAGGGTGTTAACGGGGGGAAGATGGTCAGCTGATGGTAGGGTGGGTTGGCTTCCGGGTTGGTTGACAAAGCTGTTGTGGATGTCAGCAATCTTGTTGTGGAAAAAAGAGGCTAGGGAATCGCAGAGGGTTTGAGAGGGGGTGATGTCGTTGGAGTTGGCCGAGGGGTTGGAAAATTCCTTGACGATGTTGAAAAGTTCCTTGCTGTTGTGGGCGTTGTTGTCAAGTCGATCTTTGAATGCTGTTTTCTTGGCTTTTCGGATCAGTTGGTGGTGAGTACGGATGGCGCTTTTGAAGGCGTCCTTGTTGCTGGTGGATGGGTCTTTTTTCCAGGCCTTTTCAAGGGAGCGGCATAGTTTCTTGGACTTCTTGAGGTCGTCGTTGAACCATGCGGCCTTCTTGATGCCAAGTTTGTGTTGACGTTTTTTCAGTGGTGCTAAGGTGTCGGCGGTGTTGGATAACCAAAGGGTGAGGTTGGAGGCGGCTTCGTTGGCGTTAGAAGAGAGGGCTGGGGAGGTTTGAAGGAGCGATGTGGAGATCTGTTCTGTGGTGATTTTGTTCCAGTTTCTTTGTAGAGTTGGTTGGAGGTGGATGATGGGTTTCGGCTTGTTGTAGGTGAAGTGAACGCAGCTGTGGTCAGTCCAGAGGAGATCCGTAGTGTGGCTGAAGGAGACATGGTTGCTGGAGGTGAAGATGGGGTCGAGAGTGTGACCTGCGATGTGGGTGGGGGAAGTGACCAGTTGTTTAAGTCCGAGGTTGTCGAGGTTGTCTAAGAGGGTGGCGGTGTTGCGGTCGTTGATCTTTTCAAGGTGAAAGTTGAGGTCTCCCAGAAGGATGTAGTCTTTGGAGGGGAGCGCGTGTGGGGTGATGAAGTCCGTGATGTCTTCACTGAATTTTGCGCGTGGTCCTGGTGGTCTGTAGAGGAGGGTGCCTCTGAGTGTGGTCTTGGGGTCGATGTGGATCTGGAAGTGAAGGTGTTCGGAGTTGGCGAGGTTGGCATCAGAGCTGGTTGAGATGCGGATTGTTTTCTTATGGACGATAGCGATTCCACCTCCTGTATGGTCGGTGCGGTCCTTGCGTGTGATCTTATAGTCATCAGGGATGGCGATGGCGATGTCAGGGGCGGAGGAAGCGTTCATCCATGTTTCCGTTAGGAAGGCGACGTCAGGAGAGATGGTGTCTAGTAGGTTCCAAAGGTCAATGGCGTGCCTGTGGACCGAGCGGGTGTTGAGAAGGATGCATTCTAGGTGGTTGGGGTCGGGAATCTGTGTTGTGGTCGTAGCGGAGTTGGTGACGGTGCTGCTGAATTTGCAGGAGTAGCAGGAGAAAGGTCCATGGGTGCGTCCAGGAGCGGCTTGGACGCAGGTGGGGGCGCGGTCGGGGTTAAGGGCTAGGAGGGTGGCGGCATCGTAGGTAATGCGGGGGGGGTGGGCGGCGAGAGGGGCAGGGGGTCTGGCGCTGGGCGCGGTCCAGGCGCGGACGGGCGTAGACGGGCTTACCTTTGGCGCACCTTCGGCGCGGATTGGGCGCGGTCGCTGCGCGTGAACGCTGCGCGCGGGAATAACTGTCATATATGGATGGTGGAGGGGGAGGGGCGAGGGCGTCTCAGCTGGGAGGCGGGGCGGGCTCGGGATGACCAGAACAACAACAACAACAATCCGACAAAATGGAGGCGGAGGGGGGAAATGCGCGCAAACAGGAAAAGCGGCGCTTTAAATAAATGATAAACGGGGTTAAGGGCTAGGAGGGTGGCGGCATCGTAGGTAATGTGGGGGGGGGTTGGCGGCGAGAGGGGCAGGGGGTCTGGCGCTGGGCGCGGTCCAGGCGCGGACGGGCGTAGACGGGCTTACCTTTGGCGCACCTTCGGCGCGGATTGAGCGCGGTCGCTGCGCGTGAACGCTGCGCGCGGGAATAACTGTCATATATGGATGGTGGAGGGGGAGGGGCGAGGGCGTCTCAGCTGGGAGGCGGGGCGGGCTCGGGATGACCAGAACAACAACAACAACAATCCGACAAAATGGAGGCGGAGGGGGGAAATGCGCGCAAACAGGAAAAGCGGCGCTTTAAATAAATGATAAAATGCAGTGATACAAGGTGATCACTAGAACTAGTGAGCATCATATATCAGGCCAACTTCTCACAGTCATGTATATAAAAAAATAATTGTTTAAATTTGTAAAAGCAAAAATAATGACCAAAAATGTTTTACCTTATATTTAAAAAAAGACAAATGAATGAACTCGTATACATAAAAAGAATACCTATATGGAAATCAAGGTATTGCTTATTTTAATGTTTCTGCTTTGTGCATTCTAGAAATAGTAGAGCTGTTGCCTGTTCTAAAGTATATAGGTTAGACAAGAGGTTGTTTTTGTGTATGAATTCAATTTCCCCCTCCTCTTGAACCTAAAATAACTAGGGGGTGCCTTAACTTTACATCAGCCCCCATCATTGTGCATGGGTTTGTGTAGTAGCATTCTTTCTCCCCGCCATGTCAGGTCCCTTGCTAACTGCTGCACAAATATAAACACTAACATACAATGCAGAACAGTCCCCATACCTATAGACAAACATTATTCAACCATCCAACTATCTATGTCCAGCCCAGGCATGTGCCAGGACTTGCACAGTCAAATAAACAATGTTAGAAGGAAGCATGCACTCGCTGCCAATATTCAGGCAAGGACACGATAAGCCTGAGAGGAAAAACTGGTTGTGTAAGGGTTAAATCAGTGATTCTTGTTGCTCATCCCCCTGGGCACTTAACATGACTGCTACTGTGCACAAAACAACTTATCCTGACTACAAAGAACTGCGTTGAGGGTCCGGCAGTAGGTGGCATTAAAGCTATAGTTAAGTCTCGAAGAGAAGCAAAATGGAAGCATGTCGGGTGGCACCACTCGTCATTAAGCGTTTGATACTGCCTGAATGACTTGAGCTTCCATTGACACTTGGGGGCAGATTTATGTTGGGAATGCGCCACGTTTGCGTCATGCAACTGCGGCGTAAACGTGGCGCATCCCTACGACCCATTTACAACGTGACGTATCTAGGCAGATGCGTCACGTTGTAAAGCCCTGCGCCACTTGTGGGCGTTCCGGCGCAGGGTGGGCGTTCCGGGGCAGGTGCGCCTCGCAAAAGTGGCTGAGTGAAATCTATTAGATTTCACTCAGTCACTTTCAGGCCAATGCTGCATCAAAACCCTGCGCCTGCTTGAAGCAGGCGTAGGTCTTGACGCAGCATTGTAAAAATGGGGTACCCCCGAGCCTTGCTGGAGCTGCGTCGAGCTTGCGACGCAACTCCAGCAATGCGCCACCTTTACGGTACAGATGCGTCACGCATCTGTGCCGTTTTTGCCCCATGGTGCGCCGCATTGTAAATGCGGCGCACCATGGGTGGCGGAGCAGCGGCGCAAAATAACTGGCGCATCCCTGGGGATGCGCCAGTTATCATAAATCTGCCCTTGAAGTTTGTGTAATGCAGAAGGTGTCAACAGTTTCTGTACTTTTGTCCGCCCTCTAAATTCCCAGGGAGCTGTTTATTGTGATATCAAGCACTATTTAACAATCTTACAAAGCTATTTGCAGTCATTGACCACTTACTTTAGAATTCACTCTTCCCAACTGTTGAAACTTTGGGGCTGCAAAATGACCCTTTAGTTGAAGTTTTGGCGCCTCACAAAACACCAAATAAAATAAACATCTTAATAACATACATAAGATGATTGGTAAATCTCTTTTCAAGTCTTTGACATTTGACTGCTGTAATGTTCACAAGATCAGTACAAATACCTTTCCTTGCCCATGGGCATTCGTTGCGCTTTATAAATCCACAAATCAAATCAAATCAAATCAATCAAATCAAATCAAATCTCCTCTATTAGGGCCTATTCACAAACGTTTACTGTAACCTAAATGCAAAATATTCACTTGCGTGTTGAAATCTCCAATCCTGACTCCCAATTCCCAAATTACTATTTGCTGAATTTTCCTTGAAAAAGTGCATTTCTGAATTTCCACATGCACACATTTAGCTGTAGGGATGATTTTGTAGACACTACTGGATGCGTCCACCTGTAAGAGTTAGCAAACACCTTCAAACTTACATGTCTCAAGGTATTCATGAAAGTATGAAGTTAGTTTCCTGCCCTGTTAAAGGCATGACTAAGCATGCTTCCAGGTTGAGTATGGAAATAAATTTCATCAAGTTAAAAAAAGTTTCCCTCAGGAGAAATAAATGAAGGTTAAATATGCAAACACGTGGAAATATGTGTACATTTCAGAACTCGATTAGATCCAAAAACTTAATTCAGCAAGTTGAAAACAGCCATATAAGTACAGAGAATAGTATAAAATAGTGTTAAAAAAACACCAACGGTTTGTGAAACTATAGCATTAAAATACAATAACATTAAAAAAGATAAATCCTACATCCTTCTTCAAAGCCAGTTAAAACCTACCCACCGTGCAAGTTACATCCAAAACCTCCATATAAAATACAAGCCCTTGCCAAAATCCCATATTATTTCAAAACATGTTTTAAAAAGCAATATTTTAAGGACAAAAAATATACACAATTAATTAAAACATGAACAGAAGAGCAGTGCACTCCTAGCCCTCAGTTGCACATCCCCTCTCCATTTTAAAACTGACAGACTCATTGCTGAGTTGAGTAGACTAGATAAATACGGTTAGGACGATATATAGGCCCAGGATTCCCTTAAATAAACTGTGCACTTCTTTGTGCTTAGGTACTCCTGGCCGTTCTCTTGGAATCCAACGCACCTGCACCTTAGTTACCTTTTCGATATCTTTAGAGGGACGTCAACTGGCAACCCTGTATTTTAAAGAAATGGGCTAACTTTCCCAGGTGATCTCTTACTAGTCTTGCCCAACCTTAGTCATTGGTACAATATTTCTTTGGCGCACAGAACTTACACTTTTATATTACTTGCGGTTATTAATTTTTGCCAAAACTATAAACAAAGAGCTGAAATCCAGGCATTCCTAGAAATCAATTTAACTTTAACCTTTACTGTAATGAACAAGTCATAATCACCTTCCAGTCATTAAAACGTTCCACATCATAATGGTAACTAACACATAGCACTTTTCCTTATGCAAATATCCTTCATAATAATTAGGGCAACATTAAGACATACATAAGGGTCATTTCAAAACTCAAAGACATCTATGATTGTTTTAAGCTTTCCTGAGTACTCCTGGAACTTATTGAGAATTCCAAAAAGCGAGAAATGTACTACAAATGTGAAAGTGACTGCACTTGAACAACTGTACTACTTCTTCATGAAACTTGTAAACAATGCTCATGGAATTTCTAGTGTAAGAAGAAACTTTGGGGTTGATTTAAAATTTGATGGATGGATTGCACTCTGTAAGGGCGACAGAGTAAATTACTGTCGCCTTGATGGAGTGCCCGCCTGCTAAATTCATAAATGTCCTCCAGCCCTACGAACATTTGTGCCATTGGAACTGTGCCGTACGGCTCCGTCAAATATGACAGAGCCATGTGGTAAAGTTTCAGAGTTTTTAATTTTTTTTAAAAACAATACCCCAAAGCGAGTTAATATTTTTGAAAAAAAATAAAAGCCCCCCCTCGGCGTGGTAGTCATCTCCTAAGGCGGGGGAGGGGGGTGGTTTATTTATCACTGTCCCTTACCGTGTGGTGCTGGGCAGTAAAAACAGCTATATGTCGCCCATCTCAATTGGGCAGGCAGAGATATACCCATTTCTCTGATGGCCCTTACTTTGTCAGGAGATCGGAGAAGTTTGGCCACAGACCAAATGGAGTAGTCTCTGCCGTTGCCAAATTATGGTCCGCCTACAAATTAATTCAGCAGTTGGACCATTACATTTGTGATAAAGATACTCTGTCGCCTTTGCAACGGAGTATGCTTACCGCTAATTTATAAATTGGGCTGTATATTGTGATCTTATTGTAACTATTTGTATGGAGTTCAGCACCCAATGCATGATTTAGGACACAACAGAGAGTGCGTCTGGGATAGTCTATTTTAGATGATAAGAGATATGAAGTAGGATTTGCTGAGTCATAGACTGACAAAAAATTGCACATATTTTAACCAACTGGTGTGTTGGCAGATCCTTAGCTGCATCATACTGACTTTACCTCTGGCTTTGTTCTCGCCACACTTTCTCCCTGACACACTTTCTCCCTCTTTGCTGCTAACACATAACAGATGGCGAGTTCCAAAAGTAAAGTACGTCCATTTTCTGCACTGGGTATCATAATGTCAGTGTTGCACTATTTCGTGATACATTTGATATTACTTCCAAAATGCAAAGACAGATTACTATTTTTTTTTACATTTTCAGCAACAACTGTGAGAAAGATGCCGTTATCATCTCTGTTATCAATGGCTGCACATCTATTTATGCTGCAACTGTTATCTATGCCATCATTGGATTTCGTGCGACTGCTAGATATGATGACTGCTTTGACAAGTAAGTCACTGGTATTCATTTCAAAGTACTATTGGAATTGTTTTGCATATGCAGGGTTATAGAGGGGATTGGCTTGGTAAGTGATTGGGAGAGTTATGGTGGATTACATGTCCCATTTCTTACACTTTGTAATTGTCTTATGAAATTAGCAAGAGATCACATTGTTATTTTCTGAACGAGGAATAATTTAACTTAAAATATACAATTTGGAGAATGAGAAATGTTTCCCTTTGCTTCTTTTCTCTGTCCCAGTGTTTCTAAAACGTCTTATGCTAAATCCATTTGATAATCACGTTTTCTAATGTATTACCACCACGGATCTAAAAACGTTTGCCAAGGTTAATGATCCAACTAACTCTGCAAAACTTTGATAGCAAGAGCATTTGTTACAGGATTTTGTATAATCATAAAATGCATAATACTGGACAGTTCTGAAGGGAGTAAATGCTATTTGTCAGAGATGCCTCATAGTCTTGGAGTAGTTGTAAAATGTAAATTTACTTAACACAACGGTTTGTGAAACTATAACATTAAAATACAATAACATTAAAAAAGTTAAATCCTACATCCTTCTTCAAAGCCAGTTAAAACCTACCCACCGTGCAAGTTACATCCAAAACCTCCATATAAAATACAAGCCCTTGCCAAAATCCCATATTATTTCAAAACAGGTTTTAAAAAGCAATATTTTAAGGACAAAAAATATACACAATTAATTAAAACATGAACAGAAGAGCAGTGCACTCCTAGCCTTCAGTTGCATATCCCCTCTCCATTTTAAAAGTGGCAGACTCATTGCTGAGTTGAGTAGACTAGATAAATACGGTTAGGACGATATATAGGCCCAGGATTCCCTTAAATAAACTGTGGACTTCTTTGTGCTTAGGTACTCCTGGCCGTTCTCCTGGAATCCAACGCACCTGCACCTTAGTTACCTTTTCGATATCTGTAGAGGGACATCAACTGGCAACCCTGTATTTTAAAGAAATGGGCTAACTTTCCCAGGTGATCTCTTACTAGTCTTGCCCAACCTTAGTCATTGGTACAATATTTCTTTGGCGCACAGAACTTACACTTTTATATTACTTGCGGTTATTAATTTTTGCCAAAACTATAAACAAAGAGCTGAAATCCAGGCATTCCTAGAAATCAATTTAACTTTAACCTTTACTGTAATGGATCATTGACTGGAGCATGATGGGAGATCTAGGAGTATTTGTTGAACAGACTCCTTCCAATTTCTCGCAATTGTGCCTAGATCCTATGCCTATTATCACCACTGAGTAGAGCAATCGGGGGTGGGGGAGGGTACTATTGGTTTATAAGCTGTAAGGACACGTTCAAGTGAGGGCTCTTTAAAGACTCATTTACATTTCTTCAACCCATCCACTGTGGTTAATGCATGGATTTTCAAAGCTTCGAGGTGCATCTTACCCGTACTATTAAATACTACCCCTAAATATTTAAAAGAAGGAGACTCCTTCACAGTAGTTCCTAGTAAAAGCACTGGCTTTAACCAAATTATTGTGAGTTTATTCTCCTGGCAATATTTGTCAAAATCCTCTAGTTTTCTTTGCAGGCCCACCTGCATTACATCCAAAATTACCAAGCCGTCTCTGTGTAGGAAAAAAGAACACAGCACGATATTCTCCTGCAAAGACAATTGCCTGTTAAAATCCCCCATGATTAAATTTGGAGAAGGTTCAAATGTAGCGCATTCATTATCAAAGTCCTTACTAAACCAATGTACTTAATGAGAGTTGGATAACTTCCCTCTCAATTCTACTTAAACATTTACCTCAGCAATTCTTTCTATTAGCGCATAGTTACTACAGGTTTTTTATCACGCATGCATGTGTCCAGTCACACTCCGTTCTTAACCGCTCAATAGCTTAAGTGGTTTTAGTTGAAGAGTCATCTAACCACCCAATGCTTGCCGGCACCCAAACTCTACGCCTCAGTACATATTTGTGCAAAACCATCAATAATGATACTTTCCTAAGACAACCAGGTCTCTTGAAAGCAAATTAATACTTATTTTCTAAACACTTTTTGGAAGCATTGTAGAACCGACAGCATTCTTAAACCATGTACATTCCAATAGGAGACTGCTAGGTTGTCTGGGGTACACACAAACTAAATCACTAAGATGTGTCCACCCTTCTTTCTGCAACTTACTAAGAGGGCTAAAGTGATTGTAAAAACCGAGACTTTCATCAATCTTACCATTTCTGTTTTGCAGAATAGATATTCTTAGGTTATCGCTGCTAAAAACCCACACTCCATTTTTCAACCACCCTGACCTACTCAACTCGAGAGAAATTGACCTGTTTGCTACTCAATCCAGTGTGATTTTTAAGAAAAGATTTCACTACTCTTACCTCTAGACCACTTGTTTGACCAATCTTAAGCCCTGCCTATTGAACTCTTTCTCTGCATTCACTATTACCTTTTGGAGCAGAGGTGACTAAAAAGACCAGTTTTAAAAACGTATGACAAAGGTTTGCATACTATAGGACATATCATAATAATGTGCAAAGTTTCACATTAAAAAGGCAAGTTACAAAGGTAGTATGGGAGAACAGTAGGCGTATGCTAAATTCCCTTGGATACAATAACTGATGGAAAAGACCTAACCTAAAAAAGTCACGGTGATGGGGGGCGGAGCTTGCCAGCAGCTAAAATGGCCGCTTAAACCCGGAGCTCCGCCGTGCACTGCCTAATATCCTGAATAATCCTGACACAGAGCAACCATTTCGGTCCCTAACTCCCGCTCTGGAAGGTGAAAGCTGCTGGGAAGCCAGTGATTCCAAAATTGCGGATATTTGACGACCTGGGACCCATCAGCGGAGATGAAGAGTGCCGCGAGCGGCTGGACCGAGTAGCCACGTCCCCCAGCGCAACGCTGAGCCGGCCGACATGCCCCTGCGTGCGGCGACGGAGAGCGAGGTCGCCCCATACGCCCGCAGGGGAAACACAAAGGAAGGTGAAAAACATCCCCTAAGACCTGCTCGAGTCCTCCCCGAAGGAGCAAGAAGTAGAGGAGCTGGCGCCGCGGCTTGCGGAGGGAGCGTTATACCCCTGCCTGCGCCCTCGACGTCCCGAGTAAGTGGACAGTCGATACCCCGCGGTGTGGGGCCATTTGCGAGGAGGAGACACGGCACGGTGTGGAGCTGGGGCCAGCGCGACTTGGGGCCAGGAATTGGAAGGTGACTGGAGACCACAGGCCCACAGGGGAAGACCCACGGGGGCGCCCCCCCCTACAAAAACAACTGCTTACGACGCCACGGCCCGAGGGCCATCAGTGGAGACTGCGAGTTATTGGCGGCGTGGGGGGCCCAGGTAGGAGGTCTTGGGTCACTACTGCAGGTCCTTCGCTGCCGAACTGATCCCTGCTCATAGGAGCTGAATTGAGGCGGATTCTACCAGGCGCATATCCACAGGTTGTGCGCCCCCCCTCTGGTGGAGCGCAGGGGTGCCCCGCACAATTTGGCGGAGGCGAGGAGCACAGTACGGCGAGGGCGCTGGACGTCCGCTCACACCCGTGGCGGGGCGGCCCTGGTGGAGCATAGACCCCATTTCACTGAATGGAACGACCTGCACCAGGCTGTCGGGAACGCCGGGGCGAGCAGAAGACGCCCTAATCCAGGCAGACGGAGACATTTGCAACCCTACGCTTCAGGTTGGCTTATTGACCGGATGCTAAAACGTGACCCCCTGGGGAGACACTCCACGTTGACCCCTGCGGTTGTGTGGCGGAACAGCCATTGCGATGGGAAAGGGAGACAAAACGCAAAGTAAACTCCCATTCGCGCAGAGAAGATTACAACTGCAAAGCCCTCCAGCGGAACACAGGGAGACCACGCAACTGGAGGATGACCAGGCGGCTGGCTCTGATATCAAGAGCATGCTGCGCTCCATGGAACAAAGTCTTCAATCTAGCATATCTGCGCTGGGCACCAAGATGGCCGCTATGACTTACAGGATGGACCGCATGGCTGAGCGCCTGGATAAGCATGCTGAGAAGCACGACATGGCTGAGAGGAGAATGACGAAAGTTGAAGAGGCGCAGACAGAGTTAGATACGGCACACAAGAAAATAGAGAGCCTGATGCGAACACTCCACGACAAGAAGGAGGATTTGGAAGCACGCTCCCGACGCAGTAACCTTCGCATAACGGGGCTGCCGGAGAACACGCAAACTGGCGCGAAGGAACTTTTCGTGGAGAAGCTGCTCACCACCCTCCTGGGGGATGGGGTGGGCTCATTGGGCCCTGGGCCCGCGCCTGAAACCGGGAGCGCCTCCCTGCCCGATTATTGCTAAGTTACTCAACTACCGGGACAGGGATACCGCCCTCAGGCTGGCTAGAGCCAAAACAACACTTCAATACGAAGGATCGGCAATATCGATATACCCGGACTACACTGCTAAAGTGCAAGAGGCACGCAAACACTTCATCCCACATAAGAAGCGCCTCAGAGAATTGGGCCTGGATTATGCGATGCTGTACCCTGCCAAACTCCGTGTCAACAGACAGGGGCACTCGCATATATTCACGGACCCGAAAGAACTGCACCAAGCAATGAAGCGATGGTCGAGGGAGCAGAGACACGACTTGCAGCTGGGAGGATATGATCAGTTGCTAGGCCCGCTCTTCGGATGGAGGACGCCTGTCAGATGAGTAGCAGAGGGAGTAGAGGAAGGTGGCGATGGTTTAGCTATCTGTCTGCACATGCAAGTACCCTGCAGCTGTCCAGGTTGTCCCAGGTTGAACTGAGCGACATGATGGGGTGAGAGGAACTGACGGGGGGGGGGAGTTGAGGAGTTCACTGAATAGTATGAGGAATTGCTATGCAGCTCTGTTTATACTTACGTTTGTGCATGGCGGAAGGAGGGGTGGGAGCCTGACATAGTGCGCTGAGAACATTGGAGGTAACTGGCTGTTAGGCGACCTTGGTCCCCGAGCGCAATGCACTGTTGAAGTTCTAGTTACTAAGTTGAGGGAGAAGGTTCTGGGGTGGGATGGGTTGGAGGGGAATCTGCATGGCCAGGTTGGGGGGGTCTGCTGTGGGAGGGGGTGGAGGGATTTGGGAGGTTCGTGGTACAATTTTGTTTGCTCTGTCTGCCCGTACTGCCTGCATTTGCCTTGAATTGCAGTTGCCTTTTACCGAAATGTCCTACTGCTACGATGGCTAGTGCAAATGATGTAATTGTGGGGGGAGAGACGGGAATGCTCAGAGCATTGACATGGAATGTACGGGGGCTGAATGATCACCGTAAGCTCAGAAAAGTCTTGAATTATTTACAGCGCCACAATGTGGATCTGGCACTAATACAGGAAACGCACCTCCCGCTGCAGGATTCACGACCCATTCCAGGGGGGTTTTGACATGGGTAAATCCCAAATCAAAATTGACACTGTCTTTGCTGAGGGCGGACCCGGAAGGTTGATTCCTAATCTCTAGATGTGTGGGGAAGGGGCACGATTTAATAGTGGTTAACGTTTACGGCCCTAAGTACGACTCCCCGGACTTTTATGATATCCTGGCTCAGCACTGTCGTGCATATTCCACTGCGCACATGCTATGGGGGGGAGACTTCAACCTGGTGTTAGACCCAGAGCTAGACAGGTCCTCAGGCCCTCTACGTAGACCCTCAGCAGCTGCATTGAAAATACACTCTGAACTTATTACACTAGACCTAGTGCACGTGTGGAGAAGCAGGCACACAACAAGAGGGGGGCTCACTCATTATTCGGCATATCACGACATACACACCAGAATTGACTACTGGTTGGAGTCATCCTCGGTTGTGAGATGCATCAAGTCCTGTGCTGTGCTGACGCGCACCCTCTCTGACCACTCGCCGCTTCTTTTGGTACTGGAGACACCAGTGAATAGGATTCCGCCTTTCACATGGCGTTTCCCCCCGTACTCCCTACTAGATGAACACTTTCGAGGTGAACTAGCGGAAGAGTTAGAGAAGTTCTTTGAAACTAACGTAGGGTCAGTTGATAGCTTCCAAACAGTATGGGAGGCGTTTAAAGTGTACATCCGAGGCATAGCTATGGCAAAGCATTTGAGTGTACTCAAGTCTATATGCCAGAGGTTGCTACACTTAGAGACGCGACTGGCTGAGTTAGAGAAGAGACTGCTGGAGGGCTCATGTATTGACGTGACGGAAGACATCAAGACTCTCATAGTAGAATATAATGAGGAAGCAGATAGAGAAGTTCTGCACATGGGGAAGTATGCGATGGCCCGGACGTATGGTGAGGGAGAGCGCCCGGGCTCCCTCCTAGCCATGATAATGAAAAATACTAGACGCACTCAGGTGATATCAGAGCTGGAGACGTCAGCCGGTCTACTCCTCACAGAGGAAGCGGAGATAGTAGATGAGTTCAGGAATTATTATTCAGGTCCTTACACTTCTAGGGCAGAGAATAATGAGGAGGCCATAGACGATTACCTGGATCACATACAGTTGCCTTTCCGAACGAATACTGACCGGGAATTCTTGATGCAACCCATACATAAGGATGAGATAGCGGATGCGCTGGCGAGTATGCGCTCGGACAGTGCCCCCCGGGCAGATGGGCTCACAGTGGGCTTTTATAAAGCGTTTAAAGACAAGCTGATCCCACACTTATCCACACTATTTGATGACGTCTGCGTTGAGGGCAGCATGCCCCGATCTATGAGGGAAGCGCTGATTGTGACTATTCTTAAACCAGGCAAACCCCCAAATATATGTGGCTCCTATAGGCCACTATCCCTTCTAAATGTTGACGCCAAGCTGTATGCCAAGGTTCTGGCGACACGTCTGGCGCTACTGGCCTCGGAGTTGGTGGCCCCGGAATAAGCGGGATTCATTCCTAACAGGAATCTTACCTATAATATTAGGACCAAATTAGGAACTATGCAACATGTCAGGCAGGACACCAAGGCCATGGCTGTCTTGTTTGACATGGAAAAAGCCTTCGACTCCGTAAAGTGGCCCTTTATGCTACGCGTCCTGAGACGGCTGGGACTGGGCGAGCCATTTTTGCAAATGGTAGGGGTGCTATATTACCACCCTACAGCCAGGATCCGACTAGCCGATCGAGTCTCGGACCCTTTTGAGATTGGCAGGGGCACTAGACAGGGCTGCCCACTTTCGCCACTACTCTATGCGCTGGTGGCTGAGCCGTTGGCATGCGCCCTTAGGGAGTATCATAGTAACGAAGGGGTAAACTTCCCTACGTACAAAATTGTCATATCGACGTACGCGGATGACACTTTACTGTATGTTCGCGACCCTGAAACGAATCTCTCTTCGGTACTGAGGGAGGTGGTACGTTATGGTGCACTTTCCGGCCTCCAGGATAAACTGGTCTAAATCGGTGGCCTTTCCATTGACCCCAACGACTACACACTTTGACATGGAATACCCGTTGCAATGGACGACGGAACCGATCAGGTATCTAGGGGTCATGCTTCATACTGACCCCGAAATTCTAGTACGAGACAACTATGGTGTTGCGTATAGTAAGTTAGAAGACGACGTAGAGGCGTGGTGCAAACTACCGCTGTCCTTGATGGGACGTATAGCTATCATGAAAATGGTGGTATTACCCAGATTCTTATTTCTATTTAACACCATACCGATCGTGCTGTCGAAGTCTTTTTTCAAAAACCTGACGCAGCTACTGATTAAACTCGCTTGGGGGGGCAAACAGCCCTGAGTGAAATGGGCGACTCTCATGCTCCCATACGAGTTGGGGGGACTGAGCGCTCCAGACATGGAAAGGTACTACAGAATGGCACAAGCAGCCCACATGCACACGTGGATTCACGGGACAGCGACAATACCGCATGTACGGTTGGAACGATTTTTTGCAGATCCGATGCCGCTTCCTGCCACGGCATTTCAACCGGCTGACCGCAGAATTGGTGTATTGGACTCGATCAAGTCCACTAACCACGCATGGAATGCGCTGCTGCAAGCGCAGAACAGTGTATTATTGTACTCCCCTCTCATGCCCATCGAATGGACATTATGGCTGTCACCTATAGCGGAAAAGGGAGTGATTCAAGCATTGCGAAAAGTGGGTATCACCACTGCGGGAGACTTGTTCTTGAACGGCACAGTGAAAACATGGGAGCAGGCTGTGCCGACTCCCGAGGAGGCCCCACTACTACTTCGATTTCAATATCATAGAATTCGCAGTGCATTACTTGACTTCTTGGGTCCGGACCTGGCGGAGCCGCCGGAGGTGCCGGAACTCACTTATGTTATTAAATCCTCCTCCCCCTATAAATTAGTCACAAACCTATATAGAATGAACAGAGGATGTGGTGAGCGGCATCACTCGAAAGCTAGGATAGCCTGGCAGAGAGACCTCCAGATTACAATCGACGACGGCATGTGGACATACTGCTGTGAGAGTACCAGGAAATTGTCATTAAATGGCAGACACAGATTGATTCATTTTAAATTCCTTCAACAAGTGTATTACACTCCGGAGAGGATGTATAGATACGGCCTTCGACAGTCGGCTGCATGCGAACGATGCCATGCACCGATCGCGGACTTCATACACCTGTCGTGGTGGTGCCCGGGAATCCGCAAAATCTGGACCGGGATATTCACTGAAATGTGCTCGATTCTAGAAATAAAGCTGACAGTCGACCCCGCCCAAACACTCCTAGGCCACTCCAGGGGCCTGCCGGTCGCGGTAAGGCGACTGACAGATATGGGCATGCTAATGGCCAGATGAGCTGTAGCAATGTGCTGGATGAGAGGCCCACTGCCAACCACGAAAAGGTGGGCGCATGACATGCGGTATTGCTGTACGCAGACAGAATGCTACAGCGAGTTACTTCCACCTACGAGTCGCCCAAAGAATTTCTGGAGCCTATATCGGGACCATCTCAGAGTAAAGGACGCTGAGAAGGCATTCGTGTTGATGAAGCTGAGGGACAAGTGCGCTTAGACGAAGCTGACCTGGAAGGCAGGACGTAATAGAAGCAACCCTGATGCACAGAGGAAGAACGGAGGGGGGACCGGACGAGAGGCGGCGCAGTGGACACGGTTTGATGGTGACGCACCCTGGCATGGCGCGGGAGGAGGACTGAGAACTCATATTGGTGGTGACCCAGCCAGATGGTAGTCCAACTTCACATCCACGGGTTTGGGCCCCCACTGCACTATGTTTCTCCTTAGGTGGGCTGGGGCGGATGGCGGAGCATAGACTAGAGCAATTGTTGAGGTAGGGCAGGGGGAGGGGGGTGGCACTGGGATAGGGGAGGGGGGTTGTTTGGGGTTTGTTTAGGTAAGAATCTTCTTAGGAACATAGGACTATACACAGCGGCCGAGTGGCCCTAGCGACCTGAGCGGTGAGGGGCAGATATTCTTCCCACATCTGGAGTTAAGCACACTGTGCGCTATAGGGATCCTACATATTACTGATTGCGCATTCATTATCTCTATTAAGGTGCCGCCGGACCCCCGGGTTGTCGGCTACTTGGCTGTGTATAATAGACGGCAAGTGCAATACAACTGCTAATTCCGCTTCGGCCTCCGGGTTGTGGCTGCAAGCTGTGTATGACATAATAACATAATAAAGGTTTTCCAAAATTAAAAAAAAAAGTCACGGTGATGGTGGACATATCGTAGAGTAAGTATGGTTGCATCCCAGATACTGATATGACCATAATACATTGTCGAAACAATGGCTTGGCTATTAATAGAGCTTTCTCTCTGCTTTCGATCCTAAGTGGTGTGTCTTCTTTAACCAGAAAACATCTTGTTTTGTAATGCTGGATGGATTAAAATGTAGCTCCGGTCTTCCTAATTTTTTTTAATTCTCTGTGTTATATACCAACCAGGCTATACTAGATATATTATCTAATTTCATACAATCAAGTATGATTAATCTGTTCAAACTTAAAGCATCCTTTAACCAAACACCACAACAAAGCAAGAGAGGTCATAGCCAAATGTAATTTACGATATAACTCATACCTAACTCTTCATGGAAAATTTCTGTAGGAACATATTGCCCCAAACCGAAAAGCCCTCTGAGATATTTATTCTCAGCAATCCCAAAAGAATCTATGTTGACATAGCCTCAGATTTCACTGCCAAAGGTTGAGATTGGGATGCATTTAGCTTTATAGACATTCAACATGGTTTTCAATGGCTTTTGCCCTCAAACAAGAAGAAAATTAATTAAACCTAACACAAGCTCTCATACGATTACCAGTTTTCTTTGGTTGCCAACTGGGTTTAGAATCTATTAAAATACCTAGATATGTAAACTTGTGACCCTGCACTAAAAAAGTTGCACTTTTCGTTGTTCTTGAGTCTCAGGATCATTACATGTGACTTATTAAAATTAGTACACAAATCCAGACTGCTCATTAAAATCAAGATAAAGATCTAAAAGCAACTGTAAACTTAAGGCAGCGTGAACAATTAACACAGGATCATCAGAATATAAAAGAGTTGGGAGCAGTCTGCCCCCGGCGCTTTGAAAATGTACACTCTGTGCAGTTTTCCAAGGGATTGACAGACATAATACAAAGGAAGAAGGCAAAATACAGCCCTGCAGGCGCCCCGTTTTAAGTTTAAAGGGCTTGGTGCATTCACCACCACTACCATAACGAACTGAAGCTGTCAGTCCACAATGAAGTTCCATGAGAAAGCTAACCACTCATCCACCCCCATGGATCCCAGCTCTGCAAGTTCCCTCTCAACAGCAGAACCCCAATTGACATCTTCATTTCAACCTCAGCAATCTAACAGAAACTTCCTTACATGAACCGTCCAGGCGATCACCATGCTAACTAGAAGGTCCAGACGGGGCAGACTACTACATATCTCTTTTCCTTAAACAGCATTGACAGACTTTATAACTCTTTTTCTTATACAGCAGTTACATAGTTTACTAATCTTACAAACTAAGTACAGTTTTAAACTCAGTGAACAACCTGCAGATCTAAAAAAGCAAAAAAGCAATCGAAATAAAAAATATAAAACAACTAAGTTATCTCTTATCTTTAAACATAGAAACAAACTAATAAAAAAACAACATGTCATGTAAAAGTACTACAAGACCTCATAACAATAGAAGCTTCATAATATCTCACACCCTGATATTGTTTAGAACCTTTCCAAACACTCTGTAGAACATGGCACATTTCATTACCCATGTCAATTATAGAACTTTTAGAGACTTCGTCCCTGATCATCTAATTGTTCTTTCCTCCTGGGGTCTGAACAACATCAGAATCCACTGTGGCAACGACCTTTAGCACTTTGGATACATTCCACAAACTTGATCAGACCTTAATGGATCTGAAAATGTTGTCTTTCCCTTCTTCACAAAATACATTTTCTCTATGCAGTCAAAATCTCCCACCGCAAAACTCTTCTTTTGTCATAAAAGATCCTTCGTTTGTTTTGAGCTTAATCAAAATTGCTCCACACAAACGCGTTCAGATTGGGAAGTGAAACATTGTGTCTAAGCCACTTCGACATCTAAGCTGGCTTGAGCTCAGTTGAGAGTTCCCTACCCCTTAATAGTTCAAAAGGTGAAACATTAGTCGAGGAATGGGGCGTTGTTCTGTAAAACATAACATGGTCCTGACAGCCATTGGTACCATACATCTGTGCAACAAAGCCCAACGTATGCACTCCCCCAGCACTCTGTTTAGGCATTTTACAAGGCCACTTTTTGTGGGTGATAGAGTGAGCTTTTAAAAGGTCTGATGCCACTTTCTTGGCAATCATAAGAAGATAATGGGATAATTGAGGGTGGTGGAGGCTCAATTGGGAATGTCTGCTGGGAGCTCCCACAGTAGGCAGTGACTGGTCGTGACAAAGAGTACCAAAGGCCACAGGACTGTCAGGAGAGATGTAAGGGAAACGTAAGTGGGCAATGGACAAAAATTCCTTAGTTTCTGATAGCCATGTATAAGTAGTTGCTCTAGTCCAAGGATTTTCTTTTCAATTCTAACCTGAAGATTACTAGTGCTTGCACAGTTGTTTTGAGGTTGTCTAGGGGGAGGAAGTTTTTTTCTTAGTATGTTAATTTGAAGGTTGGCTCCTGTGCTGGCTGTGCTGATGTGGTCTTGCATGTTGAGATTCTTTTCGAGTGTTATGCCCAGTGATCTTGTGGGATCTATAATATGTGGAAGGCAATTGAAGGCTGTTAGATGTTTCATTCAATCTTTATTTTATTTAATTATTTATTTTAAAGGTTTTATATAGCGCTGGCCAGACCCGGAGGTATCAGAGCGCTTTACATGACCATCCGATCATGGTTACAGGTTACATCGTTACAAAGGTTACACAGTTCTTAGAGCATGGCAACATAGTTACTTGTAAGGTCGAGATAAACAATAAGCACAGATACGTAAGGGAAAAAGCAGGCAAGGTGAGAGATTCAGGGGGGGTCGTAGCAGGGGAAGTAGACAGATAATGAAGGCAGGAAAGAGGAGGGGATGGTGAGAAACATAGCATGGGAAGAGGAGGGGAAGGGTGACAGGGACACACACCGGTAGACGAGTCAAAGCAACGTCCAAAGTCCAATAAACTGTGATCCCAGGGGAAGTAGTATCACTTCCCTATCTCTGTTGCGAGAGGCTCCCTTTACGCAGTTGACTCTCTCAGAGGGGTCTCTGAGACTCCAAGGCCTACATACTGAATCCTTCCCCAAAAAAGGGAGAAGGAGTGTTTTGGCAAGGGGTGCCATACCATACCTCAAGTGTGAGTGGCTCCCTTGGCGGAGGGATCGTTTTGGTGGGGCAATAAAGAGTAATTTGGTTTTGAGCATGTTGAGTCCAAGGTGGTTTCTGGTCATCCAGTTTTTTTTGTTATAAAGTTGTGTTGGGTAAAATGATATCTTCAGAGGAGGAGATGTTTAGGTACAATTCAGTGTCATCCCCCTACATGTGGTATTTGACTTGGGAGAGTTTCAGAATTCCAGTTAGAGTCTCCATGAAGAGGTTGAAGAGAGTAGGTGATAGGGAAGACCCCTGTGGGACTCAAAGTGATCGGAGTGGTATTCGACAGAGTTTGGTTATACTTGATTCTTTGAGTTCTGTTGTGTAGAAACAAGGCGAACCAGTTTAGAACGACCCCTGATAACCCCATTCTGCATTCCAGTAGGTTAAGTAGAAGGTCATGTTTGACCGTATTGAAGGCTAAAGAGGCAAGATTAATTCTGATCTAGCATTTTAAGCGCGTCGTCAACTAGATGCGTTAGGACTGTTTCCATGCAGTGTCCCTGACGGAAGCTGGATTGGTATTGGTCAATAAGGTGGAACTGGTTTATGTGATTGCATAGTTTGGTATGAACTCATTTCTCCAGGAGCTTTGCAAGAGAAGGAATGGTGGAGATTAGTCGGCAGTTATTTGGGTTCTAGTGATCTGCAGAGGGTTTTTTGGATGGGGGTTACTTGTCCTAAATTTAGGCAGTCTGGTATAACCTCTTGAAGCAGTGAAGCATTCACTATCTTGGTCTAGAGTGGAAGTAAAGACATTTTAATCTCCTTGGAGAGGTTAGATGGTAGTGGGTCGCCGGAATGATTTGAAGGTTTGAGTGTTGTTAAGATATTAGGAATGGCATTTTCATCAATAGGTTTGAATGTGTTCCACGACACGTTGTCTTTGAGGGTGAAATATGTGAGGTCCGTGGTCTGAGAGATCGGAGACATGGGGGGGCTATTTGCAGGTTTCATTGGGAGGCGCTCAATCGCCGTCTGGAGATCACTTTCAATCTTTTTTGTCTTTTCAAGGAAGAAGGAGGCAAATTTATCGCAGTTTTGCTGTGGATTGGAACCAATTGTGAGGGGGCATTTTGCTGAATGGATTGTTGTTTGACAATTTCGAACAGTTTTTTTGGGTAATTTATGGCCATGTCTAGTTGAGCTCAATAGAAACTTGCTTTTGAGTTTCTGATGCGTTTGTTGTACATGCTCCTCAGTGTTCTCAGGTGCTTAAGGTTCCTGCAGATCTGAAAAACAGCCCCTCTCTATGGTCGTTCCGCAAGAACTTGAAAACCTGGCTGTTCTCATCTTAACCAGGTGGTGCACCACTACTACGGTCAGTCAGTCTCTATCTCTTACAGCGCCAAGACGCCCTCGGGCATTCGAGCGATTTACAAATCACAAAATCAAATCAATCAAATCTAATCAAATTAAGGTGTTCTAAGGATGGTAAGAATCTCCACATTCATTCGAATAGTCTCAGATAGCGCCTTTCTTTGTTTAGGATCTCATTGTACCATGGTTTGGAGTCTTTAGTGGAGAGTTTTTTAGTTGTAAGGGAGAGATTGTGTCAAGAATGGTCGTCATGGAGTTGTTTTGGTTTGTAAGGTCATTGACATCTGACACAACTGACGGAGAAGGCAAGATGTCATAACTGGGGGATGCCAGATCATTGGGGTATATGTCCCTAGTATTCCTTTTCGAGTGCCTGGGTTTTTTAAGTTGAAGTTTGTGTCCTCATTGATGAGGAAGGTGATGTGGTGATGGGCGTTCCAGTTGCATGGGACGATCAATTCAAGTTGAATGGAGTTTCCGCTCGCAATGACTTGATCCAAGGGCTCACCCAGGTTGTGAGCAGGGCTGTTGCAGATTTGGCTCAGGTTGAGGTCTGCTAGGAAGGTATTATGGCTGTTAACTGCTGGGTCAACCTGGTTAATCTAGTGTAGGGGGGCAGAGATGCCCTACTTTGGTAGTGATGGTTTCCATAACTTGTTCAATGAATGACAAGTTCTCACCTAGGAGGTGGTATAACAGGTGTAGTTTGTATAGTGGTCTGTTGGTTAGGCATAGGTATTTACAAGAGGATAGCTTGGTAGTTAGAGGCTGAGTTACCTCAAGGTGACTGCGGTATATGTAGGCAATACCTCCACCTGGGTTGACAGGTCGGTCCGATCTTATAATGTCATTCCTAGTTGGGAATAGTAAGTCAAGGATTGGCGTAGAGAAGTCATTTAGCCATATTTCTGCTAGGAATAATAGAACAACCTTGTGAGCAAGGATGAGGTCAGTGATGTCCGCTGCATGTTTCATAGCCGATCTGCAATTGAGAATCATGCATTACAGGTGAGGTTTGGTGTCAGCTGGGGTATCTGTGTGATCGATATTAGCATAAGGTTGTACTTATTTATGTCTCAGCGTTATGCTTAGGTTCTCTGTGTGGGTTTGAGGTGATTATTTGGATACAAGCTAGATTGTCAGTATTGTCATGTTGTGCCTGGTTATAAGTGTGGAGAAGGGAGTGAATGTCATTGTCTGATAGTGGATCCTTTAGTCTTTTGGGCCTTGTGGGGGTGTTGGGGTAAGGTATAGATCATAAACATACTGCTGAGTAACTGGAGGTCTATTCATAAAGTGTGAAAAGCATGTCTGACCACTGACCTAATAACTGTGCAAGGTACTTCTTCAGGTAAAAAAAGTATCCATCAGTCAACTCTTGGTTCCGCGCTTGTCATCATTTGGGACTACTTTCACCAAGGAGAAAACTCTTGCATCAGTTTTGAATGTACTGTATGCACAAGGGTAACCCAGTGTAACTCTATGGGTAGAAGATGTAACCTACTAGAGGTGACTGGAAAGCAGTGTGTGAAAGTGAATGAAAAAGGTGAAAAAGTGTGAAGGGATTTAAAAATTGGATAATGGAGAGCTAAATAACTTTATTAGGTGTCTTTCGTATTTCCAAATCTAAAAGCCAGTGCGGGATCATAGCAGTTTTAACAAATATCTGCTATATTGATGTAAATGGCCAACATGTTTCAGCAGTTAGTGGACCTCAGTAAGTGTCCGCTGCTTTCTTCAGGACCGTGTCATCGCTACTGCAAGGTAATCAACATTCTAAGTGTATTGAAATGAACCAAAAAGATGTCACCTGGACATCTTTGTGAAGAAATCGTCCTACTGACGGAGATGGCATCCAGGTAGAGCAGGTCAGTGTGTCAAACAAATGTAACAGCATGTGTAAAAGTAAACACAAACAAACAAATTGTAAGGTAACATTACATACACAATAGATACATACATATATCTTTTTGTGCCACCAGTACCCTAAACAGGTATACCCCGCCTCACAATGAGGCTGTCACCCACTTACCAAATTCGTGGGACGTGAGAACTGCGCCTCACCTGGCTGCGGCTCAGGTAATTTAGAGAACTGCTCTATTAAAAACAAGCAACATTGATCAGGAACATACTAGTATCTACTTGAATTGTCCTGCATTAAACGCTATTTACTGCTTTAGTGCCTCAGGAGGGGACAATAGGGTCTGGAGCCCCCGACTCAAGTCCCTCTCGGTCAGTAACATCTCAAAGGGCCACCAGAAATGGGACCACTTTTACAATCGAATCAAAACTTATCAGAACAAAGTTTAATCACATATAAGATGTAATGTGTCTGATAATAGCCTATTGGGTCGATATTTCAGATCATGTTGGTACCGTTCCGCATAATTCTCATCTAGAGAATATCGACCGATGTCTTGTTTCATCTGTGATGTACTGTTTTCACATCCGTATCGCTGTAGCTCACATAGAGTTACAGCTACTCAAAAATGTGCATAGATGCCCCCATGTATTTGTGCCGCTATCCTCCTTGCTGGAAGTATCAGACGTTACGGGTACGGGTTTAAACTAGTGCCATCATGTCCCGGTAGCGCCAGGGTTCTAAACATACTTAATTTTAATATGGCCCATATCGAGTAATTTGTCACAACTAATAAACGTGATCGCATAACGTAAATTATTATCTAGGCAGCAGTGAGACCATAATGATACACTAGTTGATTTGTCAACGTGTACCCCAAGGTGTTGTAACTTGAGCTCACAAGACTGTTAATGCGCTCAAACTTTTCATCCTACTGCTTCAGACAGCGTGCCTACAGTGGTAAACAAAGCCCGCTGGTCTCTCACCTTCCCGTCGGTCCTCTGAGCGTCCCTCTGGGCCGTCTCAGGGAGGTACCGGACGGGTTCGCCATTTCCTTATTTCTGTACTTCCTTGTAACAACGCGTATCACGTGGGTCTGACATGTGATACTGCATGCATGCCGGGAGTGGTAGTCCGGATACGGACTCGAGTGAATTCAACTGTTACTGATACTCAGAATTTGAAATTATTAGTACGATGGAATAGATAGTACTAATTATGCACGACCCAGCTGGTATATTATAGATTGGATAATACTAATTTTGCACGACCAATCTAATAAAAACCTATCTAGCGATGCAAGCAGTACCTTGCTGCGAGAAGTCGACATAGTATACAGCAATATATAATATTATCTAAGATGGACCCAGTAGTATGTTTATTTACGCAATTAAGTTAGTGAGTGGTCAATATTTCGATGAACAAAGAACTATCCCTTGCGTACTCTGCCTGTGACTCCTCATTGGGAGTTGATTATCATATCGTTGTCATAACAGAAATTAGTTAGATTCTCGAATCTAGTTTACAAACACCCATCTGTCTCTCGTGGGACCGATAACAGCCTTCATGATAATGATCAATTCTGTCGATAACTGATAATAATTATCTACCAAGAAGGAAATAAGTCTCCTGTCCTCTTTTTTGCCTCAATACCCGAAGACAGTGAGAAAAGGGGGTTAACAGTCATAGGCACATTTTAAGAAAAGGAGTACCACTTGTACTCGACTGAAGATATGGGCTAAATAGCTTGTATCAAAGCTAGGGTCATCTCAGTAGGTCATTGGTGTCACTACTAGCTGCACGAAGACAGCTACACTCATAATTTGGAATACCTACATGGTTAGAGAGCCATCCAGGATATATCTTCATTCTTAGAGAGACATCTAGGGTATATCTTCATTCAGGCCTTCTCTCGCTGTATTCAGCTTGAACACCCATCTCTGTGCTTTTTTTTAGAAGAAATTTACTGACATCTGTTATATATTCAGGAATCAGGGACTGTTTAATTACTGTCCACATAAAGTCAGTATGTTAGTGTCCAATTTCAAGAAAGTGGTTCGTAAGACGAGTGGCTTGTTTTTTGCACCAAATGGTGCTCTTATGTTCAGAGATAAGTGTCTTTATTTTCCTGGTGGTCATCCCCGCGTATTTCAATTGGCACGGACAGGTGATGAGATAGATCAAATTTTGGCTGTTACAATTGGTAAACCGCCTTTGTTGCCACGGGCGATTACTTCCGATGTCCAGACTAGTAGATTTAGATGTTTGTGGACACGCTGCGCAGTTACCGCACGGGTGGTGCCCTTCAACAGCTGGCATGTCCCAAAGGGTACCTACTGCTCTAGGGATTTTGGTCTTAGGTCTTGTGTGAACGAGTTTGTCTCTGAGGTTCGGTCCCCTTTTGAAAGCGAAGAGGGGCAGTGGAAGGTGATCCGAGCCAGTATTCAAAATTGACCAGTGTTTTTTGACAATCTTTTGTATCGCATTGGATTTAGTACTGTAAGTATTCACACACGTGATTCTTTTATCCTTATCGTTAGGAACCGATGGTTCTAGGAGAGACTCTCGGTTATTGTTGGCTGCTCTCATCATAGAGCGTTGGTCAAGTTGTTTAGGGTAACTCTTAGACTGTAGTTGTTTCGCCAAAGTTCCCGAAAGTTTTTGGAAAGACTCTCGAGTAGAGCAGTTGCGTTGGATTCTAAGAAACTGCCCATCGGGAAGATTATCTTTGAGGGCCTTAGGATGACAGCTATCATACCTTAAAAGGGAATTGCGTGCCATGGGCTTTTTATATAGCTCAGACTTCAGTCCTGTAGAAGTACCTGTAATCAGAAGGTCAAGAAAGGCTAGCTGATGTTGAGGATGTTCCACTGGAAACCGTAAGCAGTTGTTTCTGGTGTTTAACCACTGATGAAACTGAAGCAGTTCCTCAACTGTCCTCAGCCATATTACCAGGAAATCATCTATATACCTTTTCTATGTGCATAAAGACGCAAAGAAAGGGTTCGTAGAGGTCAGGACGTGGTCTTGCTCGAACTTGTGAACATACAAGTTCGCTAAACTGGGATCAAAGACACTTCCCATGCTGGTACCTGACGTTTGTAGAAAGATAGTTTCTTCAAAACTGAAGAAATTTTCTTTCATGGCCAGAGTTGCTAAATCCATTATTAGGTGCACGGGTGTGATGGTATCAAGATCTCTATTGGTCAGTAGATGTTCTATCACTGCCACAGTGTCATCCTGGGGTATCGACGTATATAGAGATTCGACGTCGAACGACACAAGCAAGTCATTATCCGCGTTGAACTCTATTTCAGGTAATATACGAAGGATATCTTTCGTATCTTGTAGGGAAGTAGGAATTTCTTTTACCATAGGTCTTAAAAAAATATCTACGAAGGTAGACAGTGGTTCAAGCAAAGAGTCGATCCCGGAAATGATGGGACGACCTGGAGGTGGTCGTTGACTCTTGTGTACTTTGGGAAGCACATAGAAATAAGGCATTATGGGATTGATGGTACGCAGATAAAGTGCTTCCTTAGGAGTAACCCACCCTTCTGACAGTGCCTTTTCAATGATATGCCCAATCGTGTTGGTGAGTCTCTCAGTAGGATCCTCTGACAATACCCGATAAGCACTGGTGTTCTGTAGTTGTCTCAGGCATTCCTCTCGGTAGATAGTAGTATCGAGCAGGACAATTGCCCCGCCTTTGTCGGCTGGTTTAATGGTCAGGGAATCATCATTTGTTAGGCCTCTCATAGCTTCCTGTTCTTTTCTAGGAAAATTTACGAAAGGTCGGTGCTCTCGTTGGTAAATTTTCCTAATGTCACTTTCCACTGCTTCTTCAAAGGTCACTACTTTCGCTGGAACACTCGATGTAGGAGGGTTAAACATAGAGGGTCTTTGTAGGCCTGTATTTCTCTCTAGCGTCTCTTCCCTTTCTCTAGTGTTTTTCTCAAAGAAAAAATGTAGGCAGATTTTCCTAAAGAATTTGGCCATTTCAATGTGTGTTGAAAAGGCATCTCCTGTGTACGTTGCTACGAAGCCAAGCCCTCGGTTGAGTACTCGTTTTTCGTCTTCAGTAAGAGTTCTGGAGCTGAGATTTATTATGAGGCTGTCCCCGCCCTCGATCCCGCTTGTTCTTGTGGGATTTGTTTCCCGCTCCTCAGGCCCATTGTGGGCAGGGGTAGGTTCCAATGTACCTGCCCTTGTTGTGACCGCCTTCTGCCTCTTGTTCTTCCGCGATCAAACCCTAAAAAAGGCTGCATATTCGGGTCCGGCTGAAATTGTTGTGGACCATACATCCCCATAGGTGGTGGGGGGTAATGAGGCCCTCCTGATGTCCACGGATTAGCAGGCCACCAGGGTGCAAATTGTGCCTTCTGGTGATTGTAGCCTCTCCATCCTTGTTTATTTCCTCTTCCTCTCACTTTAGTCGTGCAATAGTTGGTGCCTGATGCATCAGAGTCACTGGATGCGTCCTCTGAGCTGAAAGTGCCATACGTCGATCCTCCCTTGCTTCCGTTTGGATTATAAGTTGTAGGAACGAAACTGTCACTGGTATACGGGTAGATCTTCTCTAATAAAAACTTGGCCAAGTCTTTTTTGAATTTCTCCAGTTTGGTAAAGAGAATCGAATCTTTGCATTCTTTGTTGCTTTTGTTGTTTTCATCTTGGCTCTTAGTAAACAGCTTACCAGAGATAGTTGCTCTAATTTGGCCTTCTAGGACTTGAATTTCTACTAAGATTTTGTCAGCCACTTTCTTGGCTGTCTTTGTAATTAAGACCAACCAGTCTCGCGTGCATCTCCATGCCACCAATAACCAATCTTTTAAGAACTCTTTGTCATCTAGAAAGAGCCTTGGCATATTTGTGACAATCAATCCCGAAGGGGCACAATTGCCCCTCAAGTATTCTGCCATCATGATGCCATGAACACAAGTACGTGAATGGCTTTTCTTTAGCACCAAGATTTTTGACCAACTGTCCTCATTGTTAACGATTGCCGTCGGCATCGTATCTAACATACTTGGATTTCAGAAAGAATTGATTCGATTTCTGCCTCATCAGAGGCCAGCCCCCAGTTAGTGGCCATCTTATGAGATGAAGTACTGATGATACACTTAGGCAAGTAAAGCGAATTCTGCTCGTTATGTCAACTTTTCAATCAAGTGAACTCATTGGGACCCGCAGCCTAAACTGCACTAGAACAATAAAACAACCGATACAAGGAGGGTCCAAGGGAAATATTTAGGGACCATACACAGTTACATTCCCTCAATAACCATACACATACTGCTGAGTAACTGGAGATCTATTCATCAAGTGTGAAAAGCATGTCTGACCACTGACCTAATAACTGTGCAAGGTACTTCTTCAGGTAAAAAAAGTATCCATCAGTCAACTCTTGGTTCCGCCCTTGTCATCATTTGGGACTACTTTCACCAAGGAGAAAACTCTTGCATCAGTTTTGAATGTACTGTATGCACAAGGGTAACCCAATGTAACTCTATGGGTAGAAGATGTAACCTACATTTCTGGTGGCCCTTTAAGATGTTACTGACTGGGAGGGACTTGAGTCGGGGGCTCCCGACCCTATTGTCCCCTCCTGAGGCACTAAAGCAGTAAATAGCGTTTGATGCAGGACAATTCAAGTAGATACTAGTATGTTTCTGATCAATGTTGCTTGTTTTTAATAGAGCGGTGCTCTAAATTACCTGAGCCACAGCTAGGTGAGGCGCAGTTCTCACGTCCCACGAATTTGGTAAGTGGATGACAGCCTCATTGTGAGGCGGGGTATACCTGTTCAGGGTACTGGTGGCACAAAAAGATATATGTATGTAAGGTTACCTTACAATTTGTTTGTTTGTGTTTCCTTTTACACGTGCTGTTACATTTGTTTGACACACGGACCTGCTCTACCTGGATGCCATCTCCGTCAGTAGGACGATTTCTTCACAAAGACGTCCAGGTGACATCTTTTTGGTTCATTCCAATACACTTAGAATGTTGATTACCTTGCAGTAGCGATGACACGGTCCTGAAAAAAGCAGCGGACACTTACTGAGGTCCACTAACTGCTGAAACAAGTTGGCCATTTACATCAATATAGCAGATATTTGTTAAAACTGCTGTGATCCCTCACTGGCTTTTAGATTTGGAAATACGAGAGACACCCAATAAAGTTATTTAGCTCTCCATTATCCAATTTTTAAATCCCTTCACACTTTTTCACCTTTTTCATTCACTTTCACGCACTGCTTTCCAGTCACCTCTAGTAGGTTACATCTTCTACCCATAGAGTTACATTGGGTTACCCTTGTGCATACAGTACATTCATAACTGATGCAAGAATTTTCTCCGTGGTGAAAGGAGTCCCAAATGATGAAAAGGGCGGAACCAAGAGTTGACTGATGGATACTTTTTTTACCTGAAGAAGTACCTTGCACAGTTATTAGGTCAGTGGTCAGACATGATTTTCACACTTTATGAATAGACCTCCAGTTGCTCAGCGGTATGTGTATGGTCTCTAAATATTTCCCTTGGACCCTCCTTGTATCGGTTGTTTTATTGTAAGGTATAGATCGCCAACTCATGAGATGGGGTGGCGAGATTGGCAGTCGTGGGTGGTGTTGGTGGGTAGTGGGGGGCTGAGTCTATTATTTCCTGGATTCCTTTTGGAGCATTTGGTGTAGGCCATCTTCAACATGATATTTATGAGGTTTCGTATGTCAGACTTGAGTTGGTGTAGATCTTGTGTGATTTTATCTATTGTGGATACTATCGAGGCGTGGGTGAAGGTTGTTGTGGTTTGTGACAGAAAGCTGGGAGGGGGGTGGTCTGGGTAGTGGTATGCGAATGGTGCTCATCTGAGTGTGTTGGCGGGGGAGGTTTGGGTGGTTATGTTTTTTGGCTTGTGGTGTGAAGGAGTGGAGATCAGGAACTTTTTGGGAAGAGGAATTTATGTTGAATGGGTCGTGAGCAACATAAAATCATCTAAGAGGGTGTAATCTGAGATCGAGGGTATAGTCGGGTGGTAGAGATATCTTCATTGCTGTGCATTTCTGTGATCCTTGTTACAGTAGTGACATGTGGGCGCTGATTTGTTTGGTGGTTTGGTGGGGGTGACTCTACTCCCTCGAGGGGTGTGGACAAGTTGGTTTTGTTTGAGCTGATCACTATGTTGGAGTGAGGTGGGGATAAGGGTAGATCGCTTGATGTGGGTAGGCAGTGCAGTGACATTAATTGGGGTGCCTTCGTTACGTATGGAGAGCTAATCTGAGAGGGTGCTGAGTCCTTACTAGATACGGCATGCTTGATGATAGAAAAAAATGTGTTGAATACATCTAGCTAATGGTCTGAATATTTAACAAGGATAATCTCATTGTTATAAATAGAGATGGTTACTTTTGCACTGAAAGTGGGTGAGGGCACTAAGGATAGTCTAAGACCGTGCAAAGTTTTCTTGGATGTTGTGATCCGAAACATTGCATAAAGGGCTTTTCTCCATTGGGCTCTTGTTTTTGTGTAGAAGATAAAATCATTTATTAAGGCTCCTTTTGATGCGCAGAAGTAAGGGTCATAGAAGAGGGTTTGTTGGTGTGCATTGAGAAGTCTGGGTTTGAAGATCTCGGAGGACTTTTTTGTTAGATTGAGCGGATATTTAAGTTTGTAGGCATTGAGGCCATCTAATTCCAGTTTGGGGTTGAATGGGTGTAGCGAGACAGGATCCATGTCTGATAGAGGGGCTGGAACCAAATATACAGTGAGTAGTTATGGCTGCTGACCATTTGACACGGAAGATCATTCAGTGGGCCCTTCTGTGCAACTCCCATTCTCCATGAGCGGGGGCTCGATGGCAGGGCTTTTCTTTGAGGGATTTATGCCAATGGTGATCCCTAACCCTAGGAGCCTCTGAACAGGACTCCCTAATTGTCAGCCATTTTTTAAACTTCTCAGCATGTTAATATAAAGTATGACAGCAATCTGGAAGAGTTCTCAATAATAAGAGCAGGCCTTTCTAAACTGTGCTTGTAGCTGCAGGGTCATGGTTAAAGTCGACATTGAGTCACTCGAAATAGGCTGCAGTGGTCAGTGTGTGGTCCAAAGATTCATTGCTTTTATACAGAGGAGCGCTCAGACTGCAGGGGCCAGGCTCTCTCTCATATGCACAGCTGTTTGTCCTCATTGGACGTCATTTTAAAATCAGGCAAGCCGTTGCCAAAGCCTCAGAGACTACAGTATCAATTTGTACAGTCTATCACTCCTGCCCTAGCCTCTAACTACTGCTAGGTAATGTCTTTCTCCTTGTCTCTGCCTCTTACTGCTCTCGAGGCAGCACTATGGTGCATTCATGGGAGGGGGTCGCAGCCAGCTAGATCACGGAGGCTGGGGGCCTAGCTCTACACTATGGAGCAGTCACGTTGCCTGCTTCCCCACAGCTGTAGCAAATTATGTGGCAGGCATGTAGGCACAGTCTTGGGGCAGCTGATGTGGGCATGAGGAACCTCGCCATTGTTGGTCCCCTTGACTTTCAACCTGCATCTGAGAACAGATTTATTCTAGTGGTAGGGGAACATGTCACTAGGTACCCAGAGGCAATTCCCCTCAGGACAAAATGTAATGGCTCACAGGGGCTATCATATTTGGTATCCCCGTATGTATCTAGGGTTAAAACCGGCCAGGATAAACTTTGACATGGTCTTATGTTGACTGGGTGACAGTAGTTTGTGTGCCTATATGCACCCTTCCTTGTGTTTTCCAATATCTTTTTATGTGGGGATACCAAATATTATAGAGGATGTTCTGCTATAATATCTGGTATTGTTTACTTTGCAAAGGAGCAGAGACAAAAGGTGTTGTGGTTAAACTTGGGGAGGGGAGTTGGTGTACAGGAAAAGAGGATCACCGCTTTGGGAAAGACTTATTGAGAGCCATCAGTAAACTGTTCTGCTGAGAGCTCCCAGGGAAAGGATATTAAGTAAGATGAATAAGGGGGCTATGACAGTGGAGTGTATGTGAGTTTAATAGGAGCAATGTTACTGAGCAATCATAAGAAGATAATGGGATAATTGAGGGTAGTAGAGGCTCAATTGGGAATGTCTGATGAGAGCTCCCACAGTAGGCAGTGACTGGTCGTAGAAGACAAAGAGTACCAAAGGCCACAGGACTGTCAGGAGAGATGTAAGGGAAACATAAGTGGGCAACAGATAAGTAGTTGCTCGAGTCCAAGGATTTTCTTTTCGTTCTGAGATATTTGCCCTATTGACAACATTATTAAATATGTGCTCAGAGTTTCAGAAGTCAATGAAAACCTGGACTGGATGAGCTACTAATTCATGACCTGAATACATTTAGAGGTCTGGATGCCCTTCTGGGGAAGGGGTTCTGAGATCAAACAATGAAGCAGAACAAATGAGAAATAACAGAGGATTGTTGAAGACCTCCTCAACTAGGAATAAGATAAAAGAGGAGAGAAGTAATACCGCCCTAAACAAAAGAGCTCCTTGAAATCACATTATTCTGTGATGGTGTAGTAGAAAAATAAGGGGAATGGAGATGACCGCTGAACAGAAAGGAATGTTGAGGGCAACAACCATTTTGAGGTTATGACCCAGTACCTTAAGTGTTCTGGGTACAGATACCCCCCGTTCGCATCCAAAGGGATTTTACCACATTTAACTTCATTTGCTATAAAGTTCAGTTGCCCACTATGAAATGGTACATTTTGTCCTATTATCTTAAATACTCAATGGCCTTAAAATAACATACAAGTTTGCTCTCCAGGAAGAATTTGTTCCACAATAAATTCCTGTTTTTATAATTGATCTTTATTGAGTTTTGACTTTTGAAACAATAGCATTAGGAAACAAAATAATTTTCCCATGCAGAATGCACTTCGTTCCAAGCAGAATCTTTGTATGTCACTTGTTAAACAGATAATAATTATATATAACATAACACCAAACCTCCTCAACCCACACTCCTTTTAGCCAAGCTCTGCTTTAAACCAAATCATGCCCATGCAGTCAAACACTGCATTGCACATTCATGTTATGTTATGTTATGTTATGTTATGTTATACATTTATTTTTATAGCGCACGGCTACTCCAAAGGAGTGTCCCGGCGCTTTATCGAGGCAGCTCAAAATAAAAAAACATAACACCAAACAGCGAACAACTGAAACAGGACGAAAACAACAGAGATACTAAAGGTTAAAAAGCCAGGTCTTCAGGCTCTTCCTAAAGTGAAGCAGATTGGAAGAGGACCGTAGGGCCAGAGGCAGGGTGTTCCACAACTGAGGGGCCCTCAAACTGAAGGAGCGCCCCCCAGTACGTGCCTTCCTGATTCGAGGAACCACAGCCAAGAACAAAGATTCAGATCGCAAAGATCTGGCCGGACGGTAAAAGGCGAGCCTGCGTTGGAGGTACTTTGCTCCACACGCCAAAAAGCGCTTTATGAGCCAACGTCAGAACTTTAAACATGATCCGCTTCCGGATGGGCAGCCAATGAAGCGACTGCAACAAACCGGAGGCTCCTACTTGCCTGTGAAGGCCAAAAATGGCGCGGGCTGCAGCATTCTGCACAACCTGCAGCCGCTGAACAAGATAGTCCGGCAGACCACTGTACAGGACATTAGCATAGTCCAATCTGGAGCCAACTAAGGCCTGCACAGTGATCTTTCTATGCTCTTCTGTGAGCAGAGGCAAAAACTTCCGGA
This sequence comes from Lissotriton helveticus, assembly GCF_964261635.1. Lineage (NCBI taxonomy): Eukaryota > Metazoa > Chordata > Amphibia > Caudata > Salamandridae > Lissotriton > Lissotriton helveticus. Next base: position 1,078,746,259 of record NC_136063.1, on the reverse strand, counting down.
GCATCTTGAGTAGCCCAAAGCAGGTGCCCGTTAGGCCACGGACATGTGGCACCAGAGTCAGGCTGTTGTCCATCTTTACTCCCAGGTTCTTTGCCACCAGCGATGCCAGGGCAGGGGGACACATATCTGTGGGCCACCAGGCCCGCCAGCCGGGGTCAAGGGAGCAGCCGAAGAACAACACCTCCGATTTATTGGAATTGGCCTTGAGACCATTCGACTGGAACCAGCTGAAGACCCGCTCCAGACAGCCCCGGATATTCTCCCCATCGAAAGCCTGATCTTTCCCACACGTGAAGATCAACTGCGTGTCATCAGCGTAGGACACGATCTGGGCCCCAAAAGACTCCACCAGTGCCGCCAGCGGTGTCATAAAGATGTTAAAGAGAGTCGGGCTCAACACAGAGCCCTGCGGAACACCGACTCCCAATGGCGGCATCTCGGCGGAGCTCGGAGAGGCCCAGACCGTTTGTCGGCGGCCCTCCAGAAAAGAAGAAAACCAATCAAGCACCGTCCCCCTCAGACCGATGTCATAAAGTCTGGCGAGAAGCATCTCGTGGGGGACGGTGTCAAAGGCCGCCGACAGATCAAGCATGACAAGCATGGCCCGGCCTCCAGAGTCCAGTGTCTCCCTGATGATCTCTGACACCTCCAACAGTGCCGTCTCCGTGCTTAAATTAGGGCGGAAGCCGGACTGTGAAGGGTGTAGCAGATCACTGGACTCAAGAAAACTGGAGGAGGGAAATCGGCCTGTAATTGGCCAGAACCTCCGGGTCAAGCCCAGGCTTCTTGAGGAGGGGGATCACCATAGCCCTTTTCCAGGGTGATGGGACCTGCCCCTCCCTCAAAGACAAAGACAAATTCATAAGTGGATTGACCACAGGGTTGACCACAGTCGCCATCTTAGCCAAAAATGTGGCCTGGCAGGGATCTAATGGCGAACCCGACTTAAGATTGTCCAGAAGCGCCAAGGAGGCATCGATGGAAATAGGTGGGAACTCTGCAAGAACCACAACCTGCGCGGAGAACCGCGCCGGTCCCGCCGCCACACTTGCAAGCACCTCGGCTGAGCCCACTGCGAAAGAGTCCTGGATGGACTTGACCTTATCCGTGAAAAATCTGGCCAGGTCACAGACCCACTGCTCAGATGGAACCCCTTGGGGCAAGTTGGATCTGGGGGCCATGAACTCCCTAACTACAGTAAAGATCTCCTTACATGAGTTCGAGGCGGCCTCAATCCTCCTGGCCAAAAAAACATTTTTCTCACGGAGAATATCTCAATGGTAGGCCTTAACCATCGACCTATAAGCCACTCTGGCCTCCAGATCATAGTGGAGGCACCATGCCCTCTCCGCCACCTTACATTGGCGACGAGTGGCCCACAATGCCTCAGTGTACCACGGGGCCGAAACCCTCTTGACCTTATTCCTCGGGGCCATTACGGGGGCCAGATCATTCAGCCTCGCCATCAGCCACCCCTGTAAGGACTCAACGTCCTGCTCTAAGTTGCCTGATAGAGGGCACGGATGATCCACAGCCGCCTGGTTTAACATCTCGGGCGTGACTCTATGCAGAGCCCTCCGCACCGGGCCATGCTGTCTCGGCACGCTACAAGGGAGTTTCTCGCTGGCTAATACAGAGAATCTGGCCAGCCTATGGTCAGTCCAGAGCACCGGAAGGAGCTCGATGTCGTGGAGAGGGATTGTAGAGAAAACCTGGTCTAAGGTGTGTCCCTTGTCATGGGTGGGACCTGTGAGGAAAGGGACAAGGCCCAGAGGAGCCGTGATATCCTGCAGTTTGTTGACATCCGAATCACCGGCGACATCCATATGAAAGTTAAAGTCTCCTGCCAGGAGGCAGTGCTGCGCACTCAAGGCCAACCCAGCAATGGCAGCCTGGAGGTCGTCGAAAAAAGATCCAGCTGGGCCAGGGGGTCTATACACCAACAGTCCTTTCAGGGCTTGTTGCGGGGTCAGTCTGATGGTAAATGCAAGAGATTCAGATCCTGTGATGACGTTAAGAGGGAGAACAGAGCAGGAGACTGATTTATTCACTACCACCGCTACCCCACCTCCCCTGCCTTTAGCTCTATCTTGCCGGAAGATATTGTAATCCGGGGGAATCGCCGCCATGATGTCCGGATTGGACAGCTCCCCCAACCAGGTTTCGGTAAGCAAAAGGCAGAGTGGCTTTTCTCTCACAAGGAGGTCAAAGATCTCCAGGGCATGCTTGCCTACCGATCTAGTATTGAGCAGTAAGAAAAGATGTCTCACTCGATCCTCACCTCTCCCTTGAGAGGCGACGGGGGCATAGTTAGGCACCCAGCCGCAACCAGGGCAAAACCGTTTACCCCTGTAACGGCCCGGGAACACAGATCGGCATGCACAGGGACGTTTTTGCAGCGCGCAAAGTTCCCTAGCAGAATAACAAATCATCTCACCCAAGAACAGTATACCACCAGTACCTACCGCCGCTCCGCCGCCTCCGAGACGCTGACGGGCGCAGACGGGCAGGACTCTGGCAAGACTCAGGCAAAGCGAAGGCCGACCCGCTACGCGATCCCGCTACGCGATCCCGCTACGCTCAGAGGACTGGTTTAAGTAGTGCCTCCAGGTGAGGGGCAAAGCGCACCACCAGGACACTCAAGATGGCGCTCAAAGAGCGTCAATGCCCTTCCCAAAATGGCGGCCGTTACACAGACTCGGGAGACCCCCGACCACCCCGGAACCGGGTCCGCTCGAGCAGCGGTGCTCCACAATTAATGTGCAGGTAAGGGGAGAGCCCAGAAAACACCTCTATTTTAAAATCAGGGTCAAGGAAAAAAAAAAAACAAAGATGAAAAACAGGAGTTTAAAAGCAAAAACAGGCTCACCGCGCAGCGCAGTAAGCTATAATGAGCTGCCAGCACCTGAACGCTGAAACCTATCAAGGTATCACACTAGGAGGACCGCCTTAAGTAGTGCCTCCAGGTGAGGGGCAAAGCGCACCACCAGGACACTCAAGATGGCGCTCAAAGAGCGTCAATGCCCTTCCCAAAATGGCGGCCGTTACACAGACTCGGGAGACCCCCGACCACCCCGGAACCGGGTCCGCTCGAGCAGCGGTGCTCCACAATTAATGTGCAGGTAAGGGGAGAGCCCAGAAAACACCTCTATTTTAAAATCAGGGTCAAGGAAAAAAAAAAAACAAAGATGAAAAACAGGAGTTTAAAAGCAAAAACAGGCTCACCGCGCAGCGCAGTAAGCTATAATGAGCTGCCAGCACCTGAACGCTGAAACCTATCAAGGTATCACACTAGGAGGACCGCCTTAAGTAGTGCCTCCAGGTGAGGGGCAAAGCGCACCACCAGGACACTCAAGATGGCGCTCAAAGAGCGTCAATGCCCTTCCCAAAATGGCGGCCGTTACACAGACTCGGGAGACCCCCGACCACCCCGGAACCGGGTCCACTCGAGCAGCAGTGCTCCACAATTAATGTGCAGGTAAGGGGAGAGCCCAGAAAACACCTCTATTTTAAAATCAGGGTCAAGGAAAAAAAACGAACAAAGATGAAAAACGGCAGTTTAAAAGCAAAAACAGGCTCACCGCGCAGCGCAGTAAGCTATAATGAGCTGCCAGCACCTGAACGCTGAAACCTATCAAGGTATCACACTAGGAGGACCGCCTTAAGTAGTGCCTCCAGGTGAGGGGCAAAGCGCACCACCAGGACACTCAAGATGGCGCTCAAAGAGCGTCAATGCCCTTCCCAAAATGGCGGCCGTTACACAGACTCGGGAGACCCCCGACCACCCCGGAACCGGGTCCGCTCGAGCAGCGGTGCTCCACAATTAATGTGCAGGTAAGGGGAGAGCCCAGAAAACACCTCTATTTTAAAATCAGGGTCAAGGAAAAAAAACGAACAAAGATGAAAAACGGGAGTTTAAAAGCAAAAACAGGCTCACCGCGCAGCGCAGTAAGCTATAATGAGCTGCCAGCCCCTGAACGCTGAAACCTAATCATGTATAGCATATTTCTAAACCAACTACAAAGACATTTGTCTTTTGTATAACAGATAGGCCCACATCAAAAACGGAATTAGCGATTCCTTAATAGTGATTTATAAGAAATCGCTATAATGAAATTGCAAAACTCAATGCATCAATAAAATAGGTAAAAATGTGCAAATAGGTAAAAATCGCTATCATCAATAGCGATTTCCTGTTTACCGAATTGGTAATAGCGATTCGCAATTACAGAATCGCTAATTGCTATTTACCCATATTGCTGCATTGTGATGACATCAATCACAACTAGGAAGTGATTCACTGATGCACACACTTGTTCACAAGGAGTGTCTGAGGAGGAGGAAGACTGGAGGAGCTCAGCTGGAAGAAACTGTGTTTGGAGCAGAAGCAGTGAGAAAACAACAGCATGGCCTCAGAAAATGAGAAAAATAAAGAAGAAGTCAGGAAGAGGAAGATAACATTTAGGGAAAGGAACTTGAAATCCTCACTGAGGAAGTGGTGTTGAACCGTGACCGGCTATTTAGGAAACTCTCCCTGCAGGTTTCCGAGTCTGTCAAAAGAAAGATTTGGCTGGGAATCCAAGCTAAGGTCAATGTCGTGGGGGTAACGCAGCGTTCAATCCCTGACCTGCGCAAAAAATGGTACGACCTCCGCCGCCGAACTAAGGAGAGGGTGGCTGAAAGGCTAGCTGCTGAAAAAAAAAACAGAGGGGGACCATCTACCGAACGACCAAATACCCCACTGGAGGACATGGTGGAATCCACACTGCAGCCAGAGGCAGTTTTCGGGATTACACAGATCGACACCTCTGAACATGCGAGTACCTCCCAAGGTAAGACCACAGCTTAACATATTTCAATGTCAAATGTAACTAAAATAGCCCAAAATGCATACCCTGCATAGTGTAGCACACCTGAGTCCAGTCCACTTTTTACATGCAACACCCAAATGCATTGTGAGAGTTGTATACAGATACATGTAAGGGCAAGGCATGGCGGGACAAAACAGCTGTACTGCAGCAGAGTACAGCAAGGAAGTGACTAAAGTAGACTTTGTACATTACATAAGTAGATTTATTAGACTTTTGCATGCGCTATGTTACAAATGAGCAAAAAAAAAGTAACTGTTTAAAATCACAGATGCAGCACAGAGCTGTGACGTGGCTGACAACCACGAGTCAGAAGGACCAATGGAACAGCCTGATTAGGGACCAGAGCTGCCAGCATCCTCACCCATACCTGCTCCCACTTTACGCAGGCAATAGTCCAACCACTGCCTGATTTGGAAAGTAATGAAGACAGCCAAACAGGAGCTACAACACAGGAGCCGGCCCATACAACTCCACCACCACCAGAGGTAACAATGCGGCGCGGTTCCATGCAGTTCCGCAGGCGAAGGCCCGGGGCAATCCTTACGTCTGAAGAGGACAATGGAGCACCTGCCTGCAGTGGGCTTGAGGCAAAGATGCTGAGGGTCCAGCCCCTGCCAGGAAGGAATATGAGGATTTTGCAGGGCCAACTGGGGATAATAGCAACACACTTGGGGGACATACGTGACTGCCTGAGAGAGCTAACGACTGCGGTAGTTAAAAGATATGTGCAGGGTCATCCTGGCTGAGCATGCCTCACATGGCAGGAGGCATCACAATACAATGGGGCGTATGCACAGTTACACCAGGGCAATAAATAGGATGAGTTCAACTACAGCTCAGCTTTCCAGGCGTGTGGTCAGCATGCAGGTGGAGATGAGCCACTGCTGCAGGGATGTGACCAGGGGCCTCATCAAGGTCACCAATGCAGTGGAACAACTCAAGACTGCAGCAGCTAGTAGAAACAACATGCATGCAGGGGGCGACAGTGAGGAGGCCTCCAGCCTCAGCAGCCTACTGGAACCTGTGACAAATACCAGGAAGAGCAGTATCAGGAGTCACGCCGGCGCAGAAGGCTCAATGAGGGATGTAGCTGAGCCTACTAAAAGGGCCACAGGAGTGCATGGCAGGAATAAATAGACATTTGGACAGGTACGATTCTGGTGCGGTAACCAGAATCTTCCACACTGAAGTTTAAGTGCCAAGGCAATGACATTTAATTGTCTGTACCCACACTGCACTTGTCTGCACATGGTATGTGTGTATTAACACAGCCACACAATTCTCACAATAAACCTTTGAGCAAATACTGTGTTGTTTTGTGAATACCCACCTTAAAAGTAATGTTGCATGATTTCTGCCCGTCTCCTTCCCCCCTCTGCTGCATTTGGACCGCATGCTGCTTGGGATGGTTGTCTTAGCTGTATGTCTAGTTCTGGCTTGCTATCGGAGTCTTCCAGGGGAATGCCCCTATTAGTGGCTATGTTGTGTAACATTGCACATGTGGCGACTATTTTACATCAAGTCTCCGGCCTATACTGTAAAGCACCGCCGGTTTTGTGGAGGATGCGAAACCTTGATTTAAGTACACCAAATGTCCTCTCAATCACATTGTGTAGAGATGTGTGCCTCATTGTATTGCTGCTCCCCTTGTGTAGAAGGATTCAGATATGGAGTGAGGATGAAAGACCTCACAGCGTATGCGCTATCACCAAAAGGATGTGAAAAATAAATATACATTAGTCACTGCTATGTGTCACCATGGCGGACAGGTATGCAAGACAGTATTACATCTGTTTACCCAGCAAATATCCTTCTCCAAATTCACCTGCATGTAGACATCTGTGTATGCCACTATGTTGGAAGGTATAGGAGTTATGTGCACTGCCTGGGTAACTAGCCACTATGTCTGTGATTATTGTTTTTGAATTGCAGATTACTTGAATGTTCAGTGAATGGCAATTATTTCAGTTTCGGTAGATATACTCATTCACTGAGGGGGGACATATGGGTACATGCGTCCCATCAATGCAACCAATGACATGTAGAAATTGTGCAACCTGAAAAAAATCTAATTTTGTTTGCAGCAATTCCTGTGGTGTTGTGGGGAACAATATGTGGTGGTGTATCCTCTGCAGCATGGCATTTAGGAAAGAGTTAAAAAAGTGTGAAAAGGCACTTTGAGAGACACCTCCAGCTGCAGTAATTACTCCCTGGAAGGTCCCTGAAGCCAGGAGATGCAGAGAACACAGGACCTGCACATGGGTGGGGATTGCATGTGTCCTGCAAGTCTGACGCTGCAGTATTGGGTCTAACTCAGCAATGAGATCTACGATTGTGGCAGCATTCACCTTATATTTATCATAAATCTCTTCCTCCGTCTGCCCTAGCAAAATGACGTGCACTCTGAAAATTCTCTTCTGTATCCTCCTTCTTCTCTGTGCTGCTGCTCTTAGCCTCATCCTACGAGCCATGACGTAGAGCGCTGCTATTGTGAAACATTCTGATGCATTCTGGGACTGTTTTTAAGTAGTTTGCTGGTGATTAACACCTGATTTTCTTAATGTGAATTTTTTACTACCTGTTCTTATGTTATTTAAGAAAGGCAAATTGCGAATTTTAACTGATTCTGTATTTGCGAATTGTTATTGCATTGAATTTTGCAACTTCTTATTAGCGCATACAAAATACCGAATGGCTATTACACATTCCAGATTCGGTATTTAGGCAATCACAAATTTAGCGAAAAATTGTGAAATCCTGCGATTTTGCTTCATGTATAGGAAAAAGCATTTTTGCGATCGCAATCGGCCTTTTTTAGCGATTCGCATTGTTTGCGGTCGCAAATTAGCTTGGCGCATGTGGGCCATAGTAATTGAAGCAGGGTGAGTATGTTACTTATAAAGCCAGTAAGATCATGCTCCATGCATCTTTAGATGGCACATTAGTGTTCCCTTCTTGGGACAGCATTCAGAATGGTCAAATCAGCCCATGTTAATTTGGTTACATCCTACAGCCATTTCCAGGCCCCAGGCGCTTTAAGAGCCTTCCAAGACATTACTGAATTTTCTTAGCTACAATTGGCACCAAATCACTAAACTTACACTGATGACTAGTAGTTTTAGTTTTTATTTGACCTAGTAAACACTGCAATGGCTCCTGAGAAATCTCTTGGTGCAAAAACTCTTTAATTATGGCTAATATCTTCCTTCAGTAGGCCCTTTAACAGTAGATTACCAGGACTTATGATAAAAATGTGCCTGTGAATGTGTACATCTCGGACAAGTGTCTGCAGCACCTATATACATTTTAGCAATCTTGTATGGTAAAATATAAGTCTGATTGACGTAATCAGTATGTGCGAGCTGAAATCGAGCATCTCTAGACACCTTTGGCACATGTTCCAATTTTTTTTTCCTAGACATCATCTTCAACCTCCACACTGATCCCTCCCAGAAGATTTGTGCTGTCATGGTTTTACTTGAAAAGCAGAAAGCAGATCAATATTTAAAATTGTGATCCTGTATGAGCAATTCCCAACAGTAGGTATGATTGGGAGTGCATTAGATGCCCTGGGTTCTTGATCGACAGTAGGCAAAGCCAATTTACTCTCATCCACAAGAGCTGCACAATCCATAAACTGCTCCATAGTCAAGTCAGTCTCTTCACATATGTTTAAAAAATATATAGAATCCTAGAGAGAACAAATCACCCAGTGTTGTGAGCCCGGCCCATTCTAAAACTTCTTGTCATAATGTCATAAAATCTTGGTATGTTAATCAAAAGGAGACTAGCTCAAGATAAGAAGGGTTTTTAATAAAAAAGACTCAAGTATGTTTCGTCACGGGATGGGAACACCTGGTGAGTGTGTTCAGAAAGCCCTCACCCACCAACCTAGTTGGTGGCATGCTTCATCATCGGGCCCACCCAGTGACACCTAGCGTGTCCCGGGTGTGCTTCGACGCCTGATTACAGCGGAGCAGGTATGTTGCTGAGTGTGCAGTGAAGGGTGTTATGGTAGTGAGATTTAAAACGGCTAGGCGGGGGTCCCAGTACCCGAGGGTAAATTAGACTTTAATACCTGGGCATCCGTCAGCGGTTAAAAATAAGGCTGTTGGATGTTAGAGGCGAGTTACGACCTTCATCATCCGGTGGGTCAACATGTTTCAGCCAGTGCCTTATGTATATGCTGGCTTTCTTCAGGACCTAAGTATGCGAAGGAGGCACTACAGGTCCAGAGCAGGCTCTGCCCAGCAGTACTGGCAAAGCCCCAGCCACCTCTCAACCTAGAGGTCCAAATTAGCTAAAACTAGTGTGTTCTTGAGATGGGAATCCCCCTCTCACACATAGATAAACACCTTAGGGCGTGTAGACACATAGTCTGAACTACACTCCACTAGTTTAACTGCACTCACCCTTTTACTTAGGTCCTGAAGAAAGCCAGCATATACATAAGGCACTGGCTGAAACATGTTGACCCACCGGATGATGGAGGTCGTAACTCGCCTCTAACATCCAACAGCCTTATTTTTAACCGCTGACGGTGGCCCAGGTATTAAAGTCTAATTTACCCTCGGGTACTGGGACCCCCGCCTAGCCGTTTTAAATCTCACTACCATAACACCCTTCACTGCACACTCAGCAACATACCTGCTCCGCTGTAATCAGGCGTCGAAGCACACCCGGGACACGCTAGGTGTCACTGGGTGGGCCCGATGATGAAGCATGCCACCAACTAGGTTGGTGGGTGAGGGCTTTCTGAACACACTCACCAGGTGTTCCTATCCCGTGACGAAACATACTTGAGTCTTTTTTATTAAAAACCCTTCTTATCTTGAGCTAGTCTCCTTTTGATTAACATTACATATAACCCAGGGGATAAGGACTAGCTTTCTGGTCCTCTCTCTCTCTCTTGATTACACATAAAATCTTGGTAAACAGCATAACAGAATTTTGGGGGAATAGATGACTTTAACCCCTAGTCTATGTGAAAATCTTTGCCTACAGTATCTGATCAATCAAACTGCCCTCCGGTACTTCTGAGCAGATTCGACACCACTCTGTATAAACACAAGAGAGAGTAATGGCAGTAGGGGGAGAACACTCCCGGTCCCCTGGATCGATTATTTGAAAAACAATAAGGGAGTTTCCCCAGGACTAAATATCCCAGTGAGTGACACGGAGGAAGAAGCAATTTAGAAAGAAAACTTTCTTTCTTTTAGAAACCCCTCACTCACCACCGTGGGTGGTGACATGCTTCATCATCGGGGTCCACCCAAGAGGCCGAGTGCCACTCGGGTGTGCTTCGACGCCTGCAACAGCAGCGGAGCTGGTTTTTTGCGTGACAGTGTGTTCAGTGAGTGATTTTAAAATGATCTTTGTGATGATCCCTAGCTTTATTCTGGAGTCACAAGATAGGTTAAAAACAGGTGTGATACTAAGTGTGTGGTTAAATTGACCAACGAGTATCAGTAAGTTAAAGTGAAGATTTTGGTCAACATGTTTCTACCTAGTGTTGCTTGTCGCAAGGTATTCATCAGGACCAAGTGCGAAATGGTAGGTCTACGCACGCTAAGGCGTACCCTTTCCTGATTCGCTGAAAAACCTGATTGTATACTCACGATTGGGCACTCTTACAGCACTCTGTGTGCGTTTAGAAGCTTCTGAAAGAAACAAAACAGGGAGATTGCAGTATTTGTATGTACGTTCTTCAAGTAGTTTCATACTCCCCTTTATTGCTTGAGCTTATGTCTACAAGCCTCCGTGAATCATGCCATTTGTTGTCAACTAGTGGTGGATTGCTCGCAAATAATCATATTCATAGGACTAGTCGGTTAGTCCTATACAGTATTACAAGGAGAGTGCCATGCTGTCTAGGATGGCACCCGATGATGAATGATTGAGCGGGGTGCTTTCACTCCATTGGAGTTTTTTGTTGCATTCCCACAATTGTGCTTAGTAGCCTGTGGGTGTCATTCAAGCCCGATTGACTCATTAGACTGTGCTTGTAGTTTAGATTGTGATGATTGTGGCATGCGTCATCACGATACATGTATACCCTGGACGGGCGTATTTACATAAACAGTATGAGTGAAACCACGGCAAATCATATTATACGGCACTTACGACAAAATTGTTGTACAAAAGCCTCATGGATACATTGGAGGGGCTGGCTGTTTGAACATTCTGGTAAAACAAATAACAAATGCTAGATCAGATTATTCGGTATGTAGTCTCCGTGAGGTTCAATAGAGACTATTGTGATCAGGTATAGGAACGGGGGTTGGGAAAGTCAAGGGCAGCATGCAGCCTTCACACGTACCCACGTCATACAGCCACTGTGCCCACTGGACTACCTAAGTCAGAGCTCCAAAGGATCCCGTAGATGCCGCGCACTGCTCCCTCGTTGTTTAAGAAGCAGTGTGTGGCCCAGAGTGTTTCCGCCCTCGTGATCGGTCAAGGGGACGTGGTCCCGTTTGTTAGGGATTGTGTATCTAGCGGAGATTAGGTTCGTCTGCGTTTAGGGATCTACTATAAAGTTATTAACTGCTTGTGGCACAACAAAAAACTTTATTATGTACTGTGCCTGACATAAGGGTAGTGTTAGACTGCCTCATGTTTCCGGACTGGGTCCGGAAGTTTGCTAAGATTGTTTCAAATATGTTCCATTAATCCATATCGTTCAGAGGTTAGAAGAAACAGGCACATATTAGAACGGCACATAAGGGAGGCAATCATTTGTTTGGTGCACCTGTACCCCTGTTACCCATTTTGTTAGTAATGAATTGGGATTGTCATTAAATAGTATACCCCTCAAATAATGATAATCATGCTCGAGATTAGTGGGTATTTACTAGTATGTACTTTCTGGGTACAGACTGACTATATCCATGACAATGGCAATGAGGAAATGCGCCCCTTATCTTTGTCTTACTGTGTTCCAAGGTATGTGGTCATTTAGGCCATTGGTGTTTGTGGAAAGTCTATACACCCAGTGCTGCTCTTCCTCAAATAGGCGTTGTGTGTTCCTTTGGCCTGGTGTTACCACTTCAATGATTGTCCATTTCATATCGTTTGGAGTGTGGTTGGTTTTTAGGAAATGATCAGTAAGTTTAGTGGTTGCTTTCTTGCACCTTATTGTGCTACGGTGTCGTGTGATTTTTGGTAGGCAGTCAGTCAGTCAGGGAATCTTTATTCGATTTAGTTAAAAATCATACAAAGAAAGTAAAAACATTTTTATACAGATAAAAACAATTATTCAATTACATACTAATCAATTTCATGTAAGAAGATATTTGGGTTTTAAAAATTTTAAATCGTTTTTTTTTTTTTTTAAATGCAACTCCTTAGGGAAAGCCTTGTAATGTCTTGCGTGATTTAGATCTAGCCGCCGCCACTAAGAAGTTTGCCATACAAAATGTAATGCGGATGTTACACAGTGATAGGAGATAAAACAAAGCTGGTCTCACCTGGGAGAAACCAGCCTCCCTTAAAACAGGTAACAAGTGTATTTTCCTACAATCAGAATAGAAACCACAAAACATAACAAAGTGCAAGGTGTCTTGAACAGAAAAATTATCACAGGTGCAAGGCGGGGCTGACTCTGGTTTATCCTATGTATTAAAACAACCCAAATAAAAATGTATGAGATTAAATCTGAACTTAGTTAAAAGAAACCTGTGGAATGGCCTAGTGACAAAACTTAGGTATGGGTTCAAGTGCAATGGGGTTCACTAGTAGATAATGTCTTCTCACAGACGACTTCTGCAGTTCCCTCTCCTCACGGCCCACTCTTGCCCTAGTCATGAACTGGCTCTTAACAATATCTACATCCTGTTTCCTAATACCAGAGGGGGATGTAAAGAGTTCCAGGCGACCCAGTTCTGCGAAAGACTTCTTCAAATAGGCCATCCTCGGCACCCTCCTCAGATGGTCTAAAGACATGACGTCATTCATAATCATGTGATTAAGGGTCAGTTCTTTATTGAGCCAGGTACTCAGCCAAAAGATTAAAGGTGCCATGTTTAGCCTATCGCTAACGTAGTCCAGGCCCACCTCTGCGTGTATAGAAAAGGTTGGTGTGGACTGCAGGACGGACAAAAGGGAACGTAAAAATCTGTTTTCAGCCTTCTGTATTGATTCAAGGCATACATAACCCCAAAGCGGTGCGCCGTACATTACCAGAGAAATACATTTACTGTGGTAGACCTTTAAGAGGGCTTCCATCGGTCTTGCGCCCAGCCTTTTTGCAAATCCCATAAGAGCCGCTGATGACCTAGTCACCGCCAGGTTTTTTGCCCTGACCTGAGGACCCCAATAACCCCTATCATCAAAAAGCACCCCCAGGTAAGGGAAAGCCGACTCTATAGTGACGACCTCCCCCTTGCATTTAAAGGTTTTAGCTATACCCTTTTTTCTATGGTGCCCAACAACCATGGTATGTGACTTGGTCGAGTTAACCTTCAAATCTAATTGGTCTATAAAGAAACCAAAGGCATCCAGAAGCCGTTGAAGACAGACGCCGGTGCGGGCTATCAGCACCGCGTCGTCCGCGTATAGGAGAGCAGGGATCTTAGCTTCTCCTACACGCGGAACGTCTCCATCCACTTCTTCCAAGTAACTACCCAAGCCATTGATGTAAATTGTAAAAAGCAGGGGGGCCAGTATGCAGCCCTGCCTTACCCCACGCATGGAATTAAAACGGGACGTGCACCTTCCCTCTTTGGTGACCTGCACAACTGCAAATAGTTCTTGGTGGAGTGAAGCCATGTACCTAACCAATGCCTCGTCAATCCCGATCCTCAGGAGAATGTCCCACAACTTAGACCTGTTTACCAAGTCGAAGGCCGAGGAGAGGTCCATAAACGCAAGGAATAATGACCCCTCCTTGGCCACCGTATACTTTGAGATCAACAGGTGTTAGTTGGAACACTGCTCTAATGTTCCTCTCTTCTCTCTGAACCCGTACTGGATATCAGCCAAACCCCCACAGCTCTCCACACTGTCCCTTAACCTGGTCAAAAGGACTCTGCCTAAGATCTTAATTGCAGAGTCCAAAAGGGATATGGGCCTATAGCACCCGGGGTCATCACGGTGACCCTTCTTGAATATGGGAACGATGGTAGAAGTTACCCAGGTAGATGGTAAATGGTTGCCATTAGCGGCGGTAAAAACGTTGGCTAAAACGCCAGCCCATAGCTTGGGAGAGTCTATGTAGAAGTCAGCTGTCACCTTGTCGGGCCCAGGGGCTTTATTCTTAGTGGTGGCCAGTATTGCTTTCTCGACCTCATCCCTATTGAAACATATAGGGGGGGCCTCGGGTATCGTCATATTGCTCACTTGGCCAACCGCATCGATATCACCATATACTGATCTGAAGTGAGTCAGCCATTTGTCGTCCGGGATGACACAATCCACAACGGAATTGGTCGAATCGGAAAAGAAGGGCTGGTTGATTATGGCCCAAAATTGCCTACTATCCCGTAGGATGTCCATGCAGAGTAGATTCTCCCAGGCTTCGTTCTTGATTTTGTCCTGCCTAATCTTAATAACTCGCTTATATTCCTTCCTCAATATGGCAATGTCCGCCCTCGCCCTAGGTTGTACTTTGAGAGCAGCCATTAAGGATTTGTGTGCTTTTGAGCATGCTGCGTCAAACCATCGACGCTGGTTATTGCCGTCCTGCCTCGCTTTAACAGTGAGGTCCAGCGAAATTTGGGCACAAATCGTTTGGAAGGCACCCATAATCTCATAGCCTGAGGCACTTGGGTTCTGGCAGATCACCATATGGTCCTCGATTTTCGGGAGGATTTCGGCATAGAAATTGTCCGAGGCCACATTGGCCCACTTGAGCCTTCTACCCTGGTCCACTGGGCATAAAGTGTGCCCTGTTTTTACTTGCCTCGGCATAGGCCCCATGAAGTCCCCCCAGGCGACCTCAAGGAGTACAGGATTATGGTCACTGTAAAGGGAGGGGATTGTACAATAAGAAATAACCCTGTTTAAGATGCCTGGGGTCACGAATATGTAATCAATAATTGTGCCGGGGGCTGTCCCCTTAAAGGTAGGTGTTCTAGGCCCCCCATCCATGGACATTGGTTCTAGGAAGTTGAAGTTAGCCAATAAATCTTCCAACTCCTCGCCCGGTGTAGTGTGTTCAAAGTGAGGTCCCGCTGATCCTGCTACCCCCTCATGGTTGATTGAGCGGCACATAGATTTGCAGGGGTGGATATTAAAATCGCCCAATAATACACATTCATAGGTTGTATGTGAGTTGCGACTGGCTGAAGTTAAAAAGGAGTCTAGGGCGGTGATATTATTTTCACCAATGTCCCTGTTCCCTGAATTATAAAAGTTTATGTATAAACAGCCTGATTCATCAACGGGCCGTTTTGCGAGCCCCTATTAGCGAATCATAGCGATTCGCTATTAAGGACTCGCAAAACAGTATTCATGTAGGAATTGCTAAATAAATAGCGATTCCTACACATTCCTTATTTGCGAGTAGCAAATTGCTAATCGCAAATAAGGAATAACTCCCCATTCATTCCTATGGGCCAAAAGGCCCATAGGAATGAATGGGGAGTATTCCTTATTTGCGAGTAGCAATTTGCTACTCGCAAATAAGATAGCGATTGAAAGGGTGCCAGGGGTGTCCAAAGGACACCCTGTAGCACCCCTGAAATGCAAATTGAAACAGGTGTTGCGCACACACATGTCCAAGGGACATGTGTGTGTGCAACATGCAACTTAGAAAAATGCTTTTAAAAGCATTTTTCTAAGTTTTTGCTATTTACCGAGAGGTCTGACCTCTCGGTAAATAGCGGCCCAAAATTGCAAAATCGCAATTTTTAAATGTGTCATGAATAGCATTTAAGGAATCTCTAATAGAGATTCCTTAAATGCTAATCCTCGCATATTTGCTAATTCTTTATTAGCGATTTTTGCATTTGGGATGATGAATCCCAAATGCAAAAATTGCACTCGCAAAAGGCCAGATTCTGAGAATCTGGCCCTTTTGCAAGCGCATTTAGCTTCATGAATAAGGCTGAAAGTTCTCCTGATGGGACTAATTTCCCTTTCTACAATTAAAATATTTGGGGAAGCATTTTTGATCTGCTTTAGGGATCCTTTGAGATCTAATGAGAATAGAGTTAAGAGACCTCCCCTAGCCCTGCCAGCGTTGCTGGGGGTGGCAGCCACGGCAAAGCTAATGAACCCATCCAGCCAGAAGCTAGAGGCGGTGTCCCACGTTTCTTGTAGGGCGATAACATTGTGCCCGGAAACAAATCTAGACCATTCATAATCACCACGTTTGGAGCTAATTCCTGCCACATTCCAACTGAGCATTTTACACATTGTGACCTTATTTGAATTGCTGTCCCCCTCTGTCGGGGGCAGTTTCATAGTAGATAGTCAGTCTGTATCCTCCAGGCCTGACAAGGGGGCGAAATAATTACTCGTAACCAACCCACAGCCCTCAGCTGCACCCTGGGAGGCCTGGGGAAGGGATACTGACGGGGCGATGGGTCTCCTCAAGGCTTGTAAATTTGTGGATCCATGAGCACTGCCCACCCCCTGTGGTGGCCTCCATCCCCTCCATCTTTCTGGGTAGTGGTTTATCTGCTTAATACGGGCTAAGGGTTGGTAGAAAAAGCCCAAGGGGACGGGTCTCAGATGATCCCTTTGTGATATAGCAGAACCATCCCAAAATAATCTATCTACCAAGTTAGCTCTGCTAAAATTGATTACCACACAGTCCCCCTGGGTGATTTTTGGTTGTTTGCCAATCCAACCCACCCTCCTTGCATGGATAATCATGTCCGCATCGTTCTCCCCGCAGCAAGTATCTGAACACCACCTGTTCGCCTTAGCCATAAGATCTGTGGTTGATTCCGTCTCACCCTCCATGAGTGGGGGGACCCCTATAAAAACCGCAACCAGTGGGGACGCCTCGGGTGGTAAATTAAGATTATATTCACTGCGGATGACCTTCCTATTGACAGGTAAACTAACCTGGTTCAGAGGGGATATCAGGTCCACCGTATTTGGAGCGCTAGCCTGTTTACAGAGAAGTGGTGCTTTGGTGGTGCAAGAACTATCAACCAGGGGCGATACTCCACTAAATGCCTGTACCGTTGGCCTGTTGCCAGATACCTCCGTAGTCCCCACGCACTTAGTACTGTCGGCGTGTGTTCTTGGTCCTTCTGTGTGGGGTGGGTGTTTACCAGGCTGTCTTTCAAGCTTCTTGCCCTTTTATAGGAGAACAGAGGTTTTTCCCATTCTAAATTTCCTGTTCTCAAGATACTCCAATGTTTGTTAATGGATTTTGTAACTTGGTTTGACAGTGTGTTGAACGTAGTTACACATGTGAGGGGTAAATCCTTTTCAGGCTCCTTGCGATTCACCACCACCCAGTACAACACTGAGCATTGGTGTCCCTGATAGATATGTATATATCTCTAGGGCATTACTTCTCCGTGGATCACTAATCCAGTGCTTTGGCCACAACAGCTGTGTTGCTAAATAATAAATCCTATCAGAAAAGGGGGTGGTGATGAACAGAGTGTCTAAATTAAGCAGACCACTCTTACCCAGTCCAAAGATCAGGGCTTGATCCATCACCGTTATTTAGCTCACTGCCCCATCCCAGCTCAGAACCTGGCTTTATGCAAATTAGTCTGTCCCTGGTCCAGTGCATCATGGGAACAGGGCAGACCAAACTACCAAGCCAATTCTTCACCAGAAAGGAGACAAGCTTCCGGGGACCGGTTTCTGGCATTTCAGCCATCGTCGGCCCGGCTTGCTTGAATCCTGATGGAGCAGTGAGCAAGGGACTCATGTCTGAGTATACCCAGCCACACCTATAGTGGCCAACAACGATTCAGAAAAGGGGGTGGTGATGAACAGAGTGTCTGAATTAAGCAGACCACTCTTACCCAGTCCAAAGATCAGGGCTTGATCCATCACCGTTATTTAGCTCACTGCCCCATCCCAGCTCAGAACCTGGCTTTATGCAAATTAGTCTGTCCCTGGCCCAGTGCATCATGGGAACAGGGCAGACCAAACTACCAAGCCAATTCTTCACCAGAAAGGAGACAAGCTTCCGGGGACCGGTTTCTGGCATTTCAGCCGTCGTCGGCCCGGCTTGCTTGAATCCTGATGGAGCAGTGAGCAAGGAAATCATGTCTGAGTATACCCTGCCACACCTATAGTGGCCAAAAACGATTCAGAAAAGGGGGTGGTGATGAACAGAGTGTCTGAATTAAGCAGACCACTCTTACCCAGTCCAAAGATCAGGGCTAGAATTGGCTTGGTAGTTTGGTTTGCCCTGTTCCCATCATGCACTGGGACAGGAACAGACTAATTTGCATATAGCCAGGTTCTGAACTGGGATGGTGCAGTGAGCTAAAAAACGGTGTTGGATCTAGCCCTGATCTCTTGACTGGGTGAGAGTATTCTGCTTAATTCAGAAACTCTGTCCATCACCACCCCTTGTTGTTAAATATTTTGTCCACCCTAAGCGTGGAAGGGTATACTCAGATGTGAGTCCCTTGCTCATTGCACCATCAGGATTCAAGCAAGCCGGGCCGACGACGGCTGAAATGCCAGAAACCGGTCCCCGGAAGCTTGTTTCCTTCCCAGTGTAAGAATTGGCTTGGTAGTTTGGTTTGCCCTGTTCCCATCATGCACTGGGACAGGAACAGACAAATTTGCATATAGCCAGGTTCTGAACTGGGATGGTGCAGTGAGCTAAAAAACGGTGTTGGATCTAGCCCTGATCTCTTGACTGGGTGAGAGTATTCTGCTTAATTCAGAAACTCTGTCCATCACCACCCCTTGTTGTTAAATATTTTGTCCACCCTAAGCGAGGAAGGGTATACTCAGATGTGAGTCTCTTGCTCATTGCACCATCAGGATTCAAGCAAGCCGGGCCGACGATGGCTGAAATGCCAGAAACTGGTCCCCGGAAGCTTGTTTCCTTCCCAGTGTAACAATTGGCTTGATAGTTTGGTTTGCCCTGTTCCCTTCATGCACTGGGACAGGAACAGACTAATTTGCATATAGCCAGTTTCTGAACTGGGATGGTGCAGTGAGCTAAAAAACGGTGTTGGATCTAGCCCTGATCTCTTGACTGGGTGAGAGTATTCTGCTTAATTCAGAAACTCTGTCCATCACCACCCCTTGTTGTTAAATAAATAATAAATCCTATCATTGCTGTCCCCTTGCTCCGTTAGGGGAGCATAATATTTCAATTTTCCGGCACAAATCAGGTCGGAGAACAAACTGTTCACCCCAGTAAAATAAACTCCTTTTCAAAACCCTTTGCTGTAGCTTGAAAAACTAAATTAGTCTCTGTAGAACCACCAGTTTAATTACATCAACCCCGCCAAGCGGAAACAGAGGCAACTTTCCCCAGATAATAACTGAGGACTGCACAGAAGACAACCTTGTTTTCTAAGTTACCCCTGACTGATTGTTCATCACAATGATAAATTCAAACACATAGGTTTTTAAAAGTGCCACGAGTGAAACCTCCTGAGGCACAGCCGGGATTAGCCAGACAGATCGAGCATTTTTTCTGTTTTTAATTGTAAAACTTTGCTTTTTAAAATACTCACTCACCCTTCCTGACACACGATTGCAGTGTGCAGGCACCCCTTCACGCAGCCAAACGAGCGCTGGTAAGGGCGAAATTGCCGATCTTTCTGAACCGCCATTCCCCACGCCCTGACTGGGACACGCCCACTCCGAGGCCACGCCCCCTGCAAAGCACTACAAAAGGCGCGCTGACTTGAAATCGCGCAGATAATTCTTGAAACCTCCTGAGGCACAGCCGGGAGTAGCCAGACAGATCGAGCATTTTCACTGTTTTTAATTGTAAAATTTTGCTTTTTAAAATACTCACTCTCCCTTCCTGACACACGATTGCAGTGTGCAGGCACCCCTTCACGCAGCCAAACGAGCGCTGGTAAGGGTGAAATCGCCGATCTTCCTGAAACCGCCATTCCCCACGCCCTGACTGGGACACGCCCACTCCGAGGCCACGCCCCCTGCAAAGCACTACAAAAGGCGTGCTGACTTGCAATCGCGAAGATAATTCTTGAAACCTCCTGAGGCACAGCCGGGAGTAGCCAGACAGATCGAGCATTTTCACTGTTTTTAATTGTAAAACTTTGCTTTTTAAAATACTCACTCACCCTTCCTGACACACGATTGCAGTGTGCAGGCACCCCTTCACGCAGCCAAACGAGCGCTGGTAAGGGCGAAATCGCCGATCTTCCTGAACCGCCATTCCCCACGCCCTGACTGGGACACGCCCACTCCGAGGCCACGCCCCCTCTCACTGTCCCCTCAATATATAAATGTGCATATACCGGAAGCGCAGCGGACCAGCGCAGCGGGCGCGACGATTGCGCGCCGAAGGCGCGCTTAAGGCAAGCTTGTCTGCGCTCGTCCGCGATCAAGACGCGACCAGGGCCGCTCCCCCTGCTCGACCCACTAGCCATAACATCGCGGCGTATTCTCGGATTGAGTTGATGTCCCTGAGACCCCCCCTCTGTGTATCCTGCCCATGTCCCATCTCTGACCCTCGGAGCCAGGACTATGCCTGCTCAGCCTGCCATTTCTCCCTTCCCGCTTTAGATCTTACTATCAGTCCGGCCCACGCTCTGAATCCTGCTTTCACCCGCGGAGCTCACTCTTCCCTGACCCTCAGAGCTGCGCTGATCAACTGCAGATCACTGAGCAAACATGCCATTGACATCTGGCAGTCCCTTCGGGACAACAACTGGGATCTGCTCTTTTTAACTGAAACATGGCTGAATGATACCACGAATCCCGCCATCACTCTTGCCTTACCGGAGGGATACAGCATTATCTGTGCCAACAGACCCAATGGCAAATCGGGAGGTGGTGTCGCCTTAATCCACAAATCCAAATGGACTGTTACCCTCCCTCCATTTGACCAAATTGATTGTATAGAAGGCCTACCTTTCAGTGTTCAAATCTCCCCGTCCTCCTCCTGCTCGGAGATACTTATCTACCGCCCCCCTCATTCTAATACTTCACATCTACCAGCTTTGGCAGATTATGTTATTCAGCTTAGCACACGATATGCCAATTTCACCGCTTTAGGAGACTTCAACCTCCACGTTGACAATGATTCCTGTTCGCACAGCAACTACTTTATCTCCACGCTAGCGGCCTGTAACCTACTCCAAATAATAACCCAACCCACGCATAAAGCGGGTCACACACTGGACCTTATCTGCTCCAACTTACCATCCATTCAGGCGGCTCCCCCCACCCCGGTTATTTGGTCGGATCATTTCCTCCTCCCTTTTGAGATTGCCATTCCCTGCCCCATTAGACCCACCATCACCCCTAAAACATCTGGCAGAAACTGGAGCCGCATTACCCCTGAATCGCTCCTGGAATACCTAAAAAACACCCAACCCTGCCCGTCGTCTGATCCCGACCGGGAGATCGACCACTTGGACGCATGGATCGTTCAGGCCTTAGATGCTCTGGCCCCTCTTAAACCCATCAAAACCCATAGGGCCGCACCCTCAGCACCCTGGTACTCTGACGAGCTCCGGCAGAAAAAGGCCTCCTGTAAATCTCTCGAACGCCTCTGGAGACAGAATTATTCCCCGGATAGTAAAATTACCTATAAAATAGCCCTCAAAGAATACCGGAGACTGATCGAGGAGAATAAACGGGATTTTCTGGCCTCTAGAATCAAACTCGCCAGCAATGGCGCCAGGGAGATTTTCAATATAGTTAGATCTTTCACTGACCCTAACGCGTTGACTCGAACTCAGCCCGCCTCACAGTCGCTATGCGATAAACTCTCAAAATTTTTCGAGGATAAAATCGAGACTATCTACTCCTCCTTCCCTACTCCCAACATAGAAGGACGGGATGAGGAATCCACTACTCCCTCACCACCGCTGTCCACCCTGTCTGAATTTGCAGCCATCTCGGAAGCCGACTCCATGGCCGAATTACTCACATGCAAATCTGGCTCCCCAAATGATCCTTGGCCAGCCAAGCAATATAAAAAACTGGCACCCCTACTTAATCCTTACCTAAACCACATTTGGAATAATTCCCTGAGAACGGGCAGTTTCCCTGCTAAATGGAAACATGCTTCTCTGGTCCCCATCCTGAAGAAGCCCAATCTGGACCCTGACCACCCCAGCAACTATAGAAAATTGTCGGCCCCTTACATTAGCGATTTTATTAAAACGGCAGGGTTGACATTATAGCATGGGATTTGGACGCCTAAAGAAGCTGGGTTTACAAAGAGCATAATACTCGATTGCTTGGCCCTAGACAACAGTAGGGATATATTGTGGCTTGAATACATACAAACTTTATTAAAAAGCTGCAATTTAATTCCAAAGCCCAAGGAACCCATGCCAATTGCAGAATATAGTAAGAGAGAATTGAAAACAAGGTTTATTGCGCCGGGAAACCCACTGCGGGTAGCTGTTGCGCGTTACAAGTTAAATAAAATAAATAAAATTGCTGCAATGGACTTTGTAAGGGTGGGCGAACATGGTGCAAAACAAAGTGTTATTTCTTACTATGAACGCCCCGTTTTTATGGGCACACAACCGTACCTTGTTATAGTACGAAATGTCCAGCAGAGGTTCCTACTGACCAGATTAAGATTTGGTATTTTACATTATTTGGTTGCATTCCCGAAGACAAGGAATAAGTATCATGTATTACCTAATTGTCCATGCGATGGAAAATCTTCCCAGACCACGCTGCATTTTTTTATTATTTTGTGGTTTTTATAGGGACATTCGTAAACTTGTTTTGAAACCTCTTTTTAAAACAAATACAATTACTATTATAAAGTAGATTTTAATATTATATGTACTTTGGATGATGAAAAAATCATGAGGGTTGTATGTAACTTCATTCAATTGTCAATATGGAAAAGAAAGACTTTCTCCCATTTAGAGGATTTAACCTATGAAAATGATGTGAATTGAAGATGGACAATAACATGCATAATACCTTAAGAGATCTATAACCAAAATCGAATGCACTTTATGTACTATACGAGATGATTCCTTTTTAATATTAATGAAATTATAATTTTTGAATGAAATTTTACTAGATTGTTTCCTTGGATCTATGTTAAAATGTGGACTGTATCTGTGAATTGATTTATATATTTTTTATCATGTGTTTTTAGTATGATTTTATGGTCATGAAAAATGTACCGGATAAAGCTTTTTGAATTTGTATCTATCATCCATTTAATTGCTAATTAATTATTAATTGGTAAATATTTTTTTAGCAATTATTTATTGGTATTGTTAATTAATTTATTGTTATTTAATAATTAAATCATTATTTATTAAAAAAATATATTTTCATGATTTGTAAGTTATTTTTACCCCTACGCCATCCAACACTTTCCCTACTGTTGCACTCTTTGGAGTTGGAATAGTAATTTTTACTCCTACGCTATCCAACACTTTCCCTACTGTTGCGCACTTTGGAGTGGAAATAGTAATTTTTACCCCTACGCTATCCAACACTTTCCCTACTGTTGCAATCTCTGGAGTTGGTATATGAATTTTTACCTCTATGCTATCCAAAACTTTCCCTATTGTTGCACTCTCTGGAGGTGGGATAGTGATTTCTACCCCTACGCTATCCAACACTTGCCCTATTGTTGCAGTCTCTGGAGTGAGAATAGTAATTTTTACCCCTACGCTATCCAACACTTTCCCTACTGTCGCACTCTCTGGAGTTATTACAATAAATATTTGTAAATATTATTAAGTAAGTATATAAATATAATATACTTAATATATGTAATTGTTTAATTTTTTTAACATTAAGTGGTCGATTCCGATCCGGTAAAAAAAACGTCCGTACGATTCGTATCCGGAGCCCTCTCTGTACGACTCGTACACACGCCGTACGACCCGACGAGTATGATCCGGACCGGGGTATCAGGACACGATCCGTACGGTCCACGTCAGGTAATGGCGATACGAACGGAAAAGCGCACAATCACATACACACCGTACGGTGCGTACCCCCCATGATCGCAGGGGTATGCACTGTACACCCAGCGTACATGGGGTACGGTGCGTACCCCCCTTGATCGCATGGGTATGCACCGTACACCCAGCGTACATGGGGTACGGTGCGTACCCCCATGATCGCATGGGTACGCACCGTACCCCATGTACGCTGGTTGTACGGTGCGTACCCCTGTGATCATGGGGGTACGCACCCTACCCGGGGGGGGGCGTTCCGTACCTGTATCGTCACAAACTCTGCTTTTACGGCTGTGTTCAGCTCCCGTAGAAAAAGGGTCATACAGTGCGTATCCGACGCGTATCGTACTTGCTGGGTCATATAAACCAGCCGCGAGCTGTACAGATGTCGTGTACAGCGGGTTCCTATGGAGACTCGTACGGGGATTCGAGTCGTACGGTCTCTGTATGATTCGTACGGAGTCCGGCTCCTGGTACGAATCGTACTTCGTCGTACGTACGGGGGATGTTGCAGGGTACGATTCGTACGGGAAAAACGCCCCGAATGGCTATTCGGAGCGGTTTTTACCACATCGGAATCGACCCCTATATGTATTGCATATAATTTTACAAATATTTATAACTATGTTTATTTTAAATATATGTATTATTTACTTTATTTTACATTATTTTTAAACATTAAAAAATATATATTTTTAACAACGATATTTTTGATAACAATATTTTTGTCTCAATATTTTTGTACTTACCATAATGTAGATAGGACTTGTCTTGACATCGATATTTCGCCTACGATATTTTTGACATTGATATTTTGTCAGTGATTCGGTAAAACGCCTGCATTGGGACTCCACAATGAGTGTGCGCTTCACATGGAATGGGTACTGTACAGTTCCAACAAATGTGACCAGAGGGGTGAGCAAAGGTTACGTATTGGTGCCTTTCCATTTTTTCATTACACATCAATTCCCTAGACACCGCTTTAAGGGCTTGCAGTGATGATGTCCCTAGGAATGCAATGCAGGCAGTCCCATGCTGCTCTACGCAGATGATGCGGGTCTCTTAGGTTTGACCGCAAATGCCCTCCAAGAGCTTCTGAACGAGTTTAACGATTTTCTGCTTAAAACTTACTTAAGGCAAATCAGTTAAAATCTTTTATTATGACCTGTGGTCCAAAACACACCAAGTCAAAACCTTTTTTTATTGGGGGGAGACAAATTGAAAAAAGTTCCTTTTTTTAATTGCCTTGGTTTTTTATTGGAGGCAAATGAAACGTGGGAAAGGCTACTTACTCAAAGGGAACAAAAAATGTGCGCAGGAGAAGATGCAATATTTAGATTTGCAAAACGGCTGGGCCAGAAGCCGGTATACAAAATAGTACAACTTTATACAAGCAAATGCTTATCAGTGGGCATGTATAGAGACGGAGTCTGGGGCTGTACTGCCTGCACAAAACCTCAAGTAGTCGAAAACAGTTTTTTGTGCAGGCTTCTGGCCGTTCCTAAATCCTCTTCAAGCTATATCGCACATCTGGAATTTGGTATAGGGTTCATGGAGGACAGGAGCTCCATGGCACCTATTTTATTATGGATAAAGCTATGGAGCTCCCTGAATACAGACTTTTCGCAGAACTTATTACTAGATTGCCTCAAATTAGGTAACATTGTGGTTCTGAAAATTCTGGACTCATGTGATCATTCTGGACTCGAGAATTAAAACTCTCCGAAACATGACGAATTTGGTATCAAAAGACCGAGAATGACGAACACCATGTATAAGTATTTTCAGCATATACGAGTAGCGATTTCACCTCGAAATCGTCATTTGCGTTCTGAACCCTTGACTTCCATTTATGTGTTGCCCTTTACATAGGCCTTAATCCAGCTGAATTCAATTCCACAAGGACACATACTCCTTAATCGACTTTCCTATGACCTATGCAAGTTGGAACCATTGCCCCAGGCCGAACTCGTTAGGTCAGTTCCCCTCCCAGTGGCCGAACAAGATAGCATCAAGGTTCAACAAGCCATAAAACCATTTCAGCGCACACACCTGCCGTATCTTGCTCCCATCTGTCTCTACTCTTCTTGCTTCACTTACTTTATGGTGGGGAGGTGCCCGTTTTTATTGGGGGTCCACCGATATCGGATGAAATGTTGGGCCTTGCCGGGTGATTTGTTGTGGGCAACACGACATGAAATATGTACATGTCATCATGACTCTGCTTTTTCCTTTGTAACCAAGAAACTGTAAATGATGTATTGCAAATTCGAAGAATGTTTGCCT
This sequence comes from Lissotriton helveticus, assembly GCF_964261635.1. NCBI lineage: Eukaryota > Metazoa > Chordata > Amphibia > Caudata > Salamandridae > Lissotriton > Lissotriton helveticus. Next base: position 1,078,720,068 of record NC_136063.1, on the reverse strand, counting down.
GAAGCTGAATATTTTGTATAAAGAGAGAAGCCTGACTTTGTAAATTGAAGCAGTCTCCTGAGAATATACTTCCCGTGTGTTGTACTTCTAGGACACCTGTTACCTTGGTTGCAGCCAATAAAATCGATCCTTGACTTCACCTAGAAGACTCCGAGTTTCTGTGGTCTGAATCAGGAAGAACCCGAGGTCTCTGAGTGTACCCTGACACCGCTGGGTTGCCGGTTCTGTGCCGGTTCTTAAAAACCCAGTACCTCAGCTGGCGCCCAACTTTTGGGGCGATTCCAGTGGTGCCAGTCAGCCAGAGGTTCGTGAGGAGCTTCGTGTGAAAATTCCGGGGGACGGCCAACCACCTCATCGACCCCTGCATGTCGACGTGGTCCGAAGGTCTTTGCTGCGAGGTTCCCCGCTTCCCAACGGCTACGAAGGACTGCTGCCCTGGCTATCGCCCTGATTTGGACCCTTGAAGTTTGGTAGAGCGAAACACTAAGACGAGTCTTCTGGTGACGTCATCGATATTTCAGTTAAGTATAAGTGGAGCGTCTCCCAGTCCTTAGTTGGTTTTTGATTTGGTACTTGCAAGCACCAAAACCAAGGGACTCGTGTATTCACGAGAAATATCGTAATCGATAATCCTTTGAAGTTTGGAACTAGACTAGTGAGCGAAAATGCCTGGTCTTAGACTTGGAAATTTGTTTTGTCTTGGTTGTAATAATAGGGACTCCCGATTGGAGGACTCCTGTCCGGTTCCTCCAGTTGGAACTCCAACTTATGAGTTGTACGTGAAACATGGGGTAGGCCCCATCACATATAACGAAGTATGGATCAAATACACCAGAAAAGATGGTGTTTTAAAATGGCCCCAATATGGTAGTTTTGATACCGAAATCTTAGATAACCTTGAAGTTAAACTTTTCAAAAAGAAAGCCCGGCCGGCGATGTTCGACTCTTTCCGCCTATGGCGTAAAGAAGCCAAACAAAAGGAAATCAAATTAGCTAAGAAAAATAAGAGAGAAGGGGGATTTTCAGTAATGCAAGCTGCTATGCAGTACAAAGACAATGAAGAAGAACAGATGAGTGAGCAGTTGCACAGGCAACATAAAATGGTAATAGATAAATGTTATCCAGTCTTACCGACTACTAAGCAAGATGCAGCAAAAGAGCTTGAAAAAGATCCATTAATATCGCATTTATTAAGTTCGCCACCTCCCTATGCACAGAATCCTACAGCTTCTCCGCAACCCTTAGTTGCACAACCTGTGATTACATTGCCTCCTGCTCCTACGGTGCAGCCTCCTCCAGGCCCACCGACCACTTCTGCTCCGCCTGTGCTTTCCACGATTTTGCCCACTGTACTTTCTACTTCTCCTGATGCCTCCTCTGCTATTGTCTCTGATCCTGCCTTGTGTCACTCTGTTTTTCCAGCCGTTCTTCCTTCAGTCTCACCTTCCATTCAGCAGAAAATTGGCAGCACTGTCACTAACCTTTTCTCGCCTCTTTTCGGGTTGCCTACCATGACCCCTAACATGGGACGCAGACAGTTGCGAAGTCGACTGCCTGACTATCAAGAGAGAGACTCACTGAATCGTTTAGCATGGAAATGGGTTATGGACACTGTAAAATATGATGTACAGTCTGTCATGGAAGTCTTCCATTAATGGGAAGCACCGACGCAGAGATATGTCTTTGAACAAATGTGCGTCTTTCTTTGTGAGGATTTGGAAAACAATGATCTAGAATGCAACCCGCAAGAATTGTGTCGTGTGCGGTACAAGTTTGGAGAGGGTATGATCGTAGGTCCAGATGTCGAGAAAGCGGTTGAAATATTGTTATCATATCGGAGTAAGGGGAGCGCTTCTGGGTCACAATCTGAGCATGGTACATCTAGTAGGAAAAAGGCGCGACAATACCCCATGAGAGAAGTTCCCCCACAATGGAGAGAGGGCAACACAACTGTCGACCCCCCCATTCTGCCACACTTTCAGCGTGTATGGGTACATGTCCCATGGAAGCGAGCTGAAGTTTTAGCACTCAAACAGACATTACCTGATCCGCGTAAAAATCCTGCAGGGTATTACAAAGAATTGTCACAGACTGCTGGATCATGTATAATGAATTTAGCCGATATCGATATGCTATTTGGGAATGTGGTTCCACAGCCTATATGGGGTAAAATTCGTCATGCAGATCATGATCAGGTATTAGGTGACTCATGGGCTAATATTGCTGCTGCAGATGCCCGACAAGTTGGTGGTGCTAAACCTGAGCCTTTGATAGCAGAACTCCCTGGTAAAATAGTTGATTATATGAAAACGATAATGCCCGCAATACGTGTAAATTGGGATAAGTTATCTGCATGCAAACAGAAGAAAGAAGAAACAGTCTCAGATTTCTTCACCAGGTTTGAAGAAACATTTGTCGACCACAGCGGTCAAGATATGACCACAGAAGGTGGTCAGCGTTTGTTTGTCGATAAATTCGTGCACAATTTGCTTCCAGAGATGTGTAAAAAGTTAAAGGATTCAGAAAGTTCTTGGGCTGTGTCATCTTCAGCGCAGATATTAGGTACTGCACAATATTACGAAAATAGAGACAAGGATGAGAAAGATAGAGCAGAAAAGAAGACTAAGGAATTAAAAACGAAGGTTTTGTTGCAACAAGCATATCCGCCACGTGGTGGCGGTAGTCAAAATAATAATAATGGTCAGAATAACTATCAGAATAATTTTCAGCACCCTCAACAGTATCATAGGAACTCGCAAAGAGTCGAGTACACTCAGCCACGTGTCCCTGTAGGCCCCAACCAATGTTCATATTGCAAAGAAGAGGGTCATTTCAAGTATAGTTGTCCTATTTTGTTGCAGCGTGCAAATGGTGCTTCTGGTGTAAGAGGTCGTGGTGTTCAGCAAGCGCCTAGAGGTAGAGGACGTGCAAACGTCCCCCAGAACGCACGTCCCCTTCCACCACAAAATTCTATGAATAGGTTTGATCAGCAGAACAACGCATCTGACAGGACAGCTCAATACTATGTTGATGATTACTTGCTATCCCCTGAGGCGGAAGCCGGGGGCATCTTTCTATCTCTATACTCCGCTATTAATTAATTCTGCTTGAGAGTGTGCGTGTGCTGCTTCATCGACTCTCTGTATGCCAGGTGATTGCTACTTGGGCTACAGACGCCACGCTGATTTGGTTACTTTTAAAAATTGTGAATATTTTAACTGGTGCATTTTTATTTTACTTTTAAAAATTGTGAATATTTTAACTGGTGCATTTTTATTGTGACAAACCTCCCTGTTGGTCCGGACGAGATCTTTACGTCCCAGGGGCCCGACCTGCTCTCTCTCCCCCGGCGCAGCTGAGCACAGCGCTCTCGCCGGCCGGGAGAACGCGGAACCGCCATCTTGGGGGGAGGCAGGGTAGCGCTCCAGCTCCTGGACGCCTCCCGCCCTCCCTCACTATTTAAGATCCTCCTCCCCCTTATCATACAGATTACTTGCTATCCCCTGAGGCGGAAGCCGGGGGCATCTTTCTATCTCTATACTCCGCTATTAATTAATTCTGCTTGAGAGTGTGCGTGTGCTGCTTCATCGACTCTCTGTATGCCAGGTGATTGCTACTTGGGCTACAGACGCCACGCTGATTTGGTTACTTTTAAAAATTGTGAATATTTTAACTGGTGCATTTTTATTGTGACAAACCTCCCTGTTGGTCCGGACGAGATCTTTACGTCCCAGGGGCCCGACCTGCTCTCTCTCCCCCGGCGCAGCTGAGCACAGCGCTCTCGCCGGCCGGGAGAACGCGGAACCGCCATCTTGGGGGGAGGCAGGGTAGCGCTCCAGCTCCTGGACGCCTCCCGCCCTCCCTCACTATTTAAGATCCTCCTCCCCCTTATCATACAGATTACTTGCTATCCCCTGAGGCGGAAGCCGGGGGCATCTTTCTATCTCTATACTCCGCTATTAATTAATTCTGCTTGAGAGTGTGCGTGTGCTGCTTCATCGACTCTCTGTATGCCAGGTGATTGCTACTTGGGCTACAGACGCCACGCTGATTTGGTTACTTTTAAAAATTGTGAATATTTTAACTGGTGCATTTTTATTGTGACAAACCTCCCTGTTGGTCCGGACGAGATCTTTACGTCCCAGGGGCCCGACCTGCTCTCTCTCCCCCGGCGCAGCTGAGCACAGCGCTCTCGCCGGCCGGGAGAACGCGGAACCGCCATCTTGGGGGGAGGCAGGGTAGCGCTCCAGCTCCTGGACGCCTCCCGCCCTCCCTCACTATTTAAGATCCTCCTCCCCCTTATCATACAGATTACTTGCTATCCCCTGAGGCGGAAGCCGGGGGCATCTTTCTATCTCTATACTCCGCTATTAATTAATTCTGCTTGAGAGTGTGCGTGTGCTGCTTCATCGACTCTCTGTATGCCAGGTGATTGCTACTTGGGCTACAGACGCCACGCTGATTTGGTTACTTTTAAAAATTGTGAATATTTTAACTGGTGCATTTTTATTGTGACAAACCTCCCTGTTGGTCCGGACGAGATCTTTACGTCCCAGGGGCCCGACCTGCTCTCTCTCCCCCGGCGCAGCTGAGCACAGCGCTCTCGCCGGCCGGGAGAACGCGGAACCGCCATCTTGGGGGGAGGCAGGGTAGCGCTCCAGCTCCTGGACGCCTCCCGCCCTCCCTCACTATTTAAGATCCTCCTCCCCCTTATCATACAGATTACTTGCTATCCCCTGAGGCAGATGCCGGGGGCATCTTTCTATCTCTATACTCCGCTATTAATTAATTCTGCTTGAGAGTGTGCGTGTGCTGCTTCATCGACTCTCTGTATGCCAGGTGATTGCTACTTGGGCTACAGACGCCACGCTGATTTGGTTACTTTTAAAAATTGTGAATATTTTAACTGGTGCATTTTTATTGTGACAAACCTCCCTGTTGGTCCGGACGAGATCTTTACGTCCCAGGGGCCCGACCTGCTCTCTCTCCCCCGGCGCAGCTGAGCACAGCGCTCTCGCCGGCCGGGAGAACGCGGAACCGCCATCTTGGGGGGAGGCAGGGTAGCGCTCCAGCTCCTGGACGCCTCCCACCCTCCTCCCACTGCTGGATGGATATGGATATAAAAAAGAGACCAACCCGTCCGCGCAGCGGGCGGGCGCAGCGGGCGCGCCGATGGCGCGCCGAAGGCGCGCCTAAGGCAAGCCCGTCTGCGCCCGTCCGCGCCGGACCCGCGCTTAGCGCCAGTCCCCCTGCCTCCCACACTCCAAACATCTCCTGGACCCCGGATCAATTGCTGTTACTCCGCCCGGGCACCTGTATCCCCATAAATCGCTGTAATCCTCAGGATCTGGAGTCTACGGCTTATACCTGCCCACACTGCAATATTAGTCTCCCCATGATATCTAAAACTCCTCTTACTTCCGTGAATGTTATAGGTCAACCCGTTACCATCTTAAAAGCGGCATTAATCAACTGCAGATCCCTTCCTGCCCATGCCTCTGATATTTGGCTATCACTTGATACCTATAAGTGGGACATTTTGTTTCTTACGGAAACATGGATCAAAGATTCCTCCAAACCAGACATCCATCTTGCTACCCCCCCCCGGTTATTGCTTCATTGGTATTAACCGAGACAGCTCTAAATCCGGAGGAGGTCTTGCGGTTATTGCCAAATCACATTTTAAACTTAAGCTTACGAAAATTCCCAACCTCGGCCTCATTGAAGCCGCCTACTTCACGGTAATGGATACTGCCAGCACTATCTATGCGGGCATATTGGTCTACAATCCTCCCTCTGCTACTTCCTCCTCTCTACAGGCTCTGACGCATTCTATTGCAGATTACTCCCTCAAACATTCCCATTTTTCTGTATTAGGAGATTTTAATCTCCATATCGATAATCCCTCTTGCTCACAAGCCTCCTCCCTGTTAGAAGCCTTACTTGGACTTACCTTGACCCAATTAGTTATCGGTCCCACTCATATTGCAGGCCATACACTTGACCTCATCTTTTCCAATCATCCTGGTATTTCCTCCTCTCCTCCGGTCCCCACTACTTGGACAGATCATTTTCTGATTCCATTTACCATTACGGCCCCCTCCCCCCCCTCCCCCTCCCCTCTTAACAGAGCCAGAGGTCGGAACTGGGCCAAAGTAACCTGTGATGCCTTGGAAACTCACCTACGTTTCCAACTCAATCAACTTGAGGATCTGGATTTTGAGACCACTAGACTTAACTCGACCCTCTGTGCCGCTCTTGACTCTGTTGCTCCTTTTGGTCCTCTCACCTCTGCCAGATCACGCCCCTCTGCTCCTTGGTTCTCTCCTCTGCTTCGTGAGGAGAAAAGCAAGTGTAAGCAGTTGGAACGTAAATGGAGACTGAATTATGACCCTCTAGCCAAACTGGCATATAAATCGGCCCGGAATCACTTTCACAAACTGAAACGCTCCTCTATGAGAACTTATTTTTCGACTCTCATTTTACAGGCGCACAATTCCTCCAAAACTCTCTTTTCTATTGTGAAGGACTTTGTTAATCCCCCGGCCTCAAAATCCCAATGTATCCCCTCTCAAGATTTGTGTAATGGTCTCTCTGATTACTTTCAGGAGAAAATAGTCAAACTCTCCTCCTCCTTTGCCCCGGTATCCTCTAACTCCCCTGAAGATCATTCATGTTCTTCTCCCTGTTCTTTTAATTCCTTTAATGAGTTGACTCCAGACCTCGCGCTGTCCTTGTTACACAGCGTTAAGTCTGGTTCTCCCCTGGACCCTGTCCCGGCAAAGGTCATGGGCGTTCTTGCCCCCGTTCTAGTAAATCCATTCCTTTCCATTTGGAATACCTCCCTATCCTGCGGACAGTTTCCTTCAGTGTGGAAGCAGGCCAGGCTAATTCCCATACTGAAGAAACCTGGTGCTGACCCCTTGCAATTTAGCAACTATCGGCCAATTTCGCTCCTGCCCAAACCTGCTAAAATCTTGGAGAAGGTGGTACAGAAACAGCTGGCGCAGTATCTAGAATCTAACCAGCTCCTACATGACTCCCAGTCCGGCTTCAGAACCGGTTACAGCACGGAGACGGCGCTGGTAGAAGTCTCTGAGATCATTAGGGAATCAGTGGATAGGGGCGAGGAGGCCATGTTGGTCCTCCTCGACCTATCCGCTGCATTTGATACTGTATCCCATACCATACTTGCCACCCGCCTGCAACAGTTAGGGGTAGGAGGTACAGTGCTGGCCTGGACTAAATCTTTCTTGTCCAGTCGTTCCCAGAGGGTTTCGCTGCACCCTTTTGAATCTGAGGACAAGCCTCTCTTATGCGGTGTCCCCCAGGGTTCGGCCTTGAGCCCTTTACTGTTTAATGCCTATGTGGCTCCTCTTGCCAGGGTAGTTGAGTCCTGGGGTGTCAGAGTGGTCTCTTATGCTGATGATACTCAGCTTGTTTTTTCTTTTAGAGACCACTCTGACTCCTCCTTTTCTAACTTCAGAAACTGCCTTGGCAATATTTGCACATGGATGGCATCAAATCATCTTGCCATGAACACTGATAAAACGGAGGTTCTCTTTTTTGGCAAGAAGTCTCCCCCCCCTGCAAATCTCTGGTGGCCCACCGTTTTGAATCCTCCCCCCTCTCCTGTTCAAGCAGCCCGTAACCTTGGTTTTACCTTTGACAACTCGTTGTCTGGAAAGGTTCAGGTCAACAAAGTGGTAGGTGCTTGTTTTTCCAAAATGCGAATGATCAGAAAAATTTTCCCCTACCTCCCTCTATCATCTCGCAAAACAGTCATCCAAGCACTCATTACCACTCATCTAGACTATGCGAATAGTCTATATGCAGGTTCTCCTCAATATCTAATTGACCGCCTGCAAATCGTCCAGAACGCGGCAGCCCGGCTTATTGGTAACATTCCCGCCCGTACCTCGGTTAAGACCTACCGGGCTGATCTCCACTGGCTCCCTATAGCCCGTCGCATTGATTTTAAAATTCTGACCCTGACATTCCGAGCCATCCATGGAATTGGCCCTCTCTATCTGAGAAAACGTCTTATGATCTCTTCGTCAGTCAGACACCTGAGATCTAACAGCCTACGTCTTCTTACGGTGCCAAGATTTAGGCTTTCTCGTGGTGGCGGCAGATCTTTCACCGTCACTGCTGCCAGGCTCTGGAATAGCCTTCCTCTTGATCTCAGGTTTTCTGATTCTGAACCAGCCTTTCGACGACAACTTAAGACCTGGTTGTTTACTGTTCATTAGGGTTGAAGTTCTCTTAGGCTCAGTATCTCCTTTTCTGTCTGTGATGCTCCTTGGTCTACTTTTTTTTGGGGACTCCCTTGTAATCTTAGCGCCGGGACACTTCCGCCGGAGGTAGCCGTGCGCTTTATAAGCTTCAAATAAATAAATAAATAAAAATGATTACTATACAGAAGATGAGTATTCGGAGGGTAACAATTGCTAGGACAGCCATAGACAAAGAGAGGGAGTCGTTTCAGTTCCAGTAGATCAGAATGGACCATAGGTTGAGGTGATTACATCAGGTGTGTCAGAGCCTTTTCTGTTGGATACTGGTGCTACAAAGAGTTCTATTATGCACTCCAAACTCCCTGGCGCACCTTTGTCTGGCGAAATGAACGTTTCTGTAGGTTTTTCTGGCGCCCCAGTTAGAAATCCGATTTCTGACCCTTTGTCTCTTTCTGTTGGTCCTTGCGAATTCGAAGCACCCCTCATTCTGACAACAGGTTGTGGTGAAAACTTGCTAGGATTGGATTTGCTAAAACGATTATATTCGACTTTGTACTGTTCTCCTTCAGGAGTACAACTTACTCTAGGTAGAAAAGTGGTTTCTCCAATGTATTTGTCGAGGGATAAACTTCCAGCAGAATTGTCGTTTCTTCCAGATATTCTTTGGGCCACCGGTCCTAATGACGTGGGTCTTTTAGAAAGTCCACCATATGTTGTAACATTGAAAGCCAATGTTCAAATGCCACGAATTCCACAATATAGGATATCTAGTGAGGGTGAAAAAGCTTTGCTAGCGATCGTTTACGAATTGATTGAAAAAGATGTGATTGAAGAAACACGAGGCAACGTTTGCAATAGTCCTGTTCTGCCTGTTTTAAAACGAACTGATCCCTCTCAGCCACCTGTGTACAGATTTGTGATTGATCTCAGAGAAGTGAATAAAATAGTTGTGCCACAATTTCCAGTTGTCCCCGACATTACCACATTATTGACTATGACCCCAGCATCTGCCTCTTGGTTTTCGGTGATTGACCTGAAGAATGCTTTCTTCAGCATCCCGATTGCTGAGGAAAGCAGGGATATTTTTTCCTTCAGTTTAGGAGGTCCCAGCTTCCGCTTTAAACGCGCTCCTCAGGGCTACTGTGAAAGTCCATCAATATACAGTCAAGCTCTAAAAACACAGCTTGATACGATTGTTTTACCTAAAGGTGCTACCTTTGTGCAGTATGTGGATGACTTGCTCATTGCTGCAGATACTGAGGAAATCTGTAAAAAGGCAACGCTGTCATTATTGCGCCATCTTTGTGATTTGCATCATAAGGTGTCACTTTCCAAACTACAATATTGCCGACAAGAAGTGACCTACTTAGGTCACCTCTTATCGAAAGAGGGAAGGAAACTGACCCCAGAAAGAATCCAGGCAATAGCGAAATTGAGTGTGCAAGAACACATAGAGAAGTGCGTGCTTTCTTGGGCATTACATCGTACTGTGGACAGTGGATTCCAAATTTTTCGTTATTGGCCAAACCCTTGGAGGCATTAACGTGTAAAAATACGCCCAATCCCATTCCTTGGTCTGAAGAGTGTCAGAAAAGTTTTCTCGAATTGCGCACAGCATTATGTTCAGCTCCTGTGTTAGGTACCCCCAACTACAGTAAACCTTTCACATTATATGTCCACGAGAAAGAGGGCTGTGCATTGTCTGTGTTGACTCAGTTGTTTGGAGGTAGGCAGCGTCCATGTGCCTATTTTTCGTCGACTTTGGATCTGGTAGCTAAAGCATTGCCAAGTTGTTTAAGAGCCACAGCAGCAGCAGCTGTTTCTATTCCACAGTCTGCGTGCCTAGTAATGAATAATACACTAGTCGTGATGGTCCCACATGCAGTAGACATGTTGTTAAATAGAACCAAGACACAGCACTTAACTAGTGCTCGATTGTCCAGTTACGAATTGACACTGTTAGCGAGTCATGTGCACATAAAAAGGTGCAGTACTTTGAATTTAGCCACATTGTTGCCAATTGCAGAGGAATCAGATGTTTCAGAACAGCACGATTGTTTTCTTAGAACAGAGGAAGAGACGAAAGGGAGAGTAGATCTATCCGATACTCCTCTTGCTGAATGTGATAGTACATTATGGGTGGATGGTTCATGTTTCAAGCTCCGGAATGGTGACACGACTGCAGCATATGCTGTCACGACTTTGCATACAATTGTTGAGGCTGCACGTGTCTTACATAATTCAGCCCAAGCGGCAGAATTAATTGCACTCACGAGAGCATGTGTGTTGTCTAAAGGAATGAAAGTGACTGTCTATACCGACAACCTGTATGCATTTGGAGTGGCTCACAGTTTTGTGCGATTGTGGAGAGAACGTGGGTTCCTGACTTCGCATGGAGCTAAGATTCAGCATGGTCAGTTGGTGAATGAGCTTCTTGAATCACTGTCCCTGCCCCTGCAAATGGCGATTGTGAAATGTAGTGCTCACAAGAAGGTGACTGATGATGTTGGTCGTGGAAATGCATTTGCTGATGAGACCGCGAAAGAAACGGCAAAGAATGTAATGAGCCGAATGTATGTTGCAGGCCCTGCAGGATGGACTGGTGATGTTGGAATGTGTGAAGACACGATAGAGAGTGTGAAGTCCATCCAAGCTGAGGCCACAGAGAAAGAGTTAAGCACGTGGAGAGAAAGTACGGGTAGAATGGATACAAATGGTTGTTGGATTGGATTGACAGAGCATCAGAGATGGTTGTTACCCGATGCATATGTGCTTGCAGTGGTTACAATGGCTCATGGGATGGCTCATATCGGCGTGAAAGGGATTTGCGAGTTGTTGGCTCCTGTATGGCAAAATTCAGGGATTCCCAAGTGTGCAGAGAATGTCGTCAAGAATTGCATGGTATGTCTGAAGCACAATCCTGGTAGGGGAACCCCAACTCCAGCTGGTCATTTTGCACCTCCTACGTATCCGTTCGAGGTTTTGCAGCTAGATTTCATCCACATGGAGAGGTGCAACAACTTAAAATATGTACTCGTTGTTGTTTGTGCCTTCTCAAGATGGGTAGAAGCCTATCCCCTAAAAGACAATACTGCCCTGTCCACAGCGAAAGCCCTTGTGAAAGAGTTCTTCAACAGATTCGGAATGCCTAGAATGGTCTGGTCCGACAACGGGAGTGAATTCTTGGGTCGTGTGATGAAAAGAGTGTGTGAAGGGCTAGGTATTCGGCAAAAGTTCCACGCTGCAAATCACCCCCAATTAGCTGGATTAGTAGAATGTTACAATGGCACTTTAAAACTCAAACTGGCCAAAATCCAAGCGAGCACAGGTCTTAAATGGCCTGATGCTCTACCCTTAGCACTCCTGTCCACCACAATGACTGTGCATTCACGAGTGAAACTCAGCCCTTATGAGATCGTTTTTGGCCGGCCAGCCAACATATGGGGAGTGCCTAGACCCACAAAATTTAGTGAGCTTGAACACCCTGTTTTGCTCGATTATCTGTATGAATTGACGGCTAAATTGCGTGTTTTGTATCAACAGGTTCACGACACCCTGCCTCCGGTCTCTGAAACTCCAGGCCACACCATTGACCCTGGATCCTGGGTGCTGGTTAGGAATTTTCAACGGACAAAAAACGACCAGCCCAGGTGGACCGGACCGCACCTCGTCCTTCTTTCCACAAGGTCAGCCGTTCGGGTGGAGGGGAAGGCCAACTGGGTCCACGGGATCCATTGCAAGAGAATACCTTTCCCTCTGCCTTGTGACCAGTGGGTCCAGAAGGGTGTCGCTGACCCAGAACCTAAAACCGTGCCACATGTCACACCTTTCAGTGATGCAATGGTATGGTATTTTTAATAAGTTATGTTCTATTCTCTTTTCGTGTAACATTTGCACCCACTGCATCACCCATACCTCCTCCTACTGTTTCCTCCCATTCTTTCCACCCCCTTCCTGAACACGAATCAGCTAGGAGATTAGAGTTTATTAATAACTCCTTTGTTCAGCTTTTACATCAACACCAACTGGTAATGAACACAACTAACTGTTGGGTTTGTGGCCTTATGCCTCACACTACGGACAAAGGTATCCCTTATCTAGTCCTGCCTTTCAGCCATAATGGTTCTGTGTGGGCATTCAGAACAATGTTCATATACGCACGTGAAGTCCAACCCCTACGTTCTGTAAAAGATAACCTCAAGACTAGCGCCCTAGTCAAAGGCATAGTTGACATGATTAAGGAAGAAATTTCTTATGAAAATACCCCGGAAGATGAGATATTTGCCTATATAGGTTGGAACGTGACCGGATATGGAGCTACTTTAAGTGAGAAACAGCAAACTAAAAGATCGTCCCCGATTTGGATTGTACCCCATCAGGGTAACCTATGTCTGCAAGGTATTGGCAGGAATCCCAGGGCTCAGTTAGGGGAAAGTGTCTGTACAGAAACGTATGTTTTTGGATCTCAGACTTCCCCTGCGTTTTTAGCAGCTAAGGGTACCTATTTCATCTGCCACGATAGAGCCTATACATGGCTGCCCCCTGACTTTTCGGGCTCATGTTTTGTTTCCTTCCTGTTGCCTCCCACCTACACAGCAGCGGCAGATTACCACAAGACAAGGGTAGTTAGAGGTGTCTTGAGTAAAGAAGACACTGCAGGTCAAGAATTTGGGGACTTTGCAAAGGGTTTTCTGCCGTTCTGGGGATCCATGGCTAACAGCAGGAACATAAGGCAATTGACAAGAGTGGTTGAATCCACCGTGATTGAAACTGCTGGTGCCCTTAGTAATTTGACTGCTGAGCTCCAGTCGGATCGACTTATGACCCTTCAGAACAGGGTCGCGTTAGATGTCATACTTGCAGACCGAGGTGGGGTATGCAGATTGATCCAATCAAGTTGCTGTATTTTCATCCCAGATAACGCTCCAACAGTGTACCAGGCCATCTCCATACTACATAAGATTTCCGAATCTATTCATGTGAATAAAGGAGATTGGTCGTTAATGGGATGGTTCTGGGAACTGATATCTGCCTGGGGATGGAAAATTCTAATGGTCATTGGGATGGTCTTAGCCATTCTTTTCCTGTTCTGTCTGTGCATACAGTGTGCTCCTGCAATATGTGGCCTCTGTGTTACATCATGTGTAAGGAAGCCTGTATCAAGAGATGAACTAAGTACTAGAATGATGTTACAGCAACATCTCAATGACTTTAGGAATATAGATCTGGACTCAGATTAGCATGCGGATAGATTAATTGCCTATGTAAGGGCAAAAGGAGGGTTTGTGGTTCTGAAAATTCTGGACTCATGTGATCATTCTGGACTCGAGAATTAAAACTCTCCGAAACATGACGAATTTGGTATCAAAAGACCGAGAATGACGAACACACCATGTATAAATATTTTCAGCATATTCGAGTAGCGATTTCACCTCGAAATCGTCATTTGCGTTCTGAACCCTTGACTTCCATTTATGTGTTGCCCTTTACATAGGCCTTAATCCAGCTGAATTCAATTCCACAAGGACACATACTCCTTAATCGACTTTCCTATGACCTATGCAAGTTGGAACCATTGCCCCAGGCCGAACTCGTTAGGTCAGTTCCCCTCCCAGTGGCCGAACAAGATAGCATCAAGGTTCAACAAGCCATAAAACCATTTCAGCGCACACACCTGCCGTATCTTGCTCCCATCTGTCTCTACTCTTCTTGCTTCACTTACTTTATGGTGGGGAGGTGCCCGTTTTTATTAGGGGTCCACCGATATCTGATGAAATGTTGGGCCTTGCCGGGTGATTTGTTGTGGGCAACACAACATGAAATATGTACATGTCATCATGACTCTGCTTTTTCCTTTGTAACCAAGAAACTGTAAATGATGTATTGCAAATTCGAAGAATGTTTGCCTGAAGCTGAATATTCTGTATAAAGAGAGAAGCCTGACTTTGTAAATTGAAGCAGTCTCCTGAGAATATACTTCCCGTGTGTTGTACTTCTAGGACACCTGTTACCTTGGTTGCAGCCAATAAAATCGATCCTTGACTTCACCTAGAAGACTCCGAGTTTCTGTGGTCTGAATCAGGAAGAACCCGAGGTCTCTGGGTGTACCCTGACACCGCTGGGTTGCCGGTTCTGTGCCGGTTCTTAAAAACCCAGTACCTCAACATGACTGCTATCCCATGGTTGGCTTACGTGTGATACACCTTTCATAGCTTTGAGTCACAGCAAAGTATAACCCCGGATATTAAAATGGAAGTCAAAGGGAGCTATGAAACCTACAAAGATGGAATAAGACTAGAAAAATCCTTTGATATGCCTACAAACAAGATATATACAGATATGCACATTATCTGATATGGAGCCTTATCTAAATTGGATAGTAAATCCAGACTGCAGATTTTATCTCACTAGTTTTAGACGAAACATAGTTAATTTCCTTGTGGATTTTTCACTAGCTTTCCCTCCCTCCCATGTTGCCCCTGTGACTGTGTCACTACCCAATCAACTGTTCATTTTATGTTCTTTCATACTTTATATGACTCTATTGATGCCCTGCCCTACTGCATAAGCACCTTTATTTTTACAAAGCGGGCTTGATCTATCTACAAAACTTAGAATCACATGACATTTGCACTGCTGCTCTCAGCTGTATCATTGCTGCTATCAAATTGAGAAGAACCTATGCACTTTAATGACTATTTGTTTTGGGATGCTTTTAGAGTGGTATTTATATTTCTGAAGAAGTATGTGTTTTATTCTGTGCTTGTATGGTCCTTCAATGACCGAATAAAGATGATTTTTGATTGATTGCAGAGTGCATTATCCGCACATAGTGAGACATTATGAGCCGTTTGAGCGAGAAGTATCCCCCGGCTCCAATCCCCCATCTCGCAGCATACACGCCAGTTGTTCTATTGTAAAGGCAAATAACACGGATAACAGGGGGCACCTACCTCTGCAAATATTCCACTGCCTAAATAACAGTCCTTTGGTTCTTACTCTTGCCTTTGGTTTCGCACCCATTTAAAATAAAAAAATATATATAATGCCTATCCTATATTTACTGAGAAACTCAAATATGAAGGCCGTAGGCAGGTGTCAAAGAATTTTTCTTTTGTCCAAGGAGGCCATTATATGCATAGTAGGAAGTCTTGGGGTTTAATCCAACACATGAAAAGAGTCACTGCTGAATCATGTGTTTATTTCATCCTGGGATGAGCCCATTCTAGTCCAATGCACCAGAATTCTAATGAGAGGTGCCAGCCTCGTCACCAATATCCAGTACATCACCCACGATTTTATCCTCTTAATTTAAGAAAGAAAGTGGCCTATAGTATGTTATATCTAATGGGTATCTTACCGTTTTTAAGATTACCACTTCTGTAGATGTCCTAGCTAGTGCATTACCCCTCTCAAATGCATTTCATCACATTGCTCGCAACATGGAAGATCATTTTGTTTTATACATAGCATAACATTCCACAGGAAAACCATCTGTACCTGGTGTTTTCCTCTTAGTTTGATGGTCACTGGCTGCACCAAACTCTTTGGACGACAATGGCTGATATAAAGCTTCCATTTGCAATGTTTTTAATTTAACCATACCCACCATCTCCAGATATCGTGTCACTGTCACTGTATCTAACAGAGACGCAAAAGAGTATCAGTTTCCATAATAAGTCATAAGCACTTTGTTTAGGTCTTTTTGTGTATAAACCAAATGCGCACTCAATGAAAGCACATATCAACCTCTCCTCTATTTCGGTACGTAGTTACCATGCAAGCAAACTACCAGCCATATCTCCTTCCGAGTGCTTTCTTGCTACATGCTCCTTATGTCGAACCCCTACTAAACTGTTCCCCAACTCACCCAGCACCTTTAAATCTACTATCTTTCTAGTATAACCAGTGTCATCTTAGAAAGCCAAATTTTGCAGTTCCTATAGTTTCAACTCAATAATTTGGCGACCTTTGACCTTTTTGACACCATATGTTCTCTTAATACTGGTGCCTCTGACATCTTTCCCATTCAATTACTAGGTTTGCTGTTGAACCCTCATTCTTCTCAAAATAGTGATCTATGAGATGACCCTTTACTAAGACGAGTTGCCAAATGGAGATCGGTGACCTATTTTCATCCAAACTAATCACAAGCATGAGTGAATTATGATCCGAGTCAGAGGATCGAAGGCATTCAGTTTCACCAATTTCCATTAACACTCTAAGTCTCACAAGAAACACATCAAGGTGTGTATGTATATCATGTACTAGGGAATACAATGAGAACTCAGTAGTATCTGGTTGAGGTTCCCATCAAACCTTCACCAACATCCAGTGTGTTCTTCAATCAGTAAAATGCTGGGAATGCGATATACATGTCAAACCATGCAACAGGAGTAGAGGACATTATCTGAGATTGATTAGTATTGAGGGCATATAGGCTCACTTTTGTCAGGCACCTACCCATCATAATACCTTCTAGGATGACGTATCCCTTAGCATCTGCATGTATTTGTATCACCTCAAGAGAGAGCCATATCAGAGTTCCCCTCAAGTATCACCAAATACTAGTACCCTTGACGTCTTTTCCAATTTCTCTATCTCTACTTTGGACATGTGAGTTTCCTGCAGGCATACACTTTGACCCTTCGTTTTAAGTAAAATAACGTGTGTATCGCTTAACCGGTATACTAAGCCATCCAACAATCCAACTCAGCACTCACCCGATACTAAGGTTTTTATAGCTATGTAGGAAACAGAACAAGGGGGCACATTAGTATGGCGGGTGGACTTTGTCCGCCCGCCATACCAGTGGGAAATGGGACCACCCGCAATGCTAACGGCGGTCCCGCACATTCCACATCCCGCATTTTTAATATTGCGGCAGGCGGTGCTGAAAGCACCACCTGCCGCAATGCTAAAAATGCATGTTGTGCTTTTCAATGCACAACATGACAGGCACCACGCGATGCCTGCCACGTTGTACATTGAAATGGTACCCCCCATGTGTACCCCTCCGAGTCCCTGGGGGCCCGCAACGGGCCCTGCAAGAAATCCCTGCATGCCTTTCATATTGATCCTTTTTCCTGCGGGTCGACCTGTTGACTGGGCGGAAAAGCGGCGGACGGTCTTTCCGTCTGCCGCAAACCCCCCAGCCATGGTAATATGGCGGGGGGTCTTTGCAGCAAGGATGGCGGTCGGATCGCCCCCACCAGGCCGGCGGTAACTACCGCCGCCCCGGCAGGGCCGATCCACCCGCCATCCTAATGGGGCCCAAGGTGTAGTCCAGAGCTCCACCACCATTGCTTTCATGAGTACTACAATCCAAGACGTAAGTAAATGACAGTGTGCATGTTTAGACAACAGGGCAAACCAGCCCTCAACGAAGGTTGCTCAAACTATCTTGCCATTCCTGTTATACAACACTAGAAAAAACATGAATAACGTTTCCCAATCGGATATGCTTTGCATGTGAATCAGGAGATAGAACAATCATACATTTTTGCACTATGACTATGTCTCAGTCTTAGCAATAAATTCCACTAGAGTCCCTTTATCACAACACTGATGAACCCTCTGTACCTTACTCTAAGGTACATTCGAGTAGAATAGTTATGTACCCATGTGTCGACACAGCGATAGGTGAAATTATAGCCACCTCCTGTGCTCTCCAAGCTCTCAGGTTAATAGGTCCATAGTCATTGGGTTCAGTTCTGGGACTTGGAGCAAAACGTCTTATGTTGCTGTCTTGTCTCTATCAGCCCCTTCACCGGAGACTCCATGATCTAATTCCAAGATAGAAGACTGCTGCCTTTTCTGTGACAGAACATTCCAACAAGTTGTGCCCATTCCTCAGCTGCCTGCCTTTGGGTGAGGCGACTACCCGGAGTGCCCATACAGTCTTCTAAGCTTCACCTGGAATTTCTGCTTTCACTTTATTTTGCTAGCACCTGCGTCTCAAAATCCCTTGACTCTACCCAGTGTCTGATGGATCAAAGAAGGGAGTTTTGTTCTTCTGACCCACTCGTAAACTAGCTAGGTAAAGGAGTTCAAATCGATCATCATGTTTTCACAGGCACTGGGCCTTTTGTAGTTCTTGGCAGACGGGTTACTCCGTCACAACGGTGATGGATATCCCATCCGTCGAAATATAAATCCCATAATATCCTACCCAATTTATGTTTCGGCGGATGGGATATCTGTCCTAGTTGTGATCGAGTAATCGGTCCGCTGAGATCTAAATCAGGCCCATGATTCAGTGACTAAATATCGAGGGACATAATATAGAATGCCCAAAATATCGACTCTAAAATATCGAAGTACAGAATATAGAATCCCTATCTACAAACATGTAAGTACTAAAATATTGAATCCAAAATATAGAATGCTAAACTATAGATCACTAAAATATCGAATTTTTTAAATGTATTAAAAATAATATAAAAGTAATTAAATATAAAAAATAAATAAAACATACTTAAAATAATATAAGAAAGCTTAAAATTTAAAAATAATTAATGTAATATAAAAAAGTCGATATTTTGTTGGATAGAGAGAGTGTAAAAATTACTATTCCCACTCCAGTGAGTGCAACAGTAGGGAAAACGTTGGATAGTGTAGGGGTAAACATTACTATTCCCACTCCAAAGAGTGCAACAGTATGGAAAGCGTTGGATAGCTTGAGGGTAAAAATTACTATTCCCACTCCAAAGAGTGCAACAGTAGGGAAAGCATTGGATAGCGTAGGGGAAAAAATTACTATTCCCACTCCAGTAAGTGCAATAGTAGGGAAAGCTTTGGATAGCATAGGGGTAAAAATTACTATTCCCACTCCAGTGAGTGCAACTGTAGGGAAAGTGTTGGATAGCGGGAGGGTAAAAATTATTCTTCCCACTCCAGTGAGTGCAACAGTAGGGAAAGCGTTGGATAGCGAGAGGGTAAAAAATCTATTCCCACTCCACTAAGTGCAACAGTAGGGAAAACTTTGGATAGCGTGGGGGTAACAATTACTATTCCGACTCCTGAGAGTGCAACAGTAGGGAAAGTAATGATTTAACATTAAAAGAAGATTAAATTAATTATCAATACCAATAAAAAATAATTGACAATTATTACCAATTAATACAAATTAATTACTAATAAAACATTTTTATTACCAATTAATAAAACATCATTACCAATTAATAATTAATTATCAATTATTTATCAATACATATAAATAAAAATAAATATTTACTTTATTACAATTAAATTACTTCCCACCCTATTCCCTTATAAACCCACAACCCGCTCCAAATAATAAATAATACAATTAATATAATTATCAATTAATCAATTAATAAAAAATAATTATCAATTAATACAAATAAATTACAATTAATAATTAATTATCAAGCAATTAATTGTCAATACATATAAATAAAAATAAATATTAACTTTTTGAAAATTAAATTACTTCCCACCCTATTCCCCTATAAACCCACAACCCGCTCCAAATAAATAATACAATTTACATCATTTTTCAATTAATCAATTAATAAGAATTAATGAACAATTAATAAAAATTAATGGCCAATTAATACAAATTAATTACCAATTAATAAAAACCAATTACCAATTAATAATTAATTATCAATCACTTAATTATCAATACATATAAATAAAAATTAATATTGAATTTACTATAATTATATTACTTCCCACCCTATTCCCCTATAAACCCACAACCCGCTACGGAATTAAATTACGCACAAATTAAATTACATAACATTCATCACTTTAAAAAAATTAAATATACATTACAAACTTAATACATAATTTTAACACATATACTACCATACATAACACTAAAAACCATTCGATATTATGGAATTCGATATTTTAAATTTGATATTATGGAAATCGATATTTCCTACCCCAAATTCAATATTCTGACTAACTATATTTTGGTAATTCGATATTCTGTCCTATCTATATTTTGAAGTCGATATTCTGTCCTGTCTATATTTTGGATTCTATATTTTGGTCGTTCACCCAGGCCCATTGTTTCATTTCAAAATAATCTCTGAGCAGTCGTCTCACCAGCGCCTATCTTGGGTCTGTAGTTCTTGCACTGTAGGATGGAGCCGCCAAGTTAGATTCATTATCAGTAATCCTATCCAATATCTTCTTTTGACCTGCTCTGAGCAGCCTGATGTCCATAGCTTTTGCATTAACAATTTTTGCTAGAACACTTTTTGAGTTCAATGTTGCTTGCAGAATTGCGTCAAAGTTCTCGTTAATGCCATCATGTGTAATTTCAACTACTGTGACACTATTGTGCCAGCTGCCAAGTCATACTCCATTTCCGCTACAGCTCCGTTATCCACTTGAGACTACCCCACTTTAGGCTTCCTCGTGACGCTAGAATATTTACATCTTGTGGCCTTACAAATGGTACACATTTGACACATGTCAACTCCTAACATATCCAACAAGATTCCAAATGAAACACATCCAAAGTCTCTAAGCATCACACCACGCAAACGTTTAGCCAGTATTTAGCGTACGATCTATAGTTTGCTGCTTCTTAGCTGTAAGTACCTTCTCCACTGTACTTGTCTTTCAGAGTCACTGTCCTCCCAAGCTTGGCTACCTGGAACACATCTATGAGGGAAAAGAGGTTAACAAGTGCAGCAAGGTAGGATATCACTTAGGGCACACCTCAGTTCCTTACAGTGCCTGTTGTTTGGTTAGAAGAGCAGGTTGCCATCTAAAGTTCGTGTTGGCAGGAGATGCCCCGATCATTGGTGACACGAGGAGACTCGAAGAGCTTCAAAATTCTTGATTTTCACCTGCACCTTAGTTTTAAGGCAGAGAGAGTGCACTTTGATGCCAGACAATGGTCCAGAACCATGGGAGCATCTTTTGGGGATCAGGATTCACTCCCACAGAGTACTGCAGAAGGGTTCATGTAGGTCCAGTTGGTGCTTGTCTGCTGGGTAGTTGCAAAGAAGGCCTCTAGAGGCTTTTTGTGCCTGTAGCTCAAACAGAAGGTCAGTTCTGGGGCTGGGGGTTCTGGTTTCAAGGTAGGCAGGTCAAGCCTTACTTCTTCAGACAGCAGGGTAATCCTTCTTCTGGATCTTCCACACTTCCAGGAGTGTTCCGATGGAAGCTTCTGAGAGTGCCACTACTATATGGAGTGCCAGCTTGTGGGTGGAGAATACTGACCTTGTCTAAAATTCCTCTTCCTGGGTTTGACTTCAATCTGTCTAGAGGGACAAAAGCAGAATAGCCTGGGTGTGAGTTGTGTTTGTCAGTATGTTTGTCCATTGACTAAGAGGCCTAATTGTTTTACTGGGGATGGTTTTGGTATACAAGGAGTCAGCCTGTGTCCCCTGAAGCTGTTTGCGAGGCAAAACAGTGTTACATGCAAACGGCAGGACTAAAGATGTTGTAGCGTGGATTAGTGTCAGTGGAGCTGAAGCCCAGCACCTAGAGGTCCTCATCTCATCACCTGACTCTAACTCTTGTATGACAGTAACTGAATTCTTTGTTCACTCTTTTCCAGTATTGTTGCAAATATTCAGATAACCCCATAGACGTTCGTCCTGTAAATCGCAGGCTTACTCCTTGTTTTCTTCCACTTGGAACTCGTGAAGCCTAGGCTACAGCGTAAATCAGACTATTATCTTCTTTACCCTCTTTGTGGGCTTGGGAGTTCCCTCTCTCATGTACCACTCACCCCATCCACTGGATGGCTATCAGTTGCATGTGTGTTTGAGGAAACATGCTCTCTAACGTTTACTACTAGCGTAATTATAGCAGTTTCTGAACTCGGGTCTATTGGTACCTGTAGTGCTTGTATTGATGCCTTATTTGCAGATGGCCTAGGTCAAGGTTTCTTACCTATTTGCTGCTGTAAATATCTTGTAGATACTCTTATTACCTTGACATTATCCTTGTAGTGTTCAGAGTCCCCTGATCCAGCGAGACATCATGTGACACATCCTTCATTTTGTGTCTAGGAACAGGCACACTTTAAAACCCAACCCATTCTTGGGGTCGTGAGGTTGGTTAATTTGATCTATCAGCTCCCAAACAGCATTGGGCAGGGCTGCCTTTTCGGATTGGTGTCACTACAACGCGGTTTTTTACAACGCATTCCGTTACATCGGAATTTTTACAACGCAGGATCCATTACATCGGATGCCATTACAACGCATGGCATTACATAGCAGATGCTATTACAACGCATGGCATTACATCGTAAGTATAGGTAAGTATACCTTTTTAAAAAAAATGTAATTAAGTTAATTTAATTAATTTAATTTAATTAAAATACATTTTAAAATAGTAATTAATTTAATTTAATAGATTTAAATCTATTTATTTAATTTAATTTTAATAAAAATTGTAATTAATTTTAATTAATTAATATAATGAAATTAATTTAATTTAAATATTTTTAAAATTGTAATTAAATTAAATTAATTAAAATAATTTATTTAATTTAATTAATTTAATTAAAAAATGTAATTAATATAATATAATTAATTTAATTTAATAAATATATTTTAATTAATTTATAAATGGTAAATATAATTTAATTAGCCCTAAGCACAAACCCAACCCTGAACCCTAAAACACCCCTGTACCCCAAAACCCAAACCCAACCCTAAAACCTAAAAATACCCCTGTACCCCAAAACCCTAACCCTGCCCTGAAACCTAAAAACACCCCTGTACCCCAAAACCCAAACCCTGCCCTGAAACCTAAAAACACCCCTGTACCCCAAAACCCAAACCCTACCCTGAAACCTAAAAACACCCCTGTACCCCAAAACCCAAACCCTACCCTGAAACCTAAAAACACCCCTGTACACCTGTACTTATTTTAAAAATTACTTTAATTAATATAATAAATAATAAATTAATAATATTAAAAAACATAAATAAATATATTTAATTATAATTAATATTAATAAAATAAAAAAAATTAAATACTTACCTATACTTACGATGTAATGTCATGCATTGTAATAGCATCTGCTATGTAATGCCATGCGTTGTAATGGCATCCGATGTAATGTATCCTGCGTTGTAAAAGTTCCGTTGTAAAAGACTCCCGTTGTAAAAGTTGCGATGTAACGGTGCATCACCGCCTTTTCAGATCTCCCCCACTTCAGCATTGAGTTCAGTCAGGGATACAACAAAAAACTGATATCCAGGCCTGCAGTACCTATGTAGGGGTTTTACAAAGAAGCTATTGCCTTTATTTGTTTATCTGCATATTTGGGCTGCTGTGTATTCAACTTGAAGCGATTGAGCATGCTTTCCTTTTTTCTCACTGCTAATGTAGGCTCCTGATGGTTCATGGCCATCGAGCACACCTGATGTATATTTTGTCCTTGGTGCCACAACAATACTGCACCTAATGAAGCCAGTGGGGCTCTGGCTGCACGGCAATTGATAAAGTGGTAATGTCAAGACCAATAATTGTGGATACTGGCCCTGTCGCTTCACTAGAAGGTTGCCATCCATGGTTGAATGGAGGCATAATCAAAATGGAAACAAAGCAACAGAAATAGTGAGTGTAGAATACGCAAAGGAGTCGATTCATAAAGGGCCTCTCCACTCGTGGGGAAGGGCCCGCACTTCTGGTGGGACCCCTGCACTGCAGTTACTCATTGTGGAGGTCCCGCCACAAGTACACCCCCCTCCACAACTGCAGGGCCTCCCCTTGAGTGTGGAGGCCTTTTGTCAATCAGCCCCAGACTTTGTGAATTGTCAGCTTACCCGTGCACTTGTCACCTAGCAGCCAGCACACCCACCTATATTTTGAAGAGCTTCTCAATTTAAATTTTATGGCTTTCAATTTTATGCCCAGGCGGGTAACTTTGCTCCGCCAGCATAGTTTACGTAGTTTTTCCTAGTCCGCATTCGTAAGTTCAGGCAAAACTATGATTCAGTGGCAGAGCGCAGTTAGCCGGCCCCTCCACCCTCCCAAAGTAATTAAAAGTAATTTAATAGGCACTTACCTGCCCCATGGCTGCCTCCTCCTCACCATGGAGTTATTTTCCAACTCAGTGGTACTTCGCGTTGAGGCATTACGCCTGCTCCGCCCAGAGTTATTCAATTTATCAATGCCTTTGCATTAAAATATTTAAAAAATGATAAAGGAAGCATATATTGTACAGGGTGCAGAAACAGAATATCCATTTTCAAATATCGAGTTGCACAAATATTGAGTCCGAAATATCATGATTGAGAGATATCGACAGCAAGAATATCATGGTCAAAAATTTCGACTTAAGGGAAGTAATATCGAATTTAAAAATATCGAGGGGTTAACATAGTTTGCAAAAATATAGTTGTTAATAATATCAATATTTTAATTTATGTTATGTATTTTAGTATATATTTTAAAGTATGTGATGTTTATTTATTGTATAAGAATTGTTTATATTTTTTAATATACATGTTAAGTGTTAAGTTTTTAGTAGTTATTATTTTTTTTATTTGAATTTTGTGTTTTTTTGTTTCGTAGCGGGTTGTGGGTTTATAGGGTAATAGGGTGGGAAGTAATTTAATTATATTAAATTAATGTTTCTTTTTTTGGAAAAGAATTGTTTATACTTTTAACATATGTATTACATTTTTTGTATTTATCAGTTTTTTGTGATATGAATTTAGTGTTTTTTACTTCCGTAGCGGGTTGTGGGTTTATAGGGGTATAGGGTGGGAAGGAATTCAATTATATTAAATGAATGATTATTTTTTTATTTATTAATATTTATTTAATTGAGATGTTATATTGTTAAATGTGTACATTAATTTCTTATTAATTAATTAATAATTGGTTTGTAATTAAAATCAATTAATTAATTTGTAATTAATTATGGTAATTGTGTAAATAATTTTAGGTGTGTAATTTTGTGTTTATAGGTGTAAACAGTGGGAAGTAATTTATTTTATTGATGAATTAATAATTAGTTTATTAAAATAAAATATTAATGTATAATTAATTCTGGTAATTGTGTAATTTTAGGTGTGTTTTGTGGTTTATAGGGGTGACGGGTGGCAAGTAATTTGTGTTTAATTAATTAATATATAAGTGGTAATTAATTTTAATTATTTGATATTTATTTTGGGTAATGTTTAATTTGTTTGCGTGTTGTTTTTATTTTTAAAGGGGTAAAGAGTGTGTATTAAATAATTTTTACTTACTTTATATTAGTTTTTTATAGTAATAGTTCTTAATTTTGAAATAAGCATTAATTGTGCAATGTATTATTTTACAGTTTAATTTAGGTGTACTCTGGAAATTATAGGGTTAAAGTGTGGGTAGTTAATTATTTTTTATTATTTTTTTATTACTAATATTTTTAAATTGAAAATTAATTATGTTAGCTATGAAAGTATATTTCAAAAAATGTTAGAAGTATTTTGTTATTTGTGTGGTGTTTTAGGGTAGGAAAGAAAATAAATACAACTATGGGGCCGGTTCCGATGTCAGACGGACCTGAGTCCGTCCTACATCGGTCAGGAACCGTGACCGACCAATCCACTGTCGTCGGTTACGGCCCTGCTAGTACGATGCGACCGAACCCTGTTCCATCACAATCGTTTCAAGAGTAGTTCGAAAATAGTTGTTCTGTCTTCCTTACCATATTTTCCATCTAGAGGCAGTTGTGCCAGGATTAACGAGTTCACTAAAGCATTGCAGGGCCTCCACCATGTTGTGCTGCGAAAAAGCTGCCGGCGAAGGTGGTTTACCTGGGCACGCACAGCATTCCCGTCACCTGCCAAGACTCTTGATATGGTAATGTAAAGCAGCAGAGAAAAGACCCAGGCACTAACACTGCACCTCGTTGCTGGCACTGTAGTCGCTGGTGCGTATCCTGGATAGGATGACCAACTGGTATGGCTGCAAATTCAGGACCGTGAGTGTAAAAATTCAGGACAAAGGGTCAAAATTGAGGGAAAAATTCAGGACAGAAAGTAAAAATTCAGGACAAAAATTCGAGACAAAAGGTACGTTTTACAGACACGCCATAGGAGGTGACGCAATAGTATATAAGTAAGTAAATACTTAACATAAACTGCTCGTCATTGTTGGATTCAAAATAAAATCAAACAGCCCTGAGCACACGGAGCAAGTAATAAAATCTACAGAACTCCTAAACTGGATGTGCTGCCAACGTTGAACCCCAACAGATTTTTAGTTGGTAGAGTGGACCCATCTCAGCAACAACACCACAACACATTGCCTGAGCATCGCATTGTGCCACGCCGCTTTCTTGCATACAGTGCAGCAACACATCATCCAAACACATGCTAGATCAGACAACACACCTCGGCATTCAATATCACACCTTAACATATCCCTCTATATGTATTTATAAGACATTATTGTAAATTAAATTCTCTCTCAGTATGAGAAGAAGGCTGACAAAGAGACAGAGCTGGTGGAATTAGTCCAGTTAGAGGAGAAGTTGACTATTCCTGAGAACTAAGGGCCTCATTAGGATGGCCCGCCATCCTTGCGGTAGTAGGGACCGCCCGCCAAAAGGGCGGGGTCCCGTCGGCAGAATTAAGATGCGCCCGCCACAGTGGCGGACGCATCCCGCATTCCTACCATTGTGGCGGGCAGTGCACTTAGCACCCCCCGCCACAATGGCAGGAAAGCATGCTGTGCACATCCATGCACAGCATGGCAGGCGCCGCGCGGTGCCTGCAATGCTGTGCATGGAACTGCTAGGGGGGTACCATAGGTACCCCCCATGTGCACCCCCACCCCTCCGGAGTCCATGGGGGCCCGCAACGGGTATACATTCACCCCAGTACAGAGATCTGGGCCTAAATCCATCGTTTTTTCGCTCACCACACTACCCCAGTTCAGACATGGCCATATGCAAATCAGCCTTGGCCCTGTGCCTCATGGGAACAGTCCAGCCCGAACTGCCAAGCCATGATTTCCCTGCACCGGAATCAAGCATCCTAGGACCGGTTTCGGGCTATCGGCCGTCTTCAGCCAGGATAGCTTGACTACAGTGGTGTGGAGAGCACGGGACTCACGTTTGAGCATACCCGTCCCACTCGGGGTGACAAATACAAAAAAAAACAATTGATGGACAGAATGCAGAACAATGTCATACATTCACCCCAGTACAGAGATCTGGGCCTAAATCCATCGATTTTCTGCTCACCACAACACCCCAGTTCAGACATGGCCATATGCAAATCAGCCTTGACCCTGTGCCTCATGGGAACAGTCCAGCCCGAACTGCCAAGCCATGATTTCCCTGCACCGGAATCAAGCATCCTAGGACCGGTTTCGGGCTATCAGCCGTCTCCAGCCAGGATAGCTTGACTCCAGTGGCGTGGAAAGCACGGGACTCACGTCTGAGCATACCTGTCCCACTCGGGGTGACAAATGCAAAAAAAACAATTGATGGACAGAATGCAGATCAATGTCATACATTCACCCCAGTACAGAGATCTGGGCCTACATCCATCGTTAGTTTGCTCACCACACCAACAGAGTTCAGATATGGCCATATGCAAATCAGCCTTGACCCTGTGCCTCATGGGAACAGTCCAGTCCGAACTGCCAAGCAATCTCTTCCCTGGACCGGAATCAAGCATCCTAGGACCGGTTTCTGGCTATCAGCCGTCTTCAGCCAGGATAGCTTGACTCCAGTGGCGTGGAGAGTATGGGACTCACGTCTGAGCATACCCGTCCCACTCGGGGTGACAAATGCGAAAAAAACAATTGATGGATTGAATGCAGAACAATGTCAATGTCAACTGATAAGTTGTGCAACCTACCCATGATGAGGATGCCATCTAGACTGATGTTGGACTGTCTCAGTATCAGACCATGGAGGGTCTTGTTCCTGCCCCCCTAGATGATCTGTGCACTGATTTCTTTTTGCTGGTAATCTGCTGTGCACATGCTAGCTAGCTCATGGAGGCAGGCATTGAAATTGCCACTTGACTACCCATCATGCCGGTGGGCCTAGTGTAGCTTGAAACACTCAAAATCAAGTTTTATATGTTGGTCGAAATGAGTGTTAAGGGGCCTGACTACTGCAACATAGTCATCCTCTGCTCCTGCATCGGATATTTGCTCCTACAGTTTGTAAATATCCTTCCCTGCATAGTGGAGCAGCAGGGAATGCTTTACTGCGCTGTCTGTTTCACGAGTAGTTTGAAAATAGTTGTTCTGCATACCGCATTCCTACCATTGTGGCGGGCGGTGAACTTAGCACCGCCCGCCACAATGGCAGGAAAGGATGCTGTGCACTTCCATGCACAGCATGGCAGGCACCGCGCAGTGCCTGCCATGCTGTGCATGGAACTGCTAGGGGGGTACCAGAGGTATCCCCCATGTGCACCCCCCACCCCTCCGGAGTCCCTGGGGGCCCACAACGGGCATACATTCACCCCAGTACAGAGATCTGGGCCTAAATCCAACGGACCCCCACAGGGATTCTCCGCGTGCCTTTCCATGGTGGCATTGCCGCCACGGAAAGGCATCCTCAATTGCCCATCATATTATGGCTGGCGGTGTCTTATAGACACCGCCACCATATTATTCCTTTTCCGCCCCGGCCGCAAGGCGACCGGGGCGGAAAAGCGGCGGACGGTCTTTCCATCCGCCGAGGTCCCCCCGCCATACTAATATGGCGGGGGGAAAACAAATGCGGATGTCGGGCGGATTGCCCCCGCCAGTCTGGCGGTGGCTACCGCCAGCCTGGCGGGGGCAATCCACCCGACATCATAATGGGCCCCTAAGAGTCTTAACTCCTCGATGAAAGGATAAAAGACTAGGGATCCATCTGCTTTCATGAGAAAGAATGTTTCATAATCTTTAAGCTAAAAAGCTGCATATTTTACAGCTCCTCTGCTCTTTTCGAACTTCAAGAACTGAAGAAGCGAGTACTGGATCTCAGGTAGCCCAAACTGGAATGCTATCCTGTAGTTTATAGGTGATCATCCTTGTAGACAGTTACATGTAAAACTAACGTGTTAGAGATACTTCTCATCATCACAGGATACTAGTGCAAGTAGGAGACATTTTCATGTTTCACCATCAGAGATTAGAGTTGTAGAGAGTTGCACATGCCTGTTCACTGATGCTATGACAGCCTCCAAACAGATCTTTTGCATAGTTCTCAACACCAAATTATGTTGGCCTGTGAATACTTCAAAATCAAAAAAGGACTAGCTATGTTAAAGGGAGAAGGAGACTCAATGAAGTACGTATGCCGGCAAACCAGTTGGTTTGTTCAAGAAGCCCTCACCCACCAACCTAGTTGGTGGCATGCTTCATCATCGGGCCCACCACAGTGACACCGAATGTGTCCCGGGTGTGCTTCAACGCCAGTTTACTGCCGAGTTGGTATATTCGCTGAGTGTGCAGTGTAGTGAGTGAGAAAGTGAAAATTAAAAAGCTATACAGTGGGTCCCAGTACCCGAGGGTAATAAGATATACTTTAATTTACTGGGCCCCTGTTAGCTATTAAAAGGCAGACGGACGTGTTGGAGTATGGATTATGACCTCCTGCATCCTGTGTGGTCTACATGTTTCAGCCTGGCCTTTTTTAATTTAAAACAGGCTTTCCTCAGGACCAAGTGAGTATGTGATTAAGGTGCAATTTGAATAAATAAACTAAATTAAAGTGGTTGTGTTATTTTGGCTATGTGTAGCACTCTCTAAGGTGCTATATGGGTGGGAGGGGGATTCCCTCTCGCTTTGACAGGCTATTTGCTGTACAAAGCTTCCTTGGGTCACCTGGCAGAGAAAGAGACCGGAATTCCTCCTTGGACCTATCGTCCTTCTGCGGTGCCCGAAATGGCCTGTGAATACTCCCATTTTTAGGAGACATGGATGAAAGAACCTGGACTCAACCACTCACCAAATATAGACATCATAACTTACTTCATCATTTCACATTGATCTCTGGTGCTGAGTCTATTTTGGGGTATGTAGTAAGAATGCCAAATGTATTAGGGTGAGATCCCATTTTGCCAAATAATGATAGAATTTAAGCATAAAATGGTTCTGGGTGTCCCAGTATCCAATAAAAACGAATTCATCAATAGGTTAAAAGGAAATGGAAGCAAAGGGCACTATGCATTTCTTGACATTCCATTATATCATATATGTATCAAAACAAAACACCACTTCACAGCACATTCACACCCTACCATACTTTACAATACTTATTTACCTTATTGGACAACAAACTGACCCCACATCACTGGAGTTGTGGGCATAGAACATTGACGATAACAGGAAAGGAGGGGCAGTGTTGCTAGCTAGGCTGCATGGCGTAGGGAGCTCTGGGACAGTGACACGCCTGCCTAAGTAGGTATAGTAACAGGGTAAAAAGAAATAGGAGAAGGAATTTGCAGGAACATGAAAGGACAGGCCCCATCAGATGTGGTGGCTGGGGAAGGATGACCCTGTGTGGCTGCAGAGCTGGGCAAATAACAGAGCATGGTACAGGAACTTGAAGGGTGGCCCTGAGACAATGCACCAAGGCGCACTTGTTGGAATGACAACAGACAAACCTAAACCTGCATGCAAAATCTTGGTCAGTCATAATATTAAACAAAGTCCCACCTTTACCACCGATATCCCCCAAATTGACTTAAAAAGTCCATTACTTGTTTACGTGCATGATTTAAATCCATCACTATTACTCCAAAATTATAACATTACCAATCTTAACATTAAGTGGACTTAAAGCTTTGTTGAAAAGTAGTGAGTGCAATCTTCCAATAAAATCATTACATTTTTTCACTATTGCTTGTTGTGAACTCCAACCTTTCTTTGGTGGTGCTTACTTATGGATCATCGTTGAGTTGGTGTATCATTGCAACATCGTGAAAAAAATCTGTAGAAACCACCTCATAAGGAAATAGGTCTCTGTGTCTCGTAATAAGGAAAAGGAGTGCTGCATGCCGAAAAAATAGCCCCCTGGAATTTGCAGCAGGGGAGGTGCCACCCCCTCAGTGAACAACATAGGCATTTCACATAGGGCCTCAAGTTCCCCACAGTACTCTGATAGGGGAACGCTCCTCTGCTACAATCTACTGGCTCCAAGGCACTCACTTGCCTGGACATGGTATGTTTTATGCAGACGGCCCATTGTCATTCTAAATGTGATAATCAGCCTTCATCAGAATGACAATGGGCCGTCCACACCCTGTGCGAGCTGGGGGAGGGGCTGCTGTATCCTGCAGAGGTAAAAAAATAAGTGCGAGCTGGCTCCAATTGTGAGAAGCTTTAACTCCTGGGGCTTCTCACAAGGGAACAGCACAGCCTTCTGAAATGCTCAGAATTACGGACAAAAGGCGTCCGTCCGTAAAAGGAATGATGACGGACGACGGACAACATACCAAAATGACGAACGGTCCGTGAAATTTACGGACGGTTGGTCACCCTAATCCTGGGGCACCGTACAGACTACTTTCGACATGATGCAGAACCGAGTGATGGGCAAGTCCGCCTGCACAAGCACCTGGGGCCTCATTTATGAGGCCGTGCGTGCCTTTTACGCCGCCGGTGCGTCACTTTTTGTGACGCACCAGCAGCGTAAAAAATGTGCCTTGTTGCACCATATCTACAAAGTGACGCATCTAGGTAGATGCGTCACTTTGTAAACCCTTGCGCTACATTATACCTACGCCAGGTATAATGTATGCAAGGGGGCGTATTGACGCAAGGAAGGGTCGTAGAAGTGATGCAGTGAAATCTATGAGATTTCACTGCGTCACTTTTAGGACGCCGTTGCGTCAAAATCTTGCGCCTGCCTCACAGCAGGCGTAAGACTGACGCAGGCCCTTTCACATGGGGCATTGCTGGAGTTGCGTCACTTTTGTGACACACTCCAGCAATGCGTCACTTTTGCGCTTACAGATACGTCAGAAATACTGACGTATCTGTAACTCCTTGCGACATGATGCGTCATACACTAAATATGACGCATCAGGATTGTCGCAAGGAGTGCGCAGTGAAAAGTGACGCATCGCTGTTTTCACGCAGCGATGCGTCACTTTTCATAAATGAGGCCCCTGGCACACAACCAGGCAGGCCTCAAGACACCAACCACAACGCAACTTCTGGGTACTTGTAGGCAAGTTCCTATGCATTTTTCAATGGCAAGTTTCAGACCAACCAGCGCTGGCCCAGTGTGTTGGGAAAGTTCCTCTTCATGGGCTCAGCAGGCAGCGCACTGCATAATCTGGGCCCCGACCCACTGGGCCATGCAGCACACACACACACACTGGCACAGTTGTGATAAAACGAGCCCTTATAGCGAACCAACCTATGTCTAACTTCTGCTCTCCGGTGCAGCGTGGGTTTTCTAGTCAGGGTGTTGTTGCAGGCTGTAAGTGCCTCGGGGAGCTTCGCATGGCAGTCAGGGCAGAGGCGTGGTAAGGTGCTAGCCGACTCAAAGACTGCCATGGCTTGCACGGACCTTGTGCAAATGAACAGGTGGGGCTTCAAGAGCTAACCACAGATTTCCAACTCAGGTGCAAAGTCCTAGCCGAGACCAGAGCAGAGACATGGGACTCGGCAGCAGGACAGCCTCACATGCTGAGTGAGATCCTCCTTGCCAAATGTGGTGGGGCCTTGGCCAGGGGCATCATGCATACTGACCTAGGTCAGAACCCACAAGAGATGAGTGATACACGTACACACAAGACTGGTACGGGCAAAGACCACATGGGGTCTAGTGCCCCTTTATTTATATCCTCTGTTCATGTCAGAGGGTGATATGCACTACATCCGGTTCACAGGGTGTAGTCAGGTGGATCACTACATCTTGCACATATTGGAAGCAAAGCAATGGCTAAATCCAACACAAATCCATTTCAATTGAATATATGTGAACGTAGAGCACACTATCATAAAATAAAAACCTTAACCATTATATACTATATATATGTACATGGTGCAGTAAAATCAGATGGGGCAATGGTTATAATTCATACATTATAGAGTCTGCATGTCAGAGGCAACAGAATACATAGGGGCACATTAGGATGGCAGGCGGGCTTTGCCCGCCTGCCACCCTAGTGGTAAACGGGACCGCCCGCCTAAAGGGCGGGGGTCCCGAATTGAGGATTAGGATGCGCCTGCCACACAGGCGGGTGCATTCTGTATATTTACCATTGCGGCGGGCGGAGCTGAAATCTCCGCCCGCCGCAATGTTAGAAATGCACCATTTGCATTTCAAAGCGCAACATAACAGGCATCGCGCGGTGCCTGCCATGTTGCACCTTGAAATGCGGGGGGGGTACCATAGGTACCCCCCATGAGCACCCCCCAAGCCACGGACTCCCACGGGGCCCGCAACGGGCCCCCGCAGGGAGTCTCTGCATGCCTTTAGCCGCCACGGAAAAGCATTGGTGATATCCCATTGTAATTTGGCGGGCGGTGTCTAACAGACACAGCCACCATGTTACTCGTTTTCCGCCCCGGCCGCAAGGCGACCGGGGCGGGAAACATGCGGGCGGTGTTTCTCACCGCCGCGGTCCCCCCCGCCATACTAATAGGGCGGGGGGAATTGGGCTGTGGATGTCGGGCGGATTTCCTCCGCCAGCCTGGCGGAGGAAATCCGCCCGACATCCTAATGGACCCCATAGTATTGTGTATACACTCTACATGCCATCCTCACACCTCTTCATATTTTCACCTGAATACCCTTTGGCATGTTTATGATTCTGTAATGTGTAACTTATACATAAACCAGAAAGTAATATGAGGTTCTTTGCTGCAAACAGACACAATACTTTTCATATACCATGACGCTGGATCTGGAGGGGAGCTGTCCTCAGAACCCTGCCACATAAGTGAATTTACGGTAGACGCCTGGTGAACTTTTCTCAAAAGTGGTCCAATGGCTGCATTTGTATCACTAAGCCTACCTTTCCTATATGCCTATTTCCTGTAACATTCAAAGTAGATCGTGGTAGTCACTGTCCTTTGATTTAAAGTTTCAAGAAAGTAGTCATTCAGATATTACACTATTAGTAAAACAAATCAGTATTAGATACCAAATTATTAGATTAGCGGCCAATCAAAATTGCCATCACGGGGGCGTGGCCAAGATGTGGATGGAGCGAGATGTGCGACTCCAGGTCTGCACTCCACTGCGTCCTGATACTGCTGTTGTTCCCTGCCGCTGGGTCTGTTAACCGGGGAAGGGAGCTTTGTCTGTAAGCAGTGGCACTGTGGGGAGCTTATGACCGATTGAGGGGGACTTGGTCGTGCCCGACACCCGGAGATCCTTGGAGGTTTCCCCGCAGTTCCTCCCACTGCCATCTTGGGAGACAGGACCTGCAGTGTGAAGGGCCACGATACTGGGCCAGGGGTGCACAGGTGAGGAGATAACGCACTGGGGCGACACCGTAGTCGGTTCTTGCCGCCTGGGACTTCCTGGACACCAAAGATGGTGCGATGGCGCCTCGTATCCTCATTGTGTTCCAGTGCTGCCACTGTTCCCTGCCTCTGGGGCTGCTAGCCGGGGCAGGGTGCTTTGCCCAGAGGTAGGGACACTGAGAAGAGCTCCTGGCAGACAAAGGGAGACCCTGCCTTGCCTGGGAGCCTGCAAACTTTGGTGGCTGCAGATCGTTTCTGCTGCCACCTTAGGGGGCGAGACCTACAGCGACAAAATTCTCTGGGCCGCGAGCTCGGGCCTGGGACATGCTAATGAGGGGATAGCACACCGGAGTGACCCTAGGGTCGATGCTTGCCCCCTGGGGCCTCTGGACGCTGGGGACGGTGGGCAGCACCCTGTACCCCCACGAGATCCCTGACGATGACATAGCTGGGCCCGGCCTACTGGATCCGGATGGTGCAGCGTTGGCCTACAGACCAGGGAAACACCGTGAGTCTTGTAGTGTGATTGGACAGGGGAGCCCTGTTGAGCAGTGGGAGAGTCCCGTGGCGTTCTGGGCCTGACTATACGTCCTCCTGCCGCCATTTTGTGACTTGAGCAAAGAGGAGAGTCCCTATAGGTTACAACTGGGTCCTGAAGCCCCCCCCATGCGAGGCGAGAGACCCCCTTTTCTTTTTGACTTTGAGACCTGTGCCGCTAGCTGTGGAACAGACGGAAATCCCAAGCTACCTCCCGCTTCATGGGCCATGCAGTGGCTCATGTGGACCTCATCTGGCATATACTTGCAATGGAATAGTTGGCTAGGGGCAAGTAGAGAGCTGTTGGACAGCTATTATCTCCTTGATTGAACCCAAGATTAATCTGACCATATATGGAAGGGATTACCACACCTGCGCTATTAACCACCCTTTCACTTTGCCTTGGGGGCTGGGCCTTATCTACGGTTGGAACTGTGGTCTCCACCAACCATTCCGCCATGCCTCCTAAAAACAAAGCAAATAAGGGTGCTGAATACATCGCGTCGAGGGCCAACCCAGTGACATCCCTTTGGTCCAAACCGAACTCGCAGGTTCAGGAAGTCTCTAACTCCTCCATCCCGGCGTCAGGGAAACCAAACTCAGAAGTGCCAATCACCCATGAATATATGTTGTCCTTTTTGCAGGACATCAAGGACAACATTGGATCCCTTAAACAGGACTTCAAGGCTGGGATGCAGGATATCCACTGTGAGGTCACAGAGATCGGTGGTAGAGTGGACGACCTTGAACACACCATGGACGCGAGGGCAGAGGATCATGAGAACCTGTGGAAAAAATTGACAGTAATAGCAGAGCAAAATATCACCCTACAGCTGAAGCAAGGAGACCTTGAAAATCGCAGTAGGCGAAATAACCTGTGCATTAGGCGGGTCCCACTGGGGACGGAAGGAAAGGACATTATGGCGTATATGGCGGAACTTCTACAGGCTATCAAAGAGAATGAAGACGCTTCGCCGGCTCAGCTTGATAGCGCTCATCGAGTCTTTGGCCCTCGCAATCGGCCTGGCTTTACTTTGCTGACAAGGAAGCCATCTTGAAAAAAGTTCAAGGGATCAAATATGTTTCGTATAATGGACTTTTAAATTCAAATATTTCAGGACCTGTACTGGGTGACGTTCTGGCGGAGGAAGGACTTCAAAACCGTCACAAACAAGCTCAGGGACCTCAACATTAAATACCAGTGGGGCCACCCCTTTGCTCTGATGTTTGTCTGGGAGGGAAAACAACGTGTCCTACACTCCCTGAGGGAAGTACAACAGCTTTTGAAACTTCCTTCGGAGCCTGAGGGAGAGGACCTGTTGTCACCGCGGGAATGCCGAGATGGGCCCCTCCGCCTGATGTGGTCCACAGTCATGCCGCCTAGGTCCAAATGTCGCATGCAAGAACTTGAATCTTCCCAAGTCAAACAAGATATCATAGGCAACATTCGTTCTCTGAGTGGTTCCTTTTTTCCAGCTCGATCGCCAGACCACAAGGAGTGACATTCTCTAGATATGCCTGTTCTCAGATCTTCCCTGGCGATTCTTACAGCTAGTTTCCAACGACACCTAACTTTCATCCTGTGACATAAAGTCTTGATTCCACCTGCCCCCTAGATGAGGTATGAGATGTTGCATACACCTGAGGGTAGCACCTGGATCTTCAACATGGCACAGAGATGGCTTGGGACACCCTGCCATCAACATTGATGAAGATTTTATTCGAGATGGCCTCGTGGTCGGACAACCACTACCTTTTCTTGTACTGTCACGGGCTGGTGGTAGGGGGACCCGCAAACTCCTTTCGATTGCTGCCCCCCTTCTCAATGTTTCTTTGGAGAGGGACTTTACCTGAATGACCAGTCGGATTGACAATGGGCTGTTCTCAACAGCCTCTGATATTTTGTGGCCCAGTTGGCCAATTGTTATTGTATTTTTTATGTTCCCTTTCTTTTTCCCTTCCCCACTTGTTTATTTTTTCTTTCTGGATGCGCTGTTTTTGGGGGATTGCAGGATGGGAATGCTTCATTGTGGCATTTCTGCTCTGGCTCAAGAGTGTTCTGTTGTTATGGGGCTTCATGAAGAATACCTACATGCCTGTGTGGGGTATTGAGGGGAAAGGTGCATGCTTATGGTCTTACTGTGAAAGATACATAGGGTTCTTCTCTTCTCTGGAAATGTTATGGCTAGTACTATTAAGTTTCTCTCCCTCAATGTAAAAGGGCTGAACTCCCCTAATAAGAGGCGTCCGGTTGGGCGATTTTTACCACATCAAGATCCCAATGTTATCTTTAAACAAAAAACTCATTTGCTTTCATCTGATACTCTCCTCATGGCCCACCTTAAATACCATACTCAATATTGAGCATGTTCCTCTTCTAAAACCGGTGGAGTAGCAAACCTTTTGAATTCTAAGGCTGTGACGGATGATGATGAGAGGTTTAATAAAGCCCAAATGACATAGGGTAGGTATGCCCTAA
Source organism: Lissotriton helveticus (assembly GCF_964261635.1). NCBI lineage: Eukaryota > Metazoa > Chordata > Amphibia > Caudata > Salamandridae > Lissotriton > Lissotriton helveticus. The sequence continues at coordinate 1,078,682,433 of NC_136063.1, read as the reverse complement.
CCAAAATCAGGACACTTTCTTACGCCTACACCTTAGGGATCTCTTGAAGACAGTCACAACACCGATTCTCCTTGGAGGTGACTTTAACCTGGTTTGGTACCCGGAATCAGACCCAACTGCACAGGCACATCCGGGGGCTGGGGCGAAGACCAATACCCTTGTTGACACCTCTGCGGCCATTAGGTGGGACGCTTTTAAAGCTAGCATTTGAGGGGTCATCACGTCCATCTCTATCGCCAGAACTAGAGAGGCCCGAAAATTAGACACCACCCTCTCTAGGGATATTAAAACCCTAGAACGCAAGGATCATTTACAGCCATCCCTCCGCAATCAACGGCTCCTTGCTGAATTGAGGGGCCAACTGTGCTTGAACTGTACCAATAAAGCAGAGAGGCTCTTACTTGCCCTTAAGCAAAAAGTCTATACAGGGGGAATAAGGTTGGGGCATGTTTGGCACGACGCCTTGTGCACATACCACTTGATACCATATCGCTAAACTTAAATGCCTGGACGGCACACAGACGGAACATGGGCTATTTTGGAGGCTGATAAAAGCTTGGAATTAGTGACCTTCTATAAAGAACTCTACGTCAATGCACCTTACTCCCTTGGAGCTGTCAGTGATTTTCTAAATTCCTGCCGTTGGGATCTGATTGATGCTGATTATGCAAAATTAACGGAAGACCCTATCACTCATGACAAAATAGCGAAGGCCCTGAAACAACTCCCGATTGGCAAAACGCCGGGCCCTGATGGCCTCCCAGTCACTTTCTATTGGGATTTCTACCTGCAATTACGGGAACATTTGCTACATCTTTTTAATAGTTTCACAGATATCTCGGGTCTTACTCCAACTATGTCTGAAGCGGGGGTAGTACTTATCCCCAAGCCAGGTAAAGATCATTTCCTGCCTACGTCATATCGCCCCATTGCTCTTTTAAACACTGACGCCAAGATCTACATGAAAATTCTAGCAAACCGATTGGAACCTCAACTTCCGGGTCTCATTGACCCTGATGAAGTGGGATTCATCCGCCAGCGACAAGGGGCGGATAGTATTCAGCGGGTAGCCCACCTGGTGGAAAACGCATGCTATAGAAACATCCCTGCCTGCCTGGTGTCCCTCGATGAGGAGAAAGCCTTCGATTGAGTGGACTGGGGTTTCTTCAGAGCGGTTTTACGAAGGGTGGGACTGGGCCCGGAGATGATGTCCAAACTAATGGGGCCTTATGCGCGACCTACCACTCGTATTCGCCTCAATGGGTGTCTCACTGCCCCTATCTCAATCCATCGGCACCAGGCAGGGATGCCCCCTATCCCCGTTATTGTTTGCCCTAGTGTTAGAACCTCTGGCAATTGCCTTCCCCCGCAATCAGACTATATGGGGTATCTCTATAGGGGGTTATGAACATAAAGCCTCCCTCTTCGCTGATGACCTCCTTCTCTCGCTTTCCTGCCCCTCTAACTCTCTCCCAGAGGTAGCTACTCTCTTGCGGTCTTTTGAAGAGGCATTAGGATACCGAATTAACCTAACCAAGTCCCATGCCTTTAACCTTACTCTTCAGACCAAAGAGGTCCAGAGCCTGAGAGAACTGATCCCGGTACAGTGGACTGATGAATCGATACGGTACCTAGGCCTAGATCTAACTCCCATGCTCTCGACATGGGCTTCATCCAACTGGGCTAGATATTGACGCGTTATCCGGGAAGAACTACATAGATGAAAGGGCTTTCCTCTTACATGGCTTGGCCGTATTAATACCATTAAAATGTCTCTGACCCCAAAATATTATACCTCTTTCAGTCCCACCCCACTGCAATACCACAATCTAACATCCTCCCCTTACAAAAGGATTTCACCAAATTTATATGGGGGAACTCCTGACCACGCTTCTCTAATAGGATCTTGATGCTGTTGCGGGACCGGGGGCAGGGGGGACCGGCATGTCCTAATCTTCTGATCTTCTGGAATACTACTGGGCCTGTCATCTCTGGTAATATCGGAATGGGTGGTTCACGAGAGCGAAAAACACTGGTTTCACTTAAACCGTGGGGTGTCCTGTGG